>NC_059078.1:5648623-6976956 GCF_020497125.1 Mauremys mutica | reverse complement strand
AGAGAAGTGACATTCTGGAACTGCCTCCCAAAAGGAGCTGAAAGAGCAAACAATCTAACTAGCTTTAAGACAGAGCTTGACAAATCTACGAGTGGGATTAGATGACAGGGTTGCCTGTAGTGGTGGGGGGCCAGGCTCAGAAACCCTCGGGGGTCCCTTCTGGTTCATGTCTTACATTTCTCAAATCGCATGCTTCAGGGCTTCATATGGTCACCCATAGCAGTCAGGAAGGGAATTCTTCCACAGTGTATTCACAGTTGGAGGAAAAGGGGGGTGTTGGCGCAGATTTACCTCCTTCTTCTGAAGCATCAGAAATGGCCATAGCTGGAGATGGGACACCAGACAGGGTATGCCGGTGCTCTGAGGCAGTCCTGATAATTGCCTTTCTGGCACTTAGCTGGCTGATTCTTGCTCAGAGTCTAACTGATCGCCATATGAGAGGTCTGGAAAGAATTTTCCTCCAGGTCAGACTGGCAGTGACCCTGGGGGTTTTTCACCTTCCTCTGCAGCACAGGTCACAGTCGCTGATTAGAATCATCTAGGCATCTCTCTCAGTACATCTATGTACAATAGGTCAGACTAGACGATCTGGTGATCCTTTCTGGCCTTAAACTCTACAACTATGAGAAAGGCTAAAGAAAATGCAAGAGAAATTCTTAGGTAAAAAAAGGCAAGTAATGCATAAGCATTACAGTCAAACATGGATTTAAAATGGACAAGGAAAACAGCAGAAAGACTGTCAGCCCTTTATTCAAACATGAGACATTTTGAATAAAGCACTGGAATAAATTGCTTAGGGAGGTTGTGGAATCTCCATCATTGGAGATTTTTAAGAGCAGGTTAGACAAACACCTGTCAGGAATGGTCTAGAGAATTAGTCCTGCCATGAGTGCAGGGGACTGGACTTAGATGACCTCTCAAAGTTCCTTCCAGTCCTATGAGTCTATGATTCCTAGTGCAAGTTGTCTCAATGCCTTACAAAATACAAGTAGTCCAGCTTATTGTGAAGTTATTCTGTAAAAAAAAAAAAAAAGAACTCATTGTAATCAAGTCCCTGTACCATCACCCACAATTTGCAGAGGTAAAAAGAAGTTACCAAACTCACAATGGCTATAAACAGCACAACACCTTCAGTGCCCTGTTTTAAAATGAGAGACTGTTCATTGCTGTATCATTCCAAAGTATTAACTCTCTGAAGCTGCATCTACCACATGGCACTTCTAACCAATGCTGTGACCTTATCCCATATGCCCGTGAAGCACTATACACACTACGAGCACTCAAAATAATGTATAGACTTCAAAGGTCAAAAGGGACCACTGTGACCCCCTCACCTCTGCACCCCATTCCACCCCACTGTGCCCCCATCCCGCCTCCTTCCTTGCATCCGAAGAAGTGGGTATTCACCCACAAAAGCTCATGCTGCAAAACTTATTTATGCTGTTAGTCTATAAGGTGCCACAGGATTCTTTGCTGCTTTTACAGATCCAGACTAACACTAATCCTGCTGTAGGACACAGGCCAAAGAACTCCCTAGAACAACTGAACTCCTTAACATTTCAAAAGGTAAGATACTAAGACAATTCCTCCCCATTCTGGACTGATGCACATTGCCCCACGCAAAGGCAAAGGGCATCAGAAATAAATTCATACCATTTGAAAAGTGTACGCAAGGTTTTATGATGGCATTGTGATCGCTTCAATTCCTTATAATTTAGCTCAACTGATCCTTGGGGCAGGGACTGTGTCTAGAGAGTAGAGGGGCAGCCTAAGGCACCATCAATAACATTCCTCAGCACCAGCAGCTGCAACATACAGTCAGACCCTGTCCTTCCAAACTCAACTGGGAATCTCCCCTGGCAGAGCCACCCAGAAGTGGACTCTGCTCCCCTCTCAGACCCAGAGATGAGCCACCCAACTCCTACTCTCCTCACACCCGATCCACCTCCCTCATCCCCCGCAGCTGCACACCCTTCCTCCAGCCCCATCACCTCTTCTGCAACCCTCCCCCTTCCTTATCCCTCCACTGCACCCCCTTCCTCACCCCAATCCTGCCTCATCTCCTCTGCACCCATCCTGCCCCACTGTGCCCCCATCCTGCTCCCTTCCTTATCCCTCCACTGCGCCCCCTTCCTCACCCCCAAACCCACCCCGCTGTGCCCTATCCCACCCACCTCCTTCCTTATCCCCCACTGCACCCCTTCCTCACCCCCAAAGCTGCCCCGCTGTGCCCCCATCCTGCCCCCTTCCTTATCCCCCACTGTGCCCCCTTCCTCACCCCCAAACCCACCCCGCTGTGCCCTATCCCACCCGCCTCCTTATCCCCCACTGTGCCCCCTTCCTCACCCCCAAACCCACCCCGCTGTGCCCCCATCCTGCCCCCTTCCTTATCCCCCACTGCACCCCCTTCCTCACCCCCAAAGCTGCCCCACTGTGCCCCATCCTGCCCCCTTGCTTATCCTTCCACTGCACCCCCTTCCTCACCCCCTCACCTCTGCACCCCATTCCACCCCACTGTGCCCCCATCCCACCCGCCTCCTTCCTTATCCCCCACTGCACCCCTTCCTCACCCCCAAAGCTGCCCCGCTGTGCCCCCATCCTGCCCCCTTCCTTATCCCCCACTGTGCCCCCTTCCTCACCCCCAAACCCACCCCGCTGTGCCCTATCCCACCCGCCTCCTTATCCCCCACTGCACCCCCTTCCTCACCCCCAAAGCTGCCCCACTGTGCCCCATCCTGCCCCCTTGCTTATCCTTCCACTGCACCCCCTTCCTCACCCCCTCACCTCTGCACCCCATTCCACCCCACTGTGCCCCCATCCCACCCGCCTCCTTCCTTATCCCCCACTGCACCCCCTTCCTCACCCCCAAAGCTGCCCCACTGTGCCCCATCCTGCCCCCTTGCTTATCCTTCCACTGCACCCCCTTCCTCACCCCCTCACCTCTGCACCCCATTCCACCCCACTGTGCCCCCATCCCGCCCACCACCTTCCTTGTCCCCCAGCGCTGCACGCCCCGCCCCGCCTTCCTCACCGTCAGGGAGACCCAGAACTCGGCCCGCTCCATGCGGACGCCCACGCGGAGCGCTCCCCGGGGCGCGGAGACGACTCCAGCCGGCCGCACACGCCGCCCCTGGGCGCAGCCATACTGCTGCCCTCCGACCCGCTGTCACGTGGGCTGCTTGGGCCAATGAGCCTGCGCCCCGGCAGCCGGGCCGTTGTGAGGGAGCCTGGGCAGGGCGTGCGCATGCGTGCTCGGGGGGCGTGACGCCGTAGCGAAGCCTTTGCCCGTGCCCGTGCCCTTCCCTTTGCCCTCAGCGCCTGCCCGTCCCTCTCCAGTGCGGGGGCTGCACAGGGAACAGCGGGAGTGGGAACATTCTAAGGCTCCTGTTTCGACTCCCAGTCCCTCTAGGGCAGCCCACCTGCCTGCGCCCAGCGCTAGCTGCATGCTGCTGGGGCGGACAGGTGTGACAGCCAGCCAGGCATCCCCTGCCTGGGAGACAGGAGCTGGGGGGAAGGTGTAAGAGCAGGCCACACGGTGGTAGGGTGACACGATGTCCCAACTTTATGGGGACAGTCCCGATATTCAGGGCTTTTTCTTATATAGGCTCCTATTACCCCCCACCCCCTGTCCTGATTTTTCACACTTGCTGTCTGGTCACCCTACATGGTGCCAACTCCCCCAAACTCTCTCACCGGCCTGGTGCAAAACGAAGTCTTTCAGAAAGGGCCAGAGCCGCGTTATTAGAGGAGAACCTCGGCTTTCATGGAAAAAAACAAAGTCGGGGGCACGCCCAGGAGTGATAAAAGCAACTTGCGAGATTGTAACCTCACTCCTGTACGATAAGGATCCCTCTGTGTGCAGATCAGAAAATCACCTGCATGGGTCTTTCAAAGCTCGACACAGCGGCGATGTTAAAATAGGGTTTGGCCATCTTCTGGCCAAAAATCAACAAAGTACTTTAAAGCGGGGCCACGTGTTATTCTGGTCAATTTAATGGCTGACTCTTTAGAGGTAATATTGTGTTTGTTTTTCTAGTGTAACCTTGGATGTAACTTGAACGTTATCAGGAGCATGAGGCATCAAGCTGATGCCTGTCAGAGTCAGGAAGAAATGTTACATTTCCCTTTTTCTTCTGAAGGAGAAATCGTTGGCACTTATTTCATGCCTCAGTTGAAAACCCCTTGGGAAATATAGCTGTTACCAAAGTGACCTAGGGTTTACTGGTGTGAAATGATGTGAAGAGGAGCTGTTACTGCCCGGGCATGCCTCTGAGAGCGAACAACACAATGAACAATCATCTGTGGCTCACCCAGGATGCAGCCAATCCTACATTCATGTCTACTTGAGTTTAATTTGAAATGGTACCAAAAATAGGACAAAGCCTGCCTTGTGTGACCTGTGAAGTTAGAGCAGCAATGTTTGTCTCAAACAGCATTGTGTTATTATTATTCCTTTTGATTTGTAAAGTATATTCAAAGTGAAAAAGCTCCCATCTCACACTCCAGGTGCTTTTACCTTGAGTTAGAAATAAAGCCCCCACAAAGCAATGCACAAAACCAACAGCGTCTAATCCCCCCAAACCAGAGAAGCACCAGAGATGTGAGGGGGTATCAATGGGTACCCCCCTCACACACATACAACCTACCTATAACCCCTGGGTAAAATGCTAGTGTCTGATGCATGTTCTGAAGGCAACAGTTTAACTAGTTTGGACTAAGGAAGATGAACTGAGAGGTCACCACAGAGCCAGCAGCTCCATCTCATTTATTCTGAGCGGGTTCCAGCATCTCAGCTGACCACAACCACAACAGGGCGCATCTCTCAGTGAGGCAGTCCCCAAGTCATTTGGGGCTTTACAGATCCAAACCAATGCTGTAAACTTGACCTGAAAGCCAACTGGCAGCCAGTATAGATCATGGAGAAGAGCAATGCTGCCAGCTCTCATGATTTTATTGTGACTCTCTTGATACTTGGTGCTTTTCTTAAAAGCTCCTGGAGATGGGTGATTTTGTAAGAATCTCAACTTCCATTAAAAAATGAATATTTGCAGAGGAAAAAATCCCTAAAAACATGAACCAAGGGTTAAAAATCAGAAGGCAAATAAAAATAAACCAGCATTTATTATTTTTAAAAATTTCAGGACTCTTGAGCCAATCTCATGATTTGGGGGGAGAGGGATTCACTCATGATTTTTAAATGCATGGATTTGGCAATCCTGCCTAGATAGACAATCTGAGATTTCATGGCATTCCGCTAGAGTCACCTCTTGATTTTGGCTCACAAAACACCCTCTCCTTTCACACAAAGTGTAATACTCCTCTTCAACACACTATGTCTGTCTATCTCTCTCTCCTCCAGTCAGGGGTGAAAGTAACTTAAAGGACTTACCGGTACTCCTAGTCCTTAGGAGGGGGCGGGGCTCAACCAGAAGAGGGATGGCTTCTACCGGAAGAGGCAGGGCCTTTAAATCCCCGGGCACTTTAAATCAGGATTAAAAGGGCTGGGGCGGTGATAGCAGTGGCTGGAGCCCCGGTCCCTTTAAATCGCCACCCGAGCCCCGCTGCCAGAGCCCCGGGGTAGCAGTGGCAGCTGAGGGCTCGGGCAGTGATTTAAAGGATCCAGGGCTCCAGCTGTCCCTACCACCCTGGGCCTTTTAAATCATCCCCGGAGCCCTGCTGCCGGAGCCCCGGGGTAGCGGCAGCAGGGCTCCAGCGGCTATTTTAAAGGCTGGGACAGTAGCGGCTGCCGCAGCCCCAGACCCTTTAAATAGCCGCCAGAGCCCCGCCATCAATACCCCAGGGCTCTGGGGATGATTTAAAGGGCCCGGGGCAGTAGCTGCGGTAGGAGCCCCAGGCCCTTTAAATTACCGCCTAAGCCCCGCTGCCACTTCCCCAGGGCTCCAGCAGCAGGGCTCTGGCGGCAATTTAAAGGGCCCAGGGCTCCAGCCGCTGCTGGGCGCCCCAAGCCCTTTAAATTGCCACCAGGAGAAGCCAGTACGCCGTACCGGGGCGTACCAGCTTACTTCCACCTCTGCCTCCAGTGCTTCTTTTACACATCAATCCCCAAGAAGGTCACTCAGTCCAAACAGGCCAAACTTTATTTAATCTTCTTGGAGTTCATTCAAGATAACTTTGGTATCGATTCCTAGAAGACTATGGAGATCTAGTAAACATGTCATATGTAAAATAGAGTAGAGGCTGTGCTGAGGACAGCTATTAGAATGAGTCCAAAAACCTAACAGAGTGCCTGGCTTTCAGAAACATCCCTGCTATTTTAACAGGAGACAGAAATAAAAAATGATCCACCATCTGTCACTGTCAGCTCATGTTACAGTGAATAATGAAACAAGTGTATCAATCTAAAGCACCTCATTTTCCAAGTACATGTCTGTCATTCAATTAGATACCAGAGAAAAGGTTGGAAGGAAAAATCATGCAACTGCAGCAAATGAAGCATGCGCTCAAAGTTACTATCATCCCTACACAACCCACTGAGGGTAGCATTTAGAAGGAGGCCTTATTCTCCAGTTTTACCCCTGAGGCCCCGTGATGTAAAGGTTCTTCAGGGTCTCAGCAGCCATTTTTCATATTGTTCAATGTGAAGCTTTCAAAATATGCTCTGTGGCACTGTGGCTCTTTTTATTTATCACCTTCTGTCAGCTGAACAGCAGTACTCTATTAGAGAGGCCACAACCTTTTATTCTTCTGAGCCATTGTCCTGTCGTAAATGAACAAGCTCTGTCTAATGCTGTGGGCCTAACATTAATCTTCTTGATGCGTCCCACGGTGAACTCCCACCGAGCCTACAGAGTAAGTTGAGCAAAGAAAGAGGTTGGTTTTCTCGTGTCCTTTCTCCTGTGTGAGACAATGCTGTCGATGCCGCCGCATGTCCCTTTTGCAGGGCAGAGTCGAAAGGCTCGTGCGTTAACTCAACTATCGCACGCTTTGTTCCCCTCTTAGTCGCTAGTATCATCTACCAGCAAGGAGGTTACCATGTTTATTTGTCCACCAGCTGAAGCTGCTAGACTCACACCTGCTGCAGACAATTGCTACCAGTCCTGCACACAGAATCTACAATAGAACATCGGTCCTGGATGAATTAGTCCTCCTCGTTCTATGAAGGGGGGAATTGTTTCCCACTCTATGGGAGACACTGCAGGGCCCACCCACACGTACTACAGCTACTCAGGACACCAGACACTCCTTGCAGAGGCTCGATATGAGCTCTGAGGGTGTGTCTAGCCTGCAGTCGCAGGGTATGATTGCTGTGCAAGTAGACATACCCAAGCTAGCTTTAATCTAGCTAGTTTGGGTCCTAGAACGGTGAAGCCACAGCAGTGAGTCCCCCAGGGTAGGCTGTACAAGTCTACCTGTATTCCTGGGTAATTACTTGTGGCTTCATGGGGAGTTAGGTGCCTTTGCAAATCTGGACCAGAGGCCCTAGGTTGTAAGATGTGCCTTTCAGAGGCTAAATCATCACAATTTCCAAACCATACCTTGCTGAAAGTAATGATCTCCCAATGGGAGTTGGGCACCTATAGTACCTTTAAAAATTTGGCTCTGTGGGGGTTAGGCACCTGAACACTTTTAAAAATCTGTTCCTATGTCCTTGCCAAACTTCAAGTTTGCTCTGTCACCAGTTGAGACACTAGAGCTGTTCCAACTTAAAAAATTGGCTGGTGAAGCCAACTTTTGAAGAAGAAAAAAAATTGCAATTTCCCCTACCCTGCAACTTCATAGTCCCCATCAGTCACTTTGCAATGCGTAGGCAGCAGAGTCACAAACTATTAAATGCCATTTTGTGCTGCTACAAAACCGAATTCCCCCTCCACACTGGCATCCATGCCGCGTTTTGGTGAAAGGGGCTCCCAGCTGCTCCTTTCAGTGCCCCACAGTGCCATGACTCTTTGGGTGCATTATATTTACACCAGGATTTTAAATGTCAAAACACTGATAACAACGGACAAGTTTCCACGGGAAAAACCCCTTGTCATCACATCTGTTTTCCATAAAAGTGAGATGAACTAGATTTCTCTGGAATAGAGTCACAGGGTGTTTCCAGCACTGAGGCTAAATGGTGATTCAGACCAGTGGTGGAAGGGACTGACTCAAGTGCTCATGAATTGCCCAGGACAGAGATAATAAACAGAATGAGGAAAGCAATTGCTTTAATAAATAAACTGGAACATGTGTGCAGCTGATACTGCCAGGGGCTGATATATGCCAAGTAGTCTGTTGTTAACATCTGCTCCTCAGCAGCCTTAATACGCTCTGACCAGATCAATATATCTTCGCTGCTGGTGGCAGGCTCCCTTTAGCAAAGACCCTCAGGCTTGAAAAAAATTGTCCCATGCTGAAAGAATTAATCATTCCAATCAATAAGTAATGGGACTGCAACAGCCTTGATATACCGGGTCCATCGGTAGCAGTATTCACTCTATGTGATCTATCTAGATTTAGCATAGTGTAGGCCAAGGATCAGTATGCTGCTGGCATGTAATATTCCATTTAGCACGTCTGGAGACACAGTATGTCACGTGTCACGCTGGAGTTTAATGGCCTTTCATGCTTTGCCAAAGCCTTTGTGTGCTGCACAGCTGAGGGAGGCAGGTGCAGTTCTGTGGGTATAATGGCCAGTTTCAAAGGTGTCCTTAACATCCTGCAGCCACTTACAATGAAAGAAAGACAGGCTAGGAGGAGGTTATTAACAAGGCAGGAGATGTGAGGAACGGGCTGAGTGGATGGACACTTCCGGGGTTGAGAGGAAAAGAGAATCTCGTGCAGGCCAAAGGGTTTGTGTAAATGTATAAGTGCACAGGCTAAGTGCAAGGTCCTTTACACAGGAAGGAAAAATCAAAGGCACAACTACAAAATGGGGACTTAGTGGCTAGGAGGTGGCACTGCTGAAAGGGACCTGGAGGATGTAGTGTATATCACTCACCAATGTGATGCAGTGGCAAAAAGGCTAACAACATTCCAGGATGTATCGACAGGAGTGTCGTACATAAAACGTGGACAGTCATTGTCCTGCTCTATTCAGCACCGGTGAGGCCTCAGCTGGAGTCCTGAGTTCAGTCCTGGGCGTCACACTTTAGGAAAGATATTGACAAATGGGCGAGAGTCCAGAGGAAAGCAATACAAAATGATCAAAGGCTTAGAAAACCTGACCTATGAGGAAAGGATAAAAAACCGGGCAAGTTTAGTCCTGGTTTTTTAGAGAAAAACCTGACGGGGAACCTGATAACAGGCTCCAAATATGTTAAGGGCTGTTAACATAATCAATTGTTCTCTTGTAGGTAGAATAAGAAGTAAACAGGCTAAGACGGCAGCAAGGGAGATTTAGGTTAGATATTAGAAAAAAGCTTTCTAACTCTAAGGGTAATAAAGCTCTGGAACAGGCTTCCAAGGGAGGTTGTGGAATCCCCATCTCTGGAGGCTTTTAAGAACAGGTTGGACAAACACCTGCCAGGTATGGTCTAGGTTTACTTGGTCCTGCCGCAGCTCAGGGGGTTGGATTTGATGACGTTTTGAGGTCTGTGATGGGGTGGGTGTGTCCTCACAGGCCCCAGGCGGTTAAGGTGGGCTTGAGAAGTCAGTTATGGTACCTGGATGCACCTGGACGGAAAGCCAAGCTGAACTGACCATGAAGCCCAGCTGGGCAGGAGTGGGCTGGTTAGTATAAAGCCAGGAAGTTGAGTGCAGGAGAAAGCTGTAGGGAGGGAGTCTGCAGTCATGCTCTGGGAACAGAGGTGGTGAGGAGGACACACAGGGGAAGAATAGGCCATGGGATCTTAGCCCTGGAAGAAAGATCAACCCAGAGATGTTACAGGGAAGAAAGCCTGAGAAAGGCTCGGTAGGAAGAAGCCCCGGGAAATGGCTGCAAGGAGTGAGACTGTGCAGACCTTGGCTGCTGATTATAGGTCCCTGGGCTGGAGCCCAGCGTAAATGGAGTCCATAGGTTCCCCGACCAGGACCTGGAGACGTGGAACAGAAAACCATCTGAGGCAGCGTCTGGATAGCTTGTCCAATAGGGCTTGCTTACCCCAGAAAGGGGGCTATATAGTGAACTGGCTGGAGGGAGGTCGCAGGGTGAGAAAGAGGAGCCAGAGCGCGAGTAACCGACAGCAGGATGTCTCAGATGCGGCAAGAATGAATTCCCAGATTCAGCCAGAAGGAGGCACACCCTTCACAAGGCCCCTTCACAGTCTCACTCCTTGCAGCCATTTCCCTGGGCTTCTTCCTACCGAGCCTTTCTCAGGCTTTCTTCCCTGTAACATCTCTGGATTTCTAGGATTCTGTTTGCGGTTTGAAGGCTATGTGATTGAAGTGACTGAAAAAAAACTTAAAGACTTTTGTTATTAGTATCACTGTTGTGCCTTAACTGAGATCCGGCCCCACTGTGTTAAGCACTGTACAGACAGATAGTAAGAGACAGTCTGTGTCCCAGAGAGCTTACGGTTTCAGAAGAAAGGACTTCCCATGGGAGTTCGGCTCCAAAATCCCCTTTAAAAATCTGGCCCTAGGTTGTAGATGTGTCAATTCAGGTGTGATTGGGCTGAGTTATAAAGGTTCCAGAACCAAATCTTGTTAAAACTAGTGATCTGCCACTGTCCAAGTGGCAACAGGTCATAAATAGATGCTCTCTTGTGATTCCAGTGGATCTGTGTAGAGGAAAGCTGACTGGATTTTGCCGGGGCTAGTGGGATATGCTGTGAAAGTGTGTATGGAAGGGGACTGGGGTTTGAAGTAGCCCTATCTCCTTCCAGACAACTGCATTCAGCACTGCCTCCTGGCACGTCACATGGAAAGGTGTCTACGTATTGAGGCTAGGCTCCTGCCACGTTCCCCGCACGTGTTGTTGGGATGCTCCTGTTATTTTCACAGAGAATCAGGCAAAGGTGCTCCATGCCACAGCCTCATTCACAATACAACCCTGCCTCATTCACTGTCCATCGGGGGCATTGAATGAGGCAGGGGTAGGGTGACCAGACAACAAATGTGAAAAATCAGGACAGGGGGTGGGGGGGTAATAGGAGCCTGTATAAGAAAAAGACCCCAAAATCGGGACTGTCCCTATAAAATCGGGACATGGGGTCTTATGGATAAAATAGCTTATGATGATATCATAATGTATACCCAGAAGGGGACTGAATTAAGGTTGCACACGCAACCTTATTTCTGGCATTTCCTGATTCTGATTGCTTTGTTTTGCAGCTTTAACTTTCCTTTAAGGGCTGGGGTGAGATTGGTATAGAATCTGAATATGTGATGTCAGAGACCATAAGCTTCCCCATGCTGTTTACAATAACTTGCCCCATTCCAAAGAAATCTGGCATTTTTAGAGAAATTTAGCTGAAACACTAATTGCAGTAAATATCATGGAAACAGATGGGGAAACCAGACAGCCAGAGATTTAATAACTCCTTCGAGTACTTAACAGTAGAAACACCTGTCCCAGAATTCATTAAGAAAAAATGATTAATGAAGATGTAGTTTTTGCATAATTATAGAAAGACCTGAATTGCACAACTTTTATTATCCTCATTTATTTTGGAATCCAGCCCTTATTGGCAGCCTGGACAACCTAAAAGATGAGTGGGTTGTGAATGACATGAAATGCTCATTTTTAGCCATTGGGCAGGGCTAGTGCAATGACTAATCTAATAGCGAGGCAAGCAGAGGTGAAGGAGCTGTATGAAATCGCTAGAAATTAACCTTAAGCCACTACCTTTTATTCCTGGCTGAATCTGTTATTTCATTTGGCACACAAGAGAAGAGGAGAAAAATCTTATTTCTGCCCACTCTTGTGCTTACTGTCCAAGGCCCGTGTGACGGGTTGGGTCACAGAAACCCCCTTGGGACTGCCACCTGATGTGCTGAGACTACCACTAAGCCCATTTTCCCTGGCAGCTTGGGACTTCAGTACTTTGCCTGGTTGTTCCAGACACGCTAGCCAGCTGCAGACTCAGACCCAGGTCTGAACCACATTCCCCAGAAGCTGCAGACTTAACTGAAAACAGCGTAAGAAGTGCTCCTGTCTCCAACACCTGATACCCAGTTCCCAATGGGATCCAAACCCCACAAAAATCCCTTTGACTCTGTATAAAGCTCATACAGGGTAAACTCATAAATTGTTCACCCTCTATAACACTGATAGAGAGATATGCACATCTGTTTGCCCCCCCCAGGAATTAATTACTTGCTCTGGGTTAATTAATAAGTAAAAAGTGATTTTATTAAATATAAAAAGTAGGATTTAAGTGGTTCCAAGTAATAACAGACAGAACAAAGTAAATTTCCAAGCAAAATAAAATAAAACACGCAAGTCTAAGCCTAATACAGTAGGAAACTAAATGCAGGTAAATCTCACCTTCAGAGATGTTCCAATAGGCTTCTTGTACAGACTAGACTTCCTCCTAGTCTGGGTCCAGCAATCACTCACACCCCCATAATTACTGTCCTTTGTTCCAGTTTCTTTCAGGCATCTCTTTGGGGTGGAGAGTCTCTCTCTTGAGCCAGCTGAGGACAAAATGGAAGGGTTTCCAGGGGCTTATATAGTCTTTCTCTTGTGGGTGGAAACCCCTCTCTTCTCCTATGTAAAATCACCTCCACAAGATGGAGTTTTGCAGTCACCTGGGCAAGTCACATGTCTATGAATGATTCAGCTTTTTGCAGGCCGACGCCATTGTTTACATGTTAGTTTGAACATTTCCAGGAAAGCTTAGATGTGGATTGGTGTCTTCCAAGGTCCCTTGTTAGCTAAGCACTTGAATAACCCCTTCACACTATGTTGACCAAATCAGCCTTATTGCTTCCTATAGCAAACACTCATAGCTTCAGATATAAAAATGATACATGCATACGAATAGGATGAATACATTCAGTAGAACATAACCTTTGCAAAGATATGTTACATGGCATATCTAGCATAAAACATATTCCAGTTATGTCATACTTACACTCGTAAGCATATTTCTATAAAGCATTATGGGGTGCATCGTCTCAGCCCGATCCTGCAAACACTTACATATGTGCTTAACTTTACTCACTTTATGAGTGGCCCCAATGACTTCCATGGGACTCACTGAGTAGAATGGAGAAAGCGTTTGCATCATCAGGGCACCATTTGCTCTATCAGTTGCATTTCTTGACATGATCAAACTATTCTGAAGGCTGATGACTGCCTGAAATGTTGTATGGCAGATATTTTCAATCATCAAACTGCTCAGGAAGGCTGTCTTTGTAGCTATGGCACAGGTAGGGTGACCAGATCACCACACTAAAATATCAGGATACATTGGGGTGCCATCATCCTCGCCCACAGTCCACCCCCGCTCCTCCCAGGCTCTGCCCCCACTCTGCCCCAGGTCCTGGCCCCTCCCCGCTTGCCCCCTGCCCACATCCTTCCTCATCCCCCGGCCTGCCGTTGGCTTGCTGCGTCCCGCAGTCCCCCACCCTCTGCTCGCCTCCCCGCCCGCCCGCCCGCCACTCGTCTCTTCATCCCCCCACGCGCCACTTACCCCTACGGTGCTGACTTCCCCTCTGCCCAAGTCCCTGACCATGGCCTGCCTCTTCCCCGCCTCCTCCCCTGAGCGCGCCGCGTCCCCGCTCCTCCCCCCTCCCTCCTGGAAAGCGCTAAGTGCCACCAAACAGCTATTAGGCGGTGGGAAGCGCTGGATGGGGGGAGGAGCGGGGATGCAGCGACTGGGGGGAGAGGGGAGAAAGAGGCAAGGAGGGGGGAGCTTGGCTGCAATTTTTCCCCCTGGGTGCTCCAGCCCCGGAGCACCCACGGGGTCAGCACCTCCCTCCCACTTGCCTCCTTACCTGAATATCTGGACAAATGGTGTCCCAATCATATATTGATCGGGATGCGGGACAAAGGGTTAAATATCAGGACAGTCCCGATTTTATCGGGACATCTGGTCGCCCTAGGCACAGGGCTAAGAGTCAGGTGACTTGGGTCCCGTTGACAGCTCAGTCACAGCCTTCCTGAACCAGGTCTGGTAAGTCAATTACTCTCTGTGTGACTCAGTTTCTTCATCAGTAAAAAACCTGCCTTCCTCAAAAGGCTGCTGGGAGAGTTAATTAACAAGCATTTGTAAAGTGTGCCGAGGACTGTGGGTAAAAGGTGCTGGGTATATGCATGGGCAATATGCTCCCCGTGGTGGCCAGAAGATGCAGAAAGTGCTAAGATACTGAAAAATGGATCTGCACAGCCCAAATTGCTGATTCCCCCAGGATCCACATGGATCAAGGCTCTCCCCATGGAGGCTTGGTGCCACCACTCAGGCTGTGTCTCTGCAGGGCTTCTGCGAGGAGGGACCTACGCGCCAATGGCTCCTCGAAGTTCTGCATAGATCTCAAAGGTTCTGTGGATTTGGAGGATCCAGCTCCATTGCTGTCCCACTGCAAATAAACGGTGGCTGTTCCTGTGCAGAGACAGGGCAATTTTTTTATGTTAGTTCGCTGCAAATTGTCTGCTCAGCTCTGAGTAATATAGCCGCTGAATTCCTTCCCTGGACTCTGTCAAGCATCATCTGACACTGCCAGCAGTGATGTAGAAAGCCGCCACTCCAGCTGAAAATAGGGTTGCCAGGCGTCCGGTTTTTGACTGGAACACCCGGTCGAAAAGGGACCCTGGCGGCTCCAGTCGGCACCGCCGACCAGGCCGTTAAAAGTTAGGTCAGCGGTGCTGCAGGGCTAAGGCAGGCTAGTAGGGGAGTGCCTGCAGGCGAGAGCAGTGCACAGAGCCTCCTGGCCCCCCTGCTCAGGAGCCGGACCTGCTGGCCACTTCCGGGTGCAGCACAGTGCCAGGACAGGCAGGGAGCCTGCCTTAGCCCTACTGCGCTGCTGACCGGGAGCCACCTGAGGTAAGCCTGCACCCCAACTCTGAGCCCCAACCCCCTGCCCCAGCCCTAAGCCCCCTCCAAACCCAGAGGCCCCTCTGGCACCTCAAACCCCTCATCCTTGGGCCCACCGAAGCCCTCGCCCTCCCCTGCACTCCAACTCCCTGCCCCAGCTCAGAGCTACTTCACCCTGAACCTCTCATCCCCAACCCCACCCCAGAGCCGGCACTCCCAGCCCAGAGCCTGTATCCCCTTCTGCACGCCAGCCGCCTGCCTCACACCGCAGCCCCACCGCCACACTTTGAATCCCTCAGTCCAACCCCTCAGCCTGAAGCCCCCCCTGCACCCCAAACACCTCATCCCCAGCCCCACCCCAGATCCCGCACCCCCAGCCTGAGCCCTCACTCCCTCCTGCACTCCAACTCCCTGCCCCAGCCTGGAGCGCCCTCCCACACCCCAAACCCCTCATTTCTGGCCCCACCCTGGAGCCCACACCCCCAGTTAGAGCCCTCACCTTTTCCTGCACCCCAACCCTCACCCCAGCCCAGTGAAAGTGAATGAGGGTGGGGGAGAGTAAGCCAGAGAGAGGCGGGGAATGTAGTGACTGGGGGCGGGGCCTCGGGGAAGGGGAGGGGTTACAGTATTCGGTTTTGTGTGATTAGAAACCCTAAGCTGAAACCATGCTCCTACTGGAAACACCCCTGGATACAAGGGCATGTGGGTTTATGTGACCAGCTGGATGTTGGTATGTGGACTATAGCTTTTTTTGTGGTTAGATTTAAACGATTGTGCCTTTAACAAAAGAGCAACATGTCCTTGCTCTTGTCCTTATGAATTAATTCATAACTTCATAGATGCTATGGCTAGAAGGGACCATTGTGATCATCTAGTCTGGCCTCCTGTAGAACACAGGCCAGAGAACTGCTCCCAAAATAATTCCTAGAGCAGAGCTTTTAGAAAAACAGCTAATCTCGATTTTAAACTTGGAGAATCCACCACCACCCTTGGGAAATTGTTCCAGTGGTTATTTACTCTCACTGCTAAACATTTTATGCCTTGTTTCCAGTCTGAATTTGTCTAGCTTCAACTTCCAGCTACTGGACTGCAAATAATAATAATACGCCCTGACTCTGAGCCCTTCAACTAGCCAACTACACCCCTGGGTTTCTCCCAGGAGGATTATCTTAGTTCCCATATGAAATACGCCAAGGGGAAAAGTTCCTTAACTCTTCAGTACATGCCAGGGTGATGTATGTTCACCATTTTTGGAATTCATATACTCACCATGGGGAAAATGTTATTACATGGAAAAATATATTATCTAAGGAATATAAGAATGGCCATACTGGGTCCATCTAGCCCAGTAGTATCCTGTGTTCTGACAGTGGCCAATGCCAGGTGCCCCAGAGGGAATGAACAGAACAGGGAACCATCAAGTGCTCCATCCCTGAACATGAAAGATCATAGAATCATAGAATCTCAGGGTTGGAAGGGACCTCAGGAGGTCATCTAGTCCAACCCCCTGCTCAAAGCAGGACCAAACCCAACTAAATCATCCCAGCCAGGGCTTTGTCAAGCCTGACCTTAAAAACCTCTAAGGAAGGAGATTCCACCACCTCCCTAGGTAACCCATTCCAGTTCTTCACCACCCTACTAGTGAAAAAGTTTTTCCTAATATCCAACCTAAACCTCCCCCTCTGCAACTTGAGACCATTACTCCTTGTTCTGTCATCTTCTACCACTGAGAACAGTCTAGATCCATCCTCTTTGGACCCCCTTTCAGGTAGTTGAAAGCAGCTATCAAATCCCCCCTCATTCTTCTCTTCTGCAGACTAAACAATCCCAGTTCCCTCAGCCTCTCCTCATAAGTCATGTGCTCCAGCCCCCTAATCATTTTTGTTGCCCTCCGCTGGACTCTCTCCAATTTATCCACATCCTTCTTGTAGTGTGGGGCCCAAAACTGGACACAGTACTCCAAATGAGGCCTCACCAGTGCTGAGTAGAGGGGAATGATCACATCCCTCGATCTGCTGGAAATGCCCCTACTTATACAACCCAAAATGCCATTAGCCTTCTTGGCAACAAGGGCACACTGTTGACTCATATTCAGCTTTTCGTCCACCGTAACCCCTAGGTCCTTTTCTGAAGAACTGCTGCCCAGCCATTCGGTCCCTAGTCTGTAGCAGTGCATTGGATTCTTCCGTCCTAAGTGCAGGACTCTGCACTTGTCCTTGTTGAACCTCATCATATTTCTTTTGGCCCAATCCTCTAATTTGTCTAGCAAAGAATCCTGTGGCACCTTATAGACTAACAGAAGTTTTGCAGCATGAGCTTTCGTGGGTGAATACCCACTTCTTCGGATGCAAGCAGTCTTCTTGCATCCGAAGAAGTGGGTATTCACCCACGAAAGCTCATGCTGCAAAACTTCTGTTAGTCTATAAGGTGCCACAGGATTCTTTGCTGCTTCTACAGAACCAGACTAACACGGCTACCCCTCTGATAATTTGTCTAGGTCCCTCTGTATCCTATCCCTACCCTCCAGCGTATCAACCACTCCTCCCAGTTTAGTGTCATCTGCAAACTTGCTAAGGGTGCAGTCCACACCATCCTCCAGATCGTTAATGAAGATATTGAATAAAACCGGCCCCAGCACCGACCCTTGGGGCACTCCACTTGATACCGGCTGCCAACTAGACATCCTGGGTACCTGGTCCATTGTGAGACAATGTGGGAAGGATATGCCTCACAATGATTGTGAAGTCAACCGATATTATTATTCTGTGTCTTATTAAAACATGCCCAGTGCTGAGTCTTATTAAAACATGGCATCAATAGCCGGTACTAACATGGAAGGAGCACCAAGTTAGAAAGGAACCTTACTGACAGTGTTATATAATGGCCTGATCATGCCTCATTCTTGTAAAGAGTCAGTGATTTAATCTGGGTTACTTGCAGGACTAGGGCTATTTAGACAAATAAAGATTGCATTCCATATTGGATCAGACTTGCTTTATCCGAACTGGTATCCTCTCTCTGGGTGCACCTGCTCCTTCATTGGACTGAGACCATTTCCCAGCAAAATAACAGAGATCCAGGGTTTGCAGGTCTGTACAACGGTGGAGACCTGGCTTTGACCCAACTTGGCTGATGTCCCAGGGCATATTTTAAAACTCTTCTAATATTGTCTTCAGCTTGTCTAGCTGAAAAGTATTATGGATGGTTCTAAAATTATGGACACCTCTTCAAATTCCAGCCTCTCTTTTTGCCTCCATGCGCTTCAGCTTCAGGTGAGGCTGGATGTGTCTATTTGTCCCACTCCCATTGGCACTGAACTCAAAGGGAGTTTTGCCAAACACGCTTGCCTGGAAGGACTTACTGACCAAAGCCCTGATTCTAAGCCCTTTTGGAGCCAACAGAAAGTCTGCCACTGATCTCAATGGGCTTTGGATCAGGCCCTAACAGAGCATTTTACAACTTCTAGTTCTACTTACAAGGTACAAGCCCAATTCTTACTTTTACGGTCTTATTCTTGCAAGGGACCAATCCTGGAAGACGAAGCCAAAAGTTCAGATATTGTAATTAGTATATTTTTATTATGGAGTAAATACAAGAGCTGTTATTTTAAAGCCAACTCAGTCTGGTACTGTCATAAATCAATTTTGAAGTTCATACTCCAAATGAGTCATAATTTTGTTAATACTCATAATTTTTGCCCATGCCCCGCATAGAGATAGGGTCATTTTAATGAGTTCTAACCACCCACCATAGCTAGAAGTTGATATGGGCATAATAATCAAACTGGAGTTTCTGTGCTTAAGATGATTTGTATCAATCTACACCCCCCTCCCCTCAGTCTAATTAACTGCTCTAATAGAATTAATCAGCACCCTAAATATGGGACTCTCTAGCGATTAAAAAAAACCCTGAACTATCTGTTCCAAAATACAATTACACTGACAAACTCAATTACATGCCTCAGTCACTTCTTAAATTACTAGCTGATATTGAATTGTGCACAGTTTGTTTCATTGTAGACAGAAATCATAAACACTTTTAAAATCATACGGTGTTTACCAAAATACACAGAAATGCTGCTTTTATTACCTATGCTGCAAATTAATTTGACACGTTGAAAGCAAATGAGTGGAGCTGGAGAACTCTATTCATGCTGCAACCTTTCCACGGATACCATTTGCAGTAGAGAAACATTTAACATATTAACTTCATTAGAATCTTAAGTTGGTAAATAGCTTTTCAAAGTAAGAGAGGTTATTTGAGTCAAAATTCTATCTGCGTTTGAATGACAGCATCGATTACTGTATGCAGTGTTGTTGTAGATGTGTTGGTCCCAGGATATTAGAGAGACAAGGTGGGTGAGGTAACATCTTTTACCGGAGCAACTTCTGTTGGTGAAAGAGACAAGCTCTTGAGCTACACAGAGCTCTTCTTCAGGTCACCCGTATAAGCCTGAAAGGTTGGGTCTGTCACCAGCAGAAGTTGGTCCAATGAAAGATATCACCTCACCCACCTTGTCTCTCTAGCATCAATTACTGCATTCTAACTATTAATTTCTTCCAAAAAGACTTTTCACTAAGTAGATTTTTGCCCTGGAGTCAGTGAAATGTTTACAACATGTGCAATTTATAATACTGTAACTATGAACTTGGGTTTAGTGTTAAGTCTGCAAGGAGTCTGATGACAGGTTTCAGAGGGGTAGCTGTGTTAGTCTGTATCAGCAAAAAGAATGAGGAGTTCTTGTGGCACCTTAGAGACTAACAAATTTATTTGGGCATAAGCTTTCGTGGGCTAAAGCCCAATTCATCATTCATCATTCCATTTGGTGAATCTTTCGGCTGACAATAAATGCCAGTCAAATGTGATAATGGGAGTTGGTTTAATGTGCACTTCAGAAGGAGCAGGGGGATACCTTTTAAAAAATACCAAACTTCGTCTTCATCTGAATTTGTTGACAGAGGCTTCTGGAACTGTATAAAGCTTTGTCAGGTCCTATACAGATTCCCCTCTCCTGCCATACACTTTAATGTTTTTCAGATTTTTACTCTAATGGGACAGTAATAGTCTCAAGTTATAGGGTGGATCTTTACTTGGTTGCAGCTGGTCATGTGGTGTTGTGTCTTGAGGGATTTATATTAGGGCTCCAATCCATCAAAACATTTAAGTATGTGCTGAACTCTAAGCACACAAGTAGTTCTACTGAAGTCAATAAACTCATGTTCTAAGCATGTGCTTCAACGCCGTGCTGAAAGAGGGCCAATGACAATATTTTCCCAGGCTGACCCATCCCACAGGTGTTAGGGGATTGATAAAAGTGGGTGGTTCTCTCCTGACCATGTTATTATATTATACCAGCATCCCCAGAGCCCCAGTTTGAATCATGCCCCTTGGTGCTACATGTTGTACAAAGACATAGCACCTGTCCAATCTAACGGCCTGATCCTACATCTCTGAAGTCAGTGGGTGTTGTGCCATTGACTTAAATGAGATCAGGATTGAGCCCTATAACAGGACATAGAATCATAGAATCATAGAATATCAGGGTTGGAAGGGACCTCAGGAGGTCATCTAGTCCAACCCCTTGCTCAAAGCAGGACCAAACCCAACTAAATCATTCCAGCCAGGGCTTTGTCAAGCCTGACCTTAAAAACCTCTAAGGAAGGAGATTCCACCACCTCCCTAGGTAACCCATTCCAGTTCTTCACCACCCTACTAGTGAAAAAGATTTTCCTAATGTCCAACCTAAACCTCCCCCTCTGCAACTTGAGACCATTACTCCTTGTTCTGTCATCTTCTACCACTGAGAACAGTCTAGATCCATCCTCTTTGGAACTCCCTTTCAGGTAGTTGAAAGCAGCTATCAAATCCCCCCTCATTCTTCTCTTCTGCAGGCTAAACAATCTCAGTTCCCTCAGCCTCTCTTCATAAGTCATGTGCTCCAGCCCCCTAATCATTTTTGTTGCCCTCCGCTGGACTCTCTCCAATTTATCCACATCCTTCTTGTAGTGTGGGGCCCAAAACTGGACACAGTACTCCAAATGAGGCCTCACCAGTGCTGAATAGAGGGGAATGATCACATCCCTCGATCTGCTGGACTAGGGTGACCAGATGTTCTGATTTTATAGGGTCAGTCCCGATATTTGGGGCTTTTTCTTACATAGGCTCCTATTACCACCACCCCCAACCCCTGTCCTGATTTTTCACACTTGTTATCTGGTCAGCCTACAAGTGACATGTACAGGGCAGAAGGAGAGACAACTTTTATACATGGGGGGTACAGCTGGTCAGGAATTCTTTGAGTAAATTTTTTTTCAGTGGAAAATGCCAATTTGTAACTTTAGATGGTGCTTTTCTTCAGCTCTCAAAGAGGTGAATGCCTGAGCCACAGGGCTATTGGCTTTTCCAGGGTGGTCTCTCTGGGTTGTTTATTCAAAGGGCTTGATGTTGTTCCCCACCAGAATGGAAGCAAATGTCAAAACCAGGAATTTTTTTCACAGAACAGAATTCTTGTTTTCCAGCCAGTCCTAGTGTGTATGGGGGATTTTTGTTGTTTGTAGCATCAGCTACACCCATCTGTCCCTCATTGTGGCCACTGCTGATCTCTTATGGGTGGGAAAACAGAGTTCGGCTTGGAAGGGGAGGAGAGGCCAGTGGCCCTAGAGATCAGTTTGGTGGGGAGGGGTTCATGCGTACAGGAAAGCATGGGGATGTTTGTGTAATGAGCTGGCAAACAGGTGGAAGAGTCTGGTAGAGTGAATCAGGATGTGGTGCAATCACAGACAAGAGCTGGAGATCCTGTCTTGCTACTGGCCAGGGATAGAGACTGCCTCTATTACCATCTCCACCTAGAGCAGTGGTTCTCAACCAGGAGTACGCGTACCCGTGGGGGTACCCAGAGGTCTTCCAGGGGGTACATCAACTCATCTAGATATTTCCCTAGTTTTACAACAGGCTACGTAAAAAGGACTAGCGCAATCAGTACAAACTAAAATTTCATACAGACACTGACTTCTTTATACTGCTCTATATATTATACACTGAAATGGAAGTACAATGTTTATATTCCAATTATCAGAGGGGTAGCCGTGTTAGTCTGGTTCTGTAGAAGCAGCAAAGAGTCCTGTGGCACCTTATAGACTAACAGACGTTTTGCAGCATGAGCTTTCGTGGGTGAATACCCACTTCTTCGGATGCAAGTGGTGGAAATTTCCAGGGGCAGGTTTATATATGCAAGCAAGAAGCAAGCTAGAGATAACCACTTCCTCGTTATCTCTAGCTTGCTTCTTGCTTGCATATATAAACCTGCCCCTGGAAATTTCCACCACTTGCATCCGAAGAAGTGGGTACTCACCCACGAAAGTTCATGCTGCAAAACGTCTGTTAGTCTATAAGGTGCCACAGGACTCTTTGCTGCTTCTATATTCCAATTGATTTATTTTATAATTACATGGTAAAAATTAGAACATAAGCAATTTTTCAGTAACAGTGTGGCTGTGGCACTTTTGTATTTTTATGTCTGATTTTGTAAGCAAGTCGTTTTTAAGTGAGGTGAAACCTGGGGGTACACAAGACAAATCAGACTCCTGAAAGGGGGACAGTAGGCTGGAAAGGTTGAGAGCCACTGGCCTAGAGTAACATAGAGAAGGACTTGGCCCTGGACCTGTTGGAGAAGATGGACTCTGGCCCAGATCCTAAAGGGTATTTAGGCTCCTATTATCCATTGAAATCAGCATAATATAATAATGTGGTCAGGAGAGAGCCACCAGCTTTTACTTTGAGGATCTGGGCCTAAGACACTGGGCAGAATTTTCCTCTTATGTACATAGGTCCGACTCCTGTGGTCTCAATGGAGATGGATTGACATAATGGAGGAGGACATGACCCACACGGTCTGTGTTGGAGCCTGTCAAGCATTTACCCAAACATAATTTCCCTTTCCTTTTGATCTCCCCCATCAAAATGGAAGATGGAGAATTGAGGTTGCCGGTGAGCAGCAGCAGCCTGTCTTTCTGCTATTCATCCTGCCACTGATGGACTAAATAAACTTAGCCTTATCTTGTACTTCCACAAGTGTAACAACATACCAATGCTCTGCCAGTAGTCCTCCCTTTGGGATTCCTGTTTCATATCACACAAGCTCTCTTAAAACAGTGTTTAAAAGGGATGGAAAACCAGAATCTGTGCAGGAAAAGGTTTGGAGTTGGATTCCAAAATGACAATGACTTGCAAATTCATCTCAGGTGAAGCAACCAGTGTGGGGAAGAAAATGTGTGAGGGGATGTCATTGGCCATCCTCTCCATGAGGGGAAAGCATGACAGTGGTGAAAGGAAGCACCATGAAGACCTTAGAAAATGAATTTTGTTTTATTTTACTTTTCCCCAGTGGTGCTCCACTCCGACTCTGCCCCGAAGCTCCGCCCCCACTCAGCGTCTTCCCCAAGGCCCCACCTTCACTTTGGCTCTTCCCACCCCCGCTCTGCCCCCTCCCCGAAACTCCACCCATCCTCCGTTCACTGGACTCCATCCTCTCTCAAGCCCCTCCCTGAGCCACCAAACAGCTGTTTAGCGGCACCACCTACCAGCTGTTTGGCAGCGTCCCCGATCAGCTGTTTGATGGTGCTGCCAAACAACTGTGGCTGGTGCATTCTGAGCATCCACTATTTTTTTTTCCAATGGGTGCTCCAGCCCCGGAGCACCCACAGAGTCAGCACCTATGGGGAGGTTAAGTTTAATTAGCAATATAAAAAATGATGCAGTGTCAGTTGCTGTATTCCAGCCAAATATATTTTAACTGACAGACTAGACATCCAAGTACTGTTGTTACTTGCTCCTATTTATCTACTTCTGCTATGATCTAGCAGCAGCAAGATAGAAAAGGTTAAGTTGGTCATGAAGGATTAGACCTCTTCTGTATGGGGGAGGTGGTATATATTAACCCTTGTCTCTCAATTCCCTGTGCTAATTCCAAATACATCTTTCTCAGAGCAAGAATTGTATCAGTTGTACTGCAAAATTCTCGATGGAGTTGCTTCACTTGAATAGCCATTTACCTTCAAAACCCTCCTTAAAACTTTCCTTTGTCAGGATACCTACTGGTGCATTGAGATAACTGCCTGTCGTGCCGAGCAATATTGTCTCCTTGCTTCCCTGTACTTTTCCAGCAGTCTGTATCCACCTGTTGTCTTTTTTCTTATACGTAGATTGTAAGCTGTCTGGGACAGGGACGTTCTTTTTTTATTCTGTTTTCGTACGCCTAGCACAATGGGGTCCCGATCAATGACTAGGAGTCCTAGATGCGACAAACATATAAATGATAATGAATCAAATGTGCATGATAAATGCAATTAATCACATGGATCTCCTCATCAGGGATGTGGATTGTTGACAGATTATGCACACACCTTATGCGCTATTAAATAATTATTTGCCTAGCAGGTAGGATAATGTCAGCATTCACATTCATTCAGTCTCACTTAATATAGGAGGCCCAATGCAATGTATGAAGTTACTGAGGTATAGCAGAGAGTATGTTTGTGCGGGTAGTCACTTCACTCTAACGCAGTATTAGGGAGTGTATGAAAAGGTACTAAAGCAGGGGTGGCCAACCTGAGCCTGAGAAGGAGCCAGAATTTACCCGTGTACATTGCCAAAGAGCCACGGTAACACGTCAGCAGCCCCCCTAATAGCTCCCCCCTCCAGCCCCAGTGCCTCCCACCCGCCAGCAGCCCCACCAATCAGTGCCTCCCTCTCCCTCCCATGCCTCCCACTGCCGCAATCAGCTGCTTCATGTGTGCAGGAGGCTTTGGAGGAGGGAGGGGGAGAAGTGAGGGCACGGCAGGCTCAGGGGAAGGGGCAGGGGCCTTGGGGAAGTGATGGAGGGGGGACAGGGCCTGTGGCAGAGCAGGGGGTTGAGCAGTGAGCCCCCCCAGCACATTGGAAAGTTAGTGTCTGTAGCTCCAGCCCCGGAGTCAGCGCCTGTGCAAGGAGCCATTTGTTAATCTCTGAAGAGCCGCATGCGGCTCCGGAGACATAGGTTGGCCACCTCTGTACTAAAGTATTAAAATTAGATTCCATTCTATTCAGACTTCGCATTCAATTTAGCTATAAAATACTCCAAGGCTGAAGATATATTTTAGGATAAAGGCAAATCTGAAGATGCTAATGGAGGACTAGTGCAAAAGAGTTACTCTGCTGAAACTCTAGGATAAGACTCATTTCATGAAACAACTAATACTTTTGATACTTTTCTCAGAGTTCAGCAGAATAAAATCATACATCAAACTGATAGCTTTCTTCAAAGCTGGAGTTGCTTGGGTGTTCCATGCAGAGGCACCATCCTTTATTAATTCTACACATGTTTCTCCAGTCAGCAATGATGCATTAGATGACACTTGCAAAGGGTTACAGAGCTGATACAATATTAGATAAAAATTACAAGTGAGAGGCTATTTTACTGCTATTTATTTTCATCAACTAAGCATCGCTCTCCTAAATGTCATTCTAGGTTAGTCGATATTGGCTTTTCAGTCTTCTGAAAAGTTTTGTAATTCTTTGTTTCACAGCTTATGTATAGAAATCAATACTAGTTTGCAATTGGTTGAAACTGTGAAATGGCCAAGTTAGTGCTGATGTATTCCTGATTTCTCTTCACATTATATTCCCATTCACTCTCAGAATGCAAATAAGATTTTTTTTTAAGTCAACCCATGTTATCTTACAACTGGAAAAAAACACATTACTTCCATGTTCATTAACATTTCCAGTTTGGTCTAGTTCTAGAATTTATAATTAATAAAAGAAGCAATAACATGATGATTGGTCTTGCCCAACTCTCACTGAAGTCAATGTGAGTCTCTCCACTGATGTCAGTAGAAGTTGGATAGAACTTTTTTTTAACCAGCACCGATGAAATTGCATGAATATTGGTCATTTCGGGTTATAGTCAAATTAGACTTTCTTTGCTGCTTCAGAACTACTGTTAAATTTCCTGTTATTACAAGTTTAATTGTGTGCCTGATTTTCATTTTTTTTTAAATACACCAGCAATAATTGTAATACATGGCTTAAAAATTCTGACACCCTTAACTTTGTTTCCCTCCTGGGACCAAGTGGTGTTGTCTCCGAAGAAGAAAGATGTGCTATAGTTGTCCTCTCCAGCTGCACTAATGGTTCAAAGGTAGAAAAGTAGGGCTGGCCAGAAAACAAGAATTTCATTGCATGAAAAATGTCAAGATTTTGAAAGTTGTTTTCATTCCACATTGAAATAAATGAGAGACCTTTCAAAAATTTTCACAAAAATCCCATACATGCTAGGACCCCTCCCAGTATAGTTCAGTGTTTAGGGCATTCATGGGGGAGGTGAGAGATCCAGTTTCAAATATCTGCTCTGGCTGGGTTCAGACCAGCAAGTTGAACCTGAGTCACTCTCATCCCAGGTGAGTGTCCAAACCCCCAAACTACAGAAATTGTTTCTCGGCCTAATGAATATTTACTTATTTATACAAAGTGGAACCACTCCAACAGAGAAAAAAGACCCTCTATAGCAGGGGTTCTCAAACTGGTGGTTGTGACCCCTTGAGGGGTCACAAGGTTATTACTTGCGGGGGGGCACAAGCTGTCAGCCACTCCAAACCCCGCTTTGTTTCCAGCATTTATAGTGTTAAATATAAAAACCGTGTTTTCAATTGGGGGGCGGGGCTCGCACTCATAGGCTTGCTGTTTGAAAAGGGTCACCAATACAAAAGTTTGAGAACCACTGCTCTGTGGCCTGGCAGTTAGGGCTGTAGGAAACCCAGGTTCCAAATCCTCCCTTGAATCATGCAGAGTAGAGACTTGAACTGAGGTTTTCACATCCCAACAGCCGCAGCCTGTGGGCTATTCTGGAGTGATGGTCTAACGCTCTGGCTTGGATCAGAAATTCTAGCCTGGCCCCGAGAAATCTTCCTACCCAGCCAGTTCTAGTTGTAAGCTTAACTCAGGAATAGCTTCCCCGATAAATAGTTCTTTAAAAACTTATTAAGACCTCAATTCTGCTCTCATAGAAATCTACTGGAGCTTTGTCATGGACGTCATATTTATGGCCTGATTCTGCTCTGACTGAAGAGTTCACTTGTTTGAAATAATGTTTCTACATGAAAGCTGACTTATCTCAAATCTAGCTGGTATGGCCAGCTCACAGGGGGGAAACAAACATTTAAAAATAGATTTACTGTCACTATGCAATGTCGTATATCCCACAGAAACTTCTCTGGACTGAGACTACCATCTAGTGTTCTCATGACAGACTGCTGCTTTGGATGGGAGCAATGCAGAGCACCGTGGCTTGATTACTATTGTAACTGGATTGTTGATGATGACTGACTGTTCCAGCCATTGGATCATGTTATACCTGTCGCAGCTAGATGGAAGAGCCCATTATTAAATATTTGTTCTCCTTGCAGATACTTATAGACTGTAATCAAGTTATTCTTTAATCTTCTCTTTCTTAAGCTAAACAGATTGAGTTCTTTCAGTCTATCACTGTAAGGCAGGTTTTCTAATCCTTCAGTCATTCCCGTGGTTCTTCTCTGAATCTTCTCCAGTTTATCAACATCCTTCTTGAATTATGAGCACCATTACTGGACACAATATTCCACCTGTGGTCACATTAGTGCCAATAACCTCTCTACTCCTACTTGAGAGTCCCCTGTTTATGCATCCCAGGATTGCATTAGCCCTTTTGGCCTCAGCATCATACTGGGAGCCCATGTTCAGCTGCCCCCCAAATCTTTTTCTGAGTCACTTCTTCCCAGGATAGAGTCCCCCATGCTGTAAATATGGCCTCTATTCTTTGTTCCTAGGTATATGCACTTAGTTGCATGAAAACATGCTGTTTTCTTGCACCCAGTGATGCATAGACCCTGTGGCAGCTCTCTATCCAGCGGAGAATTTCACTCTTAGGGATTTGCTGCAACTAGAAAAGAAATCTGTGTCAAAGCGGGCATGACATCTCAAAAGCTACCAGCTCCCAGGGCTGTGGTCAGACCAGGTCTTACAAGGAGAAACATTCTTGACCTGTTTTCATTTGTGCTTTGTTAATGATTGTCAATCACCTGATTTTAAAGTTGCTGTTTGTAATTCACATACTTTGAATGGGTTTCCCCTTCTTCACAAAACCCCTGGCTAGTAAGCCCTTTTGGTGAATTAAGCAGCACACCGGTCCACCAAGATACCTTCACCATGTGTGTTAGTTTGTCTCCTCCTTAAACTCCAGGTACAGTGCAACCGTATAGCAGCAGTTGTGAGGAGACCCTTTCTGCTCCTTGGGTTAGCCTTTTATACTGCCCACTTCCTGGGTTCTCCAGCTAGTGAGTGTCAAAGTCAGACTCAGGACTCACAATTTGTCAGACCACTCTGTTTATTAGCAAAAGTGCTCTGCTAATACACCCAGAAAATGTGAGCACCATACAAGGCTCAAACCACCTTATTTATACAGATAAAAGGGCACAAAGTTAACAAGATTACAAAGGGAGCAGAACTGATAAATTTAACTGGGGCTAGACACATATCTCATGTCCTTATTAACTCTCACCAATCTCCTGTTGATGTCCTACCATCAGTTTAAGTGGACCCATTGTTCAATACCTTAATGATCCTCTTCCTGACAACTTTATCTGAACATTCCTCATTCCTGCCTAAAGGAACATAGAGCATTTCTTTAATTCATTCTACTTCTACAATATCATTCATTCTACTTTCACATGAGCTAATGACCTCATTACCTTGTCAGGCTACCAACAGATGTAAGTGTTCCCTTATGCCTTAACCACACCCATTGCCCTGCATGTTCTAAGTGACCAGGGTGCTGGCTTCCATACAGCCCAATTTGAAGCTGCTAACACCACCCTGTCACACATACATTTGCATTTTGGAAGACTGTGCTTATGTTGGGCTTTGCATGTGCAAAGATTAACTCATTTCCTACAAACAAATGAATTGACACTTTTTAAATTTTGCTTTCTTTTTTTTCATTTTAATTTCAGTTTCATGCTCTATTTCAATCTAATTTTTATAGATCCTTCCCTCTTCAGTTTCCAACTTCATCATCATCTACTTGTAAGGAGAGATGGATCCAAACTGGAACATTGCATTTGAACACACACATACACACACACACACACACAGTTATAACTTTGGGGAAATTATATAGAACCTATACAGAACAGAATAGAAATTCAGATCCCATTCCAAATCCATAGTTCATCCCCAAGCTTTGGAGAAGTTTGAATTCTTCCCTAGATCAAGATTTATGCCTCATCTTTGTAAAGGAACAAACCAGAACTCTGAATCTGAACACCATAAACTCTGGGAAGTCCAGATTTTGTTCTGATTCTAGCTTGTTTCTATTAATAGGACAGCTATTCCTTTTGGATTTTTAGCTACTTTTCTACCCACATTACCTTCATATTGGTCCCATATCCAGAGTCAATGTTAATTCGCTAAGAGTTGTGCTATGTATGGGTTGCCCCAAGAACTGGATTTTTGGAGCTTACTGTTACTTAGCATTTTTATGAAAGGCTTTAGAGAAGTTATCTTGGGATTGAAGGGCCTGCCATGCTCCCATTGAACTCCACAGGCGTTTCCCAATGACTGCACTGGGAGCAGAATCATTCCCTAGACATGTTAACGACAATGTGTGAGCATCAAGCCCATTGAAGCCAATAGCAAAGCTCTCATTACCTTCAACTGAAGCAGGATGCGTCCCTTGATTTTTCCACTCAAAGTCTTTTGTCTAAGTTAGAAGACCAGGTCCACATTCTAAGGTCAGTTTGGAATTTTGACACCTTGTTTCTCCTATTAACTTATTTAATAATCCATTGCCTCCTAGTTATTTGCTTTCTCCGTTATTAGCCTGTATAAATCAAACCTGCATGGTTTTATTCTCAGCACGCCATCTATTTTGAAGCTAGAATAATGAATTGTGCTCCTGCTTTGGAAAAATTCCTGTGTCAAGGACCACCTTGGTTTTAGAATTCAGATGTCAGGATTTAGAGGGGAAACACTGAGGAGCATAATAATGTGCAGCCAATGATAACTTAGCCCTGAACAGAATGCAGAGAGATGAATAGGCAGTTGCAAAATACCAAGGACAAGGAAACAGTACTGCCTGCTCCGCCTTCTCATTGGGTGAGAGCCCGACGTTACTTCTACTGGATGCCTGGGAGTGGAATGGTTGATTAAAAACATTCTTCTTTTTCATGAGGTGCAGAATGAATTTCAGGATCAACATCACCAAGTATCTTAACCTGCCAAGATGTTCTGGACAGAAAATTGGTTTCATAATGTGAAAGTGATGCTTTTTTAAAAACACAGTAAGTGCTATTGTCCCCATGAAGACCCCAGAGTTAGTGAGGGAGGGCGTCCAAGGTCCACAAAGGCCATGAGGAGCAAAACTCACAGAGGAACTGCCATTTTCCCTCCTTTTATTTGTGTTTCCATCACTGACTCACTGTGCGGCAAATCACTTCATCTTCCCTTGCCTCCGTTTCCATCAGGCTGCACCCAGGGCACAGCCTGCCCAGGACCACAGGAGATGACTCAAAGGCGCCTTTGCCCACCACACCACACTGTGTGCTCCTCATCCAAAGCCAAGGTTCTAGGCTGCAAAGCCTTGTTTAAGTGCTAGCTGTGTGGAGTCTGCTGGTTTCTGTACAGAGTCTGCCCTTTCTAGGAACTGGATGGAGCTATAATTGAAATACCCCCCATTCTAATCTCCATAGCAAAATTTGAGCCATACAGTAACACTGTTGTCCTTGAAACACGAAACTAGTTGAATGTGCTGTCTTCAACGGTTGCCTTGAGTTCTTCGCATCCAACTCCATTCTTGACCCATTCCAATGTAGCTTCTGTCCTCTCCACTCCAATGAAACTGCTCTACCTAAACTTAAAGGTTAAGAACCACTGCCCTAAAGTCTCTAATGACTTCCTCCTGCCCAAGTCTCACTGTTGCTACTTCATCCTCCTCTTTCTTGACATCTTTTGAAAGTCAGCGATTCCCTAATTGAAATGCTTCTTTGTCTTCCATGAGTCTGCCCTGTCAATGTTGTGTTTGATGGGTCCTTTTCGTGGGTGTCCCCCAGGGCTACATCACTGACTCCCTTCTCTTCCCTCTATTTGTAGGTGACCTTACCTGCTTGCATGGCTTTGACTGCCACCTTACTGCCAATGAGTCACATCATGATCTATCTCTCCATCCCGACCTGCCTTCCTCCTTCCCATCCAATATCTTGGCCTGTGAGGATTTGAGGGTGTGTGTATCTGTCTACATATAATTTATGAGTTCTGGCTGATTTTACAAAATTGCTGTACTACTGGATGCCTCAGTGGAATCAGCCATCTGCTGTCAGGGCTGGTGTCACATCCCTCCCAGACCAGAGACAATGGAGAATCATTAACATGAACCATTCCCATTCAAATGGGAACACCTTAGGACAATGGGATGGTCCCATCCTAAGTGAAATCAGTTTTCTCCAACTTCTCTGCAAAGAGCTGGGGTTTGAAGCAGTTGAATTTCCCCAGAAAGGGAAAACAAAGGAACTAGGTATTTAGAACCACAGCGGCTGAGAAAGAGGACAAAGAGGAATGCTTTCATAACAAGAAGGAAGCTGACTCAGGAGAGAGAAAGAAAGAGACAGAGACTCAATGATGTGGAAGAGAAGCCATAGCAGGAGGGGGATCCCGGACTTTCTAGAGGACTCTGACTAAATCCCAAAGAACGTCCACAAACGGTGAGGAAACTGAGGCAGAGATGGTGTACAGGTGTTTTATTTTTTGTCTAGATCTGTGTATTTCTTATGCTAGCTAAAGTAAAGAGTAATTGTGTTAGAAACCTTTGCAAATCCTGTGTGTTATGTGCTTCAACTATCACCTGTCCCTGGAGAGATGAACTGTAATCCAGGAGCTCTGGGACAGGGTGTCTTTAAGCCAGGGGTAGGCAACCTATGGCATGCGTGCCAAAGGTGGCATGCAAGCTGACTTTTCATTGGCACTCACACTGCCTGGGTCCTGGCCACCGGTCAGGTCTCCCCTCTCCCCTTTGCTCCCCAACTTGCCACTGAGGGGAGTGGCCAGTGCATGGACTGAAGTTTGCCACTAAGGGCCATCTGGTCCCCTGGGGGAGAGAGCCAAGTGGACGCAGCTGAAGGGCTGTGTCCAGAAGAGGATGCCATGGTCTGGGGAGCAACATGGGTCCTAGAATTGGAGGCGAGAGTGACGATGGGCGAGACACCACTAGACAAGGGCGCTCTGGCAAAACAAGAGTTAATTCCCAGGACAGCCAGCAGGAGGCACTGTGGTGGTGAGTCCCACCCCATTACAGGGTGACAGACAGACAAGGGAAGCTTAAGCACCTATGTGTCCCAGTCATGCTGCTTTTTCCATCGTAAACTCTCCAAGGCTTTTCTTTCTGTCCAGAACATTAACTGCTCAAGCAGGCCGTCCTCATCTTGCAAGTGAGTCACTGCAACCTCCCCAGCAACTGGCCTTCCTAATACCCCGCCCCCTCGCCTCACTCTCCTCTGTTCATCTCACTGCTGCTAAAGTCATCGTCCTGGCTCATCGCTCAATCACGTTACCACCTCGTCAAGTCTCTTTGCTTGTTCCCCCACTTCCATTGTGTCTAAAACAAACCCTGGTCCTTACCTCCCAGACCCTTTCCAGCTTAGGGCTTCCCTGCTTCTCCAGGCTCTCATCCCACTGAGCCTGGCTGCTTTGCTCTGCCAACGTGCAGGACCTCCATTATCCACTGCCACTGTGATTCTTCTACAAGCCCCTTCTTCCAGGCTGTCCCCCGAAATCAGTTCACAAAGCCACTGCCCTGTCCTCCTTCATGTCCCTTCTTAAATTCCACCACTGCTGCGACCTCCAGGCTAAACTGCCTGACGATCATGGCTAGGCCAGTGATCCAATAATGATCCATTAATACCTCTTAGGTACACTGGATATAAGTCTGGAAGGGAGACTTCTGGAACCTTAAGTCCAGTCCTCTGCTCTTGCAGGCAAGCCCCTCATATAATCTTGTGTCCACTTAATTATTAAAAACCCTCCAAAGTGTACACATAACTAATACATGCAACTGCATTCTTGGCTTCCTCTCTCCCCGCCCGCTGCCTCGTGTTCTGTTTGGATTGTAAGACCTTTTGGGCAGGGGCGGTGTGGCCTTCCCACTTAAAGGCCAGGAGGCCTGGGGCTGGCCAAGCCTGTTTAATTACCTTTGCCTTGCCACGCCTGCACTGAGTGTAGAAGTTAAAAAAAGAGAGAAAAGCCCAAGTGTGGAGGAGAGCAATGGAGCTGGGTTGTGGCTGGAGAGCTGAGCCACAGGACTGCTGGGGGGGCTCCTGGAACAAGGGGCCTGGCTCCAGGGAGACAGTCATGGGGCTGGTGTTCCACTAGGAATCAGGAGCACTAAGAGGGATGATGAGCCTAAAGAGGGGTGAAAGATGCTTCACAAGGCTTTCATTTGTAGTTCTGAGCATAGGCACAGACTCCGTGGGTGCTCCGGGGTTGGAGCACCCACAGAAAAAAAAGGGTGGGCCCTCAGCACCCACCGGTGGGCTCCTCCCTCTCCCTCCCAGCACCTCCCTCCCACCGGTGATCAGCTGTTCAGAGGCATGCAGGAGACGCTGGGGTCGGGGGAGGAGTGGGAACAGGGAGATGCGGGGCGGGGGCAGGGTTTGGGGGAAAGGGTGGAGTGGGGGTGGGGCCTGGAGTGGAGTGGGGTCAAGCACCCCCGAAGAACTCAAAGTTGGAGCCTCTGGTTCTGAGTTTCTGGGCCACCTGAGGTCCTGGGCCCCCAAGAAGAAGCCCTGGGACCAGCTATTCTAGAAAGGAGAGTGGGGTTTTATCAAGTCCTGTGGTGATTTAGAAAGGCTTTACTGCCAGCCCAAAGGCACTTTGAAGAGGCCAGCTTGGGCCCTGACCAGTTACAGCTGGCCTAGGATATGTCACTTTTAGGTGACCTGGCCAGAGGCTGCGTCATGGATGACGGAGGTGACCAACAGAGGGAAGCACCCAAGGGGAAGGCCCTAATCACAAGGGGCTATGACAAAGTGACTCAGCTAGGTGCAAGGTTGCCAGGTTATTCTCAACAACAGTTCTGCTCACTGGCCTGCCAGGCCTGTTAGTGGCCCCCTTTGCCTTGTGACTAGGTCACTCTTGAGTCTCTCCCCTTTCAAGGTGTCATAAACAGACCTCTGACACAAGGTAATTCAGAGTCCAGCCAAAAGCCAGGAAAAACCCAAAGTCTAGTAACCTCCATGCCAGTCCCTTGGCCTGGATTTGGGGCTCGTTGTTCTTGTTGTCTTTCAAGAACAAGTCTGCCCCTTCTCCTTTTGGACTGGGGGAGAAATAGGGGAACCCAGGCCCACCCTCTCCCCTGGGTTCCAGTCTAGGGACCCCGTTTTAGGCAGCTAAGGATTGTCCCTTCAATTCCCTGCCACTCTCCTGGGCTTCTACACTTCCTTGCTTGTCAGCCTCTTCCCCATGCCTGTGAATGCCGATATTCCCACAAAGGATTTGTGGCTTCTCGCAGCTTCTTCCCAGCTGGTTACTGAGCAGCTTCTGCCAAGCTTCTCCCAGCCTCTCCAGCTGTAGCTGGGCTGTTTCAGACACTCCTTCTGGTGCCCCCAGGACTCCTCCTGCAGCTGGGGTTCTGGTTCAGACAGTCTCTCCGTCTCTTCTCTCCAAGACTGGAGAATCCCAGCTCCCTTCCATGCAGCTGGACTTGTAACGTGGACCAGCTGTAGGGCCGCAGTTTGCTGCTCCTTCAGCTGACTCCTTTTCCCCCAGGTTCAGGGGGTTCAGCAAGCCAGCCTCCTCCTACTGATGCCCCCTTCCTAGTGGGGAGAGGTCTGTTCACCTCCCGCAGATGGGCCCCCTTCTCCCTTTCAAGGCTCCTCTTCCAAGACTGGCACGCCAAGCAGATGTGATGGGGCGGGACTGCCTGCGCCCACAGTTGCTCCTTAACCCCTTCTTGCATGGGGCGGGGACTGTGCACCTCGTCACAAGGACACGAGCTGGTGAGTTGCTTCTGTGCATGTGGGGCTGACTCTGGGGCAGGGCCCTATAGCAGGCTGCCTCTCACTCGTGTTTTGCACAGCACAATGGGATTCTGATCCTCACTGACCCAGGGCTACTGAAAAATCAGTCAATAACGTGGTCATGTATTATGTAAAAACAACCTGTTCAATGATGCACAATGTTAACCTAATGATTAATGAAAGGCCCAGAACGGTTCTGTTGTGATTTCCATGGGAGAGTCTTGTTTTCTCATTCTACCGGGGATCGTAAAGAGAACAGTTATATAGCTTGGAGTGAGAAGTAACTTCAAGAGGAAGAGATCTAATTTCAACTCTAAATGCTGTGGCCTTCCTGCTGCTGGAGAATACAAGTGGAAGTGGGGAAATCTCCTCCAGACACTACTCCGGTTTGCCACTAGATGAAGCTCATGCTGCATTCTAAATTACCCTGCGATGGATGCATCATTTCTTCCAGCTAGAGTCTGCTGTTATAACACGAATTCCCCCACCCAGGGCATACGTGTGAGGAATGAAAGAATCTTTATCTTATACCCTCCTGTCCTTCTGCCTACTACACCTGTCCTGAATTTCCACCACGCTCTGTAAGTTGCACCCATTTGGATACCAAATCAATGCTCTATACATGTATTCAGTTCTGATTTTTATTTTTTCAGTGACCCTCCTCAGTGCTGAGGGTGGAAGTGTTGGAAGGAAGCAAATCGGGTGGGTGAGGAACAATTGGCTTTTCAGCATCAAGCTGAATGCAATAGTTTGCAATGAGGTTCCTCTTATTTATTTTTTTTCAGATAGGTTTAACCCAGTTTGCAGTGCACTGTGTTGCGTTGTTTGGAAATAGAGGCTTCAAGGGGCCGTAGGTGCAGGAATAAAATCTCAGTGTAAGCCCTCTGTTACATAGCGATTTCAACAGGGAGCAGCACCAGCAGGTTTTCTGGATCTCTCTACCCTCGATTTTAGTGTCCCATGTGTTTTTCGGGAAGTAAATTCTGTCTTACAAAGCAGGATTAGGAGCAACAACAAAATAAGTCTCTGGAAAGAATGAGAAGCAGAATCTACATCTGCTACATGCCATGTTGTGTATCTCCTCTGAGTTTAATGTCTGAGGAGAAACAGAAGCTATCAAAGTTAAGTCAGGCTCCTGTTGCATGGATTGAAGGATGCAGCTAGAGGTAGATGTTGCGGGGGCGGAAAGGGAGTAGCACCAAGATAGAGCCATGCCTCAGTGTGCACTTAGAATTCCCTAGGTAAGAGCCGCTGAGGACTTTGGCAGACGATTGGTAAAAAAATATTGCCCATATGTTTTGGAGTTTTTTTGCTGTGAATAAATAACCTGAGTCATTCAGAGTTAGCTCTCAGCAGAGAGAAGCATTTGGGGGTTGAGAGCATTTCCCCGGCAAGTGCAAAAGGCAGGCTGATTTACGCGGGCTCCAAAGCAGAGCTGCACATCTTGGGAAAATGCAAGTGAGTGCCCAAATTCCAGGAAACCATCTTGCCCCCATCACAACCTGCCCCTTCCTGGACACACACCATGTTCAACACCAGTGTCTATGGGTCACTAGCAGAGCCTTTTTACCCCTCTCTTATTGGTCTGTGTCCCCTGAAAACTTAAGGGACCCCAATTTTCTATAGGCTGTGTAAGTTCCCTTTATTCTCATTAGCACTGATACACAACCTGTAATCTGTGGGTAAAATACATGTCGGAGCCAGATCCACCTTTACAGTATTTTTTATGATCTAATATTAATCTTCTGGGTAATTTTTGCAATCTTAGCACTTGGTACCTCTTTTCCCATAAACTTAGGGCATTGGGTTATTTTCCGGTCACTTATGTCATCATTTCTTGTATCGAAGGTGTAAAATAGCTAAGCTAAAGTCTTGCAGGCCCCAACCTACAGGTTCTTGCATTTCAGCTCGTCTTACTCATGTCTAATACTTGGTTTCTCTAAATACCATCGGCGTCAACATTCCCTGGCACTGGTGGGTGCTCGTGCCCCCCCGCCCCTGGTCCCACCCCGACTCCACCCTTTCCCCACCCCTGCCCTGCCCCCATTCCAACCCCTTCCCCAAAGTCCCTGCCCCAACTCTGCCCCCTCCGTCCCCTATTGGGTCCCTTCCCCAAATCCCCGCCCCGGCCCCGCCACATTCCCCGCCTCCTTCCCCATCCCTCCCAGCGCTTGCCATGTGAAACAGCTGTTTCGCAGCACAAGCGTTGGGAACTGGGGGAAAAAGCAGGCATGCGGCACGCTCAGGGGAGGAGGCAAGGTGGGGCAGGGCCGGCTTTAGGAATTGCGGGGCCCGATTCGAATACCCGGCAGTGGTCTGGGTCTTCGGCGGCGGGTCCTTCACTTGCTCCGGGTCTTCCGCAGCACTGAAGGACCCGCCACCGAAATGCCGCTGAAGACCCAGAGCGAGTGAAGGACCTGCTGCCGAAATGCCGCCTAAGACCCGGACCGCCGCCGGGTGAGTAAAAAATTAAAAAGGCACCTAAGTTAGGCGCTCTTCTTTAGGGTGCGGGGCCCTCTTAGGCGCGGGGCCCGATTCAGGGGAATCGGTCTAAAGCCAACCCTGGGTGGGGGAGGTGGGGATGGGAGCTGCCAGTGGGTGCAGAGCACCCACCAATTTTTCCCCATGGGTGCTCCAGCCCCGGAGCACTCACGGAGTCGGCACCGATGCTTAATACTGATCAATCTTATACTTTTATAATGCTACAAATTAACTCTAATTAACATATAATAAATATATGTAATAGAACATTGATTAATCATAACATCACACAATAAATAAACTAAAATCATTGGCTACAGAAGGCATATAAACAGATGTGACACTAGACATTATCAGCAGCATCTGTATGCATTTCTGCTGAGAAACTCCCATAGCGGTAGGCCTGCCGTTTTAGTACCTTTATTTTTATTTGACGACCGTGTGATGCTCGTATTAAACAACTACCTCTTGGGTGGAGCAGCAGGGTACCTACTTGATTAGCTTTTTTTGAAAAAGAAACCTGAAATAATCTCTTCATCATGCAGTAGATGATAAAAAATTGCTCAGCCTTGCTGTGAAGGAAACATTAAGTAATGCTTGCAATTTGTAATATTACTTTGAGCTCCTGCTTTTGTGCTGAAAAGGGAGCTTATCCCTATAAAAGGCTTTTAAATGTCAGATAGACACACTCACACATTCTCATTCTCTACAGCTCCTTTCAATGACATAAGCTTAAATTGGTCACCATGGCAACCTTTGGCTGTCCATCCTGTCCACTTCTTTATTAATGGCACCAGGAATCATGTGTGAAGTATGCTTATAAATAAAGAAATCAGATATAATTCAGTCTTCTTCCCCACAGCAGTCATTTATTTTATTAGCATGATTCTAGTGTTTCCATTAATATAGCCTTAGTTTAAACTACAATTGGATCTGACCCAAACCAGGTATTCAAACACTGAACTTTGCAGGATGTTCAGATCTGCATCCCAAAGGTGTGGCTTGGGCCCATGTTTCTGTAGAAATGTGTTCAGAGCTAAGAGTTAGCATGCAAAGTGCCAGACACTTTTAAAATGACTTGTGTAACCCATAGGGCTAGCTTGCCTTTATTATGCTCACTGCTTTGCATTATTTTCAGCAGTAATGCAATGAACCTAGATGCCTGTTATTAGCCAGTGAGGGAAGAAAGAGGAAGCAGATGCCCCCCGCTCCTGCTTTTTCTTGGGACTTGTTTAAGTAATTGTTGAAACTGGCTAAGGGGGTAATTATTTGCAGAGGGACACCTGTACATATGTATAGTGTTACGTGCTTATTGTATAGTGTTAGAAATTAGGTATTAGGCTAGTTAGTAGAATTTAATTAAGCTCATTCAGAGTAGAAGTTGAAGGTGAGTAAAGTTAGTCAAGATTTCTGCAAACCCAGTTGTGGTCAACCAAAACTCAGCATAAGTAGACTTAGACACACACACACACACACAAAGGAGTGCTTGTGATCCTGACCATCAGACTAACTTGGCGTGCCTCATGGGTGACTACCTGTCTCCCACCATTAGGTCTCCATGGAAATTGTAACTGGGTAAGCATCCCTCATTCCACTGCGAGGGCATCCTCACTGGGTATTATTGACTAGTCATTGGGGTTTAGAATCTTTATACAAGTGTGATTATTGCAACTGTGCACATTGGGGTTCCCAACTACACAATAATTTGAATAATACTGGGTCTGATCTTGGGACAAGAACCTGTCTACCCTCAAAGTGATAACTGGGGATTCTTAAGTAATCAATATAGTTAATACGTAATCTATAGATCAGGCTACAGATGTCTAGTAATTATACAGGCCCCATCACCACAACATCGGAAGGCCTCTCAGTTATTTATGGATTGCTCCTTGCAATGCTCCTGCAAAATAGGGAAGTATTATTGTCCCCATTTTATAAATGAGGCACCCAGAGATTTCAACATTTTTCAAGGTATTTAGTAAAGTTGGGTGCCTTCTTTTTTGAGAACCCAGCGTGGCATTCATTGGGCTTGGATTTCAGAAGAAACAAGCCCTCCATGCCACAACTGATGTCAGAGGGAGCTATAGGTGCTAGGCACTTCTGAAAATCCGGCCCCAGCATCAGCAGGTCAGTGCCCAAACGCAGGCCTTTCAGAGAAGACTCTTGAAAATGTGACCTTTACTGACCTGCCCAAGGTACTTGGGGAAGGCCATGGCAGAGCTTAGTGTTCTCCTGAATGGCAGTCCAGTGCTTTCATCACAAGATCATCGTTCCTCCCCTCTTTAACGAGAAATTGGTTGGTTTTGTCCAGCGCAGTGAAAAACATCAGAGAAAAATAGAAGCAGATGTTTTTAGACAATTTCTCAGGCTCCTGCAGCTTCAAAGAGCTTTTGATTACATTGGTTTTTAAAAAACATAAAAGTTGACCTAGGGCTTAGCGCTGTGTGCCTCACTTGGGCAAAACTCCCATTGAAATTGCCTTTGCAAGGATTGTAGGACTGAGCCAACCCAGAAAAAGTGCTACTGCTCATAAGCCAGATTTAAAACCTTTGTAACTGGTTGGGTTTGTTTTTTTAAAACATGCTTCATTAGGAGCATATTTCTCCCTCTGATTTATGCCTGCATTAACTATTAAGGTTAATGGAAGGTGGGTATACTCATGAGAAAGGAATCGTACCTCCTAGAAGAAATGCACAGACACCAGAGCATTGCAGTCTGTTGTGGCAATAGTTCTACCCCTGCTATGCCTTTAACTAGGGTTAGGCCAGACACGTGCACAGTTCAGGAAAGTAGTGAATACGGTGATGTGAAAGCCTATAACTGGCAGCTCTAATTGACGTTTGTCTTGCTATTTCTACCTGTTCCTGTTTAATCAGTTCCAGCAGCCCACCAAGAAACTACACAGGCTGGGTGGGAGTCCAGAGTCTTTGGAATCTGGTGGTATCTCCCAGCTGAGTTACTTAGATGCTATTTCTATTATTGCTCCTTTGAGCAGCTTTTCTGACTTTTCATGTTTGAGTTTCATTGGCAGAACACCAGTGCAGTGCAGTGCAGCAACACCCCTATTGCCTGAATAAAGGCTGCAGGATTTGGCCTCTTGCTATTAGTGCAAAGGTTAGGGTCATGCAGAATGCGGAGGCATGCAGGTCTCTAAAGAGTGTAGAGTTCTGGGTAAGCTCAGAAACCATAAAGCTATCACATCCTTTAACATTTTTCTCATAAAGGAATTATTTAAACCTGCTGTTACAAAGTGCCTTCCCATAACAATTCTGAGTACTTTCCCCATGGTACCCAAAGAGACGACTGTGGATTCCTACATGCCTGTGAAATTCCCCTGATTGGAGGGAACAGGCAAACTATAGCAAACTGAGGGCTCTATCATGCCACCCCTATTGACAGACACAGCCTGAATCCAAAGTCCATTGAAGTCCATGGTAATCCTTCCATTGACTTCAATGGGCTCCAGATCAGACCCATAGTTCTGCATACAGTCCCATTGAAAAGCCACATGCGTGAATAAGGGTTGCAGAATTTGTTTTGTAAATTCCTGCTTTTTTGTTCTGGTAAAACAGGGACATTTCTACTTTAACTCCCGTAAGCCTGGGCTTCTTCCAAAAGTTCAAGGAAAAGGTATCTCTGCAAAGTTACCTTCCAAGAGTGAATTTTATTTTCTTTGTGATGAGGCTTGGAAGGTTAGAATTGTATCAGTAAATGTCAGTAAATGTCGATTTCAATGTACACACACAAACAGACAACATATTTCCATCACTAATAATCCAAATTTACAGCTAGGCAAAGTAATGAAAATGCTGCTTGCATAGGCATCGACTCCATGAGTGCTCCAGCCCTGGAGCACCCATGGAGAAAAATTAGCGGGCGCTTAGCACCCATCAGCAGCCAAGCCCCCGCCTCCATTCCCATCCATTGGCGGTCCCCGCTGATCAACTCTTCCCCCTTCCTCCCATGCCTCCTGCATGCTGTGGAACAGCTGTTCTGCGTCGTGCAGGAGGCGATGGGAGGAAGGGGGAGGAGCAGGGATGGGGCGCACTCAGGGAAGGGGGTGGGAAGAGGCGGGGTGGGGCCTTGGGGGAAGGGATGGAGTGGGGGCAGGGCCGGGGGTTGAGCAGGGTTTGAGCACCCTCTGGGAAAATTAGAAGCCGGCGCCTGTGGCTGCTTGAGAACTTATTAGAGTTTGATTTTACTGTGTATATTTTGCCATGGGATGCTGACAATAAAGCTAGACTTTATAGAGCTTTAACTTTTTTAATCTCAGCGTCTACAGTCATTAAATGATGATTGTCTGACCCCCTCGTTGTCTGACTCCCCCATAATTTTCAGCAACTGTGAAAACTGAAATTGATAAAAATGGAAAATATACTTAAAAATAAACTGATCTGATTTGTCAAAATTATAAAAAACATAAAAATCAAATTTTGCCAAGCTTATTTGTGACCCAACTCCTAACGAAATGAAGCGTGTTTCTTTCCTTCACTCTCCTTTTCCGGGGCTTTGGAATTCTCTTCTGCTCCTTTTTGAAAAAACTTGTGTGAAGCGTTGTGAGCACAGGAAAAATGTCTTTTCATTTTTGAGATAGCAGTAGTAAGCCTCTACTCCTGTCAAAGACCTGATTGTTTTTCTTGGTTTTGCAAGGGGAAACTACACCAGACAGTACGGTTCTTATCTAAAGTCTGGGAGGAGGCAACTTAGTCTAGCAGTTCTCTCTGGCATATCATATTTCTCCAGTGATAGATCCACTGGTGATAGTTTAAGTGTTAATATTGTCATGATCAAACCCGTTATTCTAATGAATATAGTCACACCCTATAGTCAACTCTTGCCTCTGTGCACTGGGAGGAAAAGGGCAGTAAATGGATGTATGCAGTGTTGTGGTAGCTGCGTTGATCCCAGGAGATTAGAGAGACCAGGTGGATGAGGTGATATCTTTTATTGGACCAACTTCTGTTGGTGAGAGAGACAAGCTTTCAAGCATACACAGCTCTTCTTCAGGAATGGGAAACGTAGGCCAGGGACCAGAAAGACACAGGAGGAGCAGAACGTGGGGCCGCTGGGCCTCCTCCGGTGTGGCTGTACTGCGCGGCTGCTGTACAGACGGAGGAGACCCTGCGTGGAAGGCCTGGGATGGTAGAGCTGCACCGGGGGAGCTGCGGGTGTGGGGCAGCCCAGCGGCTCCATGTTCTCCTGCTTTCGCCGCTGCGGTTCCGAAGTCTCCAGCGCAGCGGGAGGAGGACTGGAAAGGACCTTGAGAGATCATCTAGTCCAGTCCCCTGAACTCGGGGCAGGACTAAGTATTATCTAGACTATATAGGGAGAGGACGGGGAGAGTGTGGGGGCCCCGGGCCAGGGGCAGGGAGGAGTCACGTGAGGAGGTCACGTGCCCCCTGTTAGCTGCTGTTGTCCCGTCCCCACCCTGTACCGGTAAGAAATGGATTCCACTTGCACCACCGCCTGCAGTGTGTAAATCAAACCAAAACCAAATCAGATTATTTGTTTGGAGGATTAGATGTAACTTCTCTCTCTCTGTTGGGAAGGCCCTGGGGACACAGATGAGCATCGTGATGAAATGAGAAAGAAGCGCTTTGTTCAATCAGCGTTTTGATGCGCTAATGAATAACTCATGGAGACCCCCAGTTGAAGGTACTCTGGTCTTCATAAACAAACTTGATATTCAAAGTTGAAAAGGTCAGTTCCAGGTGACTTATCCTTTCCTCAGCCATCTGACCAGTATGCTCCTGTAGGTAGCAGTGTCCCAAGATGTGCTTTAAGGGGCTGATTCTCCACTCACTCGCATTGGTTTTCACTCGTGTAATTTAAATTCAGTGGCATTATTCCAGATTTACATTGGTGTGAGTGTCGCATCAAGCCCCACTCCTGCAAACACTGAGGCTATGTCTACACTGCACTTTGGTCGGTCAAGGATGTGTTTTACCAACAAAAAGTCAGTGGGAGATGCTCTTCCGCCGACATAACTACTGCCCCTCAGTGGGGTGGTTTTATTTTGCCATCAGGAGAGCTCTCTCCTGCCAGCAAAGAGTGGCTACACAGGAGCCCTTACAGCAGCACGGGCCACATCTGGCCTGTCAGACCATGTAATCCAGCCCTCAGCTCCCTCCGGGGAGAGGGGTCGGGGGCTTGCCTGGCTCCGCACGGCTTCCAGGAAGCAGCCGGCATGACTCCCCTTCCAGCTTGACCCACCTCCAGCTCCTACATAGTACGTGGAGGTGTAGCCAGGAGGCTCTGCGCGTCACCCTGTCCGCAGGTGCCGCCCCCGCAGCTCCCATTGGCTGCAGTTCCTGGACAATGGGAGCTGCAGGGGTGGTGCCTGCAGACGGGGAGGCGCGCAGAGCCACCTGGCTGTGCCTCGGAGACGGACAGGGGGACATGCTTCCGGGAGCTGCTTGCAGTAAGCGCCAGCTGGAACCTGCACCCCTGAGCCCCACCGCCCACCGCCGCCACGATCCAATCCCCTGCCACAGCCCTGATCTCTCTCCCGCCCTCTGAACCCCTCAATCCCAGCTCAGAGCCCCCTCTTGTATCCCAAGCCCCTCATCCCCAGCCCCACCCAAAGCCCTCACCCCCCCCAAATCCCAACTTCAAGCCCCCTCCTGCACCCTGAACTCCTCATTTCTGGCCCCACCCCAGAGCCCGCACCCCCAGCCAGAGCTCTCACCCCCTCCTGCACCTTTCCCCCAATTTGGTGAGCAGTCATGGCCCACCATACAATTTCCATACACCGATGTGGCCTCAGGCCAAAAAGTTTGCCCACCCCTGCGCTGTAAGGTACGCAGTGTAGACATAACCTTAGCCATGTGGGTAACTTGATAAATGGGAGTAGTCCTGTTGAGTTCAGTGGAGTTCCTCAAGCGCCTAAGTGTTTTCAGGATCTGGGCCTTAATCTCTAAGGGCTGAAACCTGTTCCTAATACAGTCTATGGGAGTTTTGCCCTTCAGCAGGACTGAGCCCCAGCTGAGCAACAAAGTGATGCAGTTCCACTCAGCCTGTGGATAAGATAACTAAACGCTCCCAGGAGTCTCGTTCCTCCTCACAGTTCAGGTTCTATCTCTAGCCCCCTCGGGCGGCCTGACAGTTTCAGACTCCCCCACTGTTCGATGGATCAAAATAAGACCACAAGGCTACAATTTTAACATTTGTAGAGAAAATTATAGCTGGGCCATTTTTTCACTCTGAGAGCAATTTCTCACAAGTGTAGTTTAATTTGCCTGCCTGCTGGGCTTCCTTCTGTGCAGTACAGAACAGGTGCAAACAATGAGCCCCCTTCGTTTCTGATTTCCCCCAGTCTTCCACGCACACGCCCTGGCTTGGAGAAGGTGTGTATATCTGTGTGTGACTAGAACAGCCCATTATGAACCAGCTGTGAAGCCGAGCCATCAAGCTCAAACCTGGGGGAAGTTTGACACTGTGGCCAGCTGTGCCTCTGCTAGAGTCAGACTCATGATGATGCTATGAATTCTATCCCCCATGTAATTTTCAGCCCTGCCTGAGAGAAACCCCCTTGGATTGGCTGCCTTCCCTGGTTTTCCGACTTCCTGAGGAAGACCAGCCAATTATAACTGCAGCAGGAGGCAGAACTTTCCTATGCCCCTCACTCTGAGAGGAATTTCTGCTTTAGGGGTGAGGGGGTAGCCCGCTGTGACATTATCTGATTAAAACATGACCATGTAGATCATTGTTGCTACCACTGTTATATAATTGCGACAAATCTTATACAAAGTGTGTCAAGAAAGGTGTCAATAGAAAAGTTATGATTTGCTGAATATGATTGTGCTATTTGTATGCATGTATCATTTTTGTATTTGAAGTTATGAGTATTGGCTCTATACCGGCATTTCAAATGTTTGCTCCTGGGAAAACACCAACAAAGCATTTAGCCAGCACATTGTGAAGGGACTATTCAAGTTAAATGGCCCATCAAAGAACACAACTCACAATGGACCATGGGAGATGCCCATGTACACTTTCCTGTGATGGTTTCTGCTATGACTAAGCGAAATCATGCATGGACATGTGACTTGCCCATGTGACTCCAAACACCATCTAGTTACCTGTAATTTTCCACAGTGAGAACAATGGGATTCCCTTCACTTGGCAGAAGCTATAAAAGGCCTTGGAGACATCTCCATTTTGCCTCTTTCCTGCTCAAACCTCTGGACTATGAACTTATACTAATGGGAGCATTCTAACCAAGGGACTGAGGACCTTCCAATGATTTGGAAGCAACCAGAGACTTAACAAGCCAGCAGTATATTCCATCACAGTGACAAGTCTGATCCAAGAACTTTGCAATTATTGTATGTATTTGGTTCCTTTAACTGATTTTAACTCTTTGTTTTCTTCATAAATTTTTAGATTTTAGATACTAAAGTATTGGCAACAGCATGAGTATTGGGTAAGATCTGAATTATCTACTGACCTGGGTATGTGGCTGGTCCTTTGACATCTGAAGAACTCTTTTGTTTGGTGAAATTGGTTTTAAATAACCACTCCTCATTAAGTCTAGTGCAGGCGTAGGCAACCTATGGCACGCGTGCCGCCTTCGGCACGCAAGCTGATTTTCAGTGGCACTCACACACCCGGGTCCTGGCCACCAGTCCAGGGGGCTCTGCATTTTAATTTAATTTTAAATGACGCTTCTTAAACATTTTTAAAACCTTATTTACTTTACATACAATAGTTTAGTTATATATTATAGACTTATAGAAAGAGACCTTCTAGAAACATTAACATGTATTACTGGCACGCAAAACCTTAAATCAGAGTGACTAAATGAATACTCGGCACACCACTTCTGAAAGGTTGCCAACCCCTGGCTAGTGCCTGGGTGTTGAATCCAGGACTGGAATGCCTATGGAGACTGTTTTTCTGACGTCTTGTTAGCCAGTGTGGTGAACCAGAAGTTTACTTTGGTTGCTGGTTTGGTATATGTGATAGGGAGAATAACCACCAGTTTTGGGGTGTGTCTGCCCTATTTCTCAGCAGTTTGTCCTGAATTTGGTATTCTCAGTTGTAACCCACAGAAGCATGGAGACACCCATACCATTTTCATAAGAGGGAAGGAGGAACAGAAAGAGCCCTGCTCCCTGCTCTCCTTGTGAACAGTGGGTCAGTCTCTGCTCCCTCTGACTCTCACCATCCCTGCAGCACCAGGCCTGGGAAGGGGGAAAGAGGTGAGGAAGAACCCCTGGGGCTGCCCCTCCCCCACACAGCTGGGGCAAGGGAGATGAGGACCCTGTTGCAACTGCCTTCCCTATTCTGAAAGGGTGGTGAAGAGCCCCCCACAGCAGCAAGAGCAACCAGAGGTGCAAGGGCAGATGTGGGGTTGCTGGGAGGGGAGTTGATGGGAGGGCTGGGGAGGTACAGAATGAATTGCTGGGATGGGCAGAGGTGGGGCTGGAAGGGATGCATAATTAATTAGGCTGTTTGGGGGTTGGGGAGAAGGTGGAAGCTCTGCACCATCAGGCAGCTTTTTATACAAACCAGCGTAATCTGATCTGAGTTGGGCTCTCCCGCCAGGGGTCCCGCATGGAGGACCAAAACCACCTCACTCTATACAAGCGAGAGAGTTGGCACAACTGTGTAATTGTCGCAGGCAGCAGGAGTTCCAAAATGAAAGAGCAGACCAAAAAACTCACTTGACAATGGTAATTTAAAAAACTCCTGATCTGAGAAGCCCCTGTTGCATGTTTTGGGGTCCGTCTCATGATTTTTGACCTTTTGGGGTTGTCAATAGAGGGGTTGGAACTTGCATGACTTGCCCATAATGGCCCTGCTCTGATTTTTCCATACTCACTCGGAGTTAGTTAACCAAACACTTGTCAGAGAAGAAAAATGAAACAAGAAAGAACAAAAGAAAAGTCTCCATGACAGAGTAAAAGCCCAGCACGCATGTGCATCCTCTGCAGCAGGCAACGTAATGGCATCTGCCACGGAGACAGGGAGGAAGGGGCTGCTCTGCACTTAAAGGAGCAGTATGAACAGACCAAAACACCTCTGAGCTGTGTGAGACCTCCCCAGCTCTGAGTATTCCTGAATTCTGGAGTTAGTTAGATCAGATCTGAACTCTGCTGCTGGGACCAATCTGGAGTCCTCACTGAGCACTAGCAGTCGCTCCCTTTCAGTGCATTCAATTACTTTTAGACCAGTCCGTTTGCAGTCATGGGATTTTTACCTGCTGCTTCCTTCTGTATCTCTATTTTTTCCCTTTTCCTATTTCCTTCATAGCAGTTGCATGCACAGTACTTATTGTGCCGCTGGCAGAAGATGGAGGCAGGAATCCTTTTGCAGATCTGTAAAGCCACCGCTGGCTGCAGAGGAGTTATTCTGCTGGGGCAGAGTAGGAACCTGAGGTGAAGCATTATCGGAAGGAAGAAGCCAGTTGCAGTGGCAGTTTAGCCGGAATGAGTTTACGTTTCTGAGCAGGGAGATTAGCCCCGTGCTGTGTGACATAGTCACAAAAGAACCAGAAACCCATTTTGATGTGAAGCCAAAGCACAGCCCAAACTAGTGCCCAGTCTCTAGTATTTGTCCCACATCCACCCCTTCTCTCCAACGGGCCTGAAGTATCCCTTATTTACAGCAGTCCCCCTAGAGTTGGGGGTTGGCCGTTGACTTCCGGTGCCAGGGTTTTGCTGTGATCAGAGGTGAAAGTAAGCCGGTATGCCCTGATACGGCGTACTGGCAAGAGCTGGTGTGCCGTACCGGGGCGGCTCGGCTTCCTCAGGCGGCAATTTAAAGGGCCTGGGGCTCCCAGCAGCAGCTGGAGCCCCGGGCCCTTTAAATTGCCACCAGAGCCCTGCTGCCGGAGCCCTGGGGTAGCGGCAGCGGGGCTCCGAGGGCTATTTAAAGGGCCGGGGCTCCCGCTGCCTCTACTGCCCTGGGCCCTTTAAATAGCTGTCGGAGCCCCACCGCTGCTACCTCAGCGCTCCGGGGGCTCTTTAAAGGGCTGGGGTTGTAGAAGCAGGGGAGTCCTAGGCCCTTTAAATAGCCCCCAGAACCCTGGAGTAGCGGCGGGGCTCCGGGTCTGTTTAAAGGGCCGGGGCCGGGGCCGTAGTAGCAGCCGAGCCCTTGGCCCTTTAAACTGTTGCCAGAGCCCCCGGCTGCCACTGCTACCCCGGCGGGGGAGGGGAGAGCACTTACCAGTACAGCGCGGGCCGGAGATGGCTCTGACCCCCCCCATCCCCGCCCCTTCGGCCTGAGGCCCTGCCCTTTCCAGGTGCCGGGAATCGGGTGAGGTGGGCCTGGCCCACCCGTCCTCACCCCCACTGGTGTGACCTCACATGGAAAACCATGTCTGGTTTTGTCTCTGGACCGGACCGGGGACAAACCATGGGAAAAGAGGACTATCTGGTTTAAAACTGGATGCACGGGATCCCAGCCTGGAGTGTGCACTGACTACAGCCCCGCGGCCTGGGTGGCCAGACATAGGAATCACCCATTGGCATCAGCCCAGTGCTCCTTCTAGCCTACTGTAGGGTGCATGACGGGGGCTAGTACCAGATGCTTCCAGGAACATGCACAAAACCCTGCAGGAGCCTTGTAGGGGATAAGGTGCCCTAGGGAAAGTTTCATCTTAACTCAGATTAGTTAGAGATTGGCCAGTGTCCTGAGGTAATTCCTGGAGGGGTGGGGATTCTCTCCTATACCCTGTGGTCAGAGAATGCCTGTGCAAGGCCTTTATCCACAGGCTTTGTTCAGGGGTCCGGATTTGACCCGAACACCATGATTTTTGTGCATCGTTTCATTTTGTTTCACAAAGCAGCCCCATGGGCCCAGTAGGCTGCCGAGCCTCCTGCACATACTCACAGTGAGGGGCTGGAGTTCCCTTTCAGCCCCTTTGGCCTGCAGCCAGACACACGCCATGCCCAGAGAAACACGCTGTCCCTCAAGGGCACTTGGCAGAGCTCTCCAAAAGACTGGGCAAGTACAAGGAGATATATTTATAGTGACTGACAGCCAGTACAGGATGTACACAAGGTGGTTAAAAAAACAAAAACAACCCTCCCTCCTTTCTATCTTTGCTTAACAATCTGGAAAAACCTGGCACGTTCTCGTTGACTGTGCACTTTGATATCAGGCTGACGATGCTAATTTAATTATGTGCCAGCAGGTGGTGCACAAGGAGGAAAAGGAAATGATTTAACATTGTCCACTTGCCTAATGTGCAGTTACATTTTCAGATCAGAGTTGAGTCACGCTTCAGCCATTCTGCCTCAGCGATACCATTTATAATCCACAATGACTCAGATGCTGGCCTTTTATCTCGTTCCCTAAACCAACCCCAATGCCATTAACGCGGTTCAAAAAGTGGGAAAGGCCACAAATCGTGAAGCAAAGAAGATATATATTCTTATCTCCATGCTACCCAGCCCTCTGGCTTGCCTCACTGCCAGAGCCAGAGCTAGCCCACTGGGGGCTCTGGGTAGGAATAGTTTTGCCCTCTCCAAAACTAAAACAGGCACGTTCTTGTAATAAAAAGCGAATAGGGGATCCCTTGAGCTGCCCGGGCCCTAAGCAATTTTTTAGTCTGCTTATGCCTAGCGCCGGCTCTGCACACTGCCCTAGAAAACTTATCTAATGGTTTTCCTAAGAAAGTTTACCTGGCCGAGAGAAATACCCGGAGGAAATGACAGTGTGTTTGATGTGAAGGAGGGAATGATGGGGGAGCTGTGGCAGCTGTCCGAGCGATGGGAGTGAAGTGGTGAAGCAGCACTAGCTGAGTAACAAACAGAGCCAAAACACTCCAGGGCCAATTGTCATCCGGTGTCAGTTGTCACAGCTCCATGAGCGGAGCTGTGACAGTTTACACCAGATGGAGCTATGACCGTTTATACCTGCTGAGCATCTGCCCCGGAAGGATCACCATGTGGGGAATCCTGCAGCAGGGCTGTTTGTTCCCTGTTCCAAAGTACAAGGCCAGCTTCATGTCTGTGCTGGTCCCTTACGGAAACTTTCTCCTGACACCCAGAGAAAGGGGAAGAGCCAAAGAGGAGCCAGGGACTGATAGTTGCCAGGACCGCTGCCAGGTTTACAATGGCTCCAGTGGCTCCATGGAGCTGGGCCCATGCTCAGAAGAGGGCCCGGCCTACTCCGCTTGCACTGCGCCCCGAGACCCCGCTGGCTCCCACCCCCCGCCCACCACTTGCTCCTCTCGGCCTGCCTGCCAGCTGGCTGAAGTCTCCTTTCCACCCCCTGGCCCCACCCCCTGCTCCTCTCAGCCCCCTGGCAGGACCCCAGTGCACCTCCAGCTCCGGGCAGTCTCTGCTTCCCACCACCTCTGGGGCCCCACCTGTCTCCCTGGAGCTGAGCCGCCTGGGACAGGTGCAGAAGCCTGGGGCAGGAAGACAATGTGGGGGGCTTGGCTGGGTCTTGAGGGAGCCCCACCAGGGCAGGCCCCGGACTGGCTGATCGCGACACTCCCGAGGGGCCGGAGCGATTCCCTGCCCCAGACCAGCCCTGGCTACGCTGCCAGCTCAGCCTGGCAGACACAGTCGCCTCCCAGCAGGCTGGTGAGTGTGGCCAGGAGGCAGGGCTTGGGGGAGTGGGTCTCTTGGAGATCGGGGGTGGGGAAGGTGTGTGTGTTGGGGCACTAGGGAATGGGGGTTCTGTAGGGGGTACTGGGCAGTTGTGGTGGGGCTGTGGGCAGGGTGGCATCGTGCAGGGCGCTGTGCATTTGTGGGAGGGTTGGGGGGCACTGCGATAGTGGGTCCTGGGGGGCTCTGGCCATAGGGAGTTGGGGAAGGGGTTGGGCGGGAGGTCTGTGTGGTGTGGCATAGGCCTGTCCCTGAGGGGAAGGGGAATGTTGGCAGCACAGGGCCAGGCAGGCCACTGTGCATCTGTCAACTGCTGCTTTGTAATTGGGTGGAGCAGGGCCACCCCTGCCAGGCCATGCCCCATTGCCCCTGGCTGGCCCCTCGCTCCGGGGACTGACCTCCCCATCGCCATGTTCCATTGCCTCCATGGGGGCCCACAAGTATGTTTGGCACCAGGCCCACAAAAGGTTAATCCGGCCCTGCCCAGGACCAGTGGGGAGAGGCCAGCACTCCAAGTCAGTGGACGGACAGGGTGGGCAGGCCAGTGAAAGAATCAAGAACCCAGGGCCTGTCCTCCCTGGGAGCTGGGGCTGCCAGGGCAGAGGGGAGGAGAGCCGGGAAGAGAGCAGCAGCCCAGAGCAGACCCGGAGAAGCAGCCCAGAGCTGGAGCAGCACAGACCAGCCACAACGATGGTGAGCCAGGACCAAGCTACCGTGGGGAGCTACAGGACCAGAACTGGGATAGCAGCTGGCCGGCCATGGTGCAAGTCAACTGGAGCGAGCATGGTGAGCGGTTGGGGAGAACCTGGACAGAGGGAGGCCCAGTGCAGGAGACATCGCCAGACAAGAGGGCCTTGAAGGACAGACTCAGGGGGGATGCAAACCCGATGGGAGGGCTGATGATAAGGAGAAGGGTCATGCTAGGGCTTGGGGGAGTGGGTCTCCTGAGGGCGTATAGCTGCCACCAGTGATCTCAGCACAGTGCATCCTGCTCCTGGGAAGGAGGCCTGGGGTGTGTAAGGAATAGGTTGTGAATTTTATTGCATTCCAGAGATTATTGTTTATGGTGTCCCTGTGTCCATAGTGTGGGACTCCCAGATCTTTTAAATCTTTTCAGTTTTTTCTTTATTTGATTACAATTTTAATAAATGGTGTGTGGCTTAAACTCCATGTAGCGATCAGTGGGCCAGGGAAGTGGCCGCTGTGGAGAGAGTACCCCAGAGTGAGGACACCCTACCCCCTGAGCAACCCACAAGGAGACTGGGGGTTAAGTGCCCCAAAGATCCTGGCCCCAGCCTTATTGGGGTTACAAGGACTCCACTGCATGGGGAATCCGGCTAACGGGAGTTGGGACGGGGACTCAGATCCTTTTGCCACCCGAGTCCACTTGGGTAGAACAGAAGCCAGGAAAATTCCCCGTAATAACGGGACATTCCCTGCTGACACCTGCTATAACTTTATTGAAGTTGATGAAGTTACATCAACTGTTAATTTGGCCCTTAGGGATACAACTAAGATAAGAGCTCTAAGAAACAGGGCCGCCCAGAGGGGGGGCAAGTGGGGCAATTTGCCCCAGGCCCCGCAGGGGCCCCCATGAGAATACAGTATTCTATAGTACTGCAACTTTTTTTTATGGAAGGGGCTCCCAAAGTTGCTTTGCCCCAGGCCCCCTGAATCCTCTGGGCAGCCCTGCTAAGAATGTCTGGATCCCTCTAGTACAATACTCCAGCATTCCCAAATGAGAGTCCTAAATTTTAGTAGGAACGTTACAGAAGCTAGACTGGTGCAGACCAGTGTTATGCCAATGAACAATGAATTACTGATGGGAAAATAGACATAGAGAAGTTAAAGAACTTGTTTGAGGTCACAAGTCAGTAGCAGAAGTTGGGAATAGAACCCAGGAGTCCTTACTGCAGCCCCTTCTCGCTTTCCACTTGATCGTGTTCCCCCACATGAGCTGTATAAAGAGAAGAAGAGTTCCATTTGGTAAAAGAACAGACACAGACATTTCCCCCTCTGCAGTCTATAGCAGCAGCTATTCTTGTAATAGGTGGCTTAGAAATGCTGATAGATAGGAGTCAATATCCTTCCAGCCAGCAGAACATAAAGAATCAAGTTAAGTCTAGTGTTGTGCTTTGGGAGGTGACCAATACCAGATTCATCAGCCTGATCATTCAGTACTGCATTGTCCTGGGAGAAAATCTTCTCCCAGACCCCTGGAGTCAGTTTGCATTTCCAAATGTGATGCTGGCCTTTATCTGAGTGTGCATGTGTAGCTACCAAAGAGTGTAAGGAAAGTGATCTAAATATACACTGAGCCATTTGGGCTAACAGGTGACTGACTGTCTGGGCATTAGCAGAGGCAGGGCAAGTTAGCTGAGGTAGAGAAACATAAAGAAGCTCTAAAATGCAGGGGCAGTATATTACAGGGTGGGAGAGAACAGGGAAGATTTGAAAGGACTGTTACCAAATTAGATAGAGCTGATTTTGGGGTGAAACATCAGTGATTTCGAACAAATAAATCAGTAATTTGCACCTTTCACCTGAGATTCTCAAGCACATTACACATCTCATAGTTCCCCTGTGAGATGGGCATAAAAATGCCACCCCATTTTATCTGTCTGCCACCATAGAAACCAATACATAATTTGGGTAAGCTGAGACACAGAAAGGCTAAGTGACTTTACTAGGCCAGGGACAGAGCCAGGAATAGGTCGGACATGTCCTGAACCCCAGTCCCACACACTAACTACTTCACGGTGCTCCGGACACAACTAAACACTTAACAGTAAGAGCAGAACCCCTCCATACCCATGGGGGCACTTTCTGTGGAATAGGCTAACCACTCCTCTTCCTTCTCACATCACAGCTGTCACCAGCATTCTCACTTCCCACAAGCTAAGTCAGTCCAATGTGAATAGAGGAAGGAAGGAGAATCAGAGGGGAAATAAACCATCAGCTGGATACTGGTCTGGTGGTAAATAGCTTCCGACTGACCACGGTGGTACAGGTGGGCTGGATCCATTACTACTCAGCTGGGCTCACTGAGCGACCAGGCTGCAGCAGAGTCCATTCCTTATTACCTAGGGGCTTTCTTTTAGAAGGTTCTGCTGCTTTATGCATCAGGCTTGGGCCTGGAAGTTAGAAAATGTATATATCGGTGTGGGGGTGTACTCCACACACTGGCCCAGAGAGGGTAAATTAGGCCCAATTAACTGCCCTGGCTGCACCTGGTGTGTAGACAAACATTCAAAGGTCATGAACACCCACTTTCCCTTTGCATCCAGGCTGCATTCAGAGTTTGGGGTGGAGTACGACCCTAAGCTAGCTTTTCATGGCGAAGCTTCACACAGCTGTGCTCACCACGCCTGGAGACTTAGAGCAAGGCTTCTCAAAAATAATGAGCTTGATTCCTACTGAGTGTTTTATACAGCAGGAAAGAGTCTTTGCTTAATCTCCTGCTTAAAATATAAGGAAAGCGACTGTATCTCTTTCTCTTTACGCAGCCCCACAGGTACTGCTGCTCTGACTGGTGTCTGGGGGCTGCCAAAAACATAGAACACAGGGAGCACTGTTAGAGGACTCACAAACTATTTAAAGGGGCCCTGTCCACTACATGAATGGATTGGTTTGATGTAAAAGAACTGACCTAACGACAAAGGAGGCATCACTGGGTATGTCTACATTTGAGCTGGGAGATGTGATTCTCAGCTTGCATAGACATACCGGTGCTAGCTCTGCTTGAAATATGATCTAAAAATAGCAGTGGTGGCACATGTGGTCACTTGTACTAGCTGGCCTGAGTACAATCCCTCCCTCCCAGCCCTGGTACATATTGAGCGGCTAGCCCTAGCCACCATCCATGCTGCCCTAGCCACACTACTGTTTTAAGGTGGTAACTCAAGTAGAGCTAGGGTAAGTACGTCTACACACACCAGGAATCACACGTCCCAGCTCCAATGTAGACATACCTATAGAGGACTGGATGAGTGAGGAGTATGTGGAATAGGAAACTGCGAGCAGAACTTTTTATTGTCATCTTGTCATGAATTTAAATTATGAAAATGAACCTCAGCAGCTTAGCTCTATACTGTTGCAGTCTATAAATATGTGATTTACAATTAAGCTATGTAGATGATGCCTAGAAGCAAGTTTTTCCTCTGATCTATGAGGGTAAAGGATTTGTACTGTCAACGAAGAATCTGTGCAAGAATGAGATTTTCCTGACTGTGAGATGGCAGAGTCTCTCCTCTCTGGTCTGGTTGAAATTCCCAGCACGAAGAGACAAGCCTTATTAGAATCTATATATACTGTTCCTTTAGGAGTAGAGAAGACAGGAAAGACTGTCAGGGAAGAAATTGCTTCCACTGGTAATTCAGGCAATTACTCTCCATTTTTTTCCCCCTTGGTGAACATAAAATACTCTTGCTAGGGAAGAGATGAACCATTCCAATCAGCTTCAGAGACCACTGAATACTGATTGCTCAGATGCCTTAGAGTAGGTGGAGAACTTTTGTAGCTATGCCATTACCTGCATATTAGTGATGAGCAAATCATTTCACTAGTGATACCAGCCATTTCACCCCCTAGAGCTGACCCTGGGCAGGAGACTTGAATAAAATATAAACCCAATTTTATTGTTTCCAAACTCTCATCCAGGGAGGAGGGGGGGAGAATACAGATGTTAGATGACATGCGTCCCCTCCTTAGTAAGCTGGATTCCTGACTCTAACTGAAAATGTGCAATGGTCTCAGAGGCCAGAAATGGTTCACTTTAGTGTTTCCAGTAGTTATGCTCCTTCTCCATGCGTGCTCATGCTGACTCTCACAGAGCATTAAAGGACATAGGGAGAAGGTCCCAGCTCTAATCTCAGATGCTGTTCTGTGTCCTCTTATGTATCCGGGAGCCAGTCTAGGAGCAACAGAGAAAGATGGCGAGAGAAGAGTCGATGGGCAATGCTTTGTGATGTTTGTAGATATGCAGAGTTAGCATCCTTGCAAATTAGTCTCTCAGTATGCTAGTTCTGTGACGACGTGTTACTTTTATCTTGTAAGTTGTTAGGAAACCAATACTAGCTATAGAAACAATACACAGGTATTAACAGAAAGAAATAACCAAGGGAAATTGATTACCTCGCTCCAAACAGCTGATGCATAATCCAGACTCTCTTACATCAGAGGTTCCAGCAGATGGAGCTAGAGAGCCAGAACAATCAGTTCATTGTCTCTTCTGTAGTAAGACGAGCATATTCCCTGAGTTCCTAGTGTCATTCTCCCACCAAAAGCCGCATAAAGGGCACCTTTCTAATTTACAGACACAATGGATCCACACTGACATGTTTAAGAGGATGGGTAAAAGAGGGCTTCAGGGAGGGCCCATGTCTTTAGACTGGGCAGGGAAGTTTGGTTTGGTTTTGTTTTTTTATAAATTGACTTGGTAAACAGCAATATAACAATACTATGTACAAAACCCATCACTTGGACTCTCCAGTGATGAGCATCTCTTAGCAGAGATCAGTGTATTGAGGGCCTGAGTCAACTCCCATTGAAGTAAATAGGAGTCTTTCTCATAACACTGGAAATGATAACCCTTGTAGCCCCACTCTTCAGAGGGGGCTTGCGGGTGTTTCCATTGACGTCAGTGATGGCACTCCAGTTAACATCAGTGAGAGCAAGATTAGGCCTTAACTGATAGCTATTATTTTAGGGGATGATCTACCGCTCCTGCCGGTGTTTAAATGGATAGTAACAAGATCAGGAGAAGGGAAGGTTTGGGAAGCATTGCTTACCCAAGCCAGGGAAAGGCAGGACCTGGGCTCCACCTGAGCACCTTACTAAACAAGAATTTAGGATCTTCTCATCCAACATTTTCCCTTGTGTTGCATTATTGCAGGTCATTCCAGTTCTTCCCATGCCAATAAAGTGCTTCAGTGAGGCTCCTTATGGCAGAGAGGGGATATGCAACTCCCTTTGCCTCTTATCTTGCTTCTGCCTTCGCTGTGGTCAGGTTTCAGTTTCTCTCTGAGGTACATAGGTGCGGGAGGTGCTGCAGCACCCCCAGGTTTTGCGTGGGGTCCCAGCCACCGGCCATGCACCCAGGGCTCTGCTCCCCACCCCCAGCTGTGGTCCCAGCCTCAGCCCCATGTATCCCTCTCTGCGTCTGCCCCCACGTCCCAGAGCTGCAGCCCCATCCTGGCCCCAGCTCTGCACCGCTTGGCAGGCCCAAAGCTTGGATTGCAAAGTATATCCCTGAGCTTCCAACATGTCACCAGGATAAAAGCTACGTCCCTGACGCATGGTGACGATTTTTCTTGTCTTCCCTAAATCCCACTCCTTCTTAACCCAGGCACAGAGTAACCATCATGTTGCCTTCCCAAAACTAGTTGTCTGACTTAAGTGCATTCTTTTCTTTTCCAGTCTTGAATCATGTGCATGACAGTCCAGCTCTTATTTAGCTCCTCCTATCGAAATCAAATGCATGGTCATCTTTAGCGGTTGGTCCACCTGATTTGACTCTCAACTCAGTAAAGCCACCTGAACTTTGCTGGCCGCTTCAGAATTCTTTGTAGTGTAATGTGCTCTCCCATGTGTTAGATGGCAACCCTTGTTTTGAATATAGTAAATGGCTTGATATCTGCCAGATGATCATCTTCAAATCTGCTCTCAGATGCTATTGAGCACCGTGTTGACACTCAAACAATAGACACCAAGAAATAATTTAATCATGTTAGATATTGTCCTTTCCAGTTTATATTGTTTCCCATAGAAACAGTGGCCAGTGGTTATTGCACAAGTCAAGACAACAGTACAGCGTGTTCTGCTTATCTGGAAGCTAACTTATCAATATGCCAAAAGCTGCTTGTAATGAGACACAGAACAGAGAAAGCTGAGTCCGTGGATGGTACGTGCCCTCTTTACAAATGCTGATGGGATTTACTTGAGAAGGGGAAATGTATGAGAAAACTGACCCATAGGTTGGGCAAGAACATTGAGTAAATGCCAACTACACAAGCTAGGGTTCTAGTCTTTCTTAACAGACCCCCTACAAGTAGCCACTAGGTATTTAGAATAGCTCGCAAGCAGTCTCAATCATTAGAACCTCTGTCGACGAAAGAGGGAATTCTGGCCAGGACATTGGCATTACCTTGCTTTGTTTCCAGCAAGTGTCCGGAATCGTTAACTTTCACCTGGACAGTCAGAGACTGGGTCTACGTTTGCTGTCTCCTCTGACCCAGAGGAGAACCGTCAGCTGTCCCAAGAGGAATTCCTGCCTGTAGCCTTTTCTTATGAGCCCAGCTGGTCCAAGCTAAAGGATGCTAACTAGGATCTTGCTTAGGAAAGTATTAAAGAGGGACAAATGCTGAGCCCATTCTCGTGAGGTCAAATCAATTGCTGACCCAACTGGTGCAAGTGAAATAAGAAGTCGTCGGAGAATGAGGGCAGTTTCAGAGCAGGGACCCTAAACAAACACTGACTACTTGAAATGTTCCAATAAGATTTGGCCACCAACCCTTGCTTTCCCCTCCTTCCCACAGGGGGTGGGGTTTGAAAAGGTGCAGTGACTTCCCCAGGTTGTTTTAGCCAGCAGGGAACTAGGTGACATGCCGAAGGATTTGTAGCCATTCCTGTTCCTGCCTAGACAGAGAAATGACTCGGTACCTGAGAGCAGAGCTACACAAAGAGGGGAACATGCCCAGGCTCTGACATACAGCCCCTGCCTGACAAAAGGGCAGATCTGTTCCTGACAGCGCCTCCACCCTGCCGAGGAGCAGCACAAATGGGGGTGTAGCAGGGCGCCGCCTGCTCCTGCTTTGTTTCACCACAGAAACCTGCTCCAATTCCACTGGGCAATGCTATTTACAGTGTCCCGTGTGCTTTTGGCCCTTTCCCCAGGGCCTGAGAGGAGACGGGGTCTCCCTTCCTGGAGCACTCTCTGCCCCTAGACTCAACTAGCCCTGCTCCTCCTCCTGGTACTTCCTTCTTATCAGACTTGGGCTAATTGGCTCTTTCGCTCCCCAGCCTGCTATCCTGCTTAGCTAATTACGTTTCATTCCCCAGTTATACCTCTCTAATTAGTGTCAGTGCTGGCTCGCCTATTACCTCCTGTGAGGGAGAGCCTGGAGTTCACAGTATGCAGTCCTGGAATTAGACTCTTCTGTAATGATACACACCAGGGGGCAGAGTTAAGGTCATTCAGGGCACCCGTAACTTTCACACTCCCGGACCTTTGAGTGCATAAATGTGCAACCTTGATATCAACTTTTTACAAATAAGGCTAGTGGGAATAAGAGCCCCAGTGATGAGCTCCTTTTCTATTTTTTGTTAAGAAGGAAATTATTTTCATTTATTACCACTGACTAAACTTAAGACCGTGCTTCATTACGGCCTCCTGTTCCTCACAAAGAAATAATGCTGAACATTAGCCGTAATTTAACAACCTATTGCTGTAAATTGGAGCCCTGAAGGCAATTATTTCACAAAAACTAGTCAATTTCTCCACCACGCCTTCCTGCAACAGTGTTAGTCATTGTGTAGATGGCAAATGGCTTCAGAACCTTTTAAAGTCGAACTGCACCAGGAGTCTCTGGATTTCATGTTCCCAGTATATGTGCTCCGTAGATGTTTTGCTTCAACTTTAAAGCAATGCAGCCGCCTTTGTGAAAGGAGAGTTGTATATCTTTTCAAACCACTTTTTATCTTACCAGCGACTATAACATTAATATTGGCTGCTTTCCAAGCCTTTTCAACTTTCCAACAGTGATGCTGGAATGAGAGGTTGCTGCTATAATTCTTTCTGGATCACCCCATTCGATCACAGGTTAGGTGGAATGACTGCTCAGCTCACTGCTCCCTCACCTCTGAAGAGTTGGGGTCAAATTTTCTAAAGAGCCAAACCATACTTCTGTACAATAATTTGCTTCTGGGCTGAGAACTTTGTGAAGAAAAATACTTTGTCATATGACTCACAGTTAGTCTCTGCAGTGTCTTGCCACAAAATATCGAGGTCAAGAATTTATCAGGATTCAAAAGAAAAAAAAATTGGACCCTTCTATAGATAACAAGAATATCAAGAGTTAAATAATACCTATCCGTCATATAGCACTTTTTTATCAGTAGCTCTCAAAGCTGGTCAGTATTATTATTCCCATTTTACAGATGGGTAAGTTGAGGCACAGACAAGGGAAGTGAAGTAGGCCAGTTACAGAGCTGGGGAAAGAACCCAGGTCTCTGCTCTAATGCACTTGCCACTAGATCAAACTGCCTCCCCAGTGAAACCAAGAATTTTGGAAAGGACAAACTCTTATGCTTCAGTTATTACTTAAACAGCAAGTTAGTTTCAATATTAACTAGGGGGTGCTACTGTCCCGCTATAAATACTAACGTGGCTTAAGAATGCTTCTGTGGTCGCACCACTATCGGTGGCAATTATTGTATTCTTTTTTTAAAAAAGACCATTTCTGTTAGAAGTTGTGCTACTGCATTCAAAGTTTTCAGGTGAACTCCTGGCCCCGCTGAAGTCAAAGGGAGTTTTGCCTTTCATTTCAGAGGAGGCAGAATTTCACTCCTCTTTTCTGACAGTTAAAGCAGGATTGCTATGTACTGCCACTGTCCCCAGCACTCATTTTTCAGCAAGATGGAAGCTGCCAGCAGGAGGTTCAGAATTACCAATCCCAGGGGAAAGTTTTTAATTCAAGTGTCGTTTAAAGTGTCTCTCAGCGTGGGTGATTTCAAGATGCTGCACTAGGCTAGAATGAAGCCCTGACTCCTCTTACCTGATTGTCAGTTTTCTAGTATTAGAGAGACAAGGTGGGCGAGGTAATATCTTTTATTGGACCAACTTCTGTGGGTGAAAGAGACAAGCTTTTGAGCTACAGCAGCTCTGCTTCAGCATTGCCACATCACCCTCAGACCGCAGTGCTCTGAAATATGTCAGGGAACACTGCCTAAAAGCGACAGTACCCGTCCAGGGTGAAGCGGTTTGTCACGAAGCAAAACATCTGAAAAATGAAAATCTAGTTTTTAAAATGGAGCTTGAGAGGGAAAGATGAATTGCCAAAGACAAGCTGTAGATTTCCAGAATGGACTGCTGCTTTCTTCGTTTACGCACATTAATTGCGGCTAGTGACTGAAAAAATCAGGTTAAGGATCCGCGTGCTAGAGAGGTGAGTTCTAATGTCAGGCATTGTCCTTCGGTTAAGATCCCAGTAGCAATAAGGAGACATAGTGGTGAATCAATGCAGAAAAAAGCGCTTTTGACCTGTTGGGACACCAACAGTTGCTGTGTTGCGATTTACAGAGCCCAAGAAACCTCAGAGTGGGGGAGGTTTAGGTTGGATATTAGGAAAAATGTTTTCATTAGGAGGGTGGTGAAGCACTGGAATGGGTTACCTAGGGAGGTGGTGGAATCTCCTTCCTTAGAGGTTTTTAAGGTCAGGCTTGACAAAGCCCTATCTGGGATGATTTAGTTGGGGATTGGTCCTGCTTTGAGCAGGGGGTTGGACTAGATGACCTCCTGAGGTCCCTTCCAACCCTGGTATTCTATGATTCTATAATTAAGCTTTAAAATCACTTCTAGGGGAGGAACTTTGTCATACGTTTCACTCAGCCCAGCCGCTCCTAGTTGTGTAGGGAGCATGTGCTTCATTTGCTTCCGGAGTAGCCAGCACAGCTGTATGATTCCCTAGTAGATGGTACCACACTAACCTGATGTCATGTCTGAAACTCACAAGGAAAAAGGATGGATCGAGGGCACTTGTCTTTTTGCTCCATGGAGCGGGGTGGAAATCTGGCAATTGAGGTTTTATTTTGCTTTGTTTTGTTTACACACCCCTGCCCAGCACAGAAAGTGGGGTGGGAAGTTGATGACCTACCTCTCCACCTTTGCATGGCTTTGTAGGGGCCACTCAGAGTAATGCAGCACAGATCTTTTCTTCTTGAGCTAAAGGAGAAAGGACCAGATTTTTGAAGATATTCAGACATCTAACACAAACTAATTTCACTGGGGGTTAGGTGACTAAATACCTTTAAAGATCAGGCCCTACCTAGAAGCAGTAGTAGGTTTTTATCCTCTAGTGGTTCAGCCCCTAGAGGGGAATGTGAAACATTTGGCCAGTGTTTTACATGTGCACCACTTAAATCCTACAAGAGACAGGCTGCATAGATCTTGTGCCCAGGGGTGGGTTTCACCCGAAGGGAACAATGTCCCCCACAATGGGCTCAATCACAAACCCAAGAGTATCTGTGTAGGGGAATAAGGGGGGCATACAGAGACTCCCTTATACAGGCTAGTCTCATCACTGAACCTGTGTGGTAGGGAGAGCAGCTGCCGTCAGCTTTCTACTCCATATACCCCACGCAGGTGGGTAGGCAGCAGAGGGAGTGGGTGGAGACTTGTCTCTGCTCCTCCTCCATTCACTAGTCAGTGCAGCTGACCTAGTGCAGGTTGAAATAAGTTGCAACATCATCAGGACTAGACCTGGGCAAACTTTTCTGGCCAAAACTTTTTTTTTTTTTTGTGGTGGTGGTGAAAGATTCAGATTCAAAATCTGTGAAATGTTTGTGTCAAATTCACAGAATTCTTTTGACCAACACCAGACAAAATTCCCCCAAAGTCAAAATGTTGTTTTGATATTTTCTAAACAAAATGCTTTGATTATGATTTTTATTTGAAATGACGCTTTGCTTCAGAATTTCCATCAATGGTATAAAAAAAATGAAAAAAGCTTTAAAACCCCTTGAAGTCTAAATGAAAGGTTTCATTCAACCCAAAATAACTTCCTTCAATTTGGAGGGGAATTGCCAGTGAAGCAAAAAATCAGTTATTTGCACAGATCTCATCTCGGTGCCCCCTGGAGCAGCAGTGACGAAAGGACCAGATTACGATTCTAGGAATGGCTGGAGTTTGAGAGTTATTATTTCCAGATCAGGTAGACATACGCACACTAGCTCTGATTGACACAATGCGCTAAAAATAGCAGCATGGCCATGGCTGCACAACAGCGCTTAATTCGTAATGAAAGGGCCTCAAGAAATTAGGTGCCGGGACTCAAGCAATTCTTTTACATTCATAACGGATGCAGCAAGCCCAGAGGTGCGGGGGTCTGAACTGCCAGGCCCAGAGGTGCTGGGGCTCTGAACTGCCAGGCCCAGAGGTGCCAGGCCTCAGCTCTGGCAAGTCCTGGCACAAATTAAGCACTCGGCACTGATTAGCCACCCTGAGTACAATCCCATCCAAGACCCTCAGTACATACTTGGGGCAGTCCATCCTGCCATGGCTACTCTGCTCTTTTTAGCATGTGAGCTCAATAAAAGCTAGCATGGGTATGTCTACCCAAGCTGGAAATTACACCTCTAGAGCACCAGCTAACTAACATGAGGATCTGCAGGACTAGAACATGGGTTTGCTGGTCCCCAGGTGACGGCTACATCCATGCCACAACCACAGTTCTGGCAGAGTAGTGATTGGTGGGCTGTGAGCCTGTTGGCGCCTGGCAGCCCAGGATGTGGCACTCTGGGGAGCCCTGATTTGTCCAGTCACACTAAAGCCTGGAGAAGCCCCAGCAAGTTGTCTGTGCAACTAGGCAGATCCTTGCTTGCTGCTACAAACAGACCTTGCTGTGCCCCCCAATACCTTGCTTTGCTCCTGGTTCTGGCCCCTGCCCTGTTCCTGATACCTGGCCTCACCTCTGGTTCCTGGTCCCCTGCTCCACTCCTGACACCTCACACTGCCTCTTTTCCACTAATCCTACTTCGGCTGGCACAGCTGGCTCTGACCCGCTGTGGCTCATCAACCTTGTCTCTGACCTGATTTCATTGTGTGACGCTAGCACTGCTGCTTCTGGCCATGACCCCATTGAACTCAGACCAAGTCACCTCCAGCACTGGCCCCAGCCTCAATCCCTAGTCCTGTGGTGGCGTCTTGACATGTGCCTTCTGAGTCACGGGTCTGACTCCTGCTGCAGACAGCCCTGTCCTCTCCTCAGGCTGGACTGTAAGATTACAATCCAGGCCAGTGAGTGTTTTCATTTTCAGCAATGAAAGGATTAAACGTATCTTGTAACCTTCCTATAGGTCATTAGCCCAAGATAAATGCCATGTAATTATGAACACATTTGATATTTATTATAATAGTGCTGATGGTAAGGAATGAAGTCAGTATTCAGGTGAGTTATTTCCATAGATAATTTAGTGTAAGTTAAATTTTCCTTTACAAAATCTGTTTTAAACTTGATCTTTACTATAACTTTATCTTTAATGCCTGATGTATCACTTAATGACACGATTTGGCTGTGCATTAGTGAACTCTAGTTAGCACAATATTTCTTCCAGCTAATTTTCCTGGAAAAGGAAATATAACATTTCTACTGTGTTTCATGCCAGCTCTGAGGGGCTGGGAAGTTAGAAATATATATAATGGGGATAACATAACTCTCCATAGGTGAAGGATTAAGAGAGGCTTGGGAGCTCTTCCTTCTCCTTAAGCAGTCCTTTCCGTTCTCTTTCCTCAATGCTCTTGCCCATCAGTCTCTGTCTAGGCTATTAGCAAGTACATTAGTACATAAGCTAGCATGGCACCAGTGAAGTCTGCTGGTGCCTGGGGGTGGATCTAGGCTTACTACAAAGTCTCAGGAGCGTACCTGTGTGGCAGCAGCGAAAACCTTGACCAGCAAGCAGAAAAATGCGTTAAGGCCCAAGTTCCGAATGCCGTGGGTCAGATCTACAATCTGCATTGACCTGACCCATTCATATTTTTTATCTTTATTAAAGAGGGTCTTGTGCCACACCTGGGTCTTACCCTGCCCTTCTCAAGCTCCCAAATCCATGGGTGATCTGCCCAGAGTGGATTCATTGTAGCTTGCATGTCTCCTTCCCACTTCCAACCAATGTTGCACTTCAAGAGGCAATGATCCATGTATCTCCCATGGTCATGACGACACTCTGTCCCATCTACGTTTGAGTGCTAAGCTTCCACCACTGGCAATCTGTTTCTTACATCCATTTCTACTTCTATTATATTATAGGTGGCTGTCTATTTTATGGTGCCTATTATATCTGTTGTAACTTTTTACTCTGGTCTACAAATATACCCTTTCCGTCTTCCCAAAGTCAAATTCAGCTTCCATCTGCTACTGTACCATATGCACTGTGTGACGGGTTCACCCCTCCACCCATGTGGGGTGCCACTTGATGTACTGGGGAACCACTGAGCCCACCCGTTCTACCAGCCTGGGCTCCCTCACCCTGTCCTGCTGTGCCAGCCCCTCAAGCCTCCTCCAGCACACACACAGGTAGGGACACACCCAGCTGCAGAAAGACACTGAGATCCGCTCTGTGCAGGAAGACTCGGCTCAGGGATTGCCCCATACTCAAGTGCACACCCCCTCTGCAGAGTAAACTCGAAATTGTATTGTCTTGCGCTGCACAGAAAAAAACTGTACAGCATAACCTCATGAAATCCACTCCCTCCCTCATTGTGGAGGAAGATATGCACAGCTTTTTGCCCCCCTCTTCCATATAGGAATTACACAAACTCGTTATGGAATAAACAAAAAACAAGTTGATTAACTACAAAAGATAGATTTGAAGTGATCCTAAGGGCTAGCAAACAGATTAAAGCAGATTACCGAGCAAATAAAACAAACACGCAAACTAGGTTTAATACACCAAAGAAATTGGCTACAAATAGTAATTTCTCACCCTAAATGTTGTTTTGGGTAGGTTGCAGGATTTCTTGAGGACAGACTGCTCTTGCTTGCAGCTTAAAATTCCAGGTCTATCCTTCACGGGCCGGACACCATTCCTAGCCCGGGTTCAGTACCCCTCCTTCCCTTTTGTCTTTATTTCTTAGATGTTTCCAACTGTCATCCTGGGTGGGGATTCAGTGAAGAATGAACCAAGATTAACTCCCTTTTATTTTGGGGCCTAAACTAGCCCCCTGAATGCAAAAGCAAACAGCAGTGCAATGGTGCACACCTGCATTGCCATTGTTTATTTGACATTAACGTTTCTAAGCAGAGTATAGGTCATGTTTAAATGTATATGGATCTCAGGTCTTTCTGCCAGTCAACGCAGTCTGAAGTGTTTTTGAGCAAATCAGTGTACGAGTGAATTGTATGTCCCTAAAGGAAACAATCAGTAATTTCTGACCTAGAACATTAGTTTATTAGCAAACTAACAGATTTAAAATAATCTTGTCAGTAGTTTTCCTGCCATGGATAAAAATGAAGAGGGTCGGCTAGGAAAACAAATGAACAATTTTTAAGAGTGTAAAACATTTTGATTTGGCTACCAGAAAGAGCTCAGCGTGTTTAATGAAGAGGTCTGAGCTGGAAGAAGGCTAATCTTTGCTGTTCTATTAGATAACATCGCAAAAGATAGATGAAGATTTTTTTGTTTGCTTGCATGTCACCAGTGGTAGGTGGGAAGCAAGTCCCTTCTTAGGAAATCAACTTATAAAAGACCAGAACTAGACACAATTAACTGAAGACACAGTTGTATGCACTGCTGCGTAAACTGATATTCCAATCTACATTTCCCCAGCGAGAATATTTACAGAATGACTGCTTGTGCTAAAGTTCATAATTAAAGCTGTAAATCTTGGCTTCCCACTACATTTTCCTGCAGGAGAAGAGGGGGTAGGAGGGAAAGGGAAAGGACAGAAATTCTCTCTTCCCCCAAGGAAACCTTTTTTACTAGTATTTTGTAGGTTTTATTATGCTGGTGGCATTTGTCAGGCTTGCAAAATATGGGGATTGAGATCAGCCCAGAGCTTCTTTTTTATAAGATTGTTCTGGACCTAATAGCATCACAAACACTGATCAGCTTTAATATTGAAGCTGAGGCTTGCAGTTCATAGCTAATGATGGAAGCAACTGTCTCTTAATGTATGTTTGCATTTCAGTTTCCATTGTGGCATTATATTTTGGGGCACACAGTTAGGACCTCAATGAATAGGACCACTTACTTCCATGAAAAACAGCTGAAAGGTTGACAAATGAAAATCTTCACTGTGAAATTAACTAATTACTATTAATGGTAGTAGTAGTCTTACAGTAGTGCCATGGAAACCACTGGTTAACAACCTGCCTCCTGTAAAGATTGTTAGGATATCTATGAATTCAACCATTCTCGTGAACTACTGCAGTTTAGTTCTGAACTGTAACTTGCCTCCCATAGTGAGATTCACAGGTTTATACATTTTCAATTCAAATCAGGGATGTAAGGCCATATTCTCTTAATTTTCCATCAAGTGGTATATTATTGCATGAGTAGTCTGTCTCCTTGATTTCTGCAGGACTATTTGCAGAGTGAGATAAAATTGTGAGCCCTTAACTCCCAGTGGCTAACAATTACTCTCACAAGTAGGTATCCCTGTTGATACCAATGGAACTACTCATATGCAAATAACCTTCCCACCAGTGGGTACAAAGGGTTCACAATCCTGCCCAATATGACTAAAGATAGCAGAACTAGGCCCTAATTTATTGTGCCCACATTGTGGAGTTAGCTGAGTCACTGCTTGTAATAGACAATGCAACAGGAAACTATATTACGGACATGTAAATAGATAGATGATTAAGGATTCCACTGATGCTTGGTGAGGAGATGAGTCTTTTCTGCAATGGTGACCATTTATTACTATTAAACTAAGATAATTAGTGAAGTTTAGGAAAGTAGTCCCAGTCATTCGAAAGTCTGCCTACCAGGTTTCACCAAGCATACAAATTCAGTAATATCTTATGAAAACAAAGCTCCCATGGGACAACATCAAATTCCCAGTTCATGTCCTGAGGGACGCTGCTGCATATGCCCAGTGGCAAAATTGATGCATGCAGTCTAATGGTGTTTAAATGTGAAATACAATAGGGTTTACCAAAAAATATTTAAATAACCAAGAAGGATGCTGTGATCAAATAGAATCATGTGGCTTCAATTAGCCATCTGTTGTGCACTGTGGTTTATAATGACCAAGATGAAAACTTTGGCATGCTATAAAAAGAGAGAATTACTATGTCATTTCTAGCTGACCATAAGTATTCAAACATGGGCAACATCAGCTAACATAAGTAAGAAAAAATGGCATATTTCATATTCTGAACAGGTCTCCGCGTTTGGCATTAGCTATCCATCAGGTGACGTCATTATGAAAGTGTTGGTCATGGTTCCATAGTTAAGGTTCAGTTGAATTTTGCTCTTGAAGCAAGAATTCCCCTATTTTGTTACATATGAAGAACATGCCATATCCTTTTCACCACTGCAGTGCTTACTCTTGGAAAATTGAATGAATTTTCTGCAAATTTATAAGTAAATGGATTAAGGAGTTTAGGAGTAATTTGAAAAAGCGTCCTTTAAGAAAATTGGCATCCTGTGGCAGACCATTTTTAGTCCCAAATGATCTTAATAAGAGAATAATGCAGGCTCATCTAACTCCTTGTGTAGTTAAAAACTCACTAAAATCTCATGCATTGGCTACCTTCAAAGACATTTTTTGTAGGAGTGAGTCTTCTTTTAATTTTTTTGCCATTTTTCTTCATAACGGAAAACTTCTTCATCAGCCAGGGCAACCTCAGTGGCTGACAAACAGTGTTCTTCTAGAAAATTCCACAATTCAAAATGGCTGTCATCTCCTGTTGTTCTCACTGAGACTGAGACCACAAGCCCTTTTTTTTTAGGCCCTTGCCATTAAGATGCCCACTTTCAAAATGGCCACTGCCCCCAATGGTTCCTAAAGGGAATGAAGCCACACGGACGTCAACAATGGTTCCTAAAGGGAATGAAGCCACACGGACGTTGCCCCTGACTGTGACACCATGCAGTAACTGTGCACGGATGATTAGTGGATAATAGGGTTTATAGTCCCAGATTAGATTAGCCTGATTTTTAAAGACATACAGATTCCCCCCCACCCCATGTCACTAGAGGTTGGAGTAAAAGTTATTTGGGTGTCTTAACTATGCAGTTTCTTACCATAATGTGTTCTGGATTTCCATTAGGTTTATTTACTGACAATTTCCTAGGTTTGTAATGCTTGTTTGGGGGATACGTACAACATCCCTGTAATGTTTTTGCCCTTAAATAATTTATATATACTCTCATCCTTTACTCCAGTTTAACATAGCTGTTGTCTCTGAATAAATCATGGTCAATTTGTTGAATTCCAAAGGGAAATTTTTCTTCATTTTAATGAATTATATCCATGGACACAGAGGATCATGAATTTGTGTGAAGGATCAGGCTAATTTTGCTTTTTCATATTCACTTTTAAAGGCACACTAACAACTAGTCTGGTAACAGGTCACACAACCTTATATGAGCAAAAGGGTTTTCATTATTGTAAACCGGTGGAACGACTCAGGGGAGAAGATGACAGTTAGCAATGGGATTTCCTTAGGGTAGCTTGTGCCCATAGACACAGCCCTGACCAAGGGGTGGCGCACCATCCAAGATGTACCATCCAAGCTGCACCACCTAAGCAGTAGCACTGGGAGGCACCGGGGGCAGAGACACCCCTCTGAGGTACCATTTTAACCCAGCTCCCTTTCGGAGCGGGATGTACAATGTTCCAGTCCAGTGCAGCTTCTGTCCCATTTCCCTCACAGCCAGTGAGTGTGTGAGGGATGAGGGGGAACAAGAGGATGGGGGAAGCCCTGCTTAGCCACTAAAGAAGGGCATAATCCAGAATTTCTTACAAGAAGTCAACATCACTGTAAGTAAAGGAGGCTAAAGGGAGAATTACAAAGCATAGGGGCTGGCCATGCCTACGACCCCAGTTGCAGAGCCCTGCCTTCCTGTGGGCATTTATTCATCCCCCCGGTAGCTGAGCTGGAGTGAACCCTCTTGCTCCCCACAGATCAGACACTGCCCCACACCCTTTCGCAATGATCATTTGAAAGTAACTGAACTGAAAACATTTTTAATGTGAACTTTACTGCCAACCCTTCCAGCTGATGCACTTTTCTCCACTGTGCCTGGGTACCAGAGAGAAAAAAGAATGATTAGGCTGGTTTCTCCAGCTCCAGTATATCTGTGGAGCAGAGATGGGGTATTATTATTATTTATATATTTATTTACTACTTTATTTACCAGCCAGATGGACAAGCAGCTGTGAGAGCTGGTGAAATGTCCATTCTGTAGCTAGCTCTGCAAGGATCAGCAAGAATGTTCCTCCCTGAACACTTGCGATTCTCGGTAGCTAGGAGTACCAGGTAAGTTTTTAGGTATTTAAAAGTATGAAGCTTCAGAAGGAATCAGTGACGTGCTTTCAGGGGCTAGGGAAGAAGCAGGCGGCCTAGTGCCTTAGAGATACAAATATTTTCATAGGCTTCTTCGGCAGAGTGACCTTTACTGTTTTCTGACGTGCCCCCAAAATACGAAGTGAATAGGTGTCTGCACGCTGAATGAATTGAGAACATCAAGATTCATTCAATAAAGGGTTCAGCTGACTTTCAAAAGAGACAATGAAAAATCTGCAACCCCATGTTCAGGTTCATCTGGAGCTGAATCCAACGTCTGATTGGGTCAAGTTTTACGAAGCAACCTTATTAAAATCCTGCCAAGCAACAAACAGCTGGAGTCCTAGAAGAGGGCTGCTGTTTGTGTCAACCTCTTTGAGAGTGCTTATCTTTGTAAGCAGACTTTATTATGAATGAATCTGAGCAAAACACAGCAACCATCGAAGCAGGGTTGGCTCTAGCCATTTCGCCGCCCCAAGCACGGCGGCACGCCACGGTGGGGGGCTCTGCCGGTCGCCGGTCCCGTGGCTCCGGTGGACCTCCTGCAGGAGTGCCTGCGGATGCTTCACCGAAGCCACAGGACCAGCGGACCTCCTCAGGCACGCCTGCGGGAGGTCCACCGGAGCCGCCTGCCGCCCTCTCGGCGACCGGCAGAGCGCCCCCCACGGCATGCCGCCCCAAGCACACGCTTGGCATGCTGGGGCCTGGAGCCGCCCCTGCATCGAAGGCAGAACCCACCATCCTGCAGAGATTGATTCCAATCAATAGGAGTTTTTGCCACTGATTTTGGTGGGTGTTGTGTTGAGCCCATTGTGGGAGTGAGTATCTGATAGGTGAAAACAGTCATCAGGAAGTAGATTTCAGAGAAGCGGTGCCATTGATGAGCCTTTTCCTGCAGTCCTGAAAATACAAGCGAAGTGCTGGGTGCAAACTCACTCAATTTTAAGTGATTATAAAGGATAGCAAACAGAACAAAGCAGATCACTGTGCAAATAAAACAAAACACATAAACTAAGCTTAATACACTCAAGAAACAGGTTGTAAAATGTAATTTATCACCCTAAATATTGTTTTAGGCAGGTTGTAGAGTTTCTGTAGCTTAGGGCTCCAGTTATTTCTCTTCACAGCCTAGACCCTTGTCTCAGCCTGGAGTCAGCACCTGCCTTTCCAATACAGCCTACAATTCTGCAAAGGTTATGCACTTTGGGGCTAAACCATTCCTGTAAGGAGGAAGTCTCATCCCTGGCTCATGAAGATACTTTAGAAAAGGAAATATTTTGCTTTTGGATTGCACCAAGCTGTGGATTATCAAAGCACATACCACAGGCCCACCTTAACAGGGCTTTGTCCCCTTTCTTCTGTAAATCACTCATCCTGGTTGCTGTGTAATGTACACTGTTTGCAGGAAGGGAGATTCCTGACCCCCTGTAAATGGGGAATAATTCAGTACTGGACAATGGAGAGACACACTGGTATTTTGAATAAGGGTTATGACAGATAAGCTCTGGAGGCCTGATTCTGATCTCACTGGTGATTTCAGTGGTGCATCTCCTCATTTACACCAATGCTTATGAAATCAGAATGAGGCCATATATCAGGAACTCACACAGACCAGGGTTTAACTGTCATTCAGGTGAGACATACAAATTTAGCACTTTTAACCCTTCCTCAACCATCTCTCCAATACCCCTCATCATTTTTATTGTGTGCCTCTGAGCCTCCTTCTATTTCTCAATACTTTCCCAGTAATATGGTGCTAGAAACAGAGGACCAGAGGCATTTATTTAGGTTCCTAATTCCCACTTAAATTAATGGGAACCAGGTGCCTAAATACCATTAAAGATCTAGGCCTGGTCCAATGCCCATTCAAATCAACAAGAGACTTTCCCTTTACAGCAGCAGGTGCTGGAACAAGCCCTGAATGCAGTACCCCAGGAACTTGGCTACTATGATGACAGACACTTTTAAAAATGCTGATACAGAGTAAATTAAAGGCAGATGCCCCAAAAACAGAGAGAGGGACCGTTACCTCCATTAAAGGTGTTAGGCTTCCCAGCTGCGACTAATTAGCTGACTCCCAGACGATGGGTCTGATTTTTTGTATTGGTACACACACCACTGTTCCATTACAAGGCACTGACAGCATGCCCCAGGGTCTGTGCAACTGGAGAGGAAAAGGAGCCCCCAAACCCAGTGTTTACAGCCTAACTGCAAAACGCAAAGCTCACAAAACAAAGCACCTGCAGTGCAAAGATGAGTGTGGCAGAGAACACTGATTCTGCACAGCTGCAGCCAACCGGATGCCTGAATCCTGATGGGTGCTCCAATCAGGCAGGCTCAGCCTCACCTGTGTGTAATTAGCTACCTCCCAGGTCTGAGTCTGGGCATCAGGTTCTCAAATAAAAAGGCTGGGTAGGAAGACTGTGTTCATCTCCTCTGATCACCTGTATAATACAGGCTAATGAAGTTGTTGCTGCTGTTAATTGTTGTTGGAACTAGAGTATTTTGATTTAAACCTTTCTAGTGATACAGTATCCCCAGCAACCCTTGGTAAGTTGGCCCAATGATTATTAACACTCCCTCTTAAAAATGTATGCCTTGTTTCCAGTCTGAATTTGTCTGGCTTCAACCTCCAGCCATGGGTGTTATACCCTTATATGCTAGAGCAGTGGTTCCCAAACCCTAAGCTATGGCCAGTACGTCCCTCAGCCCATGCTGCTTCCAGCAGCTCTGATTGGCCTGGAGCAGTGAACCGTGGCTAGTGGGAGCCGTGATTGGCTGGACCTGTGGAAGTGTCAGGTAAACAAACTGGCCTTGTCTGCCAGGGGCTTTCCCTGCAACCAGTGGAACAAGTCTGGGAACCACTGTGTTAGAGCCATGGGCCAGAGCCTGCAGACCCCTTGGTGCTCCGATAAAAGGCCAGTGAGCATCTTGGGGGAGGAGGCTGTAAGATGTGCAGGAAGTAGATAGGCTGCTGCAGGATACAGGAGCTGGTTCATCTCTTGGCTTTATTTGGAATTGTTTTGGGGTGGAGAAATGGAACTCAGCCCTGAAACAAAAGGATTGAATCCTGGTGTTGGTGGGAGTGCCACCTAGGAAGCCAGCTATTCCTATTTCTGGGACACAATGCCTTTGCATAGGAAATCTGAGTAAACTCCCTTAGCAAGTTGTCTATGCAACCCCCTCAGCTGTGTGGCTTTGCAGAACAATCCTCTGTGCAGCCTCATGTAAAAATAATCATATGAGCAATCTCCCAACCCCAAGCTTTAATGACAGAGCTGGGGTTTTTTAATGATCCCCAGTGCAGCAGTTACTCCTTAAAGTAGATTTACATTACAGCCAGTTGCTATGAGGCTTTTTTTATTAGTATAGTAAATACAGAGAGGCAAGGGCCCCTCTTATTCTTTTGGTGTTGTGTGCTTTGCTCCACTCTAATTCACAACCTGATTTGAGCCAAAGCCAGGGGGACTCAGCTCTTTCCCAGCTAGCGTCCCTGGATGTCAGTCTTGGTGCCCTTTCTTGCTCATCTTAAGAGGCCTCACTGTCTAGGAGAAAACTGGTGTGTGAAGAACCACAGTCTGTGATGTGGGGCAGAGGTGGGAGCGTATGTATTTGAGCAGTGTGAGAGAACTTGTGCAGGCCTTGGGGTGGGATGGGAATATTCACAGCCCTACTAGAGCAACAGTTACGGTGGAGACTGAGGGGTGGCAGCATCTGCCTCATTCACACACACATCCTATGTTGTCCCCTGTGTGCTCGCATGCCACAAGGGCTGTCCTAAACTGTGTTCCTTGCTGCCCTAATCTCTATGGATCTGTCTACACTGCAATTAGACACCCGTGGCTGGCCTGTGCCACCTGACTCGGGCTCATGGTGTTAGCCTGAGAGAGTTGGAACTTGTTTTACTTTACAGAAAATGGGCTATCTGCAGTGTTCTACCCCTTCCGCATCTATCATTGGTAATTGCAACCTCAGTCTGCCTTTGTCTTGACCACACAAACAGGTGATATTTATATAAGAACAGGCTAGGACTCCCTGCAAACTAAGATAACACTATAACAGCTCAGTTGTTATCACAAATGATGTAAATGGAGGTGAACCCCAGAGTCCCAAACCCTATACACAATGGGGTACGAAGGACTATACCATATCTTGCAGACGCTGGACAGGAGAACAGGAACACAGACGGGAACCAGAGTCTCAGGGACAGGTGCCAGGAACAGGAGTAAAACAGAAACAAGATCTCAGGAACTTTGGTGACAGGTAAGTAGATCTTCAGTATGGTGTCTTCTGTCTTCTATTCTTGATCTCGTCATCTTGTGTGCTGAATGTGATTGCTAGCTCACGTGATGATGGAGCAGGTGAGTGGAGGTAAGTCAAGGGAACCTTGGTAGATGTTACAGGTTCACCTCAAGTCCTATTACCTCAGGGCTCTAGTTATTAGCTAGGCTGTTATTCTATGGGAGGGCTTCTATGTCTCACCGAGATAGCCTGCTTTCATAGCATCCAGAGACACCGCACCCCTGGTGCTAGGCAGATTCTGCTGCCAGGAGACACTATCTTTCCCACCTTTTCCTTGTTTTGGGGCTGAAAGTTGAAGGAATGCCAAGATGGAGGACAGATTGTCCTTTTACCAATCCAAAATGGTGACACTGTAACCTTCCCTACCCAACAACGGGGCTCAGGCTAAGGGGCTGTTTAACTGCGGTGTAGATACTCGCCCAAGCCCTGGGACCCTCACACGGTCCTAGAGTCCGGGCTGCAGCCTGAGCCTAAATGACTACACTGCAGTTGAGCAGCCCCTTAGCTCAAGCCCTGTGAGCCTGAGTCAGCTGGCATGGGTCAGCCATGGGTGTCTCACTGCAGTATAGACACACCCTATGGGGCTTGCAGCAGTGGTGAATTAGTGAGGCGCAGTGCCCCAACCATGCTGCCTCATCTGGCCTCCATTCTACTCCTGAATACGACCAGCTCCTGTGGAGATTGTGCAGACCTGTATCTATGCCTGGCGTATAAGGTCGGTTAAGCGGATTAGTGGGAGTTTATGGCCCTGACACAACGGGGCTGTAGGGCAACTGTAAATTTGACCCAATGCTTCAAGAAGCAGGGGGTAGACTGGCCCATTAAACATCCTATGATTAAGGTGTGCACTGAACACCAGTGTGAACGGCAGGGCTGGTCCATGGCTTCCTTTGGGGAAACTTGTCTTGCTCTCAGCGATCGCCTTGCACAGTCCTCTTGCTGGAACTGGAGGCATCACTAGGCCCAGGGCAGGGGTGGGAGAGGCTTCTCGGCTCTCCCCTTCAACTGAGCGCCTCCTTGCCTCAATCTAATTTGAATCTGGCCCTCTGGTTCTGGAGCATTTCCTGCTTTTTAGCTCGTGTCTCTGAGGCCAATCACTCCAACGCCCAGTATATAGCACAGGATGCTGCAAGGCTAGTTCTTGGGCAGCACTGCCCGGCTTAGTCCTCTGCAGAGCCAGGGGCTCCTTCAACCTTGCAGCTGCCAAAGGTCTCAGTGAAGCAGATTCCAGGGGAGGAGAGGTGAGCCAGTACGGCCTGTCGGGGTCTGGCTGAGCAAGATGCAGGAAGTTGTTTCTTTCCCAACTGCTTCTGAGTTCTCTGGATCTGGGAGACCTCTTGGCTTCCCTCCCACCTAGGCATTCTCCATGCCAGTTGATTTAAGTACATGGAAGGGCATGGGGGGCGGGGTTGGGCCACAAAGGGGCAGTTCTGGCCTCCACTGAAATAAAACTGAACTAGGGCTGCCGATTTTGGCTGGGTTTATTCCTGGAGGTTTCATCACGTGACCTAGTCTCTAATCCTGGAGGGTGATAGCCCTATGAAAGACTCCCCCTGACTTCAACAGGCCCTGGATTGGACACTAAGGGAGCAAGGAAGATATTCCAGTTCCTTGGGCATCCTGCATTAATCCCCCTAGTGGGGTACAAATCCTTCTGTGCTTGTCTAGGGAGGACATGTTAAAATAGCGGAAGTGACAGTCAAGCTGTCTGGCCCCAAGGAATTCCTTCCGGGAGGCAGGGCTCCTTCTTTTCTGCAGTACCAAGCAGCTTCTCTGAGCAGCGTGTACACAAAATGCTATAAAACCCCACCTGAGAGAAAAATAAAGTTTAATGAAATGGGGGGGGAAAGGAAGAGATCTCAGTGGACTGGGACGTATTGAGGGAAAAATACCACACCAAGACCCATTAGTCCCACCAGCCCAATTAGTAACTCCAATGGTAACAGTATTGACAGTGAAGCAATACCGCATAGGCCTAATTCTCTACTAGTGTAACACTATTGATATCAGCAGTCACAAGCAGGTAACTTGGAGAATGGTGGGGGAATCAGAACCAGGATATGTAATCAAGTAGTGTCCTGGAGCGTCTACGTTTGACGTGGTCAGGGCCAAGTGCACAGGTCCCTGTGGTACCAGAGGATTTTGCAGATGAGGCACACCAATAACAGGATGCTGGCAGAGCTGCAGAAAAGGCTCTGTCATGCCAACTCACTGAGGTTTGAGCCAGTAGAATTACACAGAATGTGGCTGCCCCATGCAAGTCATGCCTGAAATCAAATCCTGCAGATGAGCTTGTTTTTCATTAAAAGGAACTTGCCTTTCCTGCATTATCGATATGAATGTGAATGCTATCTCTGTTCAAACGATTGCAGAAACTCAAACACTGCAATCTAGATAGCAAGACCAGAAACACAAACACCACACCTTCGTTAATCCCAAACACCATACAATGCCTATCATTTTGCCTGTTTCTGTCCTTCTCCCTTCTCTTCCCCACCCCAAGTCCTTCACAAACAGGTAGCCAAAGTACTTGCCCTGAAGAGCTGATGGCTTAAATCAATACCCTACAGACAATGAAGAGGGTTACCCATGAGTCTTGTAATTCTATGGGTGGTTTTTTCTATTTTGTTTTTTAAATCCCAATGTGATTTGAGGGGAGGGAGTGAGTTAAGGTTTAAAGTCCTCTTTGACAAAGTGTGTCTTGAGGAAGAATGGGAAGAGGCATGCCCTCAAATAGCTTAGTAAGCTTGAAATGTGTATAACAGAGTAATACCATTGAAATGGCACAACTAAAACTAGTTGGACGCCTTTTTTAACTGAACGTAGAAGCAGATCTTGGCAGAAACGCTGATGATGTCAGTTGCTTTGTTCTTTTTACAAGTTGTTGCTTATATACAAGCAAATTGTGTGTTCATCCACTTGAATCTCTCTGATTAGAGTAACTTCTTCGGTACAGAGGTGCTCCAGTAGGAGGGACTCATCCAAGCAAATGAAAATATTACACAGTGTCAAGAACAAGGCAGTCCTGGAGACTAACATCCTCCATTTATTCCCAGAATGGGTATATAGCAAAATTCCCCACATTGCCCCCAAGTAGGCCTCAAACTTGAGCTGGAGGCAACCAACTACAAATGGGAACTTCACAGCTCTGTGGTCAATGACATTTTTGACTGATGGGGAACTCTGACCAGGGACCTCTTTGCCTCTATGCGGACAAAAGCCATAATGTAGATGCAAAAAGAACAGGAGTACTTGTGGCACCTGGGCTAAACCCACGAAAGTTTATGCTCAAATAAATTTGTTAGCCTCTAAGGTGCCACAAGTACTCCTGTTCTTTTTGTGGATACAGACTAACACAGCTGCTACTCTGGAAAATGTAGATGCAGTTATTCTGGCTTTTGTTGGTCAGGCTTATTTTTTGTTTAGGCAACTGGTATAAATTAGACTGGCACAAACACATTTTTGCTGGTATAAACTTTGCCCCCACTAGGGTGTCTATGGTTAGACCGGAAAACCTTTGAAGCATAGACAAGATCTAAGGGTGTGTCGATAGTGGCCCGCAGCTCATACTGCTATTCAGAACCTCTTAGTCTGCACTTAGGTACTGCGCTGAACCCCTTTGTGTGGGTGCTGCAGGCATGAACTAAGAGGTTCCTAGTTTGCATTAACATAGTCCTCTTCAAACAGGACTACATGAATGTGAGGTAACACCTTTTAGTTTGCACACGCAGCATCCACACGAGGGAGCTACAGCTCTCACTGCTATTCACAGCCCTGTAGTCTGAACTGCGGGCCAGCATAGGCATCACCTCTGGGTACGTCTACATGGTGATAAAGCCCCTGTAGCATGGCCAGGGTTGGCCCAGGTCGATTGACTCAGGCTTGTAGGGCTCAGACTTCTGTGCTGAAAATTGCTGTGTAGACATTCAGGCCCCAGAGCTCAGACATCCAGGCGTGGGTTGGAGCCTACACAGCAATTTTTCAGCCCATGAGCCTGAGTCAGCTGACCTGGGTCAGCTCTGGGGTTTATCCTCACAGAGACATACCCTAAGTAAGAGCAGGGCCCTAGGTGAAACTTCTACCTTCCGCCCCAGCTCACCCCTGCTCTGCGCACAAGCACCCCGAGCACGCCATCGCTGCTTCACTTCTCCCACCTCCCAGGCTTGCGGCGCCTAAGCTGATTGGCGCCGCAAGCCTGGGAGGCAGGAGAAGTGAAGCAGCTCACCCCTGCCCCGCCTCCTCCCCAAGCATGCCGTGGCTGCTTCACTTCCCCTGTGTGATGCGCCCCCCCCCTTACTTGCTGCAGGCAGCCCTCCCCGCGCTCCCCTGCCCCAGCTCCCTCCGCCTAAATGCTGGCAGCGGCCAAAGATCCGGCTGCCGCGGTCGCTGCCGAAGAACATGGTGCACCCCAAATCCTAGCGCCCTAGGCAACCGCCTAGGTCACCTAAATGGTTGCACCGGCCCTGAGTGAGAGTGCAGCTCAGGGTGACTGCCACCTGGTTTGGGTCATGCAGGTGGTTTTGGTAATGTAGAAGGGTCTCAGTCCAGTAGTAAATGGACTGAGACCATAACTCATTTCACACAGCCCATAGAATAGCTATCAGATGGCAAGTTATGAGGAATGCCTGCTCTCAAGCAGATAAGAGTCACTGGATTCTACAAAGCAAGGAAAATTGGATTGTGCCCACTCAGTTAAGAACATATTTGTCTGCCGCCTTCCTTACTGAATGTGGTACACAGTTCCACCAAAGAGCTGTCCATATCCTGGGGGGAGGGGGAGGGAAACTTATCTTGAAATAATGATGAAGGTTTGTAGCTGTGCCTCTTTGCCAGTGCTGGCTTCAGACTGTCTTGCAGAACTGTCCTACAGAAACATTTGATTTTTGGATGAGCAGCTTGGATAAAATAACTGACCTTCACCTTCAGCCAAAACTCTGATTGATCCAGAAACTTCAGAGGGAGGGGAAGAGGGGAGTAACAGTGATAGAACTTCAAAAATATTAGAGAATTTTTAATATACTCGCTTTTTATTCCATTTTTATGACCAATAATGGAAAAAATTGAAATGCAAGAAAGGTAGCTCTTACAGTATTGCCAGCTGAAAGAAGGAAATATTAAAAACTTCCGGAGCACGTGTGCTCTCACAAGATTTGTTACTTCCTGCTTCCTCCCAGTCTAGAAATACTACAAGAATACTGCTTCTCGTGTGCTTCCTGCCAACATACCACAAAGCTGTAAAAAATCTGAACATGAAAATCCCACAGACTTCAAAAGTGCTGAGCTAACACTTACACTGATTTAAGTGGCAACAGAGTTAGGCCAATGATTCAAGCTTTAGCAAAATCATACTCTTTAAAAGTATTAACTGAGCTTTTCCCAAAGCTCACAAAATCGTGGTTTCGGTGATACCCATCTCAAGCAGCCAAATATTCAGAAGCATGCGCCATGTAGTTGTGCATCTAATTTGTATTTTCTATTGCCATGCTTGTATTGGAGGTGCAAATGTAGTAATTTGCCCATGCAAGTCACACAAACAAGTGAGGCTGCATCTACACTACAAGCTAGGGATATGATTTCCCCTGCTCACGCCAGTTCTCATCAAGCTAGCACAAGCGGTATAGCCACACTAGCATGTGTAGTGACCTTGGAGGCGAAGCTTAGCCGTGCCAAGTACGTATTCACCGGGTTTCAGGCTGATTTGTTCTCAACATGGCTAAGGCATGCCTCCACTGCTGCTATTCGTGCTACTGTGCCTATGCTGCCATTTATACTTGTGCTACCTCAATAAGAGCTAGTGGGAGTATGGCTACACACGCAGGGGAATTTCACGGTGTTGGTGTAGCCTGAAGGTCATGTACACCCTTTGGAGAATCTGGTCCTAGATGTTTTGACAGTTTGGATGCTTATCCAAACTGTTTATCTTAGCTACACTTTTAGAGGGTCACATTGCTAATTTCAGGTGAGGTTTGAGTCTGACAAGTGACTGTATTAAAATGGCAATTTCTTGTTCCACAGTTATGCTATTATGTGTATTCAGAGTGAGGTCTGCTGACTATAGGTACAAAAATCTGAATTTTATTCTTGCTAGCCATGGAGAATCTCATGTAGCTAAAGGAGAGTGAGCTAGATTCTCTTCCTTCTGGTGGATCATCAGCAAAATTGTTTACTAAATTCCAGTCTGTTACACTGGTGCAAACCCATTGAAAACAACTCTTGCTAACAGCATAATTTGACGATGTGGAGATGCAGAGGGATAACTGAGAACATAGACTGTCCTGCATGTCCGGTATGATTGATGATGGAGGTTTCTTCCAGCCTTATACAAATCTCAGGCTGAGTTAGCAGGGCTGGCAATTTCAATTTGTAAACTGAACACATTTGCTATGGAATCAGTGAGATACAACAAACATGGAACCCTATGCTACCACTCTTTATAGAATTGCTTTTCGGGGATAACTGTACTAGAAACCAAATTAAGCAAGCTGGATTTTCCTTTGTGGTGCTTGCAAGGCTAAGAAAACCTTGAGTTACTTTGCTGTTACTTTAAATATTCCTGTTCATAGCCCCATCCCATCCTTCTTACCCACAGCATGCTGATTTTCTGGGACACAAAATGTCTGTACCTGGTCACAATGATCCAAGTCCTCAAAAACTAATTATTGTGGTGCTGGCCTTAGCTCCATAGTTATGTGCAAAATGCTACTTAGCCTTTTAAAAAAAAAATCTCACACACTATCAAATCCTTGCTTTAATGAGCTCCCGTGAAAGTTTCTCTCCTCTTATGAGTGTCGGGAAGGAATTTTCCTCCAGGGCAGATTGGCAGAGGCCCTGGAGGTTTTTCGCCTTCCTCTGCAGCATGGGGCACGGGTCACTTTCTGGAGGATTCTCTGCAGCTTGAGGTCTTCAAACCGCAATTTGGGGACTTTGATAACTCAGACATAGGCTAGGGGTTTGTTATAGAAGTGGATGGGTGGGATTCTGTGGCCTGCGTTGTGCAGGAGGTCAGACTAGATGATCATAATGGTCCCTTCTGACCTTAAAGTCTATGAGTGATGTGGAAGCTTTATCTACATAGTTCAGGAGAGATGTGGTGCATGAGCCAGAGTCCACATCTTCTAGTACAATTTGGTTAGTGGTTAGTGAAGTGATAAAGCACAATTATTTGTACTGAAGTAGCATCTGGAGGCTCTAACTGAGATTTGGGCCCCATCCTGCTAGGTCAGTCCCTCCCCTGAGAAGCTTACAATCTAAATAGACAAGACAGAGGAGCGTTGGGGAGGGAAACAAAAATGAAGCGATGCATCCATGGTGCCACAGCAGGTCAGTGGCAGAGGCAGGAATAGAATCTGGGACTCCTGACTCCCAGTCTCCTATTCGTTAAGTTACAACACCAATACATTGAAACTATGCACCAGGGGTGATGATTCTCTAAATTCAGCATTCTGTCCCCAGCCCCTGTGGGCAAGAAAGAATGAATGAGAGAAGTGAGACTCATAACTATCATGTAAATTATCTGACGCAAGTAACAGTCAAGTGGGGATTAAGAAGCCCTGCTCAGCTGAAAGGTTAGGCCCTACCCCTAACATAGGTACCCGAACTTATGCCAAATCCTTCTTCATACTGGAGAGAGAGTGAGTAATAAACATGCTGAACAGCCTGTTAGTGCCGCTGGATTCTTGGCGGGGTCATGTAACTTTTGATAAAGCTGGAGGAGAAGGCCTATTGGGCCAGATTCCTGCCATAGCTCTCCAGAAGTCTGTGGGGCTATAGCAGGGAGGAATGGATTTTCCTTTTCCTGACATGAGCCTCTTAAAAATGGAGTAAGATCTCTGACCAGAATCTCTAGGTTTGTATTATCCCCCTCCACCTCCCTCAGAACCCTATCTCGGGTTTGACAGGGCCCCAATCAGGGCTGGCTCCAGACCCCAGCGCGCCAAGCGCGTGCTTGGGGCGGCACGCCACGGGGGGCGCTCTGCCTGTCGCCAGGAGGGCGGCAGGCGGCTCCGATGGACCTCCCGCAGGCATCCCTGCGGAGGGTCCGCTGGTCCTGCAGCTCGGGTGCTCCACCGGAGCCATGGGACCAGCAGACCCTCTGCAGGCACGTCTGCAGGAGGTCCACCGGAGCCGTGGGACCAGCGACCGCCAGTGCGCCCCCCGCGGGGTGCCGCCGTGCTTGGGGCGGCGAAATTGTTAGAGCCGCCCCTGGCCCCAATGGTCACCCATATCAGGTCCCCCACAAACAGTAATACGTGTCCTCGTATCATAGAATATCAGGGTTGGAAGGGACCTCAGGAGATCATCTAGTCCAACCCCCTGCTCAAAGCAGGACCAATCCCAACTAAATCAGGACCAAGCCCCAACTAAATAGTGACTCCACAGATCATCCTCTTCATTTTACTAATAGGGAACTGATGGTCGGAGACATCAAAGACTTGATCCTGAGTCTATCAAAGTCAATGGAAAGACTCCCATTAACTTAATGATTTTGGATCAGGACCAAAGTGACTTGCTCAAAAAGTCTCTGCACCAATCAAGGCTTGAACCCAAATCTCCTGAAATAATGAATACGCCCTCGTTATTAGCCCTATCAAAGTTCAAAAAAGCTTTCGGTGTGACTAAAATGCGAAGCAGATCGGAGGCTGCAGAGCCTGGAAATGCACTGAATGATCACAATAAGCATGTCTATATTAATTTAATTTTGCTACACCATTGTAGCAAGTGCCTTGCGGGTACCAGTTTTAAAAATGTACGTATCAAATGCAGTCAGCTACAGTAGTAACCACATCGAATAGCCATACCACATTAGCTGTTAGATAACAGACTGCATTGCACCTTGTCTGGTGTTACAGGCTTGAAATTTCATCAAGGTGATCTCAAGATGCAATAAATTGCGCGAGTGAAGATCATGCATTTTAAACACACATACCCGCAGTCAGACTGCCAACTACCTATGGCAGGCGATGAAATTACAGCCCTATCCCTGAAATAAGATGCTATTCTAGTGTGTTGCTGTTCTCATTATAATCTTTGTTATGAGCATGGATAAATGTGCTTTGTTCTGTTCTTGGTATTAAAATAAAAAGGAGGGGTGTTTTTTTTGTTTGTTTCATCTTCTGTTCTCATCCCCGGTGTTAGCTATCAGAATGAGTTATCACTCTGCTGGCAGGGCCTTGATAGATCTTCATTTTCACTGTATGCTCTCATTCACTTTTGTGACTAAGATTACTAGAGTAGAAAATAGCGTGCCATTAATCCATTCCGCAGGCCCTAGTAGTAATAAAATGGAATTAGGCTAATGTGGGGAAATGGCACAAAATGTGCCTGTCCCACGAACAAAGATAGTAACACAAGGGAAGGAGGTGGCGCCAAATTCATCAAGACTGGGGCCGACAGGTAGAACTCAGAGATCAGGTTCCATCTCTGCTTAGCTGTACACCAGGATTTTTCTGTGCTCCAGATTCTTTGGGGCGAACTCAAAGGCCAATTGCAACAAAACATGTAACAAAATTGTGCCCGGTACCACCATGTTTGTTTGTTTGAATGTTCTATCCCCATCCCTAGCTGAGATCAGGCCCCTGTTGTGCCTCTCTCTGATTTTGCTTTGCTCAGGACAGTGGGGCCTCGGTCATGATTTGGTCTTTGGGTGCTACCATAACACAAGTGTTAACGATAAACATGGGACTAATATTTCTATGCAGATATGTCTTGCCTCCTACTAAAGGGGTCTTCCAACAGGCTCTATCGCCACTGGGAGATTGTGTCCTCCCACAAGCCACCCCACTCTATTACTGCCACCAAATCAAGTGCTCTGGTGCTCCCCAGTTTTTGTCTTGTTATAAATGAGTCCAGTGATCCGTTAACTCAGTATTTCCCGCTGCCGTTACCACTTCCTCAGTTAGACTCTTAGGTCAAGGTGGGAGGGTCCCAAACTCAGGTTGCAGCCCCAGCCTGAACATCTATACCACAATTAAACAGCCCCTTAGCCTGAGCCCTGAGAGCCTGAGTCAGCTGGGACGGGCCAGCTGCAGCTTTTTAATTGACGTGTAGTAGACAGACCCTTAGAGGGCAGGAGGGGGGCACCCCAAAACTTGTGATCTCTGACCCCTTATGCTATGGGGCTGGCTGGTCTGTTCCTTCACCAGTGTCCATTGGAAGCTACAGAGGACACTGAAGTAGCATAGCACATGTGGCTTCAGAGAAGTCACTTCACCTTAATACTAGAGCTGGTTTCAACATTTTCTATGGAAACACTTTTTGACAAATGGAGCTTGTGACCAAATGGAAAATGTCTGACAAATTTTGAGTTTTAATTGAATTTTTATCATCATGAAACTGAATTTTTTTTTAAACTGAAAATGTTTGGTTTAAAAAAAAATGGAAACATCTCACTTTCGCTGATTTTTTTCATGAGAAGAAAATATAATTTCCCACCCAGCTGTGCTCCCAATGCCTCAGTTTACTTGTCTGTAAAATGGGGGGAAAGACCTACCTCAGAGGTGGACCTTGCTTGTCTTGAAGAAAATATGAGAAGAGCATCTTCAATTTCTTTCTTCCCTTGATTTCACTGGGGGGCACACACATCATTCTCAGCCCTTCCATCTTCCTGTTTAGAATAGGAACCTCATTATTAGGGTCATGGATGCCCCTGCACTTTGACCTCTGTCAGGGCCCCAAAAGGTTCAGGGGCATCACATGGAAGTGTGATGTTTCGGACCAGATCTGAGTGGTGTGTTGCTAGTGGAGCTGGTTGAAATATTTCTAATTTTGATCTAACAACATAAAATAAGTTTGGGTTTTTTAATGAAAATGTTCCCTAAAAACATCCTTCATTCCCAACCAGTTTTAATTGTGAGAATTGTTGCAAAGAGCATTTCAACTATAAAATGTCATCAGTGCTAAGTACTTATGTTATCATCAGGCTGGTAGCTAACACTGCCATAGTCTTCCAGATCTTCCAGTCTTCCTCTCCTAAGGCATTCCAGGCTCACTCAATCTATTGGAAAAAAGCGACAGAGTCCTGTGGCACCTTATAGAGTGACTAACAGACGTATTGGAGCTCCAATACGTTTGTTAGTCTATAAGGTGCCACAGGACTCTGTCGCTTTTTACAGATCCAGACTAACACGGCTACCCCTCTGATACTCAATCTATTGAGTGTTACAACACATTTAGAAAACTGGGAACTTTGTTTATAGAGAAGGGATTTGCCTGAGCCATTAAGGTCACAACAAACTCCAAACTTCACCAAGTCAGGGGAGTGTTTGGGGCTAGAGATGTGGTTTGAGCCCCATCTCTGTTACCGAGTGAATAACTGCATAGCTCTGCAGTTTCACTTCACCCTCCCCCACCATGCTTGTTCCAACCTCACAGCTAGCCCTCTGTGCCCCTCTGCCACAGATGTTTTCTGGGATAACACCTCCCTCTCCATGTTTGGTTTGACACCCGTAGGGTATTCCTCCACTATGGGTCTGATCCAAAGCCTATTGACGTCAATAGGAATATTTCTCTAGATTTCAAGAGACTTTGGCTCAAACACCACGATGGTACAGTCTCTTCATAGAGAAGCAATGTTGAGTTGAACCCTTTGTTCTAACAGCAAAGCTCTAAAATTTGAATATTTCACACACTGAGATGATCAGAAATGTTTATATTGGATCAGTACCTGCATTCCTTGCTCAAAAAAAACTCCCATGAAAGTCAATGAGAACTTTACCAGAGTGAGAATTAGAGAATTTGACCTTGCGATATTTTTTTTTTGTTTTGCAAGATTTCTTGTGGCCTTCAGCATAGAAAACCTTAAAATATATGTAAACATATATAGCAGATTGTTAAGAATGTGCATGAGTTTCTTAAATCACTGAATCCTCACAACCAAAAATGGGGCAATTCTGGCTGGTTATGCTATCCCTAACAGGCTTTATCTGTGCCTGAGATAAAATGTAATAGTCTGAATGCCAACAGCAGATCTGTCGTAGAGAAATGGATTTAAAAGTTTGAAGGCACCTCTTCTGTATGGAAAACTCTCTCAGACACTATCCACGTTACAGAGCAATTGTTTTAATCATTTATTTTATTTGATCACCTTGCTTATTTCTGTCACTCTGTTCAACTGTTGGTACTGAATTCGAATTAAAGCCAGCTTGCCTCTGTTAAGTCCTGCCTCCAGCCTTTGTTATAGGCCCACATATTGAACTTCATTTTCTAACAGGACATTGCTCACTGTAGTCTCACCAATGAATGTGGCAGAAAGCGAATGGCTTTCACAGACCGTAAGAATAAAAGAATAAAGTGAATCAAAAAAGCAGCGGATAGTAGAGCCACTTACTATGATTCAAATCCTTAAATGAAACCAGCGTTCATTACATTGAAGTGCTCTCAAAACAGTGCCAAATGGGCTATGCATCTGTTCTTAACCAAAGGTGGGTAGTGAACAGTCCTGACACCTAATTGAGATGCAGAAGGGAACAGCAATGCAGACTTTTCTCAACCCAAGCTGAGACTCACCAGAGCCTGCATGAAAAAGTCTTTCCGCTGTGGGCAACCCTGCTGAAATAAACAGTGATCGCTTAGAGGCTTTTTCTGTGCAATCACAAGTCAGGGTTGTTGGTTCACCCCACTCCCATCCCAGCAAGTGGAGCAGCTGTCTGTCTGTCTGTCAGGTCACTGGTGAGATGTGAGGAGTAAATCACAAATCCAAGATCTCTCATGCAGAGACCCAGCAGCCCCTTCAGTTGCAAACACGCAGATCTGGTTTGGGGTGAGCACAGCACTAGGATGATAAAGCTGAGAGCTTCCAGTGCCAACCACAAAGATACTCTTCTTTCACTAGCTGCATCAGACTCATCCTGGTTCTTTTCCCCCTGGTGTACAAATGCATGCTGCCCTTTTCACTATGTCTTTGTGAGCGGCGGCGGTCCTAGCCGTAGGCAGCAAGGCCGTGAGACTGGGATTTCTTGTTTTAACATTCCCTCTCCTCCCTGCACTGCTACCATCACCTCTTGTCCTGTAAGAGGAGGAGAGAAGTCAGTGACAAGAAGTGAGATTTGGGAAATGGAGAGAAAGGAACCAGTGGTGGGTGGGGAAGGGAATGGGTGTTGGAAAGTATCAGAAGATGGAAATGCTGGTAGAGAAGGTTAGAGGGGCAGTGAGAGGGCAGGGGAATGGGGCAGAAGACATATGTTATGTCTGACATCTTGGTATCTTTCGGGAGCTGTATGCCACTAGAAAGCTTTCAAATGAGACACACAGCACCTGCTTCCAGCCTTGGATTTTCCCAAAACATCAGACCTTTAAATCAGCACATTATTCTAATCTATTTCATATCATTTGTAGAGGTACATTTTTTTTTCTCTCTGAGCCCTGTCCAGCTGGACCCAATGCTAAGGGAACCTGGCTCTTCAGCAGGACTGACAGAAAAGAGTTCCAATAATCACTTTTAAAACTCTCTAAAAGGGGGCAGAGTGTTGTTCTGTCATATACACAGCCCCTCCAGGAGATGGGAGGGTGGAGGTGAGAGATGAATACGGTATTGGCTCTTATTTGGGAGGATCCTGCATAGCCAGCAGTACCGAGGAAGGGGCTTCTGTTCAAGTCACTTCTTTCCGAAAGAAAGACAGTCTTCATCTCACAACAAAGTGAGGGGCTGGAACAGTTGCAACGTCATTATTTTTTGTATTACAGTAGAACGTCGGGCCTCCAATATACAGTCACACAGTGAGAGATCGACCCCGCTCCGGAGGGCTTACCGTTTAATAGACAAGACAGATGAAGGCAGGGAAAAGGAGCAGAAGCACAGAGAACAGAAGTGACTTGCCCGTTTGTGCAGCATGTTAACGGAATAGTTGGGAATAGGACCCAGGGGTGAGATTCTTTGTTGTACCTCTAAGAGATAAAGCCCAAAATTCACAGCCCAGCTGGGAGTGGGGGCTAAGGTGGGTTTCAGCCACCTTTGTACTCTCTCGATCCACGGGTGGCGAGGGCCCCACAGTAACATAGAGGCCCCTGGGGCCGTTACCTGCACAAAATTCTCTGTTACTCACACACTCTAGGGCACCCACCCTGACCCTGTTCCTAGGGCTCAGGCCTGTAACCCTGTGGGTTTGCAGGACCTTTTACCAGTGAAAGAGCCTTACGTGGTAATACCCTTATCCTCTATTTCTTAACAATCGCCAAAACCAGAAAGCACACGTCACCCAAACAGTGCTCACCGCTCCCAATAAGACACATGAACTTTTCTTGATGGCCAGCCAGGATCAGGTCTGTCTGGGGGACTCCAGTTTCTGCCCGGTGTCATTGGCAGAGTGTTGAGGTCTGGCCGCTCTGATCTTGGGGCTGTGTCCTGGAGTTGGTTCCCAAAGAACTTCCTTTTGGACCCCAGTTTATATAGTGAAATTTGAGTCCTTTTTAGCTGTACCTTAACCACTCATTATACTAAAATTTTACTAACCAATCTTAACTGAGGGCTTGGCTACACTTGCACTTTATACCGCAATAAAGCCTCCTAGAGCGCTCTGCCTTACTCCCTGTCCACACTGGCTCCCTGCCTAGAGCGCTCCTGGTACTCCTCCTCCACCAGAGGGATAACGGCTGTTGCATATCGGCTGAGATGCCCCAGGGCCAGTGTGAGTGAGGAGTTACGTTACAGCGCTATGACTGACCTCCGGAAACGTCCCTTAATCCCCTTAAGTCAAGTGGCCTCTCTTGTCTTTGTTGTGAAGTCGGCTGAGGAATGCTCCATTTCAAACAGCTGGCTGCTTATCTGCTCCCAGCTGCTTATCTGCAACAGTAAATGTTTGCTGTGAGTGAGAGTGAGGTGGGGGGAGGAGGGTCTGAACTTACAAGACAGCTGTTGACACACTCTCAGCACCCCAAAAACCCACTCTCTCTCCCCCCACATACACACAACACACTCCACCCCACCCGGCTCATTTGAAAAGCACGTTGCAGCCACTTGAACGCTGGATAGCTGCCCATAATGCACTGCTCCCAATGCAGCTGCAAGTGCTGCAAATGTGGCCATGCCACTGCACTGGCAACTGGCAGTGTGGACAGACTGCAGTGCTTTCCCTACTACGCTCGCCGAAGGCGGGTTTAACTCACAGCGCTCTACAACTGCAAGTGTAGCCAAGCCTGTAGTGTAACAAAATTCTCTAAGCAATCCTACCCCACTGCCTTAATTCATTTACACCTAGCAAAATTAATTATGTAACAGACAGAAACAATTAAAGAACCAGACAGAGACCGTAAAGATAAACAATAGCAAAGTGAGAACCATAATGACAAAACAATAAAGAAATGAGGATTTCACAACCACAACTATTGATAAGTGATTTCTTGACGGACAGAATGCCATCAAACTAAGTTTTCTTTAACCATCTTAGGATCTGATTCTTTATCTGGTGATAGTTGGTGCCATTAGGACGGGGGTCTCCTTCTTAACAGCCTGATATTACAGTGTTTTAATGTCGTTTAGATGGAACCTGAGGAAGTGACTTCCTGCTTCTCAGCTAATGGCAGCTGCTTGACTAATCTTTTTAATCTGGCTGCAGAGGAAGGCCTTATCCTTACAGGGCTGTGTAAGTTACAACACTCTCCGTCAAGCGTGAAGATCTGAGGGGAACAATGACTGCAGAAGTCGGGTCCATTGTTCCCTGCATCTGGCCCTGGAAAGAAAGAAACAGAGATGGCTGGAGTGACGGGGTACTGCTTTCTAGAAAGCCCCTGATGTTCAGTGGCAGTAGGAGGGTGAAGGAAGAGAGACGATTCCTCTCACCAATGCCAATATACAGAGGCCACCTTGAAGAAGACAGCTAGAGATCTGAGGTTTTCGAGTCGTACACTCTAGCTTTAAAAGCTACGATTATCTCATAATCTTTGTATCTGGCACTCAAAGTGGAATGTTTCGCTTCATGTTTTTCTGCAGCTCGGTGAGAGCTCTGGCTCAGGCAACTTTCCCTGCATTGCTCTCCTCTTTGTCTTTTTATTACTGCAGGAGATGTTTTCCTTGGGGGTGGCAACATAACTCTCAGGTGGTCCCTAGATACCCAGCCTCCCTCCCTCAACTGACAGTTCAGATAACACGGCATGCATTTTTAGCACTAGAGTTAAAAAACCCTTGACTATTAATACGGTTTTCCTCGTTATTTCCTGTGACCTTAATAGATGCTTTAGGGGGCTGTGATGCTACCCGAATATTTCACAGCAACATTTTGTATCGCTTTGACAGGTTCTCATTTAGCAGCAGCTTTCCTAGCGGGAGTCTCAGCTCTCTGCCTCTTTTGTTCTCATTTTTGTTTCGTTTGATAAATTGCACTTTCCCACACTGTCGGCCTGTACTCCAGACTCCTTGGAAAGTTTATTGGAATGGCTATTCATTATTCCCTTCTACTCTTTCCCAATCGCTCCCCAAACTCCTGCAATGATGGGATTTTAAGATTGCAACAAGCGAGCCCTATCCTGTTCCCAATGCGGTGAACGGGAATGTTGCTTATGACTTCAGTGAGAGCAGTTCTGGACCACCGGTCACTTTTCTGCTTCTTGTTGCATCAATCACAAGTGAGCCCATACAAGGTAGGCCACTGTCCTTAATGACCAGGGCCTGAATCCTGCACAGGTGTCTGCCCCAGTAAACGCTACAGGATATGGCATAATATTAGAGATAGTTGCAAATCTTGCATTTCCTTCAGCATCCGAGCCAGGCTGTCAGCTACTCTAGAGAATCTCTGGAGCTCCCAGCTTTTTTTTTTCTGTACACTGGGTAATGCAAAAAAATGCTTTGCTTTCAGACATCAATGAGATTTGGATCAGGCACTAAAGGCCTAAATCCCAAAACCATTGTAATTAATGGGAGTCTTTCCACTGGCTTCAAGGGACTTTGGATCAAGATACCAGTCCACATGAGCTCTCAACACACGGCCTACTTATATTTATCCACACACACAAAACACTTCAGCCATCAGTTTAATATTTGAGATGTGGCCAGACTATCTGCATATTTTTTTTGTAGCCACAGAAATATGATGACTATTCTAAAAAAAGAAAAGCCAGCCAACAGGCCACATGCCATGCAAGACTGGCTGAGGAAACCAGGCAGGACTGCTTCCAGATTTCTTGGGAAACGTATTGAATTATTACAGGATTTAATGTTTGGAAGACGAAATTACCCTTGTAAGTGACCTCGAATGTAATAAAGAACCGAGACTAGTCAGTGCTATGGTTTTATTGCCGAAAATAACAAAGTGATGTACTATAGTAGCACAAACATGTTGTAAATTACTGAGAGTAATAGACCATGCAAAATACTGGAGGAACATAGACTGTATATCTATGTGTGGGTATATATAATAGATATGTGAGCTGTATAGGGAAACCATCTATGGACATAATTAGGACTGATGAGTTAATGACTGCTGTGATTTAAAATATATTGGGTGAAGTCCTAGCCTCATTGAAGTCCATGGCAAAATGCCTATAGACTTCAATGGGACCAAGATTTCATCCATTATGCATTGGTATATCTGACCTGTCTATTTCAATGAAAAAGGAAGAGCACCGACAAGAATTAAACAACTTTCGGTCCAAGCTATTTGGACCATGACTTTGCATGTTTGCACAGCACCTAGTATGGGGCCCTGATCCGTATTGGGTCCTTTCTCCAGAAGACAGAACTATGCTCACAAAAACAATGTGTCCTTTAGACAACTGTGGAAAATATATAAGGCCATATGCTCAGGTGATGTAAATATGCGTCGTTCCAGTAAGTTCAATGGAGCTGTGTTGACTGACAGTAGCTGGGGACCCAGCTGACATAGCTTACCATATCTTAGAAGGTAATGTCATTTCTGCCAATTCTCCTCTGTTGTGCATCACGTACAAACAATGCTGCCATTCTGATATTCTCTCCACCCTGGACTTGCTTTGCCCAGGGGGTAAATGTCAATGTAGGTGCAAGTATGCAGTGTTGTTGTAGCTGTGTTGGTCCGAGGATATGAGAGAGAGATGAGAATCAGACCCATGATGGCTCTATCCATTCACTGGCCACTGATCCTATCATTCCCCTTCGTATATACTGTACAAGCAGCAGTACAAGCTGTGTTTGACAGCTCTCACTGCTTTCTCACAAATCTCATGATGTATGAGGATTTTCATAAAGCCTCAGCTCCTGGAGTCAGCTGATTTCATCACATTCTCAGCTTTCATTTAAAAAAAAGTTTCTATTCTTCATGGCTCTGGAGAAAAGCTTGAAAATGTGACTGCCTAAAGGCTAGAAAACTAAAGGGCAACTAAAAATAACCCCACATTTTTTCCCAAAATCATGATTTTTCAACCAGTCTCATGAGCCCAAATCTTGGGTTTTTGAATGCCAGGGGTTGGCAGTATTATGTAAGCTTATATCTTGACTGCGACTAGCCCTGCATCCAGTCCATTCAAACATTCTGTTCAGAAGCAGAAATAAAGGGTGAAACCCTCCCCCCAGTGAAGTCAATGGGAGTTTTGCCAGTGACATTGGTGGGCCCAGGATTTCACCCAAAGTCTGTGGCAAGGCTGGGAAGCGAACTCAAATATTAAGGCTCAATAAGATCAGCGAACTGAGCAAAGCTCAGGCAAGATTCACATTTTTCACAGTGAAGGCAATTGGCCTTTGGAATAGCTTATTAAGAGATGTGGTAAATTCTCTGTCACTTGCTGTCTTCAGATACAGATCGGATGCCTTTCTAAAAGAGACGATCTAGTTCATCCACAAACTATTGGGTTACATATGGGAATCACTGGGTAAAGTTTTGTGGTGCATGTTATACAGGAGGCCAGATTAGATAATCATAAAGGTCCCTTTTGGCTTTAAAAATCTCTGCATCTTCTAAGTCCCAATGCAGGACCTTAACCCAAGGAGCATTCTTCACAGTTGAAGGGTGTTTCAATCTTGGGTTTCAGTTCAGGGCTGCCCCTAACAATAACCTGAGATAAACAAATGAGTCCCATTTCCCCTATTCCCAACAACGAAAGGGGAAAGAGCCTGTTAACGTTTGCAGTTTATGAATGAAGCCTCATCTCTAGGGTGACCATGTGTCCTGTTTTGGTTGGGACAGTTCCCTTTTTAAGCCCTGTTCCGGACCTACCCAGTTTTGCCAAAAAAGTCAGGATTTGTCTCATTTCCAACTGATCGGGAATGTTGAGCAGGTGTGAGCAACCACACCAGACCCCGAGCCAGCCCCAGGCCAGGAGGAGGAGCGCAGGTGAGTCCCACACGGGGGCAGGAGCTGCCAGCCCCGGGCAGCAGGTCTCAGGCGAGCTCTGTGCAGAGTCCCATTTTCCCTCTGGCAAATATGGCCACCCTACTCATCTCTTGGGAAAGAAGTGCAAGGAGAAAAGTCTCAACTCCACCAATGCAGTGTTTATGCTTCATTTGCTTCCACCCATGCCAAGTGATTACTACACACTGCCACAAACGCAGAGTAAAGTTATGGATTTATCTTAGCTTTGAACTTTACACCAGAAAGTTGAGCATGAACTATGGGGCTGGGGGGAAGGGCACCAGGCACAGCAATGCTGACTGCATGCCAGAAAGCCATATAAGTATTCTTATTCATCTATCTAATCCCCGCAGCACATGACAAATTGCCAGCATTCATCTATCTTGCCTTAGCAGGCTTCAGAACTCATGAGTCATATGTTCATGCCACCGCCTTTTGTAAACAAGTATTCTAAATATGCATTGATCTGGCAAACTTCATTATTATTTATCAAAATGTTCCCTTGTCTCCCTAACACTTAATAACAATAATGAAGAATAATGCTAAGTTCCAACGCTGCAAAAATATCCTGATCTGTATATTTATTTTGCAAGTTTAATTGAGGCTGTTTGTTGCCATAAAAATGAGCGGATTTGTTTTCCTATGTATTACGCGGCTAACAAAATTATCAGGATTCATCTGTAGCTTTTTTTTAAGTGACATTGGGCTAAATATTAGTCATTGTAAGATGCATTTGTGTTTACAATTTTGAGTCTCTTATGAATTATTCAGCAACAAGCAAGCATAGCCTTTACAGATTTATATGGGGACTGCAAATTGGGTCTCCTGGGTTCTAGTCCTCACTCTGCCATTGACTCGCTGAGTGACCTTAGAAAAATTATTTACCCTCTCCATGCCTTAGTTTACCTGTTTGTAACACAGCTATAATAATAACTCAATGTTGATTCAAGGATTAATTAATATTGTAAAGGGCTTTTAAATTGTGAGATGAGAGACCATTTGCATGTAAATTAATTTCCTGTCATTTCATGAAAGAGAAATCTTGGTCCAGGGGTGGCTGAAAACAGCCATGTGATGACTCAGTATGTTTATACAATATTACCTCAACAATGCTGTGGTCAAGAGCAATGTTAACCAATCTGATTATTTATGCAAATGAGTACACCTTGAGTAGTTACTGTTGAAACAAAGGGAAAACATTAATCTGAGTCAACCCAGTATGGTATGCAAATCCTTGCTTCTTGATTGATACATCAGAGGAGACTAGCGTCCCCCCACCAGACATCTAACTTCATCTCCCCTTTAAAATGTTAGTTTATAAGGCACAATGATGCTGATCTAGGGTTGCCAATTTTGGTTGGACGTATTCTGGAGTTTTCATCACATGATATAATCTTTAATTCCTGGGGACTCCAGGGCAATCCTAGTGGGTTGCAACCCTATGCTGATAAGAGCTCAGTATTGTAATGATGACCTCTAAAATCAGGGTATTCGTGAATTAAGATTGACATTGTGTGTGATTATCTACTCGGTGTCAGAACAGTGGCTGATTTTACACAGAGCCTGATCCTTCTCTCATTTATAGTGACGGCAGCAAGATTTAGCTGACACACTGCAGTACCCCTTGAGCTGCAATATGTAGGCATAACTCTATGCTGTGGATTAGGGCATCCATGGTTCCTTGCTATCAGTAACACCCTTGCGTTTATTGCCTGGTGTCTGAGCCTTAACGTTATTTTTAGATAATGCTCTATATCTAATTGTGCAGACTATAGGTCAGAATAAGTATGAAAGCCAGTATATTTTTCAGCATGTCATTGGAACTAAATTCTTGTTTGGGTTTTATTCTGCAAGAAGCATATGGGCATATCCTGTTACTGCAAATGGGTTTGCAAGTAAGATAGCACTTACATATATTTTTGATTTACTCTCACTGTACACTCACTTCAAACTGATATTACTGTATCAGGTTGTAAAGAAGCAAAGATAGTCACATTTAAAGAACACCAGACACTGTCTGCTTTAATTTTTTAAAGCAGAAAAACTTTCATCTCTCTGTCCTTGAGTTTTCTATACATTTTTACTAAATTTTATTCCAGTAAACTTAATCTTTTCCTCCTCAAATCTGTATTTATTTACATTGCAGAATATTTTGGAGATGTCTTATGGAGAATCCTGTAGGTTGCTTTTTTTTTTTTTATAGTATTGGTATTAAATAGGTTTAGCTTTTTACAAAGATTCCTAGGACTTGCCACTAGAGACTGACTTAATCAGAAACATTTAAGTAGGTCTGATTTCAGCCAGCAGAGGGCAAAGGTACACACCAGCGGCTAGCACTAGGTAGGTAGCAAAGAGAGACCAGTTCATTGCATGACGTGATTGCCTTCCCCTTTTCTCCCTCCCCACTCCAAAAAAGCACCCAAAGCTTTGGAATGTTGAGCCATTTCAGTTATTTGTTTGGTTTAACAATTCTTTATAATTGTTTATGTAATTCTGATTTTTTAAAAATCAATTAAGAGAATGTATTAAAATGCATTAATGAAGTTTAGAATGTCTCCTGTGGTATGTTCCTCTGAACATATGGAATGAGACAGCACTATTCCTAGCGCTGAAGATTTTTTTTCATATATCATTATTTAATAGGGGTTTTTTGGTCTTTGTTTTTTCTTTATTACAGTAACCAAACCAAGATTGGGGCCCCACTGTGCTCGGCGCCCTACAAACACAGTGGGAGATTGGCTGTGACCCCAAAGCAGGACTGGCTCAGCTTTTCTGCCGCCCAAAGCAGCAAAAACAATAAAGAAAGAAAGAAGACGAGCGGCGGGACTTCGGCGGCGGGTCCTTCCTCTCTTCCTTTTCGGTGGCAATTCAGCGGCAGCTGAAAGAGGAAGAGAGGGAATGAGGGACCCGCCGCCAAAGACCCGGACGTGCTGCCCCGATACCGGATGGAGCGCCGCCCCTTTGAATTGGCCGCCCCAAGCACCTGCTTCCTACGCTGGTGCCTGGAGCCGGCCCTGCCCCAAAGAACTTGCAAGCTATGTAAAACAGACAAGGAGTAAGAGGAGAAAGAGAGCTTGAAGTGACTTGCCCAAGTTCACACAGCAGCTCAGTGGCTGAGTCAGATTCCTGACTCCCAATCCAGTGCCCTACCTCAGGCTGTGCCGGCTCCACCTCAGTGGAAGAAAAGACCTCTCCCCTTACCCCCTTTGTCTCCCACACTACAGGCAGATCCTCCAAGGTACTATTCACATTCATTTCCTACCAGCCCCTTCCTGTCCCTTCACACTGCTCCTCATCTCAGGTCCCTTATGCTGGCCACCGTCCAGGTTATGGGTATAACCTCCATGCCAGAGGGCACTGGTGGAATGCAGCTCTTTAGGGCTAGAGTGTACCATTTAGTTACTGCCCTAGCTGGCACACCAGAAATACTTAGCGCGATGCACTGCTTGCCATAAGGAATTGCCAGACTGGGTCAGACCCATCGGCCATCTGCTCCAGGACCCTGTCACTTACAGTGCCCGACACCAGATGCTTTGTAGGAAGGTGTGAGAAGCCTGCAATAGGTGGATAAATGGTGGGATAATTAGCCCCCAGGAAAGTCTCATCCTTATGGTTAGAGATTGTCTTCAGGTTTTGATCCTTTCAAAAAGTTTTTGTTTGCATTAACTGTTCTAACTGGATACTCTTGCCATCTGTACCCATGTCGCTGAGTCTTACTGAATCTTTGAATCATCCTGTAGCAGTGAGTTCCACAGTATTATTATGCACTGAGTGAAGCAGTACTTCCTTTAATCAGGTCTGAATTTACTACTTCTTTGAATGTCTCATTCTTGTGTAGTGAGACGGGAGAATAGAAGTTCCTAATCTATTTCTCTGTCCCATTTGATATTTTAGATACTATTTGCCACCTTTCTAAGGTAACTAATCAAAATCTTGTCAATCTCGCTTCAGAAGTCTTTTTCCAGGCCACTAATTATTCTCATCCACCTTCTCTGAACCCTTTCTAATTCTAGAGTATCCTTTCTGAAATGGGGTGACCAGAACTGCACACAGAATCCAGACAAGGTCACACCAATGATTTATATAACGGCATTATGAGATTCCCCATAATATTCTCCATCCCATTCCTTATACATCCTAACATCCTGCTCACTAATAGACCGCAGCTGCAGGTGAGCAGAGGACTCCACTGACCTGCATACACCGATGCCCAGTTCCCTTTGCTCGGTTGTATTAGTAGTGTACGGTGTATTAGTAGTATGGTGTATTAGTAATTCAGATTTTTCTCTCCAATGTAAATTTACTTTGCATGTACCAATATTGAACTTCATCTGTCATCATCATGTTGTCCAGTCACTTAGCTTAGTTAAGTTCCTTGGAGTCTTCTCTAGATTTGACTAATCTACATCAGAGATAGCTCAGTGGTTTGAGCATTGGCCTGCTACAAACCCAGGGTTGTGAGTTCAGTGCTTGAGGGGGCCACTTAGGAATCTGGAGCAAAAATCTGTCTGGGGATTGGTCCTGCTTTGAGCAGGGGGTTGGACGAGATGATCTTCTGAGGTCCCTTCCAACCCTTATATTCTATGATCAGTGGTTCTTAACCTTTTGGGGCTCAGGACCCATTTGTAAATGTTTATGGCCCGTTGAGACCCAGTAAATAGTCTGGGGGCAGAGGCCCTGGGTGGTTTCGGTTAGGTCTTGGGTTCTACCCTGAACCCATCCCACAGTGGCGGCTCCTGCAGCTCCTGTGCTGGAGGGGGGGGGGGGGGCTGGCTGGGCTCAGCTCTCCGCTCTGGGCATTGAAACCTCTGGAGTTGCAGCACTGCTCAGGTTGTGCCTCACCTTCATGACTGGACAAAACCTGGAGCTGTGACCTGGGTCGTGGGGTTGCAGTGCCACTCACTCACATGTGGCCTACCCGGACTCCCATCGTCATGACGGCCGGGCCAAACCTGAGGGGTGCTGGGACCCCGGGGGTTGTAGTGCCTGGAGCACGGGGGTTTGCCCAGCCAGGCCTGTGGGACAATAGCCACAGGAGCTGCCATGCAGCCCTTGAAACATTCTGGGGACCCAGTTATGGGTCCCAACCCACGGGTCGAGAAACCTTGGCCTAAATAATCCAGCGCTCCCCTGTGAATGGGGAGCATGGACACATGTCTCCCCTTCAAGGGGTGCTACATGATAATTCTGCCCCAGGCAGGGGCAGCCGAGCTCGGAGGGGGGAGCTGGGTAGGCGCAGCCTGGCTGGGAATGGGGAGCCGGGGACAGACTGGCTCTAGTAGCCCGGCTTTCTTGTCAATTTCACAACTCCAGCATGAAGACCTGAAATTGCCAAGTCAGCCAACAGCCAATGTAAGTAACACAGCGCCTGCACACACACTGCGCCTCCCTAACTATGCTGACATAAACCCTATGCCTGAGGTGGAGTTGTTATGTCAGTGTAGCAGGGCATGTCCACACTTACCGGTAGATCGGCATTGCTGCAATCAAGTCGATTTAGCGGGTCTTGTGAAGACACTAAATCAATGGGAGAGCCCTCTCCCATCGATTTGTGTACTCCACCTCCCTGAGAAGCATAAGGGATGCTCTTCTGTCGACCCAGCGCAGTGTAGCCACTATGGCAAGTGCATCTAACTACATCAACTTCAGTTACGTTATTCACATAACTGACATTGCGTAAGTTAGATCAATTTACCGTGGTAGTGTACACCAGCCCTTACATCGGTGGGACAAGGTTATAGTGTGAACACTGACATAACTAGGTCAATAGAAGGCAGCTTACATCGACATTACTGGGTAGTGTAGACCAGGCTTTAGAGAGTGGAGATTTCTGAAAAAGCCAAGGAAGAGAAGGAGAAAACAGTTAAACCAAGGAAACATCTGCAAAAGGTTTTCTCCTATTTCAGAAATGCCTGTATAATGGAGGGGCTCTCAAACTTTTTTCATGGTGCAGACCACATCTTAGGAAAGAGATTGTCCCATAGACGCCTTGTGTCCTGTTCATGATCAGATAACCTCCCTGTGGTAACTCCAGCGATCGCTCACATGGAAAAGTAGTACTGGGAATGTATCAGAGCTGTATCAGAACTGCCTTTTAATGGGCTTGAACAACTGGAAATGAGAAGGAAGCACAGCACAACATGACTAGCCCATCCTCCATGTACCACCAGCAGCTGCTTTGCTGATCACAGTTTGAGAGCCCCAATATAACCAACTCTCTCAGTTCATTTGAATTCAAGTGCACTGAATTATGTAGTGCTCCATAACCTAAAACTAAAACCCTTTAGGTACCTTTTAGGAAAAACACCCATGGAACTGTGGTAACCTTATGTTTCTTGTTATAAAGTAATGCAAAAGGCTGGTCTCATTAAACTTTTAGCAGCAGTGCATTTTAGCTCTGTACATAAAGAATGCTGAGTACTGATGGGATTCTTGAATTTGTTCAAAGCTTGGTGAAAATGTAATAGGTGAAGTGCATTACATTTTAGGATAAAAGGCAGAAATTCAGTGGGATTGTTCTGGTGCCATCATAAATGAACCATAGCTTTGTTATTAAAATCTATACCACATCACGCCACTTACAACATATTGAAAAGCCTTATTTATTGGTTCATGCTAAAAATATCAAAGCCAAAAAAACCCAAAAACATGTCACTAGTTTTCAATGTAATATCTTTGATGGTGCATAGCCCTGGGTGCATTTTGGGGGTGGGATTGGAAAAGCCTGTCTGTTGGGCATACAGGGCATGAATGTAAAGGTGAAAGTACAACGCATGGAGGAAAAGCATCTCTTCTTTTAGGCCGCAATTTGGGGAAGCATGTAAGCACCTGCTTAGCCCTACCTTATACAGGTAAATACTTCATGCACATACTTAAATCCCATTGAGATCAATGGCACTTAAGCCCGTGAAGTACTGATCTTGCACCACCAAAGTCAATGAGATTCTATCACTGATTTCAGTGGGAGCACCGGAGCCGGCGTAGGGTCATGGCTTGTTGAATAGGGAGGAGCGACAGCCCAGAGTTAAGGCTAAGCACATGTTTAAATGCTGTCCCCAATTGGCACCATATGTTATTTAAAAAAGCAATTCTGAACCGTCAAGAGAGTCCAGGTGTCCCAGATGAAAAACAGAAAGGTCGCATTAGTCACAGCACTCCAAGTGCATACAGCAACCACAGCGCTGCTGAGGGAAAGCCCCCGAAGCAGGGAAAGAGCTGAGGGATACACTGTTAGTATTCGTGCATTGTGGTAGTGTCCAGGGGCCCCAGGCATAGTCCAGGACCCCATTGCGCTAGGTGCTGTACAAACACAGAACAAAAAGACGGTCCCTGCCCCAGGGGCACGGGGACAGAGGGCCATGGCCCCATCACTTTTTACCCACCGTATAGGGTGGCCAACTTTCTCATCTGTGAAAACTGGACACTGAGCGCCGGAACCTCCCCCCCCCCCGCTCCACCTTTTCTCCTGAGGCTCCGCCCCTTGCTCCACCTCTTCTCCTGAGGCCCCGCCCCTTGCTCCACCTCTTCTCCCGAGGCCCCGCCCCTTGCCCCACCTTTTTCCCTCGAGGCCCTGCCACCCGTTCCTCTTTCCCCCCCTGCCACCATCACTCGCTGCTCTCTCCCCCACCCTCCCCCTGCCAGCTGAGCAGGGCTCTAGGGGTGGAGGGGTGACTGGGGCAGGACAGGGGAGGAAGAGCTGCACTCCAGGGGTGGGTGGGGGCCTGGGGCAGGGAGGGGGAGGACGCGCTTGGGGCAGGACGGGGGAGCCACTGGTACCTCTCTCTGCTGAAGCCGCTCCTGAGTGCTCCAGGGCCCCTCCAGGCTCCAGCCTCTCAGCTGCTGCTCTTCCCACCCGCCTGCGGTAGAGGCCAGTTACCGCGGTGTCCAGGAGTCAGCAGTGCTCACCAGACATTGCCAGGTTCCCTTTTCGACCGAACTTTCCAGTCAAAAACTGGATACCTGGCAATGCTACTGCCGTAAGGGCAAGTGACATGGGGAGGGGGCGCAGAGGAGCGAGCAGGAGGGCGGGGTCCTGGGGGGGGGAAAGGTGACGTGGGAGCTGGGCCTCGGGGGAAGGGGCAGCACAGGGAGGCAGGGCCATGTTGGGGGCGCAAGTGGCCCCCCCCACTTTTAGGGAGCTTCTGTCACCCCTGCCCCAGCCAGCTTCACTAATGTGTATGGAAAATAATGTCTGCCGCAGCAATAATACACTATGACCTTATAATACCCTTAATAATTTATACATAAACACCTAACAGCTCGTAGCTAGGGTCATTTTCAAGAGGAGGTAAGGGGTGTGTATGATTCCTTTTGGTGATTATGAAAGGCGGCAGACAGAGCTCGAGAACTGCTCTGGCTGGTGGATAAACAGGAAGGACGCTGGCAATGCAGGCTTCCCCACATCATTAGTGAGCCTCAGCCATCATGGGGTGAGACTGTCCTTAGCAGTGATTCACTACGTCAGCTCAGTCGACCTCTCTGCTAACGCTGACCTTGCTGTCACTCATGGTGGGGACTCGGACAGAGAATACCGAGCCATTTCAGACACTTCACTGAACAGCTTTCAGTCACTGCTGCCCCAGGCTGGATTTGAACTAGCGACCCACAGAGGACAGGGTCTGGGTCCTCTTACCCATCCCCTTAGAAGCAAAGCATTCTAGTCTGATCACAAGCCACCAGACCCACCCACACACTAATATTATACTACTAGAGTATTACAGCCCACAGCAGACTAGGCTATTATGGATCCCAGGAAGAGAACAGGAGGGGCCAAGGTGCACCAGTGCCCTAGGCCTTCACAATGGCAGGGAAGTGATTAAGTGAGACGTACTGGGAGAGATTCCTGCCCACACGCTGCAGAGGAAGGTGAAAACCCCTCCAGGGCGCTACCAATCTGACCTGGGAGAAAATTCTTTTCTGACTCCACATATGGCCATCAGTTAGACCCTGCTAGATCCCCATCATCCTCAAGCCTGTAATATATGTAATAAAATCCATCTTTTAACTAACGAATTTTTTCTGGTTCAATCAAAACCATACGGTACTAACCTTCAGGGGGAAATACATCAAGATTTACATTTTGTCTTCAAGAGACGTAAGGAATTGATTTTAGGGAAGAATATACCAGACACTACAGTAAGGGTAGATATCAAGTTACTCGTATGGCAGTCATTGCTTAGATACCATACTAGCAGGCTTGGTAGGAAACCTTAAACAGACAGTGACATGTAAATATACATTTAGCATGGGAGTGGCTAAACTAACCAACACCTGGATTAAGCCTAGGAGCATGCCCAGTGTGAACTAAATGTTTCCCGAAGTCTGATTTGAATAAAGAGCATTGTACCATCTCATTAGAAAGCCTGCTACACATTACAGCTGCAGAGAAAGTCACGCAGTTCCTGCTTCTGAACGACTAAGGGCTGAATAGGAGAGTTTACTGTACTCACAAAGGGCAGCATTCCGGCCTGCTTGTCTTCAAACCAGCGCAATGTAACACAGTGGGTTCCACCTCGGCTCGGCAATCAGAGCCAAGAGGCAGGCTACTGGCACTGGGCTTTCTGAGGGAGTGGGCTTTTCTATATCCTCTCTGAAGCAGGCCAGCCATCATATGTCTCCTTCCTTCTCCTCCTGGGAGGCAGGTCGCTCCTTCTACAGAATGCTAGGCTACGCTATTTGACAGTGACTAGCAATTTTGGGTGCCTCCATTTCTGAATGCCAAGCTAGAGACACCTGACACGGGGCCTCCTCTTCACAGTTAGGGTTGCCAACTGTCTAATCACACAAACACAAACACCCTTATCCTGCCCCTGCCGCTTCCCTGAGGCCCCACCCCTGCCCCACCGCTTCTCCAAGGCCCCGCCCTGCTCACTCCTGGGCTGGGGCAGGGGGTTGGGTTGTGGGAGCAGGTGAGGGCTCTGTGCTGGGACCAAGGGGTTTGGCAGGTAAGGAGGGGGCTCTGGGCTGAGCCTGGAGCAGGGGGTTGGGGTGCAGGAGGGGCTGTGGGGTGCAAGCTCTGGGAGGGAGTTTGGGTGCAGGAGAGGGCTCAGGGCTGTGGCAGAGGATTAGGGTGCAAGAGGCGGTGCAGGATCTGGGAGGGAGTCTGGATGCGGGGAGGGCTCGGGGCTGGGGCATGTGGTGTGTGCTCTGGGAGAGAGTTTGGATGAGGTGATATCTTTTATTGGACCAATGTCTGCTGGAGAGAGAAACAAGCTTTAAAGCACACAGAGCTCTTCTTCCTGAAGAATAAATGTCTTAATAAAGACACTGGGTGTATGGCTTATTACAACAATCTGTAACCCACTAACCTTTTCTGACTGCAGGTGTGTTAATGGGCTACTTCACCTCGTATAGCCACCTAGAATATGTGCTAACTACTTCTGCTAAACTATCTGTTCAATCTTGTATTTCGCTGGGATGTTCTAAGTACCTTTCCCAGACCGGAAGAAGAGCTCTGTTTGGCTCTGAAGCTTGTCTCTCTCCCCAACAGAAGTTGGTCCAATAAAAGATATTACCTCACCCACCTTGTGTGTGTGTTTCTCTCAACCCCTCTGCCCACACAGCTCAGATTCCTGACCCGCCTTGCACATGGCCTGTGTTTTAGGCCATGGCTCCCATTGTTTCAGCTATCTAGTCTATAAAGGAACTTAATTGCTTTTTACATGTATCCTGAATACAGGGCAGTTGTCACACCCACCAGCTCCAAGGAGGTTTCACCCAGCCCTCAGGCTAAGGCTCTATTATCTATAGGTTATTATCTATACCACATTAATCACTATTATGTCTGAGTGCCTTCAAGTAGCCCATTAAGCAATGTGACTAACATCTGTCTCTTATTGCCTCCCTGGGGGAAATGTGTTTTGGTTTTGGAATTTTTCTATAATATCTATCTTAGAATAGCTGATTTTTCAGCTTGTTGACCAAACCAAAAGGCTTAGGGGTGGGGGAGGAGAAGGGAATTGTTTTGGGTCAGCCCAAAATGATTTTTTTTTAAAAATCTTTGGTGAACGGGAAAAAATCATCAAAAAATGGAGGTCAAATGACATATGTTTCCCCGATAATGAAACATTTTGTTTAGTTTTTGAGTTTAAGCTTTTAAATAAATAAATTTCAACAAAATGTATCAATCCACTCAAATGTGCATTTCTCAGCAAAGAAAAGTTTTGTCTGAGAAATGCTGCCAGCTCTTGTGTGTACACACACACACACACACACACACACACGTTGTTGCATGTTTATGTAAGAGAAGTATGCAGTGTAATTGTAGCTGTGTTGGTCCTAGTATATGTAAAAGAAAGTAAGGTCAAAGAAATGTGAATAGAATAGAATATAGTAACAAAGTGGTTACTTAGGTCTACTGGATGAAATCCTGGACCTATTGAATTTAGTGGGACTTTTGCCATTAACTTCTAGAGGGCCAGGATTTCACCCATTTTATTAATCTTGACAATGCTCCTTTTAAAATCAAAGCATATGCTAGGCTCGAGGAACAACTAGAAAGCACAAAAGAATATAAGTCTTACCTCTATGAAACATTACGCTGTATTTACTGGTCCCACACCCTAGCAATCTTTACAAACGTGTTCTGCTTTACATCAGTAGCAAACGCATAACCCACATTTCTGCTTTCCTCTTTAAAAAGAAGGGTTGTGTGAGAAACGGGATCAGAGAGCATGCAGAGTCCTCTGATCAGTTTACCACTGAGGTTTGCTTGCACTGGTTCTGAGCTCAAGCAACTTATTGGCATCTTTCAGATATCAGAGAAGAATTATCTGTCGGAACCTGCAGGGTACTTGGAGGTTTATGGCCAAATTTCTGCAGCACCTGTGTCTTTTTCAACAGAGGGAAATTCTCAAGCAAATAGCTGGGTGCTGCTCTATTTAATATCCACCAGAATGTCATCTTTAGGTCCTGGGTTCTACAGCCTGCGTACATATTGATTTCAATGAGGGAGTCATATGCAACATTAGTCAGAATGTAGTTCAGGCCTTTATTTAAACACACTTGGGTTATTTATTATTTTCCTTTGAGAATCTATTTGAGTTCCAATCTAAGGGTGGGGCAGGGCTGGGAAACAGGCCACAGAATGGCACTGCAGAGAGTGCGTTTAACTGGGCAACTAAAAAAATCTCTTGCAAAACAAATTTGAAGGAGGGTAATGTAAAGCATTGGGATTGCAAGAGTAGCCTCCAAATGTGCTTCAGGGAGGCAGCCAGGAAGCCAAGCACTATGATAACAGTTTATTATCTTCATATACCGTATATAGACTATGGGTTTTATCACTAACCTGTATAGTCACGTTCAGTAGCAGCACAGTGAGAGACAGGGCTGTACATTTAGGCTCGAGTGAGCTATTAGACCAAACAAGAGAAGTAAGAGATCAAGAATCAATTTAATGTTATACCAAATGTTTCAACTTGGAGCGCTCTTCATTCTTATTGATTTTCAGAAGGATATTTTATTAGACCAGGATGGAAATGCAAGTTTGGTCATAAACAGGTGTATTCAAACTAACATAATCATTAATTTTACCCTTGAAACTTTACAAACACTTTTTGAATGGGAATTATCAAGACTGAATGCAATATTATTGAACTAGCTAGTCTAGCGTATTCTGCTAAGGATATAAATCATTAATCGGTGACCACGAGTTTCCAAGTTCAAGTAATGGCAGGGTTTTTTTCCCCAGATGACTGTTTAAACATTTTGTGTTGTTCATCAATAATACAGCAAATAGAAAGCAATTAAAGGTAGAAGGAAATAGATGGCCCAATTTGCAAGAATGGTGAGTTACCCAAATTGCAATGAAAGGTATTAGAATGATGCAGGTGCTCTGGACCGCTGAAAAATTTGACCACAATCCCTGGGAAAAGAGAATCTAACTAATTATGAATTAAGATTTTCTTCTGTACATTAAAATATAAGTGGGCTCATTTGATGGATGCATTAATAAATTGATCCTTTAATCCACAGGTTAATGAACCAGTAAAATACACACTCAAAAGCGTCTCACAGTTATCATTGCTATGGCATTTAAATCAGAATTTAATGTGCCTTTTAAATTGTTGACATAATTTGCTTTGTTTGGGCTATAAACACTGAGTCCTGTCCATTGCGCATGGGATGACCCACAGTATCTGGGAAACACAAGACGATTCTTTGAGATTTTTCCCCCATCCCAAAAAAGTTCCCTCGTTCCATGTTTAACTCACGCTGTGCTGGCACTTTTCATAACGAGATGAGTGAAGTTCAGAGTCGGGGTCTTCGTCTTAAACTTTGACTTTTTTGTCTTTTGCTGCTTTGTGTTCCTTAGCATTATCTAATCCCTTCCCTACCACCTGCCATCACATCTCCCTATGCAGTGGCAATTCTATTTCTAGCATTTGAGAGAGGATGTACCTCCTGTGTGGTTCAGCATTGAAGGATTAAAGTCTCTCTCTCTTTACACTGTGGACATGAAGTAGCTGCTTTCTCATTGTATATAAAATTGCAAGGTTAAATACAACAAAAGTCTAGTCCAGAGGGGCTCAAACTGGGGGTCGGGACCCCTCAGGGGGTCATGAGGTTATTACGTGGGGGGGGGTCGCGAGCTGTCAGCCTCCACCCCAAACCCTGCTTTGCATCCAGCATTTATAATAGTGTTAAATATAAAAAAGTGTTTTTAATTTATAAGGGGGGGGTGTACTCAGAGACTTGCTGTGTGAATGGGGTCACCACTACAAACGTTTGAGAACCACCGGTCTAGTCTGACCAAATTGAGCTTGTCACAAGACTGCAGGGAGAGGGGTGAAGATGGCTTCAGGTCACCGTTGCGTCACGCCTAATTCTGGCTGGCTCATCACTAGGCTGGTCTATCTGACAGTGGCCAACACCAGATGCTTCGGAGGAAGATGCAAGAAACGTCCTAAGCCCTTGTGGTGAGAGACTGGTTTACATCCTGAAGCATTAGGTTTAATATCTCTTCCAATAATTGTTACCCTTATTTAGTAATGCAGGATATACTTGTTATCAATATTAAGTGTCCAGTTCCTCTTTGAACCTTGCTGAGTTTTTGGCCTAAATTACATGCAGTGGCAATGAGTTCCACAATCTAATTGCACATTTTGTGGAGAAGTATTTCCTTTATCAGTTTTCAATTTGCTACATTTTAAATTGAGTTCATTGACTGTCTCCTTGCTCTTAAGTTATGGGATGGAGAAGAGAAGCTCCCCATTCATCTTCAGATTTTATATGTGACTTTGGGTATGTAGGACTGAGTAAAACTTGACAAAGGTACTCAAGCCTCTATGGAAGTTTTGTCTGAATAAGGAATGAAAAATTAGGCCCAGTTATTATCAACATATAGGGGCACAAAATACTGGGTAAAATTGTGTTTTTCTTCTTTTTGGTGCTATCAATGAAGAAGATTTAATTTTGCAATCTGCCATTAGTCCATAATGTGCATTAGGTTGCCTTAATAGTTGTATTACGATCACTTGAAAATCAGCTTTTCTTTTTGTGGGGGAAGCAACTTTGTCAGAAACTGGAGGGGTTTTTAACTCTTACACAATACAGATGGAATTTTCAAAAACCTTCCAGGCTGGCTTAACTCCCCATTTGAAATCCATAGGAGTTTCCCCATTGACTTTAATGTGAACAGAGTTAGGCCAGTGCTGAGCATTTCTGAAACCACATGAGACACATTCAAATAGCTGTGTGACATAAGATAATTGATGCTTATTGCTTCGTACAAGGTATGTCAAAAATACACTTCAAAACCATTTTGTACAGCCATAAGCCTTTTTTAAAGTGAAACTCAAGATGCAAAATTCCCCTATCAGTGCAGCTTTCCCTTAAATTCCAGGGGTGTACAGATCTGGGATTTTTGGACTAGCCCATGATATAAGCAGGGGATGATTTCAGAATTTGAATCTCGGTTTGGATTTGGGACATCCCCAGAGTGAAAGATGCTCACATCTGGGGTTCTGGTTTGAACCAATCTTTAAATGAAACGTTAGGCTCCCCTAACAGAGCCAGTACAATCCATCCAGAAAATTATTGCCTTCACTTTGAGCTTCTTCGGTTTGGTGGGTCTAAGCCAGACCATTGATGTCACATGAATTTTGTCTTCTGTGACTTAATATTCATCTCTGAGTTAGCAAATTGGCAACCATAAGGCTTTCCAGTTTTAAAAGCTGCTCTTGGGTACTAAAATGCTTCCTGCCTGTAGCAGGAGCAGCATTACTTCTAGAGTGTCTATATCACTCATTCGTAATAGACCACAGGAGACAGAAGTATTTAGTTAAATACTATTGGGAAGGGAATCATTGCCTAGGCTTCACAGCCAGGCTTCCTTCCTCCAGAGCTAATGCCCTAAGAAACAGCTAAATGCACCACTGCACTAGCTCAAGGCCAGATTTCCTACAGTTAATACAAGAAATTCTCATACTGATGAATGACATCACTATTGGTCATTGGTCTCTCTGAAAGAATGAGATGGAACAAGGCTAAAAATAATAATTTGATGGGACCAACTACGCACTCCTTATTTGGGCAAAATTTCAAGAAACCGGGTGGGAATGTGGGGATGAACAAAGGACCAGATCCTCAGCTGGTGTGAATTGGTGTAACTCCACTAAAGACAATAGCAATACTCAGATTTGCATCAACTGAGGCTCTGGCCATAGTGTGCAGTAGAAAATATATCTGAAAGAAATGTCCAGCCATGGTTGGCTACGTGGGGGTGAAACAGGCTAACGTTTGCTACTTTCAAGTTCTTCCAAAAGTGAAGTTCAGGCTGAATTTGGCAAAAAGTTCGCTCACCGTGGGCTGCTTAATTAAGCTCAAAATCCAGCTTCTGGAAGTCTGACCCCTCCTCCCGCAGCGTTTGCATGATTCCCTGTGAACCAAGACAATTAACTTCCATAAGACTCCATTCACAAGTGAAAATTAGTTCAGTAACATCCGTATCCCCTAAAGCTATTTGCCTTGGCATTGGAGAGGAAGGAAGGATAAAAATCAAAGTGAATGTTGTAACTAGCATAATTTTAAAGGTAATTTAGATATTTTAATTCCCCCCCCCACCCCCGTTATCACATGTTTTAAGAAAACCAGGTGGCCTCATAGCAGGGTCTGATGATAATTTACATGTCTTATTTCTGAACTAAGAGTATGGCTCCCTTTTGTTCAGCTGCTGCAGACTTCTGACTAATGTGATATTTTCTTCTTGATGCTTCCATAGATTAGGATCAAAAGTACTGTCCACAGAAGGGTGGGTCTCCTTTTGTCTGCAAACAGAAATAACAGTCTGAGGCTTTAGTACAAACAACTTAATTTGAGATCACAGGTGAGAGTTGGATTGTGAATGTCCGTTGAATGTCAAGCAAAAAAGTCATAGTGCTCTGTGTCAGGCAGAGGGACTGGCTTGGAATTAGGCTCTTCCCTACAGAAGACCTCTTTTGGCCTTGCTTGTTTACCCAACAGTATCTTATTCTGAAGTGTAGCGGATTTATTCTTGTGTTGTATTAGGAAGAACAAAATAGCCCTTTTCAGATGTTAGTACAATGGGATAATTTACAGACAAAAATGATCCATCACTTTCAGATGATGCAGTGCAGCTAATTTGCTCTTATAAGCAGAGGAAATAAATGCAGCTCAGTAAATAACAATTTCATAACCAGTTTTCTGAGGACTTGAGTCAATGCCCATGTTATTTCTCCTAAATACTAAACCCAATTAGTTGCATGTGTGCACTAGCATTTTGTCTTAGCAGCCTAGGTCAGTGCCCAGGTAGGCCTGTATTTGCTTATGTACAACCACGTGTGCAAAACTGGATATTTGTGTACACATGATATACATGTATATCACATATGGGCCTGGTCCTACAGCCCTTTCTTACCTGGAGGATCAGAACACAAATTGGAGGTGGCGGTGGGGATTTCTGCATGCACCTGATTGTGTGGGGCTGCAAAGTATGCGTGCATTGCTGAGCAGCTGTGGATCTAGCTGAACTGCCAGACTGTCTATTAGAGGTTTAGGGAGTTGTTACCCTTGTTTGCATATGACTTCTTCCCTGCAAGAAACCCCTTTAGATACCTATGAAAAATCTCACCCAAGATCTCGAGATTCCCTGTCTGAGCTGTCCTTTTCAGGCAAATGATATGACTGAAATGTCCTACCACTTTCCTTATTTGGCAATAGCCATGGTCAGTTACTAGGCATCTCCTGGGCCTGAGTGGCAATTTGAATGCAAGGGAATGTCAATAGCCCTCCTTAAAGAAGGATTATCACATATCTCTCTACTGGACTTTCCCTTCTTACTATGAATTACACTCATTGTCCATCTCAAAACCCTGGGGAGGAGATCTGTTCCGGGAGATATATAGAGACATTTTCAGGGCAGGCCTAGAGGAAGGGAGGGAGGGAGGGAGAGAGAGAAAGAAAGAGAAGAGAGAGAGAGAATTTCTGTTGTTTTGACCTGCAGTACAGCACAATGTTGCAGTTGCAACATCATAGCCATCCCCATTGCAAATAGCCGTGTTGCATTAAAGTGGCCTGGATGGAAGAAGACATGCATTAAAATCTTAGTCCAGTCCAGGAAATGCACCATTATATATTTCTTTCTGCTATTTGTTTCCAATTATACAGCTACATGTGCCACATTATTATCCCCATTTTACAGATGAGGCAACCAAGGCAAGTAGGATGTCAGTGTCAGAACCAGGATTAAAATGCATGAATCCCATGTTATTGATCCTGTGCATTGTCCATGCTGATGGAATTAGCTGCAACAGCCCAATAGCTCCTATGTAGGAGCTTGCAGAAATCCTAGCAACATCAGTAGCATCCACAGGTTTCACAACCCCTAACAGCAATTGTATGGGGGACTCTAAATAACTCATGGGATTTAGGAGGAACCACAGAGAGAAATTTCTCATCCCAGAGATTGATTTACATTTCCAACATCATCTCTGCAAAAATTGCTAAGGATTCACTGATATTTAATGAATCCAAGTCTAGATTAGCCATGACAGTCTCAAAATTCAGGTCATCCTGAAGGTGCAGCCTCTGTGGACCCCAAAAATCAACTATAACCAAGCGAAAGCCATTCCCTGTATTCATGTGATGAGTTATTGATCCTCCGTCTCATTCAGGAGCCTCACTTTCTTCATCAATAGGTTGTTGTTACCCTGCGTATCACTAGTTAAAACAACCCGCATGAGATTGTCACTGCAACCCAAGTTTTTAAATGCAGGAGTGCCTTTGTGTGTCAGTGTCTGCCATTATTGCAGTTTCTAATTGCTATTAGGCTATATACCTGCCATAACAGTAGACACCTTGATTTACCCCTCCTGGCCTTTAGCCATAAATACTTAGATTTACTTGCCATGCATAAGTATAATATATGTGTGTACTTTACACAAGCAAATGTTTTCAGTATCTCTTTTTGTGTCCTATTCTGCACACAGTCATTTGCTTTGACCTCGTGCTCCCATGTCTAGCGTAAAACATAAATCAACTGGGCAAATTAATGATGCTGAGAGTGCAGTAATGCCTCCAAGCCTTTAAATGTCTTCTTTAAATAGGTATTATATGAGTAACATCATGGCCAGCCATGTGAAATGCTTATTTAAGTCCTCTAATGAAATGGTCACAGGGCTCATTGTTTATTTATGTGATGGCAGGAGTCTGCCTTTAAATTCTAACTTTGTCTCCAGCCAGCCATTCATTGTAGGCCAGCAGCTGTAATGACTAGCAAAGAAATTTGCTCTGTTTCAGACAGAGCTATTAAAAGAAAATTATTCTAAAGTAATTCTTATCTTCTGATGGGGTGGCTGAATTACTCTATATTATGGGAAAGGAAAGTGCAAACGTGCCCAGCTTTTCTTTTGATTGGAACTACTGTTTTATCGCAACTCTCATGTAAAATATACATTTTTAAAGCTTTTTTCCCCTCACTGCTCTGCATTAAGTGCAATGGGAAGATAAAAAACAGAAAAACTAAAGAGTAAACTGCATTGACACCTTTGCAGAGGAAAGGCAAGCTCCTGATTTCCTCCTCTGTCCATGCACACAGGTCTTCCAAGTAACAAGTAACAGAAGTAACAGAGAGGGGTGAAAACCACCCCAAAATTCTGCAACTAGTGAGCTCTAGGGTGTGTCAGAGAGGATAATTTTGACTTTAAGAAAAATGATTCATACTTCAGGATACAATCCCAAACTGGTAAAGACTCCCCATAGAGGCCATCATCAGGGTTTCAATCCATGATCAAAGCACAGATCTCTAGCACTTGAGCTAGAGGATTAAGATCATAGGTGGTAGCAGTAATCAGCTGTCTTCCATGAAGATTAGTCACCAGAAGGGATGTCACACACCCAGCACATGGTTTTACTCTGTCACAGTGGCAAAAGTTCTTGTTCTAAGGAAAGCCAGAATCCTTACAAAGAGAAAAACAGCTGAATTCCCCAAAGGAGATTCTTACATGCAAAAAATCTCCCCTGGGACTCAACCTTAAAGCTCAGAAGAGGTCAGCTCTTTCAATCTGGTTTGGGCTCATCTTTGGTTCTTTCTGACTCACCACCAGCCTGCTGCAGCTGGGACTGAATTAACAACAGCGCTCTGTTAATGATGTGTGTGACTCAGGTAACAATCAGCTGGCTCTCCCTCACCTTGTTGGACCAATATAATAAAAACCAGCAGGATCTTATTAAGAGGGATAAGGCAAAGATGCCACATTTATTGTAAATACCATAACAAAACAAAAGACAATGTTTTTCTACTTATTTCTATCACTACTTATTCCTTATACACACACACATATATTCATCCACACAATCATTCATTCAGGTTCTGTATAGATGTTATAGTTACCAGCCTAGATGTTGCTCATGCCAAGTTACTGGCCAGGTATCTTGGTCATGAGGATGGAGCCGAGTCTGTGTCAGATGCATCTGATGCTCCTGGAGGCTGGCGGCAGAACCATAGACTCAAAGTCCTCAGTCTTTAGAGTCCAGTTTTATAGGGATTTTTCCCTATGTCAGTCCATGAGAGTTGCTTCATTTTGCTGTTGCTAAATCAATCAGCAGGTGGCTGGCTCCATTCTGTCAGATACTTGTTTTTCCTTCCTTTGAGGTGGTGGGGGTCATCTGGTTGATCCCACTTGACACCTTCTTCAGCCAACACTGAATTCTTCAGACTGGTAACTCCCTAACCATTCATTCATTGTTTAAACTAGGCATGCATTCACATACATTCTTTATCTTAATCACATCTATTTCACTGTCTCTTTACCTTTTGGGGTGTTACCAATTTATGTGAGACTCCCTGTCTTTTAACAAGCAAAGATAAAGTGAGATGAAAACTTACAGAGGGTGGGGGTCTCTATCTATACACTATAACAGCTACTGTTTTGGCTTATTTAGAGATAATTAAACAAGTTTTATACCAAGTATCTCTTTGAGCAGGCTTTACACAGACACAGCTGGTGGTTTGCAGGTTAGAGGCTAAATGTTGGGAATCACAAATTTACTTCTAACATAAACCTTAAGTTATAAAGTATCAATTAACAATAAATCAATAAATCATCACAAATTTACTTCTAACATAAACCTTAAGTTATAAAGTATTAATTAACAATAAATCAATAAATCATTTCTCATATAAACCATGTTTAATATAAACCTTCTTTAATATCTCTACAACCTGGGTTGGCTCTGTGGCGCTAACAGGAGTGAGAACTTGCAGACATGACAGAGTACACAGGGGGAGCAGCTCTGCTGAATAACATGCCATTTTCACCTCCCCAGGCTTCTCCTCAAAACACATTTACATTTCAAAGCACCAAAAAGCTGGTGAGAAATTTTTTTTATTAGGAAAAATACCATCTAGTGACTCTTAGTTCTGATGGAATATTATTCTAGTAATACCTGCCTGCAGAAGGTCATTGTATTGGGGTTTCAGTATCCTTCTCTGTTTTTACTTCAACCATCCAAAATTTCATTGGTACACTACTGCCTAAGAAGTAAAGTTGTTGTTAGTTCAGTTAGTGAGGGCCCAGTTTAAGACAATGTCTGTGTTGTCATCCCTTGTGGCATGGGCACCAGGGCCTGAGACAAAGGATGTGGCAGTCTGAGCGCTGGAGTAAGCCAGGCTGCAGACTGATGCTGCAAAACCCTTCCTGTTGGCTGACTGCAGTGTATAGTCTCTTCCTCCACCATTAAATTCCCTCTGCTGAATGTTTCCTGATGACAGCAGTTTTGAAGCTGGGCAGGACACGTGTGTGAGATCTGGAAACTGACCAATGTGCCCCAACTGACCAATTAATCAGTGGTTCCCATGGCTGTGGTGATTCACCATGGTGCCACTAATTTTTTTTCTTCCTCTTGTCTATCTCTTCCAAAATTCTCTCCCTTGTGGGCCGTCACTCTCAGTTCCTCCTCTGGCCACCACCCTGCAACCTCTGGCCGTGAGTCAGAATGAGGAAGCAATTCTCCATTGATACTTGCAAATGGGTGTGCCACGGAAAAATGCGCTGCCTGGAAACAACCAGGAAAAGAAAAGCTAAGGGCCGTATTCTCAGCTGGCACAACTCCCCTGACTTCAGTGGAGTTACCCCAGCTGAGAATTTAGCTCCAAGTGTCATTCAAATAGATCCCCTGCTATAAGCAGTCCTAAATAAAGGTAGAACCAGTTACTGCACCGTACAAAATCCATAATAGCAGAGGAAAATCCCCTTGAGTTGTGGGTCAGTCTTGAATATAATAAGAACATAAGAACGGCCGTACCGGGTCAGACCAAAGGTCCATCTAGCCCAGTATCTGTCTACTGACAGTGGCCAATGCCAGGTGCCTCAGAGGGAGTGAACCTAACAGGCAATGATCAAGTTATCTCTCTCCTGCCATCCATCTCCATCCTCTGACAAACAGAGGCTAGGGACACCATTCCTTACCCATCCTGGCTAATAGCCATTTATGGACTTAACCACCATGAATTTATCCAGTTTTCTTTTAAATACTGTTATAGTCCTAGCCTTCACAACATCCTCAGGCAAGGAGTTCCACAAGTTGACTGTGCGCTGTGTGAAGAACTTCCTTTTATTTGTTTTAAACCTGCTGTCCATTAATTTCATTTGGTGGCCCCTAGTTCTTGTATTATGGGAATAAGTAAATAACTTTTCCTTATCCACTTTCTCAACATCACTCATGATTTTATATACCTCTATCATATCCCCCCTTAATGTGAGCCTTTGGGTCTGTTGTTGTCGTCTGAGCACATTGATGAGGGAGCAGGAAAGGAGAGCTTGTGGGATTAGTATGGGAAGAGTTAGGGGAGACTGAATCATTTGTGGGAGGAAGAGGTGGCTGAGGGAATGGAAACCTGCAATAATAACCTCTCCGGTGGCCAAAAAATCTTGAATTGGGCCTTGGCCACTGTTATGTGGCATGTATGACAAACGTAGACTGAGCTCACGTGTCCGCTGAATAAAGCGCTGGGGGCCCAATCCTGAAAGGTGCTGACTGCCCTCAGCTCCCACGGAGGTCAGTATTGTCAACCCTGTCCATTCAGAAATCATGAGCCAGGCCCCCAGAATCATTATCTCTCTTTATATAAGATGGGTTCTTTCTCTTTGCTTTCTGGTTTCTCAGCTTTTGGGGGCACTCAGGTCACATTTTCAAGCTTTTTTCCCCACAATCACAAGGGCTAGAAACTTTTTTCCTTTTTAAAAGTGAAAGCTGAGATTGTGCCATATTTATATGACTCCAGGAGCTGGGGCTTTAAGAAAACCCCCAAAGATTGCCAGACTTGGCAAAAAGATCACCCTGTCATAATTACCAGAGTTCCTGCAATAACCACGCCCCTGGAAAGCACAGTCCCATAATTAAGGTAGAGATTCTGTCACAGGTAATTTTAGTAAAAGTCAGGGACAGATCATGAGGAATAAACAAAAATTCATGGAAGCCCGCAACCTGTCCCTGGGTGGGGGACAGACAGAGCACTGCCGTGGCTTACAGCCAGGCCCGGCTCCAGCATTTTTGCCGCCCCAAGCGGCTGGGGAAAAAAAAAGAAGCCGCGATCGGTGGCACTTCGGCAGCAGCTTTACCACTGCCGCTTCATTCTTCGGCAGCAATTTGGTGGCCGGTCCTTCCCTCCAAGAGGGACCAAGGGACCCGCCTCCGAATTGTCGCCCCAAGCAACTGCTTCCTGCACTGGTGCCTGGAGCCGGCCCTGCTTGCAGCTGCTCCAGCCCCACCACGGCTCCAGCGGCAGGGTCTGACTTCTGCTGCTCCAGCCTCAAGTGGGCTGACCCAACCGCAGTTGCTGCTCTGGCAGGCCAGGGAGAGGTGCTTTGGCAGAAGACCGCTGGCCTGCTGTTCCGACGGCCCCAGACTGACCGCTGGCCTGCTGTTCCGACGGCCCCAGACTGACCGCTGGCCTGCTGTTCCGACGGCCCCAGACTGACCGCTGGCCTGCTGTTCCGACGGCCCCAGACTGACCGTTGGCCTGCTGTTCGGCAGCCCCGGGGCTGGCCGCTGGCCTGCTGTTCTTGTGGCCACTGCTCTTGGGCTGGCGGATGGCCAGCGGTTCCAGAGGCCCCAGGGCTGACCACCAGTCAGCTGTTCCCATGGCTGCTGCTCTGGCAGCCGTGCCCCAGAAGAAGTCGGGAAGGTCACAGAATCCGTGACCTCTATGACAGATCGTATCCTTACCCATAATGAAGAGCACATTAGCACTCTGATTCCATAACAGTCCCTCTTGTGACTGAGCACAATCCTGCAAAATAATCTGCATCTGTAGCCACTTCCTATTGCATGGGAATAATGGATGCTAAGTGCCTGATTCTCAGGGACTCTTTTCCTGTCCTGGGATAAGGATGGGGCCTGGGGTGGCTTCAAGACAACTTCATGCTCCCTGTATTCTGGGGCCACACAGGGACCCACCCAGCACTAGGGGTAAGCTAGAGCAGCATCAGGGTCACTCTGTACACTCTGCTTTCCTACAGGCCATGGAAAGCAGGAGATAACTGTAGTGCAATGCACGCTAGCCAAACAATACACCTCCTGATCTCTCCAGGGCCAGTGTGGAGTCCTTTGACCAGCTTGGCAGCTGCCATGGTGATGAGAACAGATAGGGAGCCATTTGCACCACTTTACAAGCTTAATTTGCAACTGAGAATCAAGTTCTATGCAGCTCAGAGCACTTTGGTAATGTCTGGTAAGTAAGTACTGCATGTGTTGTTATTAATAATATTTACTAGTGCTGACAATATAATACTTTAGAATGAGTGAAATTCATACCACAATGCACTGAGGGACTAAGCTAGTCTTTTGAATTCACTCATTTAGTCTTCAATTTTATAGCCACCTCCCATTGTCATATTTTTAATCATGTTTTGATTTCTTCATGGTTTAAATTACATAAGGCAGCTAATGATTTTAATTTAAAGTATGCTGTGGAAGAATGCAAATAATATTTCTGCCTAGTCAAGGGCAAATGTGAACTTTTTATTGTAAACTAATTAATCATTGTGTTCTGCAGGAAGATAAATGACTTAGAGAATGGGGGTTCTTTCTATTATTTACTGGGGTCATGTAGGACCAGCATGCCAAAGGTTATCAAGCCAGGATCTCTGTGTTTAAATAGGAACTGATGAGACTAAATTACTTTAGACATCTGGGTTTTTTCCCCTAAACTGAGGGAAGTCAGCTAAAGTCATTCTCAAAAGTGAGCTGCCACCACAGCAAAACATGTCAGTATAACGTGCTATCCCTTGCTCTCCTTACATTGTGTTGGATTAGCCTGGAGGGTTAGAGTATCTAACCCAAATCAGACTTTCTGCTAAATTTTTCCTCAGAGTGAATTGTTCATAATTAATCAAGTCAGATTTCGATGGCTCACCTAGATTTCAAGCTCTCTCGAACAGGAACTGTCTTTTGAGGCTTGTTTGTATAGTGCCTGGCCCAGGGGATTTTTCTAGACTAGTGTTTGCTGTCCTGTTTTAGCTCAGATTGGTTGCCAATTAACTAAAAGAAGGGTAGATATGAGTCAGACACTCCCCCCCCAAATTGTTTCTTCCAGGACACAGATAAACCACAAACATGTGTATCCTGGAACAAACAGGGAGTGTCTAGACTTGCATTTACAATTGCATTTGTTAATGTCAGTTAACTGGCAATCAATAAATTGGAGCCACAAACTGTAGTCCCCACAAAACAACTTTGGTTGAGGCATGGTAACATTAATACATGTACATTGAGGCAGCTTTGGTGTTTGAAAATGCTGGGAACCTCCCAAATCCAGAAAATCAGTAATTAGCAGGTAAAACTCTCCTGACTTCCATGTTTCTCACCTAGGGTGACCAGACAGCAAGTGTGAAAAATCGGGACAGGAGGTGGGGGGTAATAGGAGCCTATATAAGAAAAAGACCCAAAAAATCGGGACTGTCCCTATAAAATTGGGACATCTGGTCACCCTATAATCTCACCACAGTGACTTCGGTTATTAATAACAACACATGCAGTACTTACTTACCAGACATTACCAAAGTGCTCTGAGCTGCATAGAACTTGATTCTCATGCAGCTGCCGCCTTGGTTGACTGAGCCGCCTGGTATTAGCTAGCCCTATTTCGGCTTTTTGTCTTCATTTCTAGATTATTAATTGGCAATAGAGATGAGATGTCTTAATGGAATGCAATGGGATGAGTGCATATGCACATTAATAGGACACCATTACTCTTCATAGACACATAACAAAGCCTTTCAGAATCTATATAAGTGGTGCAGATGAGATCCATTATTACAGATAAATTATTTGATAAAGTCCCACAACTCCTGAACATGAAGAACTAGGTGTGCCCTGTTGCTACATGAGTATGCAAGAAGCATTCCCACACAAGGATTGAGCACAGTCATGATCCTTGTGCTAGCAGGGCTAGGAGAGATGACTAATTAGAAGATGTTACCGCCCTTGTGGGATTTACCTGAAATTATAAAGCAATGTAAAGGTTTGCTTAAATGTGAATATGGCCTAGGATGATCAGGATATTTTGAAGTAGTTCTGTGGGGTGGGTCCCATCCCTTGGAACAGAAGGAGATGTAGCTGGTTCAAAGCTAAACCAATTGGTAAATCCAGGAACTGTTTCTTCTCCATCGGCTACACAAGGGGAAGGCATTTATACCAGTGCAAAGTGAGTAGACAGTGGGTGCAAAGTAACTAGGGCTGCTGGGAATCGGGGCCTTAATCCAATGTTCACACTGGTAGGTATCCACTTTCCACTCTCTTGATTAGCCTTATGTGCTATTTCATCTGTCATTTGGATCTGAGCAGCTGTATCTATTACCAGCCAATCTTTTTATCCATATCGAGCCACACTCAAAGCTCAGCTGCAAGAGGGTTGCCTGCATAGTTGTGTTATTACAGTCAATATAATAAAAGGCAGGACAAGTTTCTTAAGTAAAAGAAACCCAACACCTTCTGAAGAAATGGGATTTTGTAGAGGTATGGCACAGTACATTGGGAGCAAATAAACCAATCTTAGTTCCATGAAAAGACAATGTCAGACCCAGTTTATAACTGTGCAACATTTGAAACTAATTTCTTTGCAAAGATCTATGCGTCAGAGCAGGCTCATGGTCCCTTTCTGAAGTTATGTGCTACCATAATTTCTGCCTGTAACATCCAGACTGATCAAGCTCTGATTATGGGTTGGCAAGACGTTCTTTGAAATCCCTGTTTCTTCCCGTCCTTCACTCTTTGTGTCCCTCAAGACTCTCTTGGCCAGATAGTCTGCGTCTCTGTGCTCTGTCCCCAACAGATTCTAGTCTTGAAGCTAGGGTAGTAAGTCACAGAAGGATTACCCCAGTGTAGGGGATCTTCCAGTCATTGAGACCTGATGGATCTACATTCCTCCATGCTGCCATCATAGGGGGGTATGGTCAAGGTTCCCTTACTGATCCGTGGCTACCATACCATCTCCTTTGAGTCACTGGCAGCCAGCGGAACTTAAAGTGGCTTTTTGGTTACACTGGGAATCTGTCACAAAACACAGCCTACCCAGGATGGGAACGGGGGGGGATGTGCAAAGGACATGCCCATGTCTGAGCCACGCTATGTGCTCTACTCAGCCAAGCCTCTGAGCTGTCATTTTTATTTTTCTCTTTCTGTCAGGGACAGTACGTGGTCCTGCTGTGAAGGCAGGGGACTGGACTCAATGACCTTTCAAGATCCCTTCCCGTTCTAGGAGATTGGTATATCTCCATAATTATTATTTAATCTGTTTTCTGTCCCTTATAATCACTTAACATTTACCTTTTATAGTTAATAAACTTGTTTCTTGTTTATTCCAAAACCCAGTTTGTGCAATTCATGCCTGGGGGCAGAGGGCAAAAAGCTGTGAATATTTTCCTCCACATTGAGGGAGGAGGTAAATTTCATGAGCTTACGCTGTATAAATATCTACACAGTGCAAGACAATACAATTTTGGGTTTACACTCCAGAGGGGGTGTGCACCAAAGTGCTGGGCAATTGCCTGAGCTGAGTCCTCCCACACAGACCTGATTGCAGACGCTGTGTGATTCTGCAGTTGTGTGTGACCCTACCTGTGTGTGTGCTGGAAGGGGGCTTGAGAGCCTGTCCCAGCAGCACAGAGTGGGAGGAACCCAGGCTGGTGGGACAGATGGGCTCAGTGGGACCCGAATGCAACAGGTGGCACCCCGGAAAGGAGGGTCCAACCTGTCACAGCATGGATAGCTTAGAAAATTGTGACCGGGTCCTGCAGACCTGATCCTTGGATGTAGCCCTATTATACGTGTTAAATGTGACAGGGTGGACTAGGCCCAGAGGTGCCCTACTGGAGGCCTCACAGCCCTGCCACACCCCGGCCCAGAAAAGGGCAATAGAAAGGTCCTCCAAGCTGCCCAGAGCGGCTGTGTGGGACACAGCCAATCAGGGCCCAGGAAGCTAGTATAAGAAGACCTGCAGACTATGCTGGGGGAATTCTGGCCTATGGTTGTGGGACTTCTGTTATAACATGAGCACAGGACTTTTGTAATAAAGGAACCCCCTAAGACCTATTTTTATACTTGGAAAGATGCTTTTGACTATATCTGGGAAGTCTGAAGGAGGAAAACTGAGGCAGGTGTTCCTGTCATGCCACAGCCTACCACAGGAGGTTGCTCTGGGTGGGGGGACCCCCTGTGACAGTGGGTTTTGTACCATAACTTCTAAGTCTATTCCCTCTCCAGAATGTTCCCTCACTTTGTATTCTGCTCACATGTGCCCACACCACTTATTTTGTATCTACCATTCTGTGTTTGGCAGCATCTCTCTCTCCTTACCATTTCCTCCCATTTAGGGCCCAGTCCTCCTCAGAAGTGGCGAGTGCCCTTGGCTCCTGTTGCCTACAGTGGGAATTGAGGCTACTCAGCAGCCCCCAGGATCAGGGGGAGCCCCTAAGTATCTCTGAAAACTTTTAAAAACATCCTACCAATCATTCCTTTAAGACATGACTTGGCGCTGATTTCTCTGGTTCTCTGTTGCAGTGTTCTAAGGGACTTGGCCAAAGGCATAAAAGATCAGGAGGACTTAGAAAAAGCTCATCAGTTCCTCATTCTTACACAGTCCTGTAAGGTGAGGGGGCTCGCTTGATTAAATGGAGAGGAATAAAAAGTCACTACCCCATCATATAAGGCCTGATCCTGATTTGATGTCAGGGCAAAGATGGTCATTCATTTGGGCTTTGTAGGTGACCCACTGCCTCTAATGGAACAGTGCAACTTAAAGGAGATCTCTCATTTATGTCCACTATAGTTTCTGAGTTTTAAAAACTATGACAAACAGCGAGCTCTCTTCGTACTGTTATTTTATTTTGGGGTGGTATATTTTATTATAGATTACTTGACAGATTAAATTAAAAAGGGTCCGATGAAATTTCATGAACAATTTCTAGATCTGCAATTAGCTGGGATATTCAAATCTTGTGCTTTAGGGTAGAAGAGGATATCAGCAGGGTTTATAAAGGAATTGCCTTTTCACATGCAACGCAGAACAATTGGCTACATGCATTATAGGGATTTCCCCTTTCTATACTACCAGATTTTGACCACTGCTGAAGGCAGAATAGTGGATAAGACAGGATAATGATCTAATTTGGGATAGCAAATCCTGTGTTCTTACTAATGACTGTTTCTTTTGTACCATTTGCAACAAACTTCCATCCAAAACCACATCAAGAAAACAAAATAATCAACATGTGACATTCCATTCCTACCACAGCCCCTGGTTTGTATTAAGATTGCACGTTCCCGTAATGTACAGCATACAAAGGAAAAGAGACAAGTCCTTATATTTTTGAGTTCTATGGTTGTTACTTTTATTTGATAACTAACCAGTGGCTGTTGTAAACCAGTGAACAGAGTTAACGATAGCACTAACAACCTGAGCTGCTAGCGCACAAATTGCTTAATGAAAATGGCTGGTAATGAGGGATTTTGAGGGGGATTGCTTAATTAACTCTCTGTTAAAATATGCCAGTTGAGTTTTTAGAGTCCAAGATAGAGCAGTAGAGAAGAACATGCGTTCTTGATGCAGACTACAGTATGTTAATGGGAACGCTACATCATGTATCCCTGCTAATTCCACGCCAGGAAACAGGGTTGCCACTGATGTGCTTTGAGAGTCCCAAGGCACCATGTACAGCAGGACGCAATATGACAGATGGAAATAAGTGTAAAACAAGCTTTCCACGTGGAAGGAAAGTAAAGTTTTAATCACTGAGCGAAATGGAATTGTGCCATTTAACAAACACGATGACTCGAGGCTGGTTTTGGCTCGGACAGTCCATGGCAAGAGTTTTGGCTCTTTTGTGTTTGTCAGTATTGAGTTTGCTGGGGTGTTTATTGTCACCCGTACTTTAAACGTGCAGGCTGCCAGCTGCAGCACACACCAAGAGCTCAGTTTTTCCTGGAAGCATTCCTTGTTCAAAGAGGAGCTGAAGAGTGGTAAGTGCCTGAATAGCTGTTGTGTCATGCTGTCTTCTAGTATCCCACTCAATGAGATTTCCCTGGTACCCGTCATTCATGCCCCGTCATACGTCTGGGTGTCCTAAGATGTCCATGTAGCAAGGCCTGCCAGAACTAAAGGAAAGTCTGTTTGGGGTTTCACTTCTGCATCCCTCGCTTCTGTGTCCCTATTTTTCTCAGGCAATGCCATCATTTTTGTTAGCTACTTCTGGCACATCCGTTCCCATGTCTCCTTTCTGCTGCTGGCTGATGGAAGTAGTGCCCAAGAACTAAATCCACCCATGATGCTGAAACATTTATCAGTTTGTTAGGTGAGTACAGGAGATAGACAACTTGCTGGGTGGTTGTGGTGGTGATTCTTTCTCATATGTGTCTGCTGCCTAGAGCCTTGCACTGAATAGAGATCAATAGCATGCAGATAAAACCCACAGTGGGAGAACATGGAATAAAAGTGCTACACTGTAAATGCTTAAGTTTCAGATGAGGCTTCCAATCTAAGTCTTGATATGTGGATTTTAATATCTCATCCATTTCGACTATTGTAGGGGTTCTCAGCCTGGAGGTATTGACCTCACCCCCGCTTGCTCTCCCATACTGCTAAGTGAGATGGAAGTCCTGGCTAGATCTTGGCTAGATGGAAGCGGAAGAGCTGTTGGGAGGCCCAGTATGGAAAAAGTTGAGAACCGCTGCATTATTTAATCATTCTTCCACTTCGCTTTGCTAGTTGTTCACTCGAATTGAAGTGGGCCAAAGTCTGCGGTGTTATACCAGTGTAAAGGAGCAGAATGTGACCCCAGGCTGCTGACGCAATCAATTACAAATGTCATCGCAAGTCTTAGGAGACCGTTCTTTGAGCTCAGGATCTCAAAACACTGTACAGACCTAAATTTAGTAACCCTGTGAAGTAGGAGAGTGTGGCTATCCTTATGTTACACAAGAGTAAACCAAGGCAGAGTGACCCACAGGAATGCAAGTCTTGTGCTTTAACTACAGAACCATCCTTCCCTTGCCCTGGTGATGTCAGTGTCACCCCAAGGTTAAACTGCAATGAGAAAATAGCCCAGAAAACAAGTGCCTTGCGACTAAATATGTACCAGAGGTTTTCACTGTGGTCCTCAATGGAACTACACAGATTGACACCAGCTGAAGTCAATTTAGACTACAAGATCCTCCAGTTGAGGATCTGGACATTTGGTATGATGCCTGTTATGAGAGAACTGTTAAAGGGATATTAATAAATTGAAATATTTTATCGTTAACAACCCAGATCTCAAATGTAGTTGGTCAAATTGAAAGCCCAAGTCTGGTGTTCAGGCCGGTGTGCTAGTTGAGGCTGAGAGTTGACGTGGAAGATCAAGGAGAGCTTCAGTTCATTCTGCAGTCAACTTCTAAGGCTTGGCATTGATGTTTCTCTAATGTACGGATGAGCGGGATAGTTATTAGAGATGGGCACGGCCAAAGGCGGTTAGGATCTATCTGTGTATTTATTCTAGGCTCATAGGTGTTGACTCTGTGGGTGTTCCAGGGCTGGAGCACCCACTGGCAGCCAGCTTCCCTATTGCCCCCAGTACCCCCCACTTGCCATGATCAGCTGTTCCATGGCGTGCAGGAGGCGCTGGGGGAGAGGGGTGGAGCGGGAACAGAGCGTGCTCGGGGGAGGGGGTAGAACTGGGCGAGAAGAAGCAGGGTGGAGATGGGGCCTTTGGGGAAGGGATGGAGTGGGGGGGCAGGGCCTGGGACTGAGCTGGGGTGAGCACCCTGGGGAAAAGAGGAAGCTGGTGCCTGTGGCTTATTACTCTTTTACTGCAACTCCTAAAATTAAATGTTGGTAACTATAAGGGTTGAATGAATGGATCTCTTCTCTGTTTCAAACCCGGATGGCAAACGCTGGGTTTTTGCAGCTGTGTTGGTCCCACGATATTCGAGAGAGAGGTCAGGTGAAGTAATATCTTTAATTGGACCAACTTCTGCTGGTAAAAGAGACAAGCTTCCGAGCTACACAGAGCTCTTCTTCAGGACCTAAAGCTCAAAAGTGTCTCTCTCTCACCAACAGAAGTTGGGTCCAACTAAAGATACTACCTCACCCCCCATCTTGTCTCTCTAATATCCTGGGCAGGAGTGATGGAAGCTCTCTAAAAGTGTGTGTGTGTGTGTGTGTGTGTGTGTGTGTGAGGGGACGCCACGGGCACCCTAACTGTGGCCCTACTCCTGCACTGCCCCTTCTCCCTGAGGCCCCGTCCTCACACTACCTCTTCCCCCCCAAGACTCTGCCCTCCACTCACTCCTCTCTGCCCCCTTCCCCCATTGCTCGCCCTTATAGCCCCTCCCAGGGCCCCTCAAACTGGGACCAACATGGCTACAACGCTACAAACAGATTTCAGATTGGTCATTTCAGTTAATTCATCTAAAGTCAACACACGCGCGCCCGCACCCCCCTTCTGGGACTGGTCCTTGCAATCTGGGACTGGAGTTGGTCCAACTGAAGATATTACTTCACCCACCTTGCCAATCTGGTCATTGAGACTCTGTCCCTGTCTCACATTACACAGCTCTTCCCAGATAATGGAAAATGCTCTTGAGATCCATTACATTCTAAAGGCATCAATAAATGAGATCCTTGTAATGTTTAAAACTTTCTTCACAATGGAATACCCGGACCCAGAAAAGCCAGTAACGTAATGAAAAACGTAATTAAAGTTTGAGTCACATTGAATCCATTATAACTCAACCATGTACCCAGCATTGATTTCACTCCTGAGTCAAAGAATGTGTAGTTTGATACCTCCTGAATCCTATTAACAGAGGCCTGTGCATGCATGCCATTTGTGAGGTTTAAAAACAAGAGTACCCTTTTAATCAACTTTAAATCCACAGGATTCATATTTTATTGAGTCTGAGTAAATGATAGTGAGGTAAAACTGTATCTGCCACAAGGCAGATGGCTTTTTAAATACAATCTCTAAATAGAGTGGAAAAGGAATTTTGGCTATACTTCAGTAGATTACTTTATTCAGTGAGTAATGTAAGGGTAATACTGCCTGATAGCCAGAGGAAGAGAACCTCCAGTTTAATCATTTAGTAATACACTTGCATTGCCCATTATAGATTTGTCAACCGTCATAAATGAACTGCAGTTTTATCCATGAACTACATTTCGAATAACTATATTTATATTTTTTTCATCTACACCTTAAGCAATTTTTAGATGGGATACAAATGAAAATCTGTTCCATTCAGAGAATTCCTGGATGTCTTTATGTAGTAGGATGCAACTTCTACTTAGTGGGCTTTAGATAGTGAATGTATTCAATACTACACTGGCAGTTTTCAGAAAGCCCCTTAAAGCAGCATGGGTAGAGGCAAGGAAAAGTTAGATTAAAAATATATATAGAGATATATATATTCTTATGCAGCCACCTATAAATTGCAGTTGGTGGAATTCTGTTTTGTATTTTATATCTTGGTCAGTCATGAGCAACAAACTCTTCCAGGAAAATTCTATCACATGACATTTTTCTTTGCTACTTTTATTAAAAAAACTTCTCTGTCCTATTGCATTTCTAAATTCCTTTTAGAAGATACACAGTTTGTCTTTTATATACAGATTCTAGTACTTCTCAAACAGAATATTCTTCCTTACTGCCAAGTCTCACTGCTTTCTCAGCTGTGTCTCCTAGCAATGTCACTCTAAATGTTGCCCCGCACTAGAAGCTGGATCACTGATTAATGTCGTTGCAGAGCCCTTTTTTTTGTCAAACTAATTTACTGCTACTATGATTTTGAAGAAAGAAGATTTTAATTTGTTTTCCTTTTTGAGGCTTGCATTTGAAAGAACTTAAGAGGAACCTGAAGAAATACAAGTGGTGATGGTGGTTATAAGTTTCAAGTATTCTTACTCTCCCATCTTGTAACTAAACTCCTTTTGACCCTCTCCCTATTGTTGCACCTCCAAAATGATGATCAATGATTTTAAGAAGACCGGCCATGTTTTCATCTGCAGCATTTACCTCTGGAGTGAACGCTAATTTATACAGAAAATGCAGTCTATCCTTACTGCGGGATATGCTGATTTATAGACTGTGCATCTGTTTCACATAAAGTGCCCTGAGTGCAACAAAAACCTACATTCTAGCAAAACCCAGGGCATTCTTTAGTTTTTAATAAATCACGTTCCACTCGTGGGATATTTGCTAATGAATGTATAATGAATCCCGAGAGATTTCTCTACCCATCACTGCATATTCTGAGTTTCTGAGCCCAGTTCAGAACCCTCATTACTCGGGCAAACGTCCCACTCTTTCAAAGTCTTAGTAAGGACTGCAGCATCAGAAAGCTCATTATTAAAATATACATTGTGTCCCTACACACAAAAGCTATTCAGGACACGGTGACAGAGACTAACAAGTGAGCCCTGTAAGACCCTAAATGAAAATCCTCAATTTTACTTTGTAGTTAGCAGCTTTACCTTCACCTACTAAATCTATTCCGTTCAGGATCTCATTTTCTAGATTGGCTGAGCCAAACTGATCCCTGGCATGAATCCACTGATTTGTTTCATTTGTTGGGTGTACTAAAGAAACAACAGATCTTGTAACCATGTTACATTAGGGCAAGATTCCAGTACTCGTACTCACTTACTGCTTTGGGAGAAATCCCGCTGAAATCCGAGGAAGGTGCTACTCAGAGTAAGGGTTTCAGAAACCATCCCTATATACCTGTAGATATGATGGGGAAGTTAACTTCTAAGTAGTCTATTTCTCAGACTGTTAATTGAAGAGAGACTTGTGTTGAAGCAAGAATGTTCTTTTTCCCAGCAAGAGAATGCTGCAGCTTCCTTCAGCGAACGTGTATGTTTAAACAGGAAAGGGTTTCTCAGAGGGGCCACCTGACATGACTGAGTGACTGGGGGCGCTGGGCAATCACTATCTAGTCATCATACACTACAATAAATTACATTGTTTTAAACATCTTGAGCATATGTCACCAGGCACCTGTATCTTCCCATAGTGAGGTCTGGTCCTGGAGCCGTGTTTTGTCTTTGCTCAGGTAAACACTGGTGTGACGCTAGACCCCAGATTCTTCATAGAAATATGGTTATGATATGAATATGGCATAGCTAAGATGTTTTATGCAAGATGGGTGGTGAGATATCATTGGAAAGGATATGATTTGCTGAATGTAATTATCCAATTTGTATTGTGATGGGGTCAGGCCAGACAGGTATAGGAGAGTGATAAAAGGCAGATATATTAGCCCCAGGATAAGCAGGTCCCTTTTCCCCTGGTAACTGAACAGGGGTTACTCCAGGTTAATTAGGACACCAAACCTAATAATGTTATGGAAATTTCACAACTAGAATAAATTAACCCCTTGATATTAGGTACCCGTAATGCAAAAAGCCACGTGTAGGTGCTCCTTGCTGCCATGAATTTCACCTGCACCAGTCGGGAGAGTTATATGCATAGCTCCCCGTCAGTAGGACATGAGCTCTTGGTCTCTGTTGCCATCCTATAATGGTATTGTCATACTTAACTGTTTGCTAAATCAGCTGCTTTCCTTTTATCAGAAAGGTTGTTTCTTAGTGATAACCCCTTTTCCCCTGGCAGGATCCTTTTTTGAGTCGAGGCCTTTAATTAGTACACTGCTATGCTTCTCTATAAAACAGCACCGACTGTGTTAGCGATGCGGCTCTCGGCCATGGCAGGTGTGCCCTGGGATGTGACAGAAGGCTATGCCACAGGTAGAGAGGAAGGGCTTGCCTGGCATGTTGGTACATGTTTTAAATGGTTAGCTGTACCCAGAGGCTGTCAGAGTGCAGGGATCAGGTCTCAAGATCAGCCAGGCAACCTGCTCATGACAGTCTCCTCCCAAAAGCAGCTTTCTTCCTCAGAAGACTTGGCTGAGATGAAAATAAATGCAGCTTGTATTTCCCTGTCACATTTTACATAGCCAGAGGGCCAAACCCTGCACTGATTTATGCCTTGTGACATCCCAATTAAGTCGCTGGAGCCAAGGACAAGTCACTCCACTTTTCTTTGGCCCAGAGTCATCTTCAATTCAGCCCTAACTTGTTCCCCTGTTACAAGAGCCCCTCTGGGGCTTTGGAGTGGTACAGAATTACCGGGGCACAAGGCCACCCTGGCCATGCCCCTTGCCACCTACCAACAGCCCCCTCTTTCTTCATGTCCACACATGGCCTGCCCCAGCCTTTCACAGAGTGCCCCTTGTGGCTGGCACTACTGCAGAGGTAGCATACAGCTGGCAGCGCTTCTCCGATACGTGCCACAGGCCCCCTCCACGGGGCCATTCCCCAGGGGAGGTTAACTCTGCCTTATGCCCCAGCTACCTGGCACAAAGAGGCTGCAGGGTAACAATGAATTTGGCCCTTTGTCACAGCTTACACCTCTTCTCCAGTGACGGAATACTTCTCCATTGCAGGGTTAGTCAGAGGCCTCATTAAATTAATAGCTTCTAATTAAAGTGCTTTGAGATCTTGGGATGAAAAGTGCTTTGAAAGAAGGAAATATTATCCTTTCTTTAAAATGTTATGTTTTTTTTCTGCCAACAACCTTTTGTGGTAGGCTAATTTTAGCAAGTTGAAAGCAATAAAGTATGATTCGCCCTTTCAAAGGCTTTCTTGACATTATTTAAAGCATTTCCTAATTTACCTTAATCAAAGAAGCAATCAAAAATTGCTAATCACCTTTATCAAGCCACTTATGCCGGAGCAAGCTACGTGGTAATCAGGCATACAATAAAAAAAAGTATATATTAGAAGGAAATAAAGGTGATGGGCCCAGGGGTCATGGGAGACCTAGATTTGAATCCCAGCTTCCTATGGTAAAACTTTGGCTGAGGGTGGCACATTGCCATATACATTGCCCAAACCGGACAGTCTCTACACAAAAGAATAAATGGACACAAATCAGATGTCAAGAATTATAACATTCATAAACCACTCGGAGAACAGTTCAACCTCCCTGGTCACTCAATTACAGACCTCAAAGTCGCAATTGTCCAACAAAAAAACTTCAAAAACAGGCTCCAACAAGAAACTGCAGAATTGGAATTAATCTGCAAACTGGACACCATTAAATTAGGCTTGAATAAAGACTGGGAGTGGATGGGTCATTATACAGAGTAAAAACTATTTCCCCATGCTAATTTTTCCCCTACTGTTACTCACACCTTCTTGTCAACTGTTTGAAATGGGCCATCCTGATTATCCCTAAAAAAGTTTTTTTTTTCTCCTGCTGATAATAGTCCACCTTAATTGATTACTCTTGTTACTGTTAGTATGGCAACACGCATTTTTTCATGTTCTCTGTGTATATATATGTCTTCCTACTGCATGCATCCGATGAAGTGGGTTTTAGCCCACGAAAGCTTATGCTCAAATAAATTTGTTAGTCTCTAAGGTGCCACAAGGACTTCTCGTTCTTTTTGCTAACAACCCTGACCCTCTGGATAATTAGCAAGTGGAGCTGATGGGTTCCCAAAGGGACTTTATTCAGACCTCTTCACCCGGGATGTTTGTAGGCTTCCTGGGGGAGGAGGGTATTAAAGTGGACAGCATGGAGGAGGGGCAAATCATGTACAAAAATCAGGGTGAGGTAAGTACCCTGCTCCATGAGTACTCTTACTGAAGTCAATGAGGTTGCTTCTCGGTATAAGGTATTCCCTTCTGACCCTAAGACAGCTACATTGAAAGAAATGGCCATTAAGAACTGTACGACCATGCATCTTTGCTCAGATGAAGTCTGCAATTTTCCATTTTGAGATGCTAAAAAACAATTCAGACATAATCAATAAAATCAAAACGCTTCCCAGAGCAGATTCGATGATATGTCTTTGGTGTTTCTCTGCTATTCCTACACCCTTCACATGACCCAAAATGAGCAGTATTTTCCCTTTGCACAGCAAAGTCAGTGTCAACATTAATAAATTCCAACCATTGTTTATTTTATGATTATATGCATAAGCGGACATTTATGGCTCTTCCATTGGATATGTCCTGATTTCTGGACAAATTAGTTCCTGATTCTCCTTCATTGTGTCATGTGGTCCTCACCTCCAGGGGTTAACTGTTCACTCAGTTCACAAGAAATTCTTTGGGGTTAGGAAATCTTCTCATTTTATGAATCCTGCTTGTGATACTCACTGCCTTTTGTCATCAGAAACTGAGTCACTCAATACCTGCGTCACTCAATACCTCAATTCCTGCGGCTCCCTAGAGTTTTTAGAGTTGACTGAAATCCTATCTTCTCAGTCTGACATTGCATGAGTGCTTTTTCAATCTTTTCTATTACTGTTATTTCACTTAATGTAACTGAAAGAGTTGTGACATCTCCCGAAGGAGAACAGTCTTAGAACTGGGCAATTTGTAATGCATAAGTTATTCCTAGAGCTGGTCAGGAATTTTTGACAAAACTATTTTTTCATCAGGAAGTGCTGAATCATTGAAACCAAAACATTTCATGAGAAAGGATCAGATCTGACACTTCTTGACTAAAAAAACTGTTTTTGAAAAAAAGTTTAGAATTGTGGAAATGTCCCATTTTTGTGAAAACAAAATATTTTGGTTTTCTGGTTCAAAACAACTCTAGTTTTGAGTAAATTTGCCCCTTTCCCAAGTTACAAACAGACTGTGATGATCTCAAATGTAATAATCCTTCCCATAATTCTTGGCCTGTAGTTCATTCACAAACAGTTTGGCTTTGCTATTCAAATTTCTATGCTTGAGCTTTTTACTGGACATGTAAGTCACAACATGGTATGTTCCTGTCCCCTAACTGGACAAACTCTTACAATCAGGTTTCCAGCACAAATATTCATGTTTGCAAGTTCAAAATGTGCCAATATTCTCAAATTCTACTTAATATTGACTTTTTCCATGAACATTTCTGCCACTGAACTCCTGTGGCCACGTATCTATGGACAGTAAACACAAGAGGGGTCTGAACCAGCTGCCCCTTCCATGAGGTCCTGCCCCCGCCCCTCTGCTTCTCTTAGGCCCCACCCCTGCTTGCTCCATCCCCCCTCCTGCCGTCGCTTGCTCTCCCCCACCCTCACTCACTTTCACCGGGCTGGGGCAGGGGGTTGGGGTGTGAGGTGGGTGTGTGGCAGTGAGGGCGCCAGCTGGGGTTGTGGGCTCTGGGGTGAGGCCAGGGATGAGGGGTTTGGGGTGTGGGAGAGGGCTCTGGGCTGGGGCAGGGAGTTGGGGTGAGGGCTCTGGCTGGGGTTGTGGGTTCTGGGGTGGGGTCAGGGATGAGGGGTTTGGGGTGTGGGAGAGGGCTCTGGGCTGGGGCAGGGAGTTGGGGTGAGGGCTCTGGCTGGGGTTGTGGGTTCTGGGGTGGGGTCAGGGATGAGGGACTTGGGGTGCAGGAGGGAGCTTTGGGCTGGGGCTGGTGGGTTTGGAGTATGGGAGGGGGTGTGGGCTCCAGCTGGGGGTGTGGACTCTGGGGTGGGGCTGGGGAGGAGAGGCTTGGGGTACATGAGAGGGCTCAGGGCTGGGGCAGGGGGCTGGGTACGAGGTCCCAGCGGCACTTCCTGCAGCTCCCTAGGGAACTGCAAGGGGCCAGGGAGTATTCCACCAGCACAGACCCAGTGGAGGGATGATGTACGTGACCCTATGCAGCTACCAAGGCTGGGTATATCGGGAGCAGGAAGGCGCTTAGCATGCCACTGAGTGGTATGGGGTGTCTGAGCTGCAGCCCATAGGCATGGCCGGTGGGTATAACAGGCCAGGGGAGGCGAAGCCTCTCCAGACAGGATGCACTGCACCTCTCTTTGGAGGCACGCCCCTGGCCTGCCACCTTTGGAACCCTGCCAAACGGGTGCCGGGCCGTGGCCCCTTCCACACTCCACCCTGAGGCTCCACTCCCACGTCCCGCTCTTCCCCCTTGGGCCCTGCCCACGCTGCACCTCTTCCCGTCCCCGCTCTGCCTCTTCCCCGAAGCCCCCGCACCCGCAGCTCCCACTTCTCCGCCCCTTTCCCCCGCCCCTCATGCTTCTCCACCACTTCCACCGCGGCCCCCTCTGCCTGCCTCGCGCGCCTCTTCACAGCAGAGAGGCGCAAGCGGGGGGGCCCTTTGGGGAAGGGGCAGAGAGGTGCGGGTGGGGGAGCCCCTCAGGGGAAGGGGCCCAGCAGGCAGAGTGGAGGTGGACTGGGGGCGGCCTCAGAGGGAGGAGCCCAAGTGGGAGCGGGCCTCGGGTGGAGCCAGGGTAGGGCCCCAGTCTGGGTGACAGTGGCCCCTCACACTTCTAGGGAGCTTCCAGCGCTCAGGCCCAGCCTCCCCAAATGTGGGAGCTGGGCCCCACCCTTGTCCCTAGGCAGCCCTTGTGCGGTTGCCATAAATCAGAGCAGTGTCTGGTGCTTCTCTACTCTATGCTGGGGGTTGCACTGGCTCCATCCAGCAGCCAAGAATTCATATGACACAAATGTGGTAGAAACGAAAGCCACTTTTGCTCACCCCCTCTTTCTCGTGAGCTGCCTTCTCTGCTGCATCTCCCCGGGGAGAGACAGCACAGAATTTGTCCCTTCCTAGTTCTCATCATTTGAACATTGTGAATTTACAATTGATTGATAGCTTCCCAGGCCAGAAGGGGCCACTGATCAATTCTAGCCTGACCTCCTGTGTAACACAGGCAACAGAAGCTCCCTGAAAAAAATCCCTACAGCATATCTTTTGGAAGAACATCCAATCCTGATTTAAAAACTTAAAAATGAATGGAGAGCAAAGTTAGCACCATCTGTCTGACACATAAAACCTTATGAAAAACAATTTCAAAATATCCTTTCTTAAATTGAAAATGTTACCATGTAAATCAACCATCCTAGTATTGCCTCATTCCCCTAGCACTGATGGCAAGCACACGTTAAGATAAACTTCTGATACATAATAAGAGAGTCTTTCAGAGTTATAGCAGCAAAGAATCCTGTGGCACCTTATAGACTAACAGACGTTTTGCAGCATGAGCTTTCGTGGATGCATCCGACGAAGTGGGCATTCACCCACGAAAGCTCATGCTGCAAAACGTCTGTTAGTCTATAAGGTGCCACAGGATTCTTTGCTGCTTTTACAGAACCAGACTAACACGGCTACCTCTCTGATACTTTCAGAGTTATGTCATTCAAAAGTACAGAGTGACAGACTGACTTCTTGTAGATCCTCATCATGTAGATCTAGGTTAAGATTTTTTTTAAAATTAGTCCTGATTTGGGGTGGTTCAGTTGACGAACATGAAATGCGCCTCTTTTATAGAGGATGGGCAATCAACAGGCACTGAAAATCAGGCACCAAAAAAATGGATATCCCCATAATCACAAGCACTTTTGAAATTCTTAGCCCTAGCTACTTGGTTGATTTTGGGTCTGGATCAGGGTAATTTCCTCCCCATGATAGTCAATGAATGGTACCTAGATAGACTTAGTTGAAGTCCATTGCCTTTTCCATAGGAAGAATTTCCTGAATGTCTTGATTCCTTTGTTTTACCACTGGTAGCTGTGGGGATTCCTACATCAAGGTACATCTGTGTTTTGCAAGCAGAAGTACCATCTGGAGAAATGTTTCTAATCTGTATCAAGAGTTATTGTTATGTCTGACAATGTTCTCTTTGCTTGAAGGTGATGATGAAAGAACTTAAAGACTGCTTTTTGTGTGTCCAAAAGTGTTCATTTTATTCTGTCAAATCCAGATCTAAGAGAAGAAAGTATTAATCCTTACCATTTCATACATTCTAATACCCACTCAGCCAAATTCCCATTGCAGCTACTTCATTGCAACTGTGAAATTGGCAAGTACGCTCACGTGCACAAACAAAAATCTGCCTTTGTGCATTCGAAATGAGTGATGCTTTATGCAGAGGTGGTGTGGGAAAAGGATAAGATAGCATGGGCAAAGAGAGGTCTTTGTGTGCAATAAATAAGACCTGCTGGAGATTTGACCCCAAAATACATCAATAAATAGATACGCAAATGGTATTTTAAGTAAATAAATAGTTGAAACACAAAGGGTTCAACTATTTGCTGATTTACATCGTACTGAAATCAATAAGGTCACAGGGGATGGAAGCCAGCCTGCAGTTTGACTCATTTTCTGTAGCTCACTTTCACTACTGAGCCACTATTCCAGACAGAGAGGGCCAGCTCCTCAGCTGGTTAAAATCAGCATCACTCTCTTGAACTCTCTGGAGCTATATGGCTGAGGGCTAAATGCAAACTCCACCTTTCTAGAGTCTTTTGTGCTCAATTCTCATTTACTGTAAATAAAGCCAGACCAGCCAAATTCACTTCAGGGAATCTAAGCTTTATTTAAAACTACAAACCAATAGGGCGGTCTTAGAAAAAAACTGTGTTGATATGAATCTACTCGAAGAGCAGAGTATATTACAATACAACAGCAGGATGTCCAGTCAATGACCAAACTGGAGCAGTCTGAGAAGTAAACAGCTCCGACTATAATTCCGTATGTCACTGAAACAGCAATAAAACCTTATCAAGAAGGAATCGCAAGTGCCTAATGAGAATCAGATGCAATGTAATATAGGCTACAGGCCATCTTCTTATCCAGATGCACAGGGAATTATGTACATCAACAGAATATAATTTGGTTTCTTATTGTATTTTTCATACTCGGTGTCTCCCAAAGAGCTTTAGAAAGAAATGAGTTAATTACTGGCTGCAGCAGGTAGGAAAACATAGCCATTATGTGCTCAGCGCTCGTTCACACGCAGCTTTGGATGGCAGAGAGTTCTCTTGGGAGCCGGCCACTTATTCCCGAATCCAGGCTCCTTGCAAAAAGTACAGTGGGGCCTGTAATTTTTACCTGGACAGTTATTAGATGGGTGAAAGGAACTTAATCTTAACGATAATCTGCAAAGGAGAAAAAAAATGGGGTCGTGCCCCCTTTTGCATCTTTCTGATCTAGGGCATGTCAAGGCTGGAGCTGGGAGGGGTAATGCCCAGCTTGGGTGGATGTCCTTGTGCTAGCTAGCACACTAAAAATAGCAGCATGGGCAGGGGCTTAGGCTCTCAGGCAGGGTTGTACTCGGGCAACCAGCCGAAGCCACCGCCTGTGCTCTCGTTCTATTTTTGTGGAGCTAAACTCCAGCGAAGCCAGTGTGTGCACATCTACCAAAGCCGGTAATTACGCCTCCCAGTTGCAGCATAAAGAGAGCCATATACAGAAAGCCTGACAGAGGGGACTAGGTGGGTGTTGTTTAAATTGGTTCTTTTCTGAGGGGAGTCTCATTTTTTTTCTATGAGCTTTCCCACACTTAGTTTGAAAGGGAGATGGCAGGTCTCAAGTGCCCGTTTCCATCTATTGGAGTTAACCTGGGGTGTGGCTGAAGGTCTGCGGCCCATCAATAGCTCCTTATTTCCTGGCAAGCGAAAATGGAGACAAAAGATTTTTAAACAGAGGCCTAGACAAACTGGGCCCAGCCAGACCAGATTGATCTGTGAAGGGCTGCTGTTGAGTCTGGCATTTGAAAGAGAGTCATTCCGCCTTCTCAAAGAACTTTTTCTCCCCTCCCTAGACCATCTCCTGGGGAAGGCTCCAGCCCCTATGGTGTATTTTAGCTTCTGAGAATTCTTTGGGGGAAATGAGGGATCTGCAGTGCCCTGGACCGAAGGAGGTTCTTAGACTGAATTCTGTGGGGCAGGGACTATCTTTTTGTTCTGTGTTTGTACAGCACTTGGCCCTACGAGCTCCTGGTCCAAGACGGGGGCTCCTAGGCACCACCCCCAATACACATACTAAGTTTTGTGAGGGTGTTTCACACAGCCCACCTCTAAAGAGAGGCAAAAGGAATTCTGGAGCCTAACCCTTACCCAGTCTTGGTCAAAGGCACATGGTCAGAGTGGGGTAGTGAAGGGCTGTGGCAGGCATGAACAAGGGCAGAAGAGGACTATGAACTGTCTGGGAAGCGGGTGGGATGATGTTAACAAAATCAAAGAGTTTTAAACCGTCGTAAGAGTCAGCCCCTTCTCAGCTAGGGCCGGACCCAGCTCCCGTCACAAGCTGGAGCAGTTTCTCACAGACTGCAGTGGAAGTTGGATCAAGCCCTTAATTAGCTTTTACTTGCTTGATTTGTACTATGACAATCCTACTCATTCTCCAGGACAGACTTCAAGGAAAGGAAACAAAGTACACAGGCCATGAATTCATCATGTAAAAAGACGTGCAAAGGGGAAGGTTCCCAGTATTATGCCACTGTCTCTCTATACCTTGTAATAAAAATAATAATGAGCTGTGAGGATGAAATTCACCCATGTGCAGAGGGACCACCCAAAACCTATAGAATGCTCAAGTTCTGCTTAAGCTCATTTTGAAGGCGTTCGTGGTGCAGGGGCCTTTGCAGAGGGGTGATTTACCCTCTGAGGTTGGCAACCTTGCAAAGACTTACGCAGGGGCTGTGAGACATCTCACTGACTTCACTGTAAAGGGAGGTGAATGAGAATTGAGCCTAAAGTGCCTAATATGAGGCATAATTTTAAGTCTGTGCGGGATTGGAGCCTTCACCCTAACTTCAAAGCTACGGTTGCCACCTTTATAATTGCAGGTAACCAGACCCCTGAGGCCCTGCCCTCTGTCCTACCTCTTCCCTTGAGGGCCCACCCCTTCTCCACCTCTTCCCAAGGCCCCGCCCCAGCTCTGCCTCTTGCCCCTTAGGCCCTGTCCCTGGCGCTTGCTCCTCTCCCGGCTCCCTCTCCCCCTCCCCGGTCGCCTGCTGGATCGTCTCCACCTTGCTCCCTCCCCCAGCTGGGCTCTGTCTGCTCCAGGGCTCCGCTGAAGCCTGAGAAGGAGGCTGCCTGCAGGTAGGAGGCGGCCCTGGCTGAGCAGGGGCTGGTGCAGGTTAATGAGCCAGCACCTCCCCCAGCCCTGCAGTAACTGGACTTTTGGTGTCCGGGAGTCAGTACATCTGACAGGTGCCCTTTTCGACCAGACTTTCCAGTCGAAAACTGGGCACAAGACAACCCTAATTGACACCAATTGAAGCCAAAAACCAGACTGTTGGGGTCAAATCCAGATGGGTGGCATCCCTACCAAAGCCCTTAGCCAAAAGCAATTCAATCTCACAACCCCCCCCAGTGAGTTAAGAATCCTTCTCCCCATTTTACAGGTGGTCAAACGATAAGAGATACTAAGTGACTTGCTCAATGCCACCGTGAGAGTGAGGGTACATCTCCACAACAGCTGGGGGACACGATTCTCAGCCCGGGTAGACAAACACTCTGCTCAAGCTAGTGCCTAAAAATAGCAATGTAGCCGTGCTGGCACAGGAAGAGGCTTGGGCTAGCCACCTGGGTACAATCCCACCCAGCCCTCTGGGTCTGTAGTTGGGTGTCTAACCTGAGCTGCCGCTGATGCCACCCCAGCCACACCGCTCTTTTTAGATGCTAGCTGGAGCAGAGCTAGCGCATATCTGTCTTCCCAAACCGGGAATTACACCTCCCAGCTGCCGGGGAGACATAGCCCCTGGGTGAGACCTTGCACCTGAAAATGAAAGCGTACTTCCTTTCTTGCACTATTTATGGATAATCCAAAGCTAGCCTGGCTCAAATGTATGCACATTTAAACCACATCGTTGTTTTATGGCTAACACACAGACTCAGGACTCAGGAGATCTGGGTTCTGGTCTCTGTTCAGCCACAGACTTTCCGTGCAGCCATGGGCACCTCGCCTCTCACCTCTATGCCTCCAATTCTTCACCCGTACATTGGGGAGGGGATGAGACTTTACGGGAGAGTTGTGTCTGTTCAGCAAATGAAAGGGGCCTTGAGATGCTCAGACACAAGTGCAAATATCCACATTTCCCACAAATGAGAACCAAATGAGAAAATCGGGACGGGGTGGGGAGTAATAGGAGCCTATATAGGAAAAAGACCCAGAAATCAGGACTGTTCCGATAAAATCAGGACATCTGCTCACCCTAGTTACATCAGCGGGCAGTCCAGCCCTTTGAGTTCCCTGAATGTTTCATAAGATGAGGGGGCTGCCCTGGTGTGCTTGGTCAGAATCTCCCCTCCCTTCACCGTTGTGCCAGCCTTCACCTGCTTATTTTGCTCCCCCTTCAGCTCAGCAGTGAAGCAATTCATGTGTGAGCTCCTGCACTAAGGCCCCACCCCTCTTCGCTCACTTGAATGGGAAGTGAGGGTACATTAGCAATGTACAGCTTCAGGCCCCCATACAGCCAGCCCTTTAAAACAGGAGGGGTTATAAAAATGTCAGAGATTAGGATTAATTAACCACTCACCTGTGAAGCTCCGAGGCATAGAACTGAGAGGTTTGAAACAACACCCCGGGGACCTATTCATGAGCAGGAAACCTGATAGTTTGTCTCCAAAGTCACTCTTTGCATTTAAAGTTCCCAAGTGTTGTCATTGGACGTGTAACGTTTTGTGAACTCCAGTTCAGCAACTGTAGGAAAGATGGTCGTTGCTTTATTTATTTTTGTAATCAATACTTGAGCTTTTCTTCAGTGGAAATAACATAGCACCGAGGCCCATTCTGCTTCCCAAGGGAAGGCTAAACCTATGGGGCACCTTCTGATAATCCGCAGATGTGCGGCTGGCTGGAGCCCCAGAGCTAACAGGAATATTTATTTTGCCATTCACAAAGGGCAGAGCCGGGCAGGCCGGGGGAAGATGGTCTCAGCTTCACTACGTTGCATCTGCAGTCAAAGGGGCAGATGCCCTTGCTTGTTTGGTTCCCTTTTTGCGGCACAGAGAGGGGCATGTTGTGGGCACAAAGGGGTACTGGCCAGAGTATGCAACATCACAGCAAGCCCCAGTTGGTGGGTTCTCTCTTAGGGACTGTTGCCAGCTGGCACAAGTAAGAGAAGTCCCTACACTGCTCTAGCCTGTGCTGGGGCAGAGAATCAGGAGGCTATTAGCAGTGAGCTCTGGGCCCAGCAGAGTCTGTCTCAAATAGGAAGAATGTACCTTACACTGGAGCTGTTCAGGGCAGAGACTGTGTCTTCATGTGTATATGGAGGTAGGACTGTCCTATGGTTAGAGCACTTAGCCTGCACTGTGGGAGACCTGGAGTCAATTCCTGCTCTGCCACAAACATCCTGTGTGACCCTGGGCAAGTCACTTAGTCTCTGTGCCCCGGTTTCCCATCTGTAACATGGGGATAAAAGGGCTTCCCTAACTCAGAGGGGTGTTGTAAGTATAAATACACTCAAGGTTGTAGGGCTTTAGGGTGATAAGGGCCCAGAAGTTCCTAAGATAGAGAGAACTGGTCCAGAGAAGGGCTATTAGGATTAACCGGGGAATGGAAAACCTGTCTTATGAAAGGAGACTCAAAGAGCTTGGCTTGTTTAGCCTAACCAGAAGAAGGCTCAGGGGGGATGTGATTGCTCTTTATAAATATATCAGAGGGATAAATATCAGGGAGGGAGAGGAATTATTTAAGCTTAGTATCAATGTGGACACAGGAACAAATGGATATAAACTGGACACTAGGAAGTTTAGACTTGAAATTAGACGAAGGTTTCTAACAATTAGGGGAGTGAAGTTCTGGAACAACCTTCCCAGGGGAGTAGTGGGGGCAAAAGACATATCTGACTTCTAGACTAAGCTTGATAAGTTTTTGGAGGGGATGGTATGATGGGATAGCTTAATTTTGGCAATTAATTTGACAATTGATCTTTGATTATTAGCAGGTAAATATGCCCAGTGGTCTGTGATGGGATGTTAGATGGGGTGGGATCTGAGTTACTACAGAGAATTCTTTCCTGGGTGCTGGCTGGTGAGTCTTACCCACATGCTCAGGGTTTAACTGATCGCCATATTTGGGGTCGAGAAGGAATTTTCCTCCAGGGCAGATTGGCAGAGGCCCTGGAGGTTTTTTACCTTCCTCTGCAGTGTGGGGCACGAGTCACTTGCTGTAGGATTCTCTGCACCTTGAAGTCTTTAAACCATGATCTGAGGACTTCAATAACTCAGACATAGGTTAGGGGTTTGATACAGGAGTGGGTGGGTGAGATTCTGTGGCCTGCATTGTGCAGGAGGTCAGACTAGATGATCATAATGGTCCCTTCTGACCTTAAAGTCTATGAATCTATGATATACAGACAGATACTATCAGAATTCACATATGAAAGAATAGAGGGACATGATTTAGATTCAGTTACTTTCCACTTACTACTGGTGTTGCCTTCAATTCAAAATATGGTTTCTAAGCTCTCAGACTGAGGAAGGTATTGTTGCTACCTGTAATGCCAGTTTGTTGAAGGAGAGAAAGGCGAGTTGGCTTTGTACTCTGCTATTGCTACATGCCGTTTCCGCCTCTCAGCTCCTCATGAGCATGCTGTTATCGTTAGAGGCCCTGAGGGCAATTGGATTTCGGTTATTGCAGAACTTCATACAGGCTCTTCATAAGGATGCCTATTAACCGTGCACCGTGTAATATCTACAGCAATAACCTGAGACACACAAATGATGCTATTTGAATGTGTGACGTGCCTCGCTTCAAAGTAGATGCTTGTTTTATGGTGAGATTTGTCATACATGAAAATAGCATCCTTTGTTGCAAAATAATGTGATTGACAGGTGTCTTTCTTCCCCAGAGAAGAGCATTAAGGAAGTTGCATAAGAAATGAAGAGCATTCGGAGCAGTGGAGGATACAAACAGATCAACCAATAAGCCATCTGTGGGCAGTGAACGTACCTGTTGGTCACACTCAGCAGGGCTGAATTAGTCAAGCATAGACCCGCCCCTCGCTTCTGATCAGTTCAGATGAATATGTTGTTTAATCCTGTTACCTTGGGTAAAATGTATTTTTTCAAGAGAGCCGAACTCAAGGGACCAAACATGGAGTCAGCGGAAACTTGGCAATTTGGGGGTGAGAGGAGCATTCCAGTTTGGAAAGAATGTGCGCTCCTCTAGCTGTGTAACTTGTAGGAGCGCTCGCGAGCGACACAGCACAAGCTTCCCGGGTTGGGGCAAGCTGAGCTCAGCGCAGGACCAGAGGAGGTAGGGTGACCAGATGTCCTGATAAAATTGGAACTGTCCCAATATTTAACCCTTTGTCCCGCGTCCTGATCAATGTACGATCGGGACACCATTTGTCCCAATATTCAGAGGCGAGCAGGAGAGAGGTGCTAACCCCATGGGTGCTCTGGGGAGGGAGCACCCATGGGCAAAAAATTGCAGCCAAGCCCCCTCCTCCTTGCCTCTTTCTCCGCCCAGTCGCTGCGTCCCTGATCCTCCCCCCCCTCCAGCGCTTCCCCCGCCTAACAGCTGTTTGGTGGGGCTTAGCGCTTTCCACGAGGGAGGGGGGAGGAGCGGGGACGCGGCGCGCTCAGGGGAGGAGGCGGCGAAGAGGCAGGGCAGGGGCAGGGACTTTGGGGAAGGGGGTGGAATGGGGGCAGAGTGAGGGTGGTGCAGGGACGGAAAGAGGCGGGGGGTGGGCGAGCCCCCACCCGGCAGAGGGGAAGTTGGCACCATAGGGGTGAGAGGCAGGCGGGGGGGTGAAGAGGCGAGTGGCGGGGTGTGTGTGAGGAAACGAGTAGTGGGTGAGGGACTAAGGAGGGACGCAGCAAGCCAGCGCCAGGCTGGGGGATGAGGAAGGGGGCGGTGCAGGGGGGCCAAGCAGGGAGGGGGTGGGGCCTGGGGCAGAGTGGGGGTGGAGCCTGGGAGGTGCGGGGGTGGACTGTGGGCGGGGCTGATGGCACCCCAATGTGTCCCGATATTTTAGTGTGGTGATCTGGTCACCCTAGATAGGGGTGCGGGTGGGAAAGAAGTTCTGAGCCTTCTTTAATCTGCCCTGATCTTGGGGTCTGCTTTGAGCTGCTCTCATTTATGCTGGGAACACTAGCCCCTAGAAGTGTGCTGCTAGCACAGGATTGCCAGAGCACCCCTTGCCACCTCACCACGCCCTGTATGCCAAGGGACCAGGAAGGGGTGGTGCTCATAGGCGCCAGCTTTCTCTGGTACTGGTGGGTGCCCCCGCCCCTGGCCCCACCCACTCCAACCCCATCCCCAAAGTCCCCGGCCTAACTCCACCCCCTCCCTGCCCCATTGGATCCCTTCCCCAAATCCCCACCCCGGCCGTGCCTCTTCCCCCAGCGCTCCTCCCCCTGGCCTCCCTGCCCCATGAATCAGCTGCTCTGGGAGGGAGCAGCAAGCACTGGGAGGGAGGGGGGAGAAGCAGGATGCGGCAGCGAGCTCCCAGAGGAGGCAGAGGCGGAGGTGAGCTGGAGCAGAGGGACGGGACAGGGCCACAGGAGCAGACACCAATTTTTTTCTGTGGGTGCTCCAGCCCCGGAGCACCCACGGAGTCGGCGCCTATGGTGGTGCTAAGTAACTAGGCTGGCTTTATGCCACCCTATGCAAAAGGAATCCCTAGGTGCCACTTAGGACACCTTTCTGGTTGTCCGGGGGAGTGGTCTGCAGTATCTGGCCCATGTAATCCACATATAACTGAAATTTGGATGCATCCAGAATGCAAGCAGGGGCAATGAGGGTCAGAGAGAAACAGCCAAAATGAAAATGTCTTTTTTAAATTTCACAAAGCTGGATCTGAACCCAAATTCTGTCCTTGCTTCCCTCCTGTGTTTTTTTATATTACCACCCAGGAGAGACTTTGGATCCCACTTCCCACAAACTAGAGATAAATCATACCAGTAAAATGTCAGCCTAATGCATTCATTCTGTAATAACATCCTGGGAAAACATACGTATGAGGGGAAAGATTTTTCCCCCTCATCATCCACATTCTGAGGATTCATTCTATGAGGCAGATGAATTTGCAGCATTTTAGATTTGGGGAAACTAAATAATGACTAGAAAGTTTGTCTTTATTGCATCCATCTGCTTGGTTAGGATAAGGAGCAGTTCCTTATGACATGTGGATGATAACACATCTGCTGCCGGGAGTCCCAGTAGAGAGTGCCAGTCCTCTCTAGTTCCTTGCTATTAGGCAATAGAACAAAAAACCAACAACTATGGTTGCCTTTGCCAGCTCAAGTTCTCAACGCTGCAGGCTAGATGAAAAATCCACACAATCATGGCACCGTACCATATGTGTTTAAAAGTATTACAACATGCATAATGGAGAGGTCATCGCTTGCTACCCAGAGGTTCCAGGGAAGAGACAGCAGTGAGCTACAGTAGAAGCACACCAGACACAAAAGAAAAAGGAAGCAGAGAAACGTCATTTGAAATGCTGAGCAGCAATTAAAACCAGGACGACCTTGATGCAGGGAATTTCAATAGATTGAGTCTGAGGGCCTGTGCTGACTGGCATTGAAATCTGTGGCAAAACTCGGTAGCCCAGGGTTTCTCAAACTGGGGTCACCACTTGTGTAGGGAAAGCCCCTGGCGGGCCGAGCCGGTGTGTTTACCTGCCCCGTCCGCAGGTCTGGCCAACTGCAGCTCCCACTGGCCGCAAATCGCTGCTTCAGGCCAATGGGAGCTGCTGGAAGCGGCGGCCAGTAAGTCCCTCAGCCCGCGCCGCTTCCAGCAGCTCCCATTGGCCCGGAGCAGCGATCCGCAGCCAGTGGGAGCCGCGATCAGCCAGACCTGCGGATGGGGCTCACACCGGCCAGCCAGGGGCTTTCCCTACACAAGCGGCGACACCTGTTTGAGAAACCCTGCTCTAGCCTTCTTGAATACACAAATTGGGCCCATGTTGTGCTGTGACAGGCACCTGGTTTTCTATCCAAAGGGGATTTAATGACTGTTTCTGGGGAGGAATGTAGGACAGGGATGAGCTCAGTGGTTTGAGCATTTGCCTGCTAAACCCAGGCTTGTGAGTTCAATCCTTGAAGGGGCCATTTAGGGATCTGGGTCAAAAATGTGTCTGGGGATTGGTCTAGATGACCTCCTGATATTGTATTAATTAACTGAGATGTAGTAGCATGAATACTGCATTGTAGGATAGGTAAAGGATGCAGGGATCTGATCCTGTTGGGGCCAAGCAGCCTCTTTAAATTGTGCTGTGAAAAGTAGCTCCTTGCCAGCCCCCACCTGGGAAACTAAAGAGATTGGGGAGGCAAGAAATTGGACTACCCAGCCAGGTGATCATCATGCCCCCTTCTGCCCTTAAAGTCTATGCATCCAAATCTATGAAATGGTCAGTTCAAAATCGCCAGGCTCACTCAGACCCGAGAGCAGAAGTGGGCATTGTGAGACAATGACAAAAGATTGGGAGTGGGGAACATGCTGTCCCATGGAAAGTGCTTCCAGAAGAACCGAATCTTGTCCAATGAGAACGCTCCCTGCAGGTTAATGCTGTGCGCTGCTTTTCTGATCCTTCAGGCATTCTGCTTTTAGTTCCTCTTCAGAGCCACCCTCCCTTTGAAATCCATTCAGAAAAACGTTTATTACCCTGCAAGAATGTTGATTTGTCTCTGCGGAACTTGCACGGAGGAAACAGCTCAATGTGGCGCCGAAACCAACATTTAGAGTAACGACTTGAGGTCAGGATGAATGAACAGATGAATAGCCCGTCTTTGGGCCGCTGAGAAGCTAGCTCATGTCGGACGCAGGCGTGGAATTGATACTTCTCTTCCTTATACGCAGTTTGGCCCCCGTCTAATGTGTGAGTGAGGCCGTATTGACTTGGGTTGGGGTTGGGGCCTCGGCTTTTTTCCCTCTCATCCAGGGACCAGCAGATTGAACTCACTGCTGTCTCTCTCATCACCCGTCTTCTATTTTAAATGTCAAAACTAAGCTTCCCATCCTTTTAAAGTAATTATGGGTCTGATCCAGAACCAGTGAAGAATTTCCATTCACTACAGTGGACTTTGGATCAGGCCCTAGGTTACTAGCGGTTCTCATTGCACGGGTCACCTTCGCAACAGATGTTTAAAGAGTTTCTTACTATGATTCTTCTGAAAACCAAACAGTTTTCAAGTTCCCCACCTCAAAACCCCCAAGCCAAGAAGTGGGGCCCCATACGCCCACAACCACTAGTCCCCTGATTTTTGTGTCTCCCCCCTGGACCAATTCTTGCCTGTCGAGGCGGTATTGGTTTTCCCACTACTGGAACTAGATCTGCTGTAAACTCCACCCTGACAGCCACTGCAAGAGGGACAACCGTGTTGGGCTGCCAGCATTTTAACAAGGGGTTTCCTCAGAAGTATTCCACCCCGGTCACTGACATCAGCCTCCTTCATCCCCTGCAAAAGGAATCCAGCAGTTGGATACTTCCCTACCCTCCTGTAAAAAAAGAAAAGAAAAGAAAAGACCCATTCAGGCCTCCCCCAAAATGCACAAATTCCATATTTTCCCCTGCCTCCCAAATCCACCCTTCCATTCCTCACCCCAGACCCCCATCCTCTAACCTCTCATGCTTTCTCCTCCCCCCAGTATGCTCCAACTCCTCTAGGAACTCCCCCAGCTCCACATGGTCCCTGGCAGCAGCCGCCCCCAGCCATTTGGGTGCCCTACTCAGCACCCCTGCAGGGGCCTGTGGGGGGACACTTTTGGGGGCCCCACAGGCCCAGAGTGGCCCAGGGATTAACAGGGGGCTGGGAGCACCCTGCTCCGCTTCCCTCGCCCCGGCCCCAGCCGTGTCGCTCGGGGGGTGATCCTTGCCCCGCACTCACTGGCGGCGGGAAGTGGAGCACCGTGGCTGGGAGCTGGTGGAGTAGAGCGGGCTGGGGCCGAGTTGCTCTGCTTCCCGCCGCTGCCAGTGAGTGCGGGGTCGCTGGGAGAAGAGGTGGAATGGGGGCGGGCGGGGGGTGGAGCAGGGGGGAAGGGTAAGAGGCAGGGCGGAGGGAGTTGTCCGGGGCCCCACACCCCGCTAGGGAAGGCCCTGCCCCTTGCAGAGGGGGCCCGGCCGAGGGATAGGGCTGGTCGCCAGGGCTGGTGCTGCCGCGTATGCAGCGTATGCCTAAGGACGGCCCTGCCGCAGAGTTCCCCTTATGCTCCCACACAGGCGTGCAGTCTGAGGCACAGCCTAGCCCATAAAAATGACATAATGTCCGTGGCTTCAGTCAGGGGCGAGGATCCAAACTCCAAGCACAAGAGCATGCAGCTGGGTAACATTAAAGATGATGTCCTGTGGTGACGAGATATTAAAGGCTTGATCCTTAACTCTGAATTTCCATCCCTCCTTGGGCTCAGGCTTTTCTGTTAATGTAGAATTTTGTTGGAATTTCCAGGGGGATTTTTCTGTTTGTTTTATTTTAGTGCCGATGCTGAATCATCTAGGAACTGAGGCTTGGTTTGGGTATCAATGTGCTTTTATAAATTATCCACATGCTGAGATTGGATTGAGTTCAAAGTGAACCTTATACCTATTTTTTTAATTATTATTTTTGGTTAATGTTCCTTCAATCCAATCCCAGTCATATTCAGTGGAACGAAAAGTATCTGGCACGTCATGATTCTGAGCCTTAGTCTCTGGAGCTCCTGATCTCCCTGCCATGGAAGGTCCTTGTGGCTGCTGCTCTTCATTTTACAGAGAGTCATATATCAGTTTGCCTTAATTTACCATTACATGCTATGGTGTCTGGAACTAATAAAAATTGCCATGCAAGGCAAATGACTCCTGGTGGGCAGCGCACCTATGGATCCTTTCCCATGTCTCTCCATCCTTTCTATACGTTGGTGACCGAAACTGGACACAGAACTAGCTGAGGGCTAACCAGCACTGAGTAGAGTGGTACTAGCATCTCCTACAATTTGCAAGCTATGCCTCTGGTAATGCAACACAAAATTGCATTTTGTTTTTTGGGTTTTTGCAACAGCATGACATGGCTGATGTTGAGGCTGTGATCCACCACAACGCCCAGATCCTTCTCCGCTGTGCTGCTGCCAAGCCAGTTATCCCCATTCCATATTTGTGCATTTGGGTTTTCTTCCCTAAGTGTAACACCTTACATTTGTCTTTGATTAATTTCATTTTGTTGTCTGTAGCTCAGTTCTCCAATATATAAATATCCTTTTGAAGTTTACCTGTATCCTCCCCTTTAGTTTTGTGCCATCTGCAAATCTGATCTGTGTGCTCTCTATTCTTACATCTGTTGTAGGGGCAGCAGTGATCTGTATGCGCTGTATAACCTGTATGTTCAAAAGGTCTGTTACACCTCCCCCCCCCCCCCCCGCTTTTGTCTCCTCTCCCTCTCTGAATACCTGTGAAGTGGCTTTCCCCCTCCCCCTCCCTCTCCCTCCTGGAATGCTTGTGGGATGAATGGGCTGCTTGAACAGCTGGAAGATCAGAAGCGCTCCCGGGTAGACAAGGTGTTTGGGACAATAATTAGGCAGCGCTCACACACCCAATGCATGGCCGCTGCATGGACACTGCCCGAGGTGGAGTGTGACAAACCAGATGCGGCCAAGTCATCTCTAGTCGCAGGCCATGAGGAGCAGGTCCTTAAAAGGGGAAGGGGGACCATGTGCTCGGCTGTGCACTCACAAGCTTGTACCTCCCATAAAGGCCCTTCGCCCAGACTGTCTGGCCAGTGGTTTGCCGCGTTGCATTCCATCGTGCCTCGGGAAGACTTACCTTCATCGCACTGTCCATCGCTGCGCTGTGGGACACTTACCTTGAAGAATCCTGACATCTCCAGTGCCAGGCCTGTCCTGGGAGCATGAGTATGCGAGTGTGAGTATGACACTTCCCCCTTCTTTTGAGCTTAGCTATCAGTATAATAAACCTGCTGCTTTCTGCCAAACTCTGGTGGGTCATTAGTCCTCCCTAAGCTTACTAGCTGGCCCAATTTCGGGTAACAACATCCAGGTCCTTACTAGAGCTGTTAAATAACACCGGACCCAGACTAGATCCCTGAGGAACCGCACTTGACACCTCCCTCCAGTCTGACATCATTCCATTAATAGTTACTGTTTCCTTACAATATAACCATAAGACATGAGACAACAGGCCAGGGGGTACAAGGAAACAATGGAACAAAACTGGACAGCATGAAAGGCAGTGGTGACAGTACACCAGCTGCCTAATGACAAGGCATCAAAGTTGAGGAGAGCTTGTAAACATTTCTTCACAGCAAGTAGACCAGTGGTCCCTTGTGGAGGAATGTTTGTGCGGGCCCAGTAGGGATTGGGCCAGCCCCGACGGGGAAGGCAGGCAGGGAGGAAGTGCCACTGAGCCCCACTCTGCCCCCAGCTCCGCTCCAGCCCCAACCCCGACCCCAGCTCCTGGCCCTGCCTGCGGCTCAGACCCCAGCCCCGGTCATCAGGCCCCGGCTCCTGACCACAGCCCGGCTCCCGGCCCCAGCTCCAACCCTGGCTGTGGCTCTGCTCCCGGGCCTCACCACAGCCCCACTCCCCAACTTCCAACTGCGGCTCCCAGGAGGACGCAGGCAAACTATATTATGGGCAAGGGGGGCCTGATTTAAAAAGTTTGGGGACCACTGAAATAGACTCTTGCTTTGCTTGTGCTGTAATCCTTGCATGCTCTGCTGCTACCATTTGTGTTTAATGCTCTTGTACCACCTCATTCTAGTCCACCCATTAATGTCTCTTCTTGACAATCAAACTTAGCTTCCCGTAAATGCCATGGTAGGGGCCAGAATACATCATGTTCACTTTGATATCTGCGTAACCTTGAATTGGAATGTGGAGTTAGATCCTCAGGTGCTGTAAATCAGTGTAATTCTAGGACGTGGCCAATAATATTGTTCATGATGCCAGGAAACTGTGAAACAAGCAATGCTGCAGCAATAAATTAGCTCACATACAATTTACAAGCCCTATAACTGTTCCCATGATGTTTCCTTAAGACCTCATTTAATTTAGAACACAGGATAGTCTGGCAGATTATGCAGCGAGAGACTTCATTTTGGGGTTATTTCTCATGGAAAAGAATTAAAAAACAATTATGGAGACAACATGATCTACTGGCTAGGGCACTGAGCTGGGAAGTAAGAGTTCTGGAGTACACACTTTGGGTTTCAGACAGGACTGTACTAGGCATGGGTAACTCATTCCATTTCCTGGGCAGCTGCAACTCACACTAGCTCAACCAAAATTGGCACAGCTATGTCTCCCTGAGCTGGATATTACACCTCCAGCTCTAGTGTAGATATACTCTTACACTGTTAGCCCTTTGGGGCAAGGACTGTCTCAGCATGTGTTTGGACAGTGCTAGCACGATAAACCACTGATCTCAGCCGGGGTGTCTAGGCATTAACATGTACTACCAGCCTATGTCAGTGATGCGACTTTTGTTCAATCAAGATTGTATTTCCTGAAGAATTGCGTGCGAACTGGGAAGATAATTTTCTTTTCCGACGGATTAAGCTTGAGTGTGAAGGGTCTCCTATCCTGGACCTGCAATGGAAACAAGCCCAAATCAGAAATGTGACGATGAAGTAAATTTTCCATGAGGCTAGTAGCATCAGACAGCGGGATAAGTTTCCCCATTTCAGTGAATTAAAAAACAAACCCACATTAGTATAATTTCCAGATCGCAGAATGGTTTCTGAAGCTTTCCAAGTGTCTAAATGGGCCCCGATCCTGCAAACACTTTTGTATGTGCTTAACTTCACGCACATGAGTAATCTCACTGAAATCAGTGGCTCTACTCATGTGTGTCAAGTTAAGCAGGTGAATGAACATTTTCAGGAACAGGGCCCTGCTGCATATTGCTGTTGTAGTTGGAGAGACCCCTCCCAAGAGCTTATCAGTGTTGTACAAAGAATGATAAGGCTTTGGGGAATTCCTTTATTATCTTTGTGCTTTGTCACTCTGCTCTCTCATCATCACTTTTATTTTTAATGTTACTTCTTTGTAATCAGGCCAGTGGTGCTTGGGCAAATTTTACTTATTGGGCATGCATTCACTCTTTAAGGGAACACAAAATATCTTCTCTCCGCCCATAGTTCCTGGGTGGGGGAGGGAGGGGAGGGATTCCCATTCTTTATTCTCCACATTGTTTTGCCATTAATGTTCAGAACAGCCATGGTACTAATGTATATAGTAATACACCACTAACTGCCAAAAAATGCATAATGGAGCTAGTGGACAAAGTACAGTGCTGTGCATTGTCCCAGAGGAGACGCACTGAAACCCAGCTATCATTTTGATTTTAATCCTGGGAAGGCTAGAGTCTCTATGGTCAGTTTTATTTTCAATCAAAAAACAAGAGGCCAAAGATCCTCAGCTGGTAGAAATCAGAGTAGCTCCTCAGAAGCCAATAGAACTACACTGAGTCATACCAGCTGACGATTCACACAATCATAGCAACGTAGGGCTGGAAGGGACCTCGAGAAGCCATCAAGTTCAGCCCACTGAGCTGAGGCAGGACCAAGTCAACTTGGATCATCCCTGACAGGTGTTTGTCCAACCTGTTTTTAAAAACCTCCAGTGATGGTAATTCCACAACCTCCCTTGGATGCCTGTTCCAGTGCTTAACTCCCCTGGGAGTTAGATTTTCCTAGTATCTACCCTCAGTCTCCTTTGCTGCAGATTAAGACCATTACTTCTTGTTGTACCTTCATTGGACATGGAGAACAATTGATCATCCTCCTCTTTATACCAGCCCTTAACAGATTTGAAGACTGTATCAGGTCCCTCTTCAGTCTTCTTTTCTCAAGACTAAATATGCCCAGTTTTTTAACCTTTTGTCACAGGTCAGGTTTTCTAAACCTTTGATCATTTTTGTTGGGTCTCCTCTGGACCCTGCCCAATTTGTCCACATCTTTCCTAAAGTGTGGTGCCCAGAACCGGACACAGGACTCCAGCTGTGGCCTCACTAGTGCCAAGCACAACAGGACAGTTACCTCCCATGTCTTACACAGAATCATAGGACTGGAAGGGACCTCGAGAGGTCATCTAGTCCAGTCCCCTGCACTCATGGCAGGACTAAATATTATCTAGATCAGGGATTCTCAAACTGGGGGTTGGGACCCCCCCAGGGGCTCTCAAGGCTATTACAGGGGGGTCAAAAGCTGTCTGGCTCCACCCCAAACCCCACTTTGCATCCACCATTTATAATGGTGTTAAATATATAAAAACATGTTTTTAATTTATAAGGGGGGGTCGCACTCAGAGGCTTGCTATTTGACAGGGGTCACTAGTACAAAAGATTGAGAACCACTGATCTAGACCATCCCTGACAGGTGTTTGTCCAACCTGCTCTTAAAAATCTCCAGTGATGCAGACTCCACAATCTCCCTGGGCAATTTATTCCAGTGCTTAACAACCCTGACAGTTACAAAGTTCTTCCTAATGTCCAACCTAAACCTCCATTACTGCAATTTAAGCCTGTTGCTTCTTGTCCTATCCTCAGAGGTTAAGAAGAACAATTTTTCTTCCTCCTCCTTGTAACAACCTGTTATGTACTTAAAAACTGTTATCATCCCCCTCCCACTCAGTCTTCTCTTCTCAGACTAAACAAACCCAATTTTTTCAATCTTCCCTCACATATCAGGTTTTCTAAACCTTTGATCATTTTTGTTGCTCTTTGCTGGACTTTCTCCAATTTGTCCACATCTTTCCAGAAATATGGTACCCCAGAACTGGACACAATACTCCAGTTGAGGCCTAATCAGCGTGGAGTAGAGTGGAAGAATTACTTCTCGCGTCTTGCTTACAACACTCCTGCTAATACATCCCACAATGATGTTCGCTTTTCTTTCAATGATTTTATGCTATTGGTTCTTATTTAGCTTGTGGTACACTATGACCCCCAGATCTCTTTCTTCAGTACTCCTTCCTAGTCAGTCCTTTCCCATTTTGTATGTGTGCAACTGATTATTCCTACCTAAGTGCAGCACTTTGCATTTGTCCTTACTGAATTTCATCCTATTTACTTCAGAGTATTTCTCCAGTTTGCCCAGTTCATTTTGAATTTTAATCCTATCCTCCAAAGTACTTGCAACCCCTCCCAGCTTGGTATCATCCGCAAAGTGTACTCTGTATGCCATTATCTAAATCACTGATGAAGATATTGAACAGAATCGGACCCAGAATTGATCCGTTCAGGACACCACTTGATATGTCCTTCCAGCAAGACTGAGAGCCACTAATAGCTACTCTCTGGGAACAGTTTTCCAACCATTATGCACCCACTTTATAGTAGCTCCATCTAGGTTGTATTTCCCTAGTTTGTTTAAGAGAAGGTCATGCAAGACAGTATCAAAAGCTTTACTAAAGTCAAGCTATACCACATCTACTGCTTCCCCTCCATCCACAAGGCTTGTTACTGTGTCAAAGAAAGCTATTAGGTTAGTCTGACCCAATTTGCTCTTGACAAATCAATACTGTTATTTATCAACTTATTATCTTCTAGGTGCTTGCAAATCGATTGCTTAATTATTTGCTCCATTATCTTTCCGGGCACTGAAGTTAAGCTGACTGGTCTGTAATTCCCTGGGTTGTCCTTATTTCCCACACCCTTTTCATAGATGGGCACTATATTTGCCATTTTCCAGTCCTCTGGAAGACAGGGCCTTGCCTTTATGCTGCTGCCTGGCTTCCCTCTACTAGCTCCCTGCATCCCTTGACAGCACATCTGGACTGTCATGTTCTTCTTCAGCTGCCTGTAGAGCCGCAACAATGGGAGCCTCCCGCTTTACAGACCCACGATGAGATCCAGATCCTCAGCTGGAGTAAATGGACACAGGTCCCCTGACGTCAGTAGAGTGATGCTCATTTCCGCCTTCAGTCTGCAGTATCTTGCACTGCCGAGAGCTATGGCTGAAGGGGGCCAGGGGCATACAGTGAAGCACAGCTTGCTTCCCACATCATCCCAGCTTCTGCAACCGGTGCGGCTCACAGGTGAGCGCAAGCTCCTCCCTGCCCAGGCTCTGTAGTTAGCCCCATATCAGCATTCAGGGACAGGGGTCTCTCTCTAATATCTGCTGCTTCCCATCCAGGCAGCGTATTAGACGCGCTCCTAGTGCAGCCAGTGCTTCTGCTCCCTTCAGCACATTGTGGCTCAGCTCAGTCGTTTTTATTTGCATTTCCTCCCTCCCCTCGCCCCCTCCCCCCAGAAGCTATTCCTTGTTTGCTGGCTGGGGTGTCATTTGTATGCAGAGGTTAGCGAAGCCCAGTCACAGCTAGGCCTTGGGCCCATAGATCCTCTCTGCGCATTGCCCAGCCGGCGTTCTGTATGTAAGACAGGCATGTGTCACATTCCAGACCTGCACATCTACCAGTGTGATCTATGCCACCATGTGCCAGCAACGCCCCTCTGCCATGTACATTGGCCAAACCGGGCAGTCTCCGTGCAAAAGAATAAATGGACACAAATCTGACATCAGGAATCATAACATTCAAAAACCAGTAGGAGAACGCTTCAACCTCTCTGGCCATTCAGTAACAGATTTAAAGGTGGCAATTTTGCAACAGAAAAGCTTCAAAAAGAGACTCCAACAAGAAACTGCTGAACTTGAATTGATATGCAAACTAGATACTATCAATTTAGGCTTAAATAGAGCCTGGGAATGGCTGAGCCATTACATACGTTGAATCTATTCCCGCCATGTTAAGTATCTTGTCAAACTGTCTTAAATGGGCTATCCTGATTATCACTACAAAACTTTTTTTTATCCTGCTGACAATAGTTCATCTTAATTAATTAGCCTCTTAGAGTTGGTAGGGCGACTCCCATCTTTTCATGTTCTCTGTATGTATCTATATCTCCTCACTATATGTTCCATTCTATGCGTCCGATGAAGTGGGCTGTAGCCCACGAAAGCTTATGCTCAAAGAAATCTGTTAGTCTCTAAGGTGCCACAAGTACTCCTGTTCTTTTTGCGGATACAGACTAACACGGCTGCTACTCTGATTCCAGACAAGGCTTTTGACAGGTTCGAACTTTGCATCTTCTTTATGGCACGATTCTGGCTACTTAACAGCAAAAATGTCCTAGGTGGACGATCATCCGTCTCCCACAGCTGATGCTGTGCCGTGAAAATTATCTAGTTCAGCAGGCTTGCGTTGTTTGTGGGATTTTATTAGGGAGCGAGTGGTGGGTTGAAAAAGAGAGAAACGGGCAACAGGGCCAGAGAAAGAGGAAACAGCATTAATGTTCTCTTACCGAGATGCAGCAGAAGACAGAGGAGGCAAGGGTGAGACGTGAGCCTGATCCTACATATGTTTGCCCTTGTAACTCTGCTGAGTGGAGTTGCATCAGGATAGACCTAGTGAAACAGGGTGGAGAGTCAGGCCCAGAGACTGGGTGGCAAGGTTGTAGGGTCTAATGCTTACTGATAAATGAGTCGTCCAGAGGAACCTTTATTACGGCGGCAGCACAGCCAATGTCCATCTCATAGGTTTGGAGGAAACAGCCTTCCCTCTTCCTACCACCTGCAACTTGATGTGTCTCTCACTGTAGTGGCAGGTGCTGCAGCAGCATGGGAGACCTCTAGCCTCCTGTCTGGCCAAATCAGCTCTGTTCCCTAAATCTCCTGAGAGCAGTTTGCTGCCAAGGCAGAACGTCTCACCCAAGCTCTAATAGTTCCCCTCTGTGGAAGGGAAGACCCACGTGCAACCCCATTGTCCTCCATGCAGGATGATGTGCCTTTAAAATAACCAAACAAAACAGGGATAGTATTAGTGGAGGCTGTTTCCCAGTCCCCAGGAGGTGCGATGGAGAAGCAGTACCCAGCATTGTTCTCTGGTCCCACTTGTGTGTGTGTGTGTGTGAGAGAGAGAAACACACACACGCGCACACACTGACTGACTACACGGGGGGAGGCTTTGGGACTGGATGAGTGTGAGGCTCATGGACAGTTGGGCTGGAGTTATCCAGGTAAAGCCAGAGCCCAGACCTCCCTTTTCCCTGTCAGGTCTGCCGGGAACCAGACAGGCAGAGGTCAAGTAGCTCTGGTGGAGATGCAGCTGGGGCATCTTACCCAAGCAGGCCCAGCTTATTATGTATACAAGAAGGAAGGTCCAAGGAGCTAGCTGTGCTCAGATTGCAGGAAGGAGATAAGCATGTCAGCTAGTTTGGACCCAGGAAAACATGGTGAGGAGAGTTGCATCCGACGAAGTGGGTATTCACCCACGAAAGCTCATGCTGCAAAACGTCTGTTAGTCTATAAGGTGCCACAGGACTCTTTGCTGCTTTTACAGATCCAGACTAACACGGCTGCCCCTCTGATACTTGACATGGTGAGGAGAGTTACATGCTCACCTGGAAAGGGTATTTGTTTATATCACAAGAAAGGGAGGAATCTGAACTTTGGGAGAGCCCACCCTGGAAGAGAACCTTCCGAGGTAGAAATGTCAAGTTTTTTTTTTATTATTTAAAGATGTATTTTAAAAAATAAAGTGGAAATGCCCCATTAGTGCTCCAGAGCCTCACTCTCATTACTAGTAGAACCCAGTAAACTTGAGTAGAAACCCCTACTGAGTGCTTTGGCTTTGAATCAAGAGCTCAGAGCCAGGCTGTCATGAGAAAGCTGTAACGCGAGGCACACTTGCAAACTAAATCCGATCTTTACTGTAGCCAATAGGCAGTGCCCTATCCCCTCAATAGCTTTAAAATGTTAGAAATAAACCGAATTTTGTGGTTGCCAATAAGGCCACACCCCTGGCAATAATACGGCCTTTAAAGTCACACACACATACGGGCAGACTAGTGAAGGTCAATGGACTTATGCTTCTAAATTCCTTAGGGATATTTAAAAATCTGTTCCTTAATAATAATCATTTCTATTTCACAATGGCTGTAAAACTTTTCAGGCACAGCATTCCTAGGAGAGTATATCTGTTGCCAGCTGGCTACAACTCTTTGTTCTGTCGCCTTACACTTGCATGAGGCACTCAAGAACAACCCCAAAATACAGTGCGTATTGTGTGTTATTTAAGCCATAAGACATGACAGGGTATGTTTTATGGGGCCATTAATTCATGCTGCCGATGACTTTAACCACCAAAGAAGTGTATTAATGGCCCCATAAAACACATCCTGAAGTGTCTTCATATGATTATGAGATTGATCTTCAACTTTAAATGCTGTTGTATACGTAAGCAGGGTCTGAAGGAGCTCTCCCCTGACATCTAGTGACACGCCGGGGGAGAAGACTTCAGGAGCAGACTGTATTTGCATAGACACACCTCCTCTGCCTAGGTATTCAGCGAACAGAGCTGCATTGCCCACGTGATCACTTTTCGACTGGTTTGGGGTTACAATTCACATTGGTGTTGTATGCTGGACTACTAGTGAAATGTTGTTATCCTTATTGTATGGATAAAGGGCAGCAGAACTATACTTAGCCTGCCCTGATTGAGGGTGGCACCTCAACCTCACTTGCTAAGCAGTGGGGGCAGATGCCAAATCCCACTGCTCAAGCTAGGGGAGTGTAGGTGCTGTGTAAAGAGTTCTACATACCATGGGGTCCTTCCCTTTCTAGTGTATAAAAACAGAGCTGGTTGGACTCAGTTGAGCATCAGTGTTGCTGTTCAGTGATTACTAGAACTGAAATCCCGGAGGAGCAGAGCTAAGTCTTAGACTTTCTGTGGGGCCATGTTGGAATGAGAGCCAGTATAGAAGCAGTGGTGCAGAGGTTCCCTGCTACGCAGTGAAATCACTGGCAGAAGGGTTACATATAAAAAAAAATTGTTGAAATAAATTGAAGGGGAAGGTGACCCAGTGGGTCCTTTCACGAAGTAGTTGGCTCCTTATTACAGTCCCTTGGTCACCCAATGACTCTGTTCGTCTCCTTGCCACAAAATGTTGCAATTTTGCTTGAGAAAGACCTTTGATTGGAATAACAGGGGTGTTGCAAGTTGGGATGGAGGTTCACTCGCAGATCTGTGTGTCAGCTTTGGCAGTGCCTGCTTGCAGCAGCCTGTCCTTGGCCTGAAGTCCTGAGATTTTACATTATAAACAAACAGCCGTGTTTGTCAGAATAAAGGTTTAGGCCACAATCCAGCATTTCACCCATGAAGCCAATGGGGCTCAGCACAACTGGAACAAGCTAAGGCCGTAGTTGGTTTGTTTCCTTATGTAGCAAATTTGTTGTTATTACTATAAAGCTATATTGCCTCTGTACATGTTTGGATGCTAGTAACCGTTCGACATTCTGACACCACTAAGAATCTGCTCTCTGATACAAGTTAGATGGGTTTCTATGGGTAGTGACTTTTGATTGGGCAGCATAAAGGTAAAACGATGTTCTAGTGGTTACTAGTAGCACCAATGGAACAGAAATCACTGTATGAACAGCTGTGAAGTGATGGATGGACCTTACTAGTGATCTCGGAAATCTCCCTTCACCCACTTTCCATAAGGACCAGCTTCTGAAGACCCCAAAGGTGATCGTAACAAAAGAATGTGCGTTTTAGAGGGGAAATTAAAAACGAAACGTGATGTTATTAAAAATCCTATATTTTGTTCATATAAACGATCACAGATAAGCTTCTCCTTGATCTCCACTAACCTCTGGCCTGGGAGCTTAGAACATGAAGCAAACCCTTTGGAATTAATAGTTATAGGTAGAAACCATGATAAATTCAGCAGCTGAACATAGTTTTCATCCGAACACAAGCAAAACGCCATGGTTTTCTGTCATTTTACATTCAAACAAGGGGGGGAAATGATGTGGTTTTGGCTGAGTTTTGACTCTTTGGGTTCATTTAGACCCAAGACACACAGTGGAAATGCTGATGTGGACTGGACAACATTTGCTAAAACACCTGACCATAGCCTGTTCAAGAGAACTGCTGTTTATTTCCAGTAGTGCCCACTTTGCACTTGAGAAACAGAGAAGAAAGCACAATCCCTGTCCCGCACAGATCACGGACTAAGGCCAGGCAGCCAGACAAGTCATGGGGAAAGGTACATGTGGCAGTAAGTAAATATAAAGTTGGGTTAAACATATCTAAATGGACATGGAAATCATAACCTAGTTTGACAACGTTTGGGGGAATACCTCACTGGGAGGTCCAAGACTAACTATGTGACCTTCTCCCTATCATCTGCCTGAAACCCCTGTGCAATCCCACCACTGCAGGGAGGGAACAGGGAAGGGCAGCTGTAGATTTCCTTACAGCTGGCAGTTCACTCAAGCAATGAGAAGCAGGCAGGAGCCTCCATAGCTATTTGGCTGGGGTGCTGAGAGACCCAGTTCAGATCTGTAAAGCTCTTTGAGAGCCTGTGCGGGAAGGAGCTGCTGCAGCGCAACGTATTATTGCTACTCCATCCTAATTCCCCATGCTAATCAGGCTCTAATGATCACCAGAGAGCCCTGAGCCAGCACGCAGCAGCTTGCACACCACACCATGGGGCTCTTGAGCTTGTAAACAGGGCGCAAGCTTGTCTACTTGTCCCTGGTGAGGTGAGGCCTCAGTAGCTGCATGTTGGAACCAACCCTGAGACAAGAAACTGCTGAGCACCTCGCTGCCCCAGTGACATCATTCAACTATCCCATGGGAACTGTGAAGCTTCATTAATTAATGTTTATCAAGGGCTTAATGTCCCTTGCAAGAAATAAAGTAGTGTTAGAATTGCAGTAGTTAGAGATGGAAAAGGCCTATTACATCATCAGGTCCTGTCTCCTGCAAAGGCAGGTTATGGTCTCTGTCATCAGGCAGATCCGGCTGGAGCATCCTCCTGCAGCAGGTCCCGGCCTGGCAGGCATACCTGCCTCAGTTTCCCTGATCAGCATCCTCAATCATTTCATGTCAGGCTCTCTTGACACAATAATACCTTCCTTGGGGCTGGATTATTTTAAAACATTATGCAAATGGCCCAGACCACAAGCCCTAAACATGTAGACCATTTCTCACCCCAGTGCCAGCAGTCATTAAAACTCAAGACTTCTTGTTCCTTTGATGCTCCACATAGCACATGCTGGCGCCTTCAACCACACCCAGATGTCAGTCCTCCTGTGTGCTTGTACCAGGATAGCCACCCCAGCCCTTCAAGCAGGACCCCTCACTGTCTCTCTCTGCTGGGGAGCATCCCTCACTCCCTCTGTTCCTCTCCTGGTTCCTCTGGGTCCAGCTCTCCAGTCCTGCATATGCCAGTGGGTAAGCTCTTCTGCTGCCCCCTTGCCTTCAACCCTCTCCTTGGCTCTGGGTCTCCATCTTACAGCCAGCAGGTAACTCCCTCTGCTGCTGCTGCCGCTCCTCCTCCTCCTCCCGCTTTCAGCCCTCTCCGGCTGTCTGGCCCTGGTTGTCCAGCTTGGGATGCCAGTCAGCGAACCCCTCTTACCGCTCTCCTGGCCTTCAACCTTCCCGCAGGAAACACATTTTGCTTCCTTCTGGGAGCCTCTCCATTCCCCTGATCTCTGCTCCTTACCTGCCCCTGACAGCCAGTCTCTGCTCTGACTCACTGGGACTCACTCCATTGGGTCTCTCCCTGATCCTTTACAGTCCTTGGGTGCTGCCCTGCCCTCTTAAAGGGCCAAATGGGAGCACCTGTCCTGGTACACGAGCTCTGGATTTACTTCACTTACAGGAACCAGCCAGCCTGTGGCAGTCTCCGGGATATTACAGTTCCACTTGCTCTTATAGCCACACTGCTAAGAAGGGTTCTCATGCAACAGAGCTAACTGGATAGTGTTTAAGTGATTCTGATGGACAACTTCAAAACTGCTCTACTGTGTGTCATGGGCTCCACACTGTTAATAGCTGACCAAGATTTTCCTTCTGCTTAAATAGTAGGGGCTAAGTATTTGGAGTGCCCCTTCCTGCTGCAACAGTGCATTTCTGAGTGTCCAGAATGAGAACAACCATTGTAGCCAATAGGATTTTAATGATTAGCTACACCTGATGTCAGTATTTAGGACTCAGTGGAGAGATCCATAACTAGTCTCCTGACTCATGCCGAGAGCCAGACCAAGTGAGCCTTATTCGTTCCAGCTAAGGAGGATAAAAGGCTTGGAAGTCACCAGCAGAGTGAACAGAGAAAGCTGAAGCTTATATCTACTATACTGTTATTTAAGTTAACAGTAAGTGCAGCCCTGGGAAGACAGGGAATACAGCGCACAAGTGTACCGTGTGAGGAGCAGAATGGGAACACCACTCATTTACTTCACCGTATTATAGCATTAGTAGGAAAACAACCCCTCCCTTCCCCCCACTATCTGTCCTATACTATATAATATAGTAGCAGAATTGTTTCTACATAGTTTTTCAACATTTTTCCATGAGGCATCAGTGGTTCTCTCAGATGGGCAGCCACAACTCATGTGATATTCACATGGAGTCCAGATGAGTTTAGCCGGGGCAGGGCTGTCACAAAGCAAATCATGTGAACCCATAATGCTGGCAATAACCCACACGCTGTTCCCAGCAGAAGCCCAGTCTCTTCCCACTGGCAGACTCAGACTTGTTGCATGAATTCTATCAGTTGGGTCTTATTTCTGATTAACCGCCATGCAGAAAATCCCACAAATAAACTATAAACCCTTCTCTCCTAGCTACGCTGCTGTGTCTTGTGTTTAGCAGACCGACTTAGCGTTCGATCCCTGGGGAATTTAGTCAGCTTGGTCACTGATTCAGCTCTACTGCACAACCCACAGGACAGAGACATGTCATGGCCCTCTGGTTAGTAGTTGGACAGCCAGCTGGAGGGACAGATACAGCAGATTAGCAGACGCTAGGCAGTTGTTCTTGGAAGGCTAAGACACTGGAGTGTCACCAGCTTTCAGGTCAAACACGGAGCAGCAGCGGATCTTTGTAATAAAAATTCCAAGTTAGAAGAGGCCGGGAGAAAGCTTAAAGAGATGGAAATGAACAAACAAAAAAGTAGTGGACTGAAAAGCCTAGGTGGTGATTTGAAGTTCTTTTTGGAAATCTGGTCACAACATTGACTGCCCCGCTGAACATTTCCACTCACCTGTTCCCATCTTCAGTCCATAGCAGCACATTCCGAGGTGTTGTACATCCCATATTTTGGTCTGGATCCCCAGTCCTCGGGAGAGGGTGAATATGGACACTGAAAGGCCACTGGACCGGGACTCAGGAGACCTGGGTTGTACTCCTGGCCTTTCCACTGTCCTGTCTCAGGCAAGTTGTTTGGACTCTTCCTTCTCCTACCCTTTGTCTGACTGGTCTATTTAGATTATTATGCTATTGGAGTACAGATTGTTTTTTATTTATGTCTGTACATCACCTAGCACAATGGGGGCCCCACCTCAACAAGGGACTTAAAACTACTGTAATACCCCTTTTACGAAATGGCCACACTCTAGGTCTTTATTTGGGGGAAAGGAGCAGAAGTGGGAAGATTAGAGGCAATACCCTTTACCCGGACCAACTATTGCCTCCTGCACTTTGATAGCAGAACACAAACTTCATGCTGAAGCAGAGCACCTGGTTCATTGGGCTGTCTTTGGAGGTTAGTGAAACAAGTTTGGCAGTCAGCAACAGACGACTCTGCCATAGGCACGGTAGTGATCTTCTGTCCATACCTGTCAGAACGCTAGTTCCCACATACCTTCTTATAGTCCAGCTTCACAGGTCACCTTGGTATAGAAATAGCCAGAGAGAGATGAATTGTGAGGGGAGATAGCTAGAGGGCTGGTGACAAACATCTGGCACACTGTAATGTAACATATTACAGGTGTCTGAGCAGGAAGCAAAGAAGGGCATATTTGTTTCAACCCCAGGATCCCGATCAGTAGCAATGCTGTGGGTGGTGCATGCTCCCGGTCTCTATTTAGGAACCAAATTGAGCATTTCTTGCTGTTCCTGCTTCACTCATGGATTGCTGAGGAAGAGCGTGGTGTAGCTCGAAAGCTTGTCTCTCTCACTCAACAGAAGTTGGTCCAATAAAATATATTGTCTCACTACTACATCTGTCTGAATTCAAATAGGCTTTCAGCTTCAGGGAGAGCAGAGGTCATCTGGAAATGGACAACTGACATTTTTTTTTCTGCTCAAGTTTCAGCCTGGGTCAGTTAATGGCGTTCTGAAGATGCTTGCAGAACTTTGGCCCATGCAAAGCGTGTTAGGCCCATGTCCTTCTTAGTGGGAAAATTCTAGTAGGGAGATGTTGGTGTGGGATTGTCAATGCCTTTCTGTGGAAGGGCAGGATGCAGACTTTTCTTAAGGAATTGGTTCAAGAAGCCATTTTTCATAATCTCTCAAACAATAAAGTACATTGAAAAACCTAGGTCAAAAGAACATTATTAAGGTTGTAAAGTCAGAAATGCCAGAAGTAAGGATGCCTGCGCAACCTTAATTTGCCCCCCTGTGTGTGTGCCTTATGAAACAGTCTTTAATTACATGATTACACTGTATTTTTTCTACAGGACCCCAGCCTCATTTAGTGCCAGCCTCCAACAAACCTCTACTTCACAGGCGTGAACTGTGATTTTCAGAGGTCACCAATTTAGCCAAATTTTGGTGGGTTTTCGTTAGGGCAGTAAAAAGCACAATGGTGACACCAGGGCAAGAACCCTACCAAATTTCAGCTATATAGCACAGACATGTTATAGCTTCGGTCAAAACATTTAAAATTTTTCCCTAAACTCATTCTGTGAAACGGCTGAGCTGCTTCTGCTGGAACTAAAATAAATCAATAAATCAGCCAGAGGCACACACCCAGCCTGGAAGACTTCAGCTAGAACAGTTAAAGTTTGGAAAAGTTATAAGCAACTGAAAACAGAGTCTTATAATGGAAAGAGTTAGGCAACCTTGCTACCAGCTCTGCCTATTGTAACTAATGAAGGAAACTATGAACTAGTTGCAGTCTGAGCAATTCAAAAAGGGAAAGACTTGGACCAACTGTGGAAAAGATGGACATTGCCAAAAATATTGTCATGCACCCAGCAGGGATTTGCTAACAGTTTCTCCCCCTGGCCGCCAGGTACTCTTGGGACAGCAGATAGCCAAGCTGTCTCTTCTTCCATTCTGGCTGATCCCCTGGCTGGATCCAAGTTTGCATGGAACAGTCAGGAGGGGAAGGTAGATGTGGCCAGCTGCCTCAATGGCCAAGAAAGGGAGGACAGGCAGGGGCAGAGCGGGTATGAGTTGATTGGTGAATAGCATGGGGAAAAGATAAGAGACAGGGCCAGAAGAAGGGAGGCTAATGAAGATGAAGAATAGAGGAGGCTGCTCTAGGAGCTCATCTTAACCACCCATGGACCAGCTGAACAACCTCCTCTCAAGTTCTCTCCACCAGCTCCTCTCCCCTTAGCAACCCCCCAGGCTCCCTCCCGCTTCTCAGTTCCCACCCAACCCCCTAGACTCTTGTTGCACTGGGAAGTAACAGCAACATGAACGCTGTAATCCAGCGGTTCTCAAACTGGGGGTCGGGACCTCAAGGTGGGTCATGAGTCCATTTTAATGGGGTCGCCAGGGCTGGTGTTAGACTTGCTGGGGGCCAGGGCCAAAGCTGAAACCCAAGCCCCACCGCCCGGGGATGAAGGCAAAGCCTGAGGGCTTCGGCTTTGAAAACCTCCCCCCCCAACACACACACAGGGTGGTGGGGCTCAGGCTTTGGTCCCCCCTTCTGGGGACACGTAGTAATTTTTGTTGTCCGAAGCGGGTCGCGACGCAATGATGTTTGAGAATTGCTGCAAATCACCACACTGTCGGGGGGGGGGGGGAGGGAGGGAGAGCTACTTGGGGGGAAACGCTGGCTTGTTTGCACCCGCAAGGAATGTCACCCCTGGAGCCACACTTGGCAGCCGTGCCCTCTCCTCCACCCCCAATTGGGGGCTTCACACCTGCATTTCTCGGACGTCTTTCCTCTGTCCCTTTCCACACAGCACACAAGCAGGATCTCTCTCTAGCTCCCTCCCCCCATCTCCTCGCAACAGTAATTTGTTCCCCAGCGTCTCTGTCCAGGCACCAGCAAGGTGGCCAGGATGTTTCCCCTCCCTCCACCTCACCCCTGAACAAGTACCAGGCAGCCTTTTCTCCCCACCCCCATCCTCCTTTCCCCACGTTTCTTCCTCACCCTCTGCTCCCCCCATCCCAGCTCAACCCCATCCTCCACCCCCCACTGCCGTTTCTTGCCCCTGCTCCTCAACTCCAAACCCAGCTCCTTCCACCTCCCAACTCACCCCCTCTCCTCCTTGTACCCCAGCTTGGCTCCCTCCCCTCCATCTCAGCTCCTCACCTTCCCCATCCTCCTGGGCAGTTCCCTGCCCCCTGCTCCCCCTCTTCCCCTGCACCCCAGCTCCCGCCCCTCTGCTCCCCTATTCCCTCTGCTCCCCCAACCCAGCTCCCTCCCCTCTCCCACCCTCCACCCCGCTACTCTGCTCCCCTGCACCCCATTCCCCAGCCCAGCTCCCTCCCCTCTGCTCCCCCAGCCCAGCTCCCTCCCCTCTCCCACCCTCCACCCCGCAACTGTGCTCCCCTGCACCCCATTCCCCAGCCCAGCTCCCTCCCACCCTCCACCCCGCTACTGTGCTCCCCTGCACCCCATTCCCCAGCCCAGCTCCTCCTTCCTCCCCCTCCCCCCTTCGGCTCCTCCCCCCTTCGCACCCCAACCGGTTCCCCCGCCCGCGCTCCCGCACCAGCCTAGCGGGCAGGCGCGCGCCCAGCGAGCCGGGTCGCTCCCGGGCCGAGAGGGGGCGGGGGGCGGGAGGGAGCGAGCGCAGGGCGCCTGCGCGGGCGGCTCCCCGGGCTCCCGGCTGGAACGGGACGGGCTGAAATGTAACCAAACAAGCGGCGCCTTTGTAGCGGCTTAAAGGGGCCGCGGCCGCTTCCTGCCGAGCGGGCTCCGCGCAGCCCGGGGACGGGGGCAGCTGCCGGGCGCTGTGCGGCCGGGCCGGGGCGGGGCGGACCCGGGGGCGGGCGGTCGGTCGGTCGGGGCCGGGGCGGAGGATGGCTTGAGCGGCTGGGGAAGTTGTGAGGCGCCGAGCCAGGCTCGCCCCGCCGGGCCACCTGTTTGGCATCCGCTGGGTTGGCTGGACCGGACCGGGCCGGGGAGGGGGCGGCGGCGCCATGTCCAAAGCGATCCAGAAGAAGAACCACTGGAGCAGCCGGGTGCACCAGTGCTCGGCCCGGCGGGCGGGCGGCGGCCGGCCGGGGCTGCCCCTGCTCGGGGGCGCGGAGCACGGGCAGTTCCCCTACGTGGGGGCGGCGGAGGAGGCGGAGGGGGGCGGCCCGCCGGTGCTGGCCGGGGGCGAGGAAGGGGGACTCAGCCCCGGGGAGCTGCTGCTGGAGGTGCAGGGGGTCCGCGTGTCCGGCTTGCCCCGCTACGACGTGCTGGAGGTGATCCGGAGCTGCACGGAGCCCATCGCGGTCAAAGCCGTCAGACAAGGTAAGGGGGCGGCCAGAGAGAGCCGGGAGTGGGTGGGGGGCACTCGGGGTGCAGGGCAAGCCCCGGTGCCCTGGCTCTGGCGGTGCCGCCGGGCCGCCCCCACCTCCTCCCCCCGGGCCGGCGGGGCGCCGCGCTTGCCGGGCGGCTGGGAAGTTTTTCCCGAGCGGGACCGAACTTCTGGGGCCGGCGAAGCTCCCCACCTGCCGGCTGAGCGGTCTCTCCCCCGGCCGGCTCCGGGCGCGCCGTGCCCGGGGTGCGGACCGGACCGGACCGGGGGCGAGGCTGGCTGGGGAGGGGGCGGACCGGGACGCGGCTTCACGCAGCCGGGGAAGCTTCGGTTCTCTCCGCCTTTGCGAGCGCTCCTAAGGGGCAGCTCCTCACCCCCCCGGTCCTGCCATCGAGGCTGGGACTCTCGCTCTGCCAGGCTCGCCGAGTGGCAAAACATTGACTTCGGGGGGTGATGAAATGTTTGCACCGGAGTTGTGCTTCCTCCTCCCCCAGCATCAGAACATGCAACAAAGGTGAACACCCCCCCCTCCTTCTTTGGGCAGTGTTTGATCACAGAGATCAAATGGAAAACGCCAGGCAGGGGCCGCTTCTTGGTGTGGTTAAAGGCAATACAAATGGTTCATTTTTTATCTGTTCGTCCAGGGTCACGACGTGACCTTTGAAACACCTTGCTCCCTTCGATGCGAAGGCTGTAATTGGGCATCGTTTAGGTTCCCCGGTGCAATCAGAGCCCTGTTTTCACGGGGAAATAAATCTTTAAGGCTTGCTACCTTCAAGTCTGGCCGGCCTTAAGCACAACGAGCAATTCCCTTAAGACATTCTTTTAAGTGCACCGAAACCCCTAGCTACAGGCAGTTCTGGAGGCTCAGCAGTTGTGGAGTGAAGTGCTTGGATCTGCTCGCTAATTCTGTTAGTGAACAAAACAAATATTTCACTTCACTGGACCTGGAGGAAGTTCCTGAAAGATTTACTCCTGCAGCAGGGGTGCATCCCATAGACCTGTAGCATTTGGTTGCACTGCTGGATTATGACTAGAGTCTTGTTAAAAAGTATAGGCATGTGATTGCCAGCTGCCTTCCTTAGCTTGTCAAAGGGTTGGTGTGGCATGTGCATGGGGAAGGGAAAAGCTGTAACTATCCCCACTTGGAATGGTTACCGGTATTTTAGCCTTGCTTTCACTCTTAGCAGTAGGTCATTTCTGCATCACTTTGAGCCCGGCGGAAGGGAGGTGAAGGGATTGTATGAGAGCGGTCTCAAATGAGGCTATGGAAGACAGAAGCAAGTGTCTTCCCATGTGAAAAGCCCACTTCACCTTTAACAGTTTAACACAGCAGGTCTAGGTAATAGGTTTGTAGTTTCCAGTGTGGGACTTGAATTTAGTGCCAGGAAACTGTTCCTGTTGCAGCAGCTGTTAAGGTTATTTGAATACCCAGGTTTTTGAAATAAACAGGATTATATTGGAACACCTGTAGGTTTGCATGGTGGCCTAGCACACCAGGGTCATCTATAAATGGAGGCAGGAAGGGAAGTTCTGGTAGGATAATTCAGTAGATTCTTTAGGGGAAAGTTTTATTACTGCACAAACATGTACACATCCCCAAGCGGAGGGATTTGCTGTGTTTGGCAAATGCAGCGATGTTTTGTGTAGTTGATGTGCAGGCAACAACCTATTTACTTGACCCAAAAGAGAATTAATCTCGTCTTTGTTGTTTGGTTGATGCCCTTCTTGTAAATCAGCAGAGCTCTCCTCTAAACGTCTGTCTGCTAGCTCTACTAAAAGCTAGTTTGTAGTTCCATGCACTTGTTCTATGGACATTATTCAAACTTCCATTGTCAAAGGAAATTATAGGAAGAGTAGTGTTCTGTTCCATGTGGTATGTTATGTAATGTGTATTCTTGAGTTGTCAGTGTAATAAATGTCTGCTTCCTTTTAAAAATGGAATGTCTGTTCAAAATATCCCCACACGTTACATAAAGAAGTATCCGAGTAAGATAACTTATAAAACCTAAAATCAATAGAAATATCCCCCCCTCCTTTTTTTTTTAACTGTAGTGGGAGCAATTGTCTTCTTTCTCCTGCTGTATTTGCAGCACAAAGACTGCAGCCCTGAAAACCTGGAAGTGAAATTGACTATGAACAAAGTAAAATTGATTTTCATTTTCCTGGCTGAGTGAAATGCGTAGAGTAAATAAACATAAAGAAATGTAAATGGGGTTTTAAGGATTGTTTACATAAGAACCATTTGTTTTGACAATCACAATAATAATTCGAGATTTTCACAGTTGTGCAGAATTATGGGTTTTAAGCATTTATTTTTTACCAAAATTTATTAAATTTTTGCAGTTGCAGGAAAATATGGGGGAGTGTCACGCAGTGGGGAAGAGGGGAATCAGACAGTAGTTAATGACTGTCGACACTAAGATGCAAAAAGTTAAAGCTTTATAATGATTAAAATACAAATTATCGAAATCACATGTCAAAATATACAAAGTAAATATCCCTACATCAAACTCCAGTAAGTTCTCAAACAGCATTTTTCTTTCTTTGCCTTTCTGTACACTTCTGTTACTGATGGAAATAAAATTTCATTGGTTTGTATATACTGTATATGGGGAAATGGATGTTTACCAACCTTTACTGATAGACTTGGAAGAATTAGATTTTTATTTAAAATGCATGATTTCTGTGTCAGTTTCCAGTAGCAGATTCTCTTTTAATGTAATTTTAAGTTATCATATTCAGCAAGAGTTGCATCTTACTAAAACATGCTGCAAAGTACAGCGTTAAGTGAATGAGTGTAAACACATTTTAACTGTCTGATTCCATTTCCCCTCCTTCTCCCCAGTCCCTGGTGCCTGCCTAACTGATGCTGAAGTTTTGTGACAAACTTAACCTGGAAACTTAAATACTTTATTGGCTTGTCTGCTTTGTATGACATTTACAAGGCTGGAAAAACAGGAAGTTTACTATAAATAAGTCAGTCATCTCTGCAGGCTTGAGCAGAGAAAATAATTGATTTGATCTTGAAGTTAAAACACACACACAAACAAAAAACAAATGTGAAATGAAGGTTTTATATGTTAAACACACTCTTCTTCTTAAAGCCAAGCTTTATAGGATAACAATTCAAAATGCAAACTCCTTCTTTCTTTAACTCTTTCTTTCCCGTAGTGAGTATTCACTTTGAATGGGCACTTGGATACTATGGTGATTTGGGGGGCATATAAGAATACGGCTAATTGGAGTAACTTTTAATGAGAGTTAATAGAAGTAACTGTTCATATGGGATTTGTGTGTGTTTTTAATGTCCCTTGTCCTTTTAATGTGGAATAAGTGAACAACTTTATCCCATAGGTGCTTTTTTTGTATTTTATAATCTTTTGCTTTGGGGAGAAAAAGGGCCCCTGGAAGTTGACTGAGTACCATTCAGTGCTGTCAGAGTTAAGCCAGTAAAGGTACAAGTGAAGAATCAAAACAACAGAACATATTTTAAGTCTGAGGTGTAGTGTTGTTTTTAAAATTGACCACGTTCCCTTCCTGTTTCAGTTTCAAACAAATTGATGATCAACTCTACTTTGAATTCATAAATATAGTCGTATGGACCACTTAATTTGATCTAAGTAAAGAGTGCAAAACTGATGCTACTTCTCCTGAAGCAGGGAGAGGCGGTTGGCCAATGGAGACTCCTGCGACTGTGGGGCTTGTTTCCGATCCTTAGTCCGCTCACGTCTCCGGGCGGAGTTCCTCTGGGCGGCGTCCGCTGGCTCCCTTGACGCCTTCGAGGAGCAGTGGGCGCTGTCCGGGGTTCTCTGCTCGGTGTCACCATCAGGCTCCCTTCTTATGACCCTTTGACCGCACTCCTGTCCCTGTTCTTTTATTAGTTGTCCCCCGCAATTAGTGGGTTTCTGAGGCTCTGTGGCACCTCCCCTTAGGCTGGGGGGGGGGTTCCGTTAGCATGGGGCGGGCTCGCCCGCCCCATTTCCTGGAAACCCAATAGATACTTCTCCTGAAGAAGAGCTCTGTGGAAGCTCGAAAGCTTGTCTCTGTCACCAACGGAAGTTGATCCGATAAAAGATATTAGCTCACCCACCTTGTCTCTCCTTCTCCCATTCATTTTAATATCACATATTTGGTAATGTAAGACTTGCATTAGCATAATATCTTGATTTCCACTGTCCATGCTTAATGTTGTAGCTTCCTGCAATAGACTTGTCTATTTATCCAATGGATAAAATTGCAATACTTGACAGAATGGTATTGTGGTTTTTAAATTTCTCTCTCTTGTTGCTGTTTACATATCCTGATCGAGAGAGCCTGGCACAACAAAAAACGGGTTTCGCATTTGTTCTTGGCAATGGACAAGTTAACAACTTCTCCATAACCGATTAGTTGTGTGCCTTTCATTTAAAATAGGATGTCTTTTTCTTCTTTGTTTTCTCATGAAATACAGAAATTGGGGATATTTCAAGATTAGTCAGATTTCTTTTTTTTCAAACTCTTTGATTAGATGGCATATGTCAAGTTGTTCAAGTCCTCCTTGTCACTGTAAACGAAAAGGTTGTTGAAGAAAACTAAGTCCTCTGTGCACTTTTTAAAAGAAATTGTTTTTAATTTTTTTCTTAACGACTACTGGCTGAAGTTATGGTACATGAGGATCAGTTTATATGAGTGATGTTTTTGGATTACTCTGAAGTCAGTGTGGAGAGGGAGGGGATTTTTTTTTTTTAAAGCCAAGTGTAAGGTAAACAAGGGCAGACATTCATTCCCAAATAGTAGTGACTATGGTTTATCATCTGCTGTCATGTATGTTTGTTTCTTTTAAAACCTTACCTTGACCCTGAGAGAAATTCTAAAACATGGTGAGTTGACAGTAAATTTCTATGGAGCGCTGGCATTAATTACAACTAACAAGCCATGAAGTGTTGGAATCTATTTATGTGAATAGAACAGACCCTTTAAAAGTTGTTTGTATGGGCGTATGTTCTGACATCATTTCCCCAAAAGGGGCCTGTGAAGGATGTGGTATCTTCTAATTATTTTTTGTGTAAAACATCAACAAATATAAAAAAATTGATGCCTCTATGAATTTGTGTGTATAGTAGTTTTACATACTCTGGGAAGGCAGGGTGTCAGGTTGGTTAATAGGTAACATTAAACATTTGATAGGTAGGTTACAGAACCCATGGCTGGCACTGATGCATAATTCTGTGAAATGTAAAAATATTTGCATCCCATGTTTATTTTGGACTCTCATCTGCCTGTTTTTAGGTAAATGCAAATAAGTTTATAAAACTACTTCCTTGATATATCACATGATCTCTCTTTGGTTCTGATAAAGGTTTGGGGTTTGGTTTTTTTCTTTGTTTGTTTGTCTTTTTGTTTCAGCACTTAACAAAATGTCAAACAAAAACATGTTCACAATTCCCTGTGCATTTCCAGTTTGACCCACATCCTTAAAGTTTAGGTAATAGAATCTGAGTTACGGAGAACAACATAAATTTGTACTGATCAAAAATTTCATACTGGCATTTTTGAGGTCGGCATCTATTTTGGACTTCGAGATTACGTTCACCATTTATACTGCAATAGCACACTCAATGCGCTAGCTGCTATCCAAGCATAAAATCAGTGAAGATGCAGTCCCTGTCCGTGAGTTGATCAGAAATTCTGTGCATCTAAAATATTATTGCTCTTAGCACACGTGAAATGTAGACTGTTGTGTATTAAAGTATCACTGTAGTGAAGATCAGGTTTTTATCACGATCAAGCTTACATGCTGTAAGCATTTGTTAGGATTTAGAATGTGAAAATGGACCCTGCTTGTCGCAAAATGATTAGCTATGCATCCAGGTACATACTTTTATGTCGTCGTCCTACAAAGAGTGGGTTAGCATCCCAGAGTTATTCAGTCACAGTCTTAATTTAACAGCCCTGCCATTATTAAAATTTTAAAGAGTTAATATGAGCCTTTAATGTCATAAAATTGGATTATGTTTTTCACAATAAGTTGAATCTTTCAGCCCATTATGTGATGAGACTCTAGGCTCTCTCTTTATGGGCCGTCGTATTGCAGTACATTTAAACCACAATTACAGCTTAATTGCAAGCAATGTTTCAAAATTATTGCGATTATAAGATATTGATGCAGTTCTAGTGGGTTTTTTAGGCTGAATTTTTACTTTAGCAACTCAGACCTGAAGCACTTTTGCCATAATTGGCTAAATGTGAAACATGAAATTCACCTGCTGTATAACTCTTCAATAACTTTAAGGACTGCATTCAGCAAGTTTGATGGCCAAAATGTGAGTGTCTTATTGCTAAAGGAATAAAATATAGGGATATGTGTGATTGGGTTGCTAATCTTGTCATACTTGAAGTTGCAACCGGTCTTCCATTCTCAGACCTGTTTTGATCACATCCATACACACTTCTCCACCCTGTTCCTCAAAAAATGGTCCTCGGGGCACATGTACCAAATCTGAAGCAGTTCTGCTGAAGGATAACTTTTTTGCCAAATTTAAGGTGTGTTTGCTATGCCATTCCAAGATGTGGCACTCATAACAAACTTTGAAAAACACTTCTTTCTTTTTTGAGTAGAAGATTATATGTCTCCAAAATCTTGGTTTACAAAGTCCAAACTTATTTTATGACAGAGGCTGTGAATAGATCTCGTGCGTAGGATTAGCTTGGGAAAGGATAGGTTGGTGGTTACTTGGAGTTTTGGTAACATTTGGGGCCTGCTTCAATTTCCAGCAGATTTCACAAACTATTTGTTAGCCTTCAGCCCAGCAAACTTGGTAGGTCATTTGTTGGCTAAGAACAATGCGGGGGATAGCTCAGTGGTTTGAGCATTGGCCTGCTAAACCCAGGGTTGTGAGTTCAATTCTTGAGGGGGCCATTTAGGGAACTGGGGTAAAAATTTGTCTGGGGATTGGTCCTGCATTGAGCAGGGGGTTGGACTAGATGACCTCCTGAGGTCCCTTCCAACCTTGATATTCTATGAATATGCTCTGTCAGAAGCCCTATGGAATTTACTAGCAGAGTGCACAGGCCTGAAAGCCTATGCTGGGGAGGGGAGGGCTCCTTGGGCAGTGTAGTTTGCTGGGCTGAGCAGAACACTGGAATCAGGACCTCCTTAAGTCTTCTTCCAACTCTGTAACACTGAGGCTAGATCTGCGCTGCAGTTAGATGCCTGTGCCAGCTGGCTTGAGCTAAAGGGCTGCTTAATCGCAGTGTATATGCTTGGGCTGGAGCTGCCCAAGCTCGAACATCTACACTGCCATTAAACAGCGCCTGAGCCCTGGTGAGACTGAGTCAGTGGGCCAGGCCAGCTGGGAGTGTCTAATTACAAGTGTAGACGTAGCCTTAATAATGCTGCAGTGCCCTTAGGGTTCCTTTTTTCCCAAGGATCACATAGTGTGTTACATGAATTAAGCTTCACAAACTCCTTGAGAGTTAGGCTTGTATTAACTCCATTCCACAGGTGGGAAAATTGAGGATTAGAGTTTATCTGGTGTCCGAGGCTACACGGTGAATCGGTGGCAGAGCAAGGGTTACAGCCTCATTTTTCAGAGTCCTATACTAGACTCCCATCCAAGTCCCCTTTAAACTCTCTGTGACTGCTTTTCCCGCTGTGAAACGGGATTAATATTTACCTGTGTCACAGGGAGACAGTACCGTCTTGTGTAAATATTATGGTTAGGTACAGTCATCTGCCCCTATGTCTTGCCGGGCTGCCTTCCACAGAGATAGGAGCAGTTAGAGAATGCAGTTTAAGCAGGGACCGAAGAACACTACTGCTGTCCTTTCTGCAGTTCTCACTTCTCACCCTTGTGCAGATTGGCTGCGTGCTCCAGTCCCTCCCACCCCTTTCCTCCTGTCTCCAAATGTTTGTCCCTTTGTTTGTCTCTTCATCTAGCTAATCGCCTTTTAACGTGACCCCGGTGAAACGATTTAAATTACGTGACACTTGCCACCATTGCACCATTGATTATTCTGCTTGTGTGTTCCCGCTGCCCCGTCTGTCTGCGTGTCTCTTTAGAATGATTGTCAGCTCTTTGGGGCAGGGATTGTTTCATGCTGTTTGCTCAGTGCCTATAGCGTGGTGGGGCCGGATTCTTGTCCCCTGTGCATTACTGTAAGACACCTGATTAATGATAGAGGGACTAGTTGCGTGAAGTAATGTCTCTTATTGGACCCAAATTCTGTTGCGGAAAGGGAAGCTTTTGAGCTTACACTGCTCTTCTTTAGGGCTGGGAAAGGTTCTGTGGTGTCACAGCTAAATGCAAGGTGGGACAGATTGTTTAGCATAAGTAGTTAGCGCAGTGTTGTAGGAGATCATTCAAGGTGAGGTGGCCAGTTAACACTGCCGCAGGCTTAATAATAAGCCATAAATCCAGTGTCTTCATTAAGACTATGACTTAATAATAGAAGACCCCAGCTCGGACAGAATGGATGTGGTTTGACAGTTGCGTTGCATGTGGTGATGGGGGCTCACACAGGGCCATGGGCAGAGCTTACTCCATTTTTTCCTGGCTAGAAGGTGAGAACCCTAAGAATGGCCAGGTTAGACCTTCCAAGCCAGAATGTCACCTGGAGCTACTGCAGAGCCAAGCTGTCCAGGGTTAACATGTCAGCTACTAGCTGTAATGTGGTAATTTATCTTCCCAATCTTGACATGTTGGCCTTACACAGAAGGTGGTGAGGATTGAAAGGTGGAGTTCAGCTTGCTTAGGGTATGTGACCTGTGCACCGTCATGCTGCATTTCAATGTTTTTTCCTGACACTGCACAATTTAACATTGAATTTCCCGTCTTCTCGTTTTTTTATTTTCTAAAACTTACAAGTTTTGGATACCTGTCTGCAGCCTTAATTCAGTTTAAAATATTGAACGCAGATGTAAAGGAAATAAAATTGTCGCTCAGAGGGTCTCATTCAGGCTAAAAGTGCAGCTGGCCTAAATAAAGCCAACATTTGCATCGGTGGGATAGAATAGTGCTGAGCAGAAGAGCTGTATTCTAACTTGCATGAAATCCACATTCAACCACTTGTATCCTGAGACTCAGCCATACATCGGGGTGGGTGAGGGAGTGGAATGAACATGTCCCACAGCCTAGTCTAAGTCTGTAAATCAGTGAAGAAGTCAAGATTTTAAAATAGTTCTTGTCAAATAAGTTAGTTCTCTTCTTTCTTCCAGATGGAGGGTGTGTTTGCTTATATCTTAAGGAATGAGTTAAGAGGTGGTTTTATGCTTCCTCTGGTTTGCTGGAAGCTCCTACATTTGAGACGCATACGTTAAAGGAAATTCTCAGTTCTCATAGTCACAGCTAAATGGTTCGGGTCTCTTGGTTGAAAACGTGGAGAAATCTGGCCTGCGTGAGCGAGTGCCATGAATTTGCAGAAGCAAAATGAAGAAATGGAGGAAAAGTTTGCTTTACCTAGGATGCTGTAGCTTGAATGGGCACTGCTTAGAAAGTGGATACTCCAATACATGTGTGGAGAAGGGGGTTCCTTTTAGCCTTGCACATGCTGTCTCTGGGTAGGGATATACTGCGGCTTGCTCCGAGTTCATGCCTATTGTTTCTTTAATTGTGTCTTCTGTCACCACCCAGAAGTGGAGTGTTCAGGGACCACCTGCACCATGGATACTGGACTAGACTGACACCAGTGTGTCATGTAAAGATGTTGCATGTGCCCCTTGGCTTGCCACTGGTAGCATCCGTTGTACAGCAATAGCTTTTAGGGCATCGCTGAATGTGTGAGACCAGAAAAATAATTTTAAGCAATCATCATCCCTTTTCCTTTCCCCCTCAAACGTTCCCCTACCTTGATGGTTTGGCTTTCACTTTGTTTCAGGCCTGATCTACAACTAAAACTTATTTATCTACCTACGTCAGTCAGGGCTGTGAAAAATGTCATGTCCTGTGCCATGTAGTTAAGTTGACCTACCATCCACTGTATAGGTGGCTGTTCTTCCATCGACTTAGCTACCTCCTCTTGGAGAAATGTATTAATTACACCCAGGATGTGAGGCGTTTCTGCGGCTGTTGCAGCATAGAAATACTGCTCGGCTCTTCAGTCTTGGTGACTAGTCCTTGGTATGTGAAGGAAATCCTCTGCCACCTCTTTCAGGTGTTGCATGCTGGGTTGGACTGTCCCTTCCCAGGAACAGAGAACTTGGACTAGCTGTTAGTTTTTTCTTTTGGGGAAGGTCATTAGGTGCTTCTCTAGGCTTAGGGACTTTCTTGCTATTCAAACATAACATCTTTGCAGCACTTGGTGTCTGGAGTATTGGTGTCTCCAGTGATCTAGTGGAGGCAAGCAGTGCTGTTTCTAAATAAGCCTGGCCTAAATATCAACACTCGGAGTTTGTCTGCACCTCATTAACCCATGGCCACAAGTGAACGAAGACGATCTAAGCTGTGCCATGGCACCTACTTGATTGGCAGCCTATGACAAGGAGGGGAAGATACAACCTGACCGGAAAATGGTGGAAGGTTGGGGGGGATGGGCATGAATTTTCCACTTCCAAATGACCGTGGTAGCTGTCTGCCACTGAGCTGGTATGGTTTTCTCTTTATGGGCAGGCTAGGTGGGTAACATCCCTCACAGACTTCTGGGAATTGCATGGCTCAGGGCAGCTGGGATATCTTCAGCAAGATCCAGCCTTCAGTCTGTAAAGGTCAGACACACCATCTATCCTCTGTGCACTGACACTTTAAATGGCTTCCTGAATTTTTTGGCCACTGGAAGCTGGAATATCAGCAACATTCTCTGTGCTAGTTCCTGACTCTACCTTTGTCAGCTTTTACTCTGAAACGACTTCTTCCTTCTGTTTTGTGTTAGCAATAATATAAATATTCTTAACCACCAGTCTTTGAAAATTGCATTTATTAGGGTGGTTTTTTGAAGAAACTAAATCAGTGTTTCCTGCAGATCCTGGCGTTTTTGGTTACATTTTCACAGACTTGGCATTTGACTCAAAACAGTTCCTAGTTTTATATTTGAGGTGGCTTGTATCACAACTTAAAAAAAAAAATCCGGAGTTAAAAATGTTGTTAGATGTGATGGAGGCTAGTCCATTAAACCCAGTAATGCAGCTCTCTGTGGGATCTGAAGATCATGCTAAATGTACAGTCTTCATACACTTTGACACACACATTTATGCCAGTCCTTTTCTTTGAAATCTGGATTTAGTCAGAACAAACAGCAGAACAGAGGCACATAGAGTTGCAATGTATAGGAAGAAATGATCAGGTTTCCATGGTTTGCTCGCACTTGACAAAACTAACTAGTTTTGGATTATTGTCCCACAATTTTGGAATCTTCTTCATCTTAGCATTTTACTATCCCGTTTGAAATTTGTTTATTTCCTTAATGCAAGTGACTTAAAAAAAATCATCTCTGGATATTTAACTTAGAAAATATTTATTAAAATAAATCCCTTTCTTCCCCTCCCACCTCCCAAACAAATATTGACATGTTCTTTAAATAACATTGCTTTTCAGCTTCTGCTTCTGTGTTAGTAGAGTTGCTTGCATTAAATGGTCACTGGTGCAAATTTACGAGTATGTAAAATAACTAACATCTAAACCTTTGTGTGTAAGTATACACCCAACTAAGTGAGAGAGAGCTGAGTGCCCAGATTTCAGAATGCCCTTCCCACTGTGACCCTTCTTGAGGTGATTGTGAGTGGCAGGGCTTGAGGAGAGAAGAGTGAGCGGACACAAGAGAACATGTGTAACTTTTCTTGGGGGAAATTGTCCTTGATGGGGTCAAGGAACTTGGGATGGTTTTGGAGGGTGGTGAAGGACATTGTAGCAGTTCATAACTGGAGAGGAACAATTAACTGGGAGCTCGGTGCTAGGAAAGGGATGTCTAGCCTCCTGAAGGACATATGACTGGGTGACACATAGTGGAGTAAGTTTCCTAGAAGCATTGCGGTGGAGGCGAGGGATCATCTTCCAGACTCCTGAAATCCCTGACGCACTTACTAACCTTCCTGCTGCTAATGTTGGGACCAGCAACTGTGTCTGATATGGAGGTGAACTCAGAGGAGGCAGCCACAGTGGAAGAACAAGACGCCTTGTGAAGGTGGACAGAGGTTGCTGGAGAGTCTCATTCCCGGTTCTACGGGAAACAAGGACACAATTCTAATTAATAATGACTAAGACAGTCCTTCTGAACCCTAACGATCCAGGTGAACTGGGCTCATTGCTCAAAGCAGGCATGCTAAATGAGTGCGTGTGTGTATTTCTATAGATCAGCTATAAAGCTGATTATTTTGCTATGAATATCCTGCTTTATACTGTGTGTAAAATGAAACTAGCTGTCTAAGCTGTTACAGAATGAGCTCTCCTACTTATCCACACATGCAGTTAGGATTTGGCTAGAAGAGTTATTGTACGGTGGAGCAGGGTTGGTGTGTCCATGCTGAAATCAGTGGGCGTTTTGCCATTGACTTTAGAGGGAGCGGGATTGGGGCTGTGAAAGCTGAGGTGCTATTTCGCAGCAGGGCCCACTTTATAGCGGAAATTGACTCTTACCCGAATGTAATTGAAAAGGATGGCTTTGCAGTAGCAGAGACGCATAGGAAGATACCCCACATGTGACATCGAGCACGGAATGTCCGCAGCTCTCCCTTCTGCAGACTGTATGTGCAGCCAGCGGGATTTTCAGCACTATGCCACCATAAAATAGCATGTCAGTAGCTGTGTTAGATAAATAATATGGCTTGTCCATATTTGGAGCTGTTGTCAGCCCCAGCAGATGCTCCTTTTGGTAATGTGTTGCTGTTGAGAATTCCTCTTTGCTGGGTTGGGAGAATGCTACTTGTGTGACAGCTCTGTTACAAGTTTATCAGTCCGCTACATAATCCAAAATGTGTGAGTTCATCATTTTTGTTTTTCCTCCACCCTTTTCCTTTCCCAAAGAACTTTTTTTTTTGAGATCTGGGGATATGGATCAAATATAAAATCTCTAGTCGAGAAAAAGCAGCATATATATATTTATATATATTTTCTTGTTCAGCTTGAACACTGAAGTGACTAATATGAAATACCTTGTTAATCTGCACTGATTCTTTGCAGCAGGACAGCAGTGTAATTCTTAGGGTTCAACAGATTAAAAGCTACACATTCGGCGTGGGAATGGCTAATTGTTTTACTTTTAAAATTAAGATTAGTTCTTTTATTTTTTCCATGTCAGGTTGACTCTTACCCACGCTAACAACGCTTGCTAGGACTACAAATTTGATTTCTGTACAAAGATGTCAAAGTTGTATAATAACAGTACATACAAATCTACTGATTAGCGATTTTTCCTGCTTCTCCCCAACACCTCCCAAGTGCTATATTATTAACTAAACTCTCTAAAAGCCTGAACTTTTTTTCCCCTTCTCCTCCTGTGGATAATGATCATTTACTTTTTTAATTGTATGTAGCAAAGGTATTGTCTTCTTGCCTAATGTAGGGATTATTGGCACGGATATAAAAGATGAGCTTTGTGAACCTCCTGTGACACTGTGTAATCTTTCCATAACAGATACAGAGCTGGAGTGTTAAGTCCTAGTAATTTTCTCCCTCTTTCTTTGGTTTTTGTAAGTAAGTGTGTGTGTGTGTGTGTGTGTGTGTGTGTGTGTGAGAGGCACAGAACTGCTCTGAGCAGAGTTACAAGACGTGGTTTTAAGAATCCCGGTGCTCACGGGAGTCTTGTCTATGCTAGAGCTCCCTTGGTGATGGTAGTGCAGGGCAACCACAGCCCCGCCAAAGTATGGACCATATGTAGAATCCAGGAGTAGAAGAAAATATTGCAGCAGTGCCTATCCCAAGTATTCAGAAATCATGAGTCTGACCCCTCCCCCCCCAACCTTCCCCAGGAGATTATAAAAATAATAAATTGAGTTCTTTTTATTCAGTGTTTGAAAACCCGAATCCTAACGGCTCAAACTTTCTCCGCAGCAATGAGTGCTAGAAACTTTTGGAAGGAAGGGTGAGATGTTGACATGACTCCAAGAGTTGGGGGTTTTGAGAGATGAAATATCACGAGATCCACAATCAATGGCAGAAGTTGGCCACCCTGAAGTTGAAGCATTATTTAAAAAATGTGAGGAAATCAAAAACACTTATGAACAAGCAAGAGTTTATACCAGTGGTTCTCAACCCGCGGCCCAATCAGCACACAGCTGTGGCCCATGCGACATCCTCAGGGCCATACAGGTAGTATATATATTGTGTGAATGCAGCCGTGGCTCATGATGGAAAATAGGTTGAAAACCACTGGCTTACACCCATGTTACTTCATAATGAGACTTGGGTGGTCCCCAGTCCTTTAAAGACACTTCAAAACTGTACTTGCATGTGGGATTGTCTTGGCAAAACAGCTTTAACACTTGGCCTGTAAGTAATCTAAAGGAACACATGACTTTTAAAAGGCTGCACACGCATTAGACTTCAGTCACTTTAAATGAAGCTGACATTGTAAGCAGAGTTACGTGGCGTAGTGCAGCTTGGTGTTTAAAACGAGTTTCACATTCTTTCTCACTGGTGCTATCAGGCAACTGCTAGTGAGATCTTTTTATGATTCTTGTGAGTCATTACTGGTAAGAGAGCACACCTCTCAACATTATCTTTTGACAGGTAACTAATTTCACTATGCACACAAGTCTCTGGAATTTTAGAGGCCATAAAGTTAAATGTAGTTATGTAATGGCAAACTTAGATGAAAGGTGAATTGTAACAGCTGATTTGATTATTATTTTGAGGGTTGTGGTGTGGGAATGAAGAGGGGGTGAAATCATACTGAATGTTCTATGGCGGGGGAGGGGCTAAATTTGTATTACAGTAGCAGCGAGAGGTCCCAACCACAATCGGGACCCCCTGGTGTTAGATACATGGTAAGAGTCAATCCTTGACCTCAAGTATCAGAGGGGTAGCCGTGTTAGTCTGGTTCTGTAGAAGCAGCAAAGAATCCTGTGGCACGTTATAGCCTAACAGACGTTTTGCAGCATGAGCTTTCGTGGGTGAATACGACCCATGCGACATCCGAAGAAGTGGGTATTCACCCACGAAAGCTCATGCTGCAAAACGTCTGTTAGTCTATAAGGTGCCACAGGATTCTTTGCTAATCCTTGACCTGAGAGCTCGCTACAGTAGAACCTCAGAGTTACGGACACCTCGAGAATGGAGGTTGTTCGTAACTCTGAAATGTTCGTATGTCTGAACAAAACATTGTTGGTTCTTTCAAAAGTTTACAACTGAACATTGACTTCATAGAGCTTTGAAACTTTACTATGCAGAAGAAAAACGCCACTTGCTAGGGTGGATAAAAATCAAGGGTGGGGTTTTGTTTTTTTTTTAAATTGGATTTTTTTGATAAAATGCTTTGAGGAAAAAAATCTATTTTAAAGATAGATACATTATATAGCTCAAAGATATCTCATCATGGAATAGGGATTATTAATTCTATAGTATGAGACAACATATTCATGGTTTTGTAAATGAGTTCCAATAGTTCATGGATTAGGGACCCAATTTTATGAGGTTCTAGGGGTTTCTGTATAGATTATTTAGGTTAATCTTTCTATCTACCCAACGGGACTCAGTGCTCAGTCTAGAAGATACCATCAGAGATGCTTAGTTTTGCAGTTCTCAAACTGTGGATTTGTCTCTTCAGTGGTAACATGCTTGTTAACAGTAAAAATGTTTTAAAATAAATATATAGAGGTGAGAAATAACAGACCTCAACTCTATTGTCCCTCTGCAAATTTGTGTACACAGAGTCAATCCCTTACTTCCCTCTAAAAGTGCAAAGTTTCAAAAAGTTCAACAAATATAAGATTGTTGGGGGCAGAATAGATCTAGACAAGGAGAAGAAATCTGGAGATAATTGTGAGACACGAGGGACAGGGTTTTTTGTTAAAATATTGTAGGTTTTGCTGTTGAAGAAAAAAAATTCAGAATACTTTAACGTTTTAGTTAAATAAAACCATTTAAATGTCTGTCTGGTAGTGGTAATACAGCATGGCAAGAAAATCCTACAGATATTAATGATTAACGTGTTGAACTGGAGATATTTATGAAGTCATTGGGAGGTGAACTCTCTGCTTCAATTACCTTTGGTAAATGAAATAACCAAACAATCATTCATTTTCTGATATAGTTGTAAAACTAATCTGAAAAGTTTTCAAAATAAATCACTGTTTAAAAATGTATAGTGTGTACTTTCTAAAAATGAAACCTACATCTATCTCTGAGTTGTGAAGAATATGTATTAAGGTTATAACAACCACCAAGAATGCACTTTTGTGTAGAAAACCGTGATTAAATTGAGTCTTCTGACTAGCGATTTGACTTAAATCAAATCCACCCTACGGCTTACCCTTTTATTTTTTTGGTAGTTTACATTTAACACAGTGCTGTACTGTATTTACTCTGTGTGTGTGTGTGTGTGTGTGTGTGTGTGTGTGTGTGTGTCTGCTACTGCCTGATTGTGTACTTCTGGTTGCAAATGAAGTGTGTGGTTGACTGGTCAGTTCATAACTCTTGTGTTGGTAATTCTGAGGTTCTGTGGTATCTAAATAGACCATGAAGACCATGGCTGAAAGAAGGGTGGTGATGTTATCCCTGTCTTTTAGATGGGGGGGTGTGGGGGGGAAATGAGACACAGAAGTTAAGAGACTTGACCAAGAAGCCTGTGGCAGAACCAGGAGTCCACATGTCCACATCTTAAAGGACCTAAACTCTCTGTCCTTGTTTACCCAGTTCTGATCCTAGCTATATTACGTTGACATCTTGGTCATGTCATAAATGAGTAAGCAGTGAATACGTGAAGTCTGATCCTGCAAAGATGTTAAGCATGAGGATAGTCCCATTGAACTCAATGCGATCACTCATGTTTAAAATTAAGCATGTGCTAATACAGGGGTCGGCAACCTTTTCAGAAGTGGTGTGCCGAGTCTTTATTTATTCACTCTGATTTAAGGTTTCGCGTGCCAGTCATACATTTTAAAATTTTTAGAAGGTCTCTTTCTATAAGTCTATAATATATAACTAAACTATTGTTGTATGTAAAGTAAATAAGATTTAAAAAATGTTTAAGAAGCTTCATTTAAAATTAAATTAAAATGCAGAGCCCCCCAGACCGGTGGCCATCTTTGGCGCGCATGCCATAGGTTGCCTACCCCTGTGCTAATACTTTATAGAGTCTCTTTGGGTGGAAGAGGTGCTTTAAGCACGGTGCAGGAATGTATAATTTTTATGAGAACGTTGCTGTTTGCAGAATGGTTGAGACTTTGTTTACATGGAAAAAGTGGCACTGGTTTGACTTAAACTAAATCAGTTTTAAAGAGATTTAACTGGTGCAAAACCCTGCATCGAGACGTGTAATGTGGCTTAAGCTAAAGTGAAACGAGCCACTCTTATATCTGCTGAACAAAAAGTGGATATAGATCACAGCAAAGTAGCTGAGAGAAATACAGATATCCAGGGTTAGTCTAAGGACTGCGGAACAGGTGCTAGTACATCAGGAAATATGACACACCATAACCATTGTTTGCTTCATAACAATACAATAACTATGACAATAGCGACTCTTGTATGTTAGTCCCTTTTTTGTTCCTGGAGGAAGCAGTCGAAAAACATAACAAAATGTTGGCTACTTGACTAGCTTGTCACGGTGAGTGATTCTTCGTTTTCCCTCTATATCTCTGTGCTTGGTGTTTTTCTCTCATTTGTTATAACCTCATCTGTATTGGTGGCAGCCATCGTGGTGTCTTACCTCGGGCTGGGAATACAGTATTTATTTTTCCAGCGTTAACTGCAGCGCTGCTTCTGAATTGGCACAAAATCTTGTTCTTGGAAGATGTTTAGTTCAATTTTATAAAGCTATCTGCAGATTCTTCCCTCTGCCCCATGCACCCCAGCTCTCCCCCCCCCCCCCGTTATGGAAAGTTCCTAGGAAATGTACCAGCAAATGAAAACTTTCCATAGGGTTTTTGAACAGACCTACCAAACTTAATAGAAAATTCTGTTCCTGCAGTCGAATTCTGCAGGGTTTTGGAAATATCCCATAGAGTACTGCCACCTGATCACAGCTAGGCAGGCAGAGAACTGAGACTACTGTTGGTATGCAAAAACACACTCCTTTTATTAATTTTATGGTGCCCTTTCCCCTTCTCTTCTTTAGCCACCTGCTATGACTTGTCATAAGCCTGCATTGTAAGTTCTCTTGTGCAGGGACTGGTCCTTGATTGGGATCTCTAGGTACTGCTATTGTGGGTCCCAGGTAATAAAATAATAAAGATGGAAGTGTGATGGCATCACCACACGTTAATCTGGGGATCCCTGTTTTGGAGTTTCTAAGATACATGTTTTAAACACTTGGAAAACCAAAAGTATCTGAGAAATCCTTAAGTTGAAATTCTGGCCCCATTGTAGTTGATGTGAGTTTGGCCATTGATTTCACTGGAGCCAGGATTTTACCATAACCTCTAACCTGTGTGTGCAAAATGGCGGTCTGTTCTTGGGACCCTGTTGTCGGCTTTTATTTGTTCAGTTTTGAATCTCGGCTCTCTAGGTCTTGAGTAAACACCTCACTTGTCGGAGTAGCATTTTCTTTCTTCAGCTTCTCAAGGAGACAGTGAATCTAAAGCCTCTAGACCCTGACTTGCTCACCGGTCCTGCTACCTGTGATGGTTGTAACCCATCGTTATGGGGTCACAGAACAGCTTTATTTAACAGGGAGAGATGAGACTGGCCTTTCTCCTCCCCCTCCCTCCCCCCATTTTAGTTTTAATAAGAGTTCATGGAAGAAAACATTATGGCTGTCAATGTAGTTGATCTTACTGCGTCAAGGGAACCAGTTGCAATACACCAATCTCCTTGGAACATAATTTAGCCTGCACTGAAGCTGGGAATGAACCACGTTTTAACAGTACCCGAAAGCATGTGGCAGACTTAATGACCCCCCCCCCCGCCTCCCCAAGGATATAGAATAGCTCATGTGAAACTCACAGCCATATTTTTCTGGTGTAGAATGCTGCTTTATGCATTTAGCTGAGATTTAGGGTCTGCTTAAGTTCATTAAGCTAAACCCTAGGAGAGGTTTGAAAATGCCAAGTCTGGGAGCATATCTGTGCTCTGACTTATCTTGAGTTTAAAAACCTCTTTTAAAATGCTAATTTATATACTCTACAAACAGTCTGTATTACTAAGCCCAAGCATTCAGAAATCATGAGACTGGTTTAAAAGCCAGGAGATTTTAAATAAAAAGAACCAATATTTATTTATTTAATTGCCTTTTGGTTTTTAAGCCTTTAGATTACCTTTAAATTGTGTATTTCAAGCTTCTCTCCAGTATCGAGAGGGTAAGAAACTTTTTATTTATTAAATTTTTTAAATGAAGGATGAGATACCATACAATTTACCTCCCGGAGCTGAGGCTTTGGCCTGGAGCAGCGATCCGTGGTCAGTGGGAGCCGCGATCGGCCAGACCTGCGGATGGGGCAGGTAAACAAACCGGCCCGGCCCGCCAGGGGGCGTTCCCTACACAAGCGGCGACCCCAGTTTGACAAACACTGAGTTAGATTAAAAATTTGAGATATTCAGGCTTCACCTACAGTACTGGGGTAGTTGAGTAGTTACCACTGTTGATCTGTTTAAGTTGTCATCCATCATTTGGTTGAATGACATCTGAGTTCACTCTGCTTTCAGGCCCTGTCTACGCTAGGGAATTTGAGCAAGAACGTCCCACTGGCATTAGCAATTGGCAGGAGGCCTAGCATAGAGTACTCTCCTGTGGCTTCTGGCTTAAATCTGCTCTGACAATGCTGGACATTGCCAGAAACTTGTCTACACTAGGGCTTCCAATGTGCGATTGAACCAGTAGTAGCAGCAATGGGGAATATTTTGCCCTATTTCACTAGTGTAAATAAGGCCTTAGAATTATTGTGAATGCAGCTAGCTAGCCTGAGACAAGCACTGCACCAATTTACATTCAGACGACTTTCTTTGCAATCATAAGAACTGGAAACATTTGTTTTAAAAGTGAAAGCTCAAATTCTGCAGAAGAGAGGTGCTTGGTCATTAACCTGTTGCTGGATGATCTTTCATATGCTATGTCTGGTAATATCTTCTAGGCACAATGGGTTGTATTAAGTTCTAACTTTTGGGCCTTTGGAGAAAACTACAACATTTCTCAAGGATTTTTCTGTCACTAGGTAAATGATAAATATTTGCACCTTTTAATTTGAGTTTGTCCAACTCTTCTGCCTGGAATTTAGATAAAAAATGGAGTAGGGTGTTGTGGTGAGGATGGGGATGTCCTTTTCCATCTTCAGACTTGGCACTTCCCCCTAATAGGTTAAGTCAAACTTTGAACAACGTTTCAAAGTCTTGCCGTATGGCTTAAATATAAATATCCTTTATTTAAAGGGCCACGAGTGGGTTTTGAGTATTGCATGCAGCAACTCTAGCAGGAAGTTGTTTAACTTGTCTGAATCTTTCTCTCGCTCCAGAGCTGCTATTGAAAATGACAAATTGCTCAAAGCAGTTTCCATGTTTGTCTTTAAAAAATTCAGCTTCTTTCCATCCAGAACACGTGGAAGGCATTTGTGCACTTGACTTAGTGTTTCTCTGTCCTCAGGCTCACACTTAGTGGTTTCTGACTTCATGTAATTTTCACACACAGCTGCTCCTGTTTGTTCCCCTGAATTTTCTATTGGACTTTTTAAAAAATAAAAAGTGTAGTGTAGACATTAAGTCAAATTTCTATATGGTTCGTTCTTTGGGAACCATCGGGAAAAGACAGCACAGAGTTTTAAGGTCCTCAGTGTTCAGATGTGATGCTCAAAGTGTTAGGAAATCTATAATTTAAGCTGAAAAGTCTGTGTATACGCCCGAATAGTCATAATGTCCTTTTAAAACATTTAAGTGATAAATGGTGTTAATGCTTCTGAAAATGGCAACGATTCTTTTGCCTAAATGTTTTCAGTTATTACCTGAAAGTTACCACTTACCAGAAGTATATTTATTTGGACAGATACAATATGCAAAGCAATATAGGTTGACATGATTATTGTAATGATAAAATCCACTGTTTAAAAGGTTTAAAAATATATATTTCCAGACATGTACTTACCCTGCTGTCTGATCTTCAACAACCCGCTTCCCTTTCTTGTGCCTGTTTCCTCTCACTCTTTCTTGTCTTGTCTCTACATTTCAAGCTTTTTGGGGACTCTCTATCACTATATGTATGTACGGTACCTAGCGCCCTGGTGCTTGAAAGGTGGTGGTGGTGGGTGGAGAGGATTTAGTGTGGCCTAGTGCATAGAGCAGTGAACTGTGACTTGACACCAGCGTTCCATTCTTGGCTCTGCCACTGGTCTGCTGGGCAAGTCATTGTCTCTTTCTGCCTCAGTTTCCCTTTTTGTACAACAGGAATAATGATGCCGACCTCTTTGTACAGGGCTTTGAGAGCTAGGGATGAAAAGGGTTATATAAGTGGTAAGCATTAATTAAAGCAGAATATTATGTGAACTGCATCCACTTAGGGATGGATTATAAAGCCCACCTTTCTAGGGTCAGTGAAAGAACCAAGGCCATAGTGTGAGTGAGAATACAGTGATAAATTGGGTATAAATTACACTTATGGTGAAAGGAGCCAGATTGTAATGAGGGAATCAGGCAGCTAGTCATTCATTTCAGGCTGTATGAATTTTGCTTGTATATTCCTTTTGCATAAATGCCATGTGGGTTATTTTTAAGGGAACTCGTTCACTGTAGAAAAGCAAAGGTTGATGTTGTGTGCAACGTCTTACGTTTTCACGGTTCTGTACAAATAATATCTAATTCACACAGCACACCTGTGAGGGTGCAAAGTAGCAATATCTTCCTTTTACCTTGGGGAGGGTGGTCCAATTCATCATTGCCCTGTATCTTTGTGTTCAGGGGGTGTAAATGTTTCCTTTGTGATTTGGCTGCATATTTTAGATCCACTGTGCACTCAATGGCACAAGAGCTTGCACAAGGTCCAGGGCAGGGATGAATTGGGCACCAGGTATCTCGGCCAAAAAAATGGGAATGGGCGGCTGGGTTACAACTTGAGAGCTGCAGCTTCCAGTCCTAGTGTAGACTACAGGGAAACGCTAGCATTAGGATCAAGTTACACTGGAAGATGGACAGAAAGTGTAAATCGTCACATCCCTGGTCATGCAGGCAAGTCTATGTTTCATTGCAAAATCAAGACCTGAGGTCTATCCATGCTAATTGCAAGAACGAGGCCCCATGCTGTTCTGAGCTTGCTGGCTACAAACTTGGTTAAAAGCTGTACTTTGGGCAGGGAGGGCCCACGTCTGAGAAGACAAGGATTTAGATTGTTCTTTTTTCTGACCTCCTAAATGGCGTGAGATTAAAGTGAGTAGGCCGTACCTTCTTGTTCCACTTGAAAATGCTTTTGCTCAAGAAGTATGAATACTGATACAGTATTCAAGAGGGAATTTGAGGATGTTCCAGATGCCTCTTCTATAACTTGAAGGCTTGTTGTGTCCTGACACATCTATTTTTACCCATTTCTCTCTTAATATAATTCTGTTCCTTTAATGTGCTATGAGTCGTTTATTCTTGGCAGGATTATTCTGATGTGCTAATTGTATCATGTTCAAACTCTCCTTAATGTTAATGAGTAATCCTGGAATCTAAATCACACCGGAATAATATTGCTTTCCATGATGTAGGAATTGTCTTATCAGATCAGCAGTCTATCTAGTTCAGTAACCTGTCACAGACCCCGGCTAATACAAGATCCTTCAGAAGAAGGTGTAAAGGAATCCTGAATAAGGTTGGTATGAGAGAATCTATTCTAGGGAAAGTTTCCTCCTGATCCCTCCGCTTGTTGAAGGCTGGCTTATGCCCAGAAGCATGCGGGTTTTTAATATGCGATTATGCCTCTGGATATTCTTGTTATCCATATAAACTCGTAATCCTCTTTTGAATGCTGTGAAGCTCAATGATACCAGACATAATATATTTTTAATGGATATTAAATCTGTATTGCTGTCTGTGTGTCTGGCTAATAAAATTAGTGCATGCTGAATACCCCGCAGTTACCTATTAGGAAACCAACTTCCTCTTTTATATAACAAACCGATAATTGTTTTTTATTTTCTCCGTGGACCATGTTTGTGCCTCTCTCTGCTAATACGATGTCCAGCAGCATATCATCAGGAACAAGGCCCCGTGCCTTAGACGTCTTTTTAATTTTTAAATTTTTTTTATATACCCGGTGGCGGTCCAGGTATTTGGCAGCACTTTGGCGGCGGGGGGTCTGGAGCGAGTGAAGGACCCCCTGCTGCCGAAGACGTGGACCACCGCCAGGTATTCGAATCGGGCCCCACAGTTCCTAAAGCCGGCCCTGATCAGGAATGGATTGTTTTTGTTGCCCTTCATTTTCACTCTTGTGATTGAGGATGGAGACTGTCTCGCTGTAATGCAGTATTTACTCTGAAAGCACTTCTCCCCCTCCCCCCCCTTAATTGCATTCCAGACGAAAGTACAGTCCTCTGCGCCCGAGCAAAGCACTGAAGTTAATGTTCTACTCGAGGTACAAATTCCTCTTTCCTGATACGAAGGGAGCCCAGCACAGTGCATTTGTTCTAATTTTTTTAGGCCAGGTGAAAGCACTGAATTGTAGGAGAAGTGCCTGTAAAATGTGCAAGCAGCAAGCCGTATCTGAGGCTGGAATAGCTTCCTAAGTAGCACAGTTTATAATAATGGGAAGAAGCCATTAGAGCTGTGCGTGCGTGTGTGTGTGTGTGACAGTACGAAGATTTTTGTCTTGCTGAGTCTCCCACAAGGTGGGATCTACTTTTTATATCTGCGGCCATTGTTCCCAGTGCTCCCTGAAAGAAGCAGGGGAGGGATAGCTCTGTGGTTTGAGCATTGGCCTGCTAAACCCAGGGTTGTGAGTTCAATCCTTGAGGAGGCCACTTAGGGATCTGGGGCAAAAATTGGTCCTGCTAGTGAAGGTAGGGGACTGGACTCGATGACCTTTCAAGGTTCCTTCCAGTTCTAGGAGATTGGTATATCTCCAATTATTACCTTATTACCTAATGGGCATAGTGGCCTCTATTAAAGCCAGAATTTTCAAAGGAGCTCTGTGTCTTATATGGAGGACAGACTTTCAGAAGAGTTCAGCTCCCATTTAGGCACCAAAACAAGTGGCTGGATGTTTCTGAAGATCTCAGAATATTGGGTGCTGGTCTCCCTTGGAAAGCTGGTCACTAGTGTCACAAAGTGCACGTTGGAAACTCCAGCTCCAGTTGTGGGCGTTAGCTCACGGCCAGGTTCTCATCTTGAAAATCTGTCCCCACAGGCCTGCCCTGAAACCCAGTGAAATGAATGGACATCCTCCCATTCATTTCAGCGGGCTTTGGATCAGCCTTTAAGTTAGGGATACCTTTAGATTCTTTGCTACTGTCACGTCAAGTCCGAGCAGGGCCAGCACCCGCCACGGTAGACAGAATATGCACTCTGCAGGCCTGTCTGGAGCCTACCGCTAGGCCGATTTGTAATCGGTGCCTAAGTGACTGGAATGGTCTCCATTGACACGTGGGGGATGCGTGTTTGTTTATAAGGCAGGGTTCAGTGTGGCATGTATGAGCCAAAGCGGGTAGCATTTAAGTTTAAGGAAAACTCTCAAAAAAATTTAAGTACAATGAAAATTGTAGCAAAACGAAAATCTTGGCTAACACCAAACACTAATTTCCTTTGGGGAAATGTTCATGGAGCCATTAGGATCCCAGCCCCCACATTGTGCCTCCTTCAAAGATCCCATATTTTGATTTACCTTTGCCCCATTTTCCACCCCTTATCAGAACTCTTCTGAGGCTCTCGTAGAGGATCGTTGCAGTGCTGAGTGGCTACCTCATCTCCATTGGTCTATTACCATTGCGTTTTAGCAGTTGCAAAGGGATGGGGCTAGGTTCTCGGCTGGTGTAAAAGCATAGCTTCATCCAAGTCTGTGGCGCTACGCTAGCTGAGCGTGCAGAGCCTCTAACTCTGGTTAATTGCATTGGCAGTTGTCACAGAGTGACTCTGGCCGCATAAGAGAGAAGAGGCCGTGACTGACCAGTTAAACTCCAGTTGGGCCTGCATGGGCACCTGGGCCCTAGAGGGAAGGAGACAGGGAGAATCAGAGCCTGAGAGGAGTCAGACGCGGGGTGCAGGAGAGCTTCCCACGATTGAGCCAGAGGTTCAGGGAGCAGTGAGGAAAGGCGGCAGGCGTTGCATGGGAGAGCTTCAGGAGACCCAGCAGAGAGAGCTGCGTTCGGATGGAAGCTGAAGCAGGATTGTTGGTGAGATTGACCAGAGTTGGGGCTTGGTGATGAGCCTCTAGGAAAAAGGGGAAGATCCAGCTTGGCTGGGAAGCCGAGCCCAGAAGCAAGAGGGGTGTTGCAGGGGAGGAAGGGCGGGACTCTTAGGCAGAGAGGCCTTGAGGAGCAGAACGCTGCTGGAGCGGGGAACCTACTGGGCAAAGAGCTGAATGAAGGGCAGCGGGTAGGCTGGTCACACAGACTGGAGAGTGGGGCTCTGAATCGTGGCAAAAAGAACTGGGAACCAAGTGCTGCTATTGACTCTGGGGTGGGTGATTTGTGATGTCCCAGCAGAGGGGAATGGAGACTGGTTCTATTGCAAGGTTTTGGGGGAGATACTGCACTGGTGTATGCAAATCCATAACATGAGGCTGGCACTGTATCGGACACTGAGAGACTACATTCCTTTCACAGGCAGACTGAAAGGGAAACTGAGGCTGAGCGTACCTGTTGTGCTGTGACCTCATGCTGGAGGGTACTCGAGGCAGAGTCATCCTACGACAGCAGCAAAGAATCTTGTGGCACCTTATAGACTTGCATCCAACGAAGTGGGCATTCACCCACGAAAGCTCATGCTGCAAAAGGTCTGTTAGTCTATAAGGTGCCACAGGATTCTTTGCTGCTTTTACAGATCCAGACTAACACGGCTACCCCTGTGATACCCTACAACAGCAGTGCTTTTAGGTAGACCACTGGACTGGTCCCACACTTCATTATGTGTTTGATACCTGCGTCTTGTTCTTTAGCTCGAAAGCAGGAGTGTCTGTAACTTGGCTCTGGAGGTTCCCATTTCAGTCCCTGGTGTTGACCAAGATGGCGGCATGTGAGTTCAATATGGCTTCCAAAATTTGAAAATGTGAACTGTTGGATACCCCAGATCTTTCATCTGACTCCACAAGGAAGCGATTTAAGTGGATGGAAGTAGTGAGTGCCTAAGTATTGCCTTCAGAATTAACAAACAACCTTTATTTAGGTCAGCCTGAGCTACTCTCCTGAATTAAAAGATGCATATAAAATTTATAATGGGTTTTTACCCTGTACTATATGTATTTTTTTTTTTTAAAGCCCGGAACAAGGTAGTTCTAAGTACAGTATGTAAGTGAACTGTAAAACTTCCATTAACTATATCAAGTAATGGCAATGCACCAATGGTAACCTTATGAACTACACCGTCTTTAAAGTTTACTGCCTCTGCTTTATGAGCCTCAAAACCTTTTGCACTAAGTGGAAGGATGGCTTTGCTGTAACAGTCCTGTGTCTTACTAGTTTAAGTCTGTCCCCTAAACACTTAGGACAGAAGTAAGCCATCAAATGTCTAGATCTTAAATATGGGAGAAGTTTGGTGTGTGTCTGGGTGGGTGAGAGAGAGATCTGAATTCTATACAACTCACATAAATAAAAACAACAAAATGACGAATAGACAATGACGGCTAGAGACCGTTCAAGTAATTTAAGCTGGAATTTTCAAAAGACCTCAAGACCTGCAGTTGGGAGTCAGATTTTTTTTCAAGCCTGGGTGCTGAGCTTTTTCTCTAAAGGGACCGTTGGGTGGTCAGTGTCAGTCTCCCTGTAATTTACAATAGCAATTTATGTATTATTTACGTGCATTACCCTAGCACCTAGGAGCCCTGAGCATGGGCCAGGACCCCACTGTGCAAGGTGCTGTACAAACACAGAACACTTGTTTAGGATGTCGCATGCTCCTAAGCAATGAAGTCATTGATGCAAGAGAAGTCAGAAGCTAGAGTGGCTTGTCGCACCCTGTTTAGCTATTTTTCATATTGAAAGTGACCATGATAGAATTCTGAAACAGGATAAAAACAAACAAAAGATGACTTTTAAATCAACCCAGTTGTAATATTGCCTTGTGTGACCAGGCAAACCCAAGTTAATTCAGAAAGATTCAAACTTGTTAAGGAAAAGTTTGCAAGTAATGGTACTAATCCCTCTGCATGTGATGTTGAATGATAAATGAAATATTTTAACCAATTTATGATAAGGTGAGAATTTTATTTTCTAAATTTCAAAATGAATTTTATTGGCATCTGTAGACCTAAATGATGAATAAAATGAAGAAATAGAACATACTCTTACTGTTTCAGTAAACAGGGCTGGGAATGGTCTTACGAAGTCTAAGAACTTGGGGCCCGATCCCGTACTCCACGCTGGACAACTGGAAATTTGTTGCAAAGGCTTAATATCTACCTATGTCCAGTGCCAATAACTTGCTCTATTGGTTTACAGTGTCAAATATATATTTCTTTGGTGCCTCTCTATCTTTGTGCATGTATTGGACTGGTTTTGTGGTTTGACTGCACAACACAGAAGGTCAAAATTTCTAGGTAGAGATGGAGATGAGCCAATCTCACTGTTAATTTTATGACTTTTAACTGAATATTTTTTTTGGACCAGCTAATTCAAATCCATGCTTATTGCGGCCTTTGTGGTTTGGAAGTGAAGTGTTCCTGTGTTTAAACCCTATAGTTTTACAGGATGTTGGTTTAGGCTAGAGCTTTGCAAAACCGAAACTTTATAGTTTCCTCTTGTGTTCGAGGGGGTAAGTAGGTGTGCAAAGAGAAATGTGCATAATAAAATGGCAAATACATACACCTCTCTTCTCAAGCATACTGTAGCATCCTGCAGTCACCTTCTTTAAGATTGCATGAAATACAGTGGAAACTAACATGCCCAGCTGATGGCAAATGGGAATAGTTCGTTCCAGCTGAAGTGTAAACTCTCACATGAAATAAAGGAGTACAACCATGTGAAGCGATCACTCTTCGTTCATGGCGAGCACAGTCCTTTTAATTCTTCAAACCCTTGATCTGCAAATAGATTTTACTTTGCCTCTGTTAGACCATCTGGGAAGCTTCTGAGAACAGAGAGAATTCCAAAGGGAGGAAAGACACAGAAGAATGTGATCCTCTGGTCGCCAGGTGTTGACTGCTATTTTAAAACTAACCTGAATTTTTAGTTCTTTGTAAATAAATAGTTCATGCCAACTTTTCAAGTAGCTCCAAAGCCTACTGTCCTGGCAGGTGCACGTCAGCTGTGAACTGCCATAGTTAGACGTAATGTGACAGTCTAGCAAGAGAGAGACAAGATGGGAGAGGTAATATGTTTTATTGGACCAATATTGCCTCACCCATCTTGTCCCTCTGATATCCCGGGACCAACACAGCTACAACTACACAGTCTACCAGTAGATGCATCCCAGAAAGCAGTAGCAGGATCGATTCTTTAATTAGCGCTCTCCAAATGATAACTGGTAGATCAGGATTGAAAAGTCAAATAACCATGTCATCTTGGCTACTGATCCATTAATGACTGCTGCAAATGACACAGCCATTGTAATAGCTAGTGTTGAGACAGACCGTGTAAGGCTTCTCCGATGCTGGGCTTTCTGCAGTCGCTAGTGGGATCTGCTTTCCCCCATGTTCCTGCCAGTCAAATCTTCATATTTGCCCTGGAATTGCGGAGGTCGGATTTTGACAAGCAAGCAGCTGAAGCACTTAACTGTAGTTTTCAAGAGAGGCTTGGGGATTTAGCCAGACTAAGTCCCATTTTTGGCAGTTTAGTCCTGTTTAGCTGTAATGGGAGTCGCACAGCTTCAGACCCGACGCAGTGCTGTGAAAATGTACAGCCTGTTTGGAAAAGCATAGAGAGGTCTGGAGGGAGGCTACTGGGACATTTAGACCACTCTTCCGAAGTGGAGGGGCTTTGCATTGTTCAGGTCTGCAGGCTTATCTCTAATCTTGCCTTGAACATCTCTAATAGTGCTCTCGTTGTCTCACAGGTGAAAACCCCAGCTTAGGGCGGGTGAGGGAAGGGCACGATGAGATGAAGTCAAAGCGCCAGGACTTTGTAATTATTCCACACTACAAGTAATGAATTGAATCCATTATTTGTATGCCTCAGTAAAGCTCAGTGCCACAGGTCGGCAGAAATCCTTTTATTATACTGTGCATCTCTTATTATCTCAGTTGGTGTCATAATAAATGTCTCTCTCCTTATGACTTAGCTTGCGGTGTCTGATGTTAGAATTTTGGCTGTGCTGGGCTCGCATTTAGGCCCTGCCTTCACTGATTTAGTCTTAGCCCTGCTCTGAGCAAAGCTAGCTTATGTGGTATTTTAAAATGGTGGCTGTAGCTAGCTCCCTGTGTATGCTAGAGCTCCCATCCTTGCTAGCAAGCACCCAGTGGAGCTGCACCAGAGAGAAATGGTGGGAAAGTTGGTTTTTTAGGAAAACATGTCCCCGCTGTTGACTGGTTTCCACAATCCATGTAACACACCCACCTGTCAGATTGAATTGAATGCTACTCAGCTAACCACCTTAAAAGGCTGGTTTACTCCAAAGTAGCTGAGTCTGTCCTGGTCCATACTGACGTGTTATGCCTTAAAGTCAAAGGGGATTCCAGAAACGAATAGACAGTACAGACTCCCCAGGAGATAGGCGAGGAGAGGGAGGTGATGTTATTTGGGGATATCTGATGCTCAAAGAGGCTATTAGAAACGGTCCTCTTTTAACAGATAGTATCTGTTTAACCTGGAGCCATGTTATGTGTGTTTCCAAGGAAATGACTTTACTGGGAATGGATGCATCTAAGGAAATCTTTCTCTTCTGCAGCAAGACCTCAAGCCTCTAAATATTAAAGAATTGAATCTTGGAAGCCCTCAAAGATATTGCCCCATTTTACAGATGGGGGGCGGGAATAATGAGTAAGGCTCGCAATTTAGTCATGGATGTTACAGAAGTCACAGGATCTGTGACTTCCAAAGACCTCCGTGACTTCAGCCAGTGCCAGCTGGGAGCTGCCCCAGGCAGGTGTGGCAGCAGGGGGAACCCCTGCAGCTCCTTGTGGGTGGCAGGGGGAACCCCTGGAGCTGCAGAGGGGACCCCTGCAGCTCTCCCCCTCCTCAGAACTCTGGAGTTTCCAGCCTGCCCGCAGCTGCCCAGGCTCCCCATTTTGTCATGAATATTTTTAGTAAGTCGGGGACAGGTCACGGGTTTCTGTGAATTTTTCACTATTGCCCATGACCTGTGTGTTACTCTTACGAAAATTAGCCGTGACAAAATCTTAGCCTTAATAATGAGGAATAAGTGACTCTCTCAATGTCATGCAGAAAGCCTGTGGCAAAGTGGGGAATAGGAAGGATTCAGTTCTCCCAGTCCTGTGCCATAACCCCAAGGCCATCCTTCCTCTCCATTGCCTCTTCATGCATTCTCAACTTCAGGGAAGTTGTCTGTATTCCAGGGAATGCTCGTTCTGGAAGGCACCACATGCCCAGGGTCTGAGAGGAGGTGGTATCTTGCATCCCATCTCCTGTAGCTAGCATGCTTTGTATTGCAATGATGTTTAATACATCAGCTCCTGGACCCTTTGTGTAGGGCAATATTGTGCATTCTTTGTTCTACTCCACTTTTCGCTGTTTCTTTCCTTGCTGCTGATCTTGCTCTTAAAAGCCCTTATTTTTCAGCGTGAGCTAAATAAAACACCGAAAGTGACGACTATTGACATGAACCCATTTGTCTATTGAGGGGCAGGTGAAAGTGCTGTGGGTGACAGCCAAATGTGGGGTTGTGGTCTGGACTCAAATGAGGTGTTAGAGGGCAAAACGGCTTGGAGGTAACTGGCAACATTTTACTGACTAATGTACCTCCCATTAAAACATTAACGACCCTCATGTAGAATTTATAAGTGGTTCCAAAGTGTGAAATAATTTAAGATGCCATGCTCTGCTGGCTTAATGAGTAGTGGAAGTAGACGAACTCAGAATCTGTTTTTTGTACGAAGGGTCTAAAATTCGATATATACAGACGTGGAGACTAGGGAGCATTTTTAGAGTGGGCTCTGCAAACGGCTGTAATATTGATGCCTGTAAATGTAAGCTTGCTTCAGTTTTGTTGACTTCAAACTATGCGTTAAGCAGTGGATCTCCAGGTTTTAGCAGTAGGTGTATATGTATGAAGAAGTGGACAAGATTCTTCCTTAGATGGAAAGATGCCGCGGAAAGAGTTCCCATGTCTGTGGTACGCAGGAACTTGAGAGAGGTGAACAGTGCACGCTTTTGAAGAAGTTCCCTACCATCAGGTGCCATTTGGGACCCTTTATAGTGGGAGCAGCAAGGTGGAGGAGATAAGGATGGGAAGCAATTCTGTGCTCAGGTGCAACTTTGCCACAACAATTCATTATGAGACCAAATGGTGATATTGTGTCTCAGATCCCCTCTCTTATTGGGGCACGGTTGGGTTTAAGGAAGGAAACGGCTCTCACGTTTGAAACTTGTAGAATGTATTTGAAGACAAGACTGACTGCCTTGTTCGTTTGGGTTTTTATAGATTTCTGCCAAATATGGATATTACAGAGTAGCTTTCTGGCAAGCCACCACGTTCCAGGACTGATCAGCCTATTTATAATTGAAAACCGTTCAACAGGACCATCTTTCACCAGTTGAACTAGCCAATGGTTTTGGTTTTACTTTTTTTATTTTTAAACAAAACGGTCTCTGCTGGGACTGGTGTCCTTTCCTGTCTCTGTGACCGTGTGGAAAGTTCTCACTTGAAATTATTCTTCAGTTGCATTTTAACACAACAGTCTGAACAGAGGTGGTTGCAAAAACCACAAAGATCTGTTTCTGTATTGGAAATCTTAGATGCAAGTGTGGTGTTATACGAAAATCCAGATGACGACAAATTTTATTTAGACTCGATTTATGCAGCGAATTACCTTTTTAAGGCTCTGCAGAAAATACCCCCTTTTGTAGACTTGCAATAAACAAACAAACACTACCAGTTTATGTCAAATACTGGAGGATTTACAGATGACTTTCATGTGGTTTGAAGGTATAATATATACAAGATAATGGCAACATACAAAAAGGGTATCATTTACAGTAAGTGTGAGGTTTAATACAAGAGTTTATGGGCTAAAATCCTTTTTGTGCATTCCAGCACTCGAATAACCTATAATAAGGCTTTTACAGTGTATAGTATTTTTTAAAGCAAATTTTTATTTCCCTAATATACTTCCAATCTAACAGTGCTTGTCCTGTGTTTTATTCGGTGTGCTGTTAGCTGCATTAACTAGCAAACAGCTGGGGGGGTCTAATGCTTGAACCATGCAGCAGCTGCTAATTAAAAATATATAATACAGCTCTGATTAGTTTATAATGATTATAATCCCCTTAAATTTGATTATTACAGCAGCGTGCTAACCTCAGCCACCCTCTTTCACTGTGGGGGCCTGTAAGTCACAAAACTAGTCATTAAGTGCTGATAGCTGGTTCCTAAAGGATTATTTCCCAAACAGAATGGTGTGGCTGAATAAAGATGTCTGTTTCCCATCTGCCATTGGACTCTTCAGAGCTGCACGGTTTTGTTTTTTCTTCTGCTCCGCTGCTGTTGGTTTCGGAAAAAACAATTGTGCCTTTTTATAGTTGTGTGCTCTGTTGATGGGCTTCCCCTCACCCCCCTTTAAAACAAGACAGCTTCCACTGTCATGCTGGCTTAGAGGGAAACAGAAATCCAGGAGTTCCCTTGTGTACAATTTTAAGATTCCTTATCTAACATTCAGGAACTGTGTGTGTGGTGGTGGTGGGGGGGGGTTGTTTGTTCAAACCTGTCCCTCTCTGCACCCTCCTCCCCTGCTTGCAAACAGTCTTTTTAAAACGTGTGAGGAGACTTTCAAAAGCGCCCGACTTTCAATGGGCCTTTTGCTCCTAAAAGCCTTAGCTACATTTTGAAAATCTCCCCTCATAGTGCCCATAGTTCAATTCATGTTGAGCCACCTAGATAAATCTCTCCTCCCTCTCCCAACCCAAAGTACTGAGCACTCAGCAGCTCCTATTGATTTCATGGGGGGGGCCGGGGGGGCAGTTCTTTCACCTTTGCCGCTGTCAGGGGAATTCTCAGCAACTCCTGACGCTCAGAACAGGGCCCTGGGAAGGGAAGGGAAGGCTTTTGGGTGGGTGGTTGAGAAGAAGCAGGTGGGGTTTTGGTCGGAGAGTTCAGCTGGCAGCTCTGTGTCTGAAGCAGGCATGTGGTTGGAGGTAAAACAATCCAAACAAAGCAAAATGTTTGCTTTGGCCGCTGTTTTTAAATGTAAAGGGGAAATAATTGTAAAATAAATACAACCGTCTCTCCCCTCCCCCCCCCCCTTGAATAACAAGCCACGCCTCTCATCACTCTGATCACACTGCTTGCGTCTCGTAGCCTTTACCCCTCTCTTCGGAGGGTGAGCTTTTCAAGTCAGGGGCTGGCTCTTTAGTGATTATGCAGTGCCTAGCACACTGGGGCCAAAGCTGAGGTGGGGCTTCTGAGTGCTATTGCCATGTAAATCATGCCGCTTCCTGCCATGGAGCGGTTGGGAAGCCTGAGTCCAGCGCTGCAGGAGAGAGATTGCCAGGAGACTTGGAAGGGTGCTGTTTCAGAGGCCTTGTCAAATAGTGCCCTGATCTGGCAGCATCGTTCCTGACTAGCACGCAGAGTTCATCTAAGACCGGGGGACCTCATGTTAATGGAAGCTCTGCAGTAGGGATTTTAATAAATGCATGAGATAACAAAACCAGTAATTTAAAAAATCTACCAGATTAAAATAAGCACCTGCACCTCCAGGCTGTGGTTATTATTCATTTATTAAACAGCTGTTCAAAGGAAAGCTGACATTGTCCCAGAACAATAAGTTTATGCAAACCCTGGCCAGCTTGGCAAAAATAGCAAAAAAGAGCAGGCGATGATTACAAACTGTCAGGTGGTGATTACATTACACATCCCTGCTTCTGTCTCAATTAACCTCCTGCTTACCAGCCAGCTGAACAGTCCAGAAATCCAGGAGCTCTTAAAAATTCTGATTGATGTCTTAAAACAAGCTCTACTTCCCAAACTTGGGGATAGTTCTTCATGATCATGCCCAAAGGTGCTTGGTTCAGAATGATACAGCCCAGCCACATCTGGTACTGGGTTCTCAATGGGTATGCACTGGAGTCACATTGGTTTACACCAATTGAGGATCTGGTCCATTGTCTCATATTGGTACAGTAATTGGTTATAATTTTTCAAGGTACACAGGCATGAGTTGCCATGTATCCCTGAACTGAACAGGGCCCAGTTTCTTACAGTGCGTAACTGTTTTGCTAAAGGGATCCTGTCGAGGCTGGGAGGTGTAAAATTAGATCTACCAGCTTTGCTTTGGGTCACAGGTGCCAGCAAGCGTGTCTTGCCATTCTTCTGGGAGGGAGGCTTCTTGTAAACTTCAATACCCTGCTGACTGCCAAGAACTTAGTATGCAGAAGGGATGGTGTGCTGTACTTCTATCATGTCCTCAAGTGCCTTGAGTTTGTTTCTGATGGGTTGCCTGGCTGAGAAGGTGGGTGTTCACCTGTTTCCAGCCCTTTGGTTTTTTTAGAGTGCTGATAAGATATGTGAAAAATAGTTATTTTTAGTAGATTTTCTGGCTTGGATCCGTCAGTATTGTCACTGACTTTATTTCATGGATTTTATTTTTAAGTGAACATATCACTTTATTTAAAATCTAGGTGCGTACAGATGTTTCTTCACTTCTCAAGCGATAGCTTTTGTATTTTCCGACAGTTGACGCTTGTAGGTGCTGTATCAGCTCATTAGGAAAAGCCAGCTAATAAGGTGTTTATTCAATTAAGCCACTTCTGTGAGTGTCAAGGAAAAAGGGATAATTGACTAGGCTCTGAGAAGTGTGCCATTTCTGGTCGCTTCTAACTCTGATCTCCAGTCTGAGAGTTACAAGCCTACAACCAAACCGTTCTTTAGGGGTAGGGAAGGGAAGAGAATTTCAGTGTATGTGACTCTCACTTAGACCCCTTCTGGTGCTGTGAGATGGCTGTGTAATAAAGACGGAGCAATTGAGATTTATGATTCTCTTCGGGGAAGAGCCGGCTTGCATTGCTATGACATCCTGTATCTCCAAAGAAGTTAATCACAGCGTCTTCTGGGTTGCTGGGTTACGCTGCTTGGAGGAAAAACAGAAACTGCAATGAACAATAAGAATAGCTAAAACCACAAGTCCCAAAGAGATTACAGCCAGCTCCTCCTAAAGGAAACTGATTTCAACCGCCAGCACCGTTTTTCATTAGATGTTTGGATTAAACAAAATGCTCCTTTTTATAGCATAATCTTTCCCTCTGAGACGAAGGGCTGAGTTGCAACTGAACTGGCAGAAAAAACAATTGTTGAGTCAAACCATTGAGGTCATGAGACATAAGCAAAATGTGGCCAAGGGCTGTTTCTTGCATCTGTTACATTATGGCAGGATAATCGGGCGGGTTTTAATTTTCAAAGTTTCCATGGGGTGGGTGGTGTGTATGTGGAGCCTGTTTTGCATTTCAGAACAAATGGAAATCAAGTGGGCAAAAGTTTGGGCTTGTTGGTCAAGCCTTGTAGTGGAGATTGAATGTCAGGACTCGTGCATTCTCCACAGAAAGGAATTGGTTGATTTGTGCTCCGACTTGATGTTCTTGTATCATTTTAAATAAATCTACTTATGGTGAATGTAAAATTGTCTGTTTCTTTCTTTTTAAAAATAGCATTGGCATAATCTAGCAAATGTAAAAATCCATTTGCAGGTAGCAAACACAGTGAAATTGATTCACTATTGATTTCACTTGTTTAAAACAGTTCTTTTAAATATGTTTCAGCACTGCCCATTATACTTCACCAGCTAGGTTAAACCTGCATATCAGTATCTCAAAGCAGGCAAACCAGTGGCATAGCAAAGAAAATATTTATTAGCAAGAAAAAAGAACGCAAATTGCTTGTCGATAGGAGTTACAGCACCCTGCCCCAGTGAATATTGCTATGGTGGTTCCATAATGACTGCCATAGTTTTGTTGTTGACAGAATGTAGCAGTTAAAAAAATAAAAAATAAAAAAATGCTGCTGACTCTCCAAGATGAACTATCGAGAGGCCTGAAGAGTTGGTAGAAAGCGTATACAGCCAAAATGTTCAAAGTGACTAGTGATTTCCGGGGTCTTAGTTTTTGACTGTTTGTTTGATGTGAGAAACTTTTAAAGGGGCCTGATTTTCAGAGAGTGCTCAACAGCCACCCTCCTGAAAATCGGATCTTTTAAGGTGTGTCAAGGTGGGCCCCCAGAACTGCCAGTCACTCTCCTCAAAATCTTGGCCACCCTGAACACACATACAGCCCCCTCCCTCCCCCCCCGGCAATAGTTAAGGGCTCCAAAGAATAGCTCCGTGTAAGCTCACTGACGGAAGCTGGTCCAATAAAAGATGTCGCCTCACCTACCTCGTCTCTCTAATAGTGATATTTAGGAATTTCTAAGACACAAGTGGTGACTCGTCAGCTATAGCTGGGCACTAGTCTCATGGGATCTTTCTGTGCAGCTAAGCAGTAACTATGAAGTGTCATAACCTGTAACAGTCTTTTTCCTCCACTTAATCTGCCCCTCCAATTTAGCGTAAATGTCGTTCTTCGGTTAGTTGTTCTTTAACTTGTTCTTCCCTGGACGCTAAGGAAAGGGTGTTCAGACCTGCTGGTAAAGAACGCTTGCTGATCAGTACCCCAATCCATTCTGAAAGCCATCTAATGAAGACTTACGCCCTGCATACATTACACAGCTGTTTTCAAAACCATCTTGGAGGTGAGTTTGAACTGTGAGTTACAGTAAAATCATTATACGAGGCCAGGACTTTCAAAAATGCATGATTAAAATTAAGTTCCTAAGCCCATATTTAGGCATCCAGGGAAGTGGCTTGGCTTTTGAAAAGTTTTGAGCTCCCAGCAGCTCCCGTTGACTAACTTCAGTTGGAATGCGCGGATATTCGCTGGATACTGAGTGCCCTGCATTCTTCAGAATCAGGCCTCTGACTAGTCACCGCTCACTGAGAACCTTGGCCCCGCATTCAGAAGGAAAGTGATTCCAAAATGGACTGGGCAATCGCACCTGTCACTTCAAGTGTTAAACTAGTGGCTCAGAAGGCCAGATGGAACATCCCCCCCCTCTGGTCCCACACACGCACGGCACTCCCCGTGAGTCCATACACAGTGCTGATGCTACATTGGCTAGATCATGCACCTCCCCTTTTTGGATCCCTCCATTTCGCTTCTCATCCAGTAATAGAACACATTCTAATGCTCCCAGGGCCGCCCGGGGGGGCGGCAAGTGGGGCAATTTGCCCCAGGCCCCGAGCCCCACAGAGGCCCCCATGAGAATACAGTATTCTATAGTATTGCAACTTTTTTTTTTAAATGGAAGGGGCCCCCGAAATTGCTTTGCCCCAGGCCCCCTGAATCCTCTGGGCGGCCCTGAGTGCTCCTGTCACCACTTTCAAAGATCTTACAGAATTCCGCACCTTCCTATTTATCCTCCCACGTCATGCGGTTTGTTTGTCTTCCCGTGCTGTCTACTCAGCCGAACTCATCTGCCCATTTGCCAGTTTTTCACACAGTTGTCTCTATGCCTCTGTCATTGCAGCCCCAATGCATGGTACGATCACCCTGAACTCCTCTCCAAGGCCCCTAAACTGTCCACATTTCAGTCCCTCTTAAAGACCCGCTTCTGCCATACTGCTTACAGTGAACCTTACTGATTTGTATGGAAATTGCCTATTGTCTCCCTTCCCAACCGCTGTCCTTTAGATTGTAGACTCCAGGGAGCAGGGCTGTCCTCCTTAAGAGTTTGGAAAGCACCTGGCATGCAGTGGATGCTGCGGCAAAAAATAATGCTGCATTAATGCAACCAGAGCCAAAATGTTTTAAGTCGCTTGGTTTTATCCCCAGTGTCTTTAGTAAAAACTCAGATTGGTTTTCAGTGCATCCAGGATTCAGCAATGGAACCAATTTAGCCTGTACATTTTGCATTGCAGAATGTGTGGTGGTAGGAAAGCACCCAAACCACTCCCGCACATGTGTTCCTTTGCTGAGGGCTTGATCCGTGGGATTTTTGCCTGCCATCGGAGTGACATTATTCCCTTGAAAGGTTGTGCAGAAGGTAAAACTCCAAAAGAGGTGTAAACCATCCAGATCCACCACGTGCACTTCAAAGGGAATACAATCTAATTAACATCATCCATCATGAGGAAATGAATATGTTTTGAGTCTTACTCAACAGAGGGAATACAGCCCTAGATACTGATTTTAAATAAACGTAGTCTACATTGCCCAGGAAATAAATACAGAAATGTAATTAAAAACATGAGAGCTCAAGTTTTAAATACAAGGCTTAATAAAATTATATATAAAACTCCCCCCACACACAAGTAAAGAAATAGCTGTAAAAAACCAAACTAAAATGTAAACCTGTAAAAAACCAAACTAAAATGTAAACCAAGTACAGTACCAAAAGAGTTTCTCTCTTCTCAAAGTCTCCTGGCCAGATTTTCAAAAGTGTGCAGTGTCCACGTATGGGGCTAAATTTGAAAAGTAGTCTGCTCTCCTCCTTCTCCATGGGAGGGAGCTGCTTGATGCTGACCACTTTAGAGAATCTGACTCCTGGATTGCTTAGAGATACATGGCCCAAAGAAGGTGAGTGGAGAAAAACCTGCATCTTCAGGCTTCTGGTTCTGATCCGGTTTGGGTTGGTAGTGTATGTTCTATCTCCTTTCCTTTCACACAACTTCCGTTAGCTTCATGGAGCTTAAATGGAGACCTATGCCCCCTCCGAGTACTGTTAGCAGTGCCCAAATGAGAGTGAGTTGGATATTTTGCCTTTTTCCTCCACTGTAGTCATATTGGGATGCAGGCACTGGGAATCCAGGCTTAGTAAGATTGAAAAATTCTAGTTTTAGGGGCATTTTGTGAAGTTCAGCCTTGTCCACTCTTGCCTCAAGTAAGGAAACCGTGTCACAATTTGAAGTAGAACAAGCTGGCAAGCTGTGTCTCAAGGACAGAAAGAGAGAGAGGAGATAATTCCTATGTGCATGCTTGCAACAGAAACAATATGTGTGTTTATATAAATAGAGCTCATTGCAACTGCAAAAACGATAACGCTCCCTCCAACCCTACTCCCAATCTGAAGTCTTCTGGGCTTTGTTACGGCGAGGAGGAACACACTTTATTTTTTTACATTTTTAACTACTGTAATAACATGTGCTGGGTGTATTAACCATGGCAAAGCAACCACGTCGATCTAATCAGCTATCTAGCCAGCTCACCAATAGAGGTGGGGTGTGTATGTAAAGAGACTATTTAAACCCTCCAACTTTTGGTAGTGTTGTCAAGGGGTTATAGATGTGCCCAGAAGGAGTTCCTTAGCAAGATACCCACTTCCCGGTTGGAGATCATTTCACTTCCACCTGGGTATCACTTAGTGGCAGGATGCCTTCAGAGAAGGAAAGCAGACCTGGCATGCAAATAAACACCCTCTGAGAGTAAAGGAATTGGTATGACTGGGCCAAACCAAAACAATGGCTATCAGATGATTGAGCATTTGGGAATAGCATCAGTAAACAAAAACATGTCAAACCAGGCAGACAAAGGGTCGAGTTACAGACCTAGTGATTTCAGGTGACCTAAGGAACACAAAACATGAGTGTGTGTGTCTGTATATTTTTATATATAAATATTTATTTTTGTATTCCTGGTATCACCAAGATGTTTGTTACATCATATGGCTCCAGGAAATGAGAGAGCTGACTGATTTGCATCAATAAGAAATGTTACAGCTCAGCGTATATATTCTGGACTATGTTCATACACTCCTTGGAGGCCAAATGCTTCTCTGCTCTCTTTTACAGGGAGGCAGTTGTCCAAGTGAAGGTAACTAAGATGTAGGTCCTGAAAGCTGTAAAAGTTGGGTCAGTGTTCTGGACTGCTCAAAATGTAATAAGCCATATATCAGGATTGTAGGTGTTGGGTTCATTTTGGTTTTGTTTTTTCAGTTCTTCCTTGGCTGCATGTGACATGATCTACTATGGATGGTAGTTAAGATGTAATGGTCTTGTAACTGTGCACTCTAGAAACGGGATGGATGGTACCTTGTAAAATCTGCATATGGACTTAACCTCTTTCGTGACTTGAAAAGAGTCCATGTGGCTAGTCCCAAGTCAGAGCCCATCAGATAGCCATGTGAGGAACCAAGTGCAAGTTGGATACCTCCTATTTCCCAGGAGTAGAGAGATCTATGGGCGAATGCAGACTGCCCTGTTATCAGATAGCTGAGTGGCCGTGACAGCATTCTCTGAAAAGGTGAATGACTGGAAAAAGCTTGTAGCTACAACATATTATATTAAAATCACTGTGTTCCTCCTGGGATGAATTTACTCGGTGCCACTTCTAATACTCAGTAGCCCAGTCCAGACGCTCCTAGGAATTGTCCTACAGCCTCAGACCCGTGGTCTATCTAGTCCAGTATCCTGTCTCTGAATGTGGCTAGCTCTGGAAGCCTCGGGATCCTCGGATTCAAGAGTCCTGCAGTAGGCAAATGTGGGGTAACCTGCCCCAATGAAGTGCTCATCTTAGTCTCTAACAGTTAGAGAGGCTGGCTTAAGCACTGAAGCAGGACCTTTCGACCCTTTCTAAAGTTATGATGCCGTGCTATTGGAGAGCTTTATTTTGCTGCAGCAGAGTTGGATACTTACTGTTCATTGCTGTGTATCCTGGCTTTTTTTCCTATTGGTGGATTGGATTTTTACAAGATGATATTCATCTGCCTTGCCTCTGAGAGAGAAGTACATTAATTTTGGGTACCTGCCAGTTCAAAGCCATCCTTTGTAATTTGCATACTGATGAAGTTGTGGTACCATCTCTCTTTTAACATTGGGAAATGAAATAATTGTTTTCTAGCCCAGTGACCTGACATAACATTTTCATTAGATTCGTAATTGGTGAAACACACACTTCCCTATAACCGGTCTTGTCTCTTGACTAGGACAAAGAAATGTATTTACTGCCTTTGGCTGGAATAGACCGTCCCACCGCATGAACACTGGCTGAACCATGGCACCCTGTAGCCTGCACGGTGGAATAATATTTAATGGGTTTGCACGGTTTACCCTAAAGTTGTTGACTATCTTCATAACTACCTTATACCTGAATAATTGTTTGCAATAGCTTCAATTTAGATGATGATGATAAGCTAATTTTTTTCTTTTGTGAGTGAATTTTTTATTCTTTTTCAGTTTGCAAACATTTCCTCCCTTTCCAGTTTTTTAATGGAGTTCTGTGTAGAATGGATGGCGTTTTTATCTTTCTGTATCAAAGGGTACTCTCGCTGCTAGAGTGCCTCCTTCTGGCTGCTCTGGGAAGTAGCTCCTTCCATGTCCAAAGCCCCCTTCTGTTGCTCGTTCACACGCTCTGCAGCCTTTCTCTCGCTGTGACTCGGGGTGCTCTCTTCTCATGGCGTGACCCTCTGGCTGGGTCACTGTGTTCTCCCCCTTCTGGGGTATCAGTCTCGTGGGAAGAACCATCCCAGATAGTCTTCAAATCTACGGCCCTGACTGTGCCCCTTCCCCAGTGGATGGTTGGGGAACATAGGCCCGCCCTCTACTCCAGCTTCCAGCTGAGGGACCTTCTTCCAATCAGTGTCCAAGGTCTGCAACATCCCACTTTGCTGCTGTTTTTTCTGAGCCTTTTCTTACGACGCTTCTCTTGGGTTTCCGCTCCACCACCCTTCTGAGTAAACTCTTCCTTCCTTCATAGCTTAGAAAATTTTCTCTATTATGCCCCTGAAAAATTGAAGAATCTGTTCCTCCTCTTCAGGGAGGCAGCAGAGTAGTTGTTGGTTGGAGCGTAACCATAATTCGGTGATGGATGGACGCTACAACAGATGAACAGAATGTTGTTCTATTAAGAGTTTCTGGATTAAGATAACAGCAGATAGAATGGGCAGAAAAGCGAAGCATTTAACAGTTGATTGAAAAGCACGTACTCTGTTTGCTAGATTAAACAATCTGGTGGAAAAAGTGGCACAGCTGATATCTCAGGTGGTTTCCAAACTTTCTGCTTCACTGACAGCTTCTGCTTGAAACTGCTCTTCTCTGCAGTGTTCTTCCTGTTTCCCAAGAGGGAAAGCACAGTCTATATTTAGAAGGAGGCTAAGGTAAAAGCACTGATTATTAAAAATGCTGATTTATGAACCATTTTGTTGCAAAGCCGAGCAAGTTGCTGCAGTGCTGAAATCCAGCGTTGCTTCGTGCTATAAACTGCATTGGTTTACCATGCAACACTGTGTTTCCTTCGAGTACATTCCCAAAACGGTGTGGAAGAGCTGTCTGTCATGTGACTAGCAGTGTTTAGGGAAGGAGTTATTAAACAAGACAATAGACTTACTGTGTGCAGTGTAAGCAAAGATCATAAACAGCTGTAGAACCAGCCTGCACAGCCAAAATATCAGAGTTCAAAGGCTGTCTTCCTTTTGTGACTGGTTCAGCCCAAACCAGTGTTATCCTCAGCTTAAGAAGCTGCACTTCATTGCGGGTCTGTACCTGAGCTAAAAAACATGGTTCCTTTACCATGGACGTCCAGACAATGTGGCAGTAAAAGCACCTGTGCCCTGGCCAGGCTAATGCGAGAGCTGCTGAAAAAGGTCCCTGCAGACAAGACTACATGAGAGTGACTTTGCAGAAAGGCATCAGGTGTCAGTCATGAGCTGCATCAGATTGCTTTGTGAATCTGCTTGGCCCTGATCTAGGAAAGCATGTGGTAAAGGGCTCAAGGGCTTTCTTAGCTTTCAATCTTTATTCTCAAGATCTGCTTCCAAGTGTCTTAAATATGGAGCCGTTTGGCCTGTCGGGATCTGTTGTCACTGCAGAGTTAGCCTGGGTGATTAGCTTAGCCTTGCCTCGCTGCGAGCACCCACACTGAAAAGCCGTTCCTGAGTCACTGCGTCTTCACTGGTGCCACGCTCTCCTGTGTATCTCATTAAGACTTCTTGGCTCATCTCATGATTCTTAGCGCTGAGGTAAGCTGAGCCTCTCTGCTTCTTTCCCAGTGAATTATGGGAGAATTTGTCTGTGCTTGTGGGCACGTGAGAACTGTGGGAAAGCATTGGAGAATTATCCAGCCCTCAAGTCTGCAAAGTAGTTGTAAGGGACCAGGGAGTAGACAGTCCGGCCTAGCGGTCTTGGCTGGGCTGGTGTCCACAAGTGAAGGGTGGCCGTGAGTTGGTCAGCGAGCAGGGATCGGAGTAATTGGTAGAGCCGGGATCGATAAGCAAGAATCCGACTGGGGTCGGAGACCGAAGGTCAGAGGTACTATCGGGCTGGAAGCAAGAGTCAAGCTGGGGTAAGAGACTGGAGGTGAGAAAGCGAGGTGTAGACCAGAGTCACAGCAGGACAAAAGTCGGTGTAGTTGCCCAGGCAACTTGCCGGGGCACCCTCCAGGGTTAAATAGTATGCATGGGCCAATCAGAGGCTTCGGCCCCTTTTGGTTTGTACTTCCTGCGACACCTGATCTCCACGGCGCTCTTTGGATGTGGCTCTGTGTGGCCTCCCCGGGGGCAGTGTGGGAACATCAGCTGTGCCAGGCTCCAGAGACCCAGGTTCTAGTCCCATGGAGCCTTACAATGGGTAGGTTACCAGCCCCAGTGAAAGCAGAGCCCGGCTATACCCCCGTGATGGGCCAGCTAGCCTGGGTTGAAAACTCCACTAAACTAGCATGAGAGGGTTTGGAGTGTGGCTGGAAAGCCCAGCCTTGCTCTGCAGTTAATACAGGCCCCAACTTTAAGCATTGATACTTCATGGAGGTCTGACCTAAATTATTTAATGACCAAGGGTATGCAACCAGCACTGTGATACACCAGATCTGCGTGTGGGGGGGGAGAATATTAAAAGCCTCCGGCAGGAATATCTTGTATTTCTGGCCAAAGCGAGGGGAAATTCTTGTGTGATCAGTTGTGACGAGATGAATGTGAACCTGTCGTGAGTGAAGAATATCTATAGCATGCAGCGCTCTCGATGCATGTATTTATACTAACACAATTTCAACCACATAACCTGCCGGGAGGTCATTGTTAACATCCTTCTGTGCTGAGCCTTTGCAGAGGTCTTCTAACATTGGGTCCCATGTGTGTTTCAAAATCTAGGCGCAGTGGGGAAGGGCAATAGGTGATTCACTGATGATGCTGAATTTTCTTCTCTTTGAAGAGGGAGGTTAGATGTTTCGTTCCTTTGACTAGTGTTTGTGGCTTGACTTATAAAACTAAAAGACCCGCAGTGTTATTCTTTAAGCCTTTTGCGGTCTTTGAGGTCTTTTTTTTTTTTTTAAAGTAAACAGCTAGAACTCATTATTTCAATTTCCACTTGCACTTAAAGTTTCATTTTGCAAAATGGATTGGAAAAAAAGTTGCCCTGCTAAATTATTGGGGAGGAAAAGGGGGTTAATGGTAATACTGGTTGCTGGCTTGGTTAGCTCTCTTTCTCCCAAGCAAAACACCTTCTTTCAGTGTAAATAGCAAGAAACTGAAGAGTGACCTGGCACTTTTATTGATGAATAAATATAGAATACAAGCGGCTTTTGTGTACTGAGATTCCAGTAAGCCCTGTCGTTCCAGACTTCACTTCTGAAACGTCTGTAAGAGCCACTCAAGAAATATGTTGAGAAACATAACAAATCTGCTGTCTCCTGCTGAGGCATGGCTATGCGCTGTGGCGTTTTTGGGAACAATCCATGAAATGTATATGTATGTAGCATGAGTTTTTCCAGAGGAGTTTAACATTGAAGGAGTGGGTTGCACACTGCCTGCAGAGCATGTCTTCCCATTGCTTGGGGAACAGGGGTAGGCAGGCTTGTGAAAACTCTTGAGTCTAGCTGGTGTATCTTGTTCAGAATTTGCCCAAGCTTATTAATTAGGTGCACAAATTACAAAACTCTCTCATACCTGGCTGAAAAAGGCAGATATGCTCAGAAATATTGAAATATAGCCCTGCAAGTCTAATGAATGTACTGTCCAGCTTTATTATTGTTGTGTGCAGTGTTGTAGCCATGTTAGTCCCAGGATATTAGGGAGACAAAGTGGGTGAGGTAACATCTTTTATTGGACCAATTGCTGTGGGTGGGTGAGACGAGTTTTTGAGCTACACAGAGCTCTGCTTCAGGTCACCTGAAGAAGTTGGAAATGTGAAAGTTAATTTCTGCTGCTTTGTTAGCCCAGCTGGGTGAGTGTGTTTTCTCTCTCTCTATGTAATCTATTAAGGTACCAAATTAACCAGATTAAAAAACTTTAGTGGAAAATGCTGTGTGCTCCCAGTGCAGTTTCTTTAATGTTGCTGCTGAACCATAATTCTTGCATTCTTTAAGTGTGTGTGTGTGTTTCAATGAGAGGGAAAGGTAGTAAATTTGAAAATAACAAGGAATGCTTTTTCACACACTAGTTTGTGGAACTCATTGCCACGTGGTGACATTGAGCAGGATTCAAGAAGGGATTTGGACGCTTACATGGCTAACAAGGACATCCAGATTTACAATAATAAAGATTTAAAGACTATCTTCTGAAGATTCTGTCAGAACCAGAGGAGTACTGCTGGTGCTGTACTGAGCCGTCTCTAGAGTGGCTTGCTGTCAGGCAAACCTTAGTGCAGAGGACACTCAAACTGTGTCACCTTGCTGGTAACTTGCCAAGAGCCCAAGGGATGCATCTGTGATGCATAGGTTTACCTCCATTAAAAAAAAAAAAAAAAAGCCATGAAAAGGTTCTTACCATCATGTTTGCTTGTATTTAATCTCCCATCTAGACTAATAGCAGAACAGTAAACAAGCAATTCCTAGTAATAAAAACCTGATGTCTCTTAGCACTGAGTGAAACCTTTGTCATGGAACCATCTTACTTGATCAGGGGGATTTGTTGGTGAATTTTCAGTGTGCCATGGGTGGCTTGGGGGGCACTGATGTGTAAACTTTTGGTTTTTGGTTGAGTTTTGCTTGGTGTTTTGGGTTCCTTGGAATGTAAAAAGTAGCGAAAGGGGGAGGAGAGGTGCAAATCTGAGTAAAGGAAAAATAAGGTTTGACCCCACCACTGAATAGCATGGTTGTGGCTTTCGCATATCTTCCCTGCTACTGGCTTGCCCTGACCTGGCTGCTTTAGGGATGGTTGTGGCCTGCTGGATTCTCGGAGGACATCTGCACTCCGAATGAAGGTGTGATTGAAAGTTGGCATACTCATGATAGCTTTAACCTAGCTAACACGGGTAACCATCACAGTGAACATGTGGTGGCACAGACTTCAGCGTAGGCTGGTTGCTAGAATACAAATCTGCCAGGGCACAGTGAAGGCTGGGCTGCCATGTCTTCACTACTCAGTGTCATCTGTGTTAGCTAGATTAAAGCTAGTGTTTGGTATACTTACCTGCACCAGTCACCCTTTTATTTGCTGGGGAGACATAGCCTAGTCTTTCTGGGCTCCTTTTTGACACTGGTGCCTTTCTTACCCTGTAGTAGCCCTTTTTGTCAGTTCTGATTTCCAAGAACACAGTGGACTCTTCTCTGGCAAGAAGAACTGAAGATGTCAATAAAAATGGTATGTTACTTCGCTGAAATCTTCACAGCAGAGCTGCTACCTAAGATGGCATTTTAACGGACTAGGTGCTTCCTTTATAATATTTGAGGTAGAAATTTTATCATCTGCAGAATCAGGGAAGGTAGGGAAGAAAACCAACTAACATAAAAATTGATTTGTATTGGGGGAGAAAATAAATGCGAATATTAAATGGATGGATGATTAAATGGGTTTCTTTTCCGCTTCTTCTGGAAGCTCTAGGATTTATAGCAAAATAGCTACAAAATCTTGGGATAAACTTTCTGCGCGTGAAATGAGGTTCAGCTAAATCAGGATCTTCTATACGTTTGCTTTGAATGTATATTTATTTTTCCTCCTTGCGCAAACTGGGGATCTGAACCAAGGCATGAGTAATTCCAGCAAGTTGGGTGATATAAACCTCCAGTGTAGGGGCAATAATAGCTTGTCTAAAATAGGTATTTAACGACACCTCTGTGTATAATAACTGGTCAGCATGCAATATCTGAGCCCTCGCCCCAGTCTACCATTTAGTTATGTTGGCTTCTTTTATGTGAAATCTCTCCTTTCCCACAATACCGTCTCTGAAAACAGCTCTGGGAAACAGATGACTTCAGAGGTTTAAAAAACAAAAATGAAACTTTAACAAATTTGGTCTTTGCCAAAAGCATTTAATACCAAGAATATTGCATATGTTTTCTATTGGAATTATTCCCTGAAGGCTGAAATCCAGGCGTTTTCTCCTGATCTTATCCCTCTCCTGGCGACTTGAGTGGTGTGTGTGTGTGTGTGAGATATATATATATATATATATATTATATAATATATATATATATATATATATATATATTCCCAGAGGAAATGAACGAATGTCAGTTTTTATAGGAATTATTATAGGACTAAAACGTTACTTCAGAAAAGGTGATGGTGCTCAGAAAGCAATAGCTGCTGACAGATTGAGAGACCTTTAAAGGAGCACGGGGCGTTTACGTTCATTATTGTGGTTCAGCAGTTTAGGCATTTTGTTCTTGCTTGTCTCTAGTTTTCTATGTTAGTTAGGAGTTTTGATTGAGGCTACTTAATTAGTTAATTCTTGTGTCTCTGAAGTTCTGATTCTGCAAGTGGCTGGACCCTTCCCCAATGAATTCACTGAGCTGTGATTGTGGGATCGGGACTGCCCAGTGTGGAAAACAATGGAGCTCCTATTTGGCTTAGGGCATTTTGCGCTATTGTAATATCAGTACCAAATACTGATGACTTTTATTTATTTATTTTTAGCATTACAGTTGCACTGGGCCCCAGCAGTGATCAGGGCCCCATTGTTCTGTGCTCCGTGTAAACTCACTTGTCTCCCTTTCTCCTACACACTATTTTTCCATCCCAGGCCCAGGCTCTGTACTTGCTTGCGTTTTGAAATGGAACAAAGCACTAAACCGTCCATTTAAAAGCTGCTCCAAGGCTCATCCGTAGCTCCTAAACCTGAGTGATGATGGAGGGGCTGTTCAGCTGAAAGCAAGAAGCACCGGACACCTCACAAGATCAAGCCCCCAGGATGCTATTGTTTTAGCAGGTCTTATCTGACGCCTGTGCAAAATCAGCCACTCACTCATAACACTGAAGCTAGCTCTGAACATCTGATCTGGATCTCTCGCTCTCTCCCCCGATAGGCCTGTTTGACTGGTTTTCACCTGTGGAGCCCTATTGCTTCAGAGCTGTTTAAATAGGCAGAGTATTTTAAAAAGCTTCCAGCCTTGGCAACCACATGTAAACAGTGCGTAAGCCGAAGAACGGCCTCCCAGAAGGACAGCTCGGGGAGTTGTCAGCCTTTGATACCTATAGCACGTCTGCTTCATCTGCCGAGGCAACTTATTATTTAAGACTGGAATTTGAAACTTGCTTGGGAGCACTTTTGTTCTACTATAGCTGGCTTAGATAAGCGGGGAGAATGCCAGCAGGGCTGTCAGCTGCCTTTTCATGCATGTAAAGCTTCCATACCCAATCTGTTAAACTAGCCAGTGGGTGATGTCCCTGTTACCCGTGCCCAGTGCAAATGTAACACATCCACATGCAGAAATGCAGCTATGTAGCCAAAATGGTCACTGGGCCACATAATGGAAGTGATTTAGAAGTGAGTGTAAATCAAGATGTGTTCATGGCATACAAGGTCTGTTGCTGTTCTCTTTTAAAACCTTTTGCTCTGCATCGATTAAAAATTCAGTAATGGTTTAGCTGAACACTCGAATTCTCTACCATTTGAGAGTGGTGTGTGTCCTGTAACCTATGAAACATGGATATCCTGAAATGTGTCATTCTGAAATAATCAGACAAAGGTTAACAGAATTGTTAGTTTGAGTTTTGTTTCATTTTTTTTACCTCTTCCTGCCCTTCCGGTTCTCATCCTACAGCTAAGCTATAGGGAAAAAACCCCAAGAGTTTCCTTGCAATATTGGTTTGAATGTGGTGGAAAACAGGAATCGTGAGTCATAGGTTCCAAATTAACACTGATGTGTAAGGTTAAAATGACCTGTAAAAGATGGGCTGTCCATAGAGACAGGAAGGTGTGCTATCGGGCTCATAAATCTCAAGGCTACAGATCAACTTGTGCTGGCACTTCTCACTCGTGGAGCTTGTAAACATGTCTGTGTGTGTTAGCCCCATGCTGTAACTGACGGCTTTCGCCTGGGAATAGTTTAACCCCTTCTTATTGCTCTGATGTTGTCATTTTAAGAGCGTGTAAATGTTTTTTTTTGCTTTAACTATATTTAGAGCTTTCCGAGATCAGCACTTTCTGAAAGAATTAATTTTGATGGATTCTTTTGAGAAATGGATCCCAGTCACAACTTTCAGATCAGGATCTAGGTTTCAGTTTGTGACTGGATCCAGGGCGCATGGTTCTGGCCCATTTTTTTTTTTTTTGCATTAAGAGCTGGTGGCTTTTCGTGTTTGCAAGTTCAATCAGATTTGTTCTTCTTTTTATTAGTGGACTAAGAAGGTCCTGTATTTGCTCAACTCCAGTAGAGAAGAACAACTCCAGGTTACATAACATGCTATTATTAACAAGGATTGTCAGTTTCAATTTTGTTTTTTAGTGATGTAGGAATGTGACATGATATACAGACCATTTCTGGTTTTTCTCTATTGGTATCCATGACAAGATCATCGTTTTCTATAGCCTCATCAGAGGTGAACTTCTGCATTGTGGCTTCCTTTGCTTTCATTTTTGGCAGCCCTAAATAGCTGAGAGGGTTTGCTTTTAGATTGTCTTGAAGTTCTAAGTGTGTGGGTGGGTTTTGTTTTAATTTTAATTTTAATTTTTATTATTTAAAAGGGATGAGGGATGGGAAGGGAAGGACGACCACCTAGTTTTAAATGAAAAGTACCCAGAGTGAAGTGAAATTCCCTTTTTTGCCTGAAAGGGTTTGGATCAATGTTCTAGGGCAGGGGTTCTCAGCCTTTTTCTTTCTGAGGCCCCCCACAACGTGCTATAAAAACTCCGGGGTCCAGTGGGGGAGCAGGGGCTCTGGGGCAGGAGGGGGCTCGGGCATAGGTGTCGTTTGACTTCATTTTGGGTGGGCAAGGGCCAGCGGGGCTCCAGCCAGCTGTGCATGGCGGGGTCTGGGGAAGGAGCGCCACCTCCCCCCCTGACTCCCCTCAGCAGGCCACCCAGCCTGTCTGGGCACGGGAGGGATGGGGCACAAATCCAAAAATTCTAACTCAAAGGTAGAGGGCTCAGCTCGCCCACAGGGGTAGCTCAGGGTGAGGGGTAGCTAAGGGCTTTGTGCAGGCAGGGGGGTAGTTCGGGGCTGTGCCGGGAGGGCTCCCCTGCGGTTCCTGTCCCCCCCCGCCCAGGGCTCTGCCAGCCATGGAGCAGGGTCCCCCTGCCCGGGCAGCTCTTACCGACTGCCTCTGTGGGAGCAAAGGGGGCTGGGAGCTGAGGAGCAGCTTCAGCCCCCTGCACCAGGTGGCTGCCTGCCCCATGGCACCAGCCAGAGAGCAGCAGCTGTCCCGCACTCCCTGGCCAGGGGGTGGGGGGAGAAGGAGGTGGAAGTGTGTGTGTGTGTGTGTGTGTGGAGAGGGCAGCATCCCTGTCCTCCCCCTAACTCGGGCTCAGGGCTTGTGCCCCATGGGGAGCACCAGGGCTCTGGAATTCAGCCCAGCTGCTCCCGGCTTCAGCCCCGCAGGGGGTGCTGGGGCTTGGGCTCTGGGTTTTAGCCGCAGGACCAAGTGGCCCCCATGAAAGGGTTCGCGGACCCCCTGTTGAGAACTGCTGTTCTAGGGAACACCCCCTTTCCAAACGTGCTCTCACGTGTTAGGAAGTGGGTGGAGGCCACCAAGCAACTTCTTAATGAACCTGAAAAGTTCTAAAGCGTTTTCGAGTTCTCGTCTTTAATTCCTCTGCAACCAGCACTCTCTGAAATCAGACCCGCGTGAAAAAGTGGCACCCATTTTAGTTTGTTGTTTTTTTTTTAAACTAGTGCAAACCCTGTGTGGATGTCCTTGTTTTAGTCTGAGTGGCTTATTTGAATGTGACTTAAACCTGTTCCCAATAGTGGATGAAGCCCTGGCCTTCAACTTGGGTTCATTTCCCAGCTCTGCCACTAGCCTGCCATGGATAAGCCATTTCCTCTTTCTGTGCCTCCGTTTTCCCCATCTGAAAAAGGGGATGATTATACTGATCTCCTTTGTAAAGTGCTTCGAGATCTTCTGATGAAAAGTGCTGTCTAAGAGCTCGGTGGTATTATGAAATAAGAGCATCCACACTGGACTTTGCACCAGCTTAACTAAAAAATTCAGTTTAAACTCACACCTTAAGTTAACTGGTACATCTTTATCATGTAGACAAGGGCTAGGAGTGCCTGCACTACATGCCTCAAATGCTCAACATACATTAAAAATCTGAGTTTGATACTGTCTCTTCTTGGGTTAGTTGCACTGATTCTTCCTTCGCTTTTCTACCATTCTCAGTCGTATTCACCATTTCTGAAATCCGGTAGCATCGTCCTGTCTGATATTTCTGGCTATTGCTATTTGCTCTCCCTTCCTCTCCACTTTGAAACAGCACCTCCTGTCAATCACTCTGGAGTTGCTGCTTGTCCAATGGCTACGGTAGGATGCTACCAGAAGATATTGTGAAATGTTGTGACCACGAAAGGCCCAGCAAAAATATTGTGGCTCCTGGCGACTGTCTTTAAAGGTCAAACGGCATTCTAGTTGAAGCTGCATGTGTGGACTTTAAGTGGTCACTTGGGGCGTGCCTGCAACAAGCTGTTTCCAGAGCAAATTTTGGGTCTAAACAGCTGTGAATGATTTCAACTTGCAAAGGAAAACAATGGCTAAACTGGCTGCAATCCAGCCAGTAGTTGGTCAGCTCTGCCCTGCCTCTTTCTTGGCAGGTCCACCACTGGCCCATTGTCCTTTGCTCTTGCCAGTACAAACCCAATGTCATCTCTCTCATTGTTCCAGTTGGTTTCAGTGATCTGTTTTTCCCAAGCACAATTATCTATAATCGGTTGTTCCCGCTGGGCATAGCCTGCTTTCTGAAGGCAAGGGGAAAGCGTACAACCTGGTGGACTGTGCTCCTAAATAAAGATGCCATCACAAACAGGACATGGGGATATTTGAATACATTAAACACAGGAAGCAAACAGAAAAATGGAGACGAGAGAAGAAATAAACAAGTTGGAAGGAGGAAGGTGGCTGGCAGATAAACAGACTTTCTTTTTTTTTTTTTTTTCCCCAGCATGAGGCTTAAATGAAACAAACAGCTTGCATTCTTTGGGATTGTTGCACATCAAGGAGGATAAAGATGGATAATTTCTATCCCTCCTAGTGGGACAGTTGTGGATTTTGCTGCTCTCTGCCAAATGCAGGGTTGAAAGCAGATGAAGTGCCAGCAAGGTACTTTATATGCAGAAGCGCTGCAATCCAGTCACTGAGGATGGATGGACACTTGTCTGCAGCTTGTTCGCTGTCCAATTCCTAGCCTGTCCGCTAGGGGTTAAATTGAGAGTGTGATCTTTTGTGTGCTCTCCTAGCTAGAGGAACCATGCTAGTTGAAAGCAGACACAGCTTGGATTTGCAGTGAAATTGTAGTCTCCTTATATTAAAACTGATCTAAAAGGGGCCTGGTGCAAAGAGAGATCTTTAATATTAGTTCCATGCAAATGGCTGCATTTTACTGCCATAAACAAGTTAGTGTGGAAAAGTAAGAGATGGTGCAGGAATTCTGAATTTCTCGAGGGCGGAGTGGGTGGCAGTCAATGAAATGAGGCAATGGTATCTCTTAGGTCTGGATGAGATGGGGAGAGTTCTGTGGTTGGACCTACGATTGTTTCTTCCATTATAAATATCTGAGTCTGTGTCTGACTGATTTAGCTCCTCCTGCTCTTGGATAATGGGGATTCAGACCCATGACAATGAAGGAGGAAGAGGAGTGTGTGAGAACTGGTGCCAAAGAGAAGGAAGATTGCTGCCTTCTATGTGTTTGCATTTGTATCTGCACAGACATGGGGGAGAACCCGCAAGCGCTGGTGAAACCAGTGGCCTAAATTTCAGGTTCAAAGTGGTTGGTGATATTGATTGGCTCTTTTTGTGTCCAGACATGAGATGGTTTTTAGAAGGGTCAGTTTTTTCAGAGGGTGGGTGATCAGCACTTTATGAAAACTAGGCCCCTTTAAAGGTGTCTTTATTCAGGAACCCAAGTCGCTCATCACATCTGAAAACTTAGGCCAATAGGCTTTCCTGACTGAAAGTAGTTGATCTGCAGCTGAATTTTAGACTTTGAGGTGCATTTTAGGTACAACTGAGCTACATTTACTGTGGAGGATGTACGCTTCAGATGAGTCCGGGGACTCATGAAATATGGTATTTGCAATTGTCAATGCAAACATGTTCTATGACCTATACATTACCTCGTTGGGAAAATATTCCTCTTACCCGACAAACTCTGTCAAAGTATAACAGAGAGAAAACAACCTGAACTTTAAAAAGGCTTGTTGAGAAGGAGGAATGTTGCATTTCTCTCAGAAACTCACTCCTTAGCTGCCTTTTGTTGAGGGGGGAAAAATACAAATTTATATTGACAACATTATTGCCCCTTGGATTATACTTTGTTTAAAATGCAACAAAATAAGTAAACCTGTGAATTCAGAGAAGAAATATAAAGCTTTATGTGCTCTAGTTTTCTATCTCTGATGCTGTTTCTGATATAGCCTCACTTTTCATTTTGTTTGATTTCATGTTGAGTGGGGAACGAAAATAGAGTAAAGATGTCCCCATTTATGTCTATATTAACAAAGCTCTGTATTGCCAAACGTGATGGATGTGACAACTGCTCTCCAGTTATTTATCTTCTCAGAACTGTGACAGTCAAGAGAAAATACTCTATGCTCTAAGATGCATAAAACGAACAAATATATTCAATTTAAAATAAAGATATCGAGGCTATAAAATTTCAAGTCAATAAGAAAGAGGAGGTGATGCTAGATCCTACATATATGGAAAAATAAACTATCCCGGGAAATGTGAGACATTTATTTTGTTTAATATGAATATATCCAGAATTCTAGCCATTGTGATACCTTCTGTGCACCAGAATATAAATCACAGAGGCTGCTATCTGCTTCCAGTCTGTTTCAGGGCATAAATAGATGGCTAGCTGGGGAGCGGAGAAGAAACACGCATGCATGCACATTACTCCTGGGGGAATTCGGCGCCACTGCGCAATGCAGAATTTTGCAGAAATTAATGTTTTTTGGCGCAGAATTTCCTTTCCCCCACAGAAATGGGCTGCAGTGCTGCTGACTGCCACTAGGGGCTTCTGGAGTCAGCAGGGCCCAGATTGCACATAGAAGGGAAACGGGGGAGGAGCTAGAAGGTTCCTGGAAGCTGCAGTTCCCCGCACACCCTGAGGGGAGGAGACATTGATGTGCAGGAAACTCTGTGCAAGCCTGGAACCCAGCATCAGGCTCTGGATCCCTATGCTCTGGGGGGTAGAGGGGTGGATGTCTGGGCTCTGGTGGGGAAAGGGGTGCAGATATCTGAGCAAGGGGAGACCCCACGGCTGGGCTCCTGTGCGGGAGGGGGATGTAGGTATGTGGCCCCCTGGCTGGGCCTGGAGCGTGGGGAGAGCTAAAGAAACAGGAAGTAGGTTGGCATAGGGGTTTCTTTAACGCTCTACTCCTGGGGGGATTTTTGTGTGTGTCTGTATTGTTACAGACATACTCGCTGACAGGTATTTTGAAATAAATTACCAAAATAATTTAAACTGGTGTGATTATGTAGTGTTGTTGTGACAAATAAAATTTGCAGAATTTTTCAGAATTTCAAAATATTGTGCACAGAATTTTAAATTTTTTGGCACAGAATTCCCCCAGGAGTGGCACATGCAGTACTTTTCCCTAGTGCCATAGTTGATCAGGGATGTTATGTTGAGTGTGGAAGTAAGAGTTGAGCTACCTCCTGAAGCTTCTCCGTTTAGTATTGGCCATTGCTGGAAGAAGGACATTGGCAGTGTCCCATTCGGCCATTTAAGCACGACAGTTCCTTTATTGTCCCTTAAATAAATTGTCTTCAAATTACATTTTATAATGGACGGAGGTTTCTTTTCTAATTTCTAAGAAAATGTTGGAGACTGTTTTTGATGTATTAATATTCATACTCATTTTGCTTTAAAACCATTTTTGTGCTTTCTGATACTATAAACCGTTCCATCTATAGATCCCCCGCCAAGCAATCTGCAAATACTAATGAACTAAGGTGCACAACTACCTTGTAAATTAGTATCTGCCCCGTTTTACAGTTGAAGAAACTGGGTCGTAGAGAGGTTTGGCTGAGATTTTGGCTTTCCGGGCTTAGGCACCTAATTCCCTTAGATCCCTAGGGACTTTTCTGGGGTCAGTGTGAGAACCAGGAATAAATTGTGATTCTCTCGTGTCCTGGTCTAATGCATTAATCACTAATTTATGCACCAATTCGTTTCTTTGCAGGCCGTGGGTGAATGGATTTTTCTAGAATCTTACAAAGCAACCTCTCTTGATTGTTGTGACAAGCTGCTTGAATGAGTCACAGACTGAGTTGTCGTGATTCTAATTCAACTTTAAAGCTACCCAGAGCTTTCTTTCATTATCATTGCCACTAGCGCTTAGACTCCAGTGGTGCTTGCTACAGGTTCCCCTGTGACTAAAACATTTTCAGTCTTCCTCATGATGAGACGGCGTACAGCTGATTCCAGACAGGCAGATGTTTCAGACACTCAATATATTTCAAAACGTGCTCTTTGGTGGGCAGCGTGTGAAGAGAGCTTGCACAGAGTCTGTCTTGCTGGTTTGCAGGGTTTTATGTACTGGGGGAGAGTGCCAGGAAAGGACTAAAATGCTAAGCCTTTGCTGGGCTGGTGTTCCTAATCTGCTAGCTTCTCTGACAGACTCTGCTATGCTTGTAATAAGGAGATCTGCTCAGAGATCTCCTGTTAAACAAAGCCTGCACTTTCTCCTGTCTTGTCACTTAGGGCGGTGTGATCATGGCAGACGTGAACCTGCAAAGCCATGTGTAGCATACCTGTGTACCAGGCTTGTGAGGAAGGTGGAAGAAACGGTTGAGTTTGACTAAAGTTTTTGCACCTCAACAGCCATCAGCCTTGATGATTTAGCTCAGGACAAACTGGATTAGGAGTTCAAGGTGTACTGCATGATTGGCCTCTGAGGCCACTAGTAAGGTTCTACTCGCATGGCTATGATTTTTGCTGCCTATTATAGCTATACCGAGTAAGCTGTAGTATCAATGCAGTTATACTGGTATATCTTAGCCATATACTGGTATGGAGATTATGCCGTTCCCAAACTTACATAAACTACAGTGGTTAAGTACTTCCATACAGATACAAATATGCCCACTGTAGGAATCGGTATTACAGAAATGCTAATGAGAACATGAGGGCTTATAATTATGGGGAAACAATTTTTAAAAAAAGGCAACTTCATTTCCATAATAAACAGATTTTTTTTTTGTCTGTCTTGTTTCTCTGCAGTGCCAAGTCCAAGGTTTGTGCAGGTTGGTCTCGGAGTGCACATGGGGCCTCATTACAGTTAAGGATCTCTGTGTAGGCATAGAGGTCTGATTTTAATGGAGTCTCTTGCAAGATCAGACTCTTGCACGCCAAGATGACCACTGGACCATAGAAATTAAAATCCGTCTAAAGAACCTAGCATATCTTGGATGCTGCTTATATTTCCATATATATAATTGCTTGCCTCCCTCATGTTAATTTGCATTTTTAAAGTGGATTGAGGTCTTTGGAAGATAGGGTTTTATAAACATGCAAATTCAGTCATTTATTAGATGTGTATAGAAAATATGTAATTCTGCATGTCCTCTGTCTTGAAAGCAAAGAGCAAAACACGACTGGCCGTTACAACACAGCATGAGAGCAAGTTGCAATTAGCTACTGTTTCCTTATTAGTAGTATTCCTTCGCACACTTGCGCAGATGTCTTCTGCTTATGAACAGTCTGTGGGAGACAGAGGACTCTGGCTTTGTCCTCATGTTTGGCTTGCCTATTATTATATGCATCTTTAGGCCATGAGAAAATTGTGAAGTGTTTTGGTCATTCATTTATGACCGCATGCAATGAGTTTAGCAAAAGAGAACTATAAATCCCCCTCTCTCTTGCACAAAAAGACGCTTCCTGAGGCCTCTGATAATTAGGATGTCCCACCTAAACTAATTACAAGCTGTCGCTCCATTCAAAACACCCTGTGGGGTAACTCTCATATTTTTTCAGAGACCTGAGCAGACTCTTACCAGGTTAATGGATTTTCTGTACTCTCTGTGCCAGGTTGATCTTTATGATCCTGACCAAAAATGTACTGCATGGCACTCTGCAGTGATTCTCGGCCACGCCAGTTTGCCATAAGTCTGCCAGTCTTTCCCCTTCAGAGCGACTCTTTCCACTGCAGTCTCTCCTCTGATCCACGTCAACACAGGAGAGAGCGAGCCAGTATTTTCTGTCGTTCCAGGCTGGAACAGCAGGGACCCATTGTCAGCACTGGGTTTGCTCTGTGTGGTTGAACCAAGCGGGCGGCCTGCCGGTTGGAGGCAGGGTATCTCCACTTTTACGCGTATTTTTTTCCCCTCTTTCCTCTCTCTGGGAAGTGCCTGTGAGTTGTGCTGAAGCAGCTCAGCTTAGCGCTCTTGTGCCAAGTGCACTGAAGGTGGCGTTGCCCCTTACTCACTGAGGAAGGCCCCGGTGAAACACACAGGAGAATGGTCAGAGGAGAGCAGTGACTTCTAGTAACTGAAGGGAAGGTGGAAGCGATGGGAGCTCCTCTGGTGTGTGGAACAGCTTGGGCGATAGGGTTGGACTGTGGTGGTACAGTGGGTGGAAGGAAATGCAAGAAGTATATGAGGGAAAGCTAGAAGAAGAAGGAGAAAATGGGGGTTTTGTGTGTGTGTGCGCGGGGGGGGGGGGAAGGGGCAACAAGACCATATTCTGGAAGCTGCCTATTTGTCGGGGCTTGTCTACACTACAGAGCCTTGAGGCTGGTATAGCTGTGCCAGACAAAGCCCCCTAGTGGGGAGAGAGCATATGCTGACAGGAGTCCTTCTGCAGGGAAGGCTACTCCACCTCCTGGAACGACATTAGCTAGGCCGACAAAAGCACTCTTCTGTTGGTATAGTTGCATCTACAGCAGGGATTTTGCCAGTTGTGCGCGTGTGTGTGCGTGCATGTGTGTGTGCGCGTGTGCCTTTTCACACTCCTAGCCAGGATGGCCATGCCAGCAATACTTTGTAGAGTAGATCAGGCCTTAGTTTTGTGGGACTGTCTGCAGATCCTATCTCCCCAAGGGACTTAAACAACATTAAGCCCCCATTTAAGCCTATTCTATAGACAGATGTTGTGCCAGTTTAATTATGTCAGTTAAGGGTGTGATTTATTACCACTCCGCTCAGTCAATATAATTACACTAGTGTGGACATAGTTAGTTAGTCGTGTGAAGGTGCCTTATACCAGTATAACTTATTCCCCTCTTAGGGAATAGCTATAATGGTATAAAGGGGTGTATACTAATATGACTGCATCCACACAATGAGCTTTTGTGCTGAGGGAGCCTTGTAATGGGCCAGCCAGTCCATATCCCTGCCAGAGAGGGACTGTTCCTTACCGTATATTTTTGTAGTGGTGGTCTTAAATGGAGACGTCTGATCTCTGACTCTGCTGAGAAGACCATATTCTCCTTCCCGCCTTGCTGGTGTTCAGTTCATATTTCTGCTTTATAGTTTAATTTTAGCTTTGCTGAATACTTATGCTGTAGATTGATCAGTCCTCATGCTCTGGATGTACTGTATTACAGTGGACATGTACTGTCAGAGATGGTAGCTACAAAAAAATCACAATGCTAGGGAGAATTACATTCCAACTGAAACCATCGAGTGCTCCCATTCAGAGATGCCAAAGCTCCCAATGCTGCATAGCTAACATAGTAAATTTTATTTGGCTGATGAGAAGTCAGTGGCATTCCCCAGAGCTCAACCTGCATTCTCCCTCTAAGAAGCTCTCGTGAAGCCTTGCCAACTTCGGGGGGGAAAACTGCCTTCCAAATAATGCCCAGCTGGTACAGACAGGGATTTCCTTTAACTCCGCATTCTGCATGTTATGTGGGACGGGCGTATGGTGCAGGGTCAGGCGATATGGGTCGAATTCTTCTTAAATGGAAATAGCCCAGAGGGAAGGGGTGAAACCTGCAAGAGAACTTGTGGGGTGCAAATACTTTGGAGCCTGTTGGAGCTGTGTAAACTTTTTGACAACTCTTTTCAATGTGAGGTGGAAATGAGCCACTGTCTGTGTTTAGGTTCTTTGCTAAATTAGATACTTCCCTGATACCTTTTAAAAGTATATCCAGTGTGCCGTCTGGCAACTATACCTACCTGGTTATCCTCCAGAAAAAAGTGTACCAGTTGTTGCTTAATAGAAACTTTTACTCGAGCTGCGGGTTTTTTTGTTTGTTTTTTCCAGAGGGTTTCTTGTGTGTTTTCTTTTTGACAGATTGTGTTGTTTCACTTGGCTTTCATTTTTCACCCTGTCAGATGAATTTTACAGGTTTTTCCCTTGCTGTCTCTGTGGATCAGTGCACATGAGTAGTGATCCTTATAGTCTCTGGATTGCATATTTGTGTAGCCTATCGTTGCTGCAGAAGTTTTGAAACCTGTGGTTAACTTTCAAGATGGGAAGCTCAGGCCTTGATAATCTTAGTGGAGAAAACTCGCTGCTGTGGAATGGCATCGTAACTGGATGGCTAAGAATGCTGAGATTGATTTTGGAGCTTTATGGAGCAGGGATGTCTCTATGGGAGAAACTTCATAAAGAATATGAAAATGCAGGTTTAAAATGATCTTAAACTTCACCCCAACCTTATTTTTCAAAACTCTCGTTGGGAAATCTTTTGGCAGGGATGCACGCTGATCTGTCACATCCAAAATGTTCACTCTCCTCCGTGTGCCCCTTCTGTAGAGGATCAGAGTTTGTTCCAGCCCTCCTACGCTGCAGCCTGGCTCTTGGACTCAAGCTGTAGAGGTTAATGTGTTTAGCTCTGGAGCAGGGGGTCTCAAAAACGTGGCCCGTGAGGTTATTTTCTGTGGCCCACCAGCTCCTTGCAGCCCCCAGCGTTACCTAGAGTGGCTCCGGCCTGGTGCGCAGCGGGGGCAGGGCAGGCTCCGTGCCTGCCTGTCCTGCCCCCGCGCTGCTCCGGGAAGAGGAAAGAACGTGGGGGAGGAGAGGCGCAGGGGTGTGTGTTTACGTTGCTTCAGGCACCACCCCCAGCAGCTCCCATTGGCCGCAGTTCCCTGTTCCCGGCCAATGGGAGATGCTGGGGCGGTGCCTGAAGCAACAGCAACACACACCCCTGCGCCTCTCCTCACCCACGTTCCAGCTGCTTCCCGGAGCGACGCGGGTGCAGGGCAGACAGGCAGGGAGCCTGCCCTGCCCCCGGTGCACACCGGGCCAGAGCTCACCCCCCCGAACCCCTCCTGTACCCCAACCCACTGCCCTGAGCCCCCGCCATACCCTATACCCCTCCCCTAAACCCCCTCCTGCACCCCACACCTCAACCCACTGCCCTGAGCCCCCTGCTGCACCCCTCCTGCACCCACACCCCAACTCCCTGCCCTGAGCCCCCTGCCGCACCCCTCCTGCACCCCGACTCCCTGCTCTGATCCCCTGCCGCACCCCTCATCCCTCCTGCACCCCCTGGGGGCAGGGAGAGGGCGGAGATGGGGTGGGGATTTCACGGAAGGGGTTGGGGTGGGAAGAGGCGGGGCCTCATGGAAGGGGTGCAGTGGGGGCGGGGCCTAGGGAGGCGGGGGGAGGTGTCAATGATGCGGCCCTCAGGCCAATGTACTAGTCCTCAGGTGGCCCTCGTGGTCACTTGAATTTGAGACCTCTGCTCTAGAGGTACCCACTTCAGTCCCTGTGTTGGCCAAAGATGGCAGCTGTAACATAAACCAGATGTGGATTTACTTCACTTGTCTGAGTAGCCTTTAATACAACGGCTCTTGGACATTGTCTGCACTAGTAAAGTGCAGCAGTTTAAATCAATTTAAAAATTGCTCTAGTCAAGCTGGTACAAACCCTCACGTAGACACAGATAAACTGGTTTAATTCTTGCTTAGGTTGGTTTAACTTGCATTGGTAAGTTACTATCTTGAGATAAATTAAGTGCATCTACATTATGGGTTTGCACCAGCTTATTTAAATCAATTTTTAAATCAATTTTAGTTGTTTAGTATAGACAAAGTCTTAGTAGAATCTGCTAGGCATTGTAGTTAAATATTTAAAAAAAGAAAAGAAAAAAAGACACGATTCCTGCCTTGGAGTTTATAATCTAAAAAGACCAAAGAGAGAGAGAGGATGATGTACTCATTTGATAATGATTCGTAGAATCCTATATGTGAACATCCATTACAAAGACAATAAACTGGAACTGCTAGAACACTAAGGAGAAACAGCCAGCCCCGTATGTAAGTGATGGGTGGGTTAAAATATACATCTGTGTTCATTTATCAAATGTCAGTTTATAAGAGATTTTTCTAAAGCTGATTGAAACTTGGATTTTCTGTTCCATGGGAAATTCTGATATTCTGAAATTTGGTGGTAGTTCCAAATCAGAAGCAATTTTTTGTGAAAAGACATTTCCGGGGGGGGGAGAGGATCAATTCAGGTTAACACTCCATTTTGATAAACCGAAAATGTTTCATTCCAATTTTGACTTTATTATAATTTGCAACATAACATTTCAAAATAACAAATAGAAACATTACATTCTGATAAGGCAAAATGGGACGTTTCAACCTTATAGAAATGCTTTGTTTCATTTCTCCCCCCCCCCCCCGCCCTAAATTAAATTTTGTCAAAATGGATCTGTTCCTGCAGGAGCAGCTTTACTGGAAAATGTCTGACCAGCTGTAGATTTTATGTGCAACCCACCCTTTATGAGGAGCCTGCTGCAGGGTGCCGTGCTTAACTGCAAGGGTTATTGTTCTAGTGGGGTACCCTCTTCAGTGGGGCGCACTCCACCTGCTTTATTAGGTTCCTGTTGTGAAAATGGAAACCTGGTCTGTGTGCTTTTCCTGCAGTGCTCACATGAGAGCTGTCTAAAGCTCCTCTGGTTCTAAGTCTTAAGTCCATTGAAGTGATCACAACGTCATATTAAAACACCACGCGCGCTTTTCAAATGGCATGAATTTACTTCTGATGATGCCATTTGCTTTTGGGAGGAACTACATGCATCATTCCTGAATGGTGAGGAGCGGAGGAGGAGACTGTCTGAGTATAGGACCTTTTGAAACATGAAGCAGTCTGAGTTCAGTAAAGTGCTTTACGTATGTTCTAGTTAATCTGTAATTTTTTTTAAAGCTATTGCAATCAATGAACTGTAAATAGGGCAACCATTTGCATAACTGGTTAACTCCAGATTAGAGTGTGACTTAAATTTCAACACAGTACGCGATACACCCCCCCTCCTCCCCCCGGTCACTTATCTTGCTCTTTTCATTGCAAGACTCTATCTTCAGCCCAGGCTCTAGTCCAGTTAACGTCAGTCACAATCCATCTTCGTATCCTCAGTTAAGGTTCGGGATTTTTGGAGAATTTGCTGAGCGAGACCATGGGTTGGTTCCTGAAAAATCATGGTGTCCTGTAGAACACTGCTGGCCTGTAGTTCTGACACTCAAAAATATGCCCTTTCATTGAGGCTTGAATCACTGAAGCAGGAGCAGGTGTATTTTCACAGTGACAAGTCTAATTGCTAGAGTAAGCTTGCAGTGCCCCAGATGAAATCGAGGGGGAATGGTAGAATGGGGGGAGAGGATCGGGAGGGGAGCACAAAACAGATGCTTGAAGTGGAGAAGAGGAAGGGGAAAAAGTGATAGGGCTATTTCTGACACTGTAATCCCTCTTCAAATTGTGAATTTTCCACGGGTACCACTTAAAGGGATTGTTTTCTCCTTTTATAACTAGGTAAGAGCCCAGCTCTCCACAAGTGTGCATGCTAAAGTGCACACACCCTGTCCCGTTTGCCCAGGGCGCTGGCCAGTGGGATTTGGCCACGCATATGTCAGGCAGTATTTGTGTGCATCCATGACTTGTGCCCGACTTCTGAAAATGTGGGATACGGTGGCTGTTTTCATCTGGACATTCCCCTTCGCCTAAGAAACCAGGAAATCCAGCAACATAACTCCAGGAACTCCACTGTGGTAATATCAGTGTGGGACCCACTCAGCAGTATTCAGAATAGCTGAAAAGTACCTTTTTCTTTGTTGAATTAAAACATGACAATGTGCCCAGCCTTTAATTACTCTGTGTGTAAAAACGACTGTGGAGGCCTAAAGGGATTTGTATTGCCACTATAAAGGCAGTGACTTGAGACAGCAAGATGATAGAGAAAGAGCTAATGGGGTTTGCAACTGACATATTTATTACAGCCTTGAGAGAAAGAAATACGCCAGTGGACAAAATTCCTATAATGTTTATATAAGCCTGTCAGGAATTGATTAAAGTTCAAATATGTTTTGCTGCACAGGGCTGGTAAAAATAATAAATTTAACACAGCAAAGTTTTGAACATCATGTTTTTGACAGTCTGGTTTTGAAGGCCTCATTTGCCGCAGTGGAAGGCTTAGATTTGTTATTCTTACCAGTGCAGCAAGGTTTTCTTTAGCATTGCATGTTGCTTTTCCTTTCTGGATGCCACTCGTTCTGGGAGCGGTGGTTTGCGGGATCCTCCTCCTCCTTTTTTTTCCTCCTTAGACTTTATGAACGGAATAGAAGATGCACACAGTTAAAAAGAATTTATTTCTCAACATAGGAGGAGGGTAAAGACTAGAGGCTCCAATTGAGATATAGGGCCCCATAGAGGGCATCGTTATAAATTCCCATGGTAAGAGACTGTCTGAGAGGAAGGATGACATCGTGATCGGGGCACTAGCCTGGGATCTGAGAGATCCTGGTTCCGGGGTCTGTTTCCCCTCAACCCTCCTCTGTCCCCACGCAGCCCTAGTTTGATATCAGTATTACGGGAATGTGGGGGAGTTCCAGTGACAGCCTCAGCAACGTCAGCCCCTTCAAATTACCCCTTCTTGCAGATGCAGCACAAGTGGAGGTAATGGGGCTCTTAAAGACTCATTTGGGTTTCAGAATTTCAGGCAAGATGTTTTAGAGCCAAAAATTCCTCTGCTCTCTTCCCCGACGGCCTCCCATGCCTCAAAGGCAATGTGTAATAAATCAGTGTCTCTTTGGCCTGGTCTACACCCAAAATTTAGGTTGACCTAGCTACGTTGCTAAGGGGTGTGAAAAAGTAAGCCGCCCTGGCATAGGCACTACGGAAGAATTATTCTGTTGTCCTAGCTACCGTGTGGATTTGCTACAGTGATGGGGGGTGGGGAGGAAACCTTTTGCAGTAGCCACAAACTACTGCTGGACTTTGCAGTTATAGCCAGGTCTGTGCTAGAAAATTAGATTGGCATAACTACATTGCTCGGGGGTGTGACAAATCCATACCCCCTGAGCAGAGTGATTAAGCCAACCTAAGTCCCTGTGTAGACAGCACTAGGTCAATGGAAGAATTCTTCCATCAGCCTAGCTACAGCCTGTCGGTGAGGTGAATTTCCCACCTTGACGGGAGAATCTCTCCTGCAGGCCTAGGTACTGTCTACACTGAAGCACTACAGTGGTGCTGCTGCAGCATTTTAAGTGTAGACAAGCCCATATTTATTCATTCACTTCTTTTTTTTCTGGTAATTGCACAAAACTGCATTTCTCTTACATCTCCCCTAAAGTGCCTGCATCTGCATGATTGATACAACCATGCAGTACAAATCCTGTAACAGAACAAAAGCTACAGAAAAATATATGTGGTGGCCTTAAAGATAACCCCTTTTAGCAGGGGGCAAAGTTGCTACCTCTCTGATTGCAAGCAAGTCTGTATTTTCGGTGTAGCTTATCTGATATTTCACCCATGTGCCAGAGAAAACATGTAATAATCCATTTGGAACTAGCCATAGCTACTTCTTTCGGAGGTTGATTAACCCCCCATCCTCCAAACACCTTTGTTATTGGAGAGACACGTTCTTTCCCCAGTAGGCTGAGTCTGCTGAGCACTTTTTGGAATATTTACAAGGGAGGATAGTTTAATAGTTATTCAGGATCACTCCAGCTCCTTGCAAAGATGCTGAAGAATTCACGGCATGTGCTGGAGTTGAAAACCAAGCATGCTGAGATTGGGAGCTTTTGGGGGCAGGGACTCTATTTCACATCCAGTGTCTAGTGCTGATCCCTGAGTGGGGCCCCTATGAGCTGCTATAACACACATCAGTTTCGGTAGCAAGTCTCTTAATTGGCTGATTGGCATCAATTTAGAGCAAGAAAGTAGATGAGTGTCTTTATTCTAATGGAAACCTTAGACTGGCATGGGCAAACTACGGCCGGTGAAACGGATCTGTCCCGCCAGCCTTCGAGCTCCCACTGGGGAGCGGGGTCTGGGGCTTGTCCTGCTCTGGCACTCTAGCTTGCGAGCAGGGTCGGGGGCCACTCCACATGGCCTGCGGAAGCAGCTGCATGGCCCTGCTACAGCCGCTACGTGCTCCAATGGCCCCCTCTGGTGCTCCAATGGGAGCTGCAGGGGCGGTGCCTGCGGGCAGAGCAGCATACAGAGCCGCCTGGCCGCACCTCTGCGTAGGAGCCAGAGAAGGGACATGCCGCTGCTTCCGGAGCCACTTGAGGTAGGCACTGCCCAGAGCCTGCACCCCGAGCTTCTCCCCCTGCCCCAGCCCTGATCCCCCCCTTCCCACCCTTTGAACCCCTCGATCCCAGCCCAGAGCGCCCTCCTGCACCCCAAACAGTTCATCCCTGGCTCCATCCCAGAGCCCGCCCCCCAGCCGGAGCCAAAAAGTTTGCTCACCCCTACCTTAGACTAAGACTAGTAGAGAGCTTCACTTACTGGCATGCTGCTTGTCTGCAGTATCTTCTCATGCCCAAGAAACTAGACTAGAAACTTGTGCTGGTATAGTAATGTTGGTTAGGATGGTGATTTTTCTCTACCGGGAAGACCCCTAGCATGGACCCAGGTATGTCAGCATACAAGTGCTTTTGGTGGTCTAGTAAAAGCTACTGCACCAGGAGGGTTATCTGGCAAATCTTGTTGTGTGTACAAGGCCTTAGTGAGGGATCCACATCACTAAGACTTCAATAGTATAATATTACTCCCATAGGGAAGCCTATGAAACTGACAGAGCACCAAGAAACAGCGAACACTCTTGAACCAGTGTTTGGCAGCATATTATGCAGCTTTAAACCCTCCTCCTTGTACCTGGTAAACATAGCTGCTCTTGGAGGGAGTTAATATTTCGGAAGAGACCTATTCTAGGTCAGTTCCCGTTAGTGGTTTTCATCAGTATTGCTTGTTTAACTCTACAGAGGGGGTCCTATAATTATTAACGTGCTGATTTGGGGCATGTTGCAGTCCCTTGTTCTTTGTCTCATTGTAAGTGCACTTTAGATTTTACCATGTATTTGTGATTGGGCAACACCACAGAGAAGGATTTGGATGTCATTCTTAGTTTCGTTGACTGGGGAGAGGGATGGAAGTTATTTGAAATCGACATTCCTTAAATCTAATCATCAGAAGATACCAGGGAGAGAAAGCAAAGTGCTGGATTCCACGTGTTTTGTTCCAAATGAAGAATGAAAGAAATCCATGGAAGCAAATCTAAAATACAGAATGGTATAGGAAGCTCCCTAAAGAACAGAGTGTGCGGGCGAAAAGGCTCCACCCTATTTATTTTGAAATGGGTGAAGCAGAGCTGAATGGGAGCATGCGTGACCTGCCTTTCAAAGTGGAGACAACGCCAACATTTTTTTTTCATGTTTGATAGCCATTAAGAATTAATGGACTTGTGGCTTTATTTTCCACGTGATGCTCTGGGATATGGCACATGAGGACACTTCAGACGAAACTCAGGTAGCTAGAAGACGTAAGCTGTGATAGGACCAAGATTTTCATGAATGAGCGCCTACAAATTTGGCTCTTAAATCCATAGCTAGAAACTGAATTGGGGGCTTGATTTTTTTTAACTGGTTCTCAACACCAATGAATTCCCATTAGTTTTAGTGAGAGCTTCTGGACGCTCAGCACTTTTGCAAACCAGGCCACTTATGTGGGTGCCTAAATATGGACATAGGAGCCTTGGCACCTGTTCTGAGCACCTGGACTTCTATAATGTAGACTCGGTATAGAAGCTAGGGATGATAAACACACATTTGCTCAGCTCCTCCCTCTACTGCCCCTGTCCCTGAGCCAAGGGCGGGAGGGGTATCATGGACGATGATGGTTGCATCCCTTGTCCCTCTCTGGTGTTCTCATCCTTCAGGTGACTTAATCTTGTCTTAGCCAAACCACACACATTTGTCTCTGACACATCCGCCGAACCCTGTTGATCTTGTCTGTGCTGGCTCCATTATGTCAATCTCTCTCTGGTAATGAGGTCCCTGCGATGATCCATGTGCAGTCTAAGAGCTTGTCTACATTGCCCTGCAGTTCGCACTACAGGGGTGTGAATAGCCGTGCGCATCAAAGTGCTGCGCTGTAACTCCCTCGTGCGGATGCTGTGGGTGTGAATTAAAAGGTCCCCAGTTGGCATTAATGTAGCCCTGTATAGATATAACCTTGTGGTGCCTCTCTATAGACCACCACTCTCCTACATGTCCTGTGCTGCATACACCATAGGCAGCGTCCAGTGTACTCTCTGCTGGTCATTTTCTGCTGTATCGTGCATTGTACAAGAAGCTGAAGCCTCAGGAAACTTTAGGGTTGGGAAAAACCCTCTTAACCAGGGCTGATAGAGGGGAGGGGGGGAAAGAAACAGCAGCCCCAAAACAACGACCCATTTGTTAAACTGCATTCAGTGCTGGAGGCTAGGTACTGAACAACATTCCTAGGTTTCTCCTGTTACATTCCACCTTTGAACTCCATCTAATAGCCTAAAGCCTGATTCATAACAATGTAGCTGTGTTAATCTACAGAAGTAAACACTTGCTAATGGGAGGAAACACCTGCACAGAATTATTTCATTGTCTGTCTTCTCCCATTAGCAAAAACCTTGGCTCTGTTTAAGCCAAGTCTGCCAGTTAGTGTACAAACATTGTGTAAGCAACGGCCAGTTCAGCGATGGGGGGCCCAAGCGAAACTCCAAGAGGTTGTAGATTGGGTCTGAATTCTGCGGGTTTCAGGGCAGCACTGCGTGGGGTTTTTTGTGTTTAAATTAATGTGCACTTTGCATATGCTGGAGAGCACTGACCCGAAAAGAAGTGATTTATAAAATTACAGAAATTGGCAAGGGAAACTTGGGCAAAACTGTAATATTTAAAACTTACGTGTTTGTTTTTTAAAGGGCTAGATTACAAACTGATGGTGTCTCCTTAAACAGTGTATCCTTTTGTTGTTTTAAACCTGCTGTCTATTAATTTCATTTGGTGACCCCTAGTTCTTGTGTTATGAGAAGGTGGTTTCCGGGAAACTGCTAAATGGAAATGCTAAAGGATCCCCCCCTGCAGCTGCATGCTTTGTAAAATTATTACCTTCGGTGATACAGGGCACTTGGCTAAGTTGGGTTTGTGTAACTGTATGTTTACTGCTGTAGACTCACCATGAAGGTAGTAATACCTTTTTTATGATCAAAAACTGTTTCTTGGTAAGTAATTTGCTAAGGAGTCACCTGACCTAGTCTTAGTCAATCTTCTATTGATACAAAAGATTCGATAAAGGACTACAAGAGTGACTTGAGGTCGGGAAAAGCTGCCTTAGAACAAGAGACTTCAGAAGCTCAATTTATTTAATTTACCAAGCCCGAAGGTCAAGAGGTAACTTGATTACAGTCTAAAAGTATCTCCTGGGGAGAAGCTTTCTGATAGTGGAGGGCTCCTTTACGGGAGCAGACAAAGGCATGAGGAGATCAGTGACTTGAAACTGAAGCTAGATCAATTCACAGTGGAAATAAGGTGCGCTTTTCGCACTGGGAGCGATCAGCAATTGGAAGATCTAACTGAGGGATATGATGGATTCTCTGTTGCTTTGGGTGTCTTTCTAAAAGCTGTTTTCACCCTTTATGGTTATACGCTTGAGGCAAGAATTTCTAGCTCAGCCTAGATGACCACAGTGGTCCCTTCTGCCCTTAAAATCTATGAATCTGTGCATGCCAAAGGCATTTGAGAGCATCACAGCACCTGAGGAGTTTGAACCCCTGTCTAATGTAGGTTTATTTTGCTTTTGTTACTCTAAGCTTATGTAATGGGGTTTGGTAAAATCATCATGTTAATATTAGTCATTCTTGCACTTGGATTTTCTCTTAGGAGAAATTGTCTCTGTGCCCCCTAGTGGAGAAATAATTAATTTGAAGACTTCAGAGTTGCTGAACGAGTTGCAGGACCCCCTGTGAGTGGGCTCCAGACTGTGTCGGGCTCACAAAGGAGCCACATTCTGAACTGGGCAGTTGTCTGTTTAGTCGGCTTTGCTTCTCAGGTGGCATTATTGGTTAGGTTTGATCCAGGCCCCTGAGAAATACAGCGCTGTAAGACCTCAGCTGTGAGGAACAAGGAGATTTGATTTGTGTTTCTGCTCTTGTTAAATGGTGCTAAACTTTTAAAAGTGCACTGGCGCAGAGCGGCAGCACTGCATGTAAACGAGCTGGTGAGTGGTGATTATCAATCAGGGGCTCGGTAGGAAATAACAGTAAGGTTGGGAACCTGTCTGGAGGGGCTTGTGATTCCACGGCAATCTTAAGCCGTGTTTTGATGGGGGGTTAGTTTCCATCAGCTGGGGACACGCATGCTGATGTCCCCTGGTGGGGGTTCCCTGCATGGCAGTGCAAGAGCTGAAATCCTTTGACTCTGTTGTTCAAATAAGGATGTAAAGGGGGCACTCTGTGCTTCAGCTTTTGCGTCTAATCTTCGTTAGCTGCTGGCTGACTTTTCTCACTGCTGCTTTTTGCCCATCCGCCTGACACTCCCAGCGTGTTGGTTTGGTGTGTGGTGTTCGTTCGGGTTTGCAAGCTCGACTGGTTGTCTCCACTCCCACTGGGCTGGGGGTCGCTTGTCTTCAGTGTTCTTGGGGAGAGCGGTCAAAGCCAATGCCCTTGTTTCAGGCTGCCTTGTGGCTTTTAGACAAGAATTCCACCCCTAGGTTGGCCACCAAAACATCAGGGACGGATGCAGATGGCAAGAAATTGCTGCTGTCTCAAACTTCTTAAAATCTTGTTTGCACGTGTTGGGATATAATGCAAGCGACAGCTGTGAATGCATCGGAGCCTGTTTTACCCCCTTGGTGGTTTCCTCCCTTCAGTTGCTGTGGACTCGTGGTGGTGGTTGGTTTTTATTTATAATGATGAAAAATGTCTGAACACAGTTTTGTTGTAATCATGAATCACCATTTCTGTTTGTGCTTCACTTCCCTTTCCCTCCTCCCCTTAAACTCCCAGCCAGATTCTCTGCTGCATGCACATGGTGGACACTGAGCAAACGTTTTTAACTACCTGTGACTGCATGGCACAGTGCGTAGTGCAGATACAGGGGTGGGTTGTTTTGGTCTCTCCTTACTTTTGTTGAGTTTCTTCATCCTAATCAAATATTGTCTCTGGAAATTCCTTTCCCAAGATCTCCGCTCTTAATTAGTCTTTCTCTTAGCTCCGTGAAGCAGCATAATCAATATTTTATTATCTGACTGGCAAACTTCAGGGGAGAATAAACTAGTTTCCGTTGTCCTACAGTGCTCCCTTTTGAATGGGAGCTAGCCATGTTAATGGCTGTCCATTTTCCCTGGTCTGGGATAGCAAATGGCTAACTAGTCATCCAACAACACAGCAGTTTCATAAAATCAACCTGACCACATAAGTGGTACAGACATCCCCTCTCCTCCCCAATCAGCACAAATGATGCTTACCTCCTTTGCAAAGTGATTGGAGATGGATGGATGAAGAGTGCCAGGTAAGAGCTAAGGAGATGTGTATCATGCCTTCGGAGGAAGGGCGGGGTGGGGTGGAGCAAGGATCTCGGCACAGGGACAAAGCCCTGTGCTCCATTTGCATTTGCTAGCACCGTTTTTGCCCTCTACACACGCCAATAGCTTGATATCCTGGGTTGGGATAATCTGTGGCCTAAAGGCCACCGCAGCTGTCTTGCCATAGCCACAGCTTGGAGATGTTGATGATCGGCCCTATATCATGTCTGTGAAAATGGGCTAAGCAAAATTTGCATGTGGGACCAAGCACTCTGTAAGGCCAGTGGGTGGCCTACGATTGGGAGTGACGCATTCTGCGCCTGTGACCTTGGGCATCTCTCTGTGCCTTGCTCGCCTCATCTGCAAAATGGGTGTGACAAAGCTCACCCCTCTGGTAAAGTGCCATGACACCTCTCCAGGAGATGTGCTCTGTCCAGCTACCTGTCTTTGAAATCTGAAAGGTAGTCTCATAGAAGTCACTGCCTATATTTATCAAGGAAAGACAGATTAGATATTCATATGTCGGCTAATGCAGCCGTTGGATGCAGAGCCCTGTGCACCATAATTAACGAAGTCTCTAGATTGTCTCAAGCCATCTAACAACTCAGCAAATGCCTGACTCAGGATCCATTGAAAAACCAGTCGAAACTGGCTCTGCTTCCCACTTAGCGGATAGATTGGTGGATCTAAAACAAAGCAAACACATTTCCAGTTAAGAGACCATCCCCTTTGGCTCCTTTTAAAATATTTTCAGAAATAACTGGTGAATATAAGTGGGGTTTTTTCTTTTCTGTGTTTATAACTTTTAAACCTTCTGATTATCTCTGATTTACACACCTTTAGTTTTGTATTTGAGTTTTGTACCTTCAAGAAAATGCTGCTAATCGTTTAGTGGCAAGTAATCAGTGTCAAAGAGAAAATGGATAATGGACAGCATATTTTAAATAGTTTAGCTTTCAGCAAGTGGAATGTGTAATTGAAGTCACTTGTATTTAATCATCCTCTAGACCTTGAATTTCAGTCTCTGCTGCTTGGCTCTCTGGAAAGTTGACGGCTTTTTTAATGCTGCCTCTTTAAAGGTAACACCGAAATGTCCTTTAAATTGCCATGACCTTGTGATGTGGTTATTTATCATTCGGATTGTTCCATTCTTCTGCTTTGGTGTTGCGTAAGCAGTCAGTTGCATTAGCCTGTGAACAAGGGAGGCTGTAACTGAATTACTGTTCAGGCTCCACTCGGCATATTCCCCCTGTATTTTCGGAAGTCTTGAGTGTTTTACATAGAGTTAAGGAGCCATAGATAGGTCGCCTCTCTAATTTGCACAAAAATGGGAACAGCTACAGAAGGTGAGATGGTAGATCTCAGTTTTGTGTGTAACAACTAAGTGTATTTTAGCAATTTGACAAGTAAAAACCTAAAGAGTAAATAATGCTCCTCTAATATTATTCATGTTGTGTCCTGACTAAAGGACTGTACATAGTTCATAGCAACGAACTTAGTTTTCGTATGTTCTCGTTGAGAAAACTGTAAAACTTAAGGTTCCTGGTTTTAACAACAAACAGAGGCAATAGTCGGTAGCACACTCTCTCTCCTGTGGTGTGTCTAAGGCACCAATCCTGCATGGGGGATCAGACAGCATGGATTCTTGCACCTGTGAGGGGTCCCACTGGCTTCAAGAGCATCACTAATGCTTATTCTGGCCTTCTGAAATTCTTACAAATCCCAGGGAACTCTTGAGTCATTCTCCATATCTTGGGTGCAAAAAGTAAACATAGGGCATAGAAATGTAGGGCTGGAAGGGACCTGACCAGGTCATCTACTCCTCCCTCAGCACAGGAGCAGAATGGACCAAGTCAACCTAGACCAGGGGTCTCAAACAGGGCAGGCAGGCAGGGAGCCTGCTCTGGCCGCGGTGCTGCCACCCCGGATCCGCTCTACGTAAGCAGTGCCGGGCCGGAGCCTGTACCCCGCACCCCTTCTGCACCCCCTTGATCGGACTTTCCGACAAAGATGCGCAGTTATAATCACGGCCCTATGTTTCCTGTCTTTTAAGATCTAAATATCAACACTGTAAACACATTATCATAGCACAAGCAGTTCAGACCCTTCATGTCTTGTGAGCTGGTGCTCCAGAGTTCATCAGTCCCTAGAAAGTTGCAAAAAAATGTGGAACAGTAAGGCTGTGGCTACACTTAGCACTTCAAAGCACTGCCGTGGTAGCGCTTTGAAGCGCTAAGTGAGCGCTGTCCGTACTCCACCTCCCTGTGGGGAATAACGGACAGCGCTGCGCTCCCAGCGCTGGGGCTTTGACCACACTGGCGCTTTGCAGCGCCGCAATTTGCAGCGCTGGAGAGGGTGTGTTTTCACACCCTGCTGCAGCGCTGCAAATTTGTAAGTGTAGCCAAGCCCTAGGTTCTAGGAGACTTGCTGAGTTCTGGTTTGGGACCATCTTTAAGGCAGGTGGAGGAACTGGAGTTAAGGACAGTGTAAGGAGGATTTGCTGGGAGCAGAGAATGATGAATAAGTTTGTACTTTATTCAGGCCTCCATTCAGCAAGGCACTTAAGCAGCAGAGTAGTCGGGGACTATTCATTTACTTAAAATTCGGCACATGCCTAATTTGGCCATCAAGGTCTGGTGTACACTTCGTTTTACCAGTATAACTATTTTTGAAGTGAGAAATTTTTATCAAAATAGTTATCCTGGTAAAATCCCTAATAGGGACATAATTATATCTGTATAAAGGTGCATTATACCAGCATTGATGATTTCCCTTCCTATATGGGAATAGCTATACTGGGATAAAGCACCTTTACCCTGATATAACTGTCAGTAATAGAGAAATTGTACTGCTTAACTACACCAGTGTAGTTAAAGCAGTGCAACTTTCTAGCATAGACCCTAGGCCTGTGGTGTCTCCTTAAAATCAGTGGGCACTGTATGCCGAGTCGGAGCCAGTAAGGGAATTGGTACCCTGTGCCTGCTCAGTGTGGTGTTTTCATTTGTTTACAACATAACTTCTTTCTTCTACTATTTTAAAAATCAAACTCTGCACACCAGACAGTCCTCTTTGGAACTGTGTGTATGAAGTCTGAAATTTTAAACTCCCCAACATTTTTGGTTAGCTGAGTGTAAAAGGTAAGTGTCTGTCTGAATAACATTCTCAAACTGGAGAAATGTGTAGTTTTCCATGACTTCTCTGATAATCCAAATGGCTGAATGGATCTTGTTCAGACGTTCTCGAAGAATTTCCCTCGGGGCTGAAACTATCTGATAGAAATCTCAAGCAAAAGAGAGTTTTTTGCTGAAAAAGTTATAGGCCATTGAAAATAGGAGCTTAGGATGAAATGGCCTTTTCAACCATATCATAGTATGAGCTTATAATAAAGAACACTTGGTTCCTAATCCTTTTTAGTCTAGCAGTCTGAAAACTCAGCCCTGGCAAGCTGCTTGTTTTATCAAGTAAAGAGCAGTGGCAGAAACAGATCGCCCCATGTTCTGTATTTAGAATTTATAGCCAAACGTTTTCAGGCTATTGACTCTGAAAAGATATTGGTCAATCATTTTTTTTTTTCCCCAAAGGCTTATGTGAGTCCTGTTTCAGTCTAGAGAGCAGGCCTGATGTTTCTGCTACAGTTATTACTGGTAAGACCTTTTCAGGGTTAACCCCATGATGCTGAGAGGCAGGCCTCCGTAACGCACTTGCCTTTCCTGGTACTGCCAGTGCAGTGCTCTGTAAGTGCTAAGGGTTTATCAGATGTATGTTATCCACAGTAGCACATACATACTTCAGCGTGCAGCTGCCTGGGGTAGGGTTTGGCTAGTGTTAGGGCTGCCAACTTTCTAATTGCACAAAACTGCCCCGCCTCTTTCCCGAGACCCCACCCCCCACTCATTACATTCCCCCTCCCCCAGGGACTCGCTCTCCCCCACCCTCACTCACTTTCACAGGGCTGGGGTTGGGGTGTAGGAGGGGGGTGAGGGCTCTGGCTGGGGATGAGGGCTTGGGATTGGGGGGGTGGGGAGGGCTCAGGGCTGGGGCAGGAGGTTGGGGCTTGGGCTTCCCTTTGGCGGCTCCCAGGCAGTGGGGCTAAGGCAGGCTCCCTGCCTGTCCTGGCTCTGTGCTGTGCCCCGGAAGCAGCCAGCAGGTCTGGCTCCTAGGTGCAGGTGGGGCAGGACAGGAGGTTGCGCACGCTGCTCCTGCCTGTAGCCGCCCCCGCCCCCAGCTCCCATTAGCCACAGTTCCCAGCCAATGGGAGTGCGGAGCCGGTGCTCGGGGTTGGGGCAGTGCACGGAGCCCTTTGCTCCCCCAGGAGCCGGACCTGCTGGCCGCTTCCGGGGCACAGCACAGTGCCAGGACAGGTAGGGACTAGCCTGCCTTAGACCCGCAGCACCGGGCCCGGTCAGCAGTGCTGGCCAGAGCTGCCAGGGTCCCTTTTCGAGCCAGCGTTCTGGCTGGAAACCGGGCGCCTGGCAACCCTAGATAGTGTTGATAGCAACTTGCATTAAAAACGGACGCAGTGTGAGGCCTGGAAGGCAGTATGGCCTAGTGGACAGAGCACTGGACAAGAGCTAAAGGAAACCTGTATCTTATTCCCAGCTCCATCACTGGCCTGCTGAGTGACCCTGAACAAGTCACTTCACCGCTCTGTGCCTCAGTTTCCCCCTGTGTAAAGTGAGGGTGATGACACTGACCTTTGTAAAGCGCTTTGAGATCTACTGATGGTAAGGGCTAGGTGTGAATCATTATTTTATTATTTCTGTTGCGGACTCCAGCTGCTACTGTAGATACAACAGCTAATACGGCTTTCATCAAGCAATGTGTCATCCTCCAGTTTAACAAGCACTAAAATCCTAACAAACTGGCCCAGCTTACAGAACCTGGGGCTGCAACGCTGTTGAGCATGAGGGGACTCCTGATGTATCATGAGTACAGGGTCACATGCTGGCTAGAGTGACAATGGGCCCTGGCTATAAATTTGAAGTGCCCTTCCCATTGTAAATACGGTGCTCATTTCGGTCGGGAGAGCCGCATGGTTTTATGTGATTTCTGCTGGAGTATAACTGGGATCCAGACAGACAATGTCGTTACTCTGTTTTGTATCACTTCTTTCATGCACATCATATCTCAACATGTCTTCTGCAGTTAAGTGGTGCCATTACAGATTTAAGTGCTAGGAGAAGAGAGAATTATGGTTATGATATGGACAATGTGGAGAAGATCTTTAGCTGGGATATGAACTGGGATTGAGTGTCAATGAGCCATAAACTTGTGTAAGATTCCAGCTCCTAGAGAGGAGGGTGTGCTTGAACCTACAAAAACCTTGGTCCAGTTCCTAAATGTCTGGCCCAATTGGCACCACGGCTGTAAATGAGTAAACACAATGATTTTGAGAAATAAATTGATTTATTAATTCCATTCAGTATATGACATAGAAATGTCCCAGTGCCTCTAATGTCCTGGCAAAGCATGCTGATTGGTGCTCTGCTGCTTTGGGCAGAAGTACAAAGAGCAGAATACTGTGTTGACTTGGGAAGGCATATGGAACACAATCAGTTTCAGCTGCGAGAGTTCTTACGCCATCATGAGCCCGCCTCTGAGAACCAATAGCTCATGACAAAATGTATGCTTACAACTGGGTGAAAGCCCCAGATGGCTATGTGTGAAAATTTTCATCATTCTGGCCTGCCATTTCCCTACCAGGAAACATTACTTCCTGTACCCAACTTCTTTCGTTCTCTTCCTTGGTATTTGATAGGGATGGCAGAGCCTCTTGACAACCTCTTGGGCACTCATCTTTATTCTTTATTTAGTTTTTCTAGGTTCTGTTTACTATCTTTTAAATAATATAATAGGACGTTGAGGTGATACTGCCTTAACTGGGGTCAGGTCCTCCTTGTACTCGATGCTGTACAAACACCTAGCAAGAGACAGAACCTGCTACAAAAAGTTTAGATGAGACAGGTGAAAGGCGGGATAAAGCAAGTATCATTCTCCCCATTTTGCAGATAGGGACTGAGGCACAGAGCAATTCAATGACTCCTAGGCGGTCAGGCAGGGCATCTGTGGCACGCTGGAAATTGAACCCGGATCGCCCGAGTCTGTCTTGCGTCACAGGACCATCATTCTTCACGTCAGCTTATTTCCCACCAGTCATTTAAATTAGATGCTGCTATATGCAGTTTACACGCTTTTTGGTTTGGAGTGTAACTCCGAGGTTCCCAAACTTTTCTTATTGTGTACCCCCTTGCAGATCTACCAGCTGCCTGTGTGCCCCAAGCCTTCTCATCACTGATACTTAACACTACCTGTCTTTAGCCATCTACCCATATTTCACTATTATGTACAGATTTAGTGACGGTGTGATGAATACAATCTGGGGGAGGAGAGGGAAAAACCGCCTAAGTTCTGAGCTCAGTTAGACTGGATAGTTTACTGGGCAACTGAGCCCACGCATACAGTGATTGGAGGGGAGGGATCCGTACATCAGCGTCTCTGTGCATCTGTGTTGTCATTGGTATATCTTGAAGTAAATTAACTACCGTAAATTCCCACAGAGTTTTAAAGCTTCGTCTGAGTAGCCTATTATGAAAATGCAACAAATAAAAATAACAAAATCCACCATTCTGCAATGTCGCCTGTGTGCCCACCAGAGATGTCTCGCGTACCACTCTTTGGGACGCCCTGGTGTAAACACTTTGAAATGGCTACTGTGCACAGGATATCCAGTAGAGTGCCATCTCTAATCTGCTCACAAGGAATGGATTTCCCCTCTGCCCCCTTTACTTGAAAAGCTGGCCAGTAAGTAACTTTTTGAGCATGCTCAGTGTCCCTCACGCAGGTATGAAACAGATACAGGTTTGTGATCACGCCCTCTTTCAGTAGTTTGAGTGTGCTCTGGCTGTGGATCTCAAAATGGAATAGGGGATGAGAAAACGAAACAGGTAAGGAACGCTCAGGATTGTCTCGCAAGTTGTAACTAAGTAAAGGAGTGAGAACTTTGTTCCTCTGTGTAAGAAGAAAATAAAAACATGGGCTAGGAATGAATGAATCTAACATAATTAAAGGTGTATTTCACTCTTTTTTTAAAGTGGCTGTCACTCTCGGCTGAAAACACTTCTGAGGCTGCTCTTTGTTCACTCTCTGTTTGGGTCCAATTGTTAGGGAGCCATCTTGGGCAGTCAGTTTATATATTTTGTAGTATTTGAAATTAAGTTCTTAATCTAGCCAGCTGCCACGCTATGGACTTCCAATCAATCAGCCAGGCTTCCGAGCGTGCCAGCCACGCTTGGGTCTCGCATCAGCCTTCGCTTTAACTTGTTCTCTGGAAATGAAATTTCCAGGCAGCAGATCTTACCATGAGATGCTGTTTTCTTTTCCAGTCTCTTCAGTTTTTGTGCTTTTCTGGAAGCAGTAAAATTGTAACCTCTGTTCTTGCTGTGTAATTATTTGAAAGGGAGGCACACTGGGCTTTTGCTATATGGCTAATAAGGGGTGTGTGTGTGTGTGTGTGTTTTTGCATCAAGTACATTGATATTTAGATTAGTTTTGTTTCCTCACCATGACTTTCACGCTTACTATAGATAAATATTGTTTGTGGCTCCTGAACATTAATTTAGATACTGCCAGATAAAATGGAGTATGTGACGCCATAACAATAAAAAAAATTTTTTTGGAGTATAAAACCATTTTATTACTTAAGATCATGTTTGCTTATACCATTAGAGTTGTTTACAAGGTACTCTTGGCTTAATATGTATATATCATGCATTTGTGGATCTTCAAGGAATAGCAATAAAACATTAGTTTTGTATGCATCCAGTTTTCCTTTAAAATGCAAATTAACCCACTGTGGCCACATATACTATAAATATTTTAGTTAGTTTCTTCTCTGTTTTTTTCTTTAGGAGTAGATCATTTTGTTTTCTTGATGTAGTATTAAATAATATGAGCAACTGTTCAAGCAGTATGTCATGATGATCTTTTAACATTTTTGTGAAGAGGGCGATAACTAGATTCTTTAAGGTTTTTTTTTAATCATCTGTCACTTAATGAATATTCAAATTAGTGGATACTTGGTTTGGTTTTTTTTAAGGCATGATCATGCCATGATATTTAAAAGCACTTGTGATACCTATATAATTTTAAAATAAATTTCTCAATGCAGTATGGAGTAACTGAAGATAGGCTTTTTGTATCAAGGATTTTGATGGCATAGAAGTTAAAGGGAAGATTGGATAGGCCACACGTGTTAAGAATTCCTGAATTCTACGCCTGGTTCTGATGTTACACCCCTCCATCCTCATAGGTCATTTAAGTATATTGCTAAATGAAGCCATTAATACCTGCCTAATTTTAAGCAGGTGAGTAAATTCCACTGAAGTTAATAGAATTACTTGTGCTTAAATACCTTGCTGAACTGAGAGAGGAGACAGGTGAGGTAATATCTTTTATTGGACCAACATCTGTTGGTGAAAGAGACAAGTTTTCAAGCTACATAGCTCTTCTTGCTAAACTGTGAGGTAGTGTGTCTCTTCTCCACATTTCTTTGTGTTCTCTTTTCTTCCTGTAAGAGGCAGGGATGAATGATGATCTACTGGGAGGTGTTGATTGATTATATTTTGCATAGCCTTGGAAGAGTGGTTTATAGATGCTAGAAGGAGGAGGAAAAATAAAGCTATCATCTTGTAAAGCATTGCAAACAATTCCCAAGTGACCAGTGATGAGAAACTGTGCGTTTATAGTTTTTAAATATAGCTGAAATTGTGTTGTCTTAAAAAAATTCAAGAAAACGACTGTAGCACCAGTGCATTTCGGTCACTTCCTTCATGATAGCCTCCAGACCTGGGGCAATCTGAGAACAGGAGCATCTGGCTCATGCGAGCAGAGCGGGCATTTTGCTGCAGCAATGCCTGACTGGGATAGAAATGTACCAAGGTGAGAGTGAAATAATGAGAGCTGTAGATCTCCCAGGATAAATGCTGATGCTGCAAGTCTTCCCTAAGATAACAGGGTAGAATATGGCACCCTGGTGTAGGGAAGAGAATGCAAAGGAAGATGATTCATGTGCACCAGCTACTTTCTGCTAGGTGGCCTCTTTGTGGATCCTCCCACCACAGGAAGGAATGCAGGATGGAAAGTTACTCCTTAAGTAAGATTGAAGTGGTTGATCTGCATGTGTGTTCAGACAATGCTGCCAAACCTGTCCCTAGGTCATGGAGGCTTTCCCCCACCCTGGAAAGATAGTCTGTTAACTGTTCATGCTCCGGAGTCATCTTCAAGCGCTCTTGGGTAACAGTAACTTAAGCTGAAGGGGAATATTGCAACTTGTTTTCGGGTATTCTCCAGTTCTTCCAGCATTGCTGTGCCTGTCCTGCATCTCCGCCAGGCCTACTTGCACGGAAAGCAGCACTGGTGTGGGAGAATTCAAGAAAATCCTGAGTGAAGCACAGCTTTACAAACATAAAAACACCTCTTTGGAGCCACGTCTTTGTACAGGTTCGTGCAGCACCCAGCAAATACAATATGATTGTATTTTGTCTTGTGGTAGTGCCTAGTGGCCACAGTCCCATTGTGCCAGGTGCTGTACAAATGCACAACACAGATGGTCTCTGCCCAGGAGAGCTTACAGTCAGGCAGTACAAATAACAGTGATGAATGAATCCTTCCGACACCTTAGTGAGAGAATCCTTCTTACCCATCTCACAGTTTATCCCTGACTTGGCTTTGTACAGTGCAGATTTGTTCCCCCTTCTCCTGATTAAAAGGAAACCGCTTTCTTTCTTCTTCAAATTCCCTCTGCAAACACAGTCTGGTTCTGGACATGTTTTCTGTGAGACATACGGCCCCCCACCATCTCCGTTTCCTGGGCTAGGAATCTGATGCAGGTGGGTGGGGAGACAGTTACACACTGATGCCGCCAAGGCCTCGCTGGTAGGTAGTTTAATTACATTACTTTGCAAAGTTCTGTATTTTGCTGAACCCCAGATTTTCTTTTATGTGATCTTCAGACAAAGCAACACAACCGTAGGGATGGCCCCTGTTCCACCATGCTCAGTGCAGCTCCCCAGTAACCTGAAACCACCCCAGTATGTTTGCACGCAGGCAGAACAGGAAAGTTTTTTTTTTCAAGACCCATGTTGCATGCTGCCCATCTATGATTAGAATCTCAGCATTGTTGCTATCCAGAGAGTGTGCAGTAGAAAGTACAAAGCTGCTTTCCCTTGATAGAGTAAATTGCTTATCATCTTGTGCTGTTAGCCATTTTCCAAGCCCTATTCTGTAAATGAGTTTAACCGTAAAAAAACCCTCTATCCTCAAATTGTCTCCAAAAGTGTGTGTGACGGGTTTCTACTTTTCTGCTGTTGCTGCCTGTGTGTCTGTGCTATTCTGACCTATTCATGTCTGGAAGGCAGAGAATATATTAAGAATATGATGCATTTGTACGTTCCTCAGATAGTATAGTTAAGGGTCTAATTTGATATGACACTTACTAATCTGCCAAGACTTCCAGTGATTTTTTTCATATCAAGTTAAGTTCTATTTGCAATAGATCAATGGGTGAACACACTTCAAATATATAAATTACAAAAGCCTAGACTATTTATTGTTTACTGCTTTCCATTCCACTTTTTTTTTTTTTTTTTAAACTTGAGATTCTCCTTTTGCTAGCTGGAAAGTTGCTAGTTTCACTCACGTTGCAAACTAGCTTTTTACTAATTACATTAGCTTTTTATTTAAAAATTGGCATTGTACTTTATATTTGCTTGATACAGAGTTGCCTTAGCACACCAGTTAGGGTAGGTCCATACTTACCGCGCGGGTCGACGTGGAGAGTTCGACTTCTCGGAGTTCGAACTATCGCGTCTAATCAAGATGCGATAGTTCGAACTCCCCACGCGCTCCGGTCGACTCCGGAACTCCACCACCGCGAACGGCGCTGGCGGAGTCGACCTTGGAGCCGCGGACTTCGATCCCGCGGCGTCTGGACGGGTGAGTAGCCTGAACTAAGGTACTTCGACTTCAGCTACGCTATTCGCGTAGCTGAAGTCGCGTACCTTAGTTCGACCCCCCCCCTTAGTGTAGACCAGGCCTTAGAGCGACAGTTTGATTCTATGAATCATCCTTGTATATCCAACCATTCACATTCATGCACTCCTGGGACAGTTTTTAAAGCAATTTCTGTAGTGCACAGATTCTCTTAAATTTGTTCATAATGCCCCATGTATTGGTCTGAAAATATCCATTGATTGTCGGAGAGAGTTTCAGGGGTGTGTGTGTGTGTGTGTGATTCTATTCTCTCCTTGTTACTAAATAAATTGGTCCAAAAGACACCCCACTTCAAGCAACACTACATATTACGGTTTAGAATCTAAACCTGGATCCAGAACTAAATTCTGCAGCTGCCTTTGTATTATGGACTAAACTGAAATCCTGGATCTGAAAACTCTGGATTTTAAGGTGGCGTTTGAAATCTAAATGCCATGGATCCTTTCTAGTCAACCTATCTGTATTATGGTGCAGTAATCACAATAGTGCAAGCTGTGATTAGGAAGAGTCTAAGCACATGCCATGTGTGTGGGTTTTTTTAATATACTAAATATAAGGAGATTTAAATGTATGTGCACTAGATGGTGTAAAAGTTGCAGAGTAGGGCATGACTGCTGTCTGAGGAGGTGGGAATACAAATAAACAATTAGACACACATGCACAGGGATCCCAAGCGACGGTGCTTCCTTGCAGCACCCTGTTTGTTTTTGTTTTTGTTGTAATAACAGGTTGAGGGGAAGGATGGTCTTATGGTTGAGGCATTGAACTAGGATTTATGGGTTCCCACATCTCCCAAAGGCCTTGTGCAAGTTACTCTGTGCCTCATTTCCCCAAGTGGGGGTGATAATTCCTCTCTTTGGCTGTAAGCTGTTCAGGGCAGGGGGGCTGTCTCTTGCTATGGATATGGATAGCAGCCAACACAGCAGGGTCCCTAGATGTTTCTGTACTAATAATAATGGGTCTGTGACGGCATGTTTAGTTTTCATTGGCTCGTGGAAGAAATAACCACAGCAAGGTAGACATGTTATCCGAGTTACGTCTGTGAGAAGGGAAAGGTGCAGAGGCAGCTTAGCTGGCCTCATGGCGGAGTCCTCTGTGTCTTAGGTTTGTTTCTCTAGCTTGTATTGCATTAACCTTTTACACCCATTTACATCCAGCAGACTAATTTCTGAATGAGCCACACTTGCAAGAGCGAGCTCTAGGTTTTTAGCCTTCTGATGCACAGCCGATAAGACTTGACCTTTGAAATGAATGCCCGTGTGCTGCCTAAACAAAAGCCCCTGTAAGGTCGTGCTTTCCCCCACCTGCTGCTTGTGCAAGCCCATTGCAGACTAACGCTGTACCCCCAGCATTCCTATCTGGGGCCTGAGAAGTGCTTTTTAAAGCAATACAGCACATTCCATGGCCTCGTAAACGGACAAGGATCAGTAAGGAATTTCTCTGGAGTTAGTGAAACATTAGTTGGCTGCTGGTCATTTGTTTTGGCCTAAAGTCAAGTACAATTGCAGTATGTGCTCTCCGATTTGACTGGCAAAAAGTATTTAGAAGAAAATGTTCAAAGCTGAGTAGCAAATTTTTGTTTTGAATGTTGAACGTGGAGGGTAATTTGGCAGAAGTCTGGATGAGATGTTCACTAGCTAAATGACTCAATTCTGGCTTCAGCTATTAACTGCCTGCATGTTACAGTCACAACAAATTTGGATTAAGCAGTTCCTCTGATAATAGCAAGAGGGACACTGGGGGTAGAGAGAGCGTTTGTATCTAGATTCTTTGTTGGGATTTTTTTTTAAAAACTGCTGTTATGGAGACAAAAAGCTTTCTTCAGGCTCAGCCTCCTTCTTGGAGGAAATTTTAATACCTAACATAGTATTAGCTTCCTAAAACTGTGCGGAAGCTCTGAGCCTCCTCTCTGATCCTTAATCCTTCAGTGCCATTACAGCTTGTGATGAGTGCTCTAGAATGACCATAATAAGGACACTCCTGTTTAAACTGAATATGAAAAATGTGGTTTTGGTTTGTTTGGGGTTTGTTTTTGTTTTGGATAGAACAGCCTGCTTTAAGATGGTTTCTTCCCCTGGATCAGCCAGGCAGATGTTTGTTTACATGTACCTATTCTGATGAAACGACCATATATTTGCCTAGCTACTGCATAATTCCCTGCTCTGCCTCTGCTGGGTGTCATGTGGTAAGTTAGCAGATGCTGAACAGTGAGGGGAAGCCGGCTGTCTGTCTGAGGGATGATATGCCAAGGGTACTTCCACAGCGTAGTCTCAACAAACCTAGTTAGATACACAAATTGAAAATAGTTCAGTGATTTATATTTATTGGGGTGCTCGGACATTTTATTGGGGTTTTTAATTTCAGTCACTTCCGCTAGTGAGGTGGATGGACAGACAGACCAAAAAAAAAAAGGGAGGGGGCAGTTAATGCTTCAGAGCTTAAGCCAATCTAAGGGTTAGAAATTGTCCCACATAGTAGGTCTCACCCCAATCTGCTCCCTGGAGTCTGGGGCTATTACACCTTCCTCTGAAGCAGGCTGGACTGTGGACCACGAGTCTAAGCCAGTCTGGAAATTCCTATGTTTAAAAAAAAAAAATCAACATGCTTGCTGTCTATTCTGGGTTCTTCTACGGAGATTATTTCCGTATGGGGAGAGCATGTTAGAGCAGGAATTTGAAATGATGCAAGTTGCGGAAGCAGGCTGAAGAGATGCCTTGTGAAACTGCAAAGGCTGATCACATATTCAGTCTTCCTTTCCCCCTCATCCCTTTTAAGGGACTTGATCCTGAAATCTTTAACACAATTGCCTCAGGCTCCATCCTGTCTATTTGCCAAGATTAAGGAGAATGAGTTTTTTCCATAAGACTCAACAGAAGCTCATATACCCTTGTCTTGCGTTATACTTCCAAACATCCGAGATGCAAATAAAAATGAGCAAACTCTTCCTGCACTCAGGTGATTTGCATAAAGGCCAGTACTGAGCTTGTTTTAGCTTCCTTTAGGACAGTCCCTGAAGACCTACTTCTGCATTGGCAAAGTGAGACTGGGTTACAGGGCCCAGTTCAAACCTTTCTTTTAGTGAATGGGAGCTTTTCCGTGAACTTGCATGGACTTAGGATAAGGCCTCCTGTGAAGAACTTAAAACAAACAAAAAGTGAAAGTGTTGAGTGTGTGTGTACAGTTTGCCGGACTGTTGTGTTTGTGCTAACTGGTACCTCTTGGGAAATGAGTTAACTTGGCCAATAGAATTATACAACCGCCTGGCCATAAGGTCACTGGGCTCAATGCTGCACTTGATTGCCTTCTAATACCATATTCCGTGCCTGAGTTTAGCTTGGATGTCTTGTGTGCCTAGCTGGCTATTGGCCACTCGCAGGGCCGGCTTTAGAAAGTGTGGGGCCTGATTCGAATAGTTTTGATGGGGCCCCGGCAGGGATGACTCACCCGGCGGTGCTCCGGGTCTTCGCTCCGGGTCTTCCGCAGCACTGAGGGACCCGTCGCCGAAAACCCAGAGTGAGTGAAGGATCCGCCGCCGAAGTGCCGCCAAAGACCCGGAGCGCCGCCGGGTGAGTAAAAACTAAAAAGGTGCTTAAGTTAGGCGCTCTTCTTTAGGGTGCGGCGCCCTCTTAGGCGCAGCGCCCGATTCGGGGGCATCGGCCTAAAGCCGGCCCTGGCCACTCGGCCCCCATTTGACAAAGTTTTGTGCCTTCTGGTGGAGTTTAGGTTAATTTTCCTGCGGTTAAATTTTTCAAAAGTGTTGAAATGACTTACAAGCCCAAGACCCACTGATTTTCAGTGGGGCCTAAGTGCTTCGGAAAATGTTACCCTCTGTCTTTTCTCTAGTTATGTGGCTGTGGGAGCTGCAGTATTACAGATCCACACCATCTCTGGCTGAAATGTATACAGAGTCTTCCAGGGGAATGCAATAAAGGAGGAATGCTGATAACTTCCATAAGCCTTCAAAGTTGTGTGAACCTCTCCCTGCCTTTACACCCATCCCTGGTTCATTCTTGCTGCCTCTCACCGCAGCTCCTTTCTCACCTTGCTCCTCCGGCTTCCTTGTCTGAGATCGGGATTTCCTTTTGTGTCTGTCCACCTCCCCGAAGGCTCACTCACCCCGTTCTTAGTTGCCTGCGTTTTTGGCTTTCTGATGTTACATCAGGGCTGCCCAGATTGTGGGAGGGGGGCGGCAAGTGGGGCAATTTGCCCTGGGCCCTGCAGGGGCCCCCACGAGAATACAGTATTCTATAGTATTGCAACTTCCTTTTATGGAAGGGGCCCCTGAAATTGCTTTGCCCCAAGCCCCCTGAATCCTCTGGGCGGCCCCGTGTTACGTTGCCTCTTTCCCTTTCCCTACAACATATTCTCTCCTTCCTCCTCTTAGGCTGTGTCTGCACTGCCACTCTCAGCGCTAAAACTTTTGTCATTCAGGGGTGTGAAAAAACACACCCCTGAACGACGAAATTTTTAGCACTGAAAAGCACCAGTATAGACAGCGCTTTATCGCTGGGAGCGCAGGGTGAGCTTTCTCCCGGCGATAAAACGTGTCTACAGTGCCCACGTCACAGCACGGCCGTTAGAAGGACACCGCTCCACCCATTGGTGCAGCCTTCTCTTCTGGGCTTGAAAGAGGGGAGAGCCTGGGGTGTTGGTTTTTGTCCGCTTTCCATGTGGCTTCCATTCTCTCTCTCCTAACTGTGCTGCTGATGGTGAGAGGAGGCGCGCTCGCTCTCTCTCTCTCTCTCTCTCTGCGCACTGTAAGAGATGAGCCAGCTCCTTTTTGTTTCTCTGCTCGTCTTGTGGCCAGTGGCCAAACTGGCAGCTCAGTAGTGGAGGTGGTTCAGCTACCAGGAGGCAGCTTGCAGCAGCAGCTTTGTCAGTGCTCCACAGCTGAAGATTGATTGAAGGTGAGAGCAGAGATTCCCCACAACGCTCCAGGTTTCACTGGCCTCACTGGGGTCCCAGATTTGTCACTAGAACAGGCATTCAGCCATAGCAACCTGTTCACATTTTGAAGGTGAACATGGCAGCAGAAAAGGCTAAAATGGTCATTAAAAGGAGAGGGAAACAATGGGATGGGCATGGGGTTACTGCCTCCCCCTTTATTAAATATTGGGAGGCGGGGGGATGCGAGCGATCAGATGTCCTCCCTCTTCTCTCTGCACTTTTCCAGAAACATTCAAGTGTTGTTCCAGCTTCCTGTTGATCCAAGACTTTGCCAGATCTGATAGTTTTCTGGTTTTGTATGTCTGAAGATCCAGCCAGATACAAATTCCTTTGTACCCTTAAACACCTGTCCATGCTAAGGTGGATTAAATGAGACTGGATACACAACATACGGCAACCACGGCTTTTGTTTGGGTTTTTGTTTGATTTGCAGCCTTTTCTCAGACTGTGGAATGAAAATACAGATATTCCAGAGGGTTTTGCCATTCAAGAGGTAATTTGGAATGAAAACACTCCAGCTTTGCCTGGTTATGGTGGCAATATGAAAAACTGAGTTGAGATGGCTTTAGTTGTTCCCGGAGTATGTAACTGACCACTTCAAGGAGATGTGCTTGTCTTTCTAAATAGTAGTCTTTGGGATAGCATAGTTCAAATTGTATATCAATCCATACAATATTTAGGGAAAGACTGGATTCATAACACACAGAATCACAATCCAACTTGAAAATTAGCTGCCTCGGTCAAATTATGTGATTTAGAGGCATAGGAAAAAACTTCCATACAGGAGAGATTTGTTTAGAGAGGAGACAAAGGGGCAAGGTAGAAGTATAATGGTAGGGAAGTTTTATGCTCGTATTTACCCTTTCTCCTAACACAAAGGGGACATTTGACAAAAGTGAATGGCAACAAATTTAAACCTAAAGAAAGGAAGCACTTCTTTACCCAATGCCTAATCAGCCAGGGGAACTCATTGCCACAAGATATATCAGAGGTTAAGAGCATAGTAGTATCTCCTATATTACCACATCCCCTTCTGCATTGGTCACTTGTCTTTTATTTATTTATTTATTTTTTAAAGCTTTGCTGGAGTAAGGTGAAACTGATGCAATATCTTAAAATAGCCATCTTTTATAATAGGCACATACGGAAGAAGCTGGTGCATGGAACCATATAAGATGACCATTCCTCAGTGGGTATTAATCTTTTAAACATTTTTTTCCCCATCACTTCAGGAAGCTAGCATTTCATCTTTATGGTCTCCTTGATCAAATATATAAATAGAATTCTTATTACTGAGTTCTTCTATTACTAATTATTAAAAATGACTTTAAAAGAAAAGTACTGTTTATTAATTTTATGAGTAATAGTGTGTCTGGAAATAGAGCACAATTTCTTAGGAGTGAAGGTAATTAATTAACCATAAAAACAATTTACAAAGAAACGTGTTGTACTCTGTCACTTGAAGTCTTTAAATCAAGAATGGATGTCTTTCTGCAAAATGATGCTGTAGCCCAACCAGACATTATGGACTTCATGCAGAGGAATTATTGAGTGAAATTCTATGGCCTCTGTTGCATAGGGGGAGGCCAGATTAGATTACCACCTTGGTTCCTTATGCCCTTCAATCTATATGAATCTACGAGCTATAAATATTGGGAGAAGACTTAAACTGGAACGTCCAAAATGGTCTTGATTGTCTTGGAACAGTTTTGGAGTGTTAAGGACCTACGGTTTACGTTTCCTCCTCCTCCTGCTCAGAGCCATGCTGGAGCATTGCTGGTACTGACTCTGAATGTCACCTTACAGTTCAGTGGACACCTGTGTATCTATCCCCACCACCATATAGACGTACTGACCAGCCCTGATTGGGCTTAGCTTGCCAGAACTGACAAGCAGAACCCTGCAAATCTGTGGAGATCCACTTCATATCAGTGGGCCATTTTTGCAGATAGTGGATCGGATGCAGAAACAATTGCACAGGGCTCTATTCACCAGCAGCGCTTGGTCCTCAGCGTTGGGCTCAGGCAGGCCAGGGGGGTGCAGTGTGCTCGGGGCCAGCAGCTAGCAGCCAGTCCAGCCACTTCCTGTCCAGCAGCTCTGGTCCCTCGGACAGTGCCAGCGTCCCCACCATGGCCCGGCCCAGCAGCACTGGCCACGCTCCCACTCCTGGCCTGGCCCACCAGCTCCTGGTCAGCAGGGTCCACCCCTGACCACAGGGATTGGAGTGGGTGGGGCCTGGGGCCCCACCCTACTGTGGTGCATCATGCACTGCTGCTGCCGTGTGTCATCACTCGCAAGCCCCTGGGAGCAGCACGTGATAGGCCATCCCTTCCCCCAGCCTCTGCGCCGCCCCTTCTCCTCACCTACACGCTGCCCCTTACCCCCAGTCCCCACTCTTGCATTCTCTTCCCTTCAAGACCCCGCCCCTCCACCTGCCCCCCCTCTCCCCCCCAAGTCGCTAGCCCTTGTGAGACGGTTTGCTGCTGCGGGTGCGGACACAGGTAAAAGATGGCTAGCAGATCGGGGGGCGGATCATGGGTTGAGCCTGGTGGATGCGGATCGGATCCACGTTTGTATCCATGCAGGGCTCTGCTGACAAGATCGCAACCCTAGAGACTGGAATGTGTTGGTCTGTCTACCCAGCAGCTGGGAAAGAACCTCTCAGCCCAGTAGACAGACACAGGCTGGCTTTGCTTGAGCTAGCACTCAAAAATAGTAGCATGGACATTGTGAGCATGCGCATGTTGGTCTACTCAGGATAGAAGGCTGGTTCCCAGCTGCAGTGTAGACATGCCCTCTGAGGAAAGACCAGAGTAAGAAAATCCATATTAGCTAAACGGAGAAGACTGAAGTAGTTGGGGAAACGTCTTGTTTTCTAGCTTAAGAACAACTGTCAAAGGAGGAGAGGGTTATTAATAATCTATTTACCAAAAAAAAGCTGTGGCATTATACTTTAAGCATATTGTGAAAGAAACTTCACCCATTTCCCTTAAGGAGGAGGAAAATTTAGAGTCTTTTAGTCTTTAATAACCCATTATATTTGAATTGTGCTCAATTTTGATTATAAAACTAATCTCCTGGGCATTGTATAATTGGATAACACTGGGAGGCATCTATAAACTGCAGTTCTCAGGACTCCCGCTTTTAATTTTGGGATATTACACAGGCTACATCGGAAAATCTTATTCTTTGTAGCACTACTGAATATCTATTTTAAGCAAATATTTCTCTGGTTGTGTTTCTCTATTATTAATGGCATTAGATTAATTCTAGAGGTTGTTTTCTTCTTTAGTAATAGTTTATTAGCTCACAAGTTTATTTGCGCTGAAGCCCATTTAGGAAAGTAATTCCCCACTGAAAGTGACTGAGTCTCCGTTGTTTACACTATAAGCACCAAACACTGAACACTCCAGATACTTTCCTCTGCTTATAATGCAAGGTCCTTACAGCTCTATAGTCATCACTATCTATCTATGTAGTTATACGTGTTGCCCATCAAAATAGTTTTGGAGCGTCTCATAAACTTGAATGCCTTTTTATTTGCAGGATCCCTGTGAGGCAGGAAAGTATTAGTCCTGTTTTACAGATGAGAAAACTTAGTCATAGGGATGCAGGATTTCCGGAAATGAGTGCCTAAAGTTAAGTGCCTAAATATGAACTTGTAAGCCTGTTATAATTTAGTTGTATTATTGTAGTGCCAAGGAGCTCCAGTCACGGACCAGGGTATGCTAGGTCTGCTACAAACAGAGGAGGAAAAATATGATCCCTGCCCGCAGGAACTTAGAATTTAGTAAATGACTTGATTTTTTTCAAAAGTTGTGAGCACACAACAGCTACCTCTGTAGCAGTGGGAATGCTTGGGTGCGCAGTATTCTTGAAAAACTGGCTGCTTAGTTAGGTGCCTAAATATGGATTTAGGAGCCTAACTTGAGGTACACACACACAAAAATTCTTAGCCAGAGGGAGATTGTGATTTATTCTAGATCATACAGCAGGTCAGTGACTGAGTTTGGAAATAGAACTCAGGACTTCAGAGTCCCAGTTCATGGCCCTGTCTGCTAGGTCATGCTGCCTCTCTAAATTATGTAGATATTGAAATACCACTCGTGGTGGTGGTTTTTTTTTTTTGGTCTGGTAATACCTATTTACAGAGTGCAGAAGGTTCTGAGCTTACATAGCCCTTAAATAGGAGATGAAGTCAAGGCCGGCTTTATGACCCGCGGGGCCTGATAGAACACTCAGCGGTGGGGCGTCTGCTCCAGGTTTTCCGCGGCACCGAAGGACCTGCTGCCGCCGAAGACCCCTGGAGAAGACCCCACCGCCGCTGAAATGCTGCCGAAGACCCCCGGGGCGGGGCCCCCTTAGGCGCTGGCGTGGGGCCCGATTCCGGGGAATCGGGTGAATCCTCTTAAAGCTGACCCTGGATGAAGTAGATAGTACAGTGGACCACCTTGCCAAAACCATGTGGAAGTCTGACACCAATTGTAGATTTAAATAAGGCCAGAAGAAGAGTAGGTTCAACCTGACTGTGTTGGTGATGATTGAACGTCTCCTTTTTTTGTGGCTTGATCAACTATGTTGCTGTATAGTGAATCACAGTCTCTCTTTGTGTGTTTGTCAGTCTGTTCTGCTCATTTACAATTAGTATGAGGAGGTCTGGCAAAGGAAATTGAGGAAAGGGAGAAGGAGGAGTAGAATACAGTATTTCTTAGCTTTAATATAGTTGCTGGATCAGGTAAATAACTAGACCTGAACACGGTCTGTTAGACTGCAGATTTCTTGACCAGTGAGATCTGAAGTCTGTCTCCGCTTTACTTTGAGAATTTATTGCCTTAGTATTGTTTGACAGTGAGATTTTGTTTTTTAATACCAGCTCAGCAGTCTACAGACAGGAAATTTAGAACCCGAGAGAGACTTCAAAGGCATCTGACTTCAATGATTCTAGCAGAATTCTTGTTTTTCCTGGTGCAGAGTTACAATGTCACAAGCTTTTATTTGTTCTTATTATGTCATGGACGTTTGCAGATAGCTGAAGAGCACTGGACTCCACATTTGATGTGTAAATACAGTAACTCCTCAAGTAGTAATGTAGTTCTGTTCCTGAAAAATGCGACTTTAAGTGAAACGATGTTAAGCGAATCCAATTTCCCCATAAGAATTCATGTAAATAGGGGGGGTTAGGTTCCAGGGAAATTTTTTTTGCCAGACAAAAGGCATTAAATACATTTTAAACAAGCAATTTAATACTACGTTGGGGGTGGTGGGGGAGGTAGTAGTGTGCACGTGCTGTGTGTTTACAAACATACTGTACAGTACCATAGTTGGGAGGTGCCCCTGCCTTACCCCACACAGGCACAGCCCAGTGGCACTGGAGATGAGGCAGGCAGGGAGGCTGAAGGTGCTGTAGGCTGGGAGCAGCACGTTGCACAGCAGCGGCAGCTTCCCCTACTCTGCAAGCACCAGGGGCAGGGTGGGGAGAAGGGGAGGTGTGCCGAGTCCTCGCTCCTCCCTCCTGCCTGGGGCAATCAGCTGGCTTGTGGTGTTGGGGAGGAAGGGGGAGCCTGCGCGCCGAGTCCTCGCTCCTCCCCTCTCCCTCCTGCCCCCGAAATGCCACAAACCAGCTGATTGCCACGGGTGGAGAAGGGGGAAGGCACTGATCCGCGGGGGCCGGAGGCGCTGGAGGGGCGGGGGGCGTAGGGAGGCTGTCAGCTGTGGAGAAAGCAGGCACTCAACGTAAGAGTGGAGCATTGCACAACTTTAAATGAGCATGTTCCGTAATTGATCAGCAATGAAACAACGTTAACCGGGATGACTTAAAGTGAGGAGTTCCTGTACATCTCTATTACCATGAAAAAAGAGTGTTCAGTATTTCCACTATCTACAATTTGAAGAAAAATCTCAGAAAAGGAGCCCTGGAAAAAACCTGAAGTCAATCCTGCCAAAAGTGGTGGCTGCAAAATGCAGAATATTTGGATGCCAATGTGAAAATGCTTGTCTAAAATATTTGACCAAATCTAGAATATTCATAATTCAGTAACTGATCAGGCTTATTCTGTTAGAGTGGATAGCAGGTTTGCATTTCCACTGACAGCACAGTACGGTGGCATATTGCCAGAGCTGCAGTGGAAATCCAGAAAGACTTAATTTCATTATAATAGTTGCACAGAATTAAACAGTTATTACACTCTTACTCTCCTGATACATTTGCATGCCTTCTTGCTTTGAGATTACTTCGTAAATTGTGATTTTTTTTCAGGTTGACTTTAAAGGTCATAATATAGAAGAATTAAAGTCTGGTTCTTTGCCTGTAAATGACTTGTGAATTCTCTGAGGCAGAGCATATTGCTTCAGCTTAGTTGCGACTGGTTTTTAAGAAAATGTGTTTATTACTGCATATGCTGTTGTGAATTCTAATAACTACCAAATGTAACAAAATAACTAGATTCATTTTTTGGAATGTTTCATTAAGGATCGGCCTTTTTTCCTTCATAACCAGAAAGGGAAGCAAAAACTGCCTTTAAACATGGTACAATATATGAGCCAGCAGGGAGTCTAAAATACTTTTTCCAGACACTGGTGATGTCTCTAATAGCCTACTCATTGATGAATGTGACTGAAAAGGGAAAAAAATATCTAGGATTTGGGTCTGTAATAGTCCAAAGCTTGGTGAGTGTGTTTGAGGTATAACTAACAGGTCAGCTGGTGAATTGCCTAGTTACATACGCTCAAGAATACAATGCAGTCATAACTTTACCAGATCATTTTATTGACTGTTGAAGGCTTACATAGTTGCTGTTTTAAGAATATGGTGGTATCCAAATATAATCCATCTGGTTGCCATTAATAATGAAAGATCTGGTACCGAGTTCAGACAACTGAATGATAGAAATCCGATTTTATATTTCTTGCAAAACTCTAAAGGTGTTTCAAACCTGCATTCTTAGATAGCTATTATATCCTTATTGATGCGTCTGAGTTGATTGTGGCCTGTATAAGTGGTAATGAGAGCTTGCATGGAAGAAAGGACTCTTACAAGGAAATATAATTGTTTTGAATTGAGTACATTGTCTGACTAATATCACCACAATAAAGGTGTATATGATTCATGACTCCAGTGTTGACAACTCAGAGTTGCAGCTTATGCAGCACTGGAAATGTATCATTGGTCTGTCTGTCTCCCCACCCATCATTTTACAAGTATGAGTAATTTTATTTTATAGCTGTCATTTACAATTCGACTCAATAGCAAATGTCTGAAGAGAGTTACATCGTTTGATGGCTTTTCTGAATCAGCGTTACCTTTTGAAAGGAGAAATTTGTGAGACATTCATACAGGTTCAGGGTTTCATAGCACTAGGCACTGTAGAAGCATGTAAACAAACAGTGAGGCTTGGAAGGATTCAGTTTTTGTCTGTAAATGTCAATAAGCATCAGTTTCACTGGGCACATGCAAACAGATGGGAAAAATATTTCCGATCACAAAAACTGAAATGTAAACGTTTGTCATTAAATAATTCTGACCCCCTCACCCCAAATTTCTTGCAACTCTGAAAATGTGAATCCATAAAAGTAGAAAAAACTTCTTATAAATACATTGATATTTTCGGTCAAAACGATGAAAAAATCAAATTCTTCCAAGCCTGCAAACTGTCTCTGTCCCAGAAAGTTGACAAACGTGTGTGTGTGTGTGTGTATCTTATATATGTATATAAATAATAGTGTGCATTCATACTTGTTAGAGGGCTTTCCCTTCACCCTGTCCCCTGATTCTTGTCACGTAGACAGACAGAAGACCAGAAGTCCGAGTGCAAACAATGCGATATTTATTGGGGATAGTTTCCAAGCAAGCATATTCCAAAGCCCGTCACACCAGTCTGGCTTATCTCTCTACGCCGATAGAGTCTGTTCCCCAGTGTTTCGTTCCCAGCTCTGATGCTGCAGAACGTTTACCCCGCGTCCGCCTTCCCAGCTCTGACACCGTAGGGACTTGTGTGTGTCCCTTTTCCCTGTTCCCTATTCCGTTCCCGTTTACCCCTTAGCAAACAGGATTCCAATTTCTCTCCCCCCCCACTTCCTGTTTGACCCCAGTTTATATAGTAATATTCGTAGTTATACCTTAACCAATCATTTTACTGAAATTTAACTAACCAGTCCTAACATATTGTTACATAATTCTCCAACCAATTCTGTCCCACTACCCTAATTAACTTACACCTAGCAAAATTAATGATACAGCACACGGACACAATTAGCGAACCAGACAGATTGACAATAGAAGAGTGGGGGCTATAAAGAGAAAACAATACAGAACTGAGGGTTTCACAGCCACAACCATTGAGAAGTGATTTCTTGCCAGACAGGATGCTGTCAAACAAAGTTTTCTTTACCCATTTTAAGATCTGTTTCTTTATCTGATGGTGATGGGCACTATCAGGACAGGATTGTCTTGCTAACAGCGCAGTACCACCTTATTTCAGTGCGACTGGTTTGGAATGTGAGGATGTGACCGTAGGCTTCCCGGCTTATGGCTGCCCCTGCTGCTTCGCCAAAGGCCTTAGGCTAAGAACCAGGCCTCCGCCTATCCTAGGGAGAGAAGGCCCATACTCAGGCAGACTGTGATTTTGATTCTTTATTTTTATACCCCGTAACTAGCTAAGTGATAAAAATACACCTAAGTTCTTAAATTATAGGCCTTTACAGGCAGGCCTGAATATCTATATTCTAACAATACTGCTTTATGTTGTGATCCCATTGGCTCTCAAGCCAACTAGGGTGGGGATGGATGGGAAATACCCAACAAACTCCTACAGTAGATACTGACCGGAATTGTGTTGGTGACTCGTTAAGGAGTCTTGAGTCAGTTCCAAACTGGAGAGGTCTGTTTTAATATCCTTTTTTGGATGCACTGTTGCCATTGCTAAGTGTTTGTTTTCATGGCCCTGACTGATAATTTTCAATGAGATTTAAATACAAAAATGTTGAGGTGTTTTGAGCTTTTAGGATTTATATATGGAAAAAGCTTAACAACCAGGAGAGATAGGCATGTACTGTATATATGATATAATGAAAGGACGTAATTATCATGGAATTATCTTATTCCCTGATCCGAGGCTGCTTGTTGTGGTTTTTTTTTTTAAAGGAATATTTGTGATTTAAAATGGCATGAGTTTGCAGCACTGTGGATGGGACATAAAAACAATGTCCAGACCATTGGTGGAATAGGGTTGTTAATACAAATGTCCTATTCATTTTCCAACTGGATTGTTATTACATTTCCCCTGCAGTTTCAGCAGGATATTCTTTTTCACCTCCTACCTAGAATGGTTGCCTAATATTGCTCCATGCTGCTGAACCATTTGCACATTTCAACTTGGAGGAAGTGGATGCTTGTCAGTGGTGGGTGAAATGATTCTCACAGCCTGTATTTCAGTTTAAGAAGCTGATTCTGTAGAAAACGTTTCCAGGAGAAGTTTCATTGAAGTCCATGGGACTGCTGAGTAGAGTTTACCATGTATTTAATCATTTGCAGGGACTGGGCTATAATTTTGTAAAGTTTGTGGATTCTTCAGGGTGAAAGGTGGGAGGGAAGTAGTGTTGCCTAGTAGATAGCGCACTAGCTGGCACTTGGAAGACCTAGATTTTTTTCCCCCTGGATTTGGCATTGACCTGTTGGGTGACGTTGGGAATGTCACTGCCCCTTTCTGCCTCAGTTTCCTCATCCATGAAATGGTGATAATACTGTTACCACCTTTGCAAAGTGCTTAGAGATCTGCTGAAAAGTGCTACATGAGACCTAAGTATTGTAATATTCTATAATTGCAAGATGTTGTGTGTTTATTACTGAAGATCCCTTTGTTTCTGAGAGAGAACTTTGTTTTATTTTAGGCAATGTCTCCTAACGTGCTCACCTTACTTGAAAACTCTTCCTCCTATCCACAGAAATATATTGTACCTCTCAGTCTTCCCAGATACACTGGGTCCTGCATCGCAAAGGACTGCGCTCCAAATCAAGGCCTAACAAAAAAACAAAAGTACAGTTGTATTATTTGTGCTTTACTCTGAAAGTCTTCTGCTCTTATTACTCATTTTGGAATTAAAACTAATACAAAATGACCAGAACAGATGAGGGGAAAAAAAATAATCCCCAGCCCATAACTTGATTTTCATGTCCCGAGTGTTGTCCCCTGGTTGGGGTACAATAGCCATGCTGCATTCCTTGGCAGTTGTCATCGAGGAAAAGCTGTCTTGGAAGTCCAAGGCTAACTGTATGCCATCAAATCCTCCCTCCCCCGCCAATAAAATCTGGACTGTAATATTTATGAAGGCTTAGTAAAAACAAAAATAAATATGGACTATTTTACTGCAATTGAGACCCCCATAGAGCCATTTGTTATCCTTTCATTTCCTTTTCAGACTGGCTAATAGTTGCTTAGTGATTACGTTTAATGGTGTGAAAGCTTTTTAGTTTTGATACCCTGCTTCTCTTGCCCTGTTTCCTTGATGCTGTCTATAAAGATGTTTACATTTTGGACAGAGCTACAATTGGTCTCCTATGTAATTGTGCGGAAAGCTAATAGTTCCAGTTCCTAGATGGCTATCTTTAATTCCTTTTGGTACTGCTGCTGTTTGATACATTCTCTCGCACTCTGTCCACACTATTAAACTATTGATTGGTTTAAGAAATTGTGGACCCATTAGATTTATTTCTTGGGAGTGAGTTTTATATCTTGCTAGCTTACCCTGTGCAGTCATTCTCTCTGCTTGGTGCTTCTGAGCATTTTATATCTTCTTTGAGGACAGATTGGATGGGGTGGGGTGATGGAGAAAACATGAATAGGGAAAATAATTCATCTCGACCTAATCTACATTAGAAAAAGTTTGCCAGTATAGCTTACGCTGGCAAGAGAGAATTTTTTACGTCACTTAAATCAGTTCCCCAAGCCAAATAAGCTCTACTGGCGAAAGCCTTAGAACAGATGCATAAAAATTGGCATAAAAATGCATCTGCATCCACTCTAGAGCATTTGCTGATTATAAAAATGCCATTAAAAGACTCATCTCTAACTGAGATGACTACTTCTAAGGGTGCCACTTCTCAGTGTAGACCTAGCCCCAGTTGGAAGAGTGATCCCTGCATATGCTTACAAAGGAGCTAGTGCTGATTAGTGGGTGTAGGCCTGGTCACTTCAGTGAGAGAGTTCCCAGTAGTGTTTAAAGGATGGACCTGAAGTGGTAACATAATAGCAGCATCGTCTTCGTGTTTTTTTTTAAGGTACACAGAGCATTTTATCTTGAAGAGTTAAAGGTTCATGAACCTCTCAGTTTTGTTTTTGTTTTGAGATGGCAAAGCTGGTCCTCCTTTTTGTTTTAAAGGTGATTCAAGTAGAAAGATTGTCTGTCCAAAAGGGTTTCCAGTCTTGTGTGTATCTAGGCTAGCAGAGCTCCCCGTAAGCGAGGCTGGCCCAAGAGGGAGTTACCACAGGATTGAAGGACGACCACAAACTATCCCATGCTGAGTTCAGAGTGCAAGCCATGTTTCTTCCACCTCCCTTTGCAAAGTAGAGCATATGTAAATAATACCTTTGTGGGTTTTTAATAAAGTATTCTTATTGGCAAGGAGGAAGAGAGCCGGAAGGAAAGAACCATGCGGGAGAGGTGCCAGTCAGTCATGTCCAGTGCTACTAGAAGGTGCTTAGGTACCATGGTGATGGGTGTAGTAGAGTTTACATGTTGTATTGTTTTAATTGTGCCTATTCTCCCCTCGCTTCTCCTTCCCCTGGCCCCCTCTGCATATGATTCCCTTCATTTTACATGGAGAAAAATAGAGCCAGGAGAGGAATATCCCTGCTCTGAAGTAGGACGGGAACCCAATGATACTAGCATTTGTCAACCTTCTCTTGCATCATGGCTGATGTTTGAGCCCTGGCCCTTTGAGTGCACCCCAATGGGTTCTTTGATTTACAGCATCTGGGCTAGTTTAGAGCTTAAGTCATTTCAATGCAAAACGTTTACACAGCCCTAACAGAGCCACCTCTACAAAATAGCTATTCTGCACGTATAGACAGTGTAGTAGGATAGCCCTGCAAAGCAAGCATGAAAACTGAGCGGCATAGGTACAAACTATACTTGCCTGCCCTTTGCCCAGTTGATGAGACTGGGAAAAGCTAATTTACTCATCTAGTGAAAATATAAAATGATTTGTTCTGAGCAAATGAGCAATTATAGTACAACGGTTCTGATGCGGGCGTTTAAAAATGAGCAATAACGTTCTGTGCTAAGTAGGGTGTATGTAGTCACTGTCAAGTTAACAAGGGTGATCAGGATCTGGGTTCGCCTAATCCAGGTGTGGTCACTGCAAAACCACACTCCACTTATTGTGTGCACACTGGTGCTGCACTCACCCATGTGCGTCGCTGGGGCTTCTGGCGCATATTCGTGGTTGCTTTGCGGTAAGCTGAGCTGCTCTGTTTGCTTTCCCAGTGAAGTAGGGAATAAATTGTCTGCTCTTCTGGGCACACGGGGAATTGTGGGAAGGCATTGGAGAACTGTTAGCACTGGAGTGATTTATCCTGTATCCTCACCATGAAGTGAGCGGGTTACTAGCCTGAGTGAAAGCCTCGCTCAGGGTTTAGCCTTTGCCTCAGGCTGGGCCAGCTAGCCCAGGTTAGAAGCATCCCCAAACTTGGGTCAGAGGGTTTTGTGTGCAGATGGGAGTGGGGGTTAGGGGCAGCTCCTGAATAGGAGCCCAGGTTAAGCGTGCAGTGAATGAAGACAGACCCTAATGTACAAGGGGATTCTTATTTAAAGGCGAGGTGTATTGAAAATCCATTACAGAAAGTATGAGTGAACAATACTACTTACAAATATTCTAAAAACACATTTATTTGAAAGCTTTTCTCTGCCTGTGCATATTTTCAGTTCTTGCACCAACAAGTTTGGAAACTTTAAAGAGGAGTTCCGGTCTTGCTGTCTCTGGTGAATAGATATCGCTGACTCATCACCAATTAAACATTGTTCTGGTGGGGATAAAGGCCTTGTTTCTAGAGGTGATGACTTTTTAAAAAAGGTTTTAGAACAGGCAGAGCAATGTCTGCTTTCATCATCACGTTTGCAATCCCAGCAATGGGAACCAAAGAAAATAAAAAATATGAAAGGTACTGATGGGAGTGAATAATGATCTGATATGAGGCTTCTGCGGGGTGAAAAATGTACAACTAGCATCTATGCCAGTGTTGGGTTTGGTAGATAAATTCACTAGCTAGGAGAAGTATTTTAAATGCTGCTGCTGCTGCTGATAGGAACAGGCTATTAAATTGCTAAAGCCAACAACATTCCTTTGGGCTGTAGTCACAAGAGGAGCTGGCTACTCTTTTTGTAAACTTTCTGACAGCCAGTAAGCAGAATATAATAATGAAACTGTCAGAAAACTAATATGCACTTATTTTAGGAAAACCCATTATTGTCTGCTTCTTTTGGCTTCTAGGCTTTTTTTTGGTACTGCTTGCTCACTGTTATTATTTTCCACTTTAAATACTATTGGTGAAGCACATGTGATAATGAAGGACAAATGTGGCTTGTTGCAGTGTCAATGTGCTCCAAGTTTCTCCACACTGCTCTGCTACTGACCCCTAATCAATAGGCCCACTATACAAGTTCTCGAAGCGTACTGGAGACAGTTTTTTATTTCAGAATAAAGTCTGAAATAAAGCTACTAAGAGAGAGGCTGTTCTAGATTTGATTTTGACAAATAGGGAGGAGCTGGTTGAGAATTTGAAAGTGGAAGGCAGCTTGGGTGAAAGTGATCACGAAATGATAGACTTCATGATTTAAGGAATGGTAGGAGGGAGAACAGCAAAATGAAGACAATGGATTTCAAAAAGGCAGACTTCAGCAAACTCAGGGAGTTGGTAGGTCAGATCCCATGGGAAGCAAGTCTAAGGGGAAAAACAATTGAAGACAGTTGGCAGTTTTTCAAAGAGACATTATTAAGGGCACAAGAGCAAACTATCCCACTGTGTAGGAGAGATGGGAGGTATGGCTTAACCAGGAGATCTTCAGTGATCTAAAAATTAAGAGTCTTACAAAAACGCAGACCATAGAATTTCCCCCAAATAATTCACAGAGTACATCTTTTTAAAACAGTCCAGTCTTGGTTTAAAAATGGTCAGTGATGGAGAATCCACCATGACCCTTGGTAAATTGTTCCAGTGGATATTTACTCTGATAGTTAAAAACGTATGCCTTATTTCCAGTCTGAATTTTTCTGGCTTCAACTTCCAGCTGTTGGCTCATGTTATACTGATTGAAGAGCCCTTTATTAAATATTTGTTCCCCAGAAAACACTAATCCAGTATTTTTTTCCCCTCAAATGCAGAGAAGGCAATTGATGGCAAGGAGGAAAGAGGGTTACCATAATACAATGGGAGTAGTCGAACTTTCCTTGGAACCACTCTGAATTCATTTATGGAGAAAAGGATACAAGGCAGTGAGTTTGTTTGTGAGGACCAGTGGCTTTTTCTTAGTCATCTGGGTCTGTGACTTAAACTCAAAGCAACATACTGTCCTTGTTTGTTGTTTGTTGCTTTCCGGGTGGACTGCAGAGTCGAGTATAGATGGTGCCTATCGTGGTGGAATTTCCTAGATAATTTCTGGGGTCTCCTTTGAAAAATTTGGCATGGAAGTGGCTGTAATAAGAAATATAAAGATGTTATTGAAACACAAAACAAAACACCCCTGCTGTGGATCAGAATATTCTTTCTTCTTCTGAGATGTGTTGCTCATGTCGATTCCATTCTAGGTGTGCATGCACCCACGTGAGCAGTCGAAGATTTTTGCCTTAGCGGTATCCGTAGGGTATCCTTGAGTGCCATGCTCATGCATCGGTATGAGGTGCCGCTGGCCCTACGCCCTCTGTTCCTATCACCCGTGGTGGTTAGTCGCAGCGCCTTTCCTTGCATAGCAAGGGCTAGTGGTTTTGTCTCTTCTGACTTCAGTCCCTAGGGCCTTGTAAATAGCTTGTTTATGGTAGTTGGAGTCCCAGCGGGAACTTCACCCCAGGCTGGCCATGCCCAGAGTTTAAGCCCTGCATAGGCTGTGACAGGCCTATGCGTGTAAGTGACTCCCACAGCAGCTGCCTCAAGTGCTTGGGGGAAATCGCACTTGAAGGACAAGGGTTGTATTTTTAAACATGTTCGACCCAGGACTCGGCGGGATATTCGTTTGCAGGCTCTCCTCATGGCGGCTGCCCTCCGTCCGGCTTCTGAGCAATCCTGCCAAGACTCGACTCCTAATGCCTCGGCCTCGGTGTGCCGTGCATCCCTAGCACCGCTCCCCGTCACCAATGTGCAGAAAGAAAACTAAGAAGCACGGCTCCCCGACACTGGGCAAGAAAGGCATGGGGGCATCGGGCAAAGGACCCAGTTTGGGCCGCCCGGCCACTCTGGATGTGCCTCCACCTCCATGCCACAGACTCACAGCCCAGATCCTCTGGGGCTAGCCCTCAATCACTGGCACTGTGATCGTGGTTCCCTCCATCTTGATGCAGGTCACTTAAGGGGAGGCACTGGTCTCTGTACTACCGGCACCGTTTGCCTTCCTGCCGGTCATCCTCTCTGCGCAGATCTCGGTCGCTTGCCTCGTGGGAGCACTCCCTGTCATGACTCTGGTCCTCCCCCTCTCTCCCCCGGCCCCCTCGATACTGGCACGGATCCTCTCACTTCAGGCACTGGTCTCTGTCAGTGACGGTCAGCCGGCAGATGCAGGCACCAGAAGGGGATTCCTCCAGCATGGAAGGACAGTTCAGCCCCTCATGCAGTGTCCACTGGCATGATTGGGCACTCGAGGCCGCATCGATATCTATGGCAGCATGGACAGTGGCCAGCACAGTGGCCTTATTGGAGTGCATGGGGCGTGCTGGTCATGACGATGCCCCCTTCGCACTGCTCATCTGCCGCCACCTCGGAGCAACAGTTGGCGGAGCATGAGTCATGCTCGTAGGCCTGGGTAGAGGAGACTGCACCCACCCCTAAACCTCCCTCCCTCATGGGGGACGACACCTTGGGGCCTCCCTCAGTGGTACAGTCATCGTCTTCATCCCTGGACGAGGCAATTGTCGGACCATTGAGGGCCAGTCCTCTGAACAGTTTTAAAGAACACCAGGCGCTTCTTTGACGGGTGGCCGAGAACTCTGGCCTAGAGGTGGAGGAGATGGCCGACCAGGCGGATGCCTTGTTCAACATCCTCTCAGTCTCTACCCCTGCCCATGTTGCACTATCAGTCTGCACAGAATCAGTTCCGGCCACCCCCATCGTCAAGGCCTTGGCAGCCTCATGAGGGGTCTCCAAGGAGAAGGATAGAGACACGAGTTTTAGTTGTCGCCGCCCTTCCTCCACTCGCTGGATGCTGGACATAGTATCTCAGGGCTATACCCTGCAATTTTCGGCTGCCCCTCCCTCCCATCCCTCATCTCTGGCTTCTTGCTCTCTCCTTCAAGGTTTCATTCCTGGTCGTGTTCATGTCGGCACACAGGCTGTCCGGGATCAGGGCGTTTACTTCAGAGCTGCCCTATATGGTCTTCTACAAGGTCCAGCTGTGACAGCACCTGTCGTTTCTGCTCAAGGTCGTTTCCCAGTTTCATGCTGGCCAGGGCATATACTTGCCCATCATCTTTCCAAAGCCTCATTCGTCAGGTGAGTAACACAGGTTACACACCTTGGACATCAGGATGGTGCTGGGCTTCTACATAGATAGAACAAAGCCGTTCTGTGAGTCAACACAGTTTGTTTCTTGCGGTGGCCGACAGAATGAAAGGTCGCCCAGTGTCTGCTCAGAGGGCGTTGTCCTTGATCATGACCTGAATCTGCTACTGCTATGAGCTCGTGAAGGTGCCTCCACAGGCGATCGTGATGGCACACTCAACTAGGGCACAAGCATCATCAGCAGCCTTCCCTGGCACAGGTACCAATCCAAGAGATCTGTATGGTTGGTACCTGGTCATCTGTCCGCACCTTCACGTCTCATTATGCGCTTACCCAGCAAGCTCGAGATGATGCTGGCTTTGGCACAGCAGTGCTGCAAGCTGCAAGACCATGAACTCCGAGCCAGCCTCCGTTGACACTGTTTGTGAGTCACCTAGAATGGAATCGACATGAGCAAGCACTCGAAGAACTAAAAACAGTTGCCTACCTTTCCTAACTGTTGTTCTTTTGAGACGTGTTGCTCATGTCCATTTCATTACCTGCCTTCCTGCCCCTCTGTTGGAGTTGCTGCCAGAAAGAAACTGACAGGGCATAGGGCTGGTGGTGCCTGATATACCGACACATGAGCACGGCACTCAAGGGGGCCCCACAGCGGGCCCTACAGATACCGTGAAGACAAGTCTCCAACCACGCACATGGGTGCGCTCACACCTAGGATGGAATGGACATGATCAACACATCTTGAAGAACAACATTTAGAAAAGGTAGGTAACTGTTTATTTCCATCTAGAGCTACAACTCGTGTTAGCTGGAGGCCACTGAATAACATGCATAATTGCTGCTCAAGTGCAGAGGAATATTTTTTTATCACAGTGCCCTGTAAGTATGTTAGAAATTAAGCTCAAAGCCTGAAATACCAATAAGTGTTTTACCGATTGTTATAGACATTCGTCAACGTTATAGTCCGCTGTCTGTTGCCAATAATAAATGCCTGACGTTCCTGCTAGAATAAATGGCTTTTTCCAAGAAGAGGTGTATTTAATGAAGAATGAATAGCACAAGCTGTAAAAGTGGCATGATCAGTTATTTTTATAAAATGGTGGTAAATGATGTAGAGCGAAGTGGCGTGGACCATAGAAAGATGCATCATACCCCAACTTGACAGGATGTTCTGTTCAGAATGAAAATGAACCTGGCTGGACAGTTCTGGTTTCTGGCAGTTGTCTTAGAGGATGAATTTTTTAAAATAATTGTTCACTATATAAACCAGGCTTATAAGTTTCTACTCGGATACATCGTATGCAGAATAAGCTGTTAGTCAGGCTACAGAGTGGGAAAGGGAGGGTGAGTTGGAGTTTAGTCAGCATGGTTAGAATTAATGGCACCCAGGAGACTAGGTTTGATCATAAGACAAAAGACTTATGCCTCCACTCATACTTATGTCTCCCTTTTATCTGAATGTATGGGAGTGAGAGAGACAGAGCATCTGCGAGTGATGATCAACTGCTATTATGTAAATTGTTAAGATGTAATTGAAAAAGCAAGCACACTAAATGATGTCCATTAGATCAAAGCTTTGCTAGAAATAAAGACAGGTCTGACTGATGTTCTGTTGTATTTCTGCCTGGAAATTACTGATTATTTTATTTTTTAAAGGACTTTGGTGTTTATCAGCAGGTTGTCAGGGTGACACCCTGTACCCAGTGTTTACCTTGTTGTGTGATTGATATATTGTGTACAATCTATGCTTTGTGAGATATCATTTGAAAACTCATAATCTGCTGAACATTATTATTCTGGTAAAATGTGTGTGGCAACTTTGTAAAGTTATGAGGTTCTACTATATAATAATGATTTTACTGTAGCATTTTACAAGATTAGAAAAGCAAGTCCAATTCTATAAATTGCCTGCAGCATCTGGCATGGTGAGAATGATTGCTTCAAATCTTTAGTTTGATCCAGTTTAGGAATTAATTTGCAGTTTTCTCTTTTTACTTCTTTTGTAACCAATTCCAGTGTTTATGCCTTAACATTTATAACCACTAAAATCTTTTTTTAGTTAATAAACTTGTTTGTTTTATTTAAACCAACTTATTTAATTGAAGTGTGTGGGAAGCCTCCACTTGAAACAACAAGGCAGGTGCATATTCAGTACCCTTTGTTGGAATGACAAACTAATTATGAGCTTGTATGACCCCGTGGGCTATTGAACAGTACCAAATGCACATTTCTGTGGGGCAAGGCTGGGACTGAGGGATATACAGGTGTCGTCCTGTGTCTATTCATGAATGGCTGGGCATAGCATTCATGTAATCAGCTGGGAGTGACTTTGCACGCTGGTGGCTGTGAGCGAACAGAGTCGGGATGGGTTGATGTTCTGACAGCAAAGTATTGTAAAAGGCATCCCAGGCTGGAGAGCTAAGGTGACACAACAGTCCAGATTGCACCCTGTGGAATGTCACAGTTACATAAGGAAAAGTCTGAAAGTGGGGAAGAAAATAGAAGTAGATGGACCACACCATGTAAATACTGTAGTGTAGGCCCAAACTCTGATCTGTCTTTATAAATTACTATCATCTGCTGGAGGATGTCTTCTGGATTAAAAAATTGTGGGGTTTTGGTGGTCACTTTCTCTCCGTTGCGCCCCCCCTTCCCTTTCCCAGCAGAGTTGATCATATTGAACGTTAGATATTCTGTGAATGACAGATGGTATTCCATTTGAAAAATGGCACTAGTCAAACGGCATGAGGCTGTCTAGTCTGTCTACGCCTGCTACCCAACTTGAAAAAATGATGCAGTGCATCTATTTTTATTTAAACTATCCCCAAATGGTATTCTCCTTCCTGACGTTTGGCATGCATCTTGGAAAGCTTGGCAGGTGTGCAGGAGATGTGTTGAGAATCGAAGGAAATTAGCAAGAGATATAAAGCTGAGATTCGCCATAACCATACAACTGCGTGTGTATTTGTATTATAGCACCTACCAGCCCCAGTCATGGACCAGGAACCCATTGTATTAGGTGCTGTACAAACTCTGCCTCATGGAATTTACAATCCGCATATACAGTAAGTCAAGAGATGATAGATGGACACAGACCAATGGGGGAGTACAAGGATACAATGAGATAATACTGGTCTCGGCGCACCAGCAGTCTTTCCGTTGTCAAGTTTCATTGCAAAGGGGATTGTCAGAAAAGTACTAGTTATTATGAGAGTTGGTAACATTGAGACACCTAGCATCCACCTGAGCCTTTGGAAATCTCCTCTAAAATGACCAGAAAAATTAGTACTTATTAAGGCACAACCAAAGTCCATATTTTCCTTGAGGGATGAACAAATCTTGATTTCTGAAACAAGAAAACAACTGAATATATTATTATTATTTATTTACTGTTCTGTTTCTTGGCATCTCTCTATCATAACCATGAATTTAAAAAAAAAATTAATAGTTTTTTTGTTTGAAAATAACACAACATGGACGATTAACTTGAGGTCTCTAAAACGGTATTGTTTACCTCAGTATCTACATGTTCTATCTATGAAATCTTGACTGGTTAACGTGTTTCCTAGATTTTTTTTTAAGGCCAGATTGCACCATTAGATCATCTTGTGTGACTTTTTGCATAACACAAGCTGGATAGTTTCATCCAGTTTTTCCTAGTTTTCAGACTTTTTTGTATTGACCTCTGAGTTTAAAAAACAAACATACTGGTGTAATTGTCCACACCCCGTCATGAGTCAGGATTTTTCTCGTGTGTAACAAAAGAACTTGTTAGGAGTTCAGTGATCTCTGAAAATGTTCCAGAAGTGCAAATGATTACATTATTCAGTGGTATTGAGTTGTGTCATTACTTGCGGATAAAATAGGGCTAGATTGGTGCAGGTGATGCCCAGCCCAAGATACTCTGTTACACTGATTTGTCTTTATGCTCCATTTTGAAGGTGACCGTACCAAACTCTGCAGCCGGGTAGTTATGTAGTGGGATAGCTATGTCAGCCAGCACAGTTTTTGTTTTAAATTAGATTACACATCCAAGTTCACCAGCTCAGTGCACTGATGCGTTCTACATAATAGGGCCTAGAGTGGTAATCAAGATACCACCATCTGCCATAAATTAAAATTTCCAGAACTTAGCAGTGAATTTCACAAAGCGGCAGGCACAAGATGTGTTCCTGGTCAGCTTAAGGACTAGAAAGGAAAGATCTAAAGCAGGGGTTCTCAAACGGGGGGGTCGGAACCCCTCAGGGGGTCGTGAGATTATTACAAGGGGGAGTCACGAGCTGTCAGCCTCCACCTCCAACCCACGCTTTGCCTCCAGCATTTATAATGGTGTTAAATATATAAACAAGTGTTTTTAACATATAAGGGGGGTTGCACTCGGAGGCTTGCTGTGTGAAAGGGGTCACCAGTACAAAAGTCTGAGAACTCCTGATCTAAAGAACCCAAAAAATCTGTGTGGTTTTTTAAAACTATGATAATTGTGTCAGTTTTTAGAGCTCACGATGTTGAGCTTGTTCAGTTTGGTTAGCAGAATTGACAAAATGGAGGTAATTGTGAAATTTTCCCTTACTTTGAAAACTGAACAGGCTAAAGGCAGATCTTCCGCAACTGAAAATGTGCCTTCATTTATCAGGTTTGGATTTCAAAGGATAGTAGGGGAGATACAGCCTGTTTTTTGCCCAACTCCCAGTGCCTTTCAATAAGAGTTGAGTGCCCATTACACTTTGAAAATCTCCCCCTTTTTCACTAGTGAGTAAAATTCAGGACTGGTCAGAAGGTTAATTAATTCGAGCTAGTCTGTGGTGGGTGTGTTCAAGAACAAGAGTGTGCAGAGTCCGTTCATGGTCTCTGTCATTTGGAAAGCCAGGGGTGTGCCATAAATCAGCCTCTCTTGAAAAATGTCCTAGATGAAGAAGCCGTAACCAAAATTAATTCAAAATCTCATCAGGGAGTTAGAATCTGGCAAAGCTGAACTCAGAACTGACGCACTGTACCGTCCAATTGGATTAGGATTTCTGAGCAATACCATTGTCACCTGGCAAAGGACAAATGAAATTCCGTAGTCTTTGGGTGCTAATTTAAACTCTGAGCTTTAAAAATAGACAACCCATATCAGTTAATAGAAAAGTTGGCTAGATTTATTAAGGCAAAACACCAATTTTCTTGTGTGGCCAACTGTGCCGCTTTAATTAAAATGAATTGAAAATATACTTAGAGGGTGGCTATCAGACTTTTTGAAGTGCTCCATTATCATAAGCTGCACAGTAATGGGTCCCTGGGGAGAGAGTAAATGTGTTTCCTTGCTAAAGTAGATTTGCAGTCCACAGGAGAGCAACTGGAGCATCCTAAGACTGCCTAGACCATTGCAGTAGTGACAGTAAAAACCAGGTAGGCTAAGGACTTGAAACAGTTTGTTTTTCCATTTAGTCCTTTCTGTCCTTTTTTTAGAAAAGAAAAGCGTTGACATTACAGTGGTTAGTCAGCACAAACTCAGGGTTTGGCTGAGGGGTGAAAACATTATCTAAAGTTGCATCTATTCTGCCCACATGGCACTGCACTGAAAAAAGAGGTGAGGAAATCCGTTTTCGTAATGGATAACATGCATTTGATTGCCACATATTTCACTGTGAGTAAATACTAAAAGTTTGGTTTGCTTTTTACTTTCTGCTGTATATCGAGCACTTTGAATACTCGTTACTGCCAGTGTTCTAGAGGGAGGCTATGCTACATGTTCAAAAATGCGCACACGGATGTGCGTATCTTTTTCTGTGTGCGCCCCACTGTGTGACAAATTCCCACTGCAACTCGCAACACTGCAGTTCTGTAGTGTAGACAGGGCTTTGGCAAGTTGTTACCGATCTCTTTGTTGGCGTGTACAAACATCTGCCTTGGATTTAGCATCACTGGAACGAGAGAGCCGCAAATCCTCCTTCTCCTTCTCTCTGTGATTTCAAAGTGTTGTGCCTACGTGATATAATTATTTGTTCCCTGGCTAGGGTGTGTGGTTTATTACTGTTGAAACAGTTCATTATTGCATCATAATACTTATCAACAAGATCAAAGCCGATAAGTCTAATATCTTGTGATTAAAAATCAGGATGTAGTTGATGTATTTTATCACTAGGATAATGTGATCAAGTAACTGTACGTTTTCACTAATAAATTGTTTGGTTCTGCAAATGCACATTACCTTTTAAGGGCAGTTTTAAATTAAAGTTGCCACTTGGACCTCCAAAGCAAAAGCTTTTTAATCAAGTATTTTAAATGTACTCGGAGTGAAGATGGCTTGCATATGTAGCTAGAAAGCATGATGTGTGTTCAGTATGGGAGATGCTGAAAGTTCTTGAGTTTTGCTGTCACGATCTGAAATGCTGATTTCCCTTGCCCCAAACCCAGTGTTGGATGATGGGAGTTAAGATTATTTTTTAATTTTAAATGACTCACCTTGAGTATTGATTCTTTTTTTTTAAAAGGTTAATTATTTTCATGGAGTTCAGTTAAACCTCCTGAGCACAGTCATGGAAACTTTTCTTTTAATAACATTGATTTATATTGGTAGTTTAATAGCTGGGTCATAGCAAGACGCACATACAAATGCATTATTTTTTTAAAGGTCAGGTTAGCATGTGTGTTGGCAGGTGTCTTGTTTGTTGTTCTTTGTCCAGTCTGTCCCAAATCTCTCAAATCTGGGCAAGGAAAATCCACTTGCTGCTGTTCTCTTGGAAGCATTCACTGGAGAACGTGGGGGAGGGGAGACTAAGCCATTCGTTTCTGGAGAATTGAAGCTTTTGTTTAAAAACTGTTAAGAAAAGCTTCTGTCCCTTATGGTGACGGCGATCGTTCAGTTTGCACGTGGCACATTTAGGTGGATAGTGTACCTTCTGAGGCAGACGGGAAGCTCCACCATTGGGCCTGCTGCTCACAGCTTTACCAGCAGAGTAAACAGGGGATAACATTGAAACTGTCAAGAATCTGAGTCAGTTTCACATTACAGCTCCTTTGGAAATCTCTGAGCAGCACCCCAAGGTATTGGAGTTACTTGTAGAGAAGAAGGAGCTACCGGATAGAGGCTGTTGGAGAGGTAGAGCAAAGGGTAGATCTCTTCTGTCCTCAGCACAGCAACCCCCGCTCCTCATGGCTGGAGCAATGGTTAGCATCCTAGATACCTCCCAACCTCATCCAGGATCTCAACTGGGGAGTCTCTGAAGCTCCGGAAATGCTGCCTCAGCTAGGGGAAGTACGTAACCCAGGCCTGCTTGGTGTGGTGCTCTGTCCCTCTCTAGTGGGATCACACCTGCTAAAGATTGAGTTTGCTGCAGCCTTGGCTAAGAGCCCCATGGCTTTTAGCTCATGTTGTAGAGGCTCACACATTAAGCTTCAGAGGTCCCAGGTTCAATCCCACCCACTGACGACCAGGTTCTGTGGGCATTACAATTTCACACCTGAGAATCAGAGGAGTGAAAACAGAGAATGCTTTTGGCTGAAAATAAGGAGGAATGGTTGGTCATTGTGTCTTGCCCTGTTGGGAAGAAGAGAATTTAAAGAGAGCACTTTCCACTGGGACCTGAATATTTCTCACAGTGAGCATCCTTGAAGCTCAAAGCTAAATGCTCAGGTCCCATCTACAATGAGTTTTCTGAAATGCGTTCACGTCTCTCTATGGGGCATAGAATGTGCTCATACTGCTTCAAAAAGCGAGTGTAGGCCATGGGGCCTCGTACAATAAGGTAGGAGATACAAGAGTGAGTGTGAATTGTCCTTCTGATTAAGCATGTATTCCCTGCCTCTCCTGTAGCACAGTTAAGGCTACTATAAAATGCCGAAACTATTAAATGTCACCTCTGCAGAGGAATTTGCTATTTTCCTGATCATACTGAGCACCTCCTCCATAAATCAGTACGTAATGAGTTGTTTTCCTGTGAGGCTGGGCATTAGCAGTTTGGCTGAGGCTAAGATATAACAAACCACTGAGGTGAAAGTGGCAGCTCTTCTCTGGAAATGTACCAGTACCATCCATTGACCATTGTATGCCCCCTCTGCCCCTCCTCCTGTCCTGTTAGTTTGTTTCTGAATGTTCAAAAATCAAATAATCAACTTCCATCTTTGAAAAGAGATGAGCTTTCAGCTGAAAATTTCTAATTGGTACCTCAATGAAGACAGTATTGCTCAGTGTGTTAATAAACATCTTGGCCTGTCTTTAATTGCCCTTTTATGTCTTTTGTCAGCTTCCTCCTCGCCTCAGTATCGCTTGAGGTTACCTGCGATACTGTGTCTTTAAGCTATTCCAGTTCGTCACCAGATTCAGTTGCCTGTATGCTGGGAGGCATTTTGTCTCTGATTTGCCTCTCCTGGGGTGGTATAGCTTACATCTCAGCCCTTTACTCGGGTCTGTGCTTACGTTCAAAATAGAACCCTTAGACTTGATGCAGCCAATTTACTCAAATGCACGTATAGTTCCACCGAAAAGCCTAGCAGGGAAGGATTACAATTTGAAAAATGTAGCAAAACCTGGTCCTGTGTTTGTGTCACTGCCAACTCTGTCTCTTTATTGCAGCAACAATAGCTAAGATTGCTTTGTATTTGGAGGCAAATGGAGTAAGTTTTTGAATTTCAGAATCATTTGAAAAAGATATAGACATAAGTAGGGGCACATGTAAGCAACCACCACATTGTTAGTTTGGGAATAAGTATGGATTAATATTGATAAGTTTACCTTTTTGTGAAATTAAGGAAAACAAACCAACATAAAACTCCACTGAACATTCTTCTGTTTCAGTGCTCCTGACACGTAATTACTGTTGAATTACTTGTCTGCAAAAGCAGGATTGCAGATTAAACGCTTTCTGTAAAAATTGAAATAAATTCTAACTGTAAATCTTAATGCATAGATCTGTGCTTCAGTGGGATTTCTTTGTACATCCTGACTATAAAATGAAAAGGACTTTTCACTGTCTTTCATGTGTGCAATTTAACATGCTGACTTTTGTGATGCAGAGGTAAAACTTCCTGCAGCAGTTGACAAATCTGAGTACACGCTGTTCAGTGATAAGTGGTGGATTTCTCCCATTAGCCATAGATGTTGCCTGTAGTGGCAGAGGGCCTTTGCCGAGGGCTGATTTAACTCTCTTCCTGTATCATAATATGATGGTCTGTGCTGCCCAGTGCTCCAGAAATTAAGATTTCGGTCCTGCTGCGCCATATATTATTGTCAACCACAGCGTGAAACCCAACATGAATTTTAAACCGATATAAACTGCATGCTGAAAATCAGAACACTGACAACGGGCGTCTTGAGTTTCATGTGTCTGGCTTATATCTGTCTTTATGGGTGGGAAATATAGCGTGTGTTCTGTATGCATGTTGTATTAAGTGCTAGAAATATAGCTGAATCTGGGTGATATTAATAGGACATTGTGTGATACGCAGTTTATTTAGGGTAACAATTAGCCTGTGAATTTAGCCAGTCCTTAGTAATCATGGTCAATGGATGCAGTTTTGTAATCAGATTTGTTTCCTTGAGGATTAAGCGCATTTGGAGCACATCAACTTATTAAACTGACACTTAGTGGGCTTTATTACTAATGTGCATTAGATGAAGTGGTGTGGTCTGGATGAGAAACAGATGTGATAGCTAATTATGTGTAGAAAACACAGAGGTTTGGCTATTTTAAATATGTGAAGGAAAACAACAATAATATACATTGTTCCATCAAAGTAACATCTGTGCATTTAAGACGGCTGCAAAAAGCAATAGATTAAAGAAATAGGGGCTTGGGCGGATTTATTTTGTGCTTGCGATTGGCTTGTGCCTTGACTTCCTATGCTAGGGAGTAGTTTGTGGAGCCAGCTGGAGGAGACAAAGGACATGGGCTTTCAGAGGGTGCTTTGAAATTCTAGACCAGGGGATAGGAATGTTCTTTCAACAAGAGGGTGTGGCGAGAGGGGAAGATTGGCGCAAAGGAACACGCTGCAAGTGACAGAGAATACAGAACCGTAAGCGCTTTTTTAAAAAGGGGAAAGTTAAAGCATAGCTACAAAACCTCGTCTTCTCTTTGACCTCCTTTTAGATGAGTGGTGACTTGGTGAGCCGCCTGTTGCAGATTCTGCTCCAATGGTGATGAATCTTGTGAAACTCAGTGACTTCCAAATAAGTGACCAGCTGCTGAAATCAACAAGATCAACAAGGCTTGACTTCATATTCCAGTAGCTGAGCATGTTTAAACATATATGGTCTCTATATAACTTCATTGCTAGCATATGCATCCTTTGTCTGGTTATCAATATTTTAATTTATAAGCTTTAAGTTTTTAAAGGGTTTTTTTTTTTTAACATACTTACTCTCTTACCTATAAGAACATGTAGCAGAATTGTTACAGGTAGCACCTACGATGCGTATAGGTGAAAGTTTTTCTGTTTCTTCTTTTTGATTGAAGAGTTGCCAATGTGTTTAATTGTTTCTCTATAATTTTATTTATTTGTTTTACTGTAGCACCTCAGAGCCCTAGTCCTGGAGCAGGACCCCATTATGATAGGTGCTGTAGGAACACAGAATGAAAAGACAGTCATCTTCCCAGATTGTTTGTTTATGTGGGTCTTTCACACAGCAGCAGGAGGGAGAACTGTTCTTAAAAAACAGGGAAATGTGATTGTAAAACCAGAACAACTGGCTGGGAGACCTTGTCTCAGGTGTTAGGCCTGCTACTACTTTTGCAAATGGTTGAATTCAGGTGTCTAACCTCCCTTTTTTAAAAGGCCATGATGTTAGGGAGCTTAAACAAAATTGCATTTGCAAATCTTATATTTAAGAGGTATACAGAATTTAATATAAAGCCAACCTGCTTGCTTCCATAAGGTGCTGTCCTAGGCATGATGGAAAAAATGCTGTTTAGAAAGAATGCGGGCCTAATTTTGAAAATCCTGTCCTTAAACATTGTCACGTGTTGTGCCTTTTCCTTGTGTCTAAGATAAATTTTCAGCATGTTTATTTACTTCTCACCTGTTTTGTTTGTTTGTTTTTTGTTTTGCCTACCAAACTGAATTTATGTGACTCTTCAAAGGTTTTGCCTGTTATCAGAACAATAACTTCAGGACAGATTGATGGCCACACTATTTCTTGCAAATAAATGCTAATCGATCAGTTGGTTTCTTAAACCGAAAAGACCTTATGGTTGCCTTGGGACATTGACTAACACCTGGTGGTTGAACTGTTGCAGTGACTGGTTTCCCAAGGATTTTTGTGTAATTAATCATGTCTTAGAAGAAGGACAGAATACAGAAATTACGGGGAGTTCTTTATTCTAGTTTCCTGGATAATACATCAACATCCATCAAGGCCTTTTTAAGGACCTATCAACATCTTCCAAGGTTATGGTGTGATTCTCCTCTCAGGCTAGCGTAAAGTCCACTCCCTTCAAAAGAATTGCCTCTGATTTACACTGCTATGCAAAAAAAAGGGAAATCAGACCCTTCTATTCAACCCCCAATATAAAATCTTCCATATAATTAGGAAATGAGAAAGTGGTGCAGACCTAGTGTGTGCTATATGATTGTAAAGTAGCCCCTCCCCACCCCTAAAATGGTGTTTATAAGGGGCCCCAAAGGGGGGAGGGAGAGAGAGAGAGCTCAGTGGTTTGAGCAGTGGCCTACTAAACCCAGGGTTGTGAGTTCAGTCCTTGAGGGGGCCACTTAGGGATCTGGGGCAAAAATCAGTACTTGGTCCTGCTAGTGAAGGCAGGGGGCTGGACTCCATGACCTTTCGAGGTCCCTTCCAGTTCTAGGAGCTAGGTATATCTCCAATTATTATTGCTGTTGTTATTTCTGCATTTACAATGGAAACATCTTAATTAGAGCTCCTGGAAAAAAATTGCCATTGCATCCATGAGACTACTGAATGAGAGAACCTTATTGAAAAGTCCTATAAAATTTAGTATAAATGAAGCATGGTGTTTCCATAGAAAATACTCTAAAACCTATAGAACTGAATTGAAAATGGTGAGCCTGAGTTTATTTTTTCAACCATTCTGTAGAGTTCTAGAGAAGGGATTGTATTCTATATTAAATGCTACAGAATGGTTCAAGGGAACTTTATAGAAAAGTTGGTTTATTTTTTCTGTTTAATTCTAAAGGACTTTTCCATGAGGGTCATCATCAGTTATTGGTCGGTGAGTTTGTATTAGTGATCAGAATAAAAACTGATACATAAACTCAAAATACAGTATTTCATTTTTACTACCCCTAGATTTGTCAGCTTTTTGTGTTCAACTGATAAACTCGGAGGAGGTGAGATCGTGGGAGAGAATGAAAAAGAGATAGCAATCTGGAACTTTAATCTGTAGTCTGAAGGCACAGCTTTCCACTAGACTGTCTGCATAACGAGCACTGATCTAGTACAACAAACGTAAGAGAAATTGACTCATAAAAATTAGTGACAATGACCTTCCTTGGGGTATGTCTGGGGGCTGATCGGTGGGCAGCAATCGATCCAGGGGGGATCGATTTATCGTGTAATCAACCCCCAAGCGCTCTCCTGTCGACTCTTGTACTCCAGCTCGGCGAGAGGTGCAGGCAGAGTCGACGGGGGAGTGGCAGCAGTCGACTCACTGCGGTGAAGACACTACAGTAAGTTGATCTAAGTACATCAACTTCAGCTACGTTATTCATGTAGCTGAAGCTGCGTAACTTAGATCGCTTACCCCCACTCCCACCCCCCCCCCACACACGTAGACCAGGACTTGGCTGAGGGGTGAAAACATTATTTTAAATGGTGCTATTTCACCTGCATTTGTTGTTCCTCCTTTCTCAGCAGGATGTTTTCTGTATTACAGTAATTCCAGCAGGCACTAACCAAGATCAGGGCTCTGTTTTGCTGAACAAAATAGCAGAGAAAGAGAGTCTCTGCCCTGAAGAGTTTAAATTCGATAGACAAGGCAGGCAAAAGGGGAGAAGTGGCAGATGTTTCCTTCTTTGGAATAGCATCTGACAACGTTCTTGGGTCCGTGATCTGCCAACTCTGATAGATTTCACTAGTTTACCTTGCCCATAAGTGCCGTGTGCTTTGAATACACAATGTGTGCTTACTTTGGATCCCCAAGTCCTTGGGTCTTGCATCCTGCTCCGAGCTGCAGTACGTGGTCATTCTGATCTTCCCCTGAAGTGAATTTGCACGGTCTTTGGCCAGCTGCTGAGGAGCCACAGTCTCTTGTTCTCACAAGTCTCATGTGAATGGTCGTGATTGCGGAGTAAGATGATTCTTTAGGAAATTTGGGACAGTCCCCTGGAGGGCTTAGAAGAGGAGTGACACCTGTATTCAAGTGGGAGCCACCTCTGAGAGAGGTGCACTGGGATGATGTGCTCTTGGAAGCTTGTATTTGGTGGATGGGCTGCAGAGCCATTTGGAACGCCACTAAGGTTGTAGGTGTCACTCCCAGGAACAAGTTATAGTAATGAAAGCTGCAAGTTAAGAGCAATGGGTGTAATCTCCTCACCAGCCAGAAGTAAAAAAAAAAAGTAGGTTATTTTTTATAGCCATGGCTCTTTAGGTATTGAGAATCAGTGAGGAGTTCAGAAGGACATAGGGGCTTTGGGTCATCTTAACTCGCTGTGCTTGGAAGATGCATTTCTACATGAAATACAGAGTAGATCACTTCTTTCTCACTTCCAGCGTTGAGTGGCTTTTTTCCCCCCAAGGACACATCCAATTGTCATGCTGTGTCACACTCATCTTGTCCCATATCCTGTCTCAATCAGTTGTTACGATCAGCTGCATTAGAGGAAGGTGCAGGAAAACCTGCCCCCAAATACATTTTACTCCTAACACCCATTAGTTAAGAGCTTGGCTTAAGCCCCGAACCTTACAACTGGGGGAATTCTCCGCAACTGCAGCGCAGCAGAAAAATGCCCCCTGCAGATTCTCTTTGCTTCCTTGCAGAAAATGGTTTCTGTGGGGGAAGCTGCACTAGTGCTCACCCCTCCCCAGCAGCTCAGACATGTCTGTTCGGGCACCTGGGGGGAGAGGTAAATCACTGGGAGGAGTGGGGTCTGGGGATGCCCTGGCTGCCCAGGAACATTAGTCCTAGCTGGGTGGGGTGGAGTGGGGGAAGAAAGAGAAGAGGACTGAGATGGAGTTCCCCCTCCCTTTTCCCTTCCCTGCACAAAGCCCCCTGAGCCCCCACCCTGCTGAGCCTCACCCCCTGCATCAGGAGCCCCCTACACCTGAACCCCCACCCCACTGAGCCCCAACAGCTGCATCCTTTCTCCCCTCCTTCCACCAAGCCCCACTCCCCCAGCCCCTCCCCTGACACTGAGCCGTAACCACCTTCACCTGGAGCGTCCCATGCCCCCTGAACCCCACACCAAGCCCCCGTACGCCCAGACCCCCTCCACACCTAGGCCCACAGTGAGCTGGCCGCACCCAGACTGCGCCACGCAGAACCCTGGTACTCTTGAGGGAGTTCTGCACCGACAAATTTTAAAATTCTGCAAAGTTCTGCATATTTTATTTGTCAAAATAACAAAGTAACGCAATAACAATATAATCACACCATTTTCAACTATTTTGGTCATTTAATTCAAAATACTTGTCAGCAAATAATTGAAAATGGTGTGATAATGTATTTTTACAAAATGTGCAGAATTTTAAAGTATTGTGAGCAGAATTTTTTATTTCTTGGTGCAGAATTCCCTCAGGAATACCTGATGCATGAGTGTGAAAAAGGTCTATATAGAATTAATAAAATATGATCTACAACACTAATGAGTACATGCAGTGCAACATCTGTAATTGGTGAAGCTATTAATGAAACTAAATTGTGCAGTTGTTGAAGATGGAAGAAGTGTGAATAAATGGATACACGTCATCAACAAGATGGGAATGACCAAATTGCTGCTTGTTGTTTTTTAATGTATGGGTTACCCTCTGATATGAACTAGTTTCATTTATTGGTGAGCTTCCCTGTTCTCTAATTAAACTTTTGGGTCTGATTTTCAGTTTTCAAAACTTAGGTTGGCTGAAAAATTCCAAGCCATAGATTTATCTTTGTGATGCTCGTTAAATAATTTGGGGTTGGGCTTTGGTGTTATTTGAATGCTAGTTATTATGGTACAGCGTATTGTTCTGAGTGGGTTTTCCTGAAATCAGTTTTATCTGCTGATATCTGTGCACTAGAGTGACTGAAAGATGGTATCATTTAATTAAAGCAGGAACAAACAAGAGGATTAATGTAATCTGGGGGAGGGGGAAAGGCAGTTGGATGCTAGAGCAGAGCGTACGCATTCTGCATGAATGCATGGTGAAAATATATATGGCTTGGTGGGTGCAAAAATGGTAAATAGAAATCTTTTAAATCATCTGCCAGATACTGGACTAAACATTCATATTTGATAAGTATTTACTCATTTACATTTAAATGGTTGAGGTTTCCTTGATAATCTGTCTCGTGTAACATAAAAATGTCCTGTTGCAAATATTTCTTTTAATGAAAGTAAATACCATAGTCAAAGATATTAATGTGCTTCACCCAGCGATCTGTTTCCAGGTACTGAGTTTCTATAAATGACCTTTATCATAGTTACAAGCTTTTATTTGTGAAGTGTTTTTGGCATTGGAGAGTAGAGACTTCCACTGTTGGTCTGGGTTGAATTTATTATTAATAACAAGGCCTACAGCGTGGTCAGTTTACTCAGGGATTGACTACATGTCACATTCCTCTCCCTCAAGAATTTACATTGTGACAAGTCAAAGGTGTAAGATGAGACACGGGGTAAGAGTTCAGGGGAAGGAGGGTTTGGTGAGTGAGAACTCAAAGCCAGGAATGAAAAGCTGCAAGACAAGTAGATCCGGTGCACTTCTTGGAACACAGATGTGGTCTTTAGCCCAGTGATCACTAACCTGTCTCTTTATAAAAACCACTTGAATCTCTGTAGACAGTTGATAAAACACAAATGATCCTCCACGGCAGAACAGAATGAAATTCCTGCACTGCGCTTGTACCAGTTTGAAGGTTTAACAGCTCTCTGTTCAGCATTTGCTGCATATGTGTTATTGTGCTGCCCAGAACAAGTTGCTTACAACTGGTAGAAATTATTTGGAATCCAGCGTGGCCTTGTGCTGCTTTATGCCTCATGCCTTTTCTCCTTTCAGCTCAATATAGCAGCGCATGTCTTCACTGAGAGGTTGCAAATTGCTTCCTTCTCCCTCCATGTGGCTTTCTTTACTCTTTGCTCTAGATAACACTTTGCTTCATGCAGACAGCATTACATAAGAACATAAGAATGGCCATACTGGGTCAGACCAAAGGTCCATCCAGCCCAGTATCCTGTCTACTGACAGTGGCCAATGCCAGGTGCCCCAGAGGGAGGGAGTGAACCTAACAGGTAATGATGAAGTGATCTCTCTCCTGCCATCCATCTCCACCCTCTGACAAATGGAGGCTAGGGACACCATTCATTCATGCCGTCCAGTGAGACTCCCACAAGTCAGCCAGTAGGGGATGCTATAGGGATAAGGTGTCCTCCACTCTTCTTGCTGGGTAGTTGAATTTCATAAACACAGACCTTCCTGCTTGCCAGCAAAGTATGGTAATGAGAGTATTAATTGTTCATTCATCTCAGCGAGTAGCATGACCGTAGGTATCCAGAAAGGCTAATCTGGAAGCACGCAGGTAGTAGCAGATTAATATGCTCCCAGCAAGATGTAGAGGGCATGTAAGCTATTTTATATTAAGTTGGTTACTTCATTATATCTGACTTAAAGTAGTTAAGCCAAAATATACAATGAATATACAATATGCAATGAAGATTTCAATAGTTTGATAACAAAACATTTGCTTAGTGGTGGTGGTTTTCACTGCCATGTGTGAGACCTGGATCTTGGTTCCTTGTCCTGAGAACTTGTCTTGAGTGTAGACTCAGCCTTGGGGGTGGTGGAGGAGGAATGCCCCTCTCTCTGTGTCAAAATTCTTCTCTGATTAATTTAAGAGCAGTCTCCCTCATCCTCTGAGAAGCACAGAGGCCCTTTAGCGTTGCTCCAGAGTCATGTGAGCGTGTTTTGTCTGATATACGCCCCGCTCTAACAGTGTGTTCAAAATTGGGAAGAGAGCTTCAACCTGTCAGGATTCTGTGTTTGTAAAACAATTGAGACTTGTCTGTTTCTTCTATGAATACCCAAAGAGCCTATCAGTTATAACACAGCAGAGGAAGCTGCCGCTTAGCTGTCAGGCCATGCCTTGTCCAGAGCTAGCATCATCAAAGTCAGGAGTCATTTTTCTAGTTCATTTAGTAATGGCTCTTTTTCTAAAACCTTGGATATCAGGTTTCAGTTATAAACAACTTTCTTCATTTTAGTTATAAATCTCAGAAGATATGTGTTGAAACACTGCCACAATTTAAAACTGCATGAGAGTAATATTAAAACATTCCCCATAAGTTCCTTGCATTCTCCTCCACCTACTCCAGGTTTTTTTGCAACCTTGAAAACTGTCATGACAGACAGAAATGACTTTCCATTGTCTTACAAAGAAGCTGGCAAGGGGGGGTTGTGTGTGGAGGAAGCGGGGAAAGGCCTTTATTTAGGGTGTATAGGCCTGTGTTTATATGTCTAAATCAGCATTTGAGTTTAGAGGGAGATGCTCAAGACATGAAGCTAAAACCTTAGTCCAAGTGCTTTATTTGTAAGTTGAAGTCAAAGAAACACAAAACTTGGTTCAATCAGGCAAGAACTTTTAATAGACTTCAGTTCCTGGCATTTTTTGTTCAGTAAAATGAAGGCAAATACTATGTACTGCAGTGTTTTTAAAAAAGTGAAACCTAAGGCCCAGAACAATTTAATTATGTGTGCACGCTTGCTCTCTGCCTTAAGTTGAGGTCTTTGGCACATTTGTATCTTGGTTGAGTGCCAATTTTGCAGCATTTGTGGTGTGCCAAAGTATGCAGCGTTTTTATGGGTGAAGTGTCTCATTTTGCTATGCGTTGGAAGAGGTCTTCAAACACAATGTCTTAGAATGGTGAGAGATACCCACTTCTTTCTTTTAAATCAAGGCTTTTTTCCCCCACCTTCCAACAGAACGTGTGGGAGTTTTTCACCTGCTTTAGTAGTGAGAATCTTGCATTGAGAGAAGCTGTTCACACAGGTCTAGTTGTAGGGGTTCTGTCCCCTAGGCAAACAAGCGAACGAGTCACTGCCAGCCCACGATAACCTACACTGTTTCCTGGCTTGCAGTGATACTGCCTCTACAGCCTGTGTGGCAAAGCTGGCCCCATATCCCAATAATATAATGAGAAATTCTAAAATTCATCTCGAACTGGTTTTCTCTGTATTGTTAGATAATAATCAGAGTGTGTGAGACCTTCGTCTGTCATATTGACAGAATTCAATAGTGCGTGTTTGTGAACTTGCATCTTAAGGCTTGAAAAAAACTATCTCTATGTCTTCTCAATGGAATTTAATGAGCATGTGATAGAATGTGCTATTCTGGAGCCAACGTGCTGGCTGTGGTTTGACTTATTGGCAAGGAATTATTACCAAAGAGGTGGGTTGCATGCATTCTGGATTCCATTTTTTTTTTTCAATGAATGCTTTGATTGGGCATTGGTGATGCAATGTATTAGCCTGTGTACATTCATTGGTGTTTTTTTTTTTTAAGCCACATAGTTATTCCCTTCCATTGAAATTACCCTTCCACACATTACCCTTCCATTGAAATTTCCAACTGGACTGTGGGTTAGCTCAGCACCTTCTTGAATTTCAGAAGACAAAACACCACTAGATGGGTTCACTGTCAAGGCAGGTTCAAATGTGTGGTCTGAGTTGGCAACCTTATTATCCCTTTTAAATTAATGAATGGATGTTTATTAAAGTTTAGTGTGTAATAATTAACCCTCATTGTCTTACAGAGAAGCTGGCATGGGGGGTTGTATGTGGAGGAAGCGGGGAAAGGCCTTTATTTAGGGTGTATAGGCCTGTGTTTATGGCTTGCGGCTGGAACAGTGTGCACATGGTACTCTAGAGATTTAGGCCTGTACATTTCAAACCGCTCTTGCTTTAAAAGAACAGACCAGTCTGGCGCACCAAGGAGTCAAAGCAAAACCAGAGCTCAGGGTTTGTTTGCTTCAACTTAGATCATCGAGTAGCAGAGATTTTTAATGCTGTTGCCACCTTTTATAAACGAGGTGTTTGATGCAACCAAAACCACATCAGGTGGTTGATAGGGAGTACGGAATCAACAATTAAAAGTTTGTTAGCTGTCTGCCAGGAAGTGCTTATCAAAAATGATGAGGAACTCTCCGGCTTGATTTTCAGATGCAAACCAACCACGCAGAACAAGAATTGGCTTAAATTGACTTGAAACTCCTAGACTCTCTTGATGCCAGAGTAGCAGATGGCCTGTTGTCACTGCAGACAAAAATTATGTTAATTAATATATTACAAAACTGACTCTAGTTGAACATTTATTTTTTTTTATGAGCATGTGATTATCAGCTTTTTTGAAAGATGAAATTTGGGAATATTTGGACTGATTTATTTCTGACAGTACAGAGAGACTCTAAAATAGCTTTCTGGAGATTTAATATGCTGGGGTTTTTTATGCTGTAGTAATTAAAAATGGTTATAATTCATCCAGTTGGCAGGGTCACAGTTAAAGAACCTTGCATAAATTAATTTGAAGAGTTTGTAAATATATTGCCTAAGTCTGTAGTGTTGTATATAAGAGAGTGCCTATAATAAAGGAGCAGAGACACTGTAGGATTGATGGACCCCAAGCATTAAATACACCAAACCACTTTTCCTAGAAGTATGAATATATTTAATGATTAGTTTAGTTACCCCCATTAAATAGCTGGCGATCCCGGGTTCTACTCATTCAGCTGTATGTTGAATTCATGTAGACTACATTCTCTCCTTTGTGTCAACTAGAGTTCCCCATCCACATCCGGGCTGCTTTTAGTTCAAGTTGTCTAAAGTCATTAGGGTGCATCTAAAAAAATGTAACCCTTCTAACTGACGTTAAGTGGCAGATTTTCAACATGGGGATTTAGTCGCACAACTCCCTAGTACAGGCTCCAGCAAGTGGCTAAATTCCAGTGCTGCTTGTTCAAAAATTAATTTCTGAAAGGGATAGGAAGAGCCTCATTTTGAATCATTAAAAGGCATAGAAAGAGATTTTTCCTTTCCTACATGCAGGGGTCCTTTGTACCCAGTCCCAGAGCCCTGTTTTCCCACTCCCGGGAACAAAATGGATCAGACCCAAGGTCGGTCTGGTCCGGTCTGACAGCAGCCAGTATCAGATGCTTCACAGGAAGATGCAAGATCCCTACGATGGGGAGATGTGGGATAATCCACTCCCCACATTAGCTCTCATCCTGATCTCTCATAGTTAGATTGGTTTAAACCGTGAAGCATGAGGTTTACTATCCCTTCCAAAATTTCACCCAGGTTACCTTCAGTAATATGTAGAACTACACTATCCACTGCTTTTTCTCACTTACTAACTTCACGAGACTTTAATTTTCTTGTAGCAAGTTTACTGGGGAGAGCAACACACAGAGCTTTCCTTTCTTTTATAACCAAACTAACTGTAGTTGGCTGGAATCACTTTTCCTTCTTGGAGAGACAAATTTTGCTGTACTGTATACCAGCCCAGCACATGTTAACAATGGACCGTGAAAGAATCTTATCTGGGCGATAAAGATTGGCTGCATTCCCTGCGTTGATGCACTTTGCACCTAAGTGAGATTTGCATACTCCGCAACTTCTCTTGGAGAGATGACTTTGGTATAAGGTCTATGATGACGTGTTCCAGGGAAAGGAGCCAGCCATTGTGTGGAGCCGTGTTCCCTCTAATTTTTCCCATGCATGTGCAGAATTAATTTTGTTATATGCACCAGAATGGAGGTGATGTGTGATATGTTGGTGCACATAGCAAAAATTCATGTGGTGGGGGGTGGAGCCCAGGTGTTTGGAGTGTGGGAGGGGGCTTAGGTCAGAGGGTTGGGATGCCGGAAAGGGGCGCCTTTCTTGCAGAGGGGCATCCCTCCGCCGGCTGCAGCAGGGCCAGGGCTGGGTTGGGATGAGAGGGGCACCTCTCCCTTGGCCCTGGGTTGGGGCTAGGGGTGGGTTGGGAAAATGCCTCTCCCCGCTGCGGCAGGTCTGGGGCTGGGGGAGTGGCATCTCTCCCCACCACGGCCCTGAGTGCCTTTGTGGTGCTTAATAGGCTGCTGCGCAGCCACGCAGCTTAGAGGGAACTTAGCTCTGGAGCATGGATGGGATTTGGTGGTGCTCTAATTCACTGTTATATATTTTGGTATCCCCAAAAGTAATACAAAATCGGGGGTCTTTTGTTCTTCTCTAAGTCATGTCGTCATAATAGAAAGAAAGTTCTAGATAATTGTAATGTCATAGTCAATGGCTCTATCGCCCAAGATCTGTGTTATTTCTGTAGTTCAGAACATTATTTTCATTGTAAACATTTACGGTAGCACCCAAGTTCCCACAGGGACTTGGGGCCTTGTCGTGCTGGGTGCAGTAACTGTGAAAGTTAAACCTTGCTGACATGCTGAGGTCATTGAATCAACATCTGAATGGGGGGGTGAGACTGTTCTCCATCTGATGGGGAAGGTTATGAGTAAGTTTCATACTGTAAAAGGGGTGTGAAGTCTGGTGATCCGCTCCTAGAGTGGGAGGTGTCACCTCGAAATCCACCGCCATATTTGGGTATTTTTGGTTTGTCCAGTCTCCGCAAAGAGGCCAGCAATGGATTGGGCATGAAGACTGCAGTGCCCTTTCATCTTTCAAGAGTTTTCCCCACATGTTGTCAGTGTGACTTTGGGCAAATTACTTGATCTACTCTGTGTCTTTGTTTCCCCATCTGTAAAATGGGTTTGATTGCTTCTCTACCTCACACGGGTATTGTGTGGCTAAAAGCCATTAATTATTGATTTGTATGGTACTCAGGTACTACAGCAATGAGGGCCATATAACTAGGTAACTTTGCAGACAGAAGGATAATAGCTTCCAGGTGTATTGAGACTTAATTCATGAGTGTTTGCAAAGTGCTTTGAGATCCTGATCTATTCAAGCCATCTTTTTTATTTGCATTCTTATTTATCCTGTGGATTGAAAGCGAACTAGGAATTGTATGAAACGTGGTGCTTATTTTAGAAAATCCTGAAGGGAGCAGTGAATTTGTACTGGAGGTCCTGGAGTTTTCAAGGAAATGGATTTGTTTTGAGTAAACTGTGAGGGACTGTGAATACCTGTGAGAGTTCTTTTTAATTGGTCTACAGCTGTTGCTATTTTTCTTCATGCTCTTGCTATTAACTTACTCTCCACTGTTTCCCAATTTAGCTGCTGCTATTGGTGCAAATTGGATCATACATCTGCCTTGTGCATTGAAAAATAAAATAAATCAAAGTGCTTTCTGCCTAGTACAAGTCTATTCTTGAGGAAAAACTGTTGACTTAGGCAACAGCGGGTGGTGGGTACAGTGGGATTATTTTAAGGACTGAGCAGGTTTACGTTGTGTCCTATTTCCCCCCCCCCCATCCTTACAAACACACTGAATTGGAAATTAAATTGTTACTTACGCTGGTAACGACTACTTTAGTGTTAAGTTCATGGTGATGCTTTGATTATAAACCTTTGCTGTCACTGGCTCATGACTTTCTGGGGGGAAAAATGGAGGGGAAGAAAGAACAGGGGCCGGGAGAATATAAAATGTTTCATTTTGTTCTTTGTAGAAAAAGGGAGAGGGTTTTTGGTGTTTTTTAGTAACTAAACAGTTTTTTGACCAGCTGTAATTGAACAACATGGGAGTTAGGAGCCGATACCTTCTTGAGACTCGCATGGGATCAGCTGAAAGCAGGGCTTAAATTCTCAGAGTATTTCCCACAGCTCCCCCTCCATCTCTTCCCCCCCCCTTCTATGCAGGAGGGGGTATGCTGGGGGCTTGCGGCTTTAGCTGCAGGACCGGGGTCTCCCACCTAGATATCATCTCCCATGCTCTACTGTGGCCATGTGACTGCCATGTCATGTTGCGTCCTCTCACCAAGAGGTTGGCGCCCCAGGTATCAATGGAGGGTAAGATGATCGTGTCACTGAGTACTTAAAAATATTTATAGCCCCATTAACCTGTTAAAGTAGAGGTAAATTTTGGAAGAAGGTGATAGTGTTTTGAATTAATTGGTGTGAAGTACCTGAGAAGAAGGGCAAAAATGGGGACTAGGAGATGTGCAGAGATAAATTAACCTATACTCCAAGGCTGGAGCCACCTAACGAAGAATACCATTGTATTAGTTAATTTTGATAAACATGGGCTTATAATCGAGCATTTCCAGGCATCATTTAAGTCTGAGATTGTGCAAGAGCGTTATAATGCACATGGTATAGCTGGGGAAGCCCAGCATTAATACATTCTTTACCGTGGGTGGAGATGAGTTGTTGTTTCTGGAAGAAAGGGGGAGTGAGCCTCAAGACATCCAGAAATTAGGATTTTTATGTGACGTTTACCCAGTGTAAACATAAAGGCTTGATCCAGTCTGTTGGAGCCTGTGGAAAGACACTCAGGGAGTTCAGTTGCTATTGGTACTGGCCTGTAGTCCTGCTATCAATAATCTGTTGATGCTGTGAGCACTTGGTTAATTGAAAATCACTCCAAACCTCCGCCCATGGTTTGGCTTTCTAGTTATCTCAAGTCCTGTCTTGGCTTCGCTAGCTTTTCTCAGTGCGGCGGGGCCATTCTCAAGAATGTCTGCTGTCCGTTTCTCTAAAACATACCTGCTGTGGCCATTTCTTCTTCATCCCCAGAGTGTTTGCTCTGTGTCTCGAGGCCCTATGTCTGTAGGCCATACGTCTCTTTTCATCCCAAATGATGCTTACTCTTTTCTAGTGTCCGAAAACCCCCATTCTGTGTGTGCCCCTGAGTATGTTTGCAGGCTGGGTGTGGGCGGGGGCATTTTTCCTTCTGCTTGGTTACTTTTGTGACTCGGCTCAGCCTGGTAAGCAAGCTAACTGACCCGCAAGCTATGTTTTACATCTCAGCTGTTTTGAGATGCAGAGGTGAGATGCGTACAGCAGCTGTTGTTCAAAGGCAGCACTTGTACAACTCACTGTCAGTGGTCTCTGATGTTACCATATCTTTCCCCCTCTGTCCTTAGAATAGCAGAGAACTGTGGTAAATGTATGGGATCAGTTAAGAACATAAGAACGGCCATACTGGGTCAGACCAAAGGTCCATCCAGCCCAGTATCCTGTCTGCCGACAGTGGCCAATGCCAGGTACCCTAGAGGGAGTGAACCTAACAGGTAATAGTCAAGTGATTTCTCTCCTGCCGTCCATCACCACCCTCTGGCAAACAGAGGCTAGGGACACCATTCCTTACCCATCCTGGCTAATAGCCATTAATGGACTTAACCTCCATGAATTTATCCAGTTCTCTTTTAAACCCCATTATAGTCCTAGCCGTGTCAACCTCCTCAGGCAAGGAGTTCCACAAGTTGACACTGCGCTGTGCGAAGAAGAACTTCCTTTTATTTGTTTTAAACCTGCAGCTCATTAATTTCATTTGGTAGCCCCTAGTTCTTGTATTATGGGAACAAGGGTGTGTAAGGATGTAAAAACAAACATACGTTGACAGCATGGTGCATTTGCTCAGAATGGCAGATAGATGTGTCCTTGCTAACAGGCATATTCATATGCATGTCTCTTGTCAACTTTTCTATTTTTTTCTATCAGAGGGGTAGCCGTGTTAGTCTGGTTCTGTAGAAGCAGCAAAGAATCCTGTGGCACCTTATAGACTAACAGACGTTTTGCAGCATGCATCCGAAGAAGTGGGTATTCACCCACGAAAGCTCATGCTGCAAAACGTGTGTTAGTCTATAAGGTGCCACAGGATTCTTTGCTGCTTCTATTTTTTTCTATGGCCATTTCTGAGAGTGTCTGTTTTCCTTTTAGTGCTAGCCCTGAATATGTGCTGGCTTTACTGTTGTAGGATCATAACCAAGAGTAAATTTCCTGTGTTAACCTGACAGAAAGTGGCAGCTTGCCCTAATTAATGTTTTTATTAAATTTTTTGTGGTGTACGTTCTATAGTGCACTCCATTCGTTTTAACGAGGAAGGCAGTAGTAAGACACTAAAATTATTTGCTTTGGACCTTGATAAGACCACACAAGCCCCAAATGAAATTTAAACTACATCAGCCACAAAGTAAGAGTGGATTTGGCTCATGCTGGAAGTTCTCAGATGCAGTGAAACGAAACTGCTTCTGTTCTGCCATGGATTGTGCTCTATCTGAGTCCTCATGCCATCTCAAAGATGCAAAAAGATACTACTATTAATTTACAGCCACTTCTTTTGCTTTTAGGGTATTGTGTTACCTGGCTCATGGCACTCCCTGAATTCTGGACAGTGGCCCAAAATGGCGAAGGGAGAGAGTTTTTAGTATATTAACTATCTTCTCATTTTTTCCTTTTTAGAAACAAAAGTAGGTTACTGTGGTATGTCCCCCACCCCGCGTACTTTCCTGACTGAAAAGTTTTGAGGTGGTTTAGTTGGATGGGTGGGTTTTTTTTAAAAAGGGGGGTAGACATATGTGAGAAGTCTCAATGGTTTTTATTTACATTTTGTGTCCATACCTATGCATATCAGGTACACAGCTGTCAGTGCTGCAGAAGGACCAAGGGCAAGATGCTACAGCAGTGACAGTGAGGGGAATGAAGAGATGTCGCTGATGACAGCAGGAGGGTGAAATGTGCGGGTAGGAGGCTATCCTCTGGTCTCGGTGTTGTTCTGCAATGACCTTGAGCCTGCTGCTTCCAGTCTTGGAGAAGAATAGCAATTAATGAGAAAGTTCGTCTCTGCTGCTATACTTTCCCTTCCAATAACTTGGATGAGGGGAGTTAGGTAGCTTTGAGCACCAAAAAGGATCATAAATATAAACAGATCGTATGACTTACAGCAGTGGCTCTCCACCTTTCCAGACTACTGTACCCCTTTCAGGAGTCTGATTTGTCTTGTGTACCCCTAAGTTTCACCTCACTAAAAAACAACTTGCTTACAAAATCAGACATAAAAATAGAAAAGTCACAGCCACACTAGGACTGACAAATTGCTTCCTTTCTCATTTTTACTATATAATGATGAAATAAATCGATTGGAATATAAACATTGTACTTCCATTTCAGTATATAGTATAAACAAGTCATTGTATGAAATTTTAGTTTGTACTGACTTCGCTAGTGCTTTTTAGGTAGCCTATTGCAAAACTAGGCAAATATCTAGTTGAGTTGGTGAACCCCTGGAAGACCTCTGTGTATCCCCAGGGGTACACGCACCTCTGGTTGAGAACCACTGACTTACAGTACTGAGCCTTTCTTACCACCCCACCTCTCTTTTTTTGGAAAAGAGGCTAGTTAGGACCCTGTTCATGTTTGCATATCTATAAATCTCGTAGATGGACTTAATAACTTCATGCTTATGGATGAGGAATTTAAGGATCTAGCTGAATTTTGTGGTTTCTTCTGCTGTCTCTATGTTGGAACAGTCTAGGTATTTAGCAAAGTACCTGTCATTCTTGGGCAGGCTGTGACTTCTAGTTCTTCTTAAACATTATTCTTTACCCTCTTCATTTTGTTTGTAATCATGGGACCAAGCTTGTGTGGACTCTTGATCCAGGTTTCTCCTTTGTTGCCCAGGAGGCAGTGGGGAGTAATTCTTGTTTGCTCATTATTATTTTCATCTTCTAGTTGACTTCCCCCATTTTTGTCAAAGAAACTTTTCAAGGGGCAGAACACATGGCTTCAAACCATCCTCTCTTGCTCTCCATCTATTTGCTGGTTGGAAGTGTTCAACAGTAGAATGGCAGGTTCCTTCTGAGTGCTCATTTTAACATCTAATGAGCACCATGCAGCACCAGCTTGGTGAACTGGATTTTCAAGGTCATTTGCAAGTCAAGGTCAACTAAACACACACATTCCAGAGGCAGCGGACCCATGGGGAAACATAAGTAAATGTCCAGATCAAGAAACTCTAGAAGTTTTTTTTGGTTACTTTTGTGTGTCTTATTCTACAAAGTGTAGCACTTACTTGCAATGGTTGTACACTCTTCCCTCTACCATCTCACACGAGTAATAAAAATAAAAACCATGTTTTGAGAAGTGGCATGGACAGATTATCCAAGAACAGCAGCTTGGTTTTCACATAACTTTATTAGGCTGTCTCCTGTGCAAAGAAGAAATAAAGGGGCCCTGCACACACGCCTGTGACTGTGTATGAGAGAGAGAGAGAGTCACAAACTGTATAAATGGCCATTAGACGTAAACATTTGCGCTCATCTTAAATGTAATGATGAACTCTAGCCAACTCTCACAGGCAGGTAGGTTCCCATCATAAATATTTATTTGGTGGAAGAGTCATTAAAAGTGAATTACGTCTAACTAAGAAGTTGGATTCTTCTACGGTGGTAAACCATAAACCATACTTATCTCCTGGGTGCTGGGGGGTAGGTGGGATGGTTGGAGTTGGAAGCATACAATGCATGGGTACAAGAATGTTCAGTACTGAAAAAGCACATCCTATAACTAATTATGGGATAGGGTCCAAAATAAATACGAGAACTAGATAGACACTGTTCAAAACAAAGGTGATAGCTAGTGAAGGACTATAGAAATGAGTATTCGACTTGGTTTGATTTGTATATCAGTGATATGGTTGAAGAAATGCCCAGGCCAATGAAGTGAAAGGAATTGTCACTGATACTTGTTGCTGACCTGTGACAGATCTGGACCCCAGATTTCCCCTGGAGTTGGAAGGTTGTGTATTTTGCAGTCAGTCAGCTTCCAGAAACTTTTCACATCTGAGACTTAGAATTAATTTGATCAGAAAGAAAATGAAGTTATATTATCTGTATTTCATCAAATTTATGTTCATCACCTTTCTGAATGCTAAAACCAGCCATAAGCTGCACTGTCACGGCCAATCCATTAAGTTTTCAGGGCAGTTAGCAGTCTATTGTCCAATCCAATGGCCCTTTCACTTTTGTTGTCTTATAGAGTCAAATCAAATGACAAGCAGCAAAAAAAAACATGCCTATCATCACCACTGCCACTTCTTGCAGATCTCTTTAACGCTGTCTGTTTGGCTTTTTTCTCTTTAAAGGGCACTAGGGGATCGCTTGAAATAGTTGTGTGCTGATGCACAGAGGATGCATTGCTGTTATTATCTACTCCTAGCAGACTGTCTGCGGGCATCGCGGGCATCACGGGCAAAAAGAGGCACACTTACACTGTTGGTTCAGAAAGTATAAGGGGAGAGAGCAGTGGGTCTTGGTGTTGGCTTTAAAGCATTAGAAGCTCTGGGGTAAATCCATGGCTCTGTTACAGACTTCCTGCATAACCTTGGGCAAGTCACCTCATCTCTGTCTGCCTTATCTATAAAAGGGGAAAATATTTCCTTCCTCACACCTTTGTCTGGCTTGACTGCTTTGTAAGCTCCTTGATGCAGAGGGGGTGTGTGTGTGTGTGCGATGCCTAGCACTGTGGTGCCCCCAGTGTCAGGTGGGGAGTCTGGGTATTACCAGACAAAGAATGACCCAGAAGTTCTAGTTATTGTTGGCCGGAGGTTCCATTAAATAGTTGATTGTGGGAAGTTTTTCAAAGATGACTTCAAAAGTCACTGGAAATTGAGTACCTAGCTGGCCTTTTGTATCTTTGAAAAATCTTCACTGGATGGCCCTTACGGTTCACAGCAATCAGTGGGGTTAAGAGTTCCTTGCTTCAAAAAATAAAATTTGAAAATATCAGGAGGTCTGGCTTGCATTTCCTTTTAATGATTTGAAAGAAAAAGCCTCTGTATCAATAGCATCTGCATTCCACCTTTCTGCCACCGTTACATAGACATTTACCACAAGGAAGAAATATGCTCGTGTTCTTGTTGCGTTACTTGCCACTTTAGTAAGTGCGCTTCATTCAGGTTGGTTTTATTATGCAATTTTTTTGAGCAGAGTGGAGGAGATGTTTATTGGAATAAATAAGTAGTGCAATCTTAGAGCAGTGATGATGCACCGTTAGGAAGTATTTAAAAGTAAGTAGACACCTTAATGAGTTCAGAAAATTGGCTTTCCCTTACAAGTGGCCAGATACATGAAAGGAGATAGATCCAAAGATCAGCCGCCCTAGACGTCTCTACTTTTCAAGTTTCTGTATGTACCTTAGCAGCATCTCCAATCAATAATGCAAAGGCATCAGAAATGCTGGTTTGTCAATATCTGGGGCCTGATTCTAATCACACAACAGTTTAAACTAGCATAGCTCCATTCAGCCCCATTCTGTTCCATTCCATCTTCAGAGGGCATTATTGCAGATTTCTGGAGCATTTATAGCAAACGCCTTCAAATCCACTTTTTCCCCCACTATTGGACTTTATGAAGGTATTTTGAATGCGTCTGAATACCGTTAGCATTGCATATTGATAATCCCCAGAACTTGCAGTAGAATAAAATAAAGTATCTTTTTCTCTCCTGTAACTAGCCATCCACTGTCTTCCACAAATGTGTTTTTGATTAATGGTCCTTAATGGAGGCTGGGGGTGCTGGGGCTACTAACACATCCTCTCTTAGAAGGAAGAGGCTTAGGGTCACAGGGTGTCTCCATCGCTACCCAGTGAACCTCACTGCCTGGCTGGCTCAGATGGTTTCACAGTCATGAACACACACCGGGTTGTTTCTCTTTCACCAAGGTGTGCCTTTATTCCCATCTTACTTAGCAATACTGTGCAACACAGGCCTTGGCTACACTTGAGAGTTACAGCGCTGTTGGTGGCTTTATAGCGCTGTAACTCACTCCCCGTCCACACTGGCAAGGCACATATAGCGCTGTATCTCCCTGCCTACAGCGCTGCTTGTACTCCACCTCCATGAGAGGAATAAAGAGAATAGCGCTTGCTGTTGCAGTGCTGGGGTGCCAGTGTAAACTGGGAATAATCTTAGTATACTGTGACTGACCTCTGGAAGCTTCCCATAATGCTTTTAAGTAAAGATAACTTTGTTTTGTTGTCAACTCCGCGCTCCTGGAGCTGCTTATCTTAAAAAAAACAAACACAGCTACTGTTTGCTGTGAATAGGCAGGCATGGGGGCTCCCTTTGGAACGTCCACAGCTAGTGTTTGCTTGAGGAGAGAAGCAGCGCGGCGGGCAGGAGGGATGAGGGGGGGGCCGTTTCCGAGCGGCTGCTTATCTGGTCTGTGAGGGGGAAAAAAAGCTGTTTGCTTTCAGTGAGTGAGAGAAAGTGGGGTGGAGGAGGGGGTCGGAACTTGCAAGGCAGCTGCTGACACAGTGTCAGCTCCAAAAATCCTCTCTCACTCCCCCACGCTCCCTGTCCCACTCCACCTCCCCCCTTTTGAAAAGCACGTTGCAGCCACTTGAACACTGGGATAGCTGCTCATAATGCGCCGCTCCTAGTGCCACTGCAGATGCTGCAAATGTGGCCACGACAGTGCGCTGGTAGCTGTCAGTGTGGACAGACTGCAGCTCTTTCCCTACTCAGCTGTACGAAGACAGGTTTAACTCCCAGCGCTGTACAGTTGCAAGTGTAGCCATACCCATAGGCTTACAGGAAGGATAGGCTTCCCTGGAGCCCAAGCTCTCCTTCTGAGCTGCCTCTTGCTTCCTGTTTCCTGCTCTTATGTTCTCCCCAGTTACCTTGTTAGCTCAGTGATTGTCATTCAGGTACTCATCATCCAGAAAGTATAGAATTGCCCTTAGCTGGGCCTGCAGCCATGTCAACAATCGTGCTGTTGCTGATCACGTCACATGTAAAAGAGGCATGCTCACACGATGTGAAACAGAAGAAGGAATATAACTTAAAAGTCTGGCATTCTCTGACACGTTCATGTTTAGGATCCTTTCTTCAGCTGGAGCCATGAGCTGAATTTTTATTTTCCTACGTTCCCTTAAACAATCCAGAAGGATGTTTTGGGGGCTGTGGCAAGACGCATAGATTGCGAATTTAGTGTTGTGGTATGGTTCTTGGGCTTTTAAAAAGTGTGATAGTATTTATTTAAAAAAAAAATTTGTCTGTGACACTTCACTGTAAATGAAGAATTAAGTCATTAGGTGTATGGTATCGTTGAGACTTTCCCTCACAGCTGTATGAGTCTGGGTCAGACAGACTAAAATGTGAGCCACGTTTATTATACTGCTTATTTTTTTTGTGGTGTGCTGGCTCACATATCACGTCACTGTATATCTGTTTATACCTAAATACAATATAGACCTTTTATTTTGGATGCTCTCTGGGATTTTAGTGGAAGACTATTACGGAAAGGGTCTTTCCCCCCATCTTTTTACTAGTCATTTCTTAGCCTAGCCAAAATGATGACCTCTGCAAAATGCCCTAAAATGCTTGAGCTTGCACTTGTCAGTTACTGCAGCTTTCCTACTAGAAGTTTGTTTTATTTTTATTATCCTGCGAGAGAAGAGGCTGGTGTTACCCTCTCTGATGGCTGCAAACATACAAACTCTGCATGTTCTACAATGCGACTTTTAACCCATAGCTGTAGCAAACAAAAATCCCAGGTCGTATAGCATGGCAGAGGTGGGACTAGAACCCGTGTGTGTGTGATACTGTTACTTAGAATGAAGATTCCTCCCTCCAACATAAACTGGGCACTTCTCTCCCAAAGGATGAGCTGGTCTGCTAGCTCTCCATAACGGAATTGGTGCCATTGCCTTCCATCTCACCGATACCGTATCCGCGAATTGGAAGAGGCAGTTAATAAGAAAACATGTTCCAGTTGTTTTGAGAATAGTTGGCTTGTCTGCCCTTTGGAGAGGGTTTTACTGAATGGGCAGAGAATATGGCCTGCTGTGCAGAACTGTCTGCAGCCTTTTATAAAGGGAAAGCTGGAATAAAGAGATTACAGTATCCAGTCAGAATGGGAGCTAGCTTAGCCCTTAGTTTGTCCTAAGGAAGTTTTATTGTTTTCTTCATCTGGTGAATTTCTCCTGCTTTATAAATCAGGAACTGAAATGGTGATGAATCTGCCTTCAAGTGCAAATAACCATGTTCTAAGTGGGTAGAATCTGTTCAGCCTTCAAAAACACACGCCATGCATTCTGAAGTATGTTACAAATGAGAGAAATCAAACTGCTCCGTGATCCTCTTTCAAACTACCCCTGCAGCCGCCTTCTCTCTCCCCCCCCCCCCCCCAATCTGCAAAAGATCTAATTTGGCTCCTTTTTTCTGTAGACCTTACTGCAGAATCATTGCCCAAATGGTGTGATTGAATGTTCTGGCCTTGGTGAGCCTGAAGATGGAGTATACAGCATGTGAGGGATTTTAGCAGCCTCTGTGCCAATGGTCCTGGAAGTCAAAGTTGAATTGCGTTGTCAGAGCACAATCAGGACTGCATTACAGCAGATTTAAGCTTGCCTGACCTGTGTGTGACCTGCAAAGCCATAGCTGATATGCTTGTAGGGCAAAACGTTCTCACTTGGATGCCTAAGTTTAGGGCCTCATAACCTAGTTTCACACCACTAGACCCAAAGGCTTATCAGCATTTTAATCAAAGGCCTGAGGAAGTGTTCCTCATATTTATGCCTCCTGTATATGCCTCGAATTGCAGTTTGCAAACAGCCTAATGTGCAGCATAAACAAAGCGGAAAGTTTCTGTTCTTCAGTTCTCTGGTACAATATGATGCAAGAGCGGTCCTCTATCCAAATTAGCAGACAAATGTTAATATTTAAAACAAAGAACGCTTTAGTTTTTTTCTTAAGTCTCTTTCTGCCTCCCTGTGTCAACTAATTAATGATAAAGCTTTAAACAAGCAGACTACAGAGTTAGCAGTTGTCTTTACATATATTATTGTAATTTGAAAAGCTTTCCCGTAACAGTCTTAATCCCAAATCCTTATAAAATAACATCCCGTTACTCCACTACAGGCTTTTTTCATAGCTTCATTAGTGCAAGCTGTACCAGTGTTTATCTCTTTCAACTCTCGGTTCTGAAAACTTAGCAGAGGCTGTTAACATTGGGATTGTGTTGCAGGGCTGTCGCCGTTCACTAGGTTTTTCCAGGCTTAGTTTATCCCTCAGAGACGCGCTGCAGAGGAACAGATAAACAAAGAAAATTATTACCACCACTAGTGATTCCGTGCAGCATTGATTGTGAGTAATATGTGTCTGAGAGTCCAGAGATCTGGGTTCTGATACTGGCTGCGTCAAGACTCCCGGCATGACCTTGAACAAGTCCTTTCACTTCTCCGTGCCTCAGTTTCTTTTATGTGTACAGTGAAGATAACAACTCTGTTCTATATCACAGGGATGTTGTGAGGTTTAATCCATTAATGTTTGTAAAATAATATAAAATGGTGTGCGATCTTCGACGCTGAGGAAGGACAAAGTTATTAGTATGGATCGTTGGCTCTCACCCTTGAAAATGCAGTTACAGTTAGAAAAGTGGTTCTGTAGAGAAGACCTTGACTGAATCCATATTTGTTCATCAGACTTACTGTGCTTAAAACTCAGAGGACAACTATCCGGGCTCTTAATGCTGCAAATGTAGATCCCAAGCCTGCTTTCCCAGCATATTCAAAACTCCCGTTAAGGTCCCTGAGAATTTTGACTAAACAAGGAATGCAGGATTGGACCCCTAACGCGAGTCTGATTAAGCGTTGTCTTTTTTTTGCTCCTTAAATTAATGCCCAACAGCAAGGATTCCTCCATTAGAATTCAGCTGACAGTCTGGCTGATCATGCATGAGGCAGAATGCAATCCAGCTTGCTCCTACACAGCTGCACTGAGTCTAGCAGGAGTGGAAACCTGTTTTGGGCACAAGGCCCTGCGGAGCTCCCTGCAGGCAGTGCAGTTCTGGCCCGGTGATGGGCTGTGCATATTGGGTCCAGGAGCAAAGCCCACAATCAGTTTAAGATACGTGGCTGAGAGCTGCCCCTCTAGAAACAAGCCCCTTCATTTAAGGAGGAATGATTGTGCCTAGCCTAAATAGCTGATTTGTCTTTCATTGCACATTAAAACATTTTACCCCTAGGGTTAATGTGACTCTTAGTGCATTTAGACACAGGCAAGTTTTTATCTGTCTGTCACCTAGCATTAATTAAATGTATGAAAGAGGGGAATGAGTGTAAAGTTAAATATAATCCCCAAAGTGTGAACTGACGATCGGAAGTCTGCTGTAATAAAACGGCCGTTTTAAATGAAGGGTTGACTCAAACAGTACAGAGAGGAATCTCCCGTCTTCCCCCCCCACCCCCCAACCCAGTCACATTCACCCACCTCCCCCCAAATGCTGTCAGTCAGCCAATAAAATAACATTGTGGAAATTCACTGGCAGCCTGAGGCTCAGGCTTAGAATCTTTCAGACTGCATTTGCCTGTCTCAGGAGTATAGATGGTGAACTTCAGATGGGAGATGTGTTCCCTGTAGCAGCCTGTCATCTTACAGCATCAGTAGCGGGATCTGAAACTGGATCCCTGCAGTGGAGGATTCCTCTTCCCTGTTTTGGTTCATGGGCAGCTAAGCTTGGATGTCATACCTCCATTACGCTGGAGGACAGGTGATTCATAGTTCTTACGCAGCATTTTGTGCTACCGTCAAGTTAACACAGATGATAAGATACCATCTTATCTCAGTGTTGTATGTGTTATTGGCATAATATACTGTAGTTTTGTCATACCTTTAAGTTCATGCCTAATAGCTCAGAGCAGGCTGCTGTCATAATAAGGCTTTCAAGAGCATTAACCCTTGGAATGGATAACTAATCTGGCTCTTAATCAAGGGAGAAATATACACAGATCTATTAGAGGCAGGAGGAGAAGCTTAATCAGACGCTGTTTTCGTAAAAACGCTGTGCATTTGGCAGAAATCATGCTGGGCACATACTCTTCAACCAGGACACACACAGCTAAGTTGTATTCTTTTTGTTTTCTCTCTCCAAATGACATTAAACACCATAATTAAGAAAGCAGCCAAAGTTAAAATGTCAAGTAAAGCTTTTTATATTTTTAGTCCCTGACCCACTCGACTGCCCTTAATTTTGCATATTTTATCTTTTATGGAGTGCAGGTTCTGCAGCACTTGGGTGGCAGAAAGAAAACTTGCTCTTAATCTGTGTTTTGTTTCTAGAAACACTTTGTTGTACTTTAATGAAGGGAAATTATCTTTGCAAGCAGCCTTTCTTCTGCCAGTAATCTTGACATAACAGGCATGTACGAGGCATTAATAAAAGTATTTTTCCAAATGACCCTCCAGCCTAGCCATAAGGATTTGAATTTCTATAGTCCCAGTCCTTCATTTATGTATTTTTTTGCTGTCTGTAGCTAGATGGTTTGTGCAAAAAATAGGCATTCATTGAAACACACACACACACATTTTTTTTGGTTTTCTCTGATATCACATGTTCAATACATTCAGCTAGTTTTCTATTGGTTTGTTTTCTAAGAAAATTCTGCTGAAAATATTTATCATTCTGTAATTAGTTTTGGTGCCCTCCCAGCCAGCACCAACCAGCTGACACTTTTATCACAGCAGTGTTTTGAAATCAAGTATAATGGTGCCGTTGACTGGTTTAAAAAAAAAAGGGGGGGGGCTGTGAATGGGGATTGTACTCTTCTGTGAACTTTATGCTGGCAGAAGGGACCTGAGGACGGGGGACTGGGCACAGACGTGTGTGCGCGGGGGAATAGTAGCCCCTGCAAAGACTTGGAGGCCTGTGTGTGTATCTCTACCTGTGAAAAGGTATCCGGCTGCGAGCGGCTCACTCACGCCAAACACAAAGTTGTGGCTGGAGCCCAGGGAGCAGTCGCTTTACATGACAGACAGGTTATGGAGAGACAAGTTGGGTAGGAAACGGAAGCTGGACCAGGGAAAGGCGTTCAAAGTGAAGTGCAAGTGGGATGCCAGCAACCACTTCCTCCCTGGGGCCAGCTTCACCCGATTTTCCTGGAGGTTCATCCACAGGGCCTGTCTCAGCTGCTGAACGGAGCCGGCCACCACGGGAGTTGGACAAGCGATGCAGGAAGTGCAGCTATGCCAACGAGATGCTACCGCACATCCTGTGTAGCTGCAAGCCCCATTCCAGAGCCTGGCAGCTGCAACACAACACCATCCAGAATCGCCTAGTCAGAGCCATCCCGCCACCCATAGGGAAGGTTGCGGTGAACTCCGCCATCCCTGGAACCAACAGCTACCTGCAACTGGACATCGTCATCATCAACAAGGACCGGAAGTAGATCATCATGGTGGATGTCACAGTTTCCTTTGAAAACCGGACCCTGGCCTTCTGCGATGCCCGATCTCAAAAGCTGTAGAAATATGCCCCTCTGACCAACACCTTGAGAGCTTGGGGCTACGAGGTCCCAGCTCACGTGCTGATCATTGGAGCCCTGGGAGCATGGGATCCCAGTAATGAGTGAGTGTTGAGGGAATGCGGAATCGGTCAACATTACGCTCGGCTGATGTGGCAACTCACGGCCAGTTGGTTGAAGGACATCCACATAGAACACATCACTGCACATTGGCAATACCGGGAGGGATGAGCTTGGCGTGCAGATGAAAAGAGCAGTAAGGAAAGTAACTGAAATACTTCCCTGATGGATTGGATTGTCTAAATGGACAATCAACCTAATTCTCAATTGCTGATGGACAATCTCCACTCATTGATGTATTTTGCTATCCACAACCAACTCTGTACAACTTTTCATGAGTGATGTACCCGAGTATTCAGATTTGTTAAATTTATTCACCTAAATCTGAGTTATTGCTGATTATGCACTATATGTATCTTATAACTTTTAAAAGAAACTTTGTGGATAATCTAAACGCTATACCCAGATGTACAGACACTCTCTTCTTAACCTGTGTACTATATAATTTTTTAACATTAGCTTTAATAAAAAATTTAAATCAATTACTGGACCAATGTCTGTTGGTGAGAGACAAGCTTTCACTGCCGGAGAGATAATGCTGTTTCCTTCCTCCTAAGAGAAGGGAATAGGATGTGGGCATGTGTTTTGGGGGGAAAGCTAATGAGGTTGATGGGGCGAAGGGAGAACTAAATAGGGGCTGGCTTCATGAAAGTGCAGCCTTGTTTTCCTTCCCAGCCCACAACTGCCCACCCGAGGGGGAAGAGAAAGACAGTAAGGGGGAATTTCTGGAGTTTCCAGCTGATTGTTACCTCGTGGGGGTTTCCATGGGAAGAGACTGCTGGCTCCCGGGTTATCAAGTTTGCATGTGTTCTCTCTCCTCCCCCTTTTGTGTGTGTATTAATAAACCTCGGATAGAAACCAAAGTCCTGAATTTATCCAGAGGACCAATGCTTAATTTGTAATGAAATGGGTGCCAGTGTTCAAGCCATTAGGTGCTGGGACCCAAGAACCTTTTTTTTACTTTCATAACTGACGTGCCAGGCCCGGAGGTGCCGGGGCTCTGAACGGCCAGGCCCGGAGGTGCCGGGGCTCTGAACGGCCTAGTCTAGAGGTGCCAGGACTCAACCCTGGCACAAATTAACCAGTGCAGAGGACACTTGCAGTGAAATACATACTTTTAAAAAAGCTCTAAATAGAAAAAGCGCATTCTGTCCTCACGTACATGGGTGCAAGGGATGACTGTAAGCCTAGTGCACAGTGGATGTTCTGCCATGAAACAGTCTTCAAGGGCTGATGTAGAGAACAGCATTTGCAATGCACAAAACATTTTATTGGTCCTACAAAACCCAGGAACTATGCAACATATTCTTGAGACCCCTTTGCTGCCACCTTGTCAGGTAACAATTTACATATATTCAGACCTAGAGGTGTATTGGAACAATCTTGTTTATAAAATCTGGTACACTTGTTAGGAATTTCACATTCATAATTTGCCTGTAACCAGTCTCTGTGAGCGTCTCATCAGAATCAACTGTAACTTAATCATGTGCACAGGGCCAGCTCCAGGCACCAGCATAGGAAGCAGGTGCTTGGGGCGGCCAATTCTAAGGGGCGGCGCTCCATCCGGTATCGGGGCAGCTTGTCCGGGTCTTTGGCGGAAATTCCACGGCAGGTCCCTCATTCCCTCTTTGAGCTGCCGCTGAATTGCTACCGAAGAGGAGGAGAGGGAGGACCCGCCGCCGAACTGCCGCAGGAGAAGCGGCGTCGTTGAGCTGCGGCCGAAGTGCCGCCGCTCCTATTTTTTTTTTTTTGCTGCTGCTTGGGACGGCAGAAAAGCTGGAGCCGGCCCTGCATGTGCATTTGCTTTATTATCTACAAAATGTGCTCTCTTGTTGCACTGAAAGCTATAGGCGTTGCCCTCCTGGAAGGCCTGGCTTTGGGATTTGGATTCTACTTGCAGAAGCTGTCTGCTGCTATTCAGACAGAAAACCGCAACTCTGGTTTTATTTGGCAGCCCTTCTTGGGTCACTGCAATAGAGAGAAAATATTTTTCCTGTGTTTGCTTGTAACCAACCCAGCCTTCTGCATTTGACTAGTGAGAAGGGATGAAGAGAGATGCTCCTTCTGCTTCAGATGTTATGTTTACAAGGAGCCACACCGTACCTTTTACATGCACCCAGACCAAGGGACAATGAATACTCTACACCTCCCTACTAGGGCTTCTGGAAGCGCATGTGACTTGCTCACGACTCTGGGGTGCAGTTCCTGCAAAGGGAGACCAGGAGGGGAAGTAACTTACTTCCCTCCTTGTGCCTGGCCACCTATTCTGTCCAGTAACTAAGTGGGCAGATCCAGGTCTCTGATCACTCTCTCTCCTGTCTGCTCATTCCCTGACCGCTCACCGCCCCTGTGAGCATCTAGAGAGCAGGAGCTGTTCGCAGAGGGCCCAAGATTTGGGTGGGTCGAGCAGATGGACGACGTGGACCTTACTCGGCTAAATCAAATCATCCAGCCTATTACATAGAGTCAAATAGTGGTTGCTCTTGTCTTTTAGGCCCAGCTGTTTGCAAGTCTCCATTTTTTCCACTCAATTGTCTTTTGCGGGAGACGTTTCCTTTACCATTCTCTAGCCTGCTGCATCAAGAGTACGTTCACACTGCACCATCCCCGGGCGGGTTTTTTTACAGTAGGAAACCCCAGTAATTTACAACAAGAGTTGACTCTGTGTATCCCTTTCTAATACAGGCTGTTTCATTTAAATCCCAGCAGAACAAGACGCACACTCGCTGCTATTTGCTGTCAGGGAAGTAGTTGTTGTTATTATTCTAAGCGAAATTAAAAACCAACCAACCAACCTCATCATACCCCTGTGCCTTTTAATCTGCAGCTTTTTAGCAGTACAGCTGCTGCTGTTGACCGCAAACATGAGGCAGTGGCTCCCTCTGGAGCCAGTATCAACCTGGCTCCTGGGAATGAGGCTCTGTTGCTAAATCTGGCATCGATTTCAGCTAAGTACTTCACCCCAAACATTTGCTTTTTAAATGTAAGGATGCCTGTTCCCTGAATGACTGAGCTATCTCCTTCTATGCTTCTCTTTCCCCTCCTGAGAGAGAGGAGCTGTCAGTCCTTGTGTTGTAACGAGTGAGGTTACAAACAGGAAACTTGCTTGGAGTTCTATAAACATTTTTAATATACACCTCTACCCCGATATAACATGACCTGATATAACACGAATTCGGATATAACGCGGAAAAGCAGTGCTCGGGGGGGGGGGGGGGGGCTGCGTGCTCTGGCGGATCAAAGCAAGTTCGATATAACGCGGTTTCACCTATAACACGGGTAAGATTTTTTGGCTCCTGAGTACAGCGTTGTATCGGGGTAGGGGTTTACATATGTTTTAAAATCATCTAGCTTCCCAAAGCACTTTGCATAGAGCCTGATCTTTGTAAATATTTACTACCTGGTGTAGTGCTTTCTACCAGGATCCCACTGGAAGGAATGAAATTATGTCAGCTACTAAGTATAACTGCCTCCTACCACTACCATTCACTACCACCCTAATCACCACTACCACCCTAACATACCCTCTGTGTCTGGGATAGAACATGGCAGCTGTTAGAGCACGGTATTACTACAGAGCAATACACAAACTGTTTAAAAAAACAAAGTGTTTGTTTATGCAATACGTACACCAAATTAATTGACACTGTTATTGGCTCTGAAATGGCCAATACATTTAGCATCTCTTTTCTAAAATAGTGGTAGCAATTGCTTGCCAAGAAATTCCTTGCAAAGTTAACAAAATGCTGTTAGAGAGCTTTAAAAAAAATAATGCATGTAAAATGGCGTTTTATAGATGAAATAAGTGATTGGGAGACAGAATACATCATAATTGTGAGCTGTTGAGCAGCATACTGTGAAAGCATTATTTTTGCTAGTAGGCACAAGCTGTAGAGCTGGATGCAGACTTGGGGGCAGGGATTTTCAAACGATAGTGGCATTATAGTCAATGACAGAATTTGGTCCACACGTATGTGTTCTACATGCTCATACTTGTGGTCAAACTGTAACTTTGAGTGAATATCCAGAACACACCCTCCAGGAGACCCCTCAGGAAACTACTGTAAGCATTTAAAAGGGGACACGATAACATAGAATAATTATATATTACAGTAGTGCCTAGAGGCCCTACCTGAGATTGGGCCCCATTGTGCTAGAGACTCAAACACTCATACCTGCCTTGAAGAGGTTACGTTTAAATAGAAAGGGTGGACAAAGGGTGTGTGAGAGAGAGAGAGGTTCAGAGAGATTAAATGACTTGCCCAGGGTCACATGGCAGGTCAGTGGCAGAGCAGTGATTTGATTGTCCGTACACTACTGCAGCCACTACATACTGCCTTTCAGTTTAAAGCCAAGAGATAGTCCTATAAGCTTCCTGTTCCATTTGCAGAAGCTGATTTGGTCAAGGTGCTGGATAGATACCACCTCAAACGGACGGTGTTAGTATAAATTAGTTCATGGCCCAAACACATGCATCAGCAAGGGCTGGAGTCTGGAGGATGCTCCCTCTGGGGTGGACAGGCCATGTTTCCACTGCTGCCCTGCCCACTGGTTCTGCTGCGCAATGGCAGCTTTACCTTACGTCCAGGGCTAAACAGGAGCCGATAAGCCGAGTCTGTGGGGAGGTTGTGCATCTGTGCTCTGATCCAAAGTCGTCTGAAGTCAGTAGAAAAACTCCCAGGACTTTGGCTTCAGTGGCCTTTGGCTCAGACCACTACTTCCTACCAGGGCCGTGCACCCTGGTCAGCTAGTGTCACTCACTTCCAGGGCATTGACTGGCTGAGAACATGTACTTCCACCAGTGGCTTCAGCCATTGTTGACTCGGGACTGAGACTGGCCCAGTTTGAAAACGTGGAAAACCAAAACGCTACCAGTGCTAAATGTTATACGTGCAGCAAAACGGGTGCATGCCCATTTGGCTGTCAACCTGCCATCTGCTGACTTTACGCCAAAATAGGTTGTGGTCAGTTAAATCTGAAAGGAAAGGAAAATGCTGGGAGTGCTTGGCAGAAAATGAATGATGGTGAGGAAGTGGGGGAGAGCCAGGGAGTTTTGAGAAGCCTGCTAAAGTTCATCTTGACTGCATGGAATTTTATGTAACACTTACCTCTGCAAATGCAACAGACCAAATTATTTGAACTGTGTAATTTTAAACTATCGGGTTTGTTACTTAGATGGTTTGATGGGAAGGGGTGATATGTTCTCCCTTGACAGTGTATTATTATTTATTATGCATTTCTAATATTACCATTACTGTGGTATCCAGGCAGAGTTGTTTTTTTTTTTTTGTAAAAAGTACATCAACAGCCTTTCAGGAGACAGAACCAATGGACTTTTCCATTTGGCAGTTGGTTATGAGCCATTGGATCTAGTTAACATCCTCTGTGAGGATATCGTCAGAACTCTTCCACAGCGCAGCTATTCTGGGAATGACTGTTGAAAGAAGAGTCTTCCAGCGTGTGCTCTGCCTGCTGCGAGAATTGGGTTGATCTGGATCTCTTTGAATAGCACATTCCAGAACCAAAGGACTTCTACAAAGAGTACACGAGTGCGCCAGCTATGTTACAATGAATGTAAAGGTCTGGGTATTATATCTGTACTTTCCTTCTGTTTGAAGGAAACTAGTTTGATTGAGTCACTATCAGCTAGTCTTTGGTTCTTGTATCTCTCTGCGGCTATATGATTTTAGCATGAGTGGATCAGTTATACGTATCGATTAAGGGCATGGTCCCGCACACTTGAGCGACTGCACTTATGTGGATAGTCCGAGTGAATTCAGTACAGTTCCTCACATGCAGAAATGTTTGCAGGGTGGGCTCCAATCTCGGTTGGTTTCCTTAGTGTTTTACATACAGTACTAGTATTTTGATACAGAGGGAATCTGAGAGAGAGCCCAAGTTTGTATATTCAGCAGTCTTTGTGGGGGCAGGGGAGAATTTTAAAAAGTCCTTGTTAATTGTTTTATTATCAGAGTTCTAATGCCAGGCATGTTGAAATATGAGAGCAACTGAGGAGGGCCAAGTTATCTTTGATGAAACATTCTCACATGGCTTGTTAACAGGCAAATTGATTGAAGAAAAACATTAGGAAGAGCCAGGAGTCAGAAATAGGATGTTTCAGTCAATATGACGGTTCTTTTCTTGAAGGATGTGTTTGTAAGGGCAAAATTTCATTGTTTTCCCCTAATTAAAGTAGTACAAGAGAAGCATAAGGACTGGAGCTATGTTTTAGTCATGTATGTTGTTTAAATGGCTGAAATAAAATATACTCCCTATGCGTTGGCTAAGTCTGTCTTCTTGTGGTACCAAACAGCCTTTTATAATGTGTAATTTTATGCTGAATGATAAAGAAATATACTATTTTTATTAGTATTTTTTCATAAAGCTGAGAGGAAATGCCAGTATTTATATCATGGTGTATTAAAATAATGTGTGTAAAGGGGAAGGAAAATTTATTTTTATCTTTCAGTGGTTGCAATGCAATCCAATATTTATTGAAGCAAGTGATGGGCTTATTTTTATATAAAAATTGTTTTGCGTTAAATAGGCATGAAATCAATGGGATTATAGAGAACAGAGGCTCTCGGCCTTTCCAGACGACTGTCCCCCTTTCAGGAGTCTGATTTGTCTTGCGAACTCCAAATTTCACCTCACTTAAAAACGACTTGCTCACAAAGTCAGACATAAAAATACAAAAGTGTCACAGCCACACTAGTACTGAAACATTGCTTACTTGGAATATAAATACTGTACTTCCATTTCAGTGTCTTGTTTATACAGCAGTATAAACAAGTCATTGTATGAAATTTTATCCTGTGCTGACTTTGCTAGTGCTTTTTATGTAGCCTGTTGTAAAATTCGACCAATATCTAGATGAGTTGATGTACCCCTTAGAAGACCTCTGTATACCCAAAGGGGAACGACTGATACAACTGTAAATCTAAAGAGTTGAATTTAAAATATGTTGTGTCCACAATTTTTAAACCAGCCTGCAGAATTTTAGACTAGATTTAATTCTGTATTAAATGTAGTTGGATTTCTATAAGGGTTAATCTTGACTTTTTTAACTCTTAACCAGTTCTGTATTTGGTCACAAGCCAAGCAATCAAAGGTCTGATATATAGCTTGCCATCCACTATACTTGTCCATGCTTTTAAAAGAACAAAATCCGTTCTACTATTGGATGGAATAGGCCAGATTTCTTAGTTTTGAGTGCAGTTTGACCACATATAATGCACTCAGTAAAGGAGAGAGAAAAAATGTACGTTTTTAAAACTGTAGCTGACCAGTCTTTTTTCATCAAGAGTTGCTAGAAACTGATAGCACAGTTCTCTAAGAGAACATGCTTTGATGATACTGCATGAAATTTTGCATGTAGCCTGATATTGATTAAACAGAATGCTCAGATAAGGAAACCATAAACCCATCAAATGGGTTTTCTGTGTTGTCTCTCTGACCCGAGTGCATATGTTTTTGTGTTTTGTCAGCTAGGTCTGCATAAATTCTTCCACTGTATGTATGTCTTCACTCCCCCCTTCCCTCCTTTGTTCTCATGAATAGAGGCTGTTACGGTACATGTTTGCAGCATTAGGCTCTTATAAAGTGCCCTCTTGTGGTGAACTGTAGCTTCTGCAAATTAAAACTGTATTCATATTACCAGTCCAGTTTATGCTCAAATAAATCTGTTAGTCTCTAAGGTGCCACAAGGACCCCTCGTTCTTTTTGCTGATACAGACTAACACGGCTACCCCTCTGAAAGTTATGTAATGTAGTTACTATGGGTTTCCTATGATCGCTTAAATGAGACAGATATTTTGTGTTCATAATTTGAAAAAAATTACATTTCCTTTTTTCTGATTTTTGTCCCATAGCTCATCTTGGCTGAAACGGTACACCCCCGTCCTGATGTTATACTCTAAACTACAGTGTTTAAGGGGTAGGATTTTGGCGGGGGTTGAAAGAAATACTAACAGCTTTTCAAGTAGTGGTGTTGAAGCATATTGCTTTGCTTTGTGTGGCCAATTGCATTGTGGCAATACCAACAATGAGTGTACAGTATATATATTCTGAGTGGCAGCTGAATTAATTGGACTGCAGAGAGATGTTCATTTTAAGACATGAAAGGGGAAAGAAAACAATTGTGTAAACACAGAAAATGTACAGTACCCAGCAGAGATGTGTGAGAGCAGTCGTGATTGAGAAGCAGCTCGTATCTAAATGGAGCATGCCAGATTTTGGTGACATGTTTTGAGACTGGATTAGACTAGAATGGCACTGAGGAAACCCTCCGAAATGTGTGAACATCATTCACAGCTTCTGTGAAAATATGACTTAACAGCAAACTGACTAAGCCGTTTGAGGTTACGACGGGTGTGAGACAAGGATGTCCCATGTTATCCATGATCTTTTTACTGGTGGCGAATTGGATAATGAGAGATCACTCTATCATTTAGAGATTTTAAATCAAGATTGGATGTTTGAAGAAGAGCTCTGAGTGGCTCAAGAGCTTTGTGTGTCTCACCAACAGAAGTTGCTTCAGTGAAAGATACTACCTCACCCACCTCGTCTTTCTAAAAGGTATTTTTCTAGTTAACCAAGTTGTTGAGCTAGATGCAGGAATCAGTGGATGAAATTTTAGGGCCTTTTATGTACAGGATGGTCTTTCTTTTATATACTGACTGGATGATCACAATAGAGACTCTTCTGACCTTCAAACCTATGATTCTCTGACTTCCTTGCTGCAGATATGGCCAGAGTGTTTCTTGTTTCAGATTTTCAGGAAACAATTTTCCTTTATGAAACTAAAGGTATTAAGCTGTGTCTCCAAAAGTCCATACTGCTTGATCCCAGAAGGGAAAGCATTCATCCTATCAGGAACATTAATACTGAAGAAGATTCTCAAAGGTAGGAAGACATCTGATCTATGCTTAGAGCTTCTGGATATTACTGGAATGCAGAAAAAAATAATTCCATTGAGCTATTGTGTAATTATTGAGCTTGAAGGCCCCAATTCAGTATAGCACATAAGCATGTACTTGAGTTGGAGCATAAGCATCTGCCTAATTGCACATCCCTATTGATTAGGGATGGGATTACAAAAATCTTAAAATTAAACCTGTGCCGAAGTGCTTTACTAAATTGGTTCCAACAACCAAATGTAAGTTTATAGCTTCGGAAATCAGTGTGATTGCTTTCTTGTTCACCAGGCTGAGCATGTATCTACCCAGCAGTGACTGAGGTATGGAACTCTCATACAAATGTAAGATGGGGGGTGGGAGGGTGGGGAGAAACATGGATAATTTCATCTTAGGTCAGCTTAAACAAACAAACAAAAAAACCCTTCCTCTGACCTTTATGCCTGGGTCTAAACGCTTCCAGAGGCTAATTGGGACATTCTTAAGCCCACTTGAAATGGTGAAATGAATCAATTTGTTCATATGCAGTTGGAGAACAAGACTGATTGCATTAATAATGGCAACATCACTGGCTCATGATAGAAGAGGTCATATCTGCAGTAATGTGTGCTGAAGCATAAATTTAATAGTTGAGATGCAAGAGAGGCTCAGAAACTTAGAATCATAGAATCTCAGGGTTGGAAGGGACCTCAGGAGGTCATCTAGTCCAACCCCCTGCTCAAAGCAGGACCAAACCCAACTAAATCATCCCAGCCAGGGCTTTGTCAAGCCTGACCTTAAAAACCTCTAAGGAAGGAGATTCCACCACCTCCCTAGGTAACCCATTCCAGTTCTTCACCACCCTACTAGTGAAAAAGGTTTTCCTAATATCCAGCCTAAACCTCCCCCTCTGCAACTTGAGACCACTACTCCTTGTTCTGTCATCTTCTACCACTGAACAGTCTAGATCCATCCTCTTTGGAACCCCCTTTCAGGTAGTTGAAAGCAGCTATCAAATCCCCCCTCATTCTTCTCTTCTGCAGACTTAAACAATCCCAGAATTCTTGTAGATTTTAAGAACTTTTACACTGCTTAGTGCAATCCATTTAAAAGTCAGTGGCTAGAAACCAAACGGCCACGTACATTCTCTGGCCTCAAAAGTACCTTTGAGTATTTCTTTTTATTAAGTGATTAGTTGCGGCAGGGGGGAGGTAAAAAGATTTTTGCTGGTTTATCTTACGAACTGCACTGGAAAGGCATAATTCAACCCCCAAATTCCCTTTTCAGTAGATGTAGTTTTAAATGTATATAATGCAAATTATATAACTCTGGCATGTAAAAACACCTCACAAACTGAGGCTAGAATGGGGGGTTGGGTTTTCTTTTAAATTGATGGTAACAAGATCTATTTTTAGACTCTGGTTAGTTAGCATTTGAGTAAGGGTTTTGCCAAGATTATAGTAATGAGAACTAGCACTTCGCATTCTAGATTTGGGATTAACCCCATCTACATGCTCTGAATAAAGCACAGTTTACCACAGAGTGAATTATCACAGTTTCCCTCTACTTGTCACATGAAATAAGGCCCTGATGCAACAGAGCTTCTAAGCATGTGCTAAAGTGAATCCCTATTCATCAAGTCCTATTTTGAAGCATTTGCCTGAGTAGGAATGGATTTAAGCACATGGTAAAAGCTTTGATTTGGGATAGCATGCTCTTAAATCCCAGGGATTTATGAATGTGCTCAGATTTAGGTACATGCTTATGTACTTTGCTGAGTTGAGGAGCCTAAATATGGTAGCTTTTGTGATATTTTGGTAAATGCTAATTTTTTTTTATGGTGAGTATTGTGCATCCTGGTAATGTTTCGATTTGCATTTGCTGGGTCTTCTGGCAGAAATCAAGGGAAATGTATGTGACTGTAGATGGAGCCAGGCTGAGCTTTTTCTGGGAAGGCCGACTTGCATGATCCATACAGAACGTTATCCACATATGAACAAGACAACCGAACATTGTGTAAGCAAAATAACTTGAAATGAAAAAGGAGGGTTTGTCAGATGAGATTAAATGACCACTTGTTAAGTAATCGCGCAAGTGTCTTTCATTTGCTTGTAGCCGTAGGCAGCATCGAAACATGTTTTATATTAAATCTGTGGTAACAATGAAAGCTGGTGCCCCTCAGTGTAATCATAATTTTTGTTCCCATTCTGATGGGCGAAAGCTGCCTTCAATTATTTTAGTGGTGTATGTGCCCAAAGCTCTTGCATCCCTGCCAACAAAATTAAAGATTCTTGCAAAGTAATAAAATTGCCACGGATGTGCGGGTTTATATATTTATTTTTGAAATCATCCCTTTATAAAAGTGCTTTTAAAATAAACCATTGCACTGGACAGACATGATTTTATTTTCAGACCATGGTGTGAAATATTTGTTAGTGTTGAACAAAAATGATGTTAGCTGATTAATAAGATAATGTCGGTTACGTTTTAGGCTATTCTGCTAATCTCTCAGATATTACTAGGAGGCTGGTATGACATTAATTTATGTATATATCATGTGGTACTGAGATTTTATTTCCTGTTCATTTTGAGCTCCAAGAACAAAATGGCACACAAGTAATATTTTGGTTTCCTCTCTACCCTGTCTCTTCAGGTTTCACAGCTGTCGTTTCATCTGTAATGCCTTCTTTGGGGTTTGCTCTTGGATATATGGTTCTAGCAAAAACCATCTCCAGCTGTACCAGCTGAGCAGTTTAATGGAGAATTCAGTTCCTCCAAAAAGCTGAGCTTAGTCAGCAATATTATTGTGCCGCTAACATTTTCAGAGGGTGGACACACTGCTAAAGTAAAATGACGACCTCAAACATTCTGCAGGCCTTGCGAATGTGTCCTGCTGAATCCCTGTAGAATGAATAAGGAAAGATTCAGGGACAATCCAGTCCTAGCCTCGCTTTTCTAAGGAATGTTTTACATTTGTCACCGGACATATTCTTATTTATTTGTATTATCATAGTGCCTAGGAGCTCTGATCATGGACCAAGATGTCATTGTTCAATCCCACCCTAGTTTTCAAAAGACATGGTGAAGAAGCACACATGTTGGTGTGTCTAACTGTAAATTAGAAATTGGCTAATAGCTGCAAGGGAAAGAGGCACTTGGCTTTGAAAGTAGAAACCATTCTCTAAAACCTTTCTGTATACAGTGAATCGTCCAAAGATTAGCTGTGCTCAATAGGTCTGATTACCTTGGGCTCTGGTTCAACACACCATTTGAGCAAAGCATTTAAACATGTGATTAAGTCCCACTGAAGTCAATGGTATTTAAGCATGAGCTTAAAGTTAAAGATATGCTGCTGAAGCGCATTGCTGAATGGGGATGGATTGTTGACTGGAGGACGTGTTGCACACTTGTATTGCCTGTTAAGTGAATACAGCAGTGTGGTGTACCAAACAATGTGAGCATCTTGGGCCTTGTCTAAACACACAAATTGTGCTGCTTTAACTATTGTGCTTTCATAGAATCACAGACTTTAAGGTCAGAAGGGACCATTATGATCATCTAGTCTGACCTCCTGCACAACACAGGCTACAGAATCTCACCCACCCACTCCTGTAACAAACCCGTAACCTATGTCTGGTACAGTTCCCCCTAGTGATATAACAATACTGGCAAAACCCCCCACCCTGTAACCAACATCGTTATATGGTATTACTAAAAATCAGTGTGTAGGCTAGACCTTCAAATAAACTGAATACTGCAGTCACAGTGGCTTTATGTCAGTGGTACTGCCAGCTCCAAATGTTAAGAAAAACATGAGACAGGCCCATCCTCCCAAAATTTGCTTGAAAATCTTGAGTTTTAAAAATGAATACAGTTTGGGTTCTTTTTATTTGCCTTCTGGTTCTTAACCCCTTCAGCCACACTCCGGGCATGTTTTCAAGCTTTTCTCCACAATCACTAGAGGCTAAAATCTTTCATTTAAAGAAGATAAAAAAGCAAGCTGAGATTCACACAACTCCAGCAAATTGGGGCTTTAAGATAAGCATTAATTATAAAATTGTGAGAGTTGGCAACACTGCTGAAGCCAAGCTGGAGTTTCAGCATTTGAATGAGTTTTCTCTTTAAAGCCTATTTGTTATCTTGAGGGTTGTGATTACAGCTGGTCAAAACATTTCCATTCCGTGGGAAGTTTCAACATTTAAAAATTCATTTTCATTCCAAATTGAAACGAAAAAAGTCAGAATTTCCCACAAATTTTCTTAACAAGAAAAATTTGGGGGTTAATCCAAATTATTCATTCAGATTTTGCCTTTTTAAATTTTCTATTTAAAACTTAATCGTTTTGAAACAAAAACATTCGGATAAGGTTGAAACATTCAGTTTTGACCTTATCAAAACACTGTTGAAATCAACAAGTTTACATGCAAAGTTTCAGTTTCTATTAAATGACAATTTCCAGTGGAAAAACTTTATTATAATTTTTTTTTAACTAGCTCTAATTGTGACCTTCTTTGAAGTCTGAGTATCATTGAAACAAAGATTACAGGTTACTCACTGTAAGGTTCACCCATCCAGTTTCCTTCCCAAATTTCTACCTTCTAGTTTTGCAGGCAGTGGCAGTTGAGTTTGCACCCACTTTACGGTGGGTGGGTAGGTGACTCAAAACGTACTTAATAGCTGTTGAGGTTTTTCGGGAAGAGACCTTACTGTCTTGGGGGCACAGTTGTAGCATTATTTTCTCAGCACAGTTTAATGAAATACATTGACATTTTCCCTCAGCCTCCCTTTCCTAAGGGGAGGTCTTACATCTATGGGAGCAAGGCAGACCAAACAAAAAAGAAACAACCAAACTCTAGCGAGTGTCCTCTGTGTAGAATTCTCTTGCCCGTCTTGACTAGTGAGGAACTCTGTTCCTTCTACTTATAAGAAATCAGTACCAGAAAGGAGCTGTCTGGCTTCAATTCTGAGTGAAGACAACCTTTCAGAAGGTCCCAGAGGTGTGCTGGTGAGACCACCACCTCCTCATCAAGTGTGCAGAATCTATTGAGGATCTTTGTGTCAGCCAGAGTGACTGTGGTTGATGGCATCCTACGAGGCATTGTGGAATAAAGTTCCCAGATCTGGCTCAATCCTGTAAATCCATGGGTGGTGCCAGCTAGCGTCAAAGTGTGCATCCAAACCTTCACTTGTTGGATGCATACTTTGACTTTCACTTAAGAGCGCAGTGGGAGGGTGTTTTTGTCCATCCTGGCGATGTGGCCAGAGAGGATGCAGTGTTGCTTTTGAATGTAGTGAGTGCCTGGAGGAAGGCCAGATCTCTGAGAGATTATAGCGTTTTGCACAAAGTGGAACCACTTCATTGTTTATGAGGCCTCACCCAGGCTGATCAGGGACAAAACAAGTAGCATTAAGCGTGCGGAAAATCAAGGCCAGGAAAAGGGGCCATCTGGAAGTCATTCTGTGGCTGAGGCTTCCTGTGAGAGCATCACAGTAGCTTATGTTGATAGGCTACGTGGACAGGATCTGGGCACAGTTAAATCATCGCAGTGATCCATTGTTCAGTCTCCAGAATGGAGGCAGGATGACTGAAATGCAATGGAGCTATATCTCTAGTTCAAGTTCAATTGAGGGAAACTCTAATGATGGGGACGCGGGGGGAACCTGATGTGTTAGGAAGCTACCTTTTTATGAGGAAATGAGTGCATGTGAATGGGTCTACAGAAAGCAGCTTGTACAGCTCAGACCTACTAGCAGTCTGTATCTCAGCACCGCAAACCTGCCGCTGCTGGCAATCCAGGAAAAATACAGGCTGTGATCTACTGGGCCTAGCTGGGCAAACAAGGGAGCTTGAGGAGTTCAGGGCTGTGACCAAAACCTGTGCACCTCTTTTGTGGGGAGTAATGTGAAGGCAGACTGGCTGCACACTTTCATAATATCTACCAGGGAGGAGAGAATCTAAGTCCTTCAATATTCCCTCCCCTAGTATGAAAATAGACAGTCAAGAGGAAATGTGAAAATACAGAAAGAGGGTATGAATCATTCCCCCTCATCCCCTGGTAAAATAGTCCAGATAAAAGCTGAATCTCTTGCACTCTGAACCTAGAACTCATTATCCCCATCATTTAAAATGATAAAAGTAGCCTGCTGTGTTTCAGTAATTCCGACAAGAGAGATTTCAGAGTGGCAGGCCTTATTGATTGAACATCAAGCCTGTCTCTCATGAAGAGGGAGCAATGCAGAGAAACTCACCAGGGTTTGTCTAAAGGTGAACTCTCATTTCCACAGGCATGAGAGAACTGATATTTACCTTCACTCTGCCCTGATCCTTCCCACAAAAAAGTAGTAGCTTGGTGTCTTGCAAATTGGAAAAATTGTCATGATTAGAACAAAAGCTTTTAGAAACTCCTTGATGCTGCTTGCCATTTTTCCTCAAAAGCAGGGCCTTGAAAGGAGCTGAATTTGTGACTAATAAAGGAGCCAAAGAGGATTAAGGCCGCAAAAATCGTGGCTGCCTTGTGGGGAGCGGGGAACAAGGGTGACACTGTGGATTGCTGTTATGTATAACGGCTTATTAATTATCTTCATACACTTTCATAAGTTGCTTTTAGATGGGCTAAACGTCCTCTGTCACTCTCCATAGAAGTGTCTCTAAGTAATAGTAGAATGCTGAAATAATGCATGCTGTTTGTTTAGAGAGAATGGCCCATCTTTAAGACTTAAATTTGTTTCTTTGCCACTCTAATCTGGAGGAATATCTTTCCTTATTGCATGCATTTTTGCAGTCAGATGTTGGACAATGAAGCAAATTCTAGGTAATGATTTCTACCCTGGATTTTGTGGTGGTAATGTTGGTAGGTCAAATTAAAAGCCAATAGGTAGGATGTCCAGTAAATAAGAACATAAGAACGGCCATATTGGGTCAGACCAAAGGTCCATCTAGCCCAGTATCCTGTCTTCCGACAGTGACCAATGCCATGTGCCTCAGAGGGGATGAACAGAACAGGTAATCCTCAAATGATCCATCCCTTGTCACCCATTCCCAGCTTCTGGCAAACAGAGGCTAGGGATGCACAGAGCATAGGGTTGCATCCTGACCACCTTGACTAATAGCCATTGATGGAGCTATCCTCCATCTACTTCCCTAGTTCTTTTTTAAACTCCATTATAATCTTGGCCTTCACAACATCCCCAGTAATGATTGTCCTAATACTTAATTGGAGTTAAAGTTGCAAATGATTTGTGATCATTAGCAGTGACCAGCTTCAAAGTAAGTGTGCTGGATGGAAACTCATGGATGGCCCTTGTGGGAAGTCTCTGAGAGCTTTTGTTTCCCTTTCCCTTGGAGACTGAGAGGGAGCTCTTATTCCTCAGTCAGTAAGAACTCTCTTTACTTTTTGGTTGCTTAAGTCTTTTTAAGTTACTTTAAAGAATTAAACCATCATGCACTTGTCTGTGGAGTGGGGAAAGTTACTACAGGTGCAGAATGATACTTCATTTAATTTCAGATGACTGTTGCTCAGGATTTGAAATCTTAAATGCAAAGGTCTTTAGGCTCCAATTCAGCAAGGTTTGTAAGCATGTACCAAACTGCTGATTTGAATGGGATTACTCAGGTATTTAAAATTAGGCATGTGCTTAAGTGCCTTGCTAAATTGGGACCTTCCCTCATGCATGTCCAGCATTCTTTAGTGGAGATGAATAAAACAATATCGCTCATTATGTGTAACTCCAGGGGTGAGTAATTTTTCCAGAAACTGCTTTCACTCACTGCAGTTTGATTAGGATGGGTGGTTTTATCTACAAATAGAGCAAACGCTACAACTTTATTAAAGCAAATAGGCTCATTACTGTTGCTTTTAATGTGGCATGGCAGGCCTACTGGAGTTAGCGACTGCATTACATCTTCTTCTAAAAGGGTCTCTTTATGTGAAGGTGGTCACCTCGTCCCTCATTTCCACTTCATGTGACAGAAGGTTATTGGGTAATTGAGTCTGCCCTTAAAGCAATGACAGTTATGGTAGAAATTTGACAGTTAACAGCTTTCTAAACACTACGGTCTTTGCAAGATGAATGTTGAGCTGGCAGTAAGCTAATGCTGCAGATTTGGGGGGAACAGAGGTTTTGTGACTCTTATTGACTGCCTTTTACAATTTTTGATTTATTTGGAGGGGCGATATTGACTAGCATGGTATTGTAATGAACTGGACTGTATGGATTCAGAACTGCCAGGGGCCCTAAACACCTAACAGTTTATAGAGATTTCCTATTCGGTCAGGTGACAGCAGCTTGTAATTTGGAGGAGGAAGTGCAGTACAATACTGAAAAAGAGGTTGCAGTCTGTTAAATTTAATGCAGATTAGATGCTACTGTTGATCGATGCAATGCCGTTAAAGTTTTAGGCACCCCAGCACTGGTACTGTAGTTAGAGTGAATTGAAGGCATTGTAACACTTCAGGGCTTTGTGGCATTTGTATGAGTGAAGTTTTTACCCTTCATGTAGCTATGAAAATGTTCCTTTTTCTAAAGTGATGTCTTCCTCCTGTGAATTCAACACTTTCCTCTCCTAGTATCTACAGCGCTCTCATTTTCACCTGCCTTTTGTGCTGTTCTTGCACCGTAATAAGATTTGTGAGTGAAGCTAGTTAGTAGAGAATGAATGAGCTGCCGCAGAGGTCACTTGCTGGTAGATGGGATGTCTTGACTTGAGTGTTCCTTAGCAGCTATTTTGAATTTCAGATTCCAAGGGTATGAGCAGGGGGGGAAGAACTGAAGCGAGAGAAGAAATTCAGAGAGACTGCCAGTGCAAACCACCCACAGAGAGAGATGCATGATTTCTGTCTTAAAAGTAAAGTGAAATACTTCAGCACTGAGCTGTGATTGAACCATGCGTTGCTAGCCTAACCCAGAGCACTCTGAAGTGCTGCTTACCCAACAATGCTAGTAGACTGCATTGATAAATAATGACATTTAGTACTTAGATAAACGCTGTATAATTATGATTATAAATTCCTACAAGGCTTTCATATTGACCTGCAAGGGACAGCATTCTAAATCCTGCTGGAAATCCAGTCACTTGAGGAATATGGTGATTCTGTGACCAATTTTTTGGTGGTGGTTTTGGTCATCTTGCAAATGTTGAAGGAGAAAGGGGCAGTTTCCATTCATGTTCAGTCCATTGTTTATATGTTGCTTCTCCCTTTGTGTACACCTGAGTTGTATTCAGAAGTGGTTTGAAGACTAATAATCCATGAAGGGTGATGAAATAGAGCAAACAGATTTCAAACTCTACCTCCTGCTGTTTTGAGAAGGCAATGCCATCTTCAATTATTGCCAGCCTCTTGGTATTTCCATGTTGTTGTGCATTCTGGACTCATTTCTAGCTAGTTAGTGAGGGGACTCGCCAGTTGGTGAGAGAGAAGGAAAGATTGTCTCTTGACACTATTTCTTGGGCTGTTTTTTTAAAAACATAGCCTGATCCTACGTGGTGTTTTCTGTGAGGCGCTAAGATTGCGCATCAGTGCCCACCAAGCCTGCAACTTCTTTTAGTTAACTAAAACTCACTGGGCTTAGTTAAAAATTAGTCCACCTAATTGGAAGTATATATATTCCCATATCAGTCCCCGGAGAGTGACCAGGTAAGAAGCGTCCTTTCTTAATAAGATGAGCTCTCCTGCCTCTAAGGAACGTGCTGTGTGCTTAATGTAGTGAAACTTAAGCTTTAGCACCCGAGGGACTATTGGAAATTAGATGCTTAGCAGAGATGATCTTTTGTGAACATTGGAGAGGCTCCTTTATGGTTAGGCCAGGTAAGCTTTGCCTGCCTGTCTGGAATTGGAGTCAGTAAAGCTTGCATCTTTTTTTGTTCTATTCAGGTTCTTACTGCCCTCATCGCTGTGGATTCTGAGCACTACCTATCCCCTAAATAGTTCTGAATATGCCCAAGTGTCAGTTTTCTGTATCCTCTCTCAGATGTGACCACCCAGCCCTAACAATTGATCCCAACTGCAGCATGCGTTGGGCGACAGACCTAGTTTTCCAACGAGAAAACCCGATAGCTCGCTACTGCAGATCCACACTTTGATAAGTTAAAATCTTAAAAATGATTTTCCATCAGACAAGTAAGAGGAGACGAGTGATTCCTGTCAGCCTCACTCACAGCCTCTTACAGATTTTCTGGCATCTCCAGGCACAGAACTATATAAACTGTATTGACTACGATTTACCACCTTTACAAGAGGAAAGCTGGAGTTTCCCAGTGACTGAGATGACCGTATCCCCTCTCTTATTGTGGTTCTTAATATGTTCAGATGAAGCTGAATTTGGTCTGAACTTTTGTTGCATTTTACCAATGGGCTATTTCTTTAGTATGTAATTGTCAGGCTGAAGATTTTATGTGGGCTGGGGTTCCTTTGAATTGTGTTTTGTGAGTATTAGATGATGCTCAGGATTTTTATATAGGATGAGATAAGTAGGTAAAAACAAATGTTGCCTTCCCATAGGCATCACACAGTCCATTGTGCTGTGGACAGCTACCTTCTGGAAGTGGAGCCATTGATCCTTGATATACAGTAGAAGGTAGTAACCCGCAGCGAGTGTGTATTTCTGTTCCCCTGTGTCAATCTACAGAGGCTATAAGTTGTTACAACCACAGTTGCAGAGCCTCGTCTCTTTTTAAGCTCATGCTAATTAATAAGTATATATCCATATTATATTTATCTATCTCATAGAACTGGAAGGGACCTTGAAAGGTCATCAAGTCCAGGTACTGTCCCTGACAAATTTTTGTCCAAATTCCTAGATGGCCCCCTCAAGGATTGAACTCACAACCCTGGATTTAGCAGGCCAATGCTCAAACCACCGAGCGATCCCTCCCCCCTGCTGTAGCAGCACATGCTTTTAGCTCTGGAGGTCCCCAGTTCAATCTCCCGTGTGGCCCCAGAGATGGCAGTCGTCGCAGAAACCGTAGATTTGTCTGCACTCTTGCATCAAATTGCCAGAGGTTTTCCCCCTGCTTTTGCTTTATTCTACTTACACCCCCTGGAATAGGAGTCTGAAGTGTTATGCAAGCACTTTCCATTAAAGGCATAAGGTGCCAAAGTTTTTAGTTACCTGAATTTTGAAGGAGGTCGCATTTAATGTTGCTCCTGTACAAATTGTTCTGCTGATAACTGCTTCATAAGTACCATATTGTGCAGTGGTTTTCAAACTTTTTGTATTGGTGACCTCTTTCATACAGCAAGCCTCTGAATGTGACCCCCCCCATAAATTAAAAACAGGGGGTGGTGGTTTAATTTAATTTAATAGGAGATCGGGGTAGTCAGCCCCAGAGGGCTGACAACTCATGGCTCCCATGTAACCACCTTGCAACCTCCTGAGGGGTCACGACTCCCAGTTTGAGAACCCCTGGTATTGTTATTATCTACATAACATTCTCTATTGCAATGATTAACCATTGGGTACTAGGCAAAAGTAGACAGTTACTGCAGTGTCATTTTGTCAGCATTAAAAACAAACTACCCTCTCCCCATTTTAAATCAGACCCCAAAATGCGGTGGCTGGGAGAACATCTAAGTCAGGAAAAGAATCAACCAGAATAGAACCTGTTGTTGTTTGCATTATTGTTGTGTCTGTGAGCTCCAATCATGCACCAAGACCCCATTCTAGTTGCTGTGTAAACACAGAACAAAAAGAGGGTCCCTGCCCCCCAAAACTTGCAATCTAAGTATAAAATGAATCTAGCCAAGCCTGGGACAGAAGCCTTCATTGCTGAGAGTTCAGAGTTTAGTTTACATTTTGTGCTCTACTTGAAAAATACACTCCACGAGGTTAAGGGTTAGACCAGAAGGCCTGACTAGGTGTCAAACATTCTGAGAGCTTTATGTCTGATGTAATCAATGAGTGAATAAAGCATGTATAAGTAGGATTAGTTGTTCTTTGGTCCCTTTCCAGGAGAAGCAGAGAGAAATTCCAACAGGGTTGTGTTTAACATCTGTTCTCTTTTGAGGCTCTTCTTCGGTTTTGTTCTGTGGGCAGAAATTGCTGTGGAGTTTTTGTCCTGGAGCAGTTTTTTCCAGTGCTTTTTCAAGAGAGATGCAAACAGGGCTGAAAAATTTATCCTCTCCATAAAAAGATGTAATAAACTCAGTGAGTCCCCAGAAAGAGTGAGCATATGTTTTCATTCAGAAAGCGTAAGCCATTTAATTAGGTACTAGGGTAACAGAGTCTTCAAAACTTTTGTTATTTATCTGAGGATCAGGGTGGTAAAATGTCAGAAGAACTGGTCGTTTAACATAGTGCCTCGGTCCTCGGAGAAGATGGTTGCACAGATGTGACAAGGTAAATTTTAGGATCAGAGGTCTCCATTCGAATTATGAATTCACACTGATATGAGATCAAAATCTGTGTCAGCATCTGCACTATAGATTTGGCTTTTGAGAAACTTTGTTTTCTGAAGGAGCTGCACTGGCGTATCTGTCCCTTGCTGTGGAGTTTCATAAACAGAAAAATCCAAATATCTCTGGAATTTGAGTGGAACAGTAATGGAGAACAAAAATTCTGCTATGGGACTGCATGCTTATGATTGGCCTATCCACCAACTGGCACACCTTTGTCTTCTGCGCCGCCTTCTTTCCAACAGACCTTTATCCCCCTCTCCCTACCTTACATAACATTATCTTCTAGTGGAAGTAGTGCTTTGGATGACCCCATGCTGCCTGACTTCTTTAGGGGATGGCCAGATAGCTAGCTTCCATTCCTGGACAGTTTGAGATGGCAGAAGAAATGATGAGTGAAAAGTTGCCTTTTCCAATGGAGTGGGCACCCTGTCTTACGTTCAGTAACTGAGGGTTTGAAAACCTTTAGTTTCTTAATCCCAGGGGATGACAGATACCCTAGAAAGAACTAGGTCCAAACTCTGTAAATATCACTTTAGTAATGGAGCGATAACAAATAATGTTAAAATTTTATACCTACAATTTATATGCCTTATAGTTTTGGACTCTGGACAAAAAAGTGTGATTAACTGGTGCCCATTTAAATAAGGCCAGGTGGTAATTACGAACTCTGAAATAATTGATTGTGTCCTTCATGTACGTTGCAGTTATATTCTCTGAAAGGTTATGCTGGTGCTTTAACTAGACAAAGACATTTTAGTATCTTCCCCTCCATAATTTCTCCGGTGCTACTTTCTCTATATTAATGTAATTACTACAGGTTAACACTGCAATCATTTTCTCTTTTCCATGGCTCTGTAACATGCCATTCTTTTGAGATGGCAAAACGTGGATGTCTTTAATAGTACCACTACTGTTTTTCAGCCTTTACATTTCCTATAAAAACTGGTTAAAGGGCATGATCATAGTGTTACAATTACTCCGTGCAGAATACAATAAAAATTTATAATGTAAATATAAACCCGGTAATGGGTACCCAGAATGGGAACCCTCAGAGATTTACTAGCCACCAGTACTTTGTTCTTGCTCACTTTGACAGCGTATTTTTATGCAGTGACAGGGATTTTTATTCCCCTAGCAGTGGATCTGTAGGCCTCGATTTGCTCATTCATATGTTGCTCCCTTAGCTATGCATGCTAACTAGTTTGTTGATAGAATGGAGATTTCCAGTTCTTTTTGTCCTGAGTACTGGGTAGTTGGGTGAGGCGATAGTTCTAGCATATAGAGCCTTTTTTTGTGTTGCCGGTGAGAATCCAGACCAGGGTAGGTGTAGGGACCCAGTTCCCCACCACTGCCAGCGTGGCTCTCCCCAACCTGGCTCTGGCCGGAGTGGGGGTGGGTGGGGCTCGGAGCCTCGGCCCGGCCGCGGTAAGTAGAGCCCTGCAAATCCACAGACCATTGTTGCGGATTGCGGATCAGATGCGGATACCCATTTTTGTATCCACCCAGGACTCTACGTATCACAAAGTCCATCACCACAAGTGGCACCAATGGGCAGCTTAACAAAGAGGCCTCGAGTAGAAAGGTCCTGGAGGCTGAATTCCCCTCTCAGCCCCAGAGATGGGTGATCCCTCCATGTTAGAGATGAAGGCCCCTGCTGACTCCTTTTGGTTGATCAGCAGTTGGCATGAATCTTCAGGGCTGTCACTTGGGCATCTTTCGCTAGCCTTGAAATTCACATATAGTTTTTATTGCTTTGTCAAAAGTTGGCTTAGTGCTCAGAAATTCCATTCTTGACATCTTAACATTCCACGCAGGAAGGCTCCGTGAATTGTGCCAACAGAGATGATTCTTCTGTCTCGATATCTTTTTCTTTGCAATTCATGTCCGTAGAAAGACAGCTGTCCGAATGGTGCTTAGGAAGGGTTACATAATTACCTGTTAGACTGATCCCATAGTTGCAGTGACAGACATTGTTGTAATGCTGGCTTTGCACCTCCACTGCTGCAACCCAGCAGCCACTCTGCTTCCTGATTTCCCATCCTCCTCTCTTCTCCTGTTAAAGGAGCAGTGCTTGAGCTATTCTGTTCCTTTCATTCTCCCGGCAGCTCCCTTCCCTTCCCTGCCAAACCTCAATTTCAGGAAAGGAGGCAATGGCTTCATGGGCTTGACTTGAACGCTCACCTGGTCAACATTTCTCCTCTCTCTGGGCAAGGAATTTCCCCCGCAGTCCTGCGGTGGATGGTAAATTAACCGTTGTGCACATACCCAACACACGTGACCATTTCCCAACAGAGAGAGAAGCATTTTTCAAGTCCTAATTTCCTAAGGGACTGAGCACCTCCTGTTGTGGTGGGAACAGGAGCAAGGATTACATCAAGGATTACGTGGTTGAAACAGGGATAAGTATTTCACTAGTAGCCCACTGAAAGTGACCAGTGTCTGGGCTGCTTTCTGCTGTGGTGAGATATCCAGTTATTACCGGTAATTCTTGAAGTGCCTTTCAGCATGGCCTGCCTTGACTTTGACCGGGGCTGTAGGTGGTCAGCAGATCTGAACATTGCCCATCTTGGACAGTCCTCAATTACTTGGTTAAACATCCAAGAGTTGTTTGGAGCTGCAACATTGCTACGTGCTCTGCACAGTCTGGGCCTGAATGCTGAGGTCTGGATGGAAGGACAGGGATGCATAGTACAGCATAGCAATCTGGTGGCAATGAAACAAAGCGTGATTTCGCCTGACATTTGGAACCTCTTAGTGTGGATATTATCAATGCAAAATGTTTTCAGAGTTCATAGGAAACCCAGGTAATTGAAATCATTTGCTGGTCAATGTTGCACTCAAACAGCTGAACAAACACTTGCTATCCAAAATGCCTGGTTGATAATTTGAATTGCATGTATGTGAAATTTGCTGCTCTCCTTGGACCGTTCTACATTTGTTTCCAGCCTTTTGAGTATGTTGTTGGTTTGAGATTTTGGCATCCTCTTCTGCGGCTTAGTATTTTATCAGCACTACTCTGCAGCTAAGGTTGCAATCAAGATTTATTTGGTCATGATATTTTTTGGCCTTGGAAAGAAGTGGATGTTAGGCAACTCATTTCCTCCCTGGTATAAAGCTACTGCTGCTAAAATAACATGGGATTTTTAAATAAGTCTGGATACTGGAGACTTTAAATAAGTCTACACACTGTAGGTGTGGGGTGGGGAAGGTAAGATTTTGAAAAGATTGAAATTTCATTACATTATATACCATTAATTCATAGAGATGAATAACTTTTGGCTGTGGCAATAGTACTGAAACTAATTATTAGGGTGACAGTTACATATAGAAACTATGGTGGCTGCAGTCATGCGACCTTTGAATACAAACAAACCGCTGCTTAATAATTTTGTTTTGGATCCTATTGCTATTACTAATGCTCACTTTTATCCGCCGTCACGAATGTATCACAGTATTTCAGGTTCTTTTTAAAGCATTGTTTTTATTACTGAGTTTGTGGTATAAACACTAATTTCATCAGCAGGCTGTTTTTTGTACCTTGTCACTCACCAAGGAACTAAAAAGGGTCTGGGAAAACACAGCTTAGGCATTCAAATATCCCTTTTGAATTATTTTTGAATTTAATTGTTTGCAGTTTAAGCCAATGTGTGTGGTGGTTAAAAAGAAAAAAAAATCTAGCATGTGAGTGTTATCTTGATTATTCAACCCAAAACTACTGGGAAGCATTTTTTTTTAAAGAGTCACCATTTTTAAGAGTTAAAAAGAGCCATATTAATTATTTGCATTATAGTAGCGTTCAGCGGTCCCAAGGGAGATGAGGACTCTGTTAGGCAATGAAAGACAGTCCCTATCTCAGAGACCTAATAATGTAATCGGACAACACAAAGGCAAAGATTTGGAGGGAAAATGGAGGAATGCAGTGACTTGCCCAAGTTCACACAGCAGGTCAGTGGCAGAACTGGGACACCCAAGCCATTGCCTTGCCTACTAGACCATGTTACTTCCCTGCCTTGTCATCATCACCACCACTGCTGCTCCTAGGGGCCCTAGTCATGAACCAGGATCCATTGTGTTAGGTGCTGTACAACCTCAGAACAAGAGAAGGTCCCTGCCCCAAGGAGTTTGCAGTCTGAATAGAAATGTTTTCCTCTTTTTCAGCAAATGTGGAATTTCCCTTCACATCAAAGTTAGTGGCCTGCGGCGCATTATGAATGCTGAGGTCTGGATGGAAGGACAGGGATAACGTTATTTATCCTGAATGCTGAGGTCTGGATGGAAGGACAGGGATTATGGGTAACGTTCAGTCCCAGAATACCACCCTGGGTAGCTAGTAATGGGGGTTCTACATCATTAGTAGAAACAGATTTCTATATTTCTATTTGCTTCTTCCCTGAAAAGATCAGACCTTAAATTCCTACATGCTATAGGGGTGTGTGTGTGTGTGTGTATTACCAACTTTCATTTGCAGAAAACCGAACACCTTTGCCCCGCACCTGCCACACCCCTTATCTGAGGCCCTGTCCCCACTCACTTCTCCCTCCATCGCTCGCTCTCCCCCACCCATGCTCACTCGTGCACTTTCACCATGTGGGGTAGGGGGTAGGGGTGCAGGAGGAGGTTCGGGGTGCGAGCTCCAGGCAGCGAAGTTGGGGCAGGGGGTTGAGGAGTGCGAGGGGGTACAGGTTCTGGGCTGGAGGTGTGGGGTCCAGAGTGGGGGTCATAAATGAGGGGTTCAGGATGTGGGAGGGGAGTGCAGGAGGAGGTGAGGGCTCCAGTTGGGGGTGTAGGCGCGAGGGTGGAGGAAGAAATGAGGAGTTCAGGGTGCAGGAGGCCGCTACGGGCTGAGGCGCCTCCCGGGAAGCAGTCCCTGAGGCTCCTAAGCGGAGGCGTGGCCAAGGGGTCTGTGCGCTGCCCTTGAATGACAGTTCCGCCCCCTCAGCTCCCATTGGCGGCAGTACCTGGCCAATGAGATCTGTGGAGTCGGTGTTCGGGGGCGGCGCTTGGGGGCAGCACTCGGACCTCCCCTGGCTGCGCTGCAGGAAGCTGTCGCCGCTTTCTGGGAGGCACCTGAGGTGAGTGCCACCAAGAACCTGCACCCTGAGCCCAATCCTCTGCTGCAGCTCGGCTGCCCAGCACCCGCACCCCCTCCTGTGCCCCAGTGTGGGCCAACCAGACTTTTAATGGCTTGGTCAGCGGTGCTGACCAGAGCCGTGAGGATCCCCTTTCAACCCGGTGTTCCGGTTAAAAACTGGACACCTGGCAACCCTGATGTGCTTGTGTGCCCACGCACAAATGTAAATATAATTTTTGTGGTTCTACACTTTTTACAATTAATTTTCCTCTTCTCAGATCTGTTCACTTTGGATTTGCAGTCAGAGGAATATAAAAAAACAGTATTCAGAAAAAGTTTTAAAAGCTCTCTCAAATACTCTTTCTGCAAAATATGTGGCATACACACAATACATGCTGGTCTGTTGCGGTATTAAGATTTTATTAGTAGTACTCCTTGGAAAGGACCCCATAATTATCTTGTGGCTTCACCGCTATGAGTAATGCTGCCGTCCAAACCTCATGTAGATCAATCCCACATAAAATGTGTTCCCTGTCCTATAACTGTACGGAAGCAATCGCACAGACTTTCAGTGAATTTGTAGTGGAGTTGACACATTATGGTTCATGCACCACTGTGCATCTCCAAACTGCATTAGATGGGCTGCCTGTGATATTCTAATGGTGCAGGATGAAGTCCCACATTTCATCATGTGTTAGCAACACATTTAATGGTGTCTGTGAAAACAGACAAATATGCTGCATTACGTGTTGGTTACCAGATGTTCTTTGAGAAGGAATTTGCTTTTTTAAAATTGGGGATGGTGGGGAGAGGCAAAAGGCCCCAATCTACACTAATGGCTAAAAGTATGATCTTGAGAGGTTACGAACATATTTAACTCCCATCAAGAGCTCAGCATCTCCTGGTCCAGCTCCGTTGCTGTATGCCTGCCAAACCTCAATTTAAGTCCCTTCAGAAATCACCTGCAAACTGGAGGCAGGGATGGATGGTTGTTTTGCTCTTCACTGAACCCAGGGTCAAGTTAAACTTTGGGCTGACAGCACGTCTGCCAAGAGCCAGACATATTGTGGTTCAAACCCACCAATTTACACCTCCCTGCGTAACCCATAAGTAGAAACTAGCATTTAAACCTTAGTGAGAGCAGCCAAGCAGCAGTGGTCTCTGCCATAATACTTTAATGAACTGGATAAAGAATGGACTTTCTGCCATGACAATGCTTGATAGTTTATCGGGTAATCTGTTTCTCTAGTCGTTTTGCTAACTGTGTTGTATTCTGATTATCAGTAGCAAACAGCTGGCAGGGATGCTTCGGGGCCGGCCCACCCCAAGCGGGAGGCTTGGTTGTCTGCTTCGTAAGATTAAGAACTTCAGCAGGAACTTGAGGGAATTGTGCAAGGTGGTATAAAAAAAGAATATCTTGCGATGTGGAGCAGGATGAGTATTTCACAATGGCATCTGAGGGAATCAAAGTGAAGTGCTGAGGAGCCTGCAGCATTTATGTGTATATAAAATACAGGAATTGTAGGTTGTAAGATTAGCAAGTGAGGAGAAGCAGCAGTTGCTCAGCAAACCAGTACAATCCAGTCTATGTATTTCCAGCATGCAGCACAGCTGTGAATGCAGAGGCTCATGTTCCTTGTGACCATGGTAGCAATCTTTTGTCATCTGTCCGGGTTCATAGACGCCGCCCCCCTCGGCTTGAAGTGGTTTCCATTATATACAGGGTTTACAGTTTGGTTCAATGGCTCTCAGCACCCGCACTGTAAAAATAGTTCCAGCACCCCTGTCTCAGACTGAACTGTAAAAATTTAGTGCTTCTCTCTCCTGCTGAGCACAGTTTTGATAGCTTTGCTCTTGGGATGCATTTTAGAAACATATTGGCCATTCCCTTTCTCCTTGAATGATTCTTACAGCAGGCATTTAAGAACTGTGCCAATTTTTCTGTTAAGGTCAGTGAAGAATCTTAAGCTGTGTCTTTATATTTGGAGTTTTGCACTGAAAAGCAGCACATCAAAGCAGGGCTGTGAGACGTGATGTTTTTTTCTGAAGCCAGCCCCTGTCCTCCAATGATAGATTTTAGCCCTGCCCAAAGTCTGCAAATGTTCTTTCCTCTCCATCTGCTTATGCTCTCGTTGCCCAGCAGGGAGCACAACTGGTTTGTCTCAGCCATGAGCAACTGCTTGTTTGGCAAATACAACCGATTTTATCACCCTACTTCAGGCAACCACCAAAGGCAGCACCGAAGATTGTGGTGTCATTTTTATACAGTTTGTTATATTCCAGCGTTGTATTCTGCTGCAAACCTGCTGTGAAAATGAAAAGACCAGACCTTAGGATGTGCAATTGGCTTGAGCTTGATAGAAACTTTCAAGATCCAGGCACATGCGATATAAGATTTGATTTGAAATGCCTCATTTAATAAAGGGTCGTCCCCTCCTCCCCAAGTATAATATAGAAAATTTGTCTTAAAAATGATCCCCAAGGAGAAGACATCTAGTTAATTTCTTGCAGAGATACATGCGTCACCACTTACAAAGCTATCTAAAAACTGTCTCCAGTTTCATTGCAATGTGGCTGAGTATTGTTAGTTTAATTAATAAATATGGGAAAGCTGCTTCACAAAGAGAAGGAAGATTAGATACCACAGTGATAGGAGCCTTAGACGTACTTTGGGTAGATTGATAAGATCCGTCTTTGTTTCAGTTTAAAGCAAAGCTCCTATCCAGGAAGCCTGGCCATCTTTGCATAATTAAAAGACAAAATCCATATTTAAAAAAATTAAAGACAGGAGACTGCACAGAGTTGAGGAGAGAGGACACATTGTATGAAATACTTTCCAAGGAGAGAGTCCTACATACGTTCATGTACTTCTTGTTTCATGATTTCCCATCTTTGGCTTCTCCATTTCTGGTGCAAACCATGAGATTTGTTACATGCCCATGGCTACACTATAGCTTTAAGCACCACCACAACAGTGTCTGAGGCAGGCACAACTCCTCCTGAGGTGCAAAGTAGTGTCTCCCATGCTGTGTCCTTTGCAGGGTGTGCATCGGCTCCCACGCACCTAGTGTACTCTATTGGCCTGTTCGAGTGGTGTTCCTTGTCCCTTTCAGGTGACTAGTGCCTCCAATGTAGCTAAAGACTCCTGATCCTTGCACTGAGAACCTGATTCACAGCTCATTGATGTTAATAGGAGTTTTGCCTACTGGCTTCCATAGGCTGTGCTTCAGGCCCTTGTTGTCAGGTGGCAACAGCTCTTATGACCTGCGTAGGGGCAGGCACCACCTGAACTGTGCGTATTTAAAATTTCACCAGTTGCTCCCATTTAATTATTTGGTTTTGCTTTGTTAGTTCTTGAAGGTCTTTCAGTGAAATGCCTTTGTATTGTATTGATTCTTCCTTTCTTTATGGCATTTATGGGTTATGATTAAGTCCTTGTTGACGTTGTACAAGATTAGTAAAACATTTATTAATTTAACCGTTCGATCTGCTGCTTTAGTTGTGGACTTTGTGGCAAGTTTATAGACTCCCGCTTCCCTCCCACCATATCTCAAATCATTCCAGGCTCATCAGCTGGCCCAGATTTATACTGAAAACTTTTTCACAGGTAGCTCTTCAGTGGAGTTCATATACAGCAGTTGATTGATCAGCCAAAGTCGCATTCGTTCAGGCAGTTATACTGAGGAACTGCCAGAAGTGGGGGAAAGCAGATGCGATGTATTTCATGTTAATGATAGCCTGTGATTTGGAACAGCTAGGTTGGTGTGGTTGGGTGAGGATGGGCATGGGCTGTACAAGTATATCCCGTTTTATGATGGTTTCTGATAGAAATGCATAATTGTAGCCTCATTAATTGCAAGGAATTATTGGGAAAATGTTTTGCTACGAGTTTGTATCGTCAGTGAAAATGTTAATCACGTCTCCCCATTTGATATAAATATTTACATCTGAAACTGTTTTAATTAGAAATTACAAGTTGATTTAAAAAAAAAACATTCTAAACAAGTGACACAGCCATCCCTGCATGCTTAGTGGAAAGAACTGATTTCACATGTGGTTTAAGCTGCTAAATAAGATATTAATATATGCAGAATAAAATGTAAATGTATGTTGCTTATTTATGTTTTTCAGGTAAGAAATTGCATTCCGTTAAGCAAAACTGCCTAAGGGATTTGATGGGATGCTGTCTCCTTGCATTCATTTGTAAGCTGCCAAATCATGCAAAGTATTGTAGCCTCCAAAATTAGGGGCTCTGATTGTAAGTAAGGTATTTTATTCCTTCTTAATGTGGTGAGGAATGTTTAGAAGACAGTAGGGCTGTGTTAAATGATTTGGTGAATATGTCTCAACCTAGTTTGTGAATTTCAAATGGATTCAAACCCTTTTTCAGAAGCACTCAGAGATGGGATTAATTTTGCCAAATTCTTTGCATAGCCCTCGAAGATCCTCCATATGAGAACGTGTGTGTGTGTGTGTGTGTAACACCTCCTTGTTTCAAGCAGTAATCCATTAAGTTGCATCCAAGATGTATCTTTGTTAATTACCATTGATGACATCACCTCATTCTAAATGGCAGGTTATGAGCCATCAGGTGTTTGTCTAAGGCATTGCTAACAAAGTCAAGAAAAGCTCCTTTATACATTTTTAAAAAACCCTATAGTATTAAGGTGTGACTATTGGAAGGACAGAAAACCATCTGAGTTACTGTATTTGATCCCTAATTGTGCACTGGACACAATGCCCATGGAAGTAAAACAATAGGAGAATAATTTTTTTGGTAAAATATAAAATCGAGAGAAGTCTAATAAATCGGCGTTGAACAGAGCAGTGGTTTGTTTTGTTTTGTTAGGCATAATTCATGATCAGTTATAGACTGGGAAAATCTAAATCTTTAAAAATAAATATATCAATAATCTGCAGTTAATAATACAGTTCCTCTGTAGGTTTGTTAAAAAGGAGAGTACATGTTCCAGAAAACAGAGAATATTACCCCCGAAAAATGAGTCTGAAATCCTGGCCCTTTTGAAATCAATGGCTGAACTCCCATTGACTTCAGCAAGGCCAGGAAGAAATTACATGGGGCAATTGTACCTTTTAATTTTCCTTTGGTTCTGATAATTTAGCAGCATTGTTTAAAAATAAGAAAGGAGAACTAGGAGAAAAAGATGAATAGGAGCATTGTAGTAAAGCAAAGCATGTGTTAGCCAGGACAGGTTGATTGTGTTTGTTCTCTTTATCCCAAGAGGGCATATTACTCTGCTTCAGCATTAAGAATTTGGCTTCCTTGTCAGTATTACACTGATGGGATGTGCATAGGTTACAGAAGCAAAAGAAGCAGTGAGCCTTCAGTTCTTCTTGTAGTGCAAATCGACCACTAGATTATAAATTTACTCTTAAGAGGCAATTAGATGCATTTTTTTAAAATGTATTTTAGCTGCTAGCAAAAAACTTAGCTGACAGCAGGAATATTTACAATGGTATGTGCCTTTTGATTAAACTCCTGTTCTGGCAGGTGACATGATCCAGGAAGAAATGAGAAAACAATACATTTTTCCTGTAGCATTTTTCAAATAAAGAAACACACATGCCCTGAAAATATTCTCCTGCCTTCCACTGAACAATAACCACTTAGGCACCTCAAATTTCTACATGTTCTGTGTTGTATGATGATTATCTAAATTCACCTGTGAGCCATAAGCTCTCTCCATTCATGTGCTTCTGTTTCTCTGTCTTTATACCTGCATGATGTAAAAATAATCTACCAGAGGGAGTCTACTTTGAAGCTGACATTTTCTTAATCTAAAATTAAACCTGCCTTTGTGGGTTTCTTTGCAAATTACACAAAAGCCAAGCGTCTTCAGTGTTCCCAACTCTTGTGTTATTTGATGTTTTTTCTTAAAGCCCCAGCTCTCAGAGTCATGTGATTATGTGAGACACTTACCTTGCATTTAATAAAAGGTTGTTTCTAGCTCTCCTATGTGCAGAAAAAATATTGAAAATGTGACCCTTAAAGGATTCCAAAACCCTAAATATATTTTAAATCTCATCATTTAGGCCAATCGCATGATATTTTTTGGACACCATTTTATGAATGCTTATGGTTGGCAATAGGATAGTTGGTTAAAAAGGAATACAAAATGTGTGTCACTTTCTTGAGTTAGCCATTGTTTTCTAAAACCAAGTTCAGAAATACTTCTGAGTGTATGAAAAATACTGTAGCATTCTAGTCTTCCATGAACACAGTCATTGGTGCTTTGTACAAACCACCTAATGATTTTTCTCTACTTGTGATTCCTCTTGAAACTCAAAGCCAGCACATATTGACACGGCCTGGGATCAGAAAAATGTCTTTCAATTCTGAAAACTACATCTTGATAGCAGAGAAGAAAGGATGAACTTTTTAAATCACCTTCAATCGATATTTAAATGGAGGACAAGCTTTAGTGTGACAGCTAGAATGGATGTTTCTTTTGAACATAGCCTAACCCTGACTACATTCATGTGTTGGAATAGAATTGCTGGGGCAAAAGTGTTCCTAATCTGTGTAGTGATTTGAGCCTGGAGTGCAAGGTTGAAGTAGCTTAGCCCAGAGAGATGAAATCATGGCACCATTGAAATCAGTGGGAGTTTTGCCATCGACTTCAATGGGGCCAGGATTTTAGAAGTGAGCATATAGGGTCCCTCGAAGATCAGTACAGGAATAAAAAGATGTGGCTTGGGAGCATGACTTTTTCCAAATAAAGAGAGGATCAGCAGGCATCCCCATCAACTGCAAAGCTTATGAAAGTCATGCAAGGTCCCAGAAAGGGGCAGGCATGGACTGTGAGAACTGTTGGCTACATTTTAGTTGTGTACAAGCAGTATTGAGGGAGGAGTCTGGTGTACTATTCTGACTGCTCCTGTTTAAAAAGGGACCAGAAAGGGGCTGCGGTACTGAGGGACCTGAAGTGGGAAAAGCTGGTGGCAGGGGTGTATTAATAGAACCAGTTCCTCAAAACTTTCAAGGACAGGACAGACTGTTACCTCAGATGTGCCAGGTCCTGGAATTCACCCAGGGGGTTAAAGGAGTGTTTCTCAAACTGGGGTCGCCGCTCCCTACACAAGTGCCGACCCCAGTTTGAGAACCACTGGGTTACAGGGCCAGAAGCAGCAGAGCCAGCTTTGTACCTCCGGAGGATTCTCCTGTTGTGCAAACAGGACAGTGTACGGGGCTGAGGATCTACACTTGTATGGTCTGGAGTTTTTTAAGTTAATATTGATCTTGTCTTATAGCACGAGGTGTTTGAATGTGAAATGCTGGCCCACAACTTAGCAGTTGGGTGTAGCCCGCTCTCGTGTGTGTGGGGTTGAAGGTGGAAAGAAGAGAACGTAGTTTTATGAAAAACTCTGATTCTGTCACAGGTGTTTAAATGATACTTCTGATACTGTGATTCACATTTTATAAATTTCTGTTACTTAGCATGCAAGTGATTACGTGAATGTTTCTCCAACCTCAATACAACATACTTCAGCAGTCTCATTGTGTAACATCTAGGAAAAAACACCAACCGTGATCCTGCATAGCATTCAACTCTCTTTTTTCACTTTATCGCTTCTCCCTATCCATCTGTGTGGTAAGTGACTCAAAAAAAGAGTAAGTGCTGCTTCCAGTTTCCTATTATTAGGAAGTCTACAGACTGCAATCGATAAGGCTGAATTTCTAGGCTAAATTAAATGAAGGCAATCTACATGATTCCCATTCATTACACAGGAGAGAAATTGAATGCTTGAAATGTGATCTGGTTCTTGTAGCTATGCCATAGAAAAGTAATAATCCTTTATAGCAAGGCAGCTACTAGGAGTCTAAAACTGAGTCTTTTCATTACGGCTCCTTGAGGAAGGGCTTGTATAATGGGAGATTGACATTTCCCCCCAAAAGTAGTTAAATTTTGGTAAAATAAGAAAATATTTTTTGCCAGAAACAAATAATCCAAAAATCTGACTTCAGTAAATTCTAGGTTACCTCTTTTCTCCCTCCTTCTGTCTGTTGCTATGGTTACAGTGGGGCACAGATGCAGCAGACCTGACACCAGTATACAATAGTAATAGCAATACCTCGCACTTTGCATCAGTAGCTCTCATAGCACTTCACAAAGGAGGTTTGTGTCAATATCCCCATTTTATCGATGCGGAAACTGAGGCACAAAAAGCGACATGACGTGCCCAATGTCCCCAGCTGGCCAGTGGCAGAGCAGGGACTAGAACCCAGTCCAGTGCTCTATCTACTGCGGGAGTATCCCTGTATCTTTTAGCCTATAGCATTACTTATTTTCCTTTGCTTCCTGGCATGTGCGCAGACAAAATAAATGGCACAGCAATTTAGGACCTGATTCAGTAGACCACTTAATCACGTGGTTAACTTGAAGCATGACTAGTCCCATTGAAGTCAGAGGGATTTAAGCCTATGTGATTTGCGCCCCAATCATACAAACATTGACGTGTGTAACTTCATGCAGATGAAGTCAATGGGGCCACTCATTTGCATATAGCGACTTTCCTGTATAAATGTTGCCAGGCTTTGGGTTTAGACTGGGATAGTCAGACCTTTGGCCTATTCTCAGTGGTGACAGATGACCATAAGAAGCAATGGTCTCAAGTTGTAGTATGTGTGTGTGGGGGGGGGGTTTAGGTTGGATATTAGGAAAAACTTTTTCACTAGGAGGGTGGTGAAGCACTGGAATGGGTTACCTAGGGAGGTGGTGGAATCTGCTTCCTTAGAGGTTTTTAAGGTCAGGCTTGACAAAGCCCTGGCTGGGATGATTTAGCTGGTGTTGGTCCTGCTTTGAGCAGGAGGTCCCTTCCAACCTCCTGAGGTCCCTTCCAACCCTGATATTCTATGAGCGTGTCACGATCTAACTCTGCCTATGTCTACACGACAGCCTATGTCGTCAAAGGTTATGTCATTCAGGGGTGTGAAGAAACCACCCCCTGAGCAGTACAAGTTACACCGACATAAGCACTCATGTGCACAGCGCTGTGTCAGTGGGACATAGCTTCTGCCGCTCATGGAGGTGGTTTTATTATGCTGATGGGGGACCACTCCAGTCAGCATAGAGCAGAGGTGGCCAAACTTACTGACCCTCCTAGCTGTATACGATAATCTTCAGAAGTTTCAGAGTCACAAGAGAGACACAACCTGTCTCGCGGGGCAGCACCTGCCAGGACGCAAGGCTAAAGACCTTATCTCTCCCTCCCCACAGGGCAGAAGCCCCGAGCTTCCCCCCGCCCCATCTGGTAGGTGGAGAATGGAGGAACGTGGGGGCTCTGCAAGCTGCACTTTAACTGTAAAAGAGCCATATACATTTCTTATCCCTGGTCTCTCACACTGGTCGTCCTGCTTACTACCACCTCCTTTATTCTAGATCGTGCAGTGCCTGAGGATGTCTTGGATGGTGTGTGGGACAGAGGCCAAGCAGCCCAGCAATGTAGAGTTATCTCTGTTGGTGTTGAATACACTAACGCCTGTAACAGATATTGCGGTAGTAAAGAGAATAACAGTGAGCCTGTCGTGCTGGAGAAGCTTGTACAATTGGACACGAGTAAAATTCTTGACTGAAATGCAGGCTTCTGTTACTCTGTGTGTATTGTCTTGTGTTGAATTCTAAATTAAGGCATGTTGAAAATGGCTACCAGTCTCTTGGCTGATAACTGTGAGTCTTAGGGCTGGTCTACACTGGGGGTGGGTATCGATCTAAGATACGCAACTTCAGCTACGTAAATAGCGTAGCTGAAGTCAAAGTATCTTAGATCGATTTATCTCAGGTCCTCACGGCACGAGATCGACGTCCGCGGCTCCCTGTGTTGACTCCGCTACCGCTGCTCGTTCCGGTGGAGTTCCGGAGTCGACAGGAGCACGTTCGGGGATTGATATATCGCATCTAGATTAGACGCGATATATCGATCCCCGAAAAATCAAGCGTTACCTGCCGATACGGCGGGTAGTCTGGACATACCCTTAGTTATTTAATGACCCAATTAACTATTCACTTACTGTAAGGCCAGCAAGGCACTGTTGCTGTTTGTTTAATCAATTTCATAGGTATAGAGGAAACCCCAAACATGTACAATGGTTTAGATTGACATGGATGGCAGTGAAAGTTAACATCGTTTCATTCCAGAAGTTAGTACTGAACCTGGACAAACTCGATTGCGTGGTAATTGTGGTGATTTGCAAGTTGCCTTGCGATACTTCATCTATGGTTTGATTCCCACCATGACATGTCAGGCAGCAGAGATTGCTTTCCTTAGTATAACGAGGAGGAGGAGGAGATATTCATCCTCAGAGAGGTTAAAGCTAGATTTCTCTAGCTGTACCTCTGAGGAAGGGGAAATGCCTATGGAATTATCTGTTATGTTTTAGAGGAGATGATGATTCACAATAATAGTACAAATTTTAAAGTGACATATATTACAATTAAACTTCTGTTTTAAAATGTGTTCATGTTACCATTCTTAGATTTTAGCCCAACCCAGAACAATTTCCTGTGAACAGACTTGTGGTTGCACTGAAAAGAAAGGTGAGGATGTGTACTTACAAAATTAAGGCCCGGACCAGTTCTCATTTCAAGGCTCCGGTTGACTTCAATAGCCCGTAGACCTCTGTTCATCTAAAAATATTCCAGGGTTTTGAATAGTTAATAACTAGAATAGAAATAGGTCGCTGTAGTTCAGTTATCCAAGGCAGTGTTAGGTTTCATACGAAAGTTCATTTCTGAACAGACGTATAGGCACTGTGAAATATTAACATTATTCATTCATATTTGCATACTGACAGACCCAAGTTCATTGGGACCTTCACTCCTCAAATTCAGAATACAATTTCCATGTGTAAGGAATGAAAGCATATTGGGGAATTAATTTCTTTACCAAGTAGAAACCAGGTACCCAATAGAATATATTCTTACATACCCATTTCAACTCTAATTTAATTCAACTGCACGATTTCTAGTCAAAGAATATTGAGTGAGTTTTGTTTATTGTGAAATGCACTGGGAAGCTCCTTATTCTTGAAGTGATAAAGCCTAGATCAGATGAAAGTGGAGGTGTAAATCAGTTGGAAGGCCAATGTATATTCTAACTATTACATTGACTAACTTTTTTTAAAAGGGTAACAATTCACAAGAAATAACTTAATAAAGATCAGCTGTTCTTGGCTTTTTTTGCATTGTTACAAATTCTTCTGCAGAAAAATAATTGGATCTTAATTGTGTGTCTTACACAAATATAGTCTTGGGCACCGTGGGCCTGATTTTGACCTACAACCCGTTTTTACAGTGATGTAATTGTAGTAGGTCAGATCCTCAGCTGGTGTAGATCTGGTATAGCTCCATTGAACTCGACAGAACGATACCAGTTTACACATTTTAAGGATTTTGCCTGTTGCTTTTGCTAGTTAGTCCTGATGTTCACAAATATTAGAGAGGAATGAGGGCCCCTATGTGTAGACGCTATAATGAAATGGATCAGATTCGTCTCAATTTCAACCAGTCAACTCCTCTGACTTCAGTTTGGTCCATGTTTTTAGGCTTCGTTATATGTTGAATAAGGAATACCAACACCGATCATAATGCAGTGGTAAATAATGAATACCTTTGATTACATTTAATCTCAAGGGAGTACAAATATTGGCTTTATTTTGTTGAATCTAGGATTAGAATTAACATTAATTCAGGTCTTTGAGTCATTTCCACCCTTCCCCTCATTAAATGTGGAATTCCTAGTCTGTACTTTAGAATCATTTTGGACTAAAGAAAATTTCCTATATACCATTATGTTGTATCTTCACTGGGTTTTTAAAATGTAATTGTATTGTGATTCAGGGGCTAGAATTACAATTCATATATAAGCATATACAATGTATAAAATGTGTGGTTTTTGTATGTATGTCTATTTCCTTATTTGCAATATATGTGTATACCTACACCTAGACAGATTGTAATACAAAGTAAGCATTTTCATTTCATCAGAGAAAATACTCATCTAATATGTCTGAGAGACTAATAAATTGCTCTTGTTGAGTGAGTGAAGCACCACCTGTGGGTCATAACACCCTGCTCAAACCAATGGGAACATTTGAGTACAGGATGAGTATCTTTATTCTATTTTAAGGTTGGAGATTGCTCTTGGAAATGCATTCAAAGCCTATTAAAGACCTTCCATGGACTTCAGAGGGCTTTGAATTGGGCCCAGAAGTTTCCTTTCAATCAGGGGTTGTTCAGCTAACACTGCCTAGACTGACAGTGCATGCACACACATATGCACAGTGAAGCATGTTCAGAACGAGTCTCAAAAACCAAGCTGGAAGAAAACGACACTTCTAATCCAGGAAACCAGGTGCTGTAACGCAATGGCTCTCAACCTTTCCAGACTACTGTACCCCTTTCGGGAGTCTGATTTGTCTTGTGTTTCACCTTGTTTAAAAATGACTTGCTTAAATAATCAGACATAAAAATACAAAACACTGTTACTGAAAAATTGCTGACTTTCTCATTTTTACTAGATAATTATAAAATAAATCAATTGGAATATACATCTTGTACTTGCATTTCAGTGTCTAGTATATAAAGAAGTCATTGTCCGTGTGAAATTTTAGTTTGTTCTGACTTCGCTAGTGCTTTGTATGTAGCCTGTTGGAAAACTAAGCAAATATCTAGCTGAGTCGATGTACCCATTGGAAGAGAACCACTGGTTGAGAACCACTGCTGTAAAGGTTGAGAATCACTGGTTGAGAACCACTGCTGTAAAGGTTGCAGAGATAAAGTAATGCTGGTGATTAAGAAGAGAGAAACCCACCTGCTCTCCTAAACTTAAAGCTCACGTGCAGGTTGTTTCTCTCATCTTCTGGCCTAGGACGTGGAAGAGCTGGGTTCAATTCTTTGTTCACTAGGACTTCCTACATGACCTTGAGCAAGTCACTTAGTCTCACTGGGCCTCAGTTCCCCATCTGTAAAATAGGGATAATAGCTCTGCCCTAACTCACAGGTTAAGGAGGAGAAATATAATTAAAAGATTGTGGAGCGCTTCAGGATCTACTGATGAAAAGTGCAGAAACAGGCATCATCGTTATTATGATTATTAACCATATTACTAATGCCCATCTCATCTCCACCTCCAGGTCTCCTCACCCAGACCCCTGTTTCCACCCCCTAGGCACTTCATCTCTGTTGCAATCTCCTTACCCAGCCAGTCCCGGTCTTTCCACTGGCCTCCTCAATGAATCCCGGTCTTCCCCTCATGCCAGCTGCCAGTCCTGTTCTACCTTTATATGCTCCTTGTGCCAGTCTTCTTGTTGACTGGTCCCTAATCACCCTCTCCCTGGCCCTCAGCCCCTTCCCCATTCCAGCTTCCTCCACTGGCTCCCAATCTGAGTCAGCTCCACTTCCCCCACCCATACCCCGTCACCACTGCTGAAGCCTGGCTCCTCACCTCTCTGCATTTCTGGCATGCTGTTTCCTCCTTCCCCTCCACATGGCCTGGGCACCAGCTGGAAGAGAATGGAGAGTTTCTGGGGTGTTAGTTCCAGTGCCAGGTGATGCAGCTGCTCCCGGCTTCTATAGGCTGCAATTGCAGGGAAAGACCTCTGCAGCCTTGGAGTGGAGTATGCTCAGATGTGTAGTGGGGATGTCTCAGTGCCGTCCAGCTGGCTTGTGGCAGCTATTGGAGGATGGAGCATGCTCAGTGCAGACAGAAAATTCTGAGAATTTAGCAGCGAAACTTTAACAACTCTTAACAGGTCTCTCTAGTGAGCATGTGCAAACTGAGATTTTTGCAATGGCTTATAAACTGCCCCCTCCCCGCCACCAAATTTAAAGCCCTGTCTCCAAAACATTGAGATAGTAGAGCTTCTCAATTAGATGGTTATAAGAATTGTATTTAAAATGGACAAAGTGCATTTTTCCCAAATCTCATTCTCTGTTTTTTTCCCTCCACTAGATTGACGTTTTGAGACGTTTTCTTCCTGGTGATGTTCCTAGACTGTTCTAATGCACTGCCTGTCTAATCTACCTACTTCATATTAACTAATCTAAAACATAGAAAATATAATGTGATGGTGTCCTGTTAGCAAGGATATAACTTCCAATCTAGAATTTTTCTGTCCCAGCGGTAGTTCCTTAACCATTTTTTTTTGAGACCACACAAGTTATTCCTAAGTAATTATTCATGTTTAATGCATTATTTGCACTACATTTCTTCACTAGGGCTGGAATGAATGTAGCCTGTTAAAAGGTCATTTTATCCAAATGAAAGAAAAAGCTTTTCTCTTGGTGCCTTTGCTTTCTTAATTACTACCTGCTGAAGAGGTGAAGCTCAGCTGTTTGCTAACACCTACCTTTTCTGAAAGCAATTAGGAGTTTAGCTATAAACCAGCTTTGAAAAAAAAGTCCCAGACTAGCAGATATACTGAGGGTTGAAGGCAGCCAAGTTTTTCATTAATCTTTGGCAACTCTACACTGAGAACAGAATGTTTTTAATAGCACCTTTCTGTTGTCAAGGTTCTCTAAAGCACTTTCTAGAAAGCCATGAGTTAGCCAGCGTTTGGTGGCATGGTTGTGGGCAAAATTTAACAGCTGTCTCATCAGAGCAATTGTTCACACTCAGCCTTGGAGGTTAGAACTTTGTGTGTAGTGAAGAGGGGCTATTGGCTAGGACACCAGGGTTCTCTCTTCTTCTTTTCAAAACATACAGTTGGACCTTGAATTTTTTCACTTGAGTAGCAAGATGGGACCACTGTCTAGGCCAGGGGTAGGCAAACCTTTTGGCCGAGGGCCATATCCGGGTATGGAAATTGTATGTCAGACCATGAATGCTCATGAAATTGGGAGTTCCGGGGGGGTGGGGGTATGGCTGGGGATGAGGGGTTGGAGGTGCAGGGAGGGTGCTCCGGGCTGGGACCGAGGGGTTTGGAGGGCAGGAGGGGGATCATGGCTGGGGCTCAAAAGGGACTCGGGGGTGCAGGCTCCGGGTGGCCCTCTACCTCAAGGAGCTCCCGGAAGCAGCGGTATGTCCCCCCTCCAGCTCCTACCTGGAGACATGGCCAGGTGGCTCTGTGCCATGCCCTGTCTGCAGGCGCCACCTCTGCAGCCCCATTGGCCAATAAGAGCTTCAGGGGTGCTGCTTGGAGGGGGGCAGTGTGTGGAGCCCCTTGGCTGCCCCTGCACATAGGAGGCTGAGGGGGGGACGTGCTGCTGCTTCCGGGAGCTACGCAGAGCCGTGACACACACGGCATGACACAAACACCGCACCCCAGTGGGAGCTTGAGGGCCGGATTAAAACATCTGAAGGGCTGGATGTGGTGTCCGGGCTGTAGTTTGCCCACCCCGGTATAGGTAATGTATCTGAATAAAAGGGGCTTTGTTATCCTAAAAGTTTTCTGCACCTCTGTAGCACCTTCCATGGAATGATTTCTGAGCACTTCACAGAAGTTTTAGCTAATCCTATCAGCACTCTTGCAAGCAGGAGAGTATTACCTGCATTTCACAGAAGGGGAACCTGAAACTGCATATGCCCCTGGGTAAATCCCTTCACCTCTGTTCAGGTCTTGGTATAGAATGCAAGACAGTAATAGAATCTAGATGTGACTCCCACGCGGTGCTTGACTCAGAAGGCCATCTTGTGGTTACAGCGATCGTTTTGAACCTGCTCGCAGGTCCCCATTTAATTTACTGCCCGCTCGCTTCCCTTCCTCAATAAACAGTCACATTGCAACAGCCTCCCTGAGGCCGCAGAGTGCTAAATTTATTCTGTGATGCAAGGTGCCTTCTTCCTTCTCAGAGGCCGAGTGCACCTGGATTTTGAAGGGCTGAAGCATGAGTGGATGTCTTGGATGGTGGTATACACCACGGCATCTCAATTTCATGTTTCAGCAGTTCACTGTTGTGTGATCAGTGGGACCTCTTGCTTCAGTTCATCCAGGAAGTCAGTACTGAGCTTTTGACACTTCGTTTTCCAGGTTGTGCGGGAGGTTTAGTGATCTCAAACCTTGCCGCCTTATAGGTCTCCTACTGCTGGTTGTATCCAGCTCTCCCTTTTTAAGAGCCTGACTTCCACTGGGCTCAAAGTGAATTGTCCTTTACTTCCATAGCAAAGAGGTGGGGCCCTTAAACAGTACTTACCAGGAACATCCGGCATGACTGCAAGTGAATTTTGCCTACTGTATCTTTAACACCATAGAATCGTAGGACTGGGACAGACCTCGAGGGGTCTTCTAGTCCAGTCCTCTGCAGTCAAGGCAGAAGTACGTATTATCTTGGCAGGGGGGAAAGCCCAAGGGTTTCAACCCCAGGTCGGGGGTCTGTAACCTGAGCCCTGCCACCCAGGTCTGAAGCCAAAGCCTGTATCCTGCTGCCCAGGTCTGAAGGGGCTTGAGTTTCGGTGCCGGGCAGTGGCACTTGGGCATCAGCCCTGGGCCCCAGGAGGTCGAATGCCAGCTCTGGCGACCACATTAGAAGGGGGCCCTGACCCACTTTGGGGTCTCGACCTACAGTTAGAGAACCGCTGCTCTAGGCCATCCCTGTAGCCCTCAGACAGCACTATAAAGGTTATTGTAAGCGGGAGTTGCGATAGGTGGCTCATGCCCTGTGTAATACCTGGAAAATGTGCCCCGGATGTTCGATTCTGCATACAAGCCAAAGTGAGAACCACATTAGTGAGAGGGACTCAGGATTTAGGGAGAAATAACTACTCTGGAAGCTTCAATGCAGCGGTGGTGGTTGTTGCTAAGGAAACCACCTCTCCTGGCTATCTGTTCAGGACACACATTGATTTACAGTGTGGTGTGTGTGTGTGTGTGTGTGTGTGTAATTAACACCTCGTCCATAGCTTTTTCGTTTGATGTTGTGAGTAAGGGGGAGGTGTTTGGCCTGGCCGGTGTATTGTATATAGGCAGCTGCTTAAAACAATAATTTGTGTATCAGTGTCAGCCCAAATCTCTCTCCTGGAGATTTCACAACCTCAGAGCGAGAGAATGCTCACAAGGCCGGGAACTGGCAAGATTGGTAGCAGGAATTCCAGAATTCTAACCCCAGCTGTATCACTGGCTTGTTGTGTGGCTTTGGGCAAGGTGTTCAGACCGTGTGTCACATCCTCAGCTCAGGATCTGATCCTATGTGTCCGTTTTCTCCATCTATATATTGGGTATAAGTTTTCCTTCGACGTGGGATATTGAGGATTGATTGATTTAATGTCTGTGAAAGGCATTGAGCATGTAAAATGCTATTTAAGTGCTAAGTACTATCATAATTCTATATGATATAGATTTGCATTTGTCCCCTCTCTAAACTTTTATAAATATATAAATATATAAATGTTGTTCCTGGGTTTTAGATTCCCATGCTACCTTTGTTAACTTAGTCCTACTATGGAGATTGGATTAACTTATTTACCTTTAATTGGTTTATATATTGCAGACAGGGGGCACACTTAAAGTTCATTCTGCCTTTAGAGATAGGATCAGTTCCAGAAATATCCCTGGGGAATACTACTAGAACCATTAAGATCTATAGAACTGGAAGAAACTCTAATTCACATGTGCAATTTTTTCAGAGACTGTATCATTTGTGGAAGTTTGTTTTGATATCTCTAAAGATGGTGGCTCATAAATGTATTTTAGTAGGGATATTATTGTACTGAATTTGTTAGCTAGGAGATGATAAAGAAATTGCATAAAAACCTGAATACCTTTTAGTTACAACTTTTTTCAGGTGTACAAAAATACTACAGTATTAGAGGGATCTTTTAAATGCTCAATTTGCTAACTTCAAAGTGCTGCTTGCAGGTTTGTGAAATACTCTAATATGATTAGAATTGATTTTTTTAAATCTCTTGTTTGGAGGACCAGTCATTACGGTGTGATGAAAAGGCTGCTTTTTTTTTTTGCTCTTACAAAAAGACAGGCTGTTTAGTATAGACAGGTTTGCTTATGTTTATGGTGTTTTTATGGGTTAATTTGCAATTTTTGCTTTTATTTTTAACCCTGGTTTTCTCAGTCAGATAGTGCTGTGACTATCAGCTGCATTCTGTGGAATGTCAGGGAATTTGTGACCTAATCGTATCAGCTTCTGCCCCAGTACTAAGTTTTCTAAGTCTTGCTGATCTTTCAAAGGCAATTTCATCTAAATCAAAGAGTGCCAAAAATGACTCAGCCGAGCCCACAGCAATGAGGACCTGAGCTGTGATCACAGCTATCCCGCTGTTTATTTATTACATCCCTTCGAAAAACAGCAACAACAAATTCTTCATCATATCCACCTCAATGACTCGGTATTGGCCTTTGCTCTTAGACACAGCAATTGAGCAGATGCTGAATATGTGGCCCTTTTTATGGCCATGAGGGAAGCCAGAGGTGATGGAGGAGCCCTTTGTGTACTAATTAAAAGGACTGTCAGATAACCAGAGCAGATGGGACAAGTAAATGTCTGCACATGGATGGAGAGACAGTGGGTTCTTTCTTCTCTCGTGTGCGCGTGTGATCGTCTTGATCTTCTTTTCCCAACGCTATGGTTGGATAAGGCCTGGATGGTTTTATCTACTGTGTTGTACCACCATCTCTTTGGATGTCCATGACCTCTCTCGCCATGCACCCTTCCTTTGAGAATGATTTAAAGCCGTTGGTGTGGGGTCTTTCTAACAACACGGCCAAACCGTTGTAGTTGAGGCCTTTTGAGTAGTGTAGTGATGCACTGCAATTTCAGTCTTCTACAGATGTCGTCATTTCTTGCTCTGCCTCGCCTTGCCATGCCCAGGCTACGGCGAAGGAACCTCATTTCAAATGTTTGCCGCTTTTGCCCCAGGTGCTTTTTCAGTACCCATGATTTACAACGCTACAATGAACATTCTGTATAGTCTGGTTTTCATAGATGCGAAGGCCGTGTTTCCCAAACTTTTTCCATTGCTCCCCTTTCCCCCCGCGCCGCGTAATAAGAACTGGTCTGCTCTTCCTTCCCCTCTCTCCCCCCCCAAGCCGTCAGGCGTTGTAGGCAGGGCCGGGCTGAGTGCAGAGCGGGGGCTGGGTGGTGCTTCCTCCCCGCTGGCCCAGGGGACTGGCCTGGGCCGTGCCATGTCCCCCCGAACATTACTCCATGCCCTCCCAATTGTGATGCTCCCCACAGTTGGGGGACCACTTTTCTGAGGCTAGAAGGGACCATTGTGATAAACTAGTCTGGCTTCCTGGATAACACAGACCATAGGACTTCCCCAAAATAATTCCTAGAGCGTATTTTAGAGATAAACATCCAATTTTGATTTAAAAATGGTCAGTGATGGAGAATCCACCAGAACCCTTGGTAAAGTGTTCCAGTGGTTAATCACTCTCACTCTTAAAAATGTACGCTTTATTTCCTGTCTGAATTTGTCTAGCTTCAACTTCCAGCCGTTGGATTGCATTAGACCTTTCGCTGCTAGATTGAAGAGCCCATTATTCAATATTTGTTCCCCCTGTAGATAGTTACAGACTTACTAAGCTTCTCTTTGCTAAGCTGAATAGATCGAGCTCCTTGAGTCTATCACGATTAGGCACGTTTTCAAACCCTTTTATCATTCCTGTGGCTCTTCTGTGAACCCTCTCCAGTTCCTTAACATCCTTCTTGAGTATCGTGGTGCTGTCATGGTCTCTGATTTAAGGATCCAAATGTTTTTATTCAGGCATGTGAATGTTCTTCTGGCTACAGCTGTCTGCTTGTTGCTGTCATCTTCGTAGCGGTTCTCGTGTTATGATGGAACCCAATTAGTAGAAGCTGACTTCAGTGTCTACTCTGTTAATGACTAGCTTAGCCTGTTTGATATATTTACAGATATATGGGAGGGGGGATTTCATTTTAATGCGGGGGTGGGGAGTGGGAAATAAAGCACTGCTGTTTAGCAAAGGATGAAATTCATCTGTGGTATAGAACGCAAGCCCTTCGTGGCACTTAAGCTGCTTGGGTGTTGTATGGGATGGGGGTGGAGGAAACCTAGTGGTGCGGCTATGCAGGTTCCTCATCCACTGCCTACCATTAGAGGACCTCCTCATGTCAGTTGGTGTGAAGGACGCCCTTGGGAGGCGCTGCGGGCACTGCGTTTACTTTTGAAAATGTTGGCCTCAAACCCCCACAGGTGCCGCAGCACAGATGAGGTTGTTTTTCCACTCTGTAGCTGCCTTGCTCAGGTGGGTATAGAAGTGTGTGGAGAGGATAGATTTCAGTTCCCCAAACCCTCTGCATTCCACTCACGGGAGATAATGGTTACTTGGCCTCTCTGGGCATGGTTGCCATTTCATCCTAAGCTTCCAAAGTACTGTATGAAAATGTTCATGGAGGATAGGCCCATCAGTAGCTATTAGCCAAGATGGTCAGGGATGCAACCCCATGGTCTGGGTGTTCCTAAGCCTCTGACTTGCCAGAAGTCACATGGACACATTTTGATAAGTGCCCTATTCTGTTCTTTCCCTTTGAAGCATCTGGCACTAGCCACTGTTGGAAGATGGGACTGGGCTAGATGGACCATTGGGCTGACCCAATATGGCCATGCTTATGCATAGTCCTAGCCGGTGAGAGCCTTATATTTCTCCCCTACCAGGTCTATAGTGGTGTAACTCCCGATTTACACCAGTACAAATGAGAGGAGAATGAGGCACTGAAAATTCACAGTTCACAAAAGGAAAGAGCCCATACAACGTCCTATGTAACCAATAGTAATGTTCAGTGTTATGAATGTTGATTCAATTAATGAATACTCTAGTTCAGTCAGAAATTAATATAGTCCTATGGCCAGTATTATACAGAGGTTATGACAGATGATCAGAGTGGACTCTGCTGGCCTTATAATTCATATATCTTTATGAAGGCCCATCGTTCTGTATATATACAAACTAGGGCTGTCAATTAATCAAAGTTATCTCGAATGATTAACACAAAACAAGTTAACTAGATTTTAAAAAATAGTCGCGATTAATCGCAGTTTTAATGGCACTGTTAAAACAATAATAGAATACCAATTTAAATTTATTATGAATATTTTGGATGTTTTTCTACATTTTAAAATATATTTATTTTAGGGTTGCAGTTAACTCATGTGGTTAACTCAAAATTAATCATGATTAAAATAAATTAATAGCAATTAATTGCAGTTTTAATCGCACAGTTAAACAATAGAATAGCAATTGAAATTTATTAAATATTTTGGATGTTTTTTAACATTTTCAAATATATTGATTTAAATTACAACACAGAATATGAAGTGTACACTTTTAATTACTTCTGATTACAATATTTGCAAAATGACAAAAGAAATAGTATTTTTCAGTTCCTCATACTAGTACTGTAGTGCGATCTCTTTATTGTAAAAGTGCAACTTGGAAATGTAGATTTTTTTTTATTGTTGTTACATAACTGCATTCCATAACAAAACAATGTCAAACTTTAGAGCCTATAAGTCCACTCAGTTCTACTTCTTGTTCAGCCAATTGCTAAGAGAAACAAGTTTGTTTACATTTACGGGAGATAATGCAACATGCTTCTTAATTACAATGTCACCAGAAAGTGAGAACAGGCATTTTCATGGCACTTCTTTAGCCGGCATTGGAAGGTATTTATGTGCCAGATATGCTAAATATTTATATGCCTCTTCATGCTTCGACCACCATTCCAGAGAACATGCTTCCATGCTGATGATGCTTATTAAAAAAAATGCATTTATTAAATTTGTGACTGAACTCCTTGAAGGAGGATTGTATGTCTCCTGCTCCATGGTTTTACCTGCATTCTGCCATATATTTTGTGTTATGGTAGTCTCAGATGATGACCCAGCATATGTTGTTTGATTTAAGAGACTTTCACTGCAGATTTGACAAAACACAAAGAAGGTTCCAATATCAGATTTCTAAAGATAGCTACAGCACTTGACCCAAGCTTTAAGAATCTGAAGTGCCTTCCAAAATCTGAGAGGAATGAGGCATGGAGCATATTTTCAGATGTTTTAAAAGACTTTTGGTGGTTGCGGAAACTACAGAACTCAACCACCAGAAAAGAAAATCAACTTTCTGCTGGTGGTATCTGACTCAGATGATGAAAATGAACATGTGTCGGTCCGCTCTGCTTTGGATGGTTATCGAGCAGAATTCACATGGATGCATGTTCTCTGTAATGGTGGTTGTGAAGCATGAAGGGACATATGAATCTTTAGTGCATCTGGCCCGTAAACATCTTGTGACGCTGGCTACAACAATGCCATGCAAATGCCTGTTCCACTTTCAGGTGACATTGTAAATAAGAAGCGGGCAGCATTATCTCCTGCAAATGTAAACAAACTTGTTTGTCTGAGCGATTGGCTGAACAAGAAGTAGGACTGAGTGGACTTGTAGGCTCTAAGGTTTTACATTGTTTCATTTTTAATGCAGTTTTTTTGTGCATAATTCTACATTTGTAAGTTCAAATTTCATGAGAAAGAGTTTGCACTACAGTGCTTGTATTAGGTGAATTGAAAAATACTTTTTCTTTTTTACAGTGCAAATATTTGTAATAAAAAATAAAGTGACCACTGTACACTTCATATTCTGTGTTGTAATTGAAATCAATATATTTGAAAATGTAGAAAATATCCAAAAATATTTAAATAAGGTGTATTCTATTATTGTTTAACAGTGCGATTAATTGCACAATTAATCACTAATTTTTTAATAATGCAATTAATCACGATTAATTTTTTAATCTCTTGACAGCGATTCATTTATTTCAATTCCAACACAAAATATAAAGTGTTCAGTGCTCACTTGATGATGTTGCACTGTAAAAAAAAAAAAAAAAAAAGTATTTCCAGTATTTTCCAGACTACAGATTAGCATATTGTATGAAGGTTATGATTCTGAGGTGTATTTCCACTGAGAGTGGCAGAAATATTTGTAGCAACAACAAAATAATTCTTTTAGTATCAGGTACTTACACAATGAGCCAAACTGACATTAGGATAGAAAGATATACTTACAAACGCATTTGTAGTGTATGGATTCTTGATAGAAATGATACAACACAGATGAACACTTGGTTCATATACTAGATTGTGGCTTAGACTACACATCTGTGCAAGAGAGTAAGAGCCCTCACCCCATGTACACACTTATGTGGGCTACCTGAATCTTGGGTTCTGGTCCATTGGAGTAAGTTGGGCTTCTCACTTCTGCTTACTACTTCTCTGGAACAAATGGCTGGAGTCTTGCGCCAAAGTAGCGGAGTCAGTGCACAGGGCTAGTATAGGCTTGCAGCAAATCATCATCTCCCAGGAGCAAAGGGGGACGGTGGGGAGGGGGGATTGTTCCTTGGGAAGTGGAGAATGTAGGGATGTTTCTGAGTCAAAACACTTCTTTATGCTACACGTAGGGTAGTGAGGCTAACGTACTACCCGTAACAGCCTACCTTAAGCGAATTAATTATTGCTGCCCGCCGCTTCTATTTTGTTGTTGTAGTTTTGCATGCTTATGCAAGTGTTCATTATCTCAATTGTGTACAAAGGAATTCAGAAAGGTAGGTCTCGATTTCCCTTTCCAAGCTACTTTCATGCAAATGAAAGCGTTATTTGTAATAGGCGGATGGAGGTTGGAGTGGGGGAAGAAGTTTCACTCACCATCTCTTTCTAGATCCTAATTTAATAATGCCGTCTTCCATCTCACCACTGTAATAGCAGTGTCAAGCCGTGCTCTGAATCTTGCTGTAAAGATGCTGCTGTTGCTCCTGGGTTCAGTCAGAGCAGGCATCGTCCCAGATGCCAAGCATCCTCCCCCAACATAAAGAGGTAGACTCCAAAAGTTGTCATGAACTGAGCTGTGGGTTTCAACAAGAATGGCAGCATTATGGTTGTTTAATTTCCTAAACGAGTAAAGCTAAACTGGAATTAAATATAAAGCCTAAACTTGATTTCTTGCGATGTTTCATAGAATGCCCAAAATCCTGGGATAAAACCCAGTCTTTTGCCATAATGAATTTCCATAAATATTTCATTGATGTAATTATCTACTACTTGAAAGTATTCTCCTGCATGGCTTGTGCCTGATAAAAATGCTAAATCGGATTCATTTCTGAAGTGTCAATTTAAAGTGTAAGAGTGTGTGTGTGGCATCTGTAAAACCCATACAGAGGAAAAGAAATAAAAATATGAGTCATGCAGGAAACAAACATCTGATCTGTTTTCAGCACTCTAAGATGAAGTAGAAAAATGCCAGACCGAAATTGCAGAAATCTCAGCTGTTTGCTTGATTAAAATTGTATTTCAAATTGTGAGCTGCTGGAACATGTAATAATAAGGAACAAATCAAGTCTGCATACTTTTTTTTAGAGACTTGTGCTAGAGAGCTGCTACGTAATACTGCAGTGGGTCTGAAAAATCTTTCTTAAACCACTACAGAAACTACCATTCTCTTTAAGGATTTAGGGATGTTTGTGTGTCTGCGTGTGCTCATATGTTAAGTACTTTTAAATTTCCTCAACTGTTTGTAAGTGATATGCCCATGTCAAAAAGTTAACATTATTCTAATGATCTTGCCAGTGTGTCTCAGCGAACACATCTATTTCAAGAGGTGTGTACAAAACAACATTGTCTTGGCCACTTGCCCTCTTTCCCTCACTTTTATAAGTCTTTCCCCCTTTTATACTCTCTCCCTTTTGGTTCTCGCATCCACAGTGTAAAGGGGGGATGGGGGAAAAATGATTTCATAGACTATCGGGTTGGAAGGGACCTCAGGAGGTCATCTAGTCCAATCCCCTGCTCAAAGCAGGACCAATCCCCAGACAGATTTTTGCCCCAGATCCCTAAATGACCCCCTCAAGGATTGAACTCACAACCCTGGGTTTAGCAGACCAGTGCTCAAACCACTGAGCTATCCCCACCATGGAGGTGTGCATAAAGTGGAATCTGTCATTTGTGATCACTGGCTGGTAACTGGGCATCATGTATCAAAAAAGCAAGCTCTATGAAATCCTAAAATCCTCTTGTATACTTCATACCTCACAGAAGAAAGCAGTAAATTATTGGCATGACCAGGGATGAAAATCCAGCAGCAAATTCCCTCTATTATTATATCAGTATGTTTTCCCCCAGATACCCATCTCTGGCAATGACTAAAGTCTTTTCAGACTGTGAAACAATGTATACCGCATGAGTATACTGCTTATTACACTTGCTTGCAAACATGAGATGTCTTCTGTGTTGTAAAGGTAGCAAAGACAGGCTGCGTGTATTAACCTTGAATTCCACAAATGTGATCTTGTGGTAAAGCGAGAATGCTGCCAAATGAAGACAGAATAATTTGAACATGATAAAAATATATATATTTGAAACTAAATTTAGCCGGTGGTAATGATCATTTGATTTGCTTGCATTAAGCATTGTCACTTTGTACTTTGAGACTCTTTAACCAAAGTACCCAGTGGGTGGCAGTGTACTAGCTTTGGACTGGGAATGTGGATTTTTTTTTTTAAATTCTCAGGCTAGTTTCCATGGTGATCACTGCAGCTTTCTTTCATGCTTGTGCAGAAGTGGAGGGGTGGGGGTGGGAAAAGGCGAGAGGGCGATATTGCATTAAAACAGTAGAACAACCCATGGAAGCCACTCTAGTAAAAACAAGCAGCAGGCCCTGGAAATAAGAATGTAATAGAACCAGAAATCATAGATGTCTGAAGAGCTATCTCCAGGAAACCTTTTCTCTAAAGCAGTTGAAACAGATCTGTGAACTTGAAGAATCTTGTGAAGGAAGACAGCAAATGTATCTGTTTTAAACTGGGCTTCATGCACTGTAACTCTCCTGACTTTCTTGTCTTATATTAATAAGCTTAAGAACAGCCATATTGGGTCAGACTAGTGGTCCACCTAGCCCAGTCTCCAGCGGCAGCCAGTACCAGGGCTCCAGCAGAAGTGTACAGACCAGGGCAGTTGCCGTGATCCCTGTTGGCTTCTGGCAGTCAGAGGTTTAGGATTGCATCCCTGACAATCTTGGCTAATAGCCATTGATGGAGCTTTCCTCTATGAATTTATCCAGTTCTTTTTTGAACCCAGTTATACTTTTGACCATCACAACATGACACAGGTTGTTTGTGTGTTGTGTGCAAAAGTACTTCCTCGGTTCTTGTATTGCGAGAAAGGGTAAATAACACTTTGCTATTCACTTTTTCCCCCCCCACCAATCATGATTGTATAACTTCTACCCCCTTAGTCGTCACTTTTCTAAGCTGAATGGCCCTAATCGTTTTAGTCTCTCCTCATATGGAGGCCGTTCCATAGCCTTGATCATCGTTGTCCTTCTCTGAACCTTTCTAGTTCTTCTATGTGCTATTACATGGGAGTGAGCAAAACTGCACTCAGTATTCAAGGTGTGGGCATACTATGGATTCATATAGTGGCATTATGATATTTTCTGTCTCATCTATCCTGTTCCTAATAGTTCCTATCATTCTGTCAGCTGTTGAAACATGCTGAGCTGAAATTTTCAGCGAACTATCCATGGTGACTCCAAGATCTTTCTTGAGTGGTAACAGCTAATTTAGAGCCCATTATTATATATGTATAGTTGAGATTTTTTTCCCGCAATGTGCATTACTTTCCATTTATCAACACTGAATTTCATCTGCCATTTTGTTGCCCAGTCATCCAGATGCAATCAATAGGGTATCAGTACATAGCAAGACTATAAATTCTCCAGTATCAATACTTAGAATAATAACCTCTTTGATGAATAGGTATATAATATTGCAGTCTGAAATGGCAGGTAAATCATAGAATCATCCCCCGCACTCATGGCAGGACTAAGTATTATCTAGACCATCCTTGACAGGTGTTTGTCTAACCCGCTCTTAAAAATCTCCAATGATGGAGATTCCACAACCTCCCTGTGCAATTTATTTCAGTGCTTAACCACCCTGACAGTTGGAAAGTTTTTCCTAATGTCCAACCTAAACCTCCATTGCTGCTATTTAAGCCCATTGCTGCTTGTCCTATCCTCAGAGTTTAAGGAGAACAATTTTTCTCCCTCCTCCTTGTAACAACCTTTTATGTACTTAAAAACTGTTATCATGTCCCCCCTTCAGTCTTCTCTTTTCAGACTAAACAAACCCAGGTTTTTTCAATCTTCCCTCAGAGGTCATGTTTTCTAGACTTTTAGTAATTTCTGTTGCTCTTCTCTGGACTTTCTCCTATTTGTCTCTTGAATGTGGTGCCCAGAATTGGACACAATACTCCAGTTGAGGCCTAATCAATATGGAATAGAGCAGAAGAATTACTTCTCGTGTCTTGCTTACAACACTCCTGCTAATACATCCCAGAATGATGTTTGCTTTTTCTTTGCAATAATGCTACACTGTTGATTCATATTTAGCTTGTGATCCATATGACCCCCAGATCCCTCTCTGCAGTACTCCTTCCTAGGCAGTCATTTCCCATTTTGTATGTGTGCAACTGATTGTTCCTTCCTAAGTGGTGTACTTTGCATTTGTCCTTACTGAATTTCATCCTGTTTACTTCAGATCATTGCTCCAGTTTGTCCAGATCATTTTGAATTTTAATCCTATCCTCCAAAACACTTGCAACCCCTTCCAGCTTGGTATCTCTATGCCATTACCTAAATTATTGATTAAGATATTGAACAGAACTGGATCCAGAACCGATCCCTGCGGGACCCCACTTTAATATGCCCTTGCAGCTTGACTGTGAACCACTGATAAATACTCTCTGGGAACGGTTTTCCAACCAGTTATGCACCCACCTTATAGTAGCTCCATCTAGGTTGTATTCCCCCAAGTCCAACCCAACCCCCACACTCAGACCCCTCAACCATACAACAAACTCATTCCCTTCAACATATGGCCACCCACAAAGAGCCTCTCCAGCTGCTCCAAATCATACTCAAATACCCAATGAAAACACCATCTCAGATTTGCAAAGTAGTAACAACAGACTTTGAGTAAAAGCAACACATATGCCTCGATATCGCCGTGGCTGGAGTGTAGGCTGTATGTCTGAGTTTTGGAGAACCGAACATGTGCAGTGTGGGTGTAGTGAAAGGGAGAGTGTGGCCGTGGAAAAGTCTCTGGGGTGTTAGGATGTTGGTGTGGCAAGGCTTGTGCATTGAGATAAGTCGGGATGTTAATGTTGCCTTTGGTGGAGATTTCCTAGTTTTTTAGTGTTTTTCTATTGTAAGGGGAAAAAAACCACGTGCAGTGTTAACTCTAATACGGTGGTGTGTGTATGTGTATAATATATGCTAATATGTCAAACAGATGACAATTTAACAAGTCTCGAAAGACAATGGCCTACTTAGTCACTTCCTATTTTTCTTTCCCTTTATAGCCTCTCTCCGTGTGTGCTGTGTGGGCGTGTTTGACCCTACTGGTTCCCCTGCACACACGCAATGAGTCATCTTGCCACCTGAGAGCTGACAGGTCAAGTCAGAGTAACAGGCTTCTGTACAGGTGAAGTTTCCTGAAGTGACTTGTCTGTATAGAGGAGGAATGATTACCTGTTGCTGGCGACGGCCCCCTGAAATACAGAGAAATTTATTATATCAAACAAAGGTTCACCATCCCAGAATAAATAGCTTCCCTTTTACTATATTTAATGTAGAGCATATGAGGAGTCTGTTTACATTTCAGGCATGCTGAGTGGCTCAGGTTAACTTCAGAGGCATATGAAACCTTCCTGTCATAGGCAAAAATCTCATTCACATAACTTATTTTTTAGACCTGTTCAAGTTGTTACAAGCTGTTTGGGGATAGTAAAATATATTGCAGCCATGTGAAACTGTCAAGCGCCGTAGTCATCAATTCTCTAATAGTAGTTGCTTGACTTTATTACCTTTCAGAAATGAAGAGGAGAAAAATATTGTTTGACTTGGCGCAACCTGCTTTACTACATCTCTCTCTCAGGCTGTAGCAACAATTCTTACCACCATAAATGAATAAAATTCGACAAAAATATAACCTGCTTTTAGCCAAGATTTAATGTTATGGTAACCTTCCTTAAACCTAGAATTGGTATGCTTCTTTCCTTGTTCATATACAACTCCTGTTTCCAAATAAATTGGATAGATTGAAACTCTGTTCTTGAGGATTAGCAGAGGACTTAATTAAAAATCATGCATACCATCCCCAGGGAGTCAGAAATCCTAACACTTCTGCTGCTGAGCTCTATTCAAGCCTTATCTTTAAATAAGACTTATCTTATTCGCAGTGATCATCATAATTTTTCTCCTTTTACATGCATCAATTCATATGCTGTTGCTTATCAAAATATTATTATTATTATTTATTATTATTGGTGTTTTGGCCTTAAGTATAGATTGTGACAATGCATTAAGAATGTTTTTTATATATCAGAGTTGAAGACTAAGAGAACTAACCAGCAATAAATCTTTTAAGCAAATTCCCTGGGTTTTGTAATACTTCAGTCTTTTTAGAGATTCAAATTTCCCTGAAGGTTGAAGGCATCTGGCATTGGGATTTCAGTGTGGATAGTCTGTGAAATAAGGTATAAGAAATGAATGCCATTCTTAAATACTAAACTTCATCAGGAAGTGTCCTTTTTCATCCGTTAACATCAAGCTTTCAGTGCTGCATCTTATAACGCTAAATGTTAAAAATACCGAGGATCCAAGTGGTTTGGGCCACTGATATGGGATGAAGAGGATTCAGATATCAAGGTTATGGGTACAATTCCAGTCCAGTTGGATGGCCCATGTGAAATGAGATTGGTGTCAGTGTAGTTCCCAGTGAACATATGTCCATATAACATCAACGCATCTGGCATGGACTCTGAGATAGAAAACTGTCTCATAGGTGATTCTTTTAGTTTGGAGGCATGTTGGAAGGAGAGCATGTTTTGCTGCTGCCTGCACTGCAGTTGCTTCGTGAAGAGAAAACTAGACTCTGCTCTCCTTTGGGCATCTTTCAGTATGTAGTCAATGAGTACAGAATACAAATTGCACTTCATTCACACGCAAAGCTATGTCTGTGCACCTGCACATGTTTTTAAACTGGTGTTCAGTGCATTGCCAAACCTGGTGCTGTTCTGTGTACAGCATTGCTCAACTGTTGCAAATTGGAAGAGCGTGGATAGATATATGAATGTAGATGTAGAAGTGAAATGTCTGAAACACATATGTGCTCATCTGCCATTCTACTTTGTCAGAAAAACCTGACCAGGGGGGAACCCCCCCCCCCAACTGAAGGCGTATAATTTTTGTAAAATATAGTAGAGATGTCTGCCATTACTGGTATTTTAGCTGCTAAGATGCCTCTGGAATCTAAAAGTCTGCATTCGTGGAATGACCCATAAGGCTTAGAAAGCATATCACACGAGGCAAATTGATTTATATGAAAAACTGTAGCATTATATATTAAATCTGCAGAGGGAAAAGGTTTAAGATAAAGGTAACATTTTGATCTCTGGAAGATGATTTGATAAGTGAAATATACAGGAATTAAAACTTACCTTTAGTGATAAAAAACATTTAATTTATAATGTCTTATGCAACAGGGTTATTGAATTAAATACCAATGGATATAATCTAAAATTTAAGGAAAACTTGTTCTAGTTTTTGTTTTTGTTTCAATACAAGAATGATTTATGTCTGTTTTCCATAGCAGCTGATAAGGATCTTCCTTTTCTAGGAATTAGAATCAATCAAAATATTTAACTAAGCCTCAGCAAGGTAACTCTGTCAAGATTTCTCTTTTACCAATCACATCTTCACTTTGTAATATCATGCTTTGTGTGTGTGAGGAATGGTCGCAAATTTAAACAATCTTGTTGAATTTTAAACTGTACTTTCATAGGTGTGTTTTATTTATGCAAGCTGAAAGATTATCTTTAAAATGTTTCAAATGCATTTATAGTATTTTTATTTATTGTTGATTGTTCAGTGTACCGTTATAAAATACTTCAATATACTGAGCGTACACTAAAGTAAGTGTGTGTGTGTGTGTGTGTGTGTGTGTGTGTGTGTGAGAGAGAGAGAGAGAGAGACTTCTGCTGTATGCTAGGAGCATGTGACTGAAAGATGAGACCTGACACAGTTTCCTTCAAATTTGTGTGGGAGAGTCCTTACACAACTATGGGCTGGATTCTCCTTTCATTCAAACTTGTGTAAATTAGGATTAGCCCTGTTGAAGTCAGTAGCTTTGCAGTAATGCAAATGATAGTATTAGACCCATTAGGTTCAGAGAATCCCAGGTTGATAGTACAGTAGATAACCTCAGAGCTATGGACACTAGAGTTACAAACTGACCAGTCAATCACACACCTCATTTGGAACTGGAAGTACGCAATCTGGCTGCAGCAGAGAGACGCACATAAAAAGAGAGTACAGCGTTAAAATAAATACTAAAAAATAAAGGGAAAGTTTTTAAAAAAAATTGACAAGGAAATTTTCTGTACTTGTTTCATTTAAATTAAGATGGTTAAAGAACAGCATTTTTCTTCTGCACAATAAAGTTTCAAAGCTGTATTAAGTCAATGTTCAGTTGTAAACTTTTGAAAGAACAAACGTAACGTTTTGTTCAGAGTTATGAACATTTCAGAGTTACGAACAACCTCCCAAGCTGTTTGTAACTCTGAGGTTCTACTGTACTGCAGCTGGCAATGCAAATTCACATAGACTGATGCACAAATGTCATTTCATGACTCTTCGATACCAATGTAGCACGGTTCTTTTTGGCCACATGATTACCCTGAAATCCCAGACATGTTGCAGGTAGTCAAAATGACTTGCCCATGACTCTTAAGAAATTCATAAGGGTAGATATTCCAAGTATCAGGTTCCAATGTTGAATCATCTTGATTTCCTGTAATAAAAGCCTGTGCCGGAAATGCATGTCGGAGTATGTTTGCAAATCTGTTGACCAGATGAAAGAGTGGAAGCAATTTCAACTCTTGGTCACTGAAATAGTTCTCTCCTTGAAGTTAAGTAAGAATCTTCTTCTTTCACACTTCAACCTCCCTGGCCACACAATAGCAGATTTTAAGGTGGCCATCCTACAACAAAAAAACTTTAGGACCAGACTTCAAAGAGAAACTGCTGAGCTCCAGTTCATCTGCAAATTTAACACCATCAGTTTAGGACTAAACAAAGACTGTGAAAGGCTTGCCAATTACAGAACCAGTTTCTCCTCCCTTGGTTTTCACACCTCAGCTGCTGGAACAGGGCCCCATCCTCCCTGATTGATCTAACCTCGTTATCTCTAGCTTGCTTCTTGCTTGCTTATATATACACACCTGTCCCTGGAAATTTCCACTGCTTGCATCCGAAGAAGTGGGTATTCACCCACGAAAGCTCATGCTGCAAAACTTCTGTTAGTCTATAAGGTGCCACAGGATTCTTTGCTGCTGCTTCTTTCAGGGAGCCATGCTGCCAGTTTGACTGCACAATTTAATTATTTACCAAGCATTCCCCCGTTTTTTATTTAGCAGTACCAACCCTCAAGCCATCAGAACCAGGGTAATAATGTTAAGGAACAATTCAAGCCTAGATATGCAAATCAGCAATTTAGTTTGCTGATTAGCCTTCTTAATTATGCTAATTGTAAATAAACACCATAAATTCTGCCCAAATTCTGAGTCCTGGCTATGTGTGCAAGCAAAAGAGTTCCTTGTAGCATCTACATTAATGTGCTCAAAACTGCTTAGTCGGATTTCTCATTTCCCCCCCCCTCCCACTCCCCTCCTGAGCTGGCAGCAGGGGCCAGTTCACTTGAATCTGCACATTAAATACACATTTTAAGGCATGTTTCTTTTGGAAAGATGCTTTGCAATTTTTCATTTAAATCCAGACAAACAGGTCCTGCTCCAAAGTTAATAGCATATACTAAATTAACTGTTCCCACTGAACTTCAAGACGGACAAAGATTGTGGAGTTCAAAGATCTCCTATCTAAATGGGTCTTATTAAAGGCAAGGTAAAAGGAAGGGCAACTTAAAAAAAAATTAAGAGTTCAGCTTGGCTGCTTTAGCTTGGGCTAAATCCCTTCAAAATCTTTACTGTATTTCTCCCTTATTTTTTAATGCCACTAAGTTGTTCCATTTTACCCTTATTATTTAGTGGCAGCATGCTCCTGCTTTAGTACCCAGTTTCCTGTATAGTATATAAAGATCATTTTATTACTATCCATTTTTCTGCTTGATAAAAACACATTTTACACTTATCCCCAGGTCAGTGGAAATGGGGATATCTTTGGTCCTAAAGTGTAATTATTTGTAGTACTTGCTGTTTATTACAAGAATTCGTACAGCTAGGTGTTAAGGGTTTAACATGGGTTAGAAATGCACCACCTATGTTAAAAACGTAACCCCTAGCTATACGAATACTGCTTGAGTTGTGGACATCAGACCTGGACGCAGTATTCCAGTAGCAGTTATACCACTGCCATATAATATAACCTGTCAACTCCTACTCTATATTCCTCTGGCCTTTAGATGAGGCCTGTAGACAGTCAGCTCCTCCTCCCTTTGAAATCAGTAAAGCTATTGCTGTTGATTTCAGTGAGAGTGGGAACCAGTGGACACTGTGCGATCCAATACTGTGTAGCCAAGAGGACCAGAACAAAGAACTTGCAGGCACCGAAGTGTCAGACAGCAACCCTGCAGTCAGTAGAAAACCTTTAGCTTGCTCTAAATAGGGCCGAGTTTGGGCTAAGATGTAGGTCTAGTGAACTGGATTTCTAGATGTGGGGGCTTATCTCTGAGCATTCCCTGTCTAGAGTCTGTAGCCTTGAAGGAGATTCTGAAGCTCCAGATCATTGCAGTGCGCTAGCCCTGTGGTAACAAAGGCTTGGATGCTCATGGGGCTGTCAGCGCCTGAGGAAAATGGGCCTAGCCAGCCCAAGCTGGAAGAAGAGGTTTCTACTGTCCGCTCTTATCTGGAAGTCATAGGAGTCTAATAGGCCCTTAAAATCACAAATGGCTTTAATAATAGGTGGGCAAATGATATTCGACTGGTAGAGCTGAGGTAATGATGGCTAATTTGTCCAAATGCTTACCTGTGCCTGTCTTATGAGAGCTGAACCTAAGGCATCGGGTTTTCATCCATATCCCTCTCTCAGCCAGGCACGCGGGAAGTACAGACACGGTTCTGCTCAGCTGCGCAGAGCTGTGTATCGTTAGCATATCACTCTGATTGGTATTAGTGTTATTCACAGTAGCGTTTGTATTATGGTAGTGTCTAGGGACTCCATTTATGACCCAAACCCCGTTGTGTTTGGTCCTCTATAAATCCAGAACAGAGAGACACTCCCTGACCTAAGAATAATGACATTGCAAGTGTCCACATTGTATACCCCTGTCACTGGTGTCTTGGCCTCTGTGTTTGAAGAGGAACCAATTCTTGTCACCTGTAGGTTGCCGCAGCTGGGAAGAGCATTTGCCCACCAGTAGACTCTGATCTATCTATGAGGAATAAGAGGAACTCAGCGTCGCAAAATCCTGTAGTCAAGTTAGTAGCCACTATAAGAGCTGGGCATTATTCACGATTAGTTGAAGGGGGTCTCTGACAAGTCTAGCACCATTATCTGGACTGCAGGCTTTCAGGGGTCCAGCTAAGGAGTGGGATGGAAGCAGCATTTTTGTGTGTAATCAGCTATCTCATGGCAGTCATAGGCTTCTGGTCTCTGGGTGGTGTCACGGGATAGTCCAAGTTCTGTTTCAATACCACATCTTGGTCAGAACACCAAATAATTGTGGTCTAAGTGTTCTGTGGGCGTCAGATGCTTCTAGAGTGACTGCTGAAGGGGTTGTATGTTGGTGGCCTTTGTTTAAAACGCTTCCAAGCCAAAAATCTGACCTCATTAATATTGACCTAGTCCATTGGTCCTTTTTTCTTGCTCTTATGACTCATGTTGTAGTCAGAGTGCTACCGGTGTGGTGCTCTGCTTTCTCCAATGTTGATATCAGCTGCGTGCGTGTGTTCCCTCTGTGTGCTGCCCCAGCTCTTTGAAGATAGCTGACACAGCAGACTCGACGAGAACCCCCAATCACCACAGAGTCTAGCAAGATGCAAAGTCACGTCGGCTAGGTTTATTGCGAACATAAATGAACATAATGTAGTAAGTGCAGGCCCTGATAAAGGCCCAGTTGAGGCCTGAGGCCTGAACTTACTACACATGTAATTGTGATAGGTAGAACTGGTTGCAGTAGCGCATTAATTAATTAATTAGATGTATACAAACGCCTCTCTGTGAGACAATCTGTGGGTGTTTTCCCATTCTGGAAATTGACTATAGTGTCTATATTTCTTTAGGTATTCTGGTGGCCAACCAAGAGCTGTTAGTGTAGACCTTGCTTATTGGTGTCAGTAATTACTGGAGACTGTAGTTTTGTGAAAGTAAACATTTTGGGCATTTCATATAGAGCTTTCTATTTGTTACTGTTTTTAATCTCTTTGTATAGGCAAGATGAATGCTGAGACATCTTGTTTTGCAGTCTGCTGATAGCTTTTGGAAACATTGCTGGTATTGTTGTTTCCGCTTGATTGATCAAGTGAGTTGCAGAGAAGTTTAATTTCTCTAAGTTATTTTTCATGTTTAAAGCATTTTAACAAGAGTGGAACGTGCATTACCATAAACACAGCCCCCTTCTGTAAAAATTATCCTACTTTTGAACATCTGCACAATCTCAAAGGCATCTTATTTTTGTGTCAAGACGGCAGAGTTTATTTTGTGTGTGGATTTTGGAAGAGTACAACTACCAGGTTTGATCTAACCTCTAGCTTTCAACATTTATTTCCTCTCCAACTGGCAGTTCTTAAAGAACTGCGTACATTCACTCTATCTGATGCAGGCCCAAGAAATTAGAAAGATTCATTTTAAAAAATTTTTCTTAATTTATCTCCAGCTGTTTGAGAATACTCTGGGTCATAAAAAGTGTGTGAGAGAGAATTTTTTATGTGTGTGTGATATACAATGTAATTTGTACCCCAGGGAAATATAGTTTACGATGATTTTGTTGATAAGAGGGACATATCTGAGTTCAAACCAAATTTTCTTCTTCCAATTTCAAACATTTGAAACTTGATGCTATGCCAGACAGCACTGAATTTCAGATTCAGCCATCTTTGCACTGGTCTAAAGTTATGTCAGACTTGCTGTTTTAGGGTACGGCTACACTTGCAGCTGTACAGCGCTGGGAGTTAAACCTGTCTTCGTACAGGTGTGTAGGGAAAGTGCTGCAGTCTATCCACACTGACAGCTGACAGCGCACTGGCGTGGCCACATTTGCAGCATCTGCAGCGGCATTGGGAGCGGTGCATTATGGGCAGCTATCCCAGCGTTCAAGTGGCTGCAACGTGCTTTTCAGAAGTGGGGGGTGAGGTGGAGTGTGACAGGTACAGTGGGGGAGAGAGAGAGTGGATTTTTGGAGCCGACACTGTGTCAGCCTTGCAAGTTCCAACCCCCTTCCCCATCCCTCTCTCACTCACTGAAAGCAAACAGCAGCTGATAAGCAGCCTCCCCGAAACGGACCCCCACTCCCTCCCTCCCGCGCGCCGTGCCACTTCTCTCCTCAAGCCCCCTCTCTCCCCCTCTCCTCAAGTAAACTCTCTCTGTGGGCGTTCCAAAGGGAGCCCCCTGCCTGCCTCTGCTCATTCACAGCAAACAGGAGCTGTGTTTTTTTTTTTTGGATAAGCCGCTTTGGGAGCCTGGAGTTCACAACAAAATAAAGAGAGGCATCACAACAAAACAAAGAGAGTAATCTTTACTTAAAAGGATTATGGGAAGCTTCCGGAGGTCAGTTACAGCGTACTAAGATTATTCCCTGTTTACACTGGCACCCCAGTGCTGCAGCAGCGCTATTCTCTTTATGCCTCTCGTGGAGGTGGAGTACAAGCAGCGCTGTAGCCATGGAGATACAGCGCTGTATGTGCCTTGCCAGTGTGGACGGGGAGTGAGTTACAGCGCTATAAAGCCACTAACAGCGCTGTAACTCTCAAGTGTAGCCAAGGCCTTAGGTAAGTGGAAGAGCCAAAGATCAAAATGAACGTATTATGTACCACCTGAAACTGCACCATGGTTAGAGGATTTAACAGGGCCCATCTTTTATACCATTTTGTCTCAAGAGCAGAGAAGTTCTTTATCATTGAAATAAAATGGTCCATACTAGAATAAGCAGCTGAGGAGCTTTGAAGAATCTTGGAAGCTTATTATTGTAATTTCCAAACCACGTTTTGTTCTGTAGATGCTTTCAAAGTCCGAAATGTTAAACGTAGATCTTATGTAGTCATCTCAGTAATTTTTTAAATTTTTTTTTTTTAAGGATTGTATGTCCAGGCCTCTGGGTGCATTTGCATCTCTTTAAACACAATATCAAATGTTCACACTATCGGTTTAAGTTGTCTAAAGTGAGTAGTGATTTGGGTGCCCAATATGAGACACCTTACAGGGAAATGATGAGCATCTACTCTCTGAAAATCAGTCCCCATCAAGATGCCTGAAGTTCATGAGTTTGAAGCCCACAAAATGACTAGTTTTTTTGGAAAATGTACTGACTACAATGGGCAGCCGACTCAGTTATTCCCAGACTGTAAATTACCAGCAGCCACCTAAAGGGGGAAAACTTCAGAACAAGTTTTGAGCCTTTAACCATCCATTCATGAGGGCACGTCCCATCCAACACCACACCATAGGCAAAAGATATGACTAGCCAATGTACCATGCCACTAAGGTCAACAAACCTGGGCAACAAGGGGAATTAGTTTCCACACTGAGAGCATGACAACGCTGTAGTCAGGACAGGAGGTGTGATTTGTAGCATGTGTAGAAAACCTGAGCTTGCTGTGATAGAGGCAGATCAAAGATCGCTTGAGTAACGACAACAGTGGATCTGCAAGCAGGAGGGCGGCAGCATGAGCTAGTTTCCACATACAGGACCCTGGGCTACATACTCGGGAGGCTAGCTCATGTTCAAGCCCCCACGCCCTGACCCCATTTCCCCGACAGTGGGGGTGGACAGGGAGGGGACAGCCCCCCACTTGATCTGGTCCAGGGCCCCACAAAAGCTTAATCTGCCTCTGGGCTAACCTGTGCTGCCATCCCTGCACTGCTGCTGTTACTTGAACTAGCTGTGATCTAGCTAGATGAAAGTTGCCTTGGATATGTCACCATGTGCTGCAGTCATACCTCCTGATTGCCATGTGCCCTGCATGCCCTGAATCAGCAAGGCCTGTGCTCTGCTCCATCTCCTAAAGATTAAGAGCAAAGCTAAGCCCTGACTCTGTCTTGAAGGAGGGGATGATGTGACAACGGCAATGAAGACTATCATCTCTCTTCCCACTACCTATTTTCCGTCCCGAAATAAGACTGAAAGAATGTCCGCCAACATGTGCAGACTTCCAGTCTCATGTTGTGAAGTAGGTGACGAGACCCCAAGCTGATTTACAAGAATAATAGTCAGAGTCTATGCTGAAGTTGCCTCGGTTAAATAAGCTTAGGTGATTCCAATGTTACATAATCCGCTCCTATGGGAAACCAGAAGGTTAGAGAACTCGCGTGTGCAATAGACCAATTCTCCATTCTCAAAACCAGGTGGACACTCCTGAATTAAATTTTGGGGCTGACCTTTTGCCTGAGGTCAGGTACCAAAAGCTCTATTCGCTTTGCAAATCTCTGAGCCTGTCGTACTTTTCTAGAGGAAGCTGTAAGAATATTGGGCCAGCTGAATCAGCCATACAGGTTCTGGCAGTTCAAGCAAAGTTCGGACCTTATCTGTGCTTGCATCATGGGTGAGGATACCCTTATTCACCACTAAACAGCATGACCCAGCCAAAATTTGATTCACTACAAGAGGCTGTACTTCACTTCTGGGAGGAGACTACAAGGGAGGACCACAAATATTCAACCAAACGGTTGATGTCTGCTCATTGGTTACCTCTGCCTAGTCTCTATATCTGGTACTGACAGTCCTGAGATTCCCAGGTTGTTGATCTTCCCAAATCTTCAGCTCCTGGCAGCAGTGTTTCAATTTTGGCCATACAGTGGCCATCAAAAGGCTGTCACTGCCAAATTTGGCAGCATACTTTGGGACCTTCAAAGTAGGGAGCAAAGGACACCAGAGATGTTGCAATCAAATTGAAATAATTACATGAATTTCCTAAGTGGGTCATGCTTGAGCATCCGTGATCGTTCGATATTTTTCCTGTATTAAAGCAGATCTGCTGCCAGTGATTAAGCTTCCTTTAGGGAGCCATAATATTGCCTTTATTGATTTTTCTGAACTGTCGCTCCTTTTTAGTGCCCTTGAAGGACTCTGTCTTATTTACTGTATTTTTAATTAAAATCAAATGAGGGGTGTGGTGGGGAGTAACCCAACTATATGTTACCCTTCTATCCCGAGGATGAATTAATAGAAACAGTTGTATGGGAGACTCCAGGACAGGAAAACCTTGTACGATCAGTGCTTAGCGGAATAATAATCCCTATTTCTGCTATCATGCTTTTCATTAGTAGATCTCGAAGTGCCTACCTGTCTTTAATATATTAATCCTGACAACTTACTCCTGAGGTAGGGAAGTGTTATCTCCATTTTACAGATGGGGAACTAAAACACAGAGAGGTTAAGGGAACTGAACCAAAGTCTCCCAAGTCATAAGCTAGTTTCCTAACCATGGGAGCATCTTCCCTAGTGTTGGTCAGCTCGTGTGAAACAAATACAATGTAGTTTGGAAAATGGCTAATTATTTTGAAACTATGGAGAACTTTAAGCTTAAAAAATAGAATCTATCTGCTCTATGGTGGCATTAAAGGTCCCAGAGCACTCTCCTGTAGCGGTTATCCATCTGGCCTAGCTTTCTCCATCTTCATTGTTGTGCATTTGAATGGGTGCCTCTTGGCTGCCATCTTCCATTTCAGCAGTGGGGTGTGTGCGTGCTGTACGTTTGTGTGTTTAATATGCCGTGATGGCGAGTGCAGTATGAGACCCTGAATGAAATACATCATTTGGAAATGTGTTTTGGGAACCTTCAGGATGACAGCTGCTGTATAGTTAAAATTACATTTTTATTATTGCATTTTTCATCACATCAAATGGATGTTTAAGTTGAAAGTATTTTGCTTTAAAGCCACAACATACCAATGTACTGAAGTAAGATGTAGCAAATTAAAATAATAGCACATGAATTCACTGTGTTACTGTGTAGTTACATAAATTCCAATTGCAATCAAATCCACCTTTGATTTTGTTCCGCACTGAATTTTAAATAAATGAATTATGAATAGTCCCGAGCATTGTGTGATGTCTCTCATGTTTTGGCCATGTTGAACTGTATGGTCTCCAGTTCTGGGGGCCACACTTTTTCCTTAAAGTGGACAAATGAAGAGAGTCCAGAGGAGAGCAACAAAAGTGATAAAAATGTTTAGACTATCAGGAAAGGTTAAAACACACTCAGCATGTTTAGTCTTGAGAAAAAGAAGACTCAGGACTGTTTTAAAGAGGACAGGGATAAATTGTTTCTCCGTGTCCATTGAAGGTAAGACGATAAATATGAAGCTTAATCTGCAGCAACAAGAGGGAGATATAAGTTAGATATTAGAGGGGAAAAAACTTCTAACAATGAGGCTAGTTAAGCACAAGAACAGAAGGTTTGTGGAATCCCCATCACTGGCGGTTTTTAGGAATAGATTAGACAAACACCTGTCAGGGATGGTCTAGGTATACCTGGTCTTGCCTCAGTGCAGGGAGCTGAACTAGACGGCCTCTTGAGGTCCCTTCCAGCTCGACATTTCTGTGGTTTCTGAGAAAATGTTAATTTACAAAAATATTGTTACTTATCATGGAGAAGATTCAGGGCTAGATGTTTAATTCTCTACTTCCACCCTCTCAGGATTCAGGCCAGAGACCTTTGGGGCTGGGATGAGACAGCAAGGAGACAAGTTTAAAAAAAAAATCTTTGTGGAATAGGATTTTATATTTTACTGGAGGCATATCAATATTGGATGAACTCCTTTAGATCTACTGTGCCCATAGCCACTGCATACCAAGTGCTACCACAGCTAATCTTCAAAGAGAATATTCTGTCATCATCTGAGTCGTAGCAAGAACAGTTTCAGCTGAAAACAGATTGATGTGCCCAGGCTCTTGCCAAAGATCCTTGAATGCCATGCTTCATAATTTATATGGTGGTTGTTGCTGTTCTGTAATCCACATCATCAGAAGCTTCATTAGGTAAGAGGACCTTTAGACAATAAATACCACATTACTCCACGGAGGCATTAAACACAACACAGAGGAGGCATACTGTCATTCAGTAACAGGACTGCAGTTGCTGGTATTAGAACGGAATAGGCTTCATGCACAGAGTCTGCATTCCTCACAAGCGGTTCTACATTATACTGTGAATGGCTGGGTAACATAACTTGTAGAAAAATATATTTACTTCAACTCTATATCGGTGTCCAGTGAACCATAGATTTGCAGAGAAGTAGAAGACTGCATACAGCATAGAAAAACAGCAACAGTATTGAATAACAGTAAGATCAGGAACTGGAATTAAGAAGGCAATTCTCATTACTAGGGTCACACACACACACCCACCCACCCACCCACCCACCCACAGGATGTAGTGAAATAGCATGCCTTGCAGCTAATCCCTGGAAAGCCTCTGGTTACTTCTGCAGTGAAAACCAATATCAGCAAAACTCTTCCATATGAAAATGTGTTTGTCCAACCTGGGAACTCTGTAGGAAGGCAGCTGTAGCCTGTGCAGTTGAAGCTAGATTTCTGAATGTTTCCTCTTTGGTCAAGTCTGAAACAGGTCTTTCAAGAACTTCTCAGAGTCTTGAAACTAATCCAGTAAATTCTCTATAAATTAGATGGACTCATTCATAGCCCATCTTCCCACATTTAACACAACACAACTGTCACAGCTCTAGACACATTGCAATACAATTATAAGACACATTCTACCCAATGTCATAGAAATGTTAGCGTAATACGTTGATTGTGGAATGTCACTTTCTTCTCTGTGCCTCGTTTTCCCCATCTGTAAAAGAGGGATGATACGAGGGTGACCAGCTTGCACAACTTGCACAAAAACTAAACACCTTTGCCCCGCCCCCTGCCCCGCTTCTTCTCCAAGACCCCGCCCATGCCCTGCCCCTTCTCCAAGGCCCCACCCCCACTCACTCATCCCCCCTCCCTCTGTCACTCACTCCCCCCACACTCACTCACTTGCTCGTTTTCACCAGGCTGGCTCAGAGGCCTGGGGAATGGGAATGGGAGGGGGTGAGGGCTCCGGGTGGGGATGGGGATGAAGACTTTGGGGTGCAGGAGGGTGCTTTGGGCTGGGATCGAGGGGGTTGGTGGGCAGGAGGGGGATCAGGGTTGGGGCCAGGGAAGAGGTCAAAGGGTACAAGTTCTGGATGGTATTTACCTCAAGCAGCTCCTGGAAGCAGCGGCATGTCTCCCCTCCGGCTCCTACGTAGAGGTGTGCCCAGGCGACTCTGTGCATGACGCTGCCACGTCCGCAGGAGCCTCTCCTGCAGCTCACATTGGCAGTGGTTCCCAGCCAATGGAAGCTGTGCGGGTGGCACTTGGGGCAGGGGAAGCGTGCAGAGCCCCCTGACTGCCCCTACACGTAGGAGCCGGAGGGGAGACATGCCAGCCCCGCTGCATGGCACTGCCAACCGGACAGTCAATAGCCCAGTTAGCAGTGGTCAAAAACTGCTCACTTTTTGGGTCACCCTAACACTGACAGAAGGAGTTTTTTTTGCAGTGTCAGAACACGTATTTTCTCAAACATTAGCTATGTTGACAGAAGCTATGATTATATTTGGGCACTTTTTGGGGTGAGGTTGCAGATGTTTGCCTTTTATTTCATACTTAGTTAACAGAAACATTAACTTCATTAAAATATACCAAAAAGTAAGAATCTTTGAGACAAATCTGCCTCCCACCCTTCTCCCTCATATTTTACCTAATGACCAGAAGGCTTAGGGGCAAATACTCTAACGTAGCTTCACTGAATTCAACAAAAAAAAATCTTAATGATGACATCCTACATCCTTCAACAAATGTGCCACGCATGTAATCCATGGATGTGTGTTGCTGAATATTTTTTAATGTTGCTGATGTGGTAATTAAGGTTATGTATTGACCTGTGAGGGACATTAATGTTTTTATGTAGAGTTTCTTTATCTGTTGAAGGCAGAAGGAATTTCTTCATGAATATGCGGAGTCTCATTGGAATTGTTTTAGGTGGGGGTTGGGATTTGGTAAAGAGGTGTCCGATAACTTGGCGTTTGCTTGTTAAGTTTGCTCGCAGGGATGTCACACACAAACCGAACAAAATTCCTTTTTAAATTCCTCCATTTCACTCCGAGCAACTGAAATCTGCCTGGTCCTGTAAAATCCTTCAACACTTCTTCAGTGAAAGCCACTTTTCCCCCTTTCATCACACACTTCCCTTTGTCGCCCAGGCAGAGGTCTACTAGTTGAGGGTGAGGTCATCTTTGCATTTGCATTCCTGAGTCCAAACTCACCCATCTCCTTTTTAAAGTAGGCAAATCCAACCAGTCCTTAGGAATATGAAATCTGAAGTTGCTCCTTAAGAAGCATCCCACTTCCACTGCATTGCCAGCCACAGACATTCTGATTAAAACTAATTGTGCTTCACAGAATTTCCTAATGAGAATCTATCAGATTTGTTTAGGCCACCCAGTAAAGAACTTTGTCTTTCTTTGGTATGCAGTAGAAGCTGCCTTTTTATTCAGTTTTTTTTAAACCTTGTAGCTGATGTTTCACAGTTTTTATGTATAGAACACAGCATGAAAATGTGAGATAACGAGGTTTATTCTGCTGAAGCACGTTGTTCGGTATTATAGTTTTGTCGTTCATGGTTAATGCTGATCCAGAAAAGGTCCAATAATGTTGCAGTGCAAACAAAGACAACATGGAAATAGGAATAGAGGTTGCGCTAAAATTCTCAAGTTTGCACCACAGAAAGGATGAGCAACTATGGTTTTTATTTTCAGTCCTCGTTATTAGATTTTCATACACTGTGTCCTGTAGGAACATTCTGTATTTCAATTTATTATACAGCAAAAAGCCTCCTTTCATAATTTTTCAGTGAGCTAATTCTGAATTGCAGCCTCTGATCCTGGAAGGTTATTAATTCTTAATTATAATGGTGGTAATTTACTCTTGCATGAATGTAGCAATCCATTTGGAGGTGATTTATTTTTGTGAGAAATATGTAGTGAAAAGTGGTCTCTTCCCCTCCCCCCGAAGTAGCTGATTGATAAGATCGCAAGATTTATCTGTGTGTGTGTGTGACAAATTAAATGTTGTATTTTTGATGATAGTCTCTGTTTAGGCTATTGCCTGAGAAACTGAAAGTTAAAATAACTAACGTGAGAGGGTGTCCAAACTGAGGGAGTTGTACATAGTAAATACATAATGGAAGTAGTGGGAAATAAATCAGTTTTTCCAAATTATTTCAGTTTTAGCAGGAGAGGATTGGGTTTTCAAAAGGATTCGCCCAACTGTGCCTCCATTGAGAACACCCACTGACTTCAACTGGTACACTTTTCAAAATCCACAGGGCTTTTTTGGACGAGGGCTTTGTCTACACTAGCACTTTGGATGACAAAACTTTAGCCGCACCCCTGACCGACATAAGTTTCACTGACAAAAGTACTGGTATGGACAGCACTATGTTGGCTGGACAGTGTACCCTGCTGACATAGTTATCACTGCTTGTTGGGGGTAGTTTAATTGTGCCGGCAGGAGAGCTCTCTCCCACCAGCATAGAGTGGCTAGACAGGAGACCTTACATCGATGCAGGGGCCATAGTGTAGATATAACCTAGGATTTGAAGATGTGATGTTAAATGTTGTTTATCTCACTTGGCTAAAACTCTAGCCAAGACACACTATTGTAGTGTAACATGCCCTAAAAGTGATAGTGTTAAAGCCGAAGGTTCCTCCTTCCGGTCTAACTTGATCTGAAAATCGGGGGATTAAGGGGCTTGTCTTCACTAGGCTTTTGTATCGTGAGTTAATTGGTTGCCAGTTAACTTGAGGTAGTTAACACATTTGTAAAAGCTAATCCCTAAGGTCAAGAACCAGCATTTGTTGCCTGCCAATCAATTAACTTGAGGCACAAAAATCTAGTGAACATACTGTAAGGCAGTCTTGTACCTGCTCAGGGGGTTAAGGGCATAAGTGTCACAAATTGACGTTTGCTATATTTAAATGGCACATTACAGACCGTTAGGGTTCTGCAGTCCCATATCTGGATTCTGCATTAAACAGGACAGCCTCTCAGTTCGACGTTTTAAACTCGCAAGTGGCTTAATTTGCCTTTTGCTTAAAATGATGTTTTCTTTGTGCTCACATTTACTAGCCCTGATGAGAAGGGCTGCAGCTCTTCCCAAGAAACTGGCAGATGTCCCAGTAGGAAAGGTTGTGTTTTTCCAGCACCTGGCACTGGATATCCTGCACTCAGCCCCTGAACCTCAGTGTTCCCTACTCTTAGCTCTGCTTCAGAGAGTGGCGGAATCTGTGGGTGCATTTCTGCCACCTCAGAGGAATTGTTTGAAGCTGGCCATAAGTCTCTGGCAAGAGGCATTATTGGGGAGAGGAGAGGAAAATGCCTTAAGTACAAGGCTGTTGGCTGGGCCCAGCGTGCCTTCTGTGTTGGGTGCAATGGTGTCTAAATACTGCAGAGAGCTGGGTTCTTCTTCTCTGATGGTGCAATTCACCCAGGCCCACTGTAGCACCTAAGTCTCATGCTGGGGATGTGCAAGGGTTCCAGAACACAACAGGGAGGTCACCGTGCTGTCCCTGCATAGATTGGTGTGGAGGCTGCATTGGAGGTTGTCAAGGGTGATTGGTCCCTTGAGACCAGAGAAGAGTCTCAAGAATGAAGTGAACCGGGGAGCTCTCAGGTGGATGGTCTGGAGAGCAGAGCCCTGGACAAGGGCAGAAAGAGTCTGGGAACAGATTTGGAGGTGGACTCTCAGGTGGGTGAGCTGGAGATGACATCCCAGGAGTGGGCATGGAAAGCTACCTGAACCTGTTGTGATTTTGGGGAAAATGTTTTTTATCAGAAGGACTCTGGAGACTATTGAACATGTACAGGACTAAATTATGCCTAGAGGCAGGCTTTTGACTTGGACATTGAGAGAGACTGTGTTTCTTTACTGACTGGACCAAGGGGAAACTGAGGCAGGTGCACTTGTAGTGCCACAGGAGGGATTGAGCAGATGTGCCTTTATGTGATCCAGTGGTCCCAGTCCTCTGTGTAACAGACACTGATGGCCTTTGACCACCGTTCCCTCAAAGGGATAAGAGAGAGGCCCAAAGGTGTGAATTTAGTCTCCCCAGCTGCCCCATACCCGCTTTCATAGAGTCCTATCATCCAGCCTTTCGGCAGACACAGTGAATTTTCCCCTGCATGCCCCCATTATGAGGAGAGAGAAAGAGCTGCCTACAAACAGTTGAGGAGTCTCTAGCTATCTTTCTTAGGTTAGTGTACAGTACAACTTAGCTGTATGTTCTTCTTTGGGTATGTGTTTGCCACATGCACCGGTGTCAGATGTTTGTCCCTCAGTGGTATCTGTAGGGGACCAGCTCTGGTGCCTTCTGGAGTGGTGCATGTATTTACTGGCATATGGGGCGCTGTCGGCTCCTCCCTCCCTCAATTCCTTCTGTGACTGTACTGTTGAAAGTTGTATAGTTAATAGTTCCCTTAGTGTTAAGTTAGAATTAGTTAGTCCCATACAGGACTTAGCGTAGGGATGGGACATGCCCCGATCCCTGGGCTTCAAGCCTTGACTGCTGCAAAAGACCTATCCAGTCAGTGATCCCCATAGAAGTGTTTAGGGGAAACCCACATGAGCGCCATGTGTTGCATTTGCAAAAGCTTCAGGCCGCGGACCAAAAAGGAGTGGGACATTCATCTCCGAGCACTCCTGTCGAGCCCTCTTCCTCACTTTCTTCCTGATTTGATTTCTTTAATGGCCTTTGTGGAGCCTGCAAGCTGCTTCTCTGCCCCCCACACCCACTTCCACCAACACTGAAGCATCCTGCCACCGCATGGGATGAAGACAAGGAGCCATATAGAAAACTCAGGTCCAGAAGAAAAGGCCCCCATCAAGACAAAGTTTAATTTCCATGACAGGTAGACTGTGAGAGAGAGAAACTCAGTCCCAGGAAGCAGAAGAAGGCAGAACCTTCTTGGCAATTTGTTAAATGGGATCTCTGCTATTGTTTACAACTTTGTCAGACTTGTAACTCCTCCAGGTCCAAAAATTGTTATTAGAGTACTTCCTTTGAGAGTAAATAGAGAGAAACCTAACAATGCTTTGTTTCTCTGTCGAGCGGCCTTTCCCAGCGCTGTTTGGAAACACACAGACATTACGCGTGCTTTGCCATGGCTTTGAGCACCTACAGGAAAAACTGTACAGATGCTACGAAGTGAGGCTGGAGTCGCTTCTTATGCAAAAGCTTCTAGCTAGTCCTCCGTTATGGCAGAGATGCCAGAAACGTTAGCCAGCCCTTGTGGTGCTGCTTCCTGCTGCTTAGATAAGAGCTTCAAGCTGTCAGGCCAGAGGCTTTCAGGTAATCTGTCCGCTCTTCTAATTTGATTTTGTGGTGTATGAGTTTTCTAGTTTGATGCTCAGCAGCAGCAACACCTTGCTTGTCCTAATTATGTGTCTGCACGCTGCAAATGAGCTGATCTAATTTGAGCAAAATATCCCCTCCCATTCGCCACCTAATTATAGTGTGATCCACAACTGTGATCTGCATCATCTGGTGAGTTGATTCTGGCCTGTTGGATTGCCTTATTTTAGTGAATGTGGAAGTCCAGTGATAAGCAATGTAATAACTAAGAGCACTGTCTAATGCCTAAACATGGCTGAAATTTGTTTGTTAGAACCCCATGTTGCTGGGTTTCTCAGTCTCTGAGAAGTTATTTATAAAGATAAATAATGGCAGGCTAGTTTAGTAGAAAACACTTAATCAGCTATTTCCCTTTAGTTATAGATGTCTTTTCTTCAAAGATGTGTACTCAGCAAGCGCACAACTAACGTAGCTGAAACACCAACAGAACAGCCAGTTAAACCTATCACAAGGTTCTGAACAAAGAGTCATGTGTTTCTGGAAACTGAAGAGGGTTTTTAGCTAAAACCCAATGGCAATAAATTAAAAATTGCAAAGTAACTTTAAAACATGACTGGGGTCACTAGCCTCACATCTGATCTCTGGGTGTAGAACAGTAGAAAGTCTGTCTCTGCTGTAATTTCCCCAAAATTAGTAACAGCTAAGAAGAGTAGGCATTATTTTGATAATGAAGGGAATCTATCAATTTGGAGACCTCAATTAAAATCGTTCAAATGATTTTCTACTTAAAATATCATTTATTTATTTATTTACTTGTTTGCTCACTGAAGACCTCTATCAGAGTGACTTGCCATTTAATTTGCCTACTGGTGTTTGTCAGATAGATTTATTGGTATGAAAGAACTGGGTGTTTTTTTTAAAAAGGTACAATAGTTGTCTGATAACATACAAAGTATTTCTGCAAGAATCTAAAAAAAAAATGTGGTGCTTTAATATTTGTTAACATTTGTTCATAACTCTTCAGGAGCCATATCTGTGTTTGTCTTTAGTCCCATGAGGATTTGTCTTCTCCTTTTCAAATATTTCCCTTGTGCACAGTTGAGAGAACTAAGCAAGGTTTTTTTATTGTTGTTGTTCGGAAGGTAGTGGGTGAACAATCTTTTGTGGGCTCTTTGAGTCGTAGCATTATGTTACCCTTGTTGATGGATGAAGTGATCACATGGCACTGAGGACAGATTTCCTCAGCTAGAGGTATGTGCATATGATGCTGGATTTCCTCCACTTGTGGTATCTTTTGTGCGGTTAACGTATTGTATTGATTGAATCAGGGAATACTTTTGATGTGAAGGGAAGAGCTGCTTGTCTGCTATTGGCCCGAGGTTAGAGGTTACAAACTTTCCAGCCAATGAAAACCATTTGTGCTGATGTAGCACAAATTGCATTGTGTGAGCATCTTATGTTTTATAAGGCTTGGTAACTAAACAGAATACATTTCATGTGACTCAGGAAAAAAAAAGTCTTATCTAAAGCAAAACACACACATGCAAGTGAGAGGTACAGACTACCACAGAAGAGGGTAGGGGGTGGCTGATTTTAGCAGTCAAGGATTTGGATTTTGTAAAGTTTTTCATATGTATAATTTTGTACCATTGTTCCAAAAACCCCACAACTTCATGATAGTAGTGGTAGTAAGAATAGAAAGAAGGGATTTAATTGGGAATGTCAGGTAAGATCGCAAAAAATGTAAGCCTTGTGACCAGGGGCGGCTCCAGACCCCAGCATGCCAAGCGTGTGCTTGGGGTGGCATGCTGCGGGGGGCGCTCTGCCGGTCGCTGGCAGGGCGGCAGGCGGCTCCGGTGGACCTTCTGCAGGCGTCCCTGCGGAGGGTCTGCTGGTCCCGCGCGGCTTCAGTGGAGCCGCGGAACCAGCGGACCCTCCGCAGGCACGCCTGCGGGAGGTCCACTGGAGCCGCGGGACCAGCGACCGGCAGAGCGCCTCCCATGGCATGCCGCCCTGCTTGGGGCAGCGAAATGTCTAGAGCCGCCCCTGCTTGTGACTAGCTTGAAATACTACAGGGGAACACATGCAGCGCTGCGGCTGCGCCTCTTTGCAGTGACAGGAGGGGTTCCCCCATTGCTCTAGTTAATCCACCTCCCTGAGAGGTGGTAGCTAGGTCGATGGAAAAATTCTCTTCCTCAATCTAGCCCTGTCTGTACTGTGGGTTAGGGCAGCATAGAGCTGTTCCATTGTAAGTTTTCCAAATAGGCCATCCTGCAATGACATAGAAGCACAAATCCAATTGAAGGTCAATGCGAGTAGTGTGTCCAAATCACTTAGGTCCTTTTAAAAATCTGACTCTGAGAGTCCAAATCTCTTAGGGAAAAAAAAAAGTGTTCTTAACTCGAGTTGGCCAAGTGAAGGTCAAATCCTAGTGAAGACAAGGCAGGTGGTAGTTTTCACATGAGTTAACAGGTCAAGTTAAAGGCTAGGGAGCCTAGGGTTTCACTTGACTTGCTAAGTGATGTGAAAACTACAAACTGCCTTGTCTTTACTAGGAGCTGACCTTGAGTTAGGGGCACACCTTTTTTTCTAGTGAAGAGAGAGACTCAGTTGGGTTTGAAAAATCTCTGCCTAAAATACTAACACACAAAGTAGAGCCTAAAATGAGTGGACAGGCACTATCCCTTGTGCACAATGAGATTTCTTCCTATTCCAATTTAAAGCCATTGGTAAAAGAAGGATTTTCAAAAGCACTTTTCGCATTGGCCCTGCTGAAGTCAAAAGGCCAACACTCGGTGCTTTTTGAGAATTGCTCCCTTAAAGCAATAGGAGAGAGGAACTCTAACCTGGATCTTAGATAGGAAACCGAAATAAGGAAAAAAGGGAATATTTCAGTTGATTAATATAAACTGTAAATTATGTCAAGTATCAGGGGGTAGCTATATTAGTTTGTATCCACAACAACAACGAGGAGTCTGGTGGCACCTTAAAGACTAACAGAGTTATTTGGGCATAAGCTTCTGTGGGTTAAAAAACCCATTTCTTCAAATGCAACTGATGAAGTGGGTTTTTTTTACCCACGAAAGCTTATGTCGAAATAAATCTGTTTGTCTTTAAGGTGCCACCGGACTCCTCGTTATTTTTATAAATTATGCATTTCTATTCAAGCCATTGTTGCTTAAAAATACAATTTTGGTATAGTTTTCAGTTACCACTGTGCATTTAAAATGTTGGTTCTTTTACTGTTCTAGAGAAACTACATTTAATTGTGTTCTATGTAGATCTAAATATATGCCATTGTTGCATGGTTTTGAATACATTCATAAATGTTTAACCATCTTAGCAGCTTATTCACACATTTCCTTACACTTAACTTTCCCTTAAGCGCCTCTAAACTTTTAGTGAGGTGCCACTTTTCCCTACAACCACACAGTTATGAATTCTTAATGATTACAGATACACATTCAGTGAAAGCAAAACAAAGTAGTTTTGTAGTCCCTACCTTCAAATTAGTTCAGACACCAGCCAAAATTTCTGATTTGCTTAAAACATTTGGAGGGGTGAAGGAGAAAGAGTTGATGGTTTTCACTTGTATACTTCCCCCACCCCCACCCCCCCATCCTTCTCAAGATGGGCTGCAGATCTAGAAATGTTCTGAATGAATTAACCTAGAAATGAACTTCCTGACATGTTACGATTGGTTTTACAGCCGTGCCTAAGGTGCCTGAGTGAGAGCGATGCATCATCGTGCTAGATCAGGGGTTCTCAAACTGGGGGTCGGGACCCCTCAGCAGGTCGCGAGGTTATTACATGGGGGGGTCACAAGCTGCCAGCCTCCATCCCAAACCCCGCTTTGCCCCCAGCATTTATAATGGTGTTAAATATATAAAAAGGTGTTTTTAATTTATAAGGGGTCGCACTCAGAGGCTTGCTATGTGAAAGGGGTCACACTAGCCACTGTGCTAGATGATCGGTGGATGCATAATAAGAGTACCTGCCCCAAAGTGCTTACAGTCTAAGAGAGTCCTGATCTGGAAGAGCTAGTGTTGTTCCCATTTTACAGATGGGCAACTGAACCACAAATGAATTACCTGTCCTAGGTCATCAAGAAGTTTGACAGAGCCGGAGATTGAATCTAGATTGTCTGAGTCCCAGCCCTGTCCCTTAACCACAAGGCTACCTGTGATGGTTCTCAGGATACCTGCGACCATGAGTTGCCTTGTGACCCTGTGCCTCCAATGTGAGGGCATCTTGCTTGTGGTAGATGGGTGTTAGCTCCCTAACACCACTAGCCTGTCAGCCACTCAAGCCCTCTCCTCTGGGCTATGCCAGCCCTGTCTTCCCCTTGCAGACTAACAATAGGTGCCCCCAGTCTCCAAGTTCCTTTGAATCATTCCCCTGTGGTATCCTGCCCCTGAGTCTGGCTACTCCCAGGAATCCCAGATCCTCTGCCCCCAGAGAGCAGGGTACCCCAGTTTACCAGTTTTACCTTAAACCTCCACTCCTGTTACACACGTAGCACTTACAATGAAACACAATAAGGTTTTATATAAAGAGAATAGAGATTCTACTAGAAACAAGAAAGAGTGGTGGGAACAAATGGTCTACGGTGATTAGTAGTTTCCTTTCCTTTCTAACAAAGTAGGATTTACCCCCAGTTCAGTCTGTGGCACAGCTGGCTGGCTTCCCAGGGACCAGTTTTTCATGACAACATCCACACACTCCATGATGTCTCCTCAGTGAAAGGATGCTGAGGGAGTTCCCCCATAGACATAATCAGTCTTTTGTCTTTATTCGTAGACATAGAAGTTGCTGAGCTCAGCATTTCAATGCCTAGCTGGTTTAGGAGCCCAAATCTCATTTCAAAATCATTTGAGGCAGTTGGGAGTTTAAATTCCATCAGCTGTTGTTGGAATTTAGACTTCGGGGTGCCTAAATCACACTTGAAAATGAAATTTTGGATCCTAAATCAGCTAGGCATTATGACACTGAGGGTAGCAGTGTCTAAATATTTTTTTAAAAAATCTGGACCTATGAAGGCAGAATATGGTTATAAATAGGAATGTCAATTTGCTTGAAGACATTTGGTGCAAGTTTGTTTAATATCATGTGTATTCAAAAATTGCTAGATATGCAGGTGCAAAAACCACTATAGCTTTTTCTGTTCCCTTCAATGTTCTAATGGTCTCTATTAACATGAAAATCATTTAACAATATATAAAGTTTAAATTACAGTAGGTAAATTACTGTTTTTCCTATGTGCAATTCTCATTACACGGTATAAGTGCTGTAGATAAGATATACAGCACATTAAAATTCATATTTCCAGTTTTAAAAACCTATTCATGGAGATGAATGTGTTCTTAGTTGATTACATCTCCTAAAATTCATGCTCAACGCACACACTCATTAGAGGAAAATTGCTATGTTAGTCCACAAGAACGTACGTAGCCAAGGAGAAATTAAACAACAAGATTAAGGTGGAAGGGCTGCATGACCAGCACATAAAAATAAAGATGAGCAGTTTCATTATGACTTGAATTGGTTATTTAGAGTGAAGTTCTGCTGATGTTCAGAAATGTCAGTGCAGCTATAAAATGGTTTTGTTGTAATTAAAAGCTACTAAATTGAAAAGAGCTGGAGATACCGTGTGTGTGTGTGTGTGTGTTGTAGCTTCAAAAACTTTATTTAGTCACTTTTTAAAGGTAGAGATGAATTGATAAATGAACTTTTTCTTTAATAAAGAAAATGAGTATAATGAAATAGAAGCACTGAAATCTAAAACGAATATGCATTAAAATGTTTTATTTAAACAGCCTTGGATTCAGGAGGAGCATCAGAACATTTGACTTTTACTTTGCAAGTAAGTTTTCAGGCCAACATTTTCAAACGTGTCGCCAGAATCCTTATTTAGGCTCTCTGATTTTCAAAAGCATGGAAGATGCAGCGGCTGGGACCTGCTGGGTGCACAGCTCTTCTGAAAACATAGGCCACTTACTTAGAAGATCTCAAGCAGTGGTCCTCAACCTGTTTACTGTGGGGGCCACATATGCAGCTTTCTCTGTGTTACATGGGCCGCATCCATTCAATATATATACTACCTGTATGGCCCTGAGGATGTCACATGGGCCACAGCTGTGTGCTGATTGGGCTGAGAACCACTGTTCAGAAGGATCTGAAGGGGGAAAGTGTAGGGGCTTTAGTAATGAATGAGTCCAGGAAGGTCATTCCAGGCACAGAGGGCTACTTGCAAGAAATGAAGATCGGTTTGGGAGGAGAGGGAACTGGGCACGTGTAAGCAACGGTGATTTTTGTTACCAAAAGCAGCAGAAGAAGAGGGAGAACTGGTAGCACACATGAAAATCTCACGTTATTTGGCTTGGAAAGTGCTAAGGGATCCTTTGTTGGAAGGAGGGGTTAGAGTTAGAAATACATGAGCTGAAGAAGATTCAGGTATAAAAGCTGAGGCATTTTGCACCTCAGACCTTTTTTGGACCAGAATATCCTCCTTGATGACATTAATGATGCAGAGACGTTTTTCTGTCAAATATTTTCTGACAGTTCAGTTGCCAAAAACCAGCGGCGGCTCCAGGCACCAGCACTCCAAGCGCGTGCCTGGGGCAGCAAGCTGCGGGGGGCGCCCTGCCGGTCCCTGCGAGGGCAGCAGTCAGGCAGCCTTCGGTGGCTTGCCTGCGGGAGGTCCGCCGGTCCCGTGGATTCGGTGGCTATTCGGCGGCGGGTACGCTGAATCCGCGGGACTGGGGACCTCCCGCAGGCAAGCCGCCGAAGGCTGCCTGACTGCCGTGCTTGGGGTGGCAAAAAAGCTGGAGCTGTCCCTGCCGAAAACATTCAAGTGGCAGAACGCGCCTGTAATTACTAACAACATGCTTGCCATGGAGTCTGAAAACTCCCTCATGAAAGCCCTAAACGGCTCTTCACGTTGTCTAGAAATAGCAGCAATAACCATGGTAATAAGCTCTTTGCTGCTGAGGTTTGATCCCTTTTGCAGATAGGCAGCAATATAGTCTGTTGATTTTTCTGTAGCTGCCGGCACCGGGGCTGCAGCCTGCTCACCCCCACTTTCCACCCTGTCTAGCCTCCTTCCCCACCAAACCCCCGCACGCCGTCAAGCTATTGTCTTTCCAGCCCCACTCACCTCCCATCATCCAAGACAAGGCCAAGGCTGATTTTGTGTGGACTGGGGAGGGGTCCCACCTCAACAGTGCTCCCTGGGAACCGAAATGGGCTTGGATGTTGCCTCAGTAGGAGACAGTTTTGCCTAGTGCAGTGGCTCGCAACCTTTCCAGACGACTGTCCCCCTTTCAGGAGTCTGATTTGACTTGTGTCCTCCAAGTTTCACCTCCCTTAAAAACGACTTGTTTACAAAGTCAGACATAAAAATACACAAGTGTCAGACACATGAGTACTAAGAAATTGCCGACTTTCTCCTTTTTACCATATTATAAAACAAATCAATTTGGAATATAAGTATTGTCTATATATTTCAGTGTATAGTGTATAGCGGGGTGGCCAAACTTACTGATCCTCTGAGCTGCATACGATAATCTTCAGAAGTTTGAAAGCCGGGCGCACCTGCTTCGGCTTCTGCTCCGTGGCAGGTAGTGGGGCTTGGGCCTTCAGCAAGACTGGGGCTGAAGCCCCGAGCCCTGGCAGCCCCCTCCTGCAGGGCTAAAGCCCGTAGTTCCCTACCCCACTAGGCAGAAAGCCCTAGCCCCACCACAGGGCAGAAGCCTGAGCTTGCCCCTGCCCCAGTCTGGTAGGTGGGCTTGCAAGCTGCAGTTTGGCTACCCCTGGTATATAGAGTAGTATAAAGAAGTCATTGACTATATGAAATTTTAGTTTGTCCTGACTTCGCTAGTGCTTTTTATGTAGCCTGTTGTAAAACTAGGAAAATATCTAGATGAGTTGATGTCTCCGCTGGAAGACCTCTGCGTACCCCCAGGGGTATGTCTACCCTTGGTTGAGAACCACGGGCGTAGTGGTTAGAGCACTGGAGAGTGGGTCAGGAGACCTGGGTTCTATTCCTGGCTCTGTCACTGGCCTGCTGGATGATCTTGGACAATTCACTGCCTCCATGTGCCTCAGTTTCCCCATCTTTAAAATCAGGATAATGAGACTGACTTCCTTTGCAAAGCACTTTGAGATCTACTGATGAAAAAACCTAGGTAGTATTATTTACTCACTGACAAGCCTGGCTCAGGTCTACACTGTAAAAATTATTTTGGCCTAGCTACATCGTTCAAGGCTGTGAAAAATTTCACTCCCCATGTGACATAGTTAGGTTGACCTAACCCCTGCTGAAGACATGACTAAGTCAACGGAAGAATTTTTCCTGCCTAGCTACCACCTATCGGAGAGGTGGATTACCTACATCGATGGAAAAACCCCTTCTGTCGAAGCATCTACACTGCAGCAGCGCAGCGCCATAGCTGTGCCACTGTAGCTGCTGTTGTGTAGGCATATGTCTAGTGAGCACAGACAGTATCACCCATCTAGAGTGGTAGCAACAGCTCCACGGGTGTCCTAGAGACAGAGCTCTACGGCCCTAGGGCATTGCCTGCACAGATTCCTAGCTGCCTGCGATCCACGTACATTCGTGTCCATGACACCCATGTCTTTGTTTCAGACTCTGAGGCCGCTGGCAGCGATAGGTTTTCCTACCTTCCACATTGCACCTCTAAGGTAGACTTTTAATGACAGAGATTTTAGCTGTCTGTATTAAATGGGAAGGACTTTATTGATTATCCATGGGTAATATACCATATCTACTGCACATGCATAAAAACAACTCATCCCTTGAAGACTTTAATGCAGAGAGAAGGGATTCCCCCGGGCTTGCTCTTTGCTGGCCTTGCCATCTTTGTCTCTTAGCAAGGGAGAATTATGCTGTTCCTATGGTGTTTGCTTTTATTAAAGCCATCGCTTCAGCACCTTTGGCTTTTGGTGGCAGTTCAAAATGTAGGGAAAGGCTAAAGAGCTGCGAGAGAGCAGAAGTTAAGTGCTGCAAGCTTTTCAAATACATTTCCCCCAAGATGGCTGCCAAAGGGTAGTCCACTCGCTTCCCTGAAGACTGTTAGCTTTTCAGGGAGTGGCCAAGTCTTTATGTATTTGAACCTTTTGGATGTTGCTGCAATGCAAACAATAAGAATAACAGTAATGTATTGTTTTAAGTTTAGAAGACAGACAAAAGAGGAGCCAACAGAGCACCTTTCCAAATGAGCGTTTGTTTGTATTAAAATTGCACCGGGGTGGCTGTATGTCTTTTGCTGCCCCAAAGACGGCAGTCAGGCGGCCTTCGGCGGTACGCCTGCGGACGGTCCGCTGGTCATGCAGATTCGGCGGCGTTTCTGTGGGTGATCTGCCGGTCCCGCACCTTCGGCGTACCCGCCGAATTGCCACAGAAGCCGCGGGACCAGCAGACCTCCTGCGGGCGTGCTGCTGAAGGCTGCCTGACTGCCGCCCTCACAGCGACTGGCACGCCACCCTCCGCAGCTTGCCGCCCCGGGCACGCGCTTGCTGCTCTGGTGCCTGGAGCCGCCCCCAAATTGCGCTTAGAGACTCAAACCAAATGACATACTAAGGCCTGGTCTACACTACACAGTTAAGTTGACGTAAACTGCCTTGCATTGACCTAGCTCTGAAAATGTCTTCACTTAAATTTGGCTCCTGCTGAAGTAAGTGCCTCTCTAGTCTGATTTAGTAACACCACTTCCCCGAGAGGTGTAGGGTCATTCCGTGTAATTAGGTTGACGCAGTGTCCGTGTAGGCACTGTGTTGCTTATGTTGACTGTCACTAGCTTTCAGGAGCCATCCCAAAGTGCCCCAAATTGACAATACAATCGATAGAATTGCACCTGATGACACAAGGAGCCATTTGTGCACACACAAACTGTTTAATAACTGTGGTGGCTGTATGCTGACATGAGTTAGGTCGACATAATTTTGTAGTGTAGATAGGCCCTAAGAGACCACCCTTTCCCAAAAGAGTTCACAATCTAAAGGGACAAGATGAAGGATGGGAGATGAAACAGAGGCACAGAGAAATGACGTGACTAACCCCAGGTTGTGCAGCGGGACAGTGTTCGAAGCAGATATAGAATCCCAGTTTCAGGACCCCCAGTCCAGCACTAGATCACTCTGAAGTAATTGGGACTACAGACATGCTTAGAGGTAAATGTGTTTAGCATAAGTTCCACCTTGCATTTAGCAGTGACACTCTTAATTTCCTAGACCCGAAGAAGAACTCAGTGTATGCTCAAAAGCTTCTCTCTCTCACCAACAGAAGTTTGCCCAATAAAAGATGTTACCCACCCACCTGGTCTCTATAATATCCTGGGAACAATATGGCTACAATAACACTGTTTGCAACATTGGGTCACATTCAGCGTTGATGCTTGTTAGGAGCAAGAAATTTAAATACAGACTTACTCCCCCAGTTAATAAAGATTCCTTTATCTTATGAAATTTTGTTTCATGGTATGATTCTTGAGCACTTTACAGATACTGCTTTAGAATATAAATGTCTTTGTTTCTGTAAGCCTTGTGATTCAGAAGTGTTGAAGTTTTAACAACTGTTTATACAAGATAGAATGATCCAAGTTTTAGTTTATATAACTTGAATTTCTGGGACACTCTAGGAGACAAATATTTGAGCATTGGCCTGCTAAACCCAGGGTTGTGGGTTCAATCCTTGAGGGGGCCACTTAGGATCTGGGGCAAAAATCAGTACTTGGTCCTGCTAGTGAAGGCAGGGGGCTGGACTTGATGACCTTTCAAGGTCCCTTCCAGTTCTAGGAGATTGGTATATCTCCAATTATTACATTACAACTCACAACTGATTTACAAAAAGAAAAGTAGTATTTTTGATAAGTGGCTGGAGAAATTTTGTGGAAAGACTTTATTTCGCTGTGACTGTTGTATTTGGAGAACACAAATGCAAACAGTGGGAGAACAGTTTTATGATTATTAAATGTCTAAAATGGTGATTCTTTGCTACAGAATACTACTTATAACGATTTGTTTATTTTCATTGAAATGAAAAATTTCTTTATTGATTTGAAGAATATTGATGATTTTTCTTTGTAACCTAGAAAAATAACAAATGATTCATTTTCTTATAATAAAACTCACTTGCACAGCCCGCCAAAAAAAATAAAAATCATTATATTGACCAAGTCCCGCAGATATATTCTTGTAAGCCTTACATTTATTTAGTAAACAAATGCAAAAAAAAAAGGGGGGGGAGGGATTTATCATTTAAGCTACTGATGCACTGCCAGTTCTTAAAATTTCCTATTTAAGTATCTGTCTTTGATGGTGTAAATACTTAAACTCCAAACTTGTGCAAGCTGTTTTGCTAATTTCCATTAGCTTTCTTGCACATCATAGCAGATATTTGGTAATAAGTATGGACAGGTCTTAGAATTCTTAAGGCAAGGCTTTAGCTACATTCTTAGAAATGCTTCTGCATTTGGTATGTAAATGCTATAAGAACATTTCATGAATGCCAAGTAAATCAATTATTTTTTGTTGATTGGATTTAATTTAAGATTCTGAGTTAGCATGTTTCATAACCAATGTCTGCAGGTTTTTTATATTGTAGGCGTCAAAGATGCAACAATCATTGTTTTTATGTAAAATGAATTATTAGTGCATAGTTTGGGTTTAGGTTTAAGCTCTCATGAGTGTGAGAAACAGTGAAGGCTGCCCTGCAATGCATAATAAAGGCAGGTCCTATATTGCACTTTCTGACACAATGCTATTAATTCATTTCTGGCCTGACAGGTGATAGCTCGGATCTTTCAATATTGGGCCTCTCCAAAGCGAGAGGATATTATTTATTTTGAAATGTGTCGTATAGTAGTTTTCGTTTAAGTAGAAAGCTGTCCCGTCTACAGACCCCACCAAAGGTATTTCTTTCGTTACCTATTTTGTTTTGAACCAATGTCTCCAACAGCAAATGGACTGAGAGCATTGTCTCATAGCTTCACTCTCACATTTTGCTATGAAAATGGTAACACGTTAAATTTGGTTGTGTCATGACTTGCCCAGTGGGTTGAATGATGGGAATCCAATTTTCACTCCCTACCTATTTCCCCCTCCCCCAGCTTCCAGACAATTGATCACTCCATTCTCAGACCAGCAAAGTCTGTGGGAGCATCCTTAGAGGATAGAGAGTCCATCTTGTCATTTCTCAGTTTTTCCTCTGCACCAGATGAAAAGTACTAGGGTGGTTTGGAACTGAAGATGTCCATGTCTTGACCGGAAAGTGAAAGAGTGGGAAATGAAGTGGGTTTTTAGGGGTATTTGTCAGAGGACTATTTTTATTTTATTGTTTTTCCTTTCACTTTTGTGTCACTTTGAAGTATTTACATGAATGTAACCTGTTTGAAAGGTGGTTTTTGATGGGCTCTAATTTTAGTCAGTGAATGAAAACTTTTTAAGTATTCTATTTTTTTTAATAAAAGGAAATGATGAGAATATCAAGTGTATTTTTTCAGGCTAGGGAAGTTAACTGTAATCCTGGAGTTAATTAATAGAAATACAAACGGAAGGCTGTAAATGAGAGATTGAGGTGAAGAATTGGTCAGATCACTCCTATGTGTACTATAGCTATAAAGCAGTTTGGTGTTTCAGTATGAACAAATATTTCCATTGTCCTCGAGAGAGTTTTTTTCTCATTGCAGTCCAAAATAATAAAAGAGGGGCATGGCTTGAAAATCGAAACAGTCTTCATGTGGAAGGAACATTTTGGGACTTTCTAAATAAGATATAAGTATGGAGAGGGATATTAAAAAAAATACATCCTTTGAAACTTCAAGGGGGCTTGAATATTTTTTTAGGATTGATGAGCAATGCTTTCGAGTCTCTCATGAGCATACAACTCCTGGGACCACACCCTCTTCACCTTGGCTGAGTCCTCGTTGACCTCTTTAATCCTTCAAGGGACAGGGCACAGTAAAATAACCCAGGCATTCCAGCTGGTTTTTAAACAAAAAAATCGACACTGACATTTAAAAAAAAAGGACGTTGACATACATACACACTAACTTATGCATGCCACAACTGTGCAGATGTGGTTTCTTGTGATACACACATTCACAATACAGCTATGTTCCTGGACGGTCAGAGACTGTCTGAAAGTGATTCATCATCAGAGTTCATTCACCCAAAAAATTGTGGGCGGGTTTTCAGGGAACACAAACCTTGTTTAAAGACCTGGGCTCCACATAACTGACCATTTGATCTGTTTCTCTATAGTTGTTGTTGCAGTGATGTTTAGGAGAAGGGATTCCTTGTACTGATACAAAATGTCTCTTATAGTGCACCCATCACCCTGGCATCCGAATGCTTAAAGCTTTCTTATATACCTTATTTGCTACAGACCATATAACATTAGTTTTAGCGACACTATTTCCATTTATTTAAAAAAGTCTAAGATCCTTTAAATGTTACACTTGAGTCATTTCTTTCTAATTAAGCTCTTTGGGGAGAGGACTGTGCTTTCCTTTGTGTTAGTGAAGTACCTGGTACTACCAGCAGTAAACTCCAGTAATATATGCAGCATGCGTTACAGTACATCACTTCTATAGTATTTCCCACGAAAGGACCTCAGCAGCACCTTGTCAGAAGTAACGAATTTTCTCTACAGCCCTGTCAGGTAGAGCGGTCATTCTTCCCCCTCATTTCCGATGGGGAAACTGAGTCAATGACGCATAAATGAGTTAACCTAGGTCAGTCACTTGGCAGAACGGGGAATGCAAGCCATATCTTTGATACACAGTGCTGTGCTTTCCGTAGCAACGGAACCATTCATTTATCTCTGCTACAGAACCATACATCTGTGTCACACAGAAGGTGATGAGTCTGATTCCATGGGCTTTCTGAAGTGTGAAGAGGCAAAGACGAACTTCTGCATGTTTTAGGTGCAGGAGGGAGTTCTGCTCTGTTGTGCCTTTACAGGTGGGGTAGGAAGGACCCCTCAGGGCATCTGGGAGGATCACCATGAAGCAGGAGGGATCTGATCCAAGTGGAATTGCAGGCTACTGCTTCTTTCTGTGGTGCTTGTGGACCTGAGGAAAATGCCTTTTCCCTCCGGCCTGCTCTGGCAGTTGGTGTCACTTGCTCTAATAGGAAAGGATCTTTGAGATATCATGGTGCCACATTTTGCGGCATCCACAGTCTATGGATGGCTTACAGAGGGCAACGTCTAAAGGAAGATGTGATGGGGTGTCCATCCCACCCAAGACTGGGAGGGGTTAAGATGGCCAGGTGGGCCAATTAACTGCCCAGGCTGCACCAGGAGGAGGCGCCAAGGAGCAGAGATTAATCAGCCACAAGGCTCAGCTGGGCTGGAACAGGAGGGGCCTGGAGAAAGCCCAGGAGCAGAGAACAGAAGTGGGGTAGTCCGCGGTCACTCCCTGGATGAAGGGAGGTGTGTTGGGCCCATAGAGGTAGTCCAGAGTTACTGCCTGGGAGGAGGGAGACTGGGGAAGCCAGAGAGTGGGGAAGCCAGGAAGGTGGGAGAAGGCTCAGGGAAGAAGCAGCCAGGAATAGGAGTGCAGACCTTGGCTGCTGATTAGAAGCCCCCAGAGGGAACCCAGAGTAGAGGGTGGGTGTGGGTGCCCCTATCGGCCACTCGGATGTGGCGCAGGCTGGGCAGAGGTCAATGGACTGCCTGGGATGATCTGTCCTAGAAAGACTTTGCTACCACACCTAGAAGGGGGGACCCATGTATTGACCTGCCTGGAGGGCCGAGTCACAAAGAGGAGGTTGTGGTTCCTGTTGCGAGAGGGGTCCGCAGGGCAAGAGGACAGCAGGATAGACCCCTTAGAAGAGGGCGCAATGCCTGGCAGAGCGTGTTCCCAGGACACCCAGGAGGAGTTGCAGTAATGTATTTCGGAAGCTCCAAAGGCCTCACTCTGGCAAATGCAGAGTCTGGAAAAGACTGACATCTGCTTCTGAGTACTTCAGAGATTCAGAAAGGATCCTGTGGAACAAAACACTGCTGCTAAATTCAGGGTGGAACATTAGTCTGTCCATTTCGATACACTGTGATTCTATTGTGAAAGGAAATCTTAAAAACTAATTAATACTTGTAAATTGCAAATCCTATCAAAGTATGTGGGGCAAAACATTTGCTAGAGAAGACAAAAGAAAGGGTAAAAAATTGCCAGATATTTCCCCTTACTTACCAGTAATATCTCTGTATTCTTATGCTGCTGTCTCATCCACTGGGCAATTCAAGAGGATTTTGCTCAGAACACATAATCTATAGAGATTAGTTCACTTGCAGGTGCCTGTTCTAAGTGGCTTGTTAATATTTAAGTTGGCCTTGCAGTAAGTTAGGTGTATTAAAACAAAAATTAAGGGAACTTTTTTAGATAATGGCTCTGATGAAATAGCGCTGTCAAGGAACTATCAAAGAGATCAAAAGTACTTATAAGTGCCATGAAAAGAATACTAAAGACAGCATCTGACGTATACGTAATGGTAGGTCAGGAGAAGAGTAAAATGGTCAGTGTTTTTGCTAGCATGAATAGGTGCCAGTGGAACAAAACTATGCCAGTCTAACATTATAACCTGATTTCCTTGGGACCAGAAATTATGGAGCTGTCCAAGCCTTTAGTTTGGGAGAGCACCAATTCTCCTCTTGCAACAGAAAGTAAATTTGAACATTAACCAAAGCACACGTTGCCACATTTCCGTAGCGCTAACCGTGTTGCTTACAATGAAGTGTATATGATGTGGGAAACTGAGCGCTTGAACTGTTCGTAATCCAGGAGTCGGACGGTTTGCTTTACAAATAAAAAGATGCTGCAAGCCGTATTGGTGTGTGAGAGAGAGAGAGAGAGTTGTAGGTGGGAATCATTTTGTCTCAGTAAGTGCAGATCCTTCTTGACCTATTTCATAATTGCAAATTGACAAAGCCATTTATTTTTAAACACAACCAACCCATCTGAAAATGTTGATCTGAAGTGGAAGCAAATATTTTGTGCATTTATTATAATAATGCCACTGAGTGCTTTATATTGGGATAATGATGTAAGGCCTGTCAGGATTGGGTTATCAGTGCTCTCCCACTCTCATCCCCTGTTCAAGGGGGATCAAAGGGAGACTGGTCTCTGAACTTCTGGGCCTGCAGTTGTGACAGGCTTTTGCATGGAGTCCATCTGTTTTAAAGGCATGTAATACTAAAGAAATACCAGCAGAAGTCCCAATATTGCTATGACGGTGAATGTCTGTGACCATATTTTGTGGGTGGTGCCTTCCTCTCTCATTAAGTTGCAGAATCAGATGGAGAGAGATTCTTTCTTTCCCATTCACTTCAAAGGGAGAAAAACACTGCTTTAAACATTTGATTTTTAAGTATTTGGAGGACAAATGTAGGTTTTGATTTAAATTTAGTTTCTTTTATTAGCTTATAGGCAGGCAGAGTCTGAGTTGTTGTTGTTAGATCTTTTTTACAGAAATAAAACAATACCCCAATTCATCCCATCCCCCACTACACACTCACTGTACCTCTGCTCTTCTGAAATATTTCCTATTTAGCTACATATTGACCTTGGTAACAATGAGCTTCAGTCCAATTTCTGTAGCTGGCTGACAGCGCTGTTTTGGCCCTGAGACCTCTGGGTTTGTGTGCGTTTCAGTCATGAGAAATACTAAATTGACAGTTACTTTCAACTTCATGCCATACCATCAATTCCCTGCTGCTCCACACTGTGTGGTTTCATAGCTGTTCTTTTGTATCCAATTTATTGCAAACGAGCTTCATTTGTTGACAGATTTTAAGATTTTCATGGTCAACCTGTACATTGTAATACACTTTCCTGTTCTTTGGTCTTGAAATAATTTATTGCATAATGAATCATTATCCTGTTGTCTGACAAAACCTCAGCGAGCGGATGGTGTCTAAATAGAATAACATGTTCACAGAATGTTACAGTAATGGTCTCTGCCCTTAACAGTTCCTAATTTATCGTGAGACAGACTGTATGGCTAGTTGTGCCATTCACTGAGTTCTCTTTTGGCACGGAGAGAGGAAAGATGCTCTTGTGGTTAAGGCCTGGTCTACACTAGGACTTTAAATCGAATTTAGCAGCGTTAATTCGAACTAACCGCTCAACCGTCCACACCAGGAAGCCATTTAATTCGAACTAGAGGGCTCGTTAGTTCGAATTTGGTACTCCACCCCGGCAGGTGGAGTAACGCTAAATTCGACATGGCTAGCTCGAATTAGGCTAGGTGTGGATGCAAATCGAACTTAGTAGCTCCGGGAGCTATCCCACAGTGCACCACTGTGTTGACGCTCTGGACAGCAGTCCGAGCTTGGATTCTCTGACGAGCCACACAGGAAATGACCCGGGAAAATTTGAATTCATTTTCCTGTCTGGGCACTTTGAATCTGACGTCCTGGCTGGACATCGGGGCGAGCTCCGCAGCACCTGCAACGATGCAGAGCTCTCCAGCAGAGGAGTTCATGTTATCTGTGAATAGAAAGAGGGACCCAGCATAGACTGACTGGGAACTCTTCGATCTGATCGGTGTGTGGGGCGAGGAGTCTGTGCTTTCGGAGCTGCGCTCCAAAACACGGAATGCGAAGACCTACGAGAAGGTCTCCAAAGCCATGAGAGACAGAGGATACAGGCCGGATGCAACGCAGCGCCGCGTGAAAATCAAGGACCCCAGACAAGGCTACCAAAAAATCAAAGCGGCAAACGGACGCTACGGAGCCTGCCACCACTGCCCCACCAGTGACCGTGGACTCTGACGATGGGACAGTGTCGACGGCCAGTTCCTCGGTGATGTTCGCGGACGGGGAAGATGAGGAAGGGTTTGTGGAGGACGAGGCAGGCGAGAGCGCTTACAACGCTGGTTTCCCCGACAGCCAGGATCTATTCATCACCGTCACGGAGATCCCCCAACAACCCTCCCCGGCCATTAACCCGGACCCTGAATCAGGGGAAGGAGCAGTCGGTAAGTGCTTTAACCATGTTAACTTTTATTCTTAATATAACAGGAATCTTAACTGTGTGAAAAGGAGGACTCTCTATATATGGGGATAGAACAGAAATCATCCTTGGAGATCTCCACGAAGCTCTCCTTGCGTTAATCGAAAAGCATCAGCAGGAGGTTCCTGAGGAGAGCTGCCTTATTGGGTGCTCCATGGTAGCACAGTTTTCCGCGCAAGGCTTTCATGAGGTACTCAGGGAGCACTGCCTCCCCGAGCACGGCTGCATCGGGCCCTGGTTCGTGCTAGCTTTCACGCAGCATGCGCTCTCTATCTTCTTCAGTGACCCTCCTCAGGGTGATTTCGCTCGGAGACTCCTGCATCTAACTAGGTTAATTACTGTAATTTTACGCCTGGTCCAAAGTATTTTTAAAAAATCTACGGACAGACGGCATAGCACAGACTCAGCACGCAGCTGCGTGACGAGCGTAAGGGAAAGCCAAAGAATATAATGGACGCTCATGGAGGGAGGGGGGAATGAGGACGCAAGGTATCCCACAGTTCCTGCTGTCTCCGAAAAGTATTTGCATTCTTGGATGAGCTCCAAATGCTTCTAGGGTCAAACACAGTGTCTGCGGTGGGTCAGGGCATAGTTCGGCAATTTGCGCACACACCCCACCCACCACCAGAAGTGAAAACAATCCTCTGTTGACTCTTTTACATGTCACCCTATCTTTACTGAATGCTGCAGATAGACGCGATGGTGCAGCACTCAACACCAACATCCTTGCTCCCCCACGCTATGGATGGCTGATGGTACAAAACGATGGAAATCCGTCCTCATCATCAGCCTATTGGCACATGGGGCAGTGCAAAAGGGCTGGTAACCATGCCGACTAGCATCAGTAAGGTCGATCAAGGGTGCCTGTCCCTAATTTTTCATGGCAGATGGTGCAATATGGCTGGTAACCGTCCTCATCATTGCAACAGGGGGCTGAGCTCCATCAGCCCCCACCCTTCATTGTAAATAAAAGATTCGATTGCCCCTGGACTAGCAGAGGGATGATGGGCTCCTTCATCCACACTCCTTAATGTCCTGCCTGGACTATCATTGCAGCTGGAGGCTTCCTTCCAGTCATTTCTCACAAACAAGTCACTGTGTCTTATTCCTGCATTCTTTATTACTTCATCACACAAGTGGGGGGACAATGGTATGGTAGCCCAGGAAGGCTGGGGTAAGAACAGAATGAACAGGTGGTGTTGTTGCAGGAGCACCCGCTGTGAATAGCATACAGCTCATAATTTATGCAGGATCGGACACAGAGCAGCTGTGCTCTCTGGTTCTATGATACAGTGGTTCTCTAGTACACTTGCCCATAATCTAGGCAGGACTGATTCTATTTTTAGATACCAAAAAGGAGGGATTGACTCAGGGAGTCATTCCCAATTTTTGCTTTTGCGCCCCTGGCTGCTCGGCCAGGGGCACTTATGACAGCCCCAAATGGGGCAGTGCAAAAGGACAGGTAACCATGCCCATCTTATTACCATCTTATTACCAATTTATGGTATGGTTGATGGTACAATATGGCTGGTAACCATCTCTGCTGTCATGCAAAAGCAAAAGCATGCTGCTGTGTAGCGCTGCTGGCCTGCCTCTGTCAGCGGCATCTAGTACACATACGGTAACATACACAAAAGGCAAAACAGTGTCCATGGTTGCCACGCTATGGCGTATGCCAGGGCAATTCTGGGAAAACGGGCTTGAAATGATTGTCTGCCGTTGCTTTCCCGGAGGAAGGAATGACTGGCGACATTTACCCAGAATCCACCGCGAAAATGATTTCTGCCCCAGCAGGCACAGGGGTCTCAACCCAGAATTCACAGAGACAGCCTAGACTCAGTTAATTGTTCGCAAAAATGTATCTTTGCAAGGAATTCACTCCCTGTTTCCCATCTCACAGCTTCCACTGTCTCCAGACCTGCCACAGCATCCCCCTCGCAGAGGCTGGCGAAGATTAGGCGGCGAAAGAAAAAGACAAGGGACAAGATGTTCGAGGAATGTATGGGCTGCTACCTAGCAGAGGCGGACCAGCAGAGCCAGTGGAGGGAGACCGTCTCTCTGGGCCAGCGCTCACACAGCGAACGGGAGGAGAGGTGGCGTGAGGAAGACAAGCAGGCGACTGAAACAATGCTTGGACTAGTGAGGGAGCAAACGGACACGCTCAGGCGCCTTGTGGATGTTCTGCAGGACCGCAGGAGGACAGAGCCCCCCTGCAGTGTATCTGCAACCGCCCTCCCCCGCCACAAAGTCCCATACCCCCCTCACCGAAAATAATCAGGAGGAGGGGCGGCCGGGGACGTGAATACTGTCACTGCACCACAGCATAGTGCTCAAGTACCCAAAAGCTCTCATACCGTACATTTGCCGAAGTCCTTCACTTCCAGACTCACAGTAGTCCCAATCCCAGTCCCATCCCCTAACTGTCTACTTAATTAATAAAAATGCTTTGCTGTTAATTACTGTTTCCGTTATGTTTTTTCAAAAGACTGTGTTCGAATGGGGGGCGTGGGGAAGGGGGTGGTTAATTGCATAGGACAGTCACCTTTCCCAGGGTACAGACACGGGGGCAGGATCAGCAGCGGGTCACACACACGGTGCAGTCAGTAGGCAACCTGGTCGGTTTTTGGAGGTGGTTTCCAGGATCTGTGTGGGCGGGGGAGATGTGACTTTGCAGCGGGGGAGGGCGGTTTCAGATCTTATACAGCGGTCCTTGTCCTGGACCGCTGAGTCACGCAGCTGAGGAATCTGTATCCGTCCTCCTCCGCCACAAGGTCACATATCCGCCCGCACACAGAATTCCATAAAGAGGGATGGCAGGCTCCGTTGAAAGAAGCCTTCCGGCACTGCGGACCGCTCTAGGAGCAGGAGCCTGTCATTCCTTGAGTTTAGAGGCGGTCTTTACATCACCGCACACCCTACCCAGCACAGCCTGCGTCCCAGTTTCAACCCTTTCACGAAAAGTCATGAATAAAGAAACCTTTGTTAAGTAATAATGGGACATGTATTTTATTTTTACACGTGTGCTGGAAGTGGGGGTAACGGGGTGAACGGGGTATGTAACCGAAGAGGAGAGTCAACAGTCAGTGGGTAAAGAAACGGGCAGGTTCAGCTTCTCTGTAAAGAAACTGAACAGTCACAGGTCACGCTGCTCGCTGGTATTTGAAGAGTTCCTTGTCGCTGTCCCAGGCGCCTGTATAGGGCTTCATGAGCAAGTGCATTAGCGGGCAGGCTGGGTCCCGGAGGATGACTATAGGCATCTGCACATCCACAACAGTTATTTCGTGGTCCGGGAAGAAACTACCTTCCTGCAGGCGTCTGAGCAGCCCACAGTTCCTGAAAACACATGCATCATGAACCTTGCCCGGCCACCCGACGTTGATGTTTGTAAAACGTCCCCTATGGTCCCCCAGTGCTTGCAGCACCATTGAAAAGTAGCCCAATTTCTCAGCAGCTGACTGTGGAAGACGTGGACGATAAAGTGCGAGGAGGAGAAAACAGCGATGATCGCAGCGGGCTCCGTGCTTGCAGTGCTGTGGCGTCCGCGCTGTCACTGACCAGAAAAGTGCACGAACAGATTGCCCGCAGGCGCTTTCACGGAGGGAGGGAGGGAGGTTGTGATTGACGGTTCAATGACGACACTTACCCAAAACCACCCTCGACACATTTCTCCCCCCAGCAGGCATTGGGGGCTCTACCCAGCATTCAAATGGGCAGCGGGGACTGGGGGAACTGTGGGATAGCTTCCCACAGTGCACCGCTTCCAAAATCGACGCTGGCCCCGTGAATGTGGACTCAGAAATTCGAATTAGTGTATTTAGTATGGATACACAAATTCGACTTCATAAGGTCGAATCCACAAATTCAAACTAAGTTGATTCGAAATAGTCTTGTAGTGTAGACAAGGCCTAAGATGTTGGACAAGACTCGAGAGATCTGAGTTCTGTTCCCAGTTCTGCCTGTGTGACCTTGGGCAAGTCACTTAGTATGGCTTAGGTTCCCCATCTGTAAACTGGTGAGAATATTTTCCTCCTTAAAATGTATGTCAAGTACTCAGGTACCGTGATGTGGAATATCGTAAACCAGCCTATGAATAAAAGATTGCTGGGACCTTCACTCAGTACTGTAGCAGTGTTTTGCTAGTGCATAGATGTGATTTACATCCTATGGCGTGAACCAACTGTTTCAAACTTGTATTAATAATTTTCTACAACCTTTGGTATAGTGGTGTGGGTTTATTTTTAACTTTGATTTATGACCTTGAATATGGTTTATGGAATAAGACATAATCATATAAAGCTATTATAGCTTGTCTTCGTTCTTATAATGGATTGTGTGTTCTGTTTCTTGGGAACAAGTTTGTTGGGGATCATAGTGGTTTTTGTTTTTTGTTTTTTTGTGGTATGAGCTCCCAGGCGTATGGTTACTTTGTTTTTTGCTTCTACTTCATCATTTTACCACATTGCTTTAATTGTGATGGTGCAACGTGTACTGAAAACTGTATCCTTAGAAAAGTGCATTTTCATAACTTTGCTGACAAGGAATAATTTTGTTCTATACACAAGGTAATAGAGGTATCACTTGTTCTTGATGGTTATTCTAGGTTCCAGACAGCAAAGCGAATAGGTTATCAATCTGGTACAAATGTGTACATGCACAATTAAATTGTTTCTGGCTAATCATGTGAGAACGCATGCAGTAGGATGTGTTTAAACTTCTACTTGTTCGGTTATGGATCATCTGGGTACCTTTTCAAGGGGTTATTATGATAAAGACAAATCTGTGATTTTATTTGGGATCTAAATGCTAAAGTGGGGGTGGCACTTCGTATATGCCTTAAACATTTATGTATTAATATTACATGCACTGCATTAGCTCCTTAAAGCCCAGAGACCAGGATCCTACATTGCTAGGCACTTTACAAATGCTGGTGAAAGACAGATCCTGCCCCAAAGTGCTTACAACTGAAATATAGTACAGCATGGGAGGGGAAACAAAGGCACATTGAGATGCACTAATATGGCCAAGGTCACAGCAGGTCCGTTGTCAAACCAGGATTAGAACCCATGCCTTCTGAGTCTGTCTAGTGCTGTATCCATTAGGCAACACTGCCTTGAGTCTTACTTTTGTTGCATGTTGGACTTCAAGTGCTGGGGAGAGCTTTGAAAAAGTATTGCACTTGGTAGGTGTTTTCCCTTCCTTTTAGTGTTTAAAAACTCAAATAAATGTCCAATTGAAGTTACTCAATGCTTGTTTCTTAAAGTACGCTGTCTTTTTAAATTCTACTTAGGGTTTACAAATCTCTTAACAAATCACTTTACAGATCTCTGCTCCAAGTCTCCTAGAGTGGATCTCAGTTCCATGTCCTGTGTATGTGTAAATTATAGTCTTTCATATTTCTAGAAGTGTTTTATGGCAACTATCTTATAAACACATCCTTGGCCCTCTCCCTTAGGGAGATTTGTTAGCTTCATTTTAGGGCTGTTGAGAAAAATCTCACGCGTTGCTTTGCTTCTTAAGAGAGATATCAGAGTATTTCCTATCTTTAAAGGTCATGCTTTGTCGTTATCGTCCTCATACACCTCTGTTTCACAATCACTCTTTCCATCTCACTTTCCTTCTGATACTCACCTTCCTCCAAAATTGTGTGGTCAATGAATGCCAAATAAACAGATTTGTTTCTCTGCGCTGCAGACCATTTTATCACATGTTAACAAGGGCACACAGTGATGGCTGCATGGCAGTATATTATGACCATAACTGTAGATCTCAGCAAGACTGTAGGAACTGTAATAATTCACTTCGTAGCTCTCTTGAACCTCTGATAACACAGCATGCTACAGGGCAGGCTGAATTGCAGCGGCATCATGACATGAGTGAGATGCTGCTCGTTTCATTTTCCTGGGGATTTTGCCACTATCTTCTGTCATTAACAATATACACTGAAGTCTGTTTCTAAAAACCCATTGGTTCATTCTTACATTTCACTTAAATATTCTTCCTTATGAAATGATGTAATTGATGACTTGGAATGATTCCTGTATTCATCCTTTCTCTGTTCAGTGCACAACAACAATATGATGTCCGCTCCCTTTGAACTAGAACTTCAACAATGTTTCCTCCACCATCTAATTGGGAATCTGATCTGGAATCAAGGATTTGCTAAATGTCAAGACTGCTGCTTTGGTTTGATTCTGTGAAAGAGCTGGAGTAAAACTTGTGTGTGAATTTTGTTTTTAAAACGCTTTATTGTGTTTCTTGCGGAATTGAAAGGATTAATGTGTAGAGGGGAAGGATCGGTTTTCAATTTGCTCTGAACAATTTCAAAATCTCTCTACGTTTACCAAGACAGAAAAGAAGGGGGTGGAGTTAGAAGACTTTTCATAGTTTTAAGTTATAAAATTCAAAGGAGAGGCCAGGGGAGGCTCCAGGCACCACCACACCAAGCACGTGCCTGGGGCGGCCAGCTGCGAGGGGCGGCCTGCTGGTCGCCCAGAGGGCAGCAGTCAGGCTGCCTTCGGCGGCATGCCTGCAGGAGGTCCACCAATGCTGCGGTTTTGGCGGCAGGTACGCCGAAGGCGCGTTAGCAGCGGGCCTTCCGCAGCCATGCCGCTGAAAGCTGCCTGAGTTCTGTGCTTGGGGCGGCAAAATACATACAGCCACCCCTGGGAGGGGGGAAACCCATTTTGAAGAATTATCGGCAGAAGTTCAGGAAAGCTTTTTTCTTTCTTTATAGCTATAGCATGTTTTAGTGCAGGCATCTTACACTATCTCCCCAACTCTCCACTAGTTTATACAGAGATCATGACGTTAAGGAGTTATATGCATATAAATGAGAGGATAATCAAACCCTAAATCTTTTAGGTATTTTTTACTGTTCTCTCTTTTGAAGACTGGCATTCCCCTCTCTCTCAGATCACCTCCTGAAATGTTAAAGCAAACCCTGATTGCAAATGAACAGTGGACAACTATGTGTGTGTAATGTTCCAAGTTTAATCTTTGTGATCATTAGGCAGCAGTAAAGATCTTGACTCGTTCCAAGTGACTTCTTTACCTGGTGTATACTGAATTGTTCAGAGTACCAAAAGATTTTGCTCAAAGCAATTGAGCTGAAATGAAAGGGAGAACCCCCAGTGCAGATCTTTGAATATAAGTTGTCCAACATTTGTGTTAGTGTTAAAAGATCCTTCCAGCATTTAACCTGAGTCTTTTGTAATAAATATACCATAATCTGCCATGTCATTTGTGGAAACTGAAGTATTTCAAAAGCCAGGGTAGGGAGGAAAGATGCATTTGGAGCTGCTGAAATACTTTGCCCCTGCGATCCCGAGGTGAAAGAAATTCTGGTAGGGTGGACTAAGACAAATGCACTGTTTGTGTATCTTGCATAATTTGCATGCAGAATAAAGTAAGAGGAGAGTAATAGCATATAATTTATTTAAGAATGGAGTTATTCACATATGCAGGACAGTAAAGCTGCTGAAATCCTTTCAAAATTAAATCCGATGGTTGAAATACTGGGGTGTTAACCAGAGCAGTGACATTTATAACTAAACTTCAAGCACCCTCAGCACGGTAGTTATTTAAAGGTTTTATAGAGGAAGAAGTATGGGTCTCTTCAGAAACTATTTAACATATTTGGTAGATAAGTAGTAGGGTTTGGCAACATAATTTGATGTTTAAAATGAATTCCTTTTTGTCGAGATTTATTTCTACTGGCTACCATATTCTGAAAGATGGATACGAACAACAGTTTTGGTGTGCTGTATTTCTCAAAGACTCCTGCTATTTCGGTTAAGGTTCATATGCCTCACATCTTTTCAGGAATGTCTGGTTCATTTTTCAGCATATTAATGAGCTCTTTAGATCTGTATTTTGATTAGCAATCATAGACGTGTAGGGCTAGAAGGGACCTCAGTTGGTCATCTTGTCCAGTCTCCTGTATTGAGGCAGGAAATGAAGATGGCAATGTAGCCTTTGTGTTTAGTATTCTGTTCTCTTCTGCTCTTTGGTGGTCTCCTGTCAAGTGGGTCATTGTATCTACATTTTGGATAATTTCTGAACTCCACTTTTATTTAGTACCGAAGAATTCTCATGGACAAGAATGGTTTGCAAAACAAGTCCGTTGTTTTATTAAGCACTGACTTAGAGCTGTTGCCCTGGAGGTTAGAATCATAGAATCTCATAGAATCTCAGGGTTGGAAGGGACCTCAGGAGGTCATCTAGTCCAACCCCCTGCTCAAAGCAGGACCAAACCCAACTAAATCATCCCAGCCAGGGCTTTGTCAAGCCTGACCTTAAAAACCTCTAAGGAAGGAGATTCCACTACCTCCCTAGGTAACCCATTCCAGTTCTTCACCACCCTACTAGTGAAAAAGTTTTTCCTAATATCCAGCCTAAACCTCCCCCTCTGCAACTTGAGACCATTACTCCTGGTTCTGTCATCTTCTACCACTGAGAACAGTCTAGATCCATCCTCTTTGGAACCCCCTTTCAGGTAGTTGAAAGCAGCTATCAAATCCCCCCTCATTCTTCTCTTCTGCAGACTAAACAATCCCAGTTCCCTCAACCTCTCCTCATAAGTCATGTGCTCCAGCCCCCTAATCATTTTTGTTGCCCTCCGCTGGACTCTCCAATTTATCCACATCCTTCTTGTAGTGTGGGGCCCAAAACTGGACACAGTACTCCAAATGAGGCCTCACCAGTGCTGAGTAGAGGGGAATGATCACATCCCTTGATCTGCTGGAAATGCCCCTACTTATACAACCCAAAATGCCATTAGCCTTCTTGGCAACAAGGGCACACTGTTGACTCATATTCAGCTTTTCGTCCACCGTAACCCCTAGGTCCTTTTCTGCAGAACTGCTGCCCAGCCATTCGGTCCCTAGTCTGTAGCAGTGCATGGGATTCTTCCGTCCTAAATGCAGGACTCTGCACTTGTCCTTGTTGAACCTCATCATATTTCTTTTGGCCCAATCCTCTAATTTGTCTAGGTCCCTCTGTATCCTAGCCCTACCCTCCAGCGTATCAACCACTCCTCCCAGTTTAGTGTCATCTGCAAACTTGCTAAGGGTGCAGTCCACACCATCCTCCAGATCGTTAATGAAGATATTGAATAAAACCGACCCTTGGGGCACTCCACTTGATACCGGCTGCCAACTAGACATGGAACCATTGATCACTACCCGTTGAGCCCGACCATCTAGCCAGTTTTCTATCCACCCTTACCGTCCATTCATCCAGCCCATACTTCTTTAACTTGCTGGCAAGAATACTGTGGGAGACTGTATCAAAAGCTTTGCTAAAGTCCAGAAATAGTACATCAGGTTGTGTTCCTGAGCCTTATTTGATGTCTGAATGTCAGAATTACTGATCAGCTAACCAGTATGATCAATTTATCAGATACATTCCCAGCAGTATCACCATCAACATTCAAGTCGCCATTCTCCTAGCTTGGTTCAATGGAACCAATTCTTTTTTTGGGGCGGGGGGTTTGATTGTTTTTGTTTGTTTGTTTTTTGTTTTTTTGCGGGTGTTCTTTTAGGTGGAATATATTTATTTTATGTAGCTGCTGTTATGTGGTGGGGGCAAGCGTTATCATACACACTCTCTATGCTTGGCGTGTGTCTCTGTGTGTGTCTATACTACACACCACTTATGGGGTCGTATAGAGTACATACGCTGCACATCCCTCGGCATGGGTATAAATAGCAGTGAAGGTGAATAAAGACACAGCAGAGCCTTAGGGTATATATCCTACACAGCTCTCTACACACCCAAGCGATGACAACTCCCCTCCCCGCCCTCCCCCCGTCATCTTTAGCAGTGTTGTATCCTGCTGCCGGAGCCTTTCCCCACCATAAGGAAAGACTTTGGCAGCGGGAAAAGTCTGAGACAGCTCTGGGAGCTCCACCCCCCTTTCCCTGCTTTCTCCCCCCACACCAGAGCCTTTCACTGCAGCGTGTAGCTACATACCACAGTGTGAATGCAGCCTGCTTTTTACTGCAGCGGGCAGCAAAACGTACCCAACACACCACCTTCCGTGTGGACAAGGCATGTGCATGCGCCTGTGTGTCTGTATGTCTGGCCTACGTAACCCAATAAATGTTAGGTATGTCTAGTAGGACCAACAATGGATGTGTTAGCGCCTATCTCAAACTCGTCTGGCATCTCACAAAGCCTGATGCCTCTAAAATGTTCCACACTCCATTTACAATTTGCAGTCTTGAAAAATGCCCATGATATTCCCTATGGTGATTGTGCCTTAGTTTCCTTTATTATCATTACTTGATATTTATGTTGTTATAGCATTTGGAAGCCAACCAGGTTGCGGGCCCCATTACGCTAGGTGTCCTACAAACATATGTAGCACATGATAATCTCTGCCTGAAAGTTTGTCACTTGTGTGTTAATGGAGGCATATTTTTAAAAAATCCTGTTAATCTTCACCGCTCATCAATAAACGCTCTGCAGATTTGCCTTGCCTGTTAGAGACCCTAGGCTTATAAGAGATACAGACATTTGTTACACATGATGAATGTTTTAAGATCTTAAGCATTTCTTATGTGTGCAGAAAATTAATCCGCCCTGATCAGATTTTGAGCTGCAAATCCAAAATTATACATTCTGTTTTATTTGGAATGCAGTTATGAAAATGATTGCTAGTCTTTTGTGGGGTGGTTGTTTGAAGCATACGAATTTGGCTGTAGAATAAATGTGATGGAAAACCTGGGTGCTGCCTTTGGTCTTCGTGGGAAACCATAAGGGTAACCTAAACAGAGCAAAACCCAACCTGGAACATTGGCATCATTTGTTAAAGCAGACTTAAAATGTCTCGGAGGCAATGAAGTCTCAAAACCATAGCTGTCTGTTTCAACCTTCCTATTAAAAACAAAAAATTAAATCTCTTAATACACCACTCACTGTCCCTTTTTTGATGTCTCTAGGTAACTGAATTTTTTGCGCATTTACAGAACTGCATTTATCTTCTCTAGTGTATACTTGTCATTACAGTATAGATTGTCTTGAAACTGAAATTTGAAATAAAACTTCCAAAAGGTGATGCCTTTTTCTGTGAGATATGATTTTCCCATTTTATTAGTTATTTTTTAAATCATTAACCATGGCTTCAGAGCAGACAAGAAGAAAGAGAAAAGAACCTCATTCTCTGCTTTAAAAGAAAAGTGGAAAAAATAAAGCTCAGATTTGTTTTGTTTGCAGAAGCCTGTAAGATCAGTACCGATACTCCAGGATAGAATAACTTGTGAGTTAAAATTCAGCATTGCTGCTGAACATTAACGTTTTACAATTCCGACTGATACTTTTTAAATAACTTCTGAGTGATTGGACCTGTTTTTTATATTTGTTTTCATTAATAAGAAGTAGCGTGAACACACTTCTATTTTCCCCAATGCTCGTTGAACTGCAGTGAAGTCACAGTTCTGTGTGCCACCATCTGGGAAACTTTTTTTTTTCTTTCTTTTTTTTTCTTCTTAGAGACTTGCACCTTTTTCTTCAGATAGTGGGCTCTCTTGCTGCTAGAATGCAGATGAGTTGAATCATAGTAGAGAGACCCCCACTGGTTGTTCCTTCACACTGGTATGAGTCTGTGCTGTAGGCAATAAAGGAGTTTGACAAAGAGCTTTAACAGCCTTGCATGCTGTTCTAAGCAGGAGACATTTTTCACTTTTTAGCAAATGACATAAAAGGAAAAGAGAGAAAGAGGTTTCCTATTCGAACACAGGAGATGTAGGCAAACTATGAAAGATTACTTTCTGCTACCGTATAGACTTGTTCATAAGCCCAATTTTTTTAGTAAAAAAGGGAAGCACCAGAGATGGGGGTCAGCTTATAGACAGGGAGAGGTGGGACACAGCCCCTCCCTGCAACCAGGGCCGGCTTTAAGGCGATTCCACCGATTCCCAGGAATCAGGCCCTGTGCCTAAGAGGGCCCCGCAGTGTCCGGAAGAGGGGCCCCGCACCCTCCGCCGAAGTGTTGCCAGAAACAGCGGCAACCGATTGAGTTGCCGCCGAATTGCTGCCGCTATCTTCGGTGGCAGCTCAATCGCTGCCGCTGTCTTTGGCCGCATTTCAGCGGCAGCTCTTTCTAATCGGGCCCTGCATGTCTTAAAGCCGGCCCTGCCCCCAACAGAGGGAGCAGGGAGAGGCAACACAGCCAGCAGAGCCAGAAGGGAAGAGACGAGGCCAGAGTCTCTCCGCTTCTGGCCACGCTGCTCTCCCCCCAGCCTCCGAAGCAGCTGCAGCTCCGGGGCTGGCAGGCTGCAGCCGTGCCGCTTGGCCCAGCCCCTCAGAGCAGGCTGCGGCAGCGCCACCCAGCCCAACCCCCCAGAGCAGGCTGTGCCCACACTGCCCAGCCTGCCGGAGCAGGCTGCCAGGCCAGATACATCCCTCCCCTGGCCCTCCCCAGATAAGGTGGGAAGGGATGGGATGGGGAGAGTGTGGGGGTCCCAGGCTAGGGGTGGGGTCATGTGGGGGGTGGTCACAGGGGTTACTCCCCTGACTCCTAGCTTCTCCCTCCCCCCGCAAAATTTCCCCATCAGTTGCTGTCCCGGCCCGTCAGGGTAAGCAGCAGGTGCGCTGGGACACTTTTTGTTTACTTAGTTTTAGCTCCGTGACGCTCGAGGTAAACAAACCATCTTGGCCCACCAGCGGCTTATCCTGATGGTCCAGGAGCCAAAGTTTGCTGACCCCTGAATTATAGCGTCGGCTTATGAACAGGTTATAAAAATGTTCCATTTTTACTTATCCATCTGGGGTGAGGGTCGGCTTATAAGCGAACCGGCTTATGATTGAGTATATACTGTAAGTCGAATATAACCCATCAGACTGATGTATCATTTTAAGTATATGAGCAAAAAAGGAGTTCAATGTGTGTTTTGATCTCACTTAAATAAGACATAAATATTCGTTTTGTGGTGTAGCACTATCTCATGCTTCAACCCTCTGGATGATAATTGAGACAACAGGAGATATAGTTTTATAGTCTACATAGTTATTTTCAGGCCTTAAAGAATAAGAGATTGTGTCCAGTAGTTGTCACATCCTCACTGACAGAGATCCTAAAACAGAAAAGCTGTACTTTGTAGAACATGTGAAATGCCAGCTTCTTTTTCATTATCTCTCCTGTCTACATGGACAAATAAATGATTAGTTTAGACAGAACCTTGGCTTATGTTCCTAACAAGAATATTTTCCCACTGATCCTGAGAAAGTCAAGTTATTTCAAACAGGATGGCAAACTAATAGTAGTCAACAGCTGTTTGAGTAGGCAAATCTGACAATCATGGGGCTGGTGATGTACGCACATCTGGACACGTTGTTTATAGAGCAACTTCAAAAGCACCTGGCTTGAAAGAAATAATGGAGTCTGTATAGATCATAGAATCATAGAATATCAGGGTTGGAAGAGACCTCAAGAGGTCATGTAGTCCAATCCCCTGCTCAAAGCAGGACCAACAGCAACTAAATTATCCCAGCCAGGGCTTTGTCAGGCCGGGCCTTAAAAACCTCTAAGGATGGAGATTCCACCACCTCCCGAGGTAACCCATTCCAGTGCTTCACTACCCTCCTAGTGAAATAGTGTTTCCTAATATCCAACCTAAACCTTCTCCACTGCAACTTGAGACCATTACTCCTTGTTCTGTCATCTGCCACCACTGGGAACAGCCTAGCTGCATCCTCTTTGGAACCCCCCTTCAGGTAATTGAAGGCTGCTATCAAATCCCCCCTCAATCTTCTCTTCTGCAGACTAAATAACCCCAGTTCCCCCAGCCTCTCCTTGTAAGTCATGTGCCCCAGCTCCCTAATCATATCTGTTGCCCTCCACTGGACTCTCTCCAATTTGTCCATATCCCTTTTGTAGTGGGGGGACCAAAACTGGACACAATACTCCAGGTGTGGCCTCACCGGTGCCAAATAGAGGGGAATAATCATTTCCCTTGATCTGCTGGCAATGCTCCTACTAATGCAGCCCAATATGCTGTTGGCCTTCTTGGCAACAAGGGCATACTGCTGACTCATATCCAGGTTCTCGTCCACTGTAACCCCTAAGTACGTTTCTGCAGAACTGCTGTTTAGGCAGTCGGTCCCCAGCCTGTAGCAGTGCATGGGATTCTTCCTTCCTAAGTGCAGAACTCTGCACTTGTCCTTGTTGAACCTCATCAAATTTCTTTTGGCCCAATATTCCAATTTGTCTAGGTCACTCTGGACCCTATCCCTACACTCCAGCATATCTACCTCTCCCCCCACCTTAGTGTCATCTGTGAACTTGCTGACGGTGCAATCCATCCCATCATCCAGATCATTAATAAAGATGTTGAACAAAACTGGCCCCAGGACCGACCCTGGGGCACTTTGCTTGATACCGGCTTCCAACTAGACATGGAGTTGTTGATCACTACCCGTTGAGCCCAACAATTTGTTGAAAGAGTTATTGAGAGTATGGTGCATTGAATGGAGCTGCATAGGAACAGTATATTGCAAAAAGAATTGAACTGGTCCAATATATCAAGCTTCCTTATAAAAACGTAATTATCCCGGCAGTCATATGTCATACTTAAGAACAATAAGAAGGCACAATTGGCATTTAAAGCTGTCAAATAGGCTCTTGTACAAAATAAGACCAAAGAAAAATACCAGTCCAGTAAATTCAAAGGCCTCCACCTGGCAGCCTGCTGACAATAGCTTACCTGGGACCCACAAAGCCCAGCCCCTGTGTGAGGCTCTTCCCCTCATGTCTGATGGGCAGAGTCCCAGAGTGGCTGAGGAGCCTGCTGGCTGTACGTTAGCCAGCTGCAGGAACAGGAAGCTGACCAAACAAGATGGCTGCACACTGCTCTGGACTGAGTGCCCTTGTGTTTCCTGTTGCCACTTCCCTGGCTTCATTTCCTGGCATCTGATTTGTGGTTCCTGCCTCTGACATTCTGATATCCTGACCAAGTCTGGCTCTGTTCCCAATTCATGGTTCTGATCTCCAGTTTGTCACCTGCTTCTGACATTCCAGTCTCCTGGCCCCACTGCCTCTACACTCCTGCCTCGTGACTGCAGACTCTGGCTCCGACTACTAGGTCTGACCACCCATAATCTGCCCCTGACACAGAGTTTATCTCAGAATTTTTCACTCTTGATTTGGGAAGGAAGGAAGGTCTCAAAACTCAATATGTTAGGTGATCCATCCCTTCAGGCAGGCAGGCAGCGAGCTCCTGCTTCCTCGCCAGTCAGCCCCTAACTGAGCCAGGCTCCCTTCTTTTCTCCCCACTCCAGGTCTGGTATGGGCCACAGGTATAGTGGGGTGCAGCTCACTGAACCCAAAGGTGGCGTTTAACCCCCACCATGCCAAAGTGCAGATTCTCTGTTCCCTCTCAGGGGGTATCAGTATTAAAGCATTTATACTATTTGTCATTGTTCCATATATTATCTGTCATTCCCTGTTGTTGTTGTTTGTTGTTGTTGTTGTCATAATAATTTTCAGTTAAAAGTAAAATTGCAGCATGTGTTCGATAGTGGTGGTTTTAATGTTAGGAAAAGTAAAGCTCTTTTATTGTGTATGGAGAAAATATTCTGGCAGGACTTTGGATGAAATCACCTGAGTCGATGGAAAGCTACGTTTAATCAATAAAAGGAGATCCACAGATATGGCCGGATACGTTTACGGAATAACCTTTGCAGAGTATGAAGCAATAAGCAGAGCTTGATAAAATGCCTCATCTTTTGCCTTTGTTATTAATCGTTCTCAAAAGCCATTATTTGTGGACATGCTAGAAACCCATCAAGATTGCTGTTACAGACCATAGCATTGCAAAGGAATCTTCCTCCTGTTGTGAAGGCTGGAAAAGAGTTTCCTGACCCGGCTTGATCTTCCACTTTCCAGCGAGGGCATCCTTGGGACCTGGCTTTAACTAACTGGAGGCATGGATAGCTGACAGGGCATTTCAGACTTCACTGAGTGAATTAATGGGCCATGTGAGAAAAGTTTTGTGAACGGAAACCTTGTGCGGCACTGAGTATTTCAACGTTTGCAAGTTCTACCATATTATCTCTCTGACAAGCCAAAGGCATTCTGGAAAAGAATTAGTAGCAGCATTTCCCAAGTTAGGCTGAAAATCCCAGACTCAACAGTTTTAATAGAACTGGAAGTCTGCAAAATTATGCTCCGTGAGCTCCCGGAAGTTCTGGCTTCACAGCAGTCTACTGGATGGTACTTGGGACCCTGGAAGCCCCAGCCCATAGAATCATACAATATCAGGGTTGGAAGAGACCTCAGAAGATTATCTAGTCCAACCCCCTGCTCAAAGTAGGACCAATCCTCAACTAAATCATCCCAGCCAGGGCTTTGTCAAGCCTGACCTTAACCTCTAAGGAAGGAGATTCCACCACCTCCTTAGATAACCCATTCCAGTGCTTCACCACCCTTCTAGTGAAAAAGTTTTTCCTAATATCCAACCTAAAGCTCCCCCACTGCAACTTGAGACTATTATTCCTTGTTCTGTCATCTGGTACCACTGAGAACAGTCTAGATCCATCCTCTTTGGAACCCATCAACCAGACTGCCATGGATCTGGGGAGGAGGGCAAGCTGGCAGGAAAATATGTAGGTTTCCATAGACGCCTCCCTGGTCTCGGCAAAAGTTTAATGGCAATTAACATATCCCCACAAAACATTCAATTTCGACAAATCAGCGTTTTTAATTTCTGACCAACCCTACTCTTGTGTCATAGCCCAGTGCCTTAACCATAAGACCAAGCTTCCTCTCCATTAATCCACTGGTATGTTGTTCTCAAAAGAGGCTATATCCTTATTCAGTTACAGACTGCTCAGCTTTACACCTGAAAGAACTACTTGTCCTATGGTCAGAAACCCTGTTTCTTTGTGATTGGAGTCTTTAGCCACCACAAAATATTGTACTTTTATCTATTTCTTACTCTGCACTAGTACACTGAAATGTGTCCATTGTCTTTAGAAATACATTTTTGCTCTCTATTGCATAAAGCCTTTATTTCCTTTTTGGAAATGTGATGTTACCATTTGTAACGTGAACATTTGTTGTGGAGGAAAGAGGGAGGATGACAGAAGCATGATAGTGGGAGATCCAAACCCGTTAAGAAAACAAGACTGCAACACCAAGGGAAAAAGTAATTTGTTATAAAGTTTAATAAACTTTATGTGCAATATTTTTTTTCACTGCCTTAGATGGATTGTTGGATTTATGTTGCATAGTAATAGCTTAATAGATTAACTCGATTTTTTACGAGTGGATCAATGTTTCAGCACTGAAAAGAGAATGTTATTACATGGCTTGTAATATGGCAAATATATAGTCCTGGGTCACAATAGAGTGGAGGAATGAGAAATGGTCATAATCCTAGAGAATCTGAATGTTTTTGCTAAAATAATCAACAGTGAACTAGTTCACGGTGATGTTAACATTGTTGTCATAACCTTTTTTTGACAATTTGTTATTCTAGTGGAATACATAATACAGTATTAAAGTTCCTACAAGCTCATCCCTCCTGGACACATGGCAGGGATAGCAACCTATTAATGTTTGGAGACAAATTTGGAATTCCATTCCTGTCACCTGCGAACAAGGAGAGCTATTGTGTTGTGTGTTTAATTTCACACTTCTTAGCAGCAATACCTTCACGTGGAGGCTTCTCTTGATGTAATTACAGTTTCTAAAGCTCTTGATCCATTGAACAATGGAAAAGATTTGCCGGGTTGATTTGTCTAGCTCAGGACTGTTCAACTTAGCATTCGGATCTCTGATTGACCATTCTTCTAGATACTGTACTTGTGCTGCCCAGTAATGTAATTTTAAATTAGGGAGGTTGAAGTGTCCCATTACTGTATGTTTAAATTTGCACCTTTTGAAGCTTAATGGGACAGGATCAGGACTTTAAATTGTTTCCAGATTTTCATAGCAAGCCTTGTTGCTGGTTTTATTTTATTTTAATCACTAGCGCAGACCAGAAAATTGTTTTCCTCTTCTCCCACTTCCACCTCTCTTTCTCTACCCTGGTTTTTGGCAAAAAATCAAACACTGAAACTTTTCTTCTTTCTTGCTCTGGGGATGACATGATCACAGTGTGTCATGGGAGATGTAGTCCAGCCAGCGAGCCCAGCCCTGGAGGGGAAGGGAGTCATGAACCTCCTGAGCTGTAACTCTTCTGAGGCTCTGTGGGGATATTTGCTAATTGAAATTTTTGTGGGGTTGGATATAGGTTTTGGGGGGGGGGGCAGGGAGGGGACAAAAAGTCACCATTTTCTGTGGAAAGCAAACACTCTCATGAAAAGTTTTTTGCTTAGGCAGAAACCCAGTTTTTAACCAGTCATATTGATAACCATATACATTTTCTGGCCTGATTTTTCAAAAGTTCTAAATGCCTGCACTCCACTAGACGTCAGTGGGAGCTGCAGGTATCCAGCATCTCTGAAAACCAGGCTATTAATGTTGATGCATACCCATGATCCAATGAGGACAGAAGGAACTACAATGAAGCTGTGGTTAGGCAGGCCAATTGTCTGGTTTTAAACCTGGCAGCCCTCTCTTTGGGTGGTTTGTCCTCCGTCTAGTACGGAGACAAAACAGGATTGTATTGGACAGGAGATGCCATTTTGAAGAGCACGTCATTCCGTGCTTGCCGGCATGACCATGCCAGTGGGCTGGTGCAGCACACTCCTGATAATGGTTTCCTCCATGTAGTGTGACCTCATGCGCACCGTGCATGTGAGATCACGCCAGCAGGGTAGGCCCATGCTGTGCCCAGGAGTACCCCAGAATATCCAGGTATTCTGGGAATACGTGAGTGGCCACCCCGACTCTAATTAGTATCCTAAGATGAGGAATCCCCGTATTGAGAAGGGATGGACTAATCCCTTCCAGCCTTATGTTTCTATGAATTTACATTTCCTGGCCAGGTTAACTCGCTCCAGCCAATCAAGGAGAAGTAGTAACTGACTAATGGGAAGTGACTGATTGGTGGTGCAAGGTTTGAGATGGAGCTGAAAAAATGAAAAACGACAGCTCAGACTCAGATAATACTGGCACGTATCTCCCCCCGCCCCATTTTCTGGAAGAATCGTATGCTATATTTGAGCGAAGGATAACAGATTTTGAAAATATTTTTCCATCTCTGTTTTGGAAAAGGACTTCTTTGGCATATTGTTTTGTTAGGGCTCATTCTGCTAAAGCTTAGTAATGCCTTCTGTCTCCCCAAGCTGATTTGGCTTTTGCAGCTCTCACATTATATCCTAGTTTTAGAACATACGGTAACTTCTGTCAGGAGACGCACAGACGTGTGTAGCCAATTCTCGCAAACAGGTCGTTCATGTTAACTCAAAGACTAAAGCTATTTTTTTTTTTCAGCCTAATTTTTTTTCCCTTTTGCATCTATTGCCTTCCAGACCCTGTCTGGATAAGTCTCTTTTCCAGACAAGTAAGGAAAGTAAACTCTACTGGCTGCTTTGGATCAAAACAAAGAAAATGGAGCAATCCCTCCACCAGGCTTGCTTCATGCTGAAGACTTGCTTGAGCTCCGTGGAAAACATTACAAATTAGATATCTGCGAAAAATGCTATGCATGCATGGCTGGCTCTGATACAGTCTGTTTTTTCTGGAAAGGTATTATCAGAAGCTACGGGCTAGTAGTGAAATGTTCATGTATATTAGGATGTGTTCATTGATGGCCTGGTGAATGATGGGGTCAAAGTGAAATGCTCAGCTAGAATTCTGTACAGTCTCACATGGAATGAGTCTACGCACTGGACTATGATATTGCACAGATTTCATTCTGCGCTCACTTTGGATGTGTAGGAGTTTTTTTAAACTCACATAGCAACATCAGCAACTCTTACCACTAATGACTATTTCATACTAATTGCTTTTTCTTGTTAGACTGTATGGTAACAAATATCCCCTCTACAGCTGTGCCTTTTGTGTGTCAGACAAAATGTATTCAAGTGAGAAGTGGTCCTGCATTTCAAAGTTCAGATCTGGATATTAATTTCCTCAAAGTTTGGGAGGAGCATGGGTTTCTGATTCTGGCTTTTGACTTGAGGATATCTCCAATAGGAAGTCCCTATGGACATGACTTGATGTTGCAGCTTGATAGGCCTAAATGAACTTGATGCCAATGGCCTGGTTGTAGTAGGATCTTCTACAGTAATTGTCAGGGGTATAGCCCAATTCAAGTTGTAAACAATTCCGGAGCATCTTATAGTACTTCAGTACAGCTGTCTCCTGAACTTTGTAATGTACATGTAGCTCTTTCTGATTCCATATTATGATTTGTCCTAGATATTTTCATTTCAATCCCAGCAGGCCCCTTTTTCTCACCTCTGCTCACCTCGCTCTTTGGTGTCAATTACAACCAGAGGTTGAAAGCCTAGTGCACGCGCGCACACACACACACACACACACACACACACACACACACACACACACCCTCCCTCTCCCGAGTGTTTGATGTGGAGTCTTCAAAGAGAGAAAGCAAAAAAGAAACCGAGCCAAAGGCAGGTAACATGCAACGTTTTTCAGGAATTGGTATGAGTGAGGAAAAGGTAGCTGAGTGCCACTGAAAGCCATTAAAATAAATGACATAGTTAACCTCACAACCCTTATGATGATTTTTATGTCCAGATAATTTAAGCTATCCTCAGGGAAAACCTCAACGGGTACTACCAAAAACGCCCCTCCACTTTACATAGGAGTGTCTCAAGGTGTAACAAATGTAGGTTACTTCTTCTGTGATACATGTGCCATGAGCCCATAGTGTGGGTATCTCTCAATTCATGCCATGCAGGTAGGGGACGGCCAGTCCAGAGGCACCATCCCCTCTGCTTGGCAGGAGATCTTACTTCAGTTCTCTGTCTCTTGCTGGGACAATTGCAGCTACCACCTTTTCTGCAGGAGCACCATCTTTATTCACCATCACTGGAGCTCCAGAGCCTATGTGGAGCTACGAGAGGCCAAAAATGCCCTTTCTATTCTACCTCACTCATTCCTTCGATATAGGATCAATTTGCGTGGAAATCTCCTGCCACCTGCTGCGGTGACTTTGTAGCCTGGATTAGTGGAAACTGGACCAGAGGCAGCGCAGTACTGGATGCGTGTGCCCTGCTTCAGCAGCCCCTCTGCCAATACCGGGAACAGAGGAACCCAGCCAATTCTAACTCAGAAGGAGAATCCCAGGGCAAGATGTAGGAGACCATCAATCTATTCCAGACATCTCTACCTTTTCTTTGGGGAGGTCCTCCATCCAGAGTCTATGTCTTGGATCAGCTGCTTCCTTTCTCTCTAACGAGGGGGATCCTTTCTGTCATCCACCTCTTCCCCTTCTCCAAGAAGTTACCAATTAAGGGTCTCATCCATTTTCCATTGTCTCCCCTTCCCCCACCATGGTTCCCTGGCTACTTCCATTGTTTTTTTTTTTTTTTTTTTTTTTTTTTTTACTGGGACGTCTTCTTGGCCTTCTGGGAGAAAAATACTCCTCCTCAGAGTTATTCTCTGAAAAGACAGAGAACAGGCCCAGACTCTGATTCGTCTCCTTCCCCTTGCTGCCCCTGCTTGCTCTTCCAGTGACCCCAGAATTCTGACGTGAATGCGTCTCCCATCCAACGTGGGGTTGTGTACAGGAGCCAGGGGGATTTAGTCCAATGAAGTGCCTCTGTGTCTAAGACCACTGACACTCAACCTACACATTCTCTTAGGCTCTACCACCTGGACTTGGTTGATGTGGTCTTCGAGCGGCTGATGTCCTATCTTAGCAGTCCTAACGCCTAGTTAAATCTTGTGGTCTTGATTAATTCCACCCTTCCATCCATTTCTCTTCTGCAGTCCTTCTGCCACTGCTTCTGTTCAGATCCTTGCTGTTCTCCATTTTCTCTTTTCCCGCCACAATGTGGTTGCTGTTAGCAGACCCATCACACGTACTGTTGAAACCCACGCTCCAGCGTGCCCTGGCAGATGAAAAGGCATGGCCAAATACTGAGGTGAGGGAGTGCCGGGGAGGTTTGCTTTCAGAGTTGGATAAAAACTGCAGCTATGTAGTGGGGATGGACCACCCAGAGATCAGAACAGGGGCTGATTGTGAGAAGCCCGGGTTTTCGATTGGCTGACCTGTATCATCATACATACTGGAAATGCCTCTGAAAACAGCTGGGATGAGAAATGTGTGTATCCAGACCCTCAGATTGTCAAGCCAGTCGTGGCAACATTTGTGCTTTTCTTCTTCTTACCTTTAAAGAGTGTGTGTTGTCTAGTGCTTTTAATTTGACTTTTTAAACTTTGGCTAGATATTGAACAAATCCTTAATGTGCATAATATAAGGTGGAACACATTCTAAATGCAGTGCAGGGGTGCAAAAGTGCATACGATGGATTTACTGTGGATTTATGAACTGTTAAAGAGTATTTCTGAAACAGCAAATTCTGAATTACTATTCTAGTGCTGGGTCATTCACCCGTACATGCCTTATAGGTTAAGAGAGATACCAGAATATACTGTGCCAAGAAAACTATTGCCTGTTCTTGATTTTGAACAGCGTTGAAAAGTTTTGAGTGAATAGGTTTCCTTCAGATTCACAAACGACACCTAAAATAATATTTATAAAAAGTTCTGTTAGTAATAAAGTAACAGGTGTTATTCATTCTCCAGTCAAAAATTATGATCTACGCTGAAGTGCTCTCTGCTGATTCAGCAGCTGTTGTGGTGTTGGAGACTTAACTGTGCTTCATCAAAGCTGAGTTTTATTACTGCAGAGGTAGTTGATTCTGTTACTTTGTTCTCTTCTATGGAGTGCAGCTCTGTGGCTTATTATAGTTTTCAGCCATAGCAAATGCACCGTGGGAGATCATGAGCTAAAAGGATTTTGCACTGGATCTTTTTTAAATAAAAAAAAGTAAACGTTGGGGGGGGGGGGGGGAAATTGTATGATTAGTTAACTTTTCCCCAGGGAAAGGTAAGTAGGTCATTTAAATTATACTGATTGTAGCGATATATGTATTAAGATGTATAGTAAGGGAGGCATGTAGGCTTTGGTCCTACAGTTCACCTGTTCCAAGCATGCTTCCTGTGCTCGCACAGAGCCTGCCTGAATGTTCGAGCCTGTGGGATCAAGACTTTAGTTGGCTCATGGCATTTCCAACAATGAACCAATATGAACTCACAGGTCAGGGCCTATTGCCAATTTACTCTAGTCCATATGGCTACTGAAGCAAACACCTGCAATGATAGGTGATGATATGGGTACCCTGGTTTGTTTCCATCAGTCTGGGGTTTGGGCAGGATTTTGTTTGTGCATTGCAGCCAAGATCTCACTTTAGTGCTTTAAGAAACAAACATGGAGGCAATCAAATCAGATCCCTGTCAAGTTATGTTAAATGTAAAGCCAGCTCTCTCAGCAGGGCTCAGATAAATATTTCTTTATTTATCCAAGGAATAAAAGACTGGTTTAAGTTTTCTTGCACTAATAAAATGTAGCAGCAAACAGTTTACCAAAATACGGTGGATTTATATGATGCCTTTACTTTGTGAGTGGCTGACAAAAAGAATCCAAATTATATAGACTTTCGGAAGCTACATTCAGATGGCAGGTCGTTCACTCCATGATCTTACTTAGGCTTTTGCAAATGGATGATGAAAGCAAGTGAGCCAGTGTATCAGACTCACCTCTTACTTTGACCTCAGAGGATACTCTAAATTAGGAAAGTAGAAAGTCACTGTTAGATTTATTTGATTCTTCTTTTGCTTAAAAATAACCAGTAGTGCTATATTTCATTTCTCTTGTCTCCATCTCTTTCTCTCTGTCCCTCATGACAAATGGCTGTTAGAACAGTGTTAAGCTATGCCCTTAAAGCCACATCAGTAACAAAACTCTGGGCTGGCAGATGTGACATACTTGACTTACATAAATCACTCTCTTTTGTCATTGCTGGCATATGACCAGTGAGTGTTCTAATTATTGAATGGCTTTTATAGCCCCATTATTTATAATCACTTTTGGTTAGCAGCTGGAAGACCAGGATGGAGTAGAATGAAATGATATAGCACAAAATATTATCATTTGTCTAACAGCTACTGGGATTAGGGACATTTGATGATGATATGGTTAGGAGCATTCAGCGCTCATTCTGGGTCCTGAGATGGGTTGCTGCTTAGTAGACCTTGCCATGAGAATGATTGCATTCATAGGTACAGAAGCAGAACAGAAATTCCTGCAAATATTAACAAAACATTTGTCCATCACAAACAACCTTAGCTCTAGAATACAGGCAAAACCACTATTAGTAGGTCTGCACCATCAGTTGATGGTGATTTCCATTTATTATTTGCATTGTGATAATGGCCTGGGACCTTACTCGTGGTTCAGGATCCTATCTTGGGGTAGGTGCTGTACAAACCCATCTAAAAAAAAAAAGTCCCTTCCCTTCCAATTTCTCTTCTCTTCCCCCTTCCACCCCCTCATTATAAACCAGTTTGACTAATACCTTCATCCTGCAAACCCAAAACAAACTTTTACAAGAGGCAAAGTTTGCTTTCCCTCTCGATATAGTCATTGGGCTGTGAGAGAGAGAGAAAGAGAGAATCTTAATCTAGATGACTTCATTGCACTGTTACCCTTGTAGTAAGGCCTTTTAACCTCCGCTTGCTTCATGGCACTGTTATTTTGAAACTGCCTTCGGATGACCGCAGGAAATCCTCTTGCTATAGAGCTTCTTAAAAAAGAAATCTCGCTAAAGAGTGGAATTGTGTTGTGATACACAGATGAAATATGGACTTGTCTAGTTCAGAGCCATTAACCCAGCGGTGGCCAACCTGAGCCTGAGAAGGAGCCCGAATTTACCAACATGCATTCCCAGAGAGCCACAGTAATACGTCAGCAGCCCCCCATCAGCGCTCCCACCTGCCCCGGCTCCCAGCGCCTTCTGCCCACCGGCAGCCCCGCCGATTAGCACCTCCCCCTCCCTCCCTCCCTGCACCTCTCCATCAGCTGTTTTCGTGGTGTGCAGGAGCCTGGGGGAGGAGGGGGAGAGGAGGAGCAAGGGGACAGCAGGCTCAAGGGAGGGGGGGCGGGATGGGGTGGAGTGAGGGCAGGGCCTGTGGCAGAGCCAGGGGTTGAGCAGGGAGCCCCCCCCCGCCACATTAGAAAGTTGGCGCCTGTAGCTCCAACCCCGGAGTCGGTGCCTGTACAAGGAGCCGCATATTAACTTCTGAAGAGCCGCATGCGGTTCCGGAGCCACCCCTGCATTAACCACTCAGTAGTCATTACGTTCCTGCTTAAAAATAAATTGAGACTCTGAACTAGCATGTAAATCTATTTATGTGAGGTACGTAATGTAGGTCAGAGACCACTGTACCCTGGCCATGACTTTTCCTAGCACAAATGGTACTAGGCTCTGTCAGAATACAGTTGATGGCCTGGATTATCTATAGCCGTCTTGGAGAATAAATGGGGAGAAAACATCTTCAGTAATTACTTTAGAAGTGCAAAGCTATTATAATATCGCTTGGACCCCATAATGCATGAACATAAAATGATATTTAAAAACTCACTTAAATGTCTACCGGCTATATATCACACGTTCGGAGTCTGGCCTGTCTAAAGCAGGGTGGGAACAGGGGCTCGCTGCTCTGGAAGGCGAATGGTTGTCGTTTCTTCCCACAGACGCAAAGCCTGCTTATTTCACTTTTGCAGTTTAGTCTGTTTGCTTCATTGGAGCTACTTGTGGGAGTAAGGTGAGCAGGATTTGGTCCCAACAGAATAACACAAATTCTCATTGAGGCTGTTTGGAGTAGATGAATATCTTTATACAAGGAAAGAGAAGCTTTACCTTTACCTATTTGCTCCTATGTAGCAGTTTGTGACTGTGACTGGAATAGATCCATTGCTAATGTGAGGAAATTTACGGTTTTTGAAAGATCAATGTTTGTTAGTGACTCTTCTATTAAAGAACTTTGAGAAACACCGAGTGAGACAGGAAATCAGGATTGAAAGAAACATGTTTAAAAGCAAGCACTATAGTGGATAGATAGCAGCACAGTCAGGACACAGACACACACACATTAATTTATTGTTGCTGGGAACAAACAAGAATGAGCAATAATAGTCCACCCACTGAGTTATTTTCTGTTTCACTGTTTGGGTTGGTTTTTCTCACTGAACAACTATCATTTGGCTTCCAAAGTGTAACATCATTAGAAAGAAAACCATTGAACTCTGGATTTGCAAGAACATGAGTAACCAAACAAAACCCAAGATGACATGTAACCCAAGTTTCCTTTATTTAGTCCAAAGTTCAGGAAAAACTATTAAAAAAAAAACCTAGACCCTTGAGTTGAGTAGAAACTCAAGTTTCAAAATGTATATTAGGTGACAGCTTTCTGAAAGGTTTCAGAATGGTAGCTATGTTAGTCTGTATCAGCAAAAACGACGAGTCCTTGTGGCACCTTAGAGACTAACACATTTATTTGGGCATAAGCTTTCATGGGCTAGAACCCACTTCATCAGCTTCCTGGAAGGAAAAGCAACAATCTGAGAGATTCACAGCATGCTGGCGAGCTAGTTAAAAAATTAAGGAAAAAATTACAAACCCTCTCCCCCATTTTAAAATTATTTTTTTCCCTCATTTTTTGCAATACATTTTTAAATCTTTTTGGTCAGTTAAATCATGTGGCGAAATTTAAAAAGTCAAAATTCATTTTTTAAAATGGCTTAAATCTGATTCTGAATACAATATATTACACATGAAAATTTTAAATACATTTCAATATAATTTTTGATAAAAAGAAATTACAAAGAAGTCAACATTTGGAAAAAAGATATTTCTATGGAAAAAATCATTCCAAAACTTTGACCAATTCTAGGAGGAAGGGTATCATGCATGAATTATAACTTATATAGCTAGGAAGTCCTAGCACAAGGCCTTGACTACTGCAACACAAATAACTGAATACATAATGCATGTCAGAAGACAACCTATATTTTTTTAATGCATGCAGTTTTCTAACATTATATGCAAAATACATTTAGGATGTTTTTCTTCCTTATTCATAACCTTGTTTAACATTGGCTTGTGAGGGGAAAATAAGGACTAGCTGTTGAATTAAAAGATGAAAAATTCAGTGATTCATCCTTTCAGGGTACGCCATCCTTTGACTCCTGCAAAATCTGCCTTTAGAAGTAAGAGAAGGATATACCCCTTACTATCAAATACACAGAATTGAGAAGGTCGCTTCTGAAGGTTGAATTGCCACAGTGAAAAGTTAGCCACGTCCAAGTAAGCCATCCCACAGGAAATCACTTTTAACTTCATAGTGACTGGAAACTATTTTTTAGAAAATTGGGTGGTGATCCACTGCTCGGCATAGTGAGGGATGTTCCCAGAACCAGTAAGGAAAGTATAATGATACAATGTTATCTTCATTAGTTTGGGCTTACTGTTTTTAGATGCTTCTACAATGAACATGTTTGATCTTTGCTGACAGTGAGATGGAAATAAATAAATGAATATATGATAAAGCAGTGTATAAAAATGTTTAAAACCTAAACCAAAATATGATACTAATTCAGTATCCTGCTGGAAGCTCATTAGTGGGACCTCAACAGAATTAATAACAATGGCTGTTTTCCGCCTCCAAGAGCAGTTGTTAATACCACAATTCTCTGATAGAGTAGAGCTCCTTGCAACTGTAGAGAAGATGGTTGTTTCTAAATTAAGTGTTTCATAATCAGATTTAACTACATACATTAAGTTCCTGCCAGTCTGTGAATGACTATCTTATTAGAAAGTTTATACTTGTATTGATTTATAGCTGTGTGTAGGCAAAAAAGCCATATCTGATTCATATTCCTTATAAATGTGGTGTGCTGACTCTACAGAATTTTCCTTGCTGTAATATCTCAGCTGCTTCCACCTTTTTCAAAACCATCAATGTTGTTTGGAGAAGATCACATTAAATTGTTTGTTTTATTGGAATAATTCTATTTAGAGTTTTAAAAACTATTCTGATACTAACAATTTTGTTATAAAACTTTATGGAACGACATTATGCATATAGGATATTCCCATCCCCCGGCTCGTTCAACTGTTTGGACCAATGGGGTTCCCTCTGTTGTTTCTGCTTGCTAGATAGAATCACCAGCTCAAGTTTTTTTCTCCCTGCCCAACTGCAATGAGACACCAGGATATTTTCTAAAAGAAAATTTCTGGGTTTTGACTCAAAATGACTTTTAATTTAGAAATTTAAATGATAATCAAATAAAACACAGGTCTAAATTGAAATAAAATGTTTTGATAGACCCGGCCTGAATGTTTTTGTTTTGAATATCAGTCAGCCAACATTTTCAAGATTTTAATTCTTTATGCGGATTCGTGATGGGACACATTTTCCCGGGACTGGAAAGCCATTTCCTGCCCAGCTCTAACTTCTACTGCCTGAATGAGCACCTCTTAGCTGTGCACAGCAAGAAATAGATTTCCTTTCTTTTCATTTCTCTGTGTAGCTGGGAATAGAGCAGGTTAGGAACTTCCCATCAACTTTTTTTTTTTTGAGAGAGAATTTTTGTTCTGTTCTATGTAGGTTTTTATTCCTTGTTCATCACCATAGTCTCTGAGCTCCTTCTAGTAACATATTAAACATCAGAGTCCTGTGGCACCTTATAGACTAACAGACATATTGGAGCATGAGCTTTCGTGGATATCACCAGTTTGAAAACTGGGTGACTGGGCAACAAAATGGCAGATGAAATTTAATGTTGATATATGCAAAGTAATGCACATCGGAAAGCATAATCCCAACTATTCACCCACGAAAGCTCATGCTCCAATACATCTGTTAGTCTATAAGGTGCCACAGAACTCTTTGCTGCTTTTACAGATCCAGACTAACACGGCTACCCCTCTGATATTAAACATCGTGACTTGACATCTGTCCCATGGTGTTGGTTCTCTCATCCTCTTCCCAGAGAGAGAAGCGTGTGTACTGGAGTGTCTTGTTTTGGTAATGTATTGGGGGTTATTTGTAGCTTTTTTAAAAATAGCTGTTTTCTCTTTGCAGGAAGTAGACTGAACAAAGATCTGAGGCATTATCTCAACCAGAGGTTTCAGAAAGGATCTCCAGATCACGAGCTGCAGCAGACAATTAGAGATAACCTTTATCGCCATGCTGTGCCTTGTAAGTAATGAAAAATTCCCCCAGTGGAGTTCATGTGATAAAATTAAATCCTTTTGGTGGTAAACTGTAAGTGGTGCTGTGTACTGCTATAGGGGAGACCTGATTTACGGCTATGGGGCTCTCATGTTGGTGACAGCGGAGAAGATGATATGCCTGGCTCTGTGGATTGGCTGAGATAAGGTGCAAAGTGGATGGTAGTTCCAGAATGGATTGTGATGGGAAAAGGTTTGAAAATAAATATACAGTTGATGGGAAAGGAAGTGAGATGGTAGGGAATGAGTGAGGAAAAGAGCGGGTTTGGTAGTGAAACCACTTCATCCTGGGGTTCTGATTTGCTGGTTGCACCCTGTCTTGCTGCATGTCAGAGTTCCATCATGCAGCAGCTATTTACATAGCATTTACAGGTTGGTTTATGCCTTACATAAAGCTTGGACAAACACTTGACGCAGAAACAGTTCTGTGTTAACATCAGATGGTCTGTGTCCTGTGCGCTCTTTCCCCCACCCCCCCCCCCCCCCCCCCCCCCCCGCTTTCCGGTTGTTAAATTGCTTGAATAGGAACAGGATCTATCGTTCTTCAAATTGATTTGCTCCTGATGCTTATTTGACTTGTGCAATTGCAAACCTTTTTATGACATCATTGCTTGTTGCTGTAGAAATGGGATGATGTCACTAATGGGGGGTCATCCTGAATTGAAGGAGGAAATAAGCAACAAGAACAGACAAACTCTTTAGAAACAAACCTCCCTTTTCATGCAATTGTCAATCTGGATGAAAAAAGAAAGAGAAGTCTTTGTTTAAAAAAAAAAAAACTAATTGAAAACTTTCTCCCCCACCCCTCAGTTCAGAAAGGTATTTTTGCTCATTAAAGATTCAGGAGAAGTGTATAATAAATTACCTGAATCTTTGCTCCGAGCTCAAACTGAACCTGGCCTTTTTGGAGTTTGGGGAATGCCCCCCATGTGTCACTGCTTTGCACTTCCTGCCTTCGCTCGGGGACTATATTACAGCCAAAGATGCTCCCCATCAATCTGAATACACTCAGGGCACACTGGGAAGGTAATGGCAGCTCTCCTAAGGGGTGTGGTTAAAATTTAAGCAAACATCTAAATCTTGAAGTATTTAAATGAGTTGCCAAACATTTTGAGGCTTACCCATCTTTACAGGACCAGCAGCTGATTTATCTACTGCAGAGACTTACTGAAATATTAAGTGATAGTGGTTATCAAAAAGCTGACACTTGCCAACGGTTCTCATGTAATGGTAGCTGGGATAACATGCCCATTTCTTTCTTAAGGGCTATATATGAAATACTTGGCTGGAGTAATGGATACCATTGTGAGACAACTGTTTGTTTGACACACTTTGACTCCTTTAATGACAATAGTTGTGTATCACCAGTTTGAAAACTGGGTGACTGGGCAACAAAATGGCAGATGAAATTTAATGTTGATAAATGCAAAGTAATGCACATCGGAAAGCATAATCCCAACTATACACATAAATTGATGGGGTCTAAATTAGCTGTTACCACTCAAGAAAGAGATCTTGGGGTCATTGTGGATAGTTCTCTGAAAACATCCACTCAGTGTGCAGCGGCAGTCAAAAAACGAACAGAATGCTGGGAATAATTAAGAAAGGGATAGATAATAGGACAGAAAATATCATGTTGCCTCTATATAAATACATGGTATGCCCACATCTTGAATACTGTGTGCAGATGTGGTCACCTCACCTCAAAAAAGATATATTGGAATTGGAAAAAGTTCAGAAAAGGCAACAAAAATGATTAGGTGTATGGAATGGCTTCTGTATGAGGAGAAACTAATAAGACTGGGACTTTTCAGCTTGGAAAAGAAACGGCTAAGGGGAGATGTGATTAAATCATGACTGGTAGAGAAAGTAGATAAGGAAGTGTTGTTTACTACTTCTCTTAACACAAGAACTAGGGGTCACTAAATGAAATTAATAGGCAGCAGATTTAAAACAAATAAGTATTTTTTCACACAACGCACAGTCAACCTGTGGAACTCCTTGCCACAGGATGTTGTGAAGGCCGAGACTATAACGCGGTTCAAAAAACAACTAGATAAATTCATCTGCACACACTATTAGCCAGGATGCGCAGGAATGGTATCCCAAGCCTCTTTTTGCCAGAAGCTGGGAATGGGTGACAGGGGATGGATCACTTGATGATTACCTGTTTTGTTCATTCCCTCTGGGGCACCTGGCACTGGCCACAGTCGGAAGACAGGATACTAGGCTAGATGGATCCTTGGTCTGACCCAGTAGGGCCGTTCTTATGTTCTTATGGCTGCATTAGTCTTATTTCATCAGTGGAAAGGAGGGACTGAAGTACTCTTTGAAATGCTATGCATACATAATGACTAAACACTGATCCTATTGAACACTTCCCTTTTCCAGTTTGTCAATCCAAAATGTGATTAGTCTTTATGCTTGTAATTTGCCTGGCTGCAGTTTTTAAAGGACTACTGAACAAGATGCCTTCTAGGAATGTGAATGAATGCAATTTTAGGCTCAGTAGCTGCAGAGTCCTGATGCTAATATCCTTCTGCCCATGTATTTCTTTTGACTTGTATTCCAATTTCAGACACAGCAAATAAAGAAAATGTGCAGAAGTTCTATTGAAGCATTTTCTGTGTTGCCAAGGTTACATTTTGAAATGCTTTCTGTTGATTTGTTTCTCAGATTTATTGAACTTGACTGTGAGTTAAACTGCTTGAATTTAAACTTATTGTGCTTTGTTTTAGAATTGGGGTAGCAGGGAGGGAAGGGATAGAGTGATTTCTGCCTTTTAAAAATAACAGGGAGAGAGGTTTTGTTCTGGCGTTTAATAAGAACATCTGTAATCATGTTCCAATTATGTAACAAATAGAAAAATCTGCAAGGAGAGGTTATTTATTGTGTACCCCTGTCCTTGCAGAGCTATACATCGGGTAACATTTTATTTTTCCTCTGTGTGCTGTGGAAAGGAGATGAGTCCGGTTTTTGATATGACGTTTAACATGTACATGTGTGAATTTGAATGAACCTGCGGTATGCATGGTGGTTTGGGATGCTTTTACAGGTCCAGAGATTAATCTAGTTGCATGCTCACATACTTTTATTCCTTGGTACATGTAACCAGTAAATCCAGAGCTCTGGATCCAGAGCTCTAGTGCTAATGGATTATGAAGTCTTGTATTTTGAAAATGGAATTCCCTGCTGATGATCTGGTAAACATGCTACAAGCACACAAGGTCACTCAAACTGAGCATGCTTGGACTGCTTGCTGCTGGTTGTTGCTAATATCAGGAATACATGAAGTGATGATTGATTAATGTACAATGGAGAAGGAGGTGTAAACTGGCTCTTCCCCTAAATCCTAGGAGGTTAATACCAAACCCTGTGGTTCAGCTGTGCATAGGCTGCAAGTTATGTTCTAAAGGAAAAACGATGGGCTCTTATTTACCACGTTGCTTGTCAAACAACAGCTCTTAAAACTACTGCAGACTTTTCAGGTTACAAACCACTCAACAAAACTAAATGAAAAGCTTTGTCTTCAGGAGGAGAAAAGGTGTGGTTTTGAATGAGCATTGCCTATCCTGCGGATCGGTATTGTCTCTCTGTTCCCTTGTAATTCCCCATCTGCCTGTATCCATCTGTTGTCTCTTGTTTTGTACTTAAATGGTCAGTTCTTTAGGACAGGACCTGTCTGTCTGTTCTGTGTGTATGCAGTGCCGAGCACAATGGGTCCTGGTCCATGACTGCGGCTCCTTGCATGACAGAAAGAATCATAGTAAGTCGAGTCAATTAATTTGAGGTAAAACCCTAGTCAAGACCAGGCAGTTTGTAGTTTCGACATAAGTTAGCAGGTTGAGCTAAATCCTATGGGGAAGACTAGTCTTTAGTTCAACCTGCTACTCTTGTGAAAACTACATACTGTCTCATTTCCCCAAGGACTGTAGTTAGCTAACTCCAGGTAAGACTATACCTCTTTTCCTTATGAAGACACAGGGACAGAGGAGTGGAGAGGTGCAGCTCTCGTTGTGGTTTTTTTTTAATGTGAAATAACAATCGCACTTAAAGAGCAAAGCCAGAATTCAGAGATCAGATGGCTTTGCAAGTGACCCACTGAGCATAGGGACTACTTTGTAAAGAAACCGGACCTTGAAATAGTGAAATAAACTCAAATTTAAAGTGCAATGTATAAAAGCGCGAACACACACACACACACACACACACATATACACAGAGAGAGAGAGAGAGAGAGAGAGAGAGCGCCCATATAGTTATTTTTATTGTTAATTCTTAATAAAATAGCCAGGGTGCCAACTGGGCTTTTAAAAGGAAATCTGTAAATGCACGCCTAAATGTTACCTCGGGAGCTGATGGTAAGGACCAGGTAGCCATGACCCTTCCTAAAGCTATGCCAGATTTGTGGTCAACCTCTATAACAAACACTCTTCCCCGCCTCAGGTGTTACCAGCCTCTCTCTAACAAAACCCCTGCCTGCAATTTCCTTCTGCCTACTCCAGCCTCTATTTTCTGCTAAGGTTATAGTGAACAGCAGATCTGATAAACCTTCCTATGGGCCTTTGGCCTCTGAATTCAAATTTCGTGTGATCTGAGGACTGATATTACTGGTACACCCAAACGTGCAAGATTAGCTTTCTGAAGACTCTGGGCCCAACTTAATCATTGAAGGCTAGGGCCAGATAGGATGCAGGAGACATGACACGTCATTTAGTCTACACAAACCTTATTTAAAAAAAAAATTAAAAGTGTAGTTTAGAAACCGAGCCCGTTCTCGTGTCAGCTGAACCAATTAGTTCATTCGTAATGCCAATCATTGATATTTATACACTTCATTGCTGTATAGTTTGACAGCTCTGAGGTGTTGTGGGGGTTTTTTCTTCACTTCTGAGAAGGCAGCACCTTAAGATACTCGAGCTAGGATCCTCTCTTCACTCACTCAGATAAATGACCGCACTAGGGTGACCAAACAGCAAATGTGAAAAATTGGGACAGGGAGTGGCGGGTAATAGGAGCCTATATAAGAAAAAGACTCAAAAATTGGGACTGACCCTATAAAATCGGGACATCTGGACACCCTAGACCGCACTCATCATTCCCTAGGCCAATGGGTCTCAAACTTTTTTTACTGGCAACCCCTTTCACATCGCAAGCCTCTGAGTGTGACCCCTTATAAATTAAAAACACTTTTTTATACATTTAACACCATTATAAATGCTGGAGACAAGCGGGGTTTGGGGTGGAGGTTTGCAGCTCGCAAACCCCCATGTAATGATCTCGTGAAACCCTGAGGGGTCCTGACCCCAGTTTGAGAACCCCTGCCCTAGGCATAGTATCCCTTGCCAAAGCTAGACTATAGACCCATGTTACGTTGGGTTATTCAGGTGTCTAGAACGCTGACAGTCTCTGGTGGTTCCTGTATCCCTGCCTGACTCTGAGGCATTGCATCCTTTCTGGTTTCTGATCTGGTATGGGTTCATTAAGGCCATCAGAAGAAATGCAATATTTCTAGGCTAGTTAATGGCTTTATTGCTCCTGGCAGAGTGTGAATACTGTACTGGAGACAGTTCAGCAGTTTTGGGCCAGGTCTGTGTCTAGGAAGGCTTTGCTACTACACCAGCGGAGTCTTCCTAGAGTGGGTGCAACTTATCCCTGCAGTATTGTGCTTTTGTCGACCTAAGCTTATTCCAGGTTCACTCACCCCCAAGCAAAACAATCTCTACCAGTATATAACTACATTTACACTAGGGAATTCTGCCAGCCCAGCTATGTCCATCAGAGATTTACACCTCTTCGCACCCCTGACAGACATAACTACGTCAGCAAAAGTCCATAGTGTTGACGTGGCTTTGGGATATCTCTGGGTTTGGAGGAGACTAGAGGCCCTCAGGTTGGTTGGCCTCCTGTGGAATTTTTGACAGACTATTGTTGTTCCTGGAAATATCACTCTTCCCCTAAAAGTAGCATTGGGCTATGCTAACTGCTTGACATTATCATATCATTTCTGAAAGGACAGCCATAAAGAGTTACTCTGTAGAAAACATGGCTGGTTGGGAGTAAACCTGAGAACCTGCCCAGAACATTGCTTTCTAAATTAGTGTTTCCAAGTAGATTCATCTGGAATATATTTGCACTATATCAATTGACAATAGTACCCAGTAGTAACATATTTTAATGTTACAATAGGCGTGTGTAGTCCGTTGGTTCGACGATGACATGACAATAGGACAACATGTCTAAATACAGGAGTCTGGGCAGACAAGGTCATCTCCATCTTAAAATGATGCTGAAATGGGCTGGTTTAAAATAAACAAGCTGGACTGGCCATTTGTCTTAGTTGCTCATTCTCAGAAATGTGACAGCAGCTCCCTTTTCACAGTGGACCAAGAAGAATAAGAAAGATGTTATTACCTCCAGACAGGCTCTGTTTGGTATTTGTGTCCTGGTCCCATTCATTTGATTCCTTTGCTTCTCCCTGGGGGTCTTCTGTATCTTCAGAGTCATTCAGGCAGTGAGATCTACGTTTAGGGCGCCTGGCAGCCCGAATCTGCCTTGTTGTTGTTTTTGTTATTAGCTAGTACAACATGCCAAAGCAATTCTGCATTAGTTCCCATTCTGTTACCCTTGGATTTAATAATGCTTGTCTTGTCCTTTTGGCCAGTGACTTTAAAAAGAAGTCAGGCTGTAGACGTTTTTGCTGTAGATACGGAGACGCCCAAGGTCAGTACGATGGCTTTCTTAGGGCAGAGATTTAGACCTAGGCTCTTTCTCTGCATAGCAAATTTTTCCTGGAGGGTTCTTTTAAGCCCTTCTGGGTTCTTTAACTTTGTTCTGTAGTTGTCAGTTCCCCAAAATAAACGCGTACTGGGGGGGATAAATTGGCTGGCTCACTTAAGGTTAGATAGGTCTGTTACATCTCTTCTGGTCATGCTCCCTGCAGCAGCCAAGCCTCCCAGAGTTCAGTTTTTTTCCTGTGTTTTGAATCCCAGAGTACCAGCTCCATTTGCTACAGTTGACCTTGAAGGTGCCACATTGAGATGGAAAGCAATAGTTAAAAAGACATTGGAATAAGATTTGGATGGAATTCTAAGGAGACTTGGAAAACCAACAGTATGTGACATCCAGTCGTCTGGTTTGTTCAAGCTCTCTTAATTTTTTGTGGGAAACTTGAGAAAGAGGGCCCCCGTTCCAAGAGTTCCTCACAGCTATGAAAGGAACTTTCGAAGTTTTAAAGGAAGGCCAATAACACAAAGCAAGAAATTGTGATGTCACATCATAGGAGATAAATTATGAAATGGATATAGAGGGCCACATTCAGTTCTCGGGTAAATGGGCTCAGTGGTAGTTGAATGTACTTATTTAATAATTACAACTCTGTGCATTTTCTTCCTTGTATGTGGTACATATTTCACTGGTAGAAACCCTGGGTTCAAGCCTGGATTTAAAATAATTTTACAAGCGAAAATGAGTTTGGCGCATTTTAATCCCCCATAGATATTTATTCCCATCACAGAACAAATCTCTACATTAGGCACCATTGGCTTTTTCTGATCGGTGGTGGGTAGGGCTAGATGGGCCAGGCTCTGGGCAGTCTGTTGGCAAAGCTTGCAGAGCAGCTGCCTGGCGATGTCTAGGGGTAACTGATGAAGTCCTTTGCATTCATTAGCACCAGAGAAACCCACCGGATTTCAGAAAAGAAGACACATAAAAATGAACTGGTAGAAATACAAGCAAACCCTCTTGTTGGCTCTAATTAGTCTGGATTTAACGACAATTCAGCTGATTTTTCTTAAAATGAATATTCATTATGATTTATATGATGCCAGTTGTGTGCATCAGCCAATTCTTGGAATCAAATGAAAAGACCTGTATAATATGAGTAGACATATTGGTTATATACTAGGGTTCATAGAGTAGCACTTTCTGATTTATTTTAGTTGCTATTTTTTTTAAGATAAACAGAATTGCTGACAGTCCAAGTTATTTTCTTTCATAAGCAGTAAGTCAGAGGTTTATATAAGCAAATGTCCTTTGAATTATCAAAAGCCTTCAAGAAGTGCGGCATTGCTTATTATCTAAATGCTTTTTCTATTGTATATACACATGTAATTCTACTCTGTAATAAAAAAAAGTTGCAGTGCCCATGATTATGAAAGCATTCTTTTGAGCAAGGTGTGAACAAGGTGCCCTAGCACAGAAAAGGTAATTAATTATTTCACAATATTTGTCCCAGCTATAAAGCAGTTTACAAAAAAGTTGAAATTTTTCACTGTATCCTTATCACCTACCAATGTCTGTAAAGTTCAGTTTCATCCTATTGCATTCTCTGGAGAGTATTGTTTAGTGTGTTTTCAGAGCACTTTTTGTGTCCTTGAATATGTTCACTCAGCATGTATAAATTACGATGTTTTTTTTCTATACTATTGCACAATAGATATACTGAAAACCCCCCTAGTCCATTCAGAATATTCTTGTCACCATATTTCTGAACAGTGCATTGCTGGCACCCAGAATATTCTGCTGTAGGCTAAAATTTTCTGGGAGAGAATTATTGCAAATATTAACTTATAGAAGCGCTAATGTCCAATTTTGAGCTGCATGAGCAACATTTATGTAGGTTAGTTTATTTGTATATGCCATTGTCTCTGTTTAATCGGAGGGCCCTCAGACATTTTTCCATCTGGCCTCTACTTTTAAATCCATATACATTTTAAACCAATGGAACTGTTGGAGGTTCTTTAGGTTTGGAAATAAAAGCTTGTAGGATGGCTAATATTTCTCCATCTATGTGCCTTTTTGTTTAGATGTAGCTTTTTTTATTTCAAAGAGACACAGTACTGAAACTACAAGAGGCATCAGAAACCAGTACAGTCCAAAGCAGAAATGCAGACTCTTTGTGGTTCGGCCTCATAAGACTCTCCCATGCCACTTCCCAAGCAAGATCTGGGTAAGACGTGCAGGAAGAGATCTCCTGTCTGGTTTCCTTTGTTTTCTTTATTAATACCTGGTGTACTTTGTGTTGCCTTTTTCGTTTTGGGTGCTGTAGTTGCACGTGATTGCTTTGTACATCTGTAGGGCATCTGAAGTGGCTGTTCAGGTAACACAGACAGAGACTATACAGGCACTCTAAATTGTAAAAGGTTTTAAGGCTGCGAATCTGCAGAAAGGCACAGAGTCTGTAAATTCTGGCTCAGCTGCTACTGTTCCTTCAAACGTGGGATAGAGAGAGATCTGTGGGTTACTTTAGAAGGCATCTTGGTTGTCAACTAAGGTAGTCCCATGTTTTTACCCACTTCACAGTTTAAACTGTGGAAGAAAAGAACCACAACATACCCAGCAAGGTACGAAGCCCAGGAATGGTAAATCTGAGCACAGTGTTGATTGGAAACATTGGGTCAGAGGTAATATAGCCAACCATTTGGGTAAAGTGAACATACATCCAGGTTTTTCGTGTCGTGTCTCAATGCCCCAAGTATGTCTTTCATGATGGCTGACGTGTCCTGGTTTTTCCTTTCGTCAAACAAGTGTTTGGTTTCTCTATTCTAACTACAAAACTGGTGTTGAAGGTTTATAGCCGTATTGAGTAGAATTTGCTCTGTGTTTCACCACGATGAAACAATCCAATGGAATGAGTCGTCCATATTTAGAATAAAATGAAAAGTGAAAAGAGGGTAGATATTCTTTAACGCTCTTCTTTAGCCCAGCTTGAATGTTAGTGACAATTGAGTGGGTCATGATAAACGTGTTCAGACACAGAATTACTGGAAAAGTCCCCCAGTCCAAGAAGTATGAATATACTGCTGTTTAGTCAGAAGGTGGCAGAAAACTCCAGCATGCAAGTTCTCTTTCGTACAACTACTTAGTGACCGTAAAGATGTCACGCAAAACTGTCCCATTTCTTTATTTTGAAAGTAGTATTGTAGACTACAGGAGTCACACAAACAGCTCTCTCATTTTACTTCTGAAGTCCAGTTTTGTAAATGAAATGCAAAATATATAAGAATGTTTTCCTTCCAGTGGAAGTGCCCATGTTGTTTTTATCAGCCACAGATTTGGCTACACTTGTGCTTTGGCAGACTAGAAAGGGTACGGTAGATGCAGACTCATGCCGAGTTTGAGGGTGCCCCTTCAGATTGACTTAAGCAAAAAATTGAAAAACCATGGTGAGTCTTTGAAAATGAACTGCGGCAAATCTATCAACAAAATATTACCCTTTCAAAGAATCATAGAATATCAGGGTTGGAAGGGACCTCAGGAGGTATCTAGTCCAACCCCCTGCTCAAAGCAGGACCAATCCCCAACCAAATCATCCCAGACAGGGCTTTGTCAAGCCAGGCCTTAAAAACCTCTAAGGATGGAGATTCCACCACCTCCCTAGGTAACCCATTCCAGTGCTTCACCACCCTCCTAGTGAAATAGTCTCTCCTAATATCCAACCTAGACCTCCCCCTCTGCAACTTGAAACCATTCCTGCTTGTTCTGTCATTACTTTCCTGCTTCCCTGTGAATAGCACACTGTATTATTCTTGTAAAGTAGTGGCTTTTTATTTCAGTGCAAAGGAAGCTAGCTACATATTCATGTGAAATAACTTTCAGGTTCCAGGGTACTTTCTTTTTGGAGCCATACTGCATACTAGAAATAATGTCTTTGTAAATTCATTCATTCATTGATTTTTTTTTAAATCGAAGTCAGTGAATATAGCCAGCGCCCCTTCCCCCACCTCTACCTTACAGAAATATTTCTAGTTCTATCCCCATGGAAAGGGAAATAAATCTCTTATTAATCATAATGTTCTGGATATATCATGTCCTCCTGAATAATTAGGGCCTTGAGTTATGAAGTCTAGATTCCTGGGTTGTTGCCAGAGTAGATTTGTTTAAGGGGAACAGTAGAGCTCCCTGATATCTTTTTAAAGGGCTTTGTAATGTCCCAGACCACACCTAATTAGCAATTTAAGAGTGAACACATCTATTTCACTGATGGTTGTGAAAATTACTATTTAAGTGGGAATGTATAATAAATGGCTCTTAGAAGGGATAATATGTCTTGAAAATGAGATGTGTATTATTAAATAATTGGCTGGATACTGATGTCTTGCAAGTATCTGTGCGTATATTTCAGCATGGACCTGCTGTGTCTGTGCAGGGCAAAGGGGGGAAAGACAGCAGGGGATCCCTAGAGTGCCACTGGCCATAGGATTTTGATCTGCTTTTCGTTCTTTATGATCTGCACCTCAGGAGGTTTTAAAAGAAAGTTTAACTGCATTTTTAACTGTGTGTCAGAAATAAATTCACTCCCAATTTGACTTGCAGACAAATGCTGGAGCTTTTTCCTTCACAACCTAATAAAGAAATGTAGAATTTAGCTGTCTCTCATACCATTATGTCTAAACCGGTTGGAAAAAATTACATAATCATGCTTTGGGGTGACATGAGCTCTGATCCTGTGAAAACTTGCACGTCTACTTAACTTTACACAACTTAGTGGAATAGTCACATGCTCAAAATTATGCAGATGTTCTTTGTAGCATTTGGAGCCCGTGCTCGGTAGTATTTAAGAATCAGGGGGCAAATACTTCAAAACAAACAAAGCCCTGCCCCTCTAGACATCTTTTCAAATTCTGGAGATTGACAGAAGAGATGGATATAAATGCAGTAGTGTCAGCCCTTAGCATCCAAAGGTCACGAGTCAGCCCCCAAAATCATGAAATTGGTGTAAAAACCATGATTATTTAAAAAAAAATATTTTGGGTTCTTTTTATTTGGCTGCTAGTTTGAGCCTTTAGGGTGTACTGGCTATTTTCTGCATGGGGACTGGAAACTTTAAAAAAAAAAAAAGCTGAGATTCTCATAGAATCTCTTGCTGCCAGCCCCTGGGGCTTTAAGAAAAACAGCCAATATTGTGAGACTTGCGGTGGAATCTTGTTAATGGGCGCACTAAATATGAAGACAAGATAATAGAATGGGATCTTTGAGGAATGTACTGTTCCGATAATGTTCATTAATATTTTGCCCATTTTTTCACTTCTATATTTTTCAAATCGTTTCACTGGAGCGTTTTCTAATATTAGCCTCCTCTTGTCCTGCTCCCAAAATGGTCACTGTTTTGTAGAAAAAGTTGCGGATATGATATTGTATAACTAACTGCACAAGAGAATTACTTGGATAGACATTTTGTAATTTACCAGCATTAAAGAGCATTGATAGTGCCATTAAAATGGTAAATTCAGTATTGTAACATTATTAGATTTCTCTACTTCTTTTTAACTCTGAGCTGATAAACAATTTTCAACCTGTTTTGAAGGTGATAGCCATCTTTCAGTTACTGTGGGGAGGGATAGCTCAGTGGTTTGAGCATTGGCCTGCTAAATCCATGGTTGTGAGTTCAATCCTTGAGGAGGCCATTTAGGAATCTGGGGATTGGTCCTGCTTTGAGCAGGGGGTTGGACTAGATGACCTCCTGAGGTCCCTTCCAACCCTGGTATTATATGATTGGCTACATGCCATTCAGTGTCTCTCCACTTAGCAGTTCAAGTTGTTCAAATCTTCATTTACCTCATCTATGCTTATATTTTGTTTCTTCTGTAAATGAACTTCTCCTTACAAGAATTATTTCCTTCCTGAGAGAGATCTTGGCTTTCAGGTAGCACTTCCCCAGTGAGTGGGTAAGACATTATGAATTCCTTTGCTATTAGTTGTGACTGCATTAATCAAACATTCATCTGGTGTTCATGCAAATACAGTCTGCAATCCATAGGTATTCCAGTGGCTAACGCTATATGATGCTTAGTGTGGGATGCGGGTCTTAGAGGTAGTGATGTTCTTGGCTTCTGCTAGCAGATGTACGAGGCAGAAGGCCGTGCGCGCTGTCTGCAGGAGCATGTTGGGGATTACAGTAACATAGATGAGACCCAAAGTTGACTTTATGGAACGACGTGTATATGACAGCTGCCCATTGGACAGAACCTGATGGAATATAATAGCAGAAAGTAACTCTTTAACAGTGACCCTATACATGTAAGATTTTGAATGTGAAGAAACTTTTTCAGCGCTATCTCCCCATAGAGAAACTACTTCCACTCCCAAATGTTAATTGTAAAGGGGCACAAACCACAAGCAGCAACTTACCACAGTAACTGTAGATTCTTGATTAGCCTGGAGACTTACTTGGAGATATTGCTTGCCTGTGTGTTTTTTCTTAGTGATTCATGGTTTAATTTGAGTCCTGTCTCAAGAAGGAGGTGATTGTTCTACATCACCTATCAGAATGGAGAAGTGGAAAGTGATGTTAAAACACTGACCCTTAATCTAAAGTGCACCCATCTGGGTTTTATTTCCGCATCTTGCTGAGTTTACATTTATGTGAATTCACAGTTTGTTCCCCATTTGCTGTTCCCACCTGGTAAGTGAATTGGTTCCAAAACGTACTGATGAAAAGACTAAGGGGGTCTGTCAACGAAGTTTGTTCCTACCTAAAAGAATGCTCTATCTTACACTTCCAGTGCTATGTGAGTTAAAACCCAGCTGTAAAATCTCATCTCAAGATGCTCTTGTTTCATGGTGAGAAGTTGGGGTTACCATAAGGACAAGATCCCTTTCCACATATTGAAATGATTTATAACTTGCCTTTGACTTTCTGCAGAAGAAAAGGTATAAAATTCTTTGGCATATGACAAAACAGCTACTATACTATTGGTGTAAATTTGGTGCTCATTAATTATTTTGTTGGACTTTAGACCACCACATTCATTAAATATTCCTGTCCCTGTTAGTAGGCACAAAAAAGAGTTGGGTTTTTTTTAAGTTTGGTGCTGAAAATAACTCGTAGAAATAACAGAATGTACAAATATAAAGGGGCTGATGCGATGAATGTGGAATCCATGCACTTCAGTAGAGTGCTCAGAACCTTGTTGAATTGAACCTCAACTACTTGTTTTTGTTGTTTTTTCTCTTTCAGCGATAAACGATACATTTTGTGTAAGAAATAATCACACAGTGCAAATGCAAAAGGAAGGATATCATTATAGAGCTCATGAAACGCTATATTTAAAGAGTAACAATCAAAACACGAAGGGCCAAATAAATTTAGAAAACATTCTCCAGCTTTTGGTGGAGACCACAGGAGCTCTGAGAAATTGATTACTTTAGATCTTGGTTTCCTGGCACAGAAACAGAAGTTTTCATTCGGGGTGTGTGTGTGTGTGTGTGTGTGTGTGTGAGATTTGATTTTTGTGGGTGGTTTTGCTTTAGGGGTTTTTGTAGGAGAAAAAATTCTTCAAACCTCAGATGAAAAATAAGCAATTATATTGTTATGGACTCTGTTTTTTCCGAATCATATGGAAGAGTTTTCATAGATGATTGGGAAGCTGCCTTTATGAAAAAAAAATAAAATGCTCCATTTGTTTCTTTTTATGAAAAGACTTTTTCACTGTGTTTCCACTTTGGTGCTGCCTGATTGGAGCATGATCTGCTGAGAGCATTTTAATTTGGCTTATGCAATAGTTTTAATTTTGTGTGTGTTGCGGGAGAAGGAATAAAATGCTACTTTTTTTTCCCACTCTTAAATGTACCATAGCTAGTATTCTAAATCCAGTCTAGTTCCAGATTTTGGATTTTTTTTGCTCCCAGAAGAGCTACTGCTACTCACAAGAGATGTAACTGGGGGCAGTTGTAATTTAGTGAGGCTGTGGTTGAAAGATATGAGAAATTAATCTTGAGGGAAGATTTTTTTTCAACAAGGAACCCATAAAAAGTCAGGAAACTGGCCTGTTCAGGACTCTGAATTTTTTTATGTTCTGGTAAACCTAAAAAGACTCAAAAATATATTTATAATCAAACCTTTGTGTCTCTTTTCTTTTAATGTGTTTGTTTCTTAAAGTTGAGATAGGGCTCATTCTTGCAGTTGGTGACATTTTGTACTCAACCATCCTGCCTCGTGTAACAGTCCAAGTGCAGTTTGGGTCAGGATACACATCTTTCTGCAACTACCATTAGTTAGTGGTGTGGGCTTGGTGTTGTCTGTATGTCAGTAAAACAGTGCGATGAAGGGACGCTCTGTCCTTCTGACTTGCACTTGTGCGCGCACACGTGTAATAGACAGGCAGGTCTCGGAGTGCAAAGGTCAATAACTGTGACAAGTTACGTTGTGAATAGCGAATGCCAGACGTACATGTGGTTTAAAACGTTCGCTTGCTAAAGCAGCTGGTTTTCGGATTGCATGCACCAGACTTTATGGCTACATATAATTTTGTAGAAGCAGCAAAGAATAATTTTGTGTAGCATGGGCTCTGCTGTAGGCTAGGGGTGTAATTGTCAGCAAAATGGGGTTTTCTTTGGAAGGAAGCAAGTATCCTCCTGCCTTGCTTATTTTCTCCTGCCAGTCTACACCCACAAAACCCTCCTATTGGCAGTTCTCGTGGCCAGAAGTCTGCCTGTCTGTCCTTGATTGAGCACCTGTCACTGTAGGATGGAGCTAGCCCATGGATGCAATGTTGTGTTTGCCCAGTGGGATTGCTTGAGGACACCATGCTTCCTTCTTGGAGGGACTTCGCACCCTGTTTCTGTAGTACTCCGAATTCGTGCCTGGCCCAGATGTGAGGTACAACCTCAGCAATCCAAATTCAATCCCAGCACAGGCCAGGGGCTAGCCCTGCAAAGCAGCCTGTGAACTATTAGCAGGTAGACTTCCTTGTGAAGCTAAAATCCACTGGGATTTTTGTGTCTCACCCACGCAATACTATTTTATGGGAAGTGCCGAGAGTCCCACACATACACCTACCTGCTGGCACTGAAGCAGTCAAAACAGTATCTCGTTCTCCCCAAAATATCTTCTGGTCTCTGCTCTTGATGTTTACTGTTTAAAATGTACAGACATATGCTTGGCTTAAAAGAGGAAAATCTTGGTGTTACCATTGCAATTCCCAGTAGATTTAAGAGAGGAAAGTCAGTGCAGTAACAGACACTTGAGACCACTGCTGAAAGAGACAGAGAGAGAGAGAGACTGACTCTGTATTTTGTCTTAGAATGCCTGTTAAAAACCAAGAGCTATAGAGAGGTAGATTAGATATAAGAATTTCCCCCCATTCTGGTGCCTTGTGAAGGCGGACAGTACCATTTCACCACTTCCCTGGGCATGGTCTAGCGAAAGTGATAAACAAATGAAAAGGGGGAGAGAGGAAATCTGTTGACTGGTATTTCAGATTTCCAACATACACAGGTGCTTTTTAATCCCCCTGGCCTACATATTCCACAGCCCCTCCGATCGAGGAGTCGTGATGTAACGCTCTTTTCTCACACTCCCAGCTTAAATACAGATGGAAATTGTTGTCATGTGTTAGAAATGTCACCAGTGATATAAAAGGCAGGCTTCTGCATTTCCCCTTTTGCACTGTCACCTGCTCCTGCCAGCTTATTCTTCCCTCTCAAACCTTTTGTCATGTGGCAGAAACCCTGATGTAAGTAAGCCCTGTCCTCCCCCTGCATCTGATCTCTGCATTTTTTATTCCCCTCTGCTGCAGTGCTGAGGATCATTACATAGCCCGACTTTAAGACAAGACCTCACAAAGGAAGGATTAATCTTGTATTTGTGCTTGAATTTCGAAGGACTCAGGCAAGTGAGAACATTCTAATGCATTTTTTCCCCCCGGATGCTAGTGTAATAAATGTGAAGCAGCAGGTATGATGAGCTGTGTCAGTGTTTACTGCGCAAACCCAGGGGTTTATCAGCTTCGGGTTATGTGTATAACGGAGGGGGATAGCGAGGTTGGGGAGGCTGGTAGTGGCGGGAGTAGCTGCACAGTCTGAGCTCAGCCCGAGAGGACAGATGGCTGGTGCTGCTTTTTAATTCATCAAGCAGGCTTTCCGTGAGGCCCATTCGCGAACGGGTATGCTATGAAAAGAGGGGTCAATGGGCACGAATAGGCTGAGATCAGGACCAGATGCTTGCCGAACAATGGGACTTTTGAAAGAAATGCAGGAGGAAGCGTGGCGCTTGCTTTGTATTGCCTCCGCATTGCAGGTTGGAATTGGGCAGCTACATTTTAATGAAGTGCATTCCAAAATGTGAGCGTCAGTCCGTGCTTTCGAAAAAAGGACATGTCGAAAAAGGGGTCTTGTTGGCGGGGGAGGGGATGAGGGAGGGAAGTGAGCCACTGATGGATTGTAAAGAACAATGCAGCCTTAGTGTTCAAGGGGGAAACCATCAATACATTCCTGTGCATATTAATGCGGTGCAGCAGGTGTTGCTAAATGTATGTTCCAGCATTGTTCTGCCTGCAGCTTAGCAAAAGGAGAAGGGGGAAAACCTTCTGATGTGTGTATGCATGCGGTAATTGTGTTGATAAAAGCAGTTGTTCTACAGAGATCACTGCATGTCGAAAGTAAAAAAAACAAAACAAAACACGAGAACAAAAAATTAGCACACATTTTTATTTCAGCCTTGAATGTACAGACAGAATGAGAGCCTGTTTTAATGTGGGGGGAGTGTGTGGGGGAGAATGGAAGAGGTACATGCCGACTGGTGCTTACTGCTTAGAAAGAGGAGCTTGCATCCCCACTGTAGACAGCTGCACGCAGCTAGGCTAGAGCGCCTGTTCTGAGTGCCTGACTCTGAGCTTTACCAGTTTTCTTGCCAAAGAGGCTGGGCACTCGTTAAAGGGCCAGCGAGGCCATGCTGCACCCTTTCTTTTCAAAATGTCCATGAATACCACTAAAACGGGCACATGCTGGAACCAGGAGGTGAACAGCATAGGGAGACACTGGGTCAGTAGCATATGGTGTGCCACAGACAGAGGATGCCAGGAGAGGAGGAGTCAGGGTCTGTTGTTTGTGGAAATTTGGTGATGAGAGCCTTAAAAGGGGCATAGTTTAGCCTCCCTCAGGAATGCATCACTTATGAATGAACTGATATAACTCTGTGCAGTCTGGACTAAACAAGACCTATAAGGGTCTTATTAAATGACAGATCTTTCTGTGCCTGTTTGTTTCCTGTTACTATGCATTAGCTAAATATCCTGTTTTAAGGTATTTTTCTTTACTCCACCAGAAACCAAATAGCAAAATAGCATCTCTAAGCAATTACAGACATGTTAGCTAGCATCATACCTGGGGACGCCAAGAGGAAAACAAAGAATGCCAAATAATTGTTGCATTATGTTTTGTTTAAAGGGAGATCCATTAAAATACCCCCATTTTATTCTGATTTCTGTCAGGTTCCAGTCCTGTTTGTGACAGGGGATACCATATTTATCAGCACAGTGAAAGGGTCTTTGTTCCTTTATTCATAAAATGACACACTACTTCTTTCAGGGAAAATGGAATATTTGCTTTTAGAACTAATCTAGCTGGTGATAAACTTAATTGTTAGATGCTGAAGGTTTTGTATTTCTTCTCGGGATTTGAGGCCCAGTGGAATTTGCAGGTTAGGCTCCTGTTGGCTTTTTTTTTTTTATTCATGTGTAAGTAGTGGTGGGGAGTGAAGTGCTCTGTTTGCCCACAGGACTGGTAAAGGCATGGTCATGGCAGATGCAGCTGCCCTTTCTTCTGTCCCTGCCCTGTGGATAAATGGATGACTCAGCCGTGACCTGTGTGTGTGTGTGAGAGAGAGAGAGAGAGAGGATTTAGGATTCATGGCTCTTCAGTCATGTGGACAAGTGTCCATGCCTAATAGGAGACTGGCCGAGACCACAGATTCATTTCACACAGGCTGCTGAGATGCCAGCCATTGGTTGGTAGTTACTTTAGGTTATTCCTACCCGTCTAGGTTATTTTCAACCAACTGATGCAGAAGCAAAATGAAGTGGATTGGGTTACAGAACATCATCCCACTCCCACCCATGTCATGTTATCGGTTACTATTTATTTATTGTTCTCCCAAGGGTTAGCTACTTGAATATCAGTTTGTGTGACTAAAACAGGAGTCATTTGCAAGTTCAGTTATATATTTAACACCAAAAAGGATCCCGGTCTAAAGCAGCAGCTTCTCAAGAGATTAATAAACCCTTGTTACACACACACATTCTGCATAAATTCAGCAAACACATGGAGCTCAGTTTAACATTGAGTTGATTTGCATCCGTTTTAAGGGCGCATATTCAGAGAACAGTTTTATCTGCATGTTGTCATAAACTCTATTTTATACCCTACAGCTGAAGAGTAGTAACTGGCAAAATCCAGAATCATCTCAGGACTAGTTTCCTCTACTTAGGGTGACCAGATGTACTGATTTTATAGGGACAGTCCTGATATTTGGGGCTTTTTCTTATATAGTCACCTATTACCCCCCACTCCCTGTCCTGATTTTTCACACTTGCTGTCTGGTCACCCTACCTCTACTGCTGTCTTCACTATTATAGTTACGTTAACAAAGGCTCGGACTGCGAACCCCTTATTCATGTTGGTGCACTCATGTGACTTCGAGTGGATTACTCATGTGAGTAACTATTTGCTAACATGAATAAGCCAAAACCTAACTCAAACAGTAGGCTACATATTTTTCTCCTACCAGCCACATGCATATTTCCACTAAATAGTTGTACAGTATTCGTGCCCATGAAAAAAAGCAATGTTGACTCTGTAGATTCACATTTATTCCTTTTTAATGTGTTCTGCTTATGTTGGTAATCAGATTCATAATTGGAGTCTTCGCATGTCGCTTTCACCATTACTGACAACCTCTGGCAATAGCAAAACTGTCATAGCATTCAAAGTGTCTTGGAAGGAAGAAGCAACAATGCAAACCATTAATTCAGCAACACAAGCTGATTAAATGGTGTAGGGTTCTTGACTCCACATCTGACAGTGATAAAGCTTACACTGGATTTCAGTCATTTAAAACTTCAAATACTATAGGTAAGACTCTTGCTTTCACTTTAAAGCTCATGCATTGATGTCTTTTTAACAGCCTTCCATCCACTTCAAGACATTGCATCTGGAAAATAATTATGCACACATGCTCCTGAAAATAAAGCATCTTGTCTTTTTTGCTGAGGTCTATCGAATGCTGCTGTGTTCAAGAAAACATGTTCAAAATATGATGCTGTTTTCTGTCAAATTTCACTTATTCTCATCCTGGAATCCTCTGAATATTTTGCTCTTGAATATTCTAGTAAGCGTGATGGCTGGTTCACTGTGTTAATCCTGCATGGTCTGACGGCAGCTAATCCTGAGCTGCTGTTGCTCTTCTGCATATATAAGCAAGATATCCTCCCCCCCATGTTAATATCTATTAGAATTTCATCACACTGTCAGATTGGTGGGCCAAATAGAAAAGATGGCATGTCCTTTTTCCTCCCTTAAATATGTGCCTTTGATTTCTTCTTCCTGGAATACAGAACATGGAGGAGTAAAATGAAGATTAAAAAACAACAACCCAACAACCACATTTGACCTATTTTGCTTCATTTGAGCCTGGATCTGTCTGTGTCTGTGTGGCATATCTTCAGAACACATTTACAATTTTTTTCAGGTCTTCTGCGTTATTGTATACAGGTAACATTTTGTAAGGGAAACACTGACACCTACTCTCACCCTATTTGGAATTTAAAAAAGAAGGAAGAAATCGTAAGCATTCCAATAGAGCCCAAAAAATGTCAGTTCCAATTCCCCATTAATTATAGGTGGAACTGGTAGTGGTGACTAAAGGTGCATAAGAATGGCTACACTAGACCCGACTATTGGTCCTTATATCCTGTCTTCCAAAAGTGGACGGTGCCAGATGCTTCAGAGGGAATGAACACAACGGGGCAACTATCTAGTGATGCTGTCATCCAGTCCCAGCATCTGGTAGTCAGAGCCATAGGGACATCCAGAACATGGGTTAAAGTAGCCTTAATTAAGATATAATTCAGAGTAATTATTATACTGTGACTTTTAAATGGACTAAGGAAATGATATTCTACATAATTAGATCAGAAGTTCCAGCTTTGGCCCTGTGAGACTTCCTATGGAAAAGAACAACGGGAGCTATTTTTGAAAATCCTGGCCCAGTTGTGGATGCTGACTTCTGAAAAAACTGGCTCTAGATGATCTAAGAGAGGCAGGTTTTCATTTTTCCTTTGGGCCAATTAATCTCACAGCCAGTTCCCTATGGGAGCCTGTTTCAGACCTGGTGGGAAGGGTGTGGTTTTGAATCATGCTACAAGAGGAGAGATTATGGAATCTTGTGCTGATTTCTCTCATTCACCCCTTTTCCCAGGACAGTCCCTGAATCGCAGAATGAGAGAACACTAAACAAATCCATTTGTATATTACTTATAATATCTGTCTACTTTACTGAAAAGTTTTGAAGTTTATATAGGTGGGCCTGGTAAAAGCCACAGGGTCAGACCAGTGTGAGCTGTATTCCACTAAATTATGGATATACAGTGTCACAATTTCCAGTATTGAAATGAGAAAAGAATACTAGGTTGACAATGTATATGTCAATGTCCCTGTATGTATCCTACCTTAAATTGAGAAATTAGGTTGTTGCTTTCTCTGCTCAGACAAGAAATTACACCACTGTTGGTACTCTGTATGCTGTAAGCACCATCAAATATTTTCTTATTTTCCTCTCCAAATGAAAACTTTTATATTCACATCCCAGTGATATCTTAAGTCTCTGAATTTTATTAAATCTTTGGTGGGGTTTTATTAGTGCAACGGCATTGTCTATAACTGTTTAAAAGTCTGATGGGATTCAGGGAAAAAGCCCCAAATCAAGACTTTAAAAGCTGATGTCACAGTTCATTGCCAATTACAATTTTTTTTTCTCTCTCTCTGTCTCTCATATATAATGAGTCTTATCAGGAGCCTTTGGTCCCTTTTCAAACTGTTGGCATTCAGGACATTTTCTGGTGCTAATCTGTTGCATTAATCTCAATGCATGGTGAGCTGTATATGGTACTAATGATAATGCAGTTTTTGTCAGCATTGCAGTACTACATATTGATTAAAAGTCTGTCACAAAGTTGATGGTGTGCTAATAATACTGCACCAGAATGTAAACTCTTGGTAAACCTGGCCAACAACGGCTGAACAAGATCTTATCCTTTTTCCTTTACATTTGGTCCAGTTGAATCCAGTGCTTGTGAAATGTGCAATATATGGTGTCTTGGAGACTCAAGCCCTTTCTCTGTCCACGGAATAGGTGTGACATGGGTAGCTGCAATGTAAGCTTCTGCCAGGGCTGCCATCAGTGGCCATGTCTGTACTAAGGGAAAGGGTGTTTTAACATGTTAGGTAATGCATGTTAACACATGTTGAAATCCTAGTGTAGACAAGGTAAGTTGTCGTTTTAACATGTTAGCTGTTCTAGGTAAACCCTACAGGGTAAATCATGATCAGTTACATGTGTAAAAACTACAATTTGTCCTTTCTTAACTAGGATTTTAACACGTGTTAAAACCATACCTTTTTTCTAGTGAATATAAGGTTAGTGTGTTTTGACCTCTCATTAGGAGTGTCTCACCTTTACAGTTGACAAGACAGTTCAGACTCTGTGTCCATTAAATCCTTTTCTTCTCTTCTTGGACTGCCAACAAAGGTACCCCAAAATGCCCACTGTAGAGGTGCTTTTTGTGATAGGGCCAAACGCCTCAGGGAGCTAAACTGAGCTCACCAAAACAATTGACAAGCTGGACTGAGCCCACCAAACCACAACCTGGTCTGAAATTGAACAGTGGAGAAATGATAGAAGCTCTGTTACCTGTCCCTTAAGCCAATTAGTTACCCAATTAGAAAGAGTTCATGATTTAAATATATCTGGGTAATTGAACAGGAAACTTGAGCGTACCGTTCTAATTACTTTGAAGTTTTATATTTTCTTTTTATTACTGTGGCATGGCACAAAACTTGTAATTTCATTTTATCTTCAGACTATCTGGTAATTATTTGATTGGTAGTGCCTTTATCAGATTTTCCTCCCCCCATTTATCTCTCTAATAATGTCATATGTATTATAGTTTTATTAGTTCAGCAGTCTTTGATGTCTGCAAAGTCTAAGGGTATTCTGACTTTTTTAAAAGGTCTTGGTGAGTAAGCTTTCGTGATGTCTCTTTATTCATCTTTCTACTTGTTTATGGTTCTTCAATACAATCCAGGCCAAAGGACACTCCTGGCTCTCGAATTGCTCTGCTCGCGCTCACACACTTTGCAGTAGCAGCTGCTTGTTACCACATAACCAATTAACCGCACACTCCCCTACTGATAGATGTTTCCAGTCAATGCCTCGCGTTAGTTGCTGCTTCAACATTTTGAGGGAAATGGGGCCATTGCAAATTGGTTTCTTCTCCGTCTTCTTTGAAGAGCTGTATCAGCATAACTGAAATGAAGGAATGTCACAGGACCCCATTTGAAAACAAAGGCTGACTGATTTGGAGTCCTAAGAAGGACCAATGGACTCTTAGGGTTGCTTTTTTGAAATTGCTCAGTCTAGGCCTGCATTTGCTCCTATTAAAGTTAATGGGAATTTTTAGCTTTGACTTCACTGAGGACAGATTTACAACAATATTTCCAGGGCTGTTGAAAATGCCATCTTAAACCATTAGGGTACTGAACAATTGGTCCAGTTCCCCTTTCTTATGACTTCAGTTCTTTCATCTGGAATATTCCTTCACAAATCTAAATCAAACCTTTTATCATAGAATCATAGAATATCAGGGTTGGGAGGGACCTCAGGAGTCCAACCCCCTGCTCAAAGCAGGGCCTAATCCCCAACTAAATCATCCCAGCCAGGGCTTTGTCAAGCCTGACCGTAAAAACCTCTAAGGAAGGAGATTGCACCACCTCCCTAGGTAACCCATTCCAGTGCTTCACCACCCTCCTACTGAAAAAGTTTTTCCTAATATCCAACCTAAACCTCCCACACTGCAACTTGAGACCTTTACTCCTTGTTCTGTCATCTGGTACTACTGAGAACAGCCTAGCTCCATCCTCTTTGGAACCCCCCTTCAGGTAGTTGAAAGCAGCTATCAAATCCCCCCTCATTCTTCTCTTCTGCAGACTAAACAATCCCGGTTCCTTCAGCCTCTCCTCATAAATCATGTGCTCCAGCCCCCTAATCATTTTTGTTGCCCTCCACTGGACTCCTTCCAATTTTTCCACATCCTTCTTATAGTGTGGGGCCCAAAACTGGACACAGTACTCCTGATGAAGCCTCACCAATGCCGAATAGAGGGGAATGATCACATCCCTTAATCTGCTAGCAAGGCTCCTACTGATACAGCCCAAAATGCCGTTAGCCTTCTTGGCAACAAGGGCACACTGTTGACTCATATCCAGCTTCTCGTCCACCGTAACCCCTAGGTCCTTTTCTGCAGCACTGCTGCCTAGCCACTCGGTCCCTAGTTTGTAGCAGTGCAGGGGATTCTTCCTTCCTAAGTTCAGGACTCTGCATTTGTCCTTGTTGAATCTCATCAGATTTCTTTTGGCCCAATCCTCTAATTTGTCTAGGTCCCTCTGTATCCTATCCCTACTCTCCAGCATATTTACCACTCCTCCCAGTTTAGCATAATTTGCAAACTTGCGGAGGGTGCAGTCCACGCCATCCTCCAGATCGTTAATAAAGATATTGAACAAAACCGGCCCCAGGACTGACCCTTGGGGCACTCCGCTTGATACCGGCTGCCAACTAGACATGGAGCCATTGATCACTACCCGTTGAGCCCGATGATCTAGCCAGCTTTCTATCCACCTTATAGTCCATTTATCCAATCAATATTTCTTTAACTTGCTTGCAAGAATACTGTGGGAGACCATATCAAAAGCTTTGCTAAAGTCAAGAAATAACATGTCCACTGCTTTCCCCTCTTCCACAGAGCCCGTTATCTCATCATAGAAGTTAAAGTTAATGGATAGTGTCTGTTTGCAACGGTATGTTTGCTAATATGAGTACTGCCTCAGAGTTGAAGTAGACTTTCTCCTGTGGTAAGTAATTTTTGAATATTCCAATTAGAGAGAGAGAGAGAGAGAGTAAAACATTGCTTGGGACATATATACATAGGCTATATATACATATACAGGGCTGCCAAGAGAACGTTAAGGATCCAGAGTGTTGTGCACCAAAGTTAGGAAATGCCATGCATAAGGTCGCCTCTTCAACCTCCCTTGCACATATCCATTAGGATAGGCTTGCCCATCGTCAAATAGGAAGGCTCTGTCAGAGCAGGATTAGAATCCAGCTCTCCTGGATACCCAGTCTCGTTCCTTAAACACAAGAGAATACCTTTCTCCTATGCCTCTTTTTTTTTTCTTTTTTCTATCTTGCGCACTATATAAGATGAGGCTTGTAAAACAAATAGTATGTGGCCAGGTAAGGATGGTATCGTAATGCGTATATGTACAACAGGGACAAATTAAAGTTGCGTAAGCAACCTTAATTCTGTCATTTTCTAACTTATGAGCATGTAATGTCCCTAAGGTGTGTTTTTTTTGTTTTGTTTTTTTTAACAAAACGACTCCCTCATGTGAAACCATATCAATCCGTTCTATGAGTCATTCACTAAACATGTGTATTTGGCACCTTTGTTCCAAAAGGCAGTGTGGATAAGTATATGAGGCTGAGGTCCGTCATATCAAAGAGAAGGTTCTATTTGCATTTCTGCAGGATCTCAGAGGTGACCCCAACTGCGGGGGGATGGTATTTGCCTGCCTTCTGAGAAAGGGATAGGACTGTGGGGCTTTGCAAAATATCGCTATACCTTTACAAAATATCTAGTCCCTACCTCAAATAATAGAGATGTTTAAGTTCTTCAGTGAAATGCTTAGATTTTTTTTTAACATTGGCAATACTATCAATGTTCCCTAACCACATTCTTGGAAATGGCTAGACTGTTTTCACTTAACTCAGAATAAATAAATAAATGAAGCTCAAGGCAGAGAAAAAGCATGGAGGATTTCAGCCACAGTGGTTAGTTTGGCCGAGTTTTATAAGTGACTGGAAACAGGGGCTTGTAATGGAAAGTGTTCAGGAACCTTTGCTTTAGGCATTGCTGCTAGCTGCGCCTAACATACATGGGCCTTAAATGTTTAAGAAAGGAAAGATTCTGATGTCGTCTCGAATGTTATGTGTAGAGAGATCCTTGCATCTCAGCTGCAAATGTCATTTTGTCACTGTGGAGAGATCTTTAAATTGAAGGACTTTTATTAATGAAAGGTCCTTTTCCCCTGAAGGAAGATACCCTTGCTCAGTGGCTCTGAACCTTTCCAGACTACTGTACCCTTTTCAAGGGTCTGATTTGTCTTGTGTCTCCCAAGTTTCACCTCACTTAAAAACAACTTGCTTACAAAATCATATATAAAATTACAAAAGTATCACAGCCACACTAGTACTGAAAAATTGCTTATTTTCTCATTTTTACCATATAATTATAAAATAAATCAATTAGAATATAAATATTGTACTTAAATTTCAGTGTATAGTATATAGGGCAGTATAAACAATTAATTGTTTGTATGAAATTTTAATTTGTACTGACTTTGCTAGTGCTTTTTATGTAGCCTGGTGTAAAACTAGGCAAATATCTAGATGAGTTCATGTAGCCCCTAAAAGACCTTTTAAGAACATAAGAACGGCCATGCTGGGTCAGACCAAACGTCCATCCAGCCTAGTATCCTGTCTACCGACAGTGGCCAATGCCAGGTGCCCCAGAGGGAGTGAACCTAACAGATAATGATCAAGTGATCTCTCCCCTGCCACCCATCTCCACACTCTGGCAAACAGAGGCTACGGACACCATTTCTTACCCGGCCTGGCTAATAGCCATTAATGGACTTAACCTCCATGAATTTATCTAGTTCTCTTTTAAACCCTGTTATACATGCCCCTGATTGAGAACCACTGCTCTAGCTTCTATCATCTGGAAGGGAAAACTGGTAAATGGCATGTCATTATCTCAGTGGGGTTTGCTAAGTGCAATATTTAGAAGTAACTAACTCCTGGTGAATTATCTGCCGCCCTGCTTCTTTAGCAGCCGCACAGTTTGCCCTTATTAAATAGCTGCCTGTTGTAACATTCTTTGGGAAGTTAAAAAGTGGCCCACTGCACTAAGCCATACTCCAGACATCATAACAAAAACTCTTTTATACACTAACACTCCAAACCGATGGCTCTCATGGGTGCTTTCATAATGAGGTTTTACGGTAACTGTTCCCTAATACTTTTTCCTTCTACCGCTGCATCAGATTCGCTCTATCCCTCTCCTTAAAAGAAACAAAAAGCTTCAGCAATCTGCTTTACCAACACTTACAGTATTTCAAGTGGGAAGAATTTCCACAATAGCATGAAAATACTGAAATAAGGAGAGGGATTTTTTTTTTTTTAAAGACCTCCCACATATCTTTTTGGCTCAGAACAACACTTTTACGCCAGATGGTGCTGATGTTGGTATCTTCGGCTTTATCTGCACAGTGTAATACTGCTAGGTCAACCTTTTTGGCAGGAGGAGTGATAGGAGTAAAGCCACCCATTGAGATGACAGAGAAGCTATGCGTATTGACCTTTTAAAATTTAACCCCTGATATTCTTGAATTGAGGTGGGGAGAGATTTTAAAATCAGAGTTTGATCAATTCATGCGATTTCCCAGCCAGTGGTTGATACTTCACACGCATTTAAAATTCATGATAATTTCAGAGAGTATTGGGCTATATTCTGTATATAATTTCCTAATCATCTCATTTTCATGCTGATGCTTACAACACAAATATTCATCTGCTTTTCATTGTTTTGCCCATATAATTCTCCTGGTTTTTTAAAAAAGTTCTCTTACACGCATGGGCATAGTTTGGGGGCGTGGGGCAGGAAGGGTGTTGCCCCAACTTCAAGCCCTTAGGCAGGAGTGGAATTTACCCCTCCCCCACAAGTGGCCCTGTTGGCCTGATTGGAGCTACCCCCAAAATATAGAAGTCAAACTATGCCTATGCTTATAAGTACACATTCAAATTAATCTTAGGAGCACCATAGAATCTGAGATCCTTCCCCACAAAATTGGTAACAATAGCAAAGTCCCTAGTGGATTTCATGGTGTCTGTGGTATTTCTCCCTTTTTGGGTAAAATCTCTCTTTGGTGAAGCAGGTGTGCTTTTGATTTTGATTTTATTTTTTACATTTACATTGTATTAGTTTGCTTTCTTCTTTGTTTGTTTTTGTTGCTTATCCAGTCACCTAAATAACTATCAAAACATACAGGAGCATTGTGGCTTGAGGGCTTTCCATCCCCAAATAGAGTTTTCACTTCCACTTTATGCTGTTTTGTCATTGTGCTAACATACCACCAACTGCAGAGCACCCATCTATGATTGTGTGTGTGTGTGTGTGTGTGTGTATATGTGTATATATATGTATATATATATATGTATATATATGTATATATATATATATACACACACATCAATTTCTTTTGGCTTTATTCTGAGGAGGGAGCTCAAATATATAATGTCAAGGTATTTGTGATAAGGCCCATTTGAAAACTGTCTGTTTAATTTATGATGGGTTTCAGTGAACAGTATCAGTTTGGTTAGCTGAGTTTTGACAGCTCTGTCTTTATGCTTCTATATTTGCTTGTATGGACCCAAAAACGCAAAGCAAAGTTGCGTGAACCTGATTAGTTTCTTTATTTAATCAACAACTTGACCAGATGCTGGTGTCCTGAAGCACCAGTGTCCTCCCTCCGTATAGGCAATGTGGCCTAGTGGATAGACCCTTAGACTCAGGATACCTGGGTACTGTTCCTAGCTCTTCCACTGGCATACTGGGTGATATTGGGCAAGTCAGTGCACCTCTTTGTGCCTCAGTTTCCCCACCTATAAAATAATAGGGGGATAATGATACTGAGTTCCAGTGTGAAGTGCTTTGAGAGCTACTGATGAAAAGTGCTAGATAAGAGCTAGATTCTTAGCCAAGGTAGGCTTGCATCCCTCATCCCAGGCTCTGGTATTGTCTGTGGGAGACATATGGACTGCCCAACCCCTTTTAATGCAACAGCAGAACTAGAAAAGTTCCCATCTTCCAAACCTCACCAGCATGGGGTTACGTTAAGAAAGGTTTGCTCTGCTCTGCTTGTGAACTTGTAGGTACTGTGACAGGCTGACTGTGAGTTCTGAATCTTGGTAATTGAGTGTCGACATACTGTATCATAGTAGGTTTAATGGGCTGTCAGCACCCGAAATACGTCCCGATATTAAAAATGGGTATACCTTTCGCAATGTGCTGCATCTGACCCCTGCTAACAATAGCCATTGCAATTTAGTAATAGAAAATAGCTACAGGACAGACACCTCCTGGATCTTTTAATTGCTGAGTGGTACAGATCTGCAATCCCTCCCAAAGATCCTAAGATGGTAGGGTGGAGACGGGAGGCATATGGTTAAGGAAGGCGTTAACCATTACTCTTTCTCCTATCCTCTGGACCTGGCAACAGTGGGGAGAGCTGTATTCTGTTCCCAGCTCTCCCACTGGTGTGGACAAGGCATTTTGAGAGGAAGGAATATCGGGGGTGTAGGGCACTGGTATGCATCTCAAGAGATCTAGGTTCAGTTCATGGCTCTGCTGCTGACTTCCTTTGTGACTTAAAGCAAGTCATTTAATTGCTCTGTCCGTCCTTGTTCCATCCAAAGAGTCTATTCTAAAGCTCCCAGTGCTTCATGCAGATCCTGCCTTCATGCTGAGCCCCGGTGAAGTCAGTGGCTCAGGGGCTCCATCCTCATTGTCAGTTACAGGATGGGGCCTTGGACTCTGTGGGGCAGGACAGTCGAGGCAATGTGTTTTGTAGTGCATCTAATACAATGGGGACTGGTCTCAGTTGGGATCGTCACATATCACTGTAATACAAATAGTACTGAGACTTCACCTTTCTCTGACTTATTGTCTCCCGCTGTAAAGTGAAGAGGATACTTGTCCTTTTTAAAGCTCATTGAGAGATATGGATGAAAATCACTATGGAATTATTTGAGTGCAGCCTTTACTGGAGATTTTCTAGTGGGGGGAGGGAAAATAAATATGGGAAGATGTCCTTTTCTGTCGACTATATATGAGGCTTTGGAAAGCTGACTTTCATTGTTGTGCATAACATCAGAAGGCAGCTCTGTTGTGTATTCAGGTGTTGAAACTAAGCTCGTGTTGAGACTGCAGAGAAGTTTTTCAATGAATGCAGTATGAAATAAAATGCTAGTCAGAAATAAAATGAAATAAAACCAGTGATGCTTGTAAGTGCCATTTGTCTGTCTTAGGGACTTAGAGGTGCTTCGATAACATAATATCAAGTTCTTGGCAGCGTGTGTGCTTCTGGCCACGTCATTTTCATGGCCATTATGTTCAAATGCTTATCTGTTTCGGAGAAGAAAGAAGTGTGAGCTTTCTCTAAAAAGAATCCCAGAAATTATGAATAGGCTGCATTTCTTGCCATTTGCCCTGGAGCTTATCTCAAAAATATAGTTTGCCTGCCTTCAATAAATTGGAAGATGAGCCAAACTGCTTCATTGTTTCTTCCTAATATTTTTTTCCAGACAATATTTATCTGTGTGTGTATGTATATGTATATGTGTATGTATATATATATATATATGTATATATATATAGGTTCATTCATATCATTGAGTACTGTATGATATAGGTTCATTCATATCGTTGAGTACTGTATGGATATGCAAGATGACTGATTTAAGTATAAAATGTGGGTGTGGGAGTGGACTTTTACATTGTTTTGAAATCAGGGCACTTAATTTGCTTATCATAGTATTTTCCATTGAATGTTTCTTTGGGGGCAAAATGTGATGGAGAAGATGCTGCAAGATGTAGTGTAATTAACTGTAGATTGGCTTTTGGCTACTGCTCCTGTCTAACTTCTCTACCTGGAGCAGAAGGTTGATCCAGTGATTAGGGAGCCAGTCTGGGATTTGAGAGATTCAGGCTAGATTCCCTGCTCTGCTATAAACTTGTGTGACCTTGGACAAGTCACATAGTCTGTCTATGCCTCAGTTCCCCGTCTGTAAAGTAGGAGTAATAGCTTTTCTCTACCCCACAGAGGTGTTGTCAGGATAAACACATTGTCAGATACTCATTTACTGTGATGGTGGGGAGGCAAATAAATACCTATGATAGATGGGTATGTATAAGATATAATGGAACTATGGTTTTCCAGAAGTACAAGTTAGAACCAGGGGAAAGTAAGTGGCACAAAGATTGTTTTCCATGTGGTTTCTTATACATGTTTGTCATCAAAATGGTGGAATCCTGACATTTTATAAATTTACCAGTTTTGAAAAACTTTCCAGATATACCATATTTTTTCCTGCGAAGTCACAGCAAAGTGAAATTTCACCTTTGGAAAAAAATGTAGGAATTGCAAGGGAAGCTTGCCATTGTATCGTTTTTTGCTAGTGGTGGCCCCAAACCGTAAAGTATAGCTCTAGATCTAAATTTCCCTAACATGTAAGTGCATTCAGATCTTGGATTTGCGTTAAGGCCCAGCCAGTGTCTTACAAGCAAGTGCTTGGTAAGGGGAAGAGAAAACTGACACATACATATGAATCTCATCCCAGTCCATCAAGTCATCGCAATTTGATAAGGACGTAAGGGCCCCATGCCTTCTACTGCAGCTGTTGGCAGTTTATACATAGCTAGAGAGAGTAGTCAAGACTGCCATGAAAATTATTTATCCATGCTACAAAAACAGGACTTCTGGTGTGTCACAATTGTGGGATCCTTCAAACCCTGAGAAGGAAAGCTTATGGAAGTCAATGGTTTGTTTAAGATTTAAAATGAATAAAAACATCCAGGAAAAGGACTTTGCCTTTTGCTCACTGCTTTTGTTTCTCCTTACTGTTTAATCTAGCAGCATTTGATACCACCATTGAGTCTGGGTCCGCAGCTCAGCTGGTATTCAAATGGTCAGGTCACATGATCACTTTTGAAATGACCATAAATTGGTTCTCTTTATAAGCTGGAGAGCATAAAAGCAATAGTTACTGAGTAGGGTCACTTGATGCTGAACTTTTCGTCATGATTTTGCTCTGGAACAGTTTATAATTACTTCATGATGTTTGTATTATTCATCTGTATACCCAGACACATGTATTCCACCAAATAGGTCACAGATCATTAGAGCCATTTGTAAGTTGCAGAAGTGTGGCCATAAAAAGCCATATTCCTGCCAAAAAAAAGAAGACTGGGAGACACAAGGTGGGTGAGGTAATATGTTTTATTGGACCAACTTCTGTTGGTAAAAGAGACAAGCTTCCAAGCTCCACAGAGCTCTTCAGATCTGGTGCAAAAAAAAGCCTGTAATTAAAAAATATATAATTTTACAGGCAGTTAATTTTTAATGCAGACACACGTCTTTTGGGTTTGTCACACCTGTTTTTTATTGGGCAAGAGATATTAGTGTTGGAAAGATAGCTACGGAGAACATGCAGGAAACGTTTCACAATGATTATAACTCTGCAGTTTTACCATGGAATATTTTTATTAGGTAGTTAACAGCTTTGATTTTGGGGATGGGGGAAAATGCTGCCAGCAGTGCTATTTTGAATTATATGGTACAGTCCCGGTACAAATTTGTGACCATAAATAATTTTAATGGTGAAGCTGTTTTTAATTTAGCCATGTTGGGGGGACACACACTCAATTTCATAGAACCACAAATTCAAACTATGTACGTGATGGAGATGTCACTTACCTTTTGATAGGTTGCTCCCATTGACTTCAAAGGGCATTGGATCAGTGCCTTATTGTCTAAGTTTGGGGTGTAGAGAGGACATTCTTAGTGGGACATCCTCAGCTCTGAAGCCCCTTTACTCACAAGAGGGTGCATGTTTGTCAGATATAGAGCTTATTGAACAACTCTCGTTTATTTACTTTGACATTTTCCTGACTCTGGGTTTTGCTTGTTGGGATGGGTTTTGTCTGTTAGCTGAGTGGAGTTGGAGCTAATTGGCAGGTTTATTAATAGTTTATTACCTGTTCCATTGATAGATACATGTTACAATATTAGAAGTTGCTTATTTTGTTTCTCTTTGTTTTGTTGTGCGTTTGGAGACATCTTACGTGGAGTTATTTGTATGAGCAACAATGACTTGTGGTGTGTGTAACAGCCCGCAAGCGATGAATAAACCACTCCAGTTAATACCAAAGCGATTGTCATCTCTAAAGCACATCACCCATATAAATAAGGAATTCTCACAACACTACTCTTTCTGGATAAACTAAAATGAGGTAAAAATTCTTACCTGTCCATGAAACAAATCTGAATTTGAAAATAAAAATAAAACCAAAACTCCCACAACTTTCTAAGGGGTGTGGTGGGTTCTACATCACTTGAAAAATTTAAACTAAGTTTGGGTAGGTTTCTGAAAGATACACCATAGCTCAAACAGAGGTTATGATCTTAAAGCAGAAATTACTGCATGAAATCAATGGGCTGCATTAGGCAGCAGGTCGGACTAGATGGTCATAATGATTCCTTCGGTCTTTTAAATCTATACATCTTAAGGGGAAAAGTTTGGGTAAACTGTTTTCTTGATTTTGGCTGGAGGGAAAAAAATATACACCCTCGTGTATCATAAGAGAAGCTACTCATAGTTTGATCCTCAGTTGGCATAGCTCAGTGTAGCTACACTGATGTCAGGTTGCAAGCTTGGATAAACATATTTATACTTAGCAAGCTGCTGGACAATTTAAGGTTTGCCTGTGACTAAGTGGAAAATCTTTAAAAATAGACCAAATGTTCTTGAAATGGTTTGATATATAATATCCAATCCAAATAAATGTAATGTTCTCATTTACCCTATTACAACTGATTCATTTTAATGGATTTTTATCCTCTTTTCTTTCTCTGAGAAAAACAAATATATAGCACACCTTTACTATCAGGATTTAAGGATTCTGGGTGAAATTCATCAAGCCCCTTGCATCATTTTAGTTCCACTTTAGCTGTATTTTGAGGACTTGCATGAGACTTAACTCATGTATAAGTCTTCTGCATCCAGTGCACCAACTTGTTTAGGAAGAGTTAAGGCCAGTTCTCCACCATTCAGTCACTGGGAGTTTTTTTATTGATTTCAGTGGGAGCAAGATTTGAGAGCCTCAGTGGTACATGGAGGAATGGCTTTCGTCTCATAACAAAGAGTAGTGATGATAGTGGGGAACCAGGAGATGTAATCAGGACCAGCTTTCAGACCAAGGTATGGCAGATGTCCTGTTGAGCAATGCAGTTAAGCAGGTGACCAGCTGTAAGCATGTGTGTTGTCCAAGCCACTCTGCTCAGTTGGGAAGACTTGACTTATGCTGGCCGCTTCAAAGCACTGCGTGTGTTTTCATGAGGAGTCTTTAACCAGGATGCTCCTAGCAGAAATCTTGGCTTTGTGCCCTGTTTATTACAGATAAAAACTAGCATCCATTCAAAATCTAGATACGTCTGTGTTTCCAATCAGCATTATTGCGAAACAATCCGAATTCTGTGTGAGGTGGAGGCTGGGTAATCCTTAAAAATGGAACTTTGCTGTTCCTTTTCAATTTTCGGGAAACACAATTTTAGTTCAGTTCAGTTTGGATCTCATTTGTGAATCTAAAACGTTTTAAGGGGCTGAGATTGTTGGCCAGAAATGACATTGGTGAGAGTCGTGCCATTTGAACGGTAAACTGAATTTACGAATGTCATTTATTTCTATATAGGCTGCTTGGATTTCAGCAGTGCACATGAGCTTGAAGACGTTTTATTTTTAAAATTGTATTACATAACAAGCATGAAGCCGTGCGAAGGACTCGGGGCCACATTCACAGCTGGCATAAATCAGCATAGTTCCATTGACTTCAGTGGCGTTCCAGCAATTTCCGCTAGCTGAGATTCTGGCCCATAATCTATCATCCATCTAATTTAATCTAGCCCTCTCTCATTACCATGGTATCTGGGTGCCTAATATCTGTTAGCAACATGTTAGTCTGAAATGATAAAGATGCGTTCTATTCTGGAGGCCACACAAGTCAGCAGACATACTGTAGGATCTGCATGATACCACTTGTTTGCCCAGTAAAAGTGAGGTTGTCCACAGGCAGGGTTTGTGTGGAAGGAGAGTGGGGCGGGGGAGAGAGGGCGGAGGTGAGAGGAGCAACTAAATATATGGCTAATGTGAACTCTTTCTTTATTCCAATGTATCAGAATAAGACAAGTTGTTGGCTGAATGTGAAGATGTCCTTAAAAAGACCATATTTAAAAATTAAAACCAGAGTAAATTCAGTACCAGTAAACTCACTTTGCAAGGAATAAAGCTATAATAAAATGTTAAATCAAAGCAAAAAAACAGTGGCTGAAATGCTACACCAGTTTGTGTATGGGGGGAAAACACACCAAAGTGTCTATAAACTGAAACCATATCAATAGTTCCAGATGCTCACTAACTTTATGAAACCATTAAGTTTAATAGTGCTGACATAATGGACTTTATTTGCATCGAGAACAGGGTCTTGCTTTTCAGAGTAAGGCTTAGGCAGCACAGAGGCAGGAAAGAGAGTCTGACTAAAATGAGTCTGAGAGGTTCTCTTGTTTTTATTGTAACCATTATGTTTTTTTAATGCATTTTGCAGGAATGGGTGGAAGGGCTATTGATTTCTGTCTCTGACCTACTAGGTGGGCACAGAATTGAGGACTTTATCTTGATGGTAACTGCACATTCATTTTTGTTTTAACCAAAGTACATCAGCTTAATACTGTGTTTGAAACTCGGGGTGGAATTTTCAAATGTGCCCAGTATTGGTTTAACTCTACTCCCACTGAAATCCAGGGGAGTTGTAGGAGTGGTACCAATGGGAGCAGAGGGAGCCCAGTTCTGCACACTTTTGATAATCCCACCCTTAAATTTGTGAGGATTCCAGAGAGAAGAGCCAGTAAGTAGCTTTTAATGAACTCTTTCATCAGCAATTGTCTGGCTACTAATAACAAGAAATATTTTCCATATTGTAGTTTTCACCAGTTCACATACCATTCCTGTCTTACCTGAATTAATCCATTTCATAGTCCACTTAAATCACTCATTCAGTGTAGATAATTTAATTTATAAGTGTGACCAGTTAGCATGTCTCCAGGTGCACATGTATTGCTTTAATAGCATCACACCACTTTTAATAAACACAACATGGATCTGCCCTCCCCAAGAAGACATGGATCTGCCCTCCCCAGACTGAGGTCACAGCTCACAACTCCAGGAGTTAACACATACAGGGCTTATATCTCCTTTCCAGTTGTATCTGGAAATTAGTAGGAAACTGGCACAATATTGCATCCTGCGAGTAATGCTGCCAAGCAATACAAGCTACGCTCTGCTTTTGAATGGTCTTGAGGTTGGCCCACATGGAGTGAGTGCATTGCGGAATCTAAACTAATGGTGCCAAAGACAAGAGTGAGCATAGCATGGTCAAGATCTGACATAAATGGGCACAATTGCCTTTCTGGGGCAGAGGGCCACCAATACCACCTGTGTTTCTTGGGGCAGTATGAAATTACAAGAGTACTCCCATCCCTAAATTGTGAATGCCTCGGAAGGAGAGTGGAGAAACGGTCACTCCCCCCCCCCACCCCCCCCCCCCGCCTATACATACCACCATTTTAAGATAGAGCCATTTTATAGAAAGTGTTCTATTGTTGCTGGAGAATATGAAGAGGCACCATGATCTGAAATGAACTGCTATTGAACATATGAGATAAGCCATGTGAACTAAAAAAACAAACAACAAAACTACACAAATGTAATTAAATGTATAGGAAAATGAGACGCTTACTACTATTTTGTTTGCCTACCCTTGTCCATATGACAATGGTTTCCTCATTTCTTTTATATTCTGCTGAAGGACTAGCTTTGGCTACTTTCTGACCCATTGAACTTAAATATTCTGCAAAGTATTTTGGGAGTTGTAGTTCCCTGAGCACATTTTCACTTAAAGCCAAAAGCTGAGCATAAATGTTTGGTTCGTATGCTGGCTGACAGAGCTGTGCTGTTTCATTTGGCATTACTGGAGAGTATTCATTGCTTTTCAATGGGCTTTCAGTTTCAAATTGTGCATTTAAATACATTTTACTCCATATTTGTTATGCTACAAAGGCCTATCATGAACAGTTTTTCTAACGACAATGGTGTAGCAAATTCTGCAATAGGGAAATGTGTAGATTTGTGGTTCTATATCAACAGATTCCTTAGTTCAGAATTATAGAATCCATGGCTGTGAAAGACCATGGAAGACCAGTAATGCTGGAACTAGGGGTGCTGGGGGAGCTACTACACCCCCTGGCTTGAAGTTGTAATAACAAACACCAAATACATGGTTTCCATGGTTTCCAGTTCTTGGATGTGAAAGGTACGTAGGATAAAATAAGTACTAGTAGTTATTATTTGTACTACCACAGTCTAAGCATGTTGTATGTAGCTAGATATTATATGTTGCCTTGTAGATTTCACAATGGATTCTTGAAAACAACTGATTTTAAGTTGTTACTCTTCAGAGGTCTTTCAGTTGAAATAGTTTGTCAATGTACTGTACTTAAGGTATTTACTCTATTTAAGTACTTCTGAAAATGGTGGAACACAGCAATTGGGCAGTGGTTCCTGTGAAGCTCAAAACCACCACCTCCAAAGTCAGACATCCTTAAATAACGTTGTTGCATCAGGAAACTCTATCCGTAGACATATGCCTTCACGACAGTTCTTTAAGGGTTTGGCTACACTTGAAGGTGTGCAGCGCTTGGAGTTAAAGCTTTCTTCGTACAGCTGTGTAGGGAAAGCGCTGCAGTGTGGCCACACTAACAGCTACCAGCGCTGCAGTGTGGCCACATTTGCAGCGGTGTTGGGAGTGGTGCATTACGGGCAGCTATCCCACAGAGCACCTGTTCCCATTCTGGCGCCGTGGGTTGTGGGAAGGGGGCGGAGGGTGTGGGTCATTCTGCTTCCTGTCCCAACGCCCCGTGATGCATCACTTCACATCCCAGCAATCCCTGCTTTTCCATCCACGTTTGGCGCCATCTTGACTCTCTCAACGGTTTCTGTGGGAAATGGAGCCCGAACTGCTGAGGAATATGCTGACGAGTCTCGCCAGCACATCACGTTTGGCAGTTGAGCTATTCCTTAAGATCCAAAGTGATGAGGAGTCCGACGATGATAGCGAGTCGCGTGACGCGTACGACACGAAATTGCTTGTGGCATTCACAGAAATGCTCAGCACCGTGGAACGCCGCTTTTGGGCTCAGGAAACAAGCACTGAGTGGTGGGATCACATTGTCATGGAAGTCTGGGATGACGAGCAGTGGCTACAGAATTTTCGGATGAGAAAAGCCACTTTCATGGGACTGTGTGAGGAGCTCGTCCCCACCCTGCGGCGCAAGGACACAAGATTGAGAGCTGCCCTGCCGGTGGAGAAGCGGGTGGCTATTGCAATCTGGAAGCTGGCAACTCCAGACAGCTACCGATCGGTCGGGAACCAGTTTGGAGTGGGAAAGTCGACCGTTGGAATCGTGTTGATGCAAGTTTGCAGGGCCATTAATCGCATCCTGCTAAGAAGAACCATGACTCTGGGGAACGTGCAGGACATTGTGGATGGCTTTGCACAAATGGGTTTCCCTAACTGTGGAGGGGCAATAGATGGGACGCATATTCCTATTCTGGCACCACCTCACCTAGCATCCAAGTACGTTAATCGGAAGGGGTATTTCTCCATGGTTCTCCAGGCACTTGTGGATCACCGTGGGCGTTTCATTGACATTAACACAGGCTGGCCCAGAAAGGTGCATGATGCACGCATCTTTCGGAACACTGGCCTGTTCAGGAAGCTGCAGGCTGGGACTTTTTTCTCAGACCGGAAGATCACAGTAGGGGACGTCGAAATGCCCATTGTGATCCTTGGAGACCCCGCTTACCCGTTAATGCCTTGGCTCATGAAACCGTATACAGGGAACCTTGACAGGAGCAAGGACCGGTTCAACTACAGGCTGAGCCGGTGCTGAATGACTGTGGAGTGTGCTTTTGGCCGTTTAAAGGGGCGCTGGTGATCTCTGTATGGGAAGCTAGACTTGGGGGAAAGCAGCATCCCCACGGTTATATCCGCGTGCTGTACCCTCCATAATATTTGTGAAGGGAAGGGTGAAAGATTCAGTCAGCCATGGACCTCCGAGGTTCAACGCCTGGAGGCTGAATTTGCACAGCCAGAGAGCAGGGCTACTAGAGAGGCCCAGCACAGGACTGCAAGGATTAGCGATGCCTTGAGGGAGGAATTTGAGGCTGAAAACCAACAGTAACGTTTGGTGCCTTGCACGGGAGTGAAGTGCAGTGATTACAATGTTAGTAGGAATCTGTGTTTCCTAAGCTGATTTGCAGTGCCTGTTTCTTTCCTGGGCTAAGGTATCTTTGACTTTCTGCAATAATAAAGACTGTTTTCAAAGCCAAGAATTCATTTACTGAAAAGAAAATTACTTTATTGACAGACACACAACTTTTTGGGAACCTAAAAGGGCAGGGGGGTGGGGTGGGGAACTGTACAGTCAGGTTTGAATGTGTCCTGTCTGGAGGTGCTGTGCAATGACTGCTGCACTTCAGGATGGCTATACTGCATGGTGATGGGGGCTGAGTGCAGAGGGTAAGGGTCCTAGTTCTCAGGGCTGGTTGGTGAACATACCGGTGTTGGAGGCAGCTGGTGGTGGTAAGAACCTGGATGCTGAGGAAGGGGGTTTTGAGCTGACATTGGGGCACAAGGGAAAGAGCTTTGGGACGGGGTGGGGGGCGGGCGTGGTAGTGCTCTGCCTGCATGGCTACGAGCGCCTGGATAGAGTCCGCTTGGCGCGCCAGGATGCTTATCAGCTGCTTTGTGCTTTTCTTTTTGTCCGCTGCGTTTTTCTGGCGGATCCTGCTTTCCCTTTCCCTCCAGTCCTGCACTTTTTGATTCTCTGTGACAGAGTGCTGCATAACTGCTTGCAGCATGTCGTCTTTGCTTTTTCGCGGCTTCTTCCGGAGCTTTTGTAGTCTTTGAGACGTTGATAACACGGGCAGCCGAGATCTCAAGGTTGCTTCTGTAAAGGCAAAAAATGCAACACTTAACAGAGGCAGCATTGTTTATACCAGACAGTTATTCCCACACAGTTAAGGAGTGTAACAGTCTTCACAATAGCATAATTTTCCCATCCCAAAGAGAGTGCACATAACCCACGGGAGCCCCGAAATGGTGAGGAAGGGGGACTGATTGCTTCAGGGCTCTACTGTCCTCGGGGTTTCTGTGCATTGGGGAAAGCAAACAGCTGCAGGGGGCACCTACACTGAACACTATCCCAGCATTTTCCACAGGAGTTGATCCTGGGAGATGTCTCGCTGCTGCGGGTCACCTGGGAAGCGCGGGAGGGTCTTCTACAGCAATGCAGATTCCGCCCTGGCCCCTTTGCAGCTTGCCTGTGTGCAGCAATGGTCCCCCCACCCCTCGCGGCACAGTGGCGCGGATGTGTTAGCCTGACTGGGACAAGGACCACGGTGGCTCTCCCAATAAACTTGCGCAAGCGCATTGCTTACACTCTGGCTGAAACTTTTGAAGAGATTACCGAGGCCGATTACAGCGAAGTGATAGGCTATGGCTACACTTAGCGCTGCACAGTGCTGCCGCGGGAGCGCTCCCGCGGCAGCGCTTTGAAGCGCGAGTGTGGTCAGAGCGCCAGCGCTGGGAGAGAGCTCTCCCAGTGCTGTCCGTACTCCACCTTCCCATGGGGATTAACGTACAGCGCTGGGAGCCGTGCTCCCAGTGCTGGGGCTCTGATCACACTGGCACTTTGCAGCGCCGCAACTTGCAGCGCTGGAGGGGGTGTTTTTTCACACCCTGCTGCAGCGCTGCAAATCTGCAAGTGTAGCCAAGACCATAGACCACATCAGTGCACTATTCCGCATCTAGGCATGCATGCATGCAGCCCTAACCCTCCCTCCTCTCCCGAAAAATTTCCATCCTGAAAATAAAAGCTGCTTAACGGGAACCCGCTCCTCTGTTTGTCCTCCACCAAGTACCGGCTGCTGCGACTGGCTACCTTCCTCCTGGCTTGAGAAGAGCTCCTGGCTGCATGCCTCCAGGGACTCCGGGGTGTCTCCCCGCACACCAATACTCTCACTCTCACTTTCCCCCTCCTCCTCCTCCTCCTCCTGTCGCTCTGAAGTGTCCATCGTGGTCCTCGGACTGGCGGTGGGGTCACCCCCAAGTATCGCGTCCAGCTCTTTGTAAAAACGGCAGGTCGTGGGGGCAGCGCTGGAGGAGGAGGGTGGTTTCCCTCATGGGCTTTGCAGTAGGCACTCCGCAGCTCCTTCACTTTAACCCTGCACTGCAGCGCGTCCCGGTCATGGCCCCTTTCCAGCATGGCCCTTGATATCTGCCCATAGGTATCGTAATTCCTACGGCTGGAGCACAGCTGGGACTGCACAGCTTCCTCCCCCCAAACACTGATGAGGTCCAGCAACTCACCATTGCTCCATGCTGGGGCTCGTTTGCCACGTGGAGCCATGGTCACCTGGAAAGATTCACTGATTGCACTCCACACCTGGCTGAGCAAACAGGAAGGGAATTTTAAAATTCCCGGGGCATTTAAAGGGTGGGTCTACTGAGGCCAGGGCAGTAGAGTTCGAACTGATGAGCAGAGTGGCTAAACAGGCATTCTGGGATACCTCCGAATACCTCTGGAGGCCAATAACAGTGCTTTTGGTGGCCACACTGGCGGAGCAGCGCTGCATCAGCAGCGCTATAGTCATTATTCCCCAGGCCGAGGTGGAGTACTGCCAGTGCTGTAGCCAGGGAGATACAGCGCTGTATGTGCCTGGCAAGTGTGGATGGTGAGTGAGTTGCAGTGCTGTAAAGCCACTACCAGCTCTGCAACTCTCCAGTGTAGCCAAGCCCTCAATCATATTTTTTTTATCATCATGGTGTTTAGAATGGTTTCACTATATGGCAGGTCCAGCCAGTTGAGAGGTCCATTATTTTGAGGGACACACAAGGATACTTTTAGGTTCCATGTAGTTCTGTGCTACTCTTTCCGTTTTCGGTGTATTCCCTTTTATTTCCATTCAAAATCTTTGAATGTTTTCCATTATTATGTCACTTGGTCATTATAAGCATGTGAGTTCATCTTCTGAAAGGTGCTTTGATTATGTTAAAATTATAGCATACTTGAAAAGCTTTTTGACAGTCTTCTGTTTTAAAGCACTAAATTTTGCAATCACAATGAAAACCAAATAAAGCTTTTTGATTGCGTGACAATTTTTACAAAATATGAGGAATTGCCTTACATTCATGCAGTAGTGCGCATTTAATCTCAGAATGAAGTTCAAAGAGCTAATCTCCTTGGGTAGAGAGAGAGTACTCAGTTTTGAGATCCATCACTCTATTTCTCAGGTTTCTGTGGTGAGATTTCCATTTCATTCACCATAACGTCACTTAAATTGTCTAGAATGCTCCCACAGTCGTCTTCTGAAATATCAAACTAAATGTGGAAATAAGCCAAAAATAAATGCACAAAATGGCAGTGGAAATAGACACATCTGTGAATCACGCTTTGTTCAGTGAAGACATGCAATATCACACATGCATCTTCCTTGATTTTATCTTTTGTCTCAACATTTTCTCTCTTCCCTTTTTATTTCGTGTTTGAACATATGGGGGCAGGGGGATAGAATCTTCAGCCGGTGTGAATTGAAGTCAGTGGAGCTATGCCGATTTATGCCAGCCAAGGATCTGCCTCTAGAGTGTTTTTATTCTGTGCCTAAGAAGCCAAAAGCACTTTTAAGCTTTCCTAAAGATGTGTGTGTTTCTGTATTCATAGCATCTTGAAATGTGTTGTCTGACCACAATGCGCCTTTGCCTCTGTATTTTAACTCTCTTCCTAATTGATGGGCTAGAAACAAGTTGGAAGACATGGGAGCCATTTCCTCTTCTGTGCATGGTTGCATTGCTTACTGACATCTGCATAAAGCCTTTTAGGAGGGCAAATATGAACTGAGTGGAAACAGTGAGAAAAATGAACCAATTAATGTATAGCTTATTGGGTTGAACACTCATCTGTGAGTTCCAGAGCTCTATAATGAAAGCTGTGCAGTAGGCTAGTTTTCACAGTTTAATAAGAGCTCTTCTCCCATAACACATGCCCTAGGTTCAGCAGAATTTTATTTTGTGATCTGAATACCCTCATTGTTTGATGCTCCAGTCAAAATTTCCCTCTGTCATTCTAGGTAATTGTTCTTGTGCACTAGTTAATTCTCTAATGTGCTATGACAGAAAAATGAATGATTTTATTTTAATTTTCTGGTAATATCTGTGACAGAATTTCAATGTTACATGGGATTTTTCTGCATGCGATGGATGCTACAAACAGGCTAACCCAATAATTTATAATACAGGAACAATTGCCAAATATGAGTTGCCTTCTTAATTATTGTTTCAATCATGGCTATTCAGTATTGTAATGGGCAATCAATACAAGAATCAAGGCATAAGTAAGAATCCTAGAGTGTAGCTAAATTCATCACCCATATTTAGCTGTTGTAACAAAAGCTACCATTCCCAATTTCTTGTATTCATACAAGACCTCTACAAGACGCATCCTATGATGAGGGGTATAGGTTTTTGATGTCAGTTTTGCTCTCCTATACAGTTAATTGGATCTGTGATTGCCTATCTGAGGGGAGAATTGGATCATATGCTTTTTGCCTTAGTCCTAATCTTTGTATTTTTGTATATAGTTAAGCAGGGATTATTTCATGGGTTTGTATCTAAAAAGAGAATTTCTAGGTGCAGGGAGGAAGTTTCGAGGGCCTGATTCAGTTCCCATTATACTGCATGGAAAGATTGTTGTTGGCATTATGGAGTTGAAACAGACCATAAGTGCATCTTTATAATCCATGTTTCACTTGTGCAGAACCTTCAACTCCTCAGTTCGGTGCCCTCATATTACTGAAAAGAATGGCTGAGATTTTCTGTGGAGAGGCACTGTACTTTAGTGGATAGATCATTGAACAGAATCTCTAGAGACCTGGATTCAATTCCCAGTTCTGCCACTGGCCTGCTTGGACAAATCACTTAATCTTTTTTTTGCACTTCTGTTTCCTTGTGAATAATATTACTGAGCTCCTTTGTCAAGTGCTTTGAGATCTGTGGATTTAAATACTCGCTACAAGGACTCAGCATTAGTATTATTTCATCAAAGCTGGCTAAACCAGTGAGTAGAGGACTGCGTGGATACAAAATATGTATCCGCATCCGATCTGCAAACACGGATGCAGATAGCTACGATATCAAACAGATATGTGCAGATTTGCAGACTCTACCAGTGAGCTTTTTAGTACATGATGCTCAGCATAGCAAACTGAACTGAGGATATGAAAAATGAAAGAAAAATTTGATGTATTGAGTGATTAAACTGATCAGAATTAGGAATAGGTATGAACTTCAGACTGCTCCGTTCTGTTTCACTTAGTGAAAATAGCTTTAACTGAAAAGAGCAACTTATTTTTTTCTAAAGAATTTAAACCAACTGTAGAGTACGTAATAATAATTAATAAAAATTGTATGACAGTACTAGGGTTGCCAACCCTCCGGGTTTGGCCAGGAGTCTCCCGGAATCGGGCTCAATCTCCCGGAGGCTACTGAAGCCAATCCGGGAAATTTTAGGCTATTAAAAGTCTGGCGGTGCAGTGGGTCTGAGGCAGGCTCTCTACCTGCCCTGGCTCTGTACTACTCCTGGAAGCAACCGGCATGTCTGGCAGCTGCTCCTAGAAGGAGGTGCGGCTGGGGGGGGGTCTCTGTGTGCTGCCCCCGCCCGAGCACCGATTCCGCTGCTCCCATTGGCCGGGAGCAGGGAACCGTGGCCAATGGGAGCTGCGGGGGCAGCGCACAGAACTGCCTGGCTGCCCATGAGCCCAGGGGCCGCTGATGGACATGCCGCCACTTCCGGAAGCCACCCGAGGTAAGTGCCACCCAGCCGGAGCCTGCGCCCTGAACCCCCTCCCACAGACCAACCCTCTGCCCCAGCCCCCTCCTGCATCCAAACTCCCTCCCAGAGCCTGCACCGCAAATCCCCTCCTGTATCCCAACCTCTGCCCCAACCCCTTCCCACACCCAAACTCCCTCCCAGAGCCCACACCCCAAGCCCCCTCCCACACTCCATCCCCCTGCCTCAGCCCTAAGCTCCCTCTCCCACCCAAACTCTCTCCCAGAGCCTGCACCCCAAGCCCCCTTCCACACCCCAACCCCTGCCCCAGCCTGGTGAAATTGAGTGAGGTGGGGGAGAATGAGCGACAGAGGGACAGGGGCTGGAGGGAGCGAGGGGCGGGGCATCGTAAAAGGGGTGGGGCAGTGGGCAAGGGGCGGGGAAGGAGTGGGGCAAGGGTATTTGGGTTTGTGCAGTTAGACAGTTGGCAACCCTAGACAGTAGCACCTAGAGGCCAGGCCATTGTGTTAAGCACCATACACCTACCACATAGATATAGTCCCTGGTCTGTCGATATAGTCCCTGGTCTCACAATCTAAGGGTAGAATGATAGACAACAGCTGGATACACCCAACTGATGGGATAAAGAAACAAGGAGATGATACTGGTGAGCATAAAATGCAGTGGTCACAGCAAACCAGCTACTCTAATATATTTTCAGTGAAGTATTGTGTTCGCTTCATAAATTAACTAAAAAATCCTCAGTAAACAGAATCCCATCCATAACTGGTGAAACCAGTTGGACTTTCCCTTCCATAAAGATCTTGTTACCCATAAAGCTTCTGAGTTTTCTGTACTTATAGTAAGACCGATGATAATTACCCTTCAGGGGTGAGATATTCTGCTGGTCTCTGGGAATCCCATATTTCTGAAAGGGAATGACAGAATTTATTGCAATTTGGTGACTAGGATCAGATGTTGTTTTATTGTTATTAATTAAGCCTGCTGTGGATATGTAGTTTACTGCCAGATGTCCTTCATTTTCAGCAGCACTACAATGCAAAGTTAACAGGGTTATGGCTACAGGTTTACAACCATTCTGCATGGAAGCTCACATTCCTCCTATAAGCTTTTAAGTGGCAAATAGAATAGCAAGACTGTAGGCTTAAGTTTGAGAGCTCTTTGATTGTGGTGAGCTGCAAGTCTGAGGATGGGTTAACAGATTGAACCTGAAGGTTAAAAGTGGATGGGCTAAAATGTACTGAATATTTTAATGTTGTCTTGTCATGGTGGAGTTCAAGCCCAGAAAAAAAATGAAACCCCATGGTTATTTCTGAAGAAACACTGCACACCATCACTCATTAGCTTTTTAAAATATGACCGTGTTCGCACTTTTCTATTTTTAAAAATAATTTCACCAAGAGCTGAAGATGGAGGGGAAAAGCCAGCTTTGTGTGTGTTTGTCAATTCATGTCTTTCTGAAAAGAAAATGTCAAACCACTTGGGCTCTCGTTTAACTTATTTCTAAAGTTGCACTTTACAGCAAGAAATATGCCACTCGTTCTGTTTTCTGAACTTGTGCCTTTCCCCCTACAGTTTACCAAATGTTGGTTGAAAGTAATGCCTTTTGGTAGGGCAGCAAATAAAACAGTTAGGACCAGATCCTCAGTTGTTGTAAATCAGTGTAGCCCTGTTCAGAGGCGGCTCCAGGCACCAGCATGCCAAGCACGTGCTTGGGACGGCAAGCCACTGGGGGCGCTCTGCCGGTCGCCTGCCGTGCTTGGGGCGGCAAAATGCCTAGAGCCGCCCCTAGCCCTGTTGATTTACACCAGCTGAAGATGTTGCCCTTAACATGCTTGGCGTATACAGGTAAGTCTGTGGTAAGAGCCACATCTTTAGAGACTATTCATTGTTGATTTAAAAAACCTCAAGTATAAGGCCTAAATTCTGCCCTAAGACGTGCATGGGACTCCCAATGGAAGTCTCACATGACGTCACGGTGCAGAGTTTGGCCGCAAGCTGGAATAAAAGTGCACGTGGTATCAGAGGATCCTCAGTTGGTGTGAGTCAGCATATCTCCACTGATCTCAATGGAGCCACGCCAGCCTGGCCTGGCTCCGTGCTGCTCTGCTCCCCGAGGTAGCCGGCACGTCCAGCCCCTAGGCGGAAGGGCCAGGCCGCTCTGCGTGGTACACACGGCCCGTGCCCGCATTGGCCGCACTTCCTGGCCAATGGGAGCTGCGGAGCCGGCGCTGGAGGTGGGGGCAACGTGCAGAGATTCCCTGAACACCCCTTGCCTAGGGGCCGCAGGGGCATGCCCGGTGGGGGTGGGTGCCGAGGCTCGGGGACCAGTGTCCAGCCTGAGGCATGGAGACTTGCCGCGGGCTGGATGAAAAGATGCAGCAGATCACATCCAGCCTGCGCCCCTCCCTGCCCCCCCTTAGCTCGAGGCCCCGGGCTGCAGCCCCTGTGTTAATCCGGCATCAGTATGGCTATTATATTATATCAGTTTGTATGCCTTAGTGTCATGGTTCACCAGTACATTAAAGCATGAACCACTATTAACATAACCACATACGTCACTGATGACTAATATGCCTTCAAAGACATGTGACTGCTCATCAGTGCCCCAGTTTAGCGTGATGTGAGTATTGCCCTCCAGCTAGTCAAAAACAAAACCATACATTAATAATATTAATGTCTGTGCATCACTGATACAGATGAAATCAGGCTTACTTTTAATCACTTTGTAGGGTTTTTCATGTTCTAGGGCTGATTGTTTATAGGGAAGGCATGACTGTGCCAAAAACTACTTAACACAGGAAAACTGATCAGCCCTTTCCTGCTTTTCACCCTCTCTAATCATGTGAGAACAAGGAGACAGTCTGCAATATTAGACCAGCGCATTGAGAACAAACCAGGTGATATACTTGATGCAACATAGTCACAATCTGAGAGAGGCTGGACCACAGTAGTAAATACTGAGAGGAGGGGCCAGGATAATTTTAGGACTATTGGTTACATTTATAGCAACAATGTGAGATCTAAAATCTATCCATTTTAATTACTGTACCACGCCAATCACCATGATATAGGAGCACCTAGATACTTATGCTTCAGGGTTTAAAATGACCTATGGGAGTTGGGAAGGAATTTTTGCCTATGTACAGTATTTCACAATCAGCCAGGTGCACACAGACACAGTTAGCATGTGGGTGGGTGAGAGGTGGATTGGGCTTGCATTCTGATGATATGTTAGCCATTGGCCACCAGACCAAGGTAGGTAGGCCAATGCCGTGATACAATATGGCAAATTCTATGCAGATATTGGGAAATTTTTTAAAATACGATTTTGCACCTAAGGTCATACAAAAGTGTTAAAATAAACTCCCACCCCCCATAAAATCTTTGGGTTCGTTTGAGTAATTTTCATCCTGAAATATACAAAAAAGATCCAGCTTTGGGAACATTTCTGAGAAAATTCATCTCCACATGCACAAAATTTTAATTTTCTAAATTCACCATATTAAAATGTGTAACTCAAAAGCACTCCTGTTTTAGGCCTGCCTTCAAGCAAAACCATCTTTATATATATATATATATATTTAAAAGTGTGTAAAACCATAAAGTGATCTGAAAGCTTTAAATTTCCCAGTTTTCCTATTTGGTTATAATTATTTTATGTATTTGCATGCATATATTGAAGACAAATGTCTTGTCTAGTAGACATGTTTTTAAAGCTAATATTTGAAATACTTGTTTGAGCTCAATACAGGAATATCTCACCTGTGGTATACAAAAGGTCAGACTAGATGATCTAATTTCCCGTGTTGGCCTTAAAATCTATGAATATGGAAACCTAAAGCAATATAGTTACTACAATACAGATACTCGCAGTTTCTAGACCACCGTGAATATTGCTATTCAGAGTTTTGCTTAGTTCAGCTAGCTCAGGTAATTTTCATTTGAGAAAGACAAACTTTGCCCTCCAAAGATACATTTTTGTGCAAGAGAGAATATAGATGCAAAAGAATAATTAGCCAGTGATCTCATAAGCTACAGTTTTTTAGAATCGTGCATACACACTAACTTCCCCCCAAAACAAACTGAACAAAATGTCCCATTTTAAGTCTGAGAGTAGTTTGGAGTCCTCCTTGCTGCTAGCCAGCTTCAAAGGATAAGGGTTTTTTTTTCCTGCTTCATCAACACAGCTCCTTGGGGATGTGGGTTCCAACTGCTCTTTCCTGAACGCACATTTCCAGAGAGTTTTAATGGGAGCGTTTACATTTTCTCCTCCTTTGTGCCTTTTCTTACAAATCTTGGCCAAGTCCAGGAATCTGTGGTGAATGTGAGTACCTGGGCAGAAAGATACTGTGAATGCAGAGGCACATCTGGTGTTTTGTACCAGTGTATCTCTCCCCTAGTCATCCTTGATCTAAGAGTGCACTTCAGGGATTCCACACTCTAGGACTTCTAACAATCCCTGTTGAGGAATGTCTTAGCGGGGATATCTGAAATATTGTAATGTGTTCCCAGCAGCAAGTGACCAGATAGGAAAAAAAAATTAAAATCAGTTTGTCCTTCCTCAAGGTGTGTTTAATACATGTATTTTAACTGAGATGCAAAGGATGCCTGCTGTTAGTTATCTTCCAGTAGAATTGCAGTGAAAGGAGTTTAAATTTAACAAATTGGATGGGTGGAAATTGGTTCTTTTTTCTCATCGTGCACATAGTCCTGCCCTGATTGTTGTCAGTGGAGCTACCCTTATTTCTGTGCTGCTGTTGGTGGCAGCGCTGCCTTCAGAGCTGGGCTGCTGGAGAGCAGCGGTTGCTGGCCGGGATTCCAGCTCTGAAGGCAGAGTCGCCGCTAGCAGCAGTGCAGAAGTACAGATGGCATGATTGGTATTGCCACCCTTACTTCAGCGCTGCTGCCTGCAGAGCTGGGCCCTCAGTCAGCAGCCGCCACGCTCTGGCCGCCCAGCTCTGAAGGCAGCAGTGCAGAAGTACGGATGGTATGGTATTGCCACACTTATTTCTGCACTGCTGCTGGCGGGGCACTGCCTTCGGAGCTGGGTGTCTGATCAACAGCTGCCGCTCTCTGCCTGGCCAGCTCTGGCACAACATGTATAAAAAATGACAACAGTATAAAATTAACAGCACACATTAAATGGATTAAAAGCTGGCTAACTGGTAGGTCTCAAAAAATAATTATAAACAATCATTCTTGAGTGGTTGTGTTTCTAGTGGCGTCCCTCAGAGATCAGTTCTTGGACCTATATAATTTAACATGTTCATCAATGACCTGGTAGAAAACATAAAATCGTCACTGATAAAGCTTGCAGATGACACAAAAATTGAAGGAGTGGTAAATAATAACGAGGTTCACTCAGTAATACAGAGCGATGTGGATTGCTTGATAAATTGGGTGCAAGCGAATAATATTTGTTTTAATATGATTAAATGCAAATATATGCATCTATGGACAAAGAATATATGCCATACTTACCATATGAGTGAATCTATCCTGAGAAGCAGTGACTCTCAAAAAGGATTTGAGGATCGTGGTGGATAATCATATGAACAGTGCAATGCTGTGGCCAAAAGGGGAAATGCAGTCCTTGGATGCGTGAATCTCAACTAGATGAAAGAAGGTTATTTTACCTCTGTATTTGGCACTGGTGTGACCACTGCTGAAATACTATGTCCAATTCTAGTGTTTGCAATTCAAGGATGATGTTGATAAATTGGAGAGGGTTCAGAGAAGAGCCAAGAGAATGATTAAGGGATTAGAAAACATGCATTATAGTGATGGACTCAAAGAACTCAATCTGTGTAGCTTAACCAGGAGAAGGTGAAAGTGTGATTTGATTACAGTCTATATAAGTACCTACAGGGGGAACAAATTAACAATGCACTCTTCAGTCTAGCAGAGAAAGGTATAGCACTATCCGAAGGCTAGAAGTTGAAACTAGACAAATTCAGACCGGAGGTAAGGCATAATTATTTTTAACAGTGAGAGTAATTAACATTGTAACAACACTGAGTCATTGTGGATTCTCCAGAAGCAGCAAAGAATCCTGTGGCACCTTATAGACTAACAGACGTTTTGCAGCATGAGCTTTCGTGGGTGAATACCCACTTCTTCAGATGCAAGTGGTGGAAATTTCCTGGGGCAGGTATATATAAGCAAGCAAGAAGCAAGCTAGAGATAACGAGGTTAGATCAATCAGGGTGGATGAGGCCCTGTTCTAGCAGTTGAGGTGTGAAAACCAAGGGAGGAGAAACTGGTTCTGTAATTGGCAAGCCATTCACAGTCTTTGTTTAGTCCTGAGCTGATGGTGTCAAATTTGCAGATGAACTGGAGCTCAGCAGTTTCTCTTTGAAGTCTGGTCCTAAAGTTTTTTTGCTGTAGGATGGCCACCTTAAGATCTGCTATTGTGTGGCCAGGGAGGTTGAAGTGTTCTCCTACAGGTTTTTGTATATTGCCATTCCTAATGTCTGATTTGTGTCCATTTATCCTTTTCCTTAGAGACTGTCCAGTTTGGCCGATGTACATAGCAGAGGGGCATTGCTGGCATATGATGGCATATATTACATTGGTGGAAGTGCAGGTGAATGAACCGGTGATGTTGTGGCTGATCTGGTTTGGTCCTGTGATGGTGTTGCTGGTGTAGATATGTGGGCAGAGTTGGCATCGAGGTTTGTTGCATGGATTGGTTCCTGAGCTAGAGTTACTATGGTGCGGTGTGCAGTTGCTGGTGAGAATATGCTTCAGGTTGGCAGGTTGTCTGTGGGCGAGAACTGGTCTGCCACCCAAGGCCTGTGAAAGTGTGGGATCATTGTCCAGGATGGGTTGTAGATCCCTGATGATGCGTTGGAGGGGTTTTAGCTGGGGACTGTATGTGATGGCCAGTGGAGTCCTGTTGGTTTCTTTCTTGGGTTTGTCTTCCAGTAGGAGGCTTCTGGGTACACGTCTGGCTCTGTTGATCTGTTTCCTTATTTCCTCGTGTGGGTACTGTAGTCTTGAGAATGCTTGGTGGAGATTTTCTAGGTGTTGGTCTCTGTCTGCGGGGTTAGAGCAGATACGTGGATTCTCCATCACTGATTTTTTTAAAATCAAGGTTGGATGTTTTTTTCTGATGGATCTGCTCCAGAAATTATTCTGGGGGAGTTCTCTGGCCTGAGTTGCACAGGAGTCAGACTAGAAAGATGATCCTAGTGGTGGTGCCTTCTAGCCTTGGAATCTATGACGGAACAACCTTAGTGTCTGATAAGTAGCAAGCCATGACATTCTTCTGATTTTTATTAAGTTTTTGTTTTATTTTTCACTAATGTTGTGTTGTTTCAGTTTTATTCATGCCTGGGGGATTGCAGAGTGAGACCCCAATGGAGTGAGAGGCCCTGGGGTGGTGAGTGGTTGCCGAGTGAGACCACACCACAGTGGCAGCTTCTGTGCTTCAGGGCTGGGCCTGGCTCCTAGCTATGGGCGATGCAGCCTGGGACTCCGGGTCACAGCACTGCTCAGGTTTGGCCTGGCTGCCCCTCTGTTCAGGTGATCACCCGTCCTGAATTGGGTAGGACAATCCCAAAATGCAGAGTTCAGGTCCCGGTCCTGGGCGGAACGACTGTCCTGGAGTCCAAGTGGAACCGCGCTGCACCTACCCAAGGCTCAGGGACGGCACCACCCTCTTCCCAGTGGGAGGGTGGTGAGGTGGGCGTAGCCTCTGTTGCCATGGGGCCCCACCCCCTGCTCCTCCTTTCCCCCCCGTGGCCAGGCCAGAAACCAGCACTTGGCAATAGGAAGAGCCACCCAGGAAGCTCGGGCTGCTGTGCGGAGTCCTGGAACATCCACCTGCCCTGTGCGGCATGCCCTGGGGGGTGGGGACACGGGCCGGGGGCTACTCCTGAGCACCCCGCCCTGGACAGGTGGAAGGTCCGGCTCTCCCCACAGCGGCCTGGGCTCCCTGGGCAGCTCCAGCCTGACCAGGAGGCAGGGCCTCGGAGGGAGGGGGAAGAGGAGGAGCAGGGGTGGGGCCACATAAGGGGACGGGGCTCCTGCGTGTGTCCTGCTTTTTTCTGCTTTCTGAGAAGATGCTCACCCGATTCTCTGTCAAGGCCAGGCCAAACCTGAGCAGAGTTGCAACCACGTGCCTCAGGTTGCAACACTGCAGAGGGGAGCCAGGCCCAGCAGCATGGGACAAGAGCTGCAGGAACCGCTTCTGTGGAGTGAGCTTTTCATTTAATTTTGTGGGGGGTTTTGCAGTCACGAAAAACACAAGCTCTGCTCATAAGCTTCCCATAGCTGGTTGTCACAGAGCAGTTAGTGTAGTTATTTTTAGTGTTCGCTTTTTTTCCCCCTATATATTTTGTTTATTTAACCCACTGGAAAAAAATCAGGGCCTTTAGTTTTTTACCCCAAGTAAAATCATTTCATGTTTTCTTGAGAATGATGAAGGAAAAACCCAGGATTCAGTGCGAAGCTGCAGATACACTAAGGACGTGCTGGCTGCTGGTAAATATTTTTTACTATGTCAGATTACTCTGGCCTGCATCAGATTCATTGTTCACTAGGAATCCTAATTTTCTGCTCTTTTAGGAGAAGATTCCCTGCAAAGTTAAAGGTGCAGAGAGTTTGGAAGAGGTTACCCTTCTCCAGACCTCTGCATTTCTTTTGTGACCCAGAGGAATTTTCTTTAAAGCAAACCTGTTTCTTTCCTTATGCTTTTCCTTCCTACCCTCATTTCTGTCTCTCGCTCTGGGTAACGCCTTCAGGGTCCTAGAGTGTGTGTGTGTGTATATATATCTCTCTCTCTATATATATTTCCCCCAGACTGTTGATTGTCAGGATCATGTGATTTTTCTCTGTGGGTGATGTGAAAGCCTTGTTTATCCAAAGGCCATGTGGAGGTGGGCGGGTGCTCACCAGGGGGACATAGGGACAGGAGAAGCTTGCCTCACACAAGAGCTGGAGTGTGAATAGCTCACATTGACTGAACTGTCTCACTGGCAGGACAGCTAATTTGCTGTGCTTGTGGGCTTGATAAAAGAAGCAGCTGCTGGTAAGTGCTTGCTCAGATGCATGTAGATGAGACTGTGGACTGCAAAAGGGATCCAAGCAGATTTTTTTTTTCTTTCTACATTTCCTCCGGATTTTCTACCTCTTGCTCCCATGAAGTTGCACTGAATCAGGTAAACTATTTTAGTTCTTTTCCTGTGTTTTGTCCTTCCTGGTCAGAATGACGGACGGACGGACGGATGGATGGATGAATGAATGGACTATTCTGTGAGGATGTCAGGAACAGCTACCTTTAGAGCAGGCAAATATTTTTGCTATTCTCTTCAAGCTGGCAGGCGTAATGGTTTTAAAACTGCAGCCATGTTACACGGGCACACCCTCCCCCCTGTTGTTTTTTTTTTAAATTTAGCTGTAATCTAAATAAAGCTCAGTCCGGTATTTCTCATTTGTATCTGTCGATGCACCAGCCAGCCATGTTTTTCATGTGATTATCTACATGGTACTGGCTCTCCCCGAGAATGGTAGGGGGCTCCTTTCGGTGTCAGGCCCTTTGCAGCGTTTTCTGAAGAAAAGGAAAAATAGATCAGCTATCCGCAGTTTGCATTTTGGTGGGTGGGGGGGAAAGCAGGAGCTGTTTTAAAGGGTTTACTTGGAAGGGGAAAGGGGGGAGATGAGGGTTGATTGCCCCCATCCCCCAAATTTGGCTGGTTCTGGTTAATGAGATGTTAGATTTCTCTCTCCCCCTCCCCCATTTGCTATTTTTTTTTTAAGTGTTGTTTGAATAAAGCTCTGGCTCAGCTGGAGAAAATGGAGAAGCAGAAAGGATGAAAAGGATGGCCTTTTGTGTCATGCTCTATTGTGCAGCTTCCCCCCCCCCCCCCCAAGGCTTCACTGGAGAGCACCAGCAGTTGTTAGTTAACTGCCCACTGCCTGCAGAAACAGCCTCCCAGAATAGAGGGGCTAAAATGCGGCTGCTTACAATGTGAGAAAGATGTTAAATGGGATTCAGAATCTGCAGACTGGAAAATGTTGCACAATTTAACTGCATGTGTATTACCTGCAGGGATTAACCCTCTTTACTGACAAGTCTCTCTTTCTCTGCCTCTCCAGTTCACTCTTGCTTGAAATAGCTCTGAGTTTGTAAGAAACGCCAAGTTTTGTAGAATGGCAGTGATCTGATCCAGTGTCTTTTTAAGAAATACTCTGTGTGCTTTACTTCTGTTTGAAGACAGTATTAGAAGATGTACTGTTAACCCTCACTGCAAGATTTGTTAATTACCAGGCTACCAATATTTTAGGAATATCTGCCTGTGACTTCTGAATACAGTCACTCTGAATATTTTTGCTACTTTCCAGGCCAGGCTTCAAACCCAAATGCATCTTTGTTCAGCGTTTAAATTATTTGTGGAAGGATTGTCATCGCTAGGTGCCAAGGGTAGACTACAGTTCTGGCACAGTAGAGGAATGACTGTTAATTTGAGGTCTGGTGCTGCTGGCGGTGTATCTGTGGAACAACTCTTTTAACCACAAATAAGGACAAAGGTCTCATTTGGAATGAAGCTTTTTTTATGAGTAGCTGTTAATTTATCAAACAAAATTCTGTGGTGTGGCTAAATTTGGGGGATTTTAAGTCAGGCCTTTGCCGGTAGGAAATTGTAGGTCCGCACTTTATGAAGTCTAAGATTTCTTGTATATCTGATGTCATACTTTGCTTAATAGATCTTGATTACTTTGGGGGGTTTTGCACCAGTATGAGCCCCTTCTGTAGTTCTCTGCATGGCTATAAAACAGGTCTTGTGCTGATGCTCCTTGTCTCTGTTTCAAGCTCCTCATCTTTGGTAGGAAGCTCACTCCTGAAAATATCAATTATACTTTCAGGCATTTTACAGGTTGATTGTCATCGTACAGAGTGGCTTATGTGAGAACTTCAGCTTCTTTGGGTTTGTGGGTGTCTCTAAGAGCCAGTTTTATATTTGGTGTCTGATAAGCTGTAAAGCCCTAAATAAATGGCTGGAGAAGTGGCTGCCTGAGATAAATACCACCTCTCTCTGTGTGCTACCTGTTTCAGTTGTGAATGGTCCAAGTCAAAGCCCTCTGTTCCAAAGAGAATGGACTGGTGCCAAATATTTTCTGGGGAAGCGGGGGATCCTTGACTGTGACAATATCCTTTCTTCTCTTCTTCCATCAATGCCCAGATTTTTTGACCTTCGGGGATGCTGCAGGACTACTCTATTTTCCTGTGTTCTGCTGAGGGAGTTGACTGGGGATATAGTTTAATGAGAGAATGGAGGTTGTTATTGACATTATTTTGTGGATTGGGACTGATGGAGATGGGCATGTGACTTTTTTTTTTAATCCTTAGTTTTTACATTTTAAAATATTTGTAAAAGCAACTGAAATAGACTTTTTATTAAAAGAAATTTGAATAAATTTAAAGAATGGAACTTAAAACTGGGTATGGATTGTCCAATGTACAACATTGGATTCCTAGGTTTGTGTAAGCAATTTGTATTTATCTAATACCATCTGCCGCTGAAAACACATCATTTTCTTGGTGGTTTAATATAATTTTTAATTGACTTAACAAAAAAAATCCTGTGTCTGATAGATCTTGTGTTAAATAGCAACTCTTGAGTTTTATTTCCCTTTTAAATTCCTTTAATTTTTGCATGTATTTTCTGCCTCCTTGTTTACCAAGGAGGAAACCAGCTGGCAAGGCATGGGAAACAATGAAATTGACTATATACAAAGGCAAACGGAAAATACCCAACAGAAAATAAAAAGTTGAGAAAAATAAATAAAATGAATGAAATATTCCTCCTCACGAACTCTTTTCAGTTTTAGTAAGCCTAGGTAGGCACCAGACTTTCAGACAGAGGAGTGATTTCCCATTTGACCACGTTGCTTTTAAAGTATTTCTCTTTTGTTTGCCTTACACGTTTGTGTATGGATAACATGAGATACAAACCAGTCTGTAAGCTGGTGTTCTGCTGCTTAGGTTGACTCGGACCCCACATGCAAGAAACTGGCTGTCAGGGGGCATCTCTTCCGGGGTCCTGTAGGGCAAGATAGTCATGGCACCATCCCATCACAATTGCATTGTAACACAAGCTCGCTTTCCAAAGTGCTCTATTCAAAATTACCTGTTGGTGCCTGAAAAAAACCAACCTCCATAGATTTGCAGTTATAATTGTACGTAAAGAAGGTCTGTCATAGAGCTTGCTGCTCTGCTTAAATTCCACAACTTAACCAGATAACTCATGATACCATCTGTTACATTTCACTGTCTACAGAAATGGTTCCTTTCATAGAGTAAAACTCCATTAAGAGACGGAGGTTATCGGTATTCCCCTCCCTCCGAATGCACACAGGCCTCCTCCTCCTCTATTTCCTTATGGCTGACTTCATGAAAGGATATCCCTTTTATCTGTTAGTGTGGGAGTTTTGAATCCTATGTTATCAAAGACACTAGAACAAAAACATGAGTGAGTCTCACCCTGCCTTGGAACAGCACAACAGCACTATCTGAGTTTCTTTATAACTCTGGTTTTAGAGAACGGTATTCTTGCCTATTGGATTTCTTTAAAGTAGCAGAGGTTGGTACTATGCTAGTATTTATCTGGTATCTGGAGTGTTCTTTGTACTGGATGGACACTGATAGCCCCTATACAGTATGTGGGAAAGATACACGCCTGCTGTTCTCTGTCATTGCCATAACTCTTCTTTTCAGTAAAGTGTTTGTTCAGAGACCTGAGTGGAAAGGCATACCGTAGAGAGAGCCATGAATTGCACATTCTGGATCAAGAAAACTGTATTTTGCTCTCATCATGGATTTCCATTGATCACACTGTGTTTTAATGTCATTTTAATGTTAATGCGTTGAACCAGTACTGATGACCTGGAGATACAGATTGAGCAGGGATCCTGCTCCCTAGTTTGTATTTTAGCTGCTATAATAAAAAGACTTGATAAATAAATGTCACGCATGGGAAATCAGTTTCATTCTTCTTTAAAATGTTATTTATATGTAAATATCTGGTATTGTTTTTTCTGAAAAGGCCAAGTAGAAAAGCATTTCCAGTCCCTGTCTAATGGATGCTTCATTTGCATTAGGTGAAGCAATGAGAGCTCAGTCAGTCAGTGTTGTCCTGCTGGAACTAAACCTTTTTTTTTTTTTTTCATGAAGCAATTGCGAACAATATTGAGGATTCAGGGAACGTAGGGCAGTGCAAGCCGTCAGAATTGCACTGCATACCCTGCAGATCGCTATCATAAAATATTAAACCAGGCCCTGCAGATCAGAGCTGCCTTCTCACATGGAACAAGCACATTTTCTCTCTAAAACCTCTCCAAGTTTCTTGAATTAAAATATTTGTAAGCTGTGATTAATGAAGACAATTGGCCGGGCCTTTGTTGGAGGGAATGTTATCTCAGAAATTTGGATCAGGTTTCATGGTGAAAATTTAATAATTTTGTATTCGCAGGAGCGTGCCGGACACTGGTTTTCGGATGGCAGTTTGCCTTTATATTTATGCTAACTGATGAGTACAGCCCTCATCTATCTGACCAATTTAGTGATTTAGCTAGCACAGCAGTTTTTTCCCATGATATTTTAACAATTTCTCTACACTGATAAATCCATTAGCAGTCAGTATTTCTCTTTATCCAGAGTGTGAACTCAAAAGAATTATCTTGGTGCATTGTAAGGTAAAGATCATTGTAAGGTAATTCAGATCCTTTGACACCGTCTGTTTCAAATTGTCGTCTTATAACAGCAGCTATTTTGCTCCAAGTTGGCAGGCTATGATAAATAACTCATCAGTATACAGAAACATATTGTGATGCAGTCACACCGAAAGATTTAGTTCATAATATACGCTATATCCCTTGGGCTTTGTATTGTTCTGTCTTTTTATTTATGGTTTGCCCATCCAGTGTAGGTCTGCTAATTTCCATTTATTAGACCAATATGGCCTGCAAATGCAGTATGATAAAAGCATGTAATTTATTACATACAAATAGCTACTTGGTACTGCATGATGATGCCGTGTGTGCTGTGATGCTTGATGATCATGGCTAGACAGTTAACTGTTCCTCCTCCCTTTCTGTTCTTTTCCTGGTCCCATATTCCCCACCTCTACCCCCACATTGATTTACAAACATTACAATCCGTGTAAGTAACAAAGCTGGGCCAATTCTTTGCCAGGTTCATTTCCTTGTGCTTTGTTGCCCTATCTTGTGTCTTTAAACGATAATCGTTCAAGCATGGGAGTTGTCTTTTCTATGTTTGTAGAGTATCTGGTGTGGTGCAGCCCTGCTCCCAGTTGGGGCTTTCAGGTGCTCCATCATGTACATGTTGGTTTATTTATTTAAGTACAACAGTTTGAGATAAGGCTGGAAGGCCATGTGCAATTGGAATTTCATCACTTTTCCCAGTTTCTGAGTTGACAGTTACTTTAACAGTAGTTTTACGTTTGATTTCCCCTCTCCTTTGTTAAGGAGAAGGCAGAAAGGTGCAGTGAAATTGAAGATAAAGTTAAACTGCTTTTTAGAGGGAGGGGTGCAAATGTATCTCAAACTGTTTAAAATTTGTAGGGTTGTTTTTGTTTTGTTTTAAAAGAAGTGTGACCTAAAATCTTGCCTGGTAAGTTTCATTCTGATGCAAAATAAAATGGCTAAACTTACGTTCTCCAACTCCTTTGAGAACAGCGCCAGTTCCAGGCACCAGCTCAGCAAGCAGGTGCTTGGGGCAGGCAAGGGGAAGGTGCGGCACGTCCGGCTCTTCGGCGGCAATTCGGTGGTGGGTCCCTCAGTCCCTCTCGGAGGGAAGGAGCTGCCGCCAAAGAAGAAAGCGGCGCGGTGGAGCAAGCACCGATCACGGCTTTATTTTATTTTTTTCACCGCTTGGGGCGGCAAAAACCTTGGAACCAGCTCTGTTTGAGAGACCTTGACGAGAGAAGTACCATTATAATAATAATGTGTAAAAGAGAGACGAAAATTCCATCAGTCACTGACTTTGCACCATAAATGTCCTCTCTGTGGATCCCAGGAGCAATGAGAAGCACCAGCAGTATCTTCCTGAGTCTGGGAATTGTCCCATGTCATCCTAGCTTAGGTAGAAATACAACACCAAAAGAAGCAGCACACCTTCAAAGTGGGTGCTGTAGAAGACTCAGTCCTCTCCAATTTTTCGTGTAAAGCAAGCATGGACTTGTTCTATCTTGAAAATCTGTGCTGAACTCCATGAGCAATTAGCACACCTGTGCAGTACATGTGGAGAGAAACTAAATTAGGTTTTACTCTAGCTCGGTTCTCCTTTAACAGGCCCTAGCCACACACTTATGGTTGGAAACTGTGCTGGTAGCAAGCACATTTAAACACTCATTCTGTTAGCACAGTACCACCCCCTTTCCCTGGTCCTAGACAGGGATTTCTTTAAGAACCATGCTAGCCAAACCAGGCTTGTCAGCTTCCCCTCCACACAGTCTGTAGCTCCTTTAAAACTTGATTCTCAGCCAAAATAATCGCCGTCCACAACAGACAGGGACATTGCACTAAAATCCTGCAACCATGGCTATTGTTATCCTGGTTCCAGTGGTGCCGCTAAGACTGGGACCTCCCGGCACTGGCAATTTAACCTCCGGTTTAGGAATAAGCCAGTGGTAACCTGAGAAACTTAGAGTTGAAATAGAGTTGAAATCGTTGTGTCTGCCAGCCCCAAACTTTTCATTTTCAAAGTGATCAATAGGCTTTTGCCTTCCCTTACAAGAGACCATCTACAGGAAGAGAGATAATTAGAGTCAAGGACTGGAGCCCACAGTGGCATTGGAGGTAGAGTTTGATATTTCAGTACGCAGAGGAGAATGAGAAGGAAGGGAAGGCAGCCAAGCAGTATGTCCAGGAAAATAGGAACATAGGAGTCGAGGTGGCTGGACAAGAATGCTCAGGGGAGAAAGGAATTCAGATAGCATGTGCATGGAGAGCAGAGGACCAAACAGGAACATGGGAGGAGGAGGTGAAATGAAATAGCAATGGTGCACGGAATGATTAATATTTGTGTAATGGGAGATGGGCATTGGGACTTTGCACCTTCTAGCAGAGACCGCGGGTATGGAGAAAAGAAGAGGATATGTACATAGTGATGTGACAAGTGTCTGGCATCTGCTGACTGCCTCCCCCAAGAATCCAGGTGAGGAGGATCCAGCAGCAGGGCCTGCAGTGTTGGAAAGACCGAGCAAGCTAGTTGACTGCCTGGAAGACACTGGAGAGGGAGTTAGAGAAGAAGGCTGCTGGAGAGGCTGGGCTTGCTGTACAGAGGGTTCCAGCCTTAAGATCACAAAGGTTCATTTAACCTCAGTGAGCTTCAGGTTCTAATGTTGCATAAGCATATTCCTATCTGATGGTTTCTGCCTTTAGTAATAACTTGAATAATCTCTTAGGTGTTGTGTGCACGTTTAGGCCCAGTTCAAAGTATTTAAGCACGTGCTTAAGTATTTTGCTGAATGGAGGCCTTTGTGCTGTATACAAATGTTAATAATTGTGTAGGTTGATACCTAAAATTCAGTGGATGAAGATTGTAAAGTGAGTGTGTGGATTGCGAAGTGAGATGTAACTACCCACATTTAGATGAGCTTTGCATAAAATGTGTTCAGAGTAATGTTCTGCTTATGCTTGGGATTTTATTTTTGCCAAGAAAGAGGTTCAGTTAAAATGCCACTTGTGTTTCCAAAAGTTTGCTCAAATTAGTTCTCAATTTTAATTTAATAATTTCTTTTTCTGGCATTGCTTTGAAAAGGCAATATTTAATTAGAAGAAAAAAACTCTAAAATGCAGCCAAGTAATTATGAAACTCATAGAGTTGGGCGCAATAAGGATTAATACACAACACCATTGTGGTACAATAAATCAAACAGAGAGAGAGAGAACCAAAGAGTTTCACTGAGTACCGAGTTCAAGCAGACCATGTTCTATCAAAGGTATCTAGTATATCAGTCAATTTAAATGAGTTTCTAGAGCAGTGGTTTTCAACCTGTGGTCCGCAGACCCTCGGGGGTCCGCAGACTATGTCTAAGAGGTCCGCAAAAGGTGACGACGAAAATAAAGTTTCAGATCCCAGAAAAGGCACTTCCGTTTTTCTGATCAATCAAAAGCATGTGACTACCCCCACCACCAGGTCAAAACCCGGAAGTGTTGTCGTTACCATAGAAGCCCACAGTTTAGCGCCCTTTCTCCCACATCAAATGTCGGGCAGAGCCCATGCAACATTTACAGCTGAATTCCATTCAGCTAATTTTCAGTCTAAGCCTACGTCTACACTACAGTTTATGCTGCCATAATAGACGCCCCTCCCCCCCAAGCGACAGAGTTACACCGGCATAAGCGCTCGTGTGCACAGCACTATGTCATGGGAGAGCTTTTCCTGCTGACGCAGATTCTGCCGCTCACAGAGGTGGGTTTCTTTCTTAACAGGAGAGCTCTCATAGGGCGTCTTCACCACACCACTGTATGTAGATATGGCATAAGATTTCTATGGTAGGGGTCCGTGGACCACAGGTTGAATTTCCAAAGGGCTCCACACCTCTCTTTGAAATTTTTAGGGATCTGCAAATGTGAAAAGGTTGAAAACCACTTTTCTGGAGCAAGATTATCCAGGCCCAGTGCTCAAATCACTGGTTGATGGAGAGAGAAATTTCCACATCAACAGGATTGTTAGTATTTATTTGTATTGGTGTAATGCCTCGGCAGCCCAGGAATGGGCCAGCATCCTATTGTGCTCGATGCTTTACATCATTGATTTTGGATCCAAAGAAGCACCACTCCTCTTTGTTAATCCCTTGAAAAATGGATCAGTCTTCCAGTATAAATAAGTGACACGCCCTAGTATGGAGGCAGAAATGAAGTGTCACCTCTTGTTAATGCGCGCGCGTGCACACACGCACGCGCACACACACACACCCAAAGTTGTTGTCCTGAACACTCCCAGAACAACCAGCTACAGCTCTATCATTTATTCATAACTGGGTCTATTAATGTGTAAGGTATGAAAGTGCCAAAATGGGATTTTTTAAAAAATTATTTTGGTTCTAGACTCCAGTAAATTAAGAATTTGTTATTTTGAAAATGGATTTAGCTGGTTCTTCATCCCAGTGGGTAAAAATCCACCACTGTGGACACAAGAAGATCACTTTTTATATATAGATTTAGATATACACTCCACGAATCTCTGTAGCAGCATAGGAATGAATTATCCATGCTGTGAATCAGCATGCTTTTTAAACAGCAATTTAAACAGTAAACTCTAACAGTCTCAAAGAAGTCCTTGATGATTAAATGAGTCAGTAATGGGTTTTTATATATATATATATATATATATATATTTTCATATATAATGGAGTCTTGGTAGTGTTTTCATAGTCACGTTTATAAATTATAAACTAGTTTTCCATTATAAGCAGGCCCCCCCCCTTCCCATCAGAACTTTTTCAAAAACTGCTTTTTCACCTAATGTTTCTCCCGTGCGTTGATGTTACAGGTTTTTTCTTTCAAAGTTTGGGTTTAATTGGACAAGGTTTTTTCCCCCTCTTGGAGATGGGGCGGGGGGGAGGAGATGGACTTTACCTTTGAAAAAGTATTGCAACTTTATTTTTAAAAGTTTAAGTGTCAAAAACAGATTGGTAATAAGACACCATCTTTGTTTATTCACTATGAAGCTTTGAACATTTTGAGAGAGAATTCTGTCAGGTCTGGGTGAAAAGTGTACATTCTGGTTAATTCTTTGGACATTAGAGCATAAGTATATTTCTAGTTCCATTACTTCCAAAAATACAAACCAATCTCTAGGGATGAAAGTTTGTCCCAGCATGGCCCCTCCATCCCTAGTCTAGTGGAACTACTCTACCCTACATCTCAAGCATATGGCAGTCCTTTCACATTGTGGTTCCTGAGAGATTTGCCAGCTTTCCTTGGTTGTCAATGGAAATATCACAAAGCAGATGAATCACATCTTGGTTTTCTGCTTGGTTTTCTGTTCTAAAAGTGGCTTGTGCTTAATAATTGTGAGAGAGAGTGAGTGTGTGTGTGTGTGTGTGTGTGTTTGGTTTTGAGTTTGTGGTGACTGGTTATTTAGCTATCAGAGTGCCAAAACCAAAACAAATGAGTCTGAGCAAAATTTCAAAAGTGACTGATTATTAGCTGTTTTCTCTGTAAACGTTAGTGACTGTTTTACCCATTTCAAAATAAAAGTAGTACAAAATTCAGTTTTCCTCTGAACAGTAATTGTGTTACATTTGGAGACTAAACTCAGTTACTGAACTGTGAAATAGAAGGATTTAAACCCTGCTGTAAGTGAAAAGCTCAGCGCAGCTGGGACTATGGAGTCTCTGACAAAAGTCTCCATAACGAACCTGGAATACGTGCGTTCTGATTCTGTCTATTGCTTTGAGCAAGTTGTTGATCCTATCTAACTTAGTTTGCCCTATCTGTAAAATGAGGATAAAAATGCTCACGGGATGTTGTGAGGGTTAATTATGTTCAAGCTTATTAACTGCTTTAAAGATGAAAAATGCCACATAAGTATTGCTGCAGCTATCATCCAGTTCTGCTGAACAGCAATAAAGCATTTATACAGAGTCTGAATTCCAGGGGTGTTGAATACTTATCCAACTCTCTGAAATCAGTGGAAGCTGGGGGTGCTCATCAGTTCCGAAAATCTGTCCCATAGTACATAGCATGTCCAGAGCACTTTATAGTAAGAGCCAATTCATCCTTGTGTAACAGTGCTGTGAGATACATGGGTGAGTAGTATTATCCCCATTTCGCAGATGGGAAAACCAATGCAGAGCAATGAAGTGACTAGCCCAAGGCCACAGCAAGATGTCTAGCCTTCTGGCTGTCAGAAGTCCTGAAAAAAACCAGAACGAAAAGAACCTTTAAACTAGAGTGTTTGTTTCTTCATGTCCAAACAATTCAGAAACTTTCTTTTGCCTCAAAGGTTCTCCCTGTCTGAGGTTATTTAAATATACCTTTTCTGTTTAATGCCAAAGCTTGAAATATCTCTCTACCTACCGGCTTGAATGGGCCCCATTGGCATAGTATTTGAGCCTCCCAAAGTCGAAATAAACAAAACATGCCCACTCTCAACTTTGCCAGACTGTGAGAGAGATAATGGTGTCTGAGACATTAATGATGTAGTCTTCGAAATAATGGGATGCAATTACCCCCCTCACCCACCTTGCAAAAGACAAAATGCTCTGAACATTCAAAGAGGTAATGAGGGAGTGAGATTCAATGTCTATATATAGAAACTCAATTTGTATACATGTTACAGAGCCTTTGTTAAACAAAGTAATGTGCTTATTTACCTGCATGGTCTTTCTTTCATGTGCTAAACAGCTGTAGGTTGACTGCTAGAGATACAAGTGTAATCTATTCCTTCGTATTAAGTAAGTGTCTGGGAACACTTCCCTGTTCTTTATATACAGTATGTGGTTGTACACGTTTCCTTACAAGCTTTGTTATTAGCCACATAAGCCTTTGATAGTGTCCCGGGGCTCATAACATTTAAACACTGGTTGCAAAAACAGGAGGAAAGAAAACCTTTTGGTCCTGTACGTTATCAGAGATTCACTTGAGGTGACCCTGTGGAAATGTTACTGATGGTTTTACGTCTGAAGGCAGACAGTAAGTAGACATAATTTGCTCCAGAAAGGAAATCATATGAACTGCACAGAGCACAATGAAAGGCAAGTGGCTGATTTATTGTGAAAATGTATAGCTTTCTGGCATTACCTCGTTTTTATGTTAATCTTGTTAGGTGAAGTGTTGGTTACGGGATAGTGGAGAATGATGCCAGGTTATAGTAGCTCTTTGAGGCCAAGCATTATTATCTTCATTATCTCAAGAATGTAAGTTACAATCCAGGCCAAGAGCATATTTGGGTATTTTTTATGATTACTGTATATACTCGTTCATTAGCCTGTTCGTTTATAAGCCGACACCCAAGATGGATAGGTACAAATAGCAAAAACTGTATGACCCTTTCATAAGCCGACCCTATATTTCAGGGGTTGGCAAACTTTGGTTCCTGGCCTGTTAGGGTAAGCCATAGCGGGCCTGGAGATTTTGCTTACCTGGAGCATTCACAGGCACGGTGCCCCTCAGCTCCCATAGCGTGCCACTTCCTGCAGCTCCCATTGGCTGGGAACGGCGAACCGCGGTCACAGGGAGCTGAGGGGCTCCATGCCTGCAGACACTCCAGGTAAACAAAACGACATTGTATTAGATATTCAATGATTCCATAGAGTTTAAAATCATCAAATTTTGGTGTAGACCCATTTATAAGCCAACCCCCACTCTTTGATGCGTTACTTTTTTACCAAAAATATTCAGCCTATGAATGAGTATATACAGTACTTCATTTTCCAGAAGTCCAGTTTCTCCAAGCTGTCTAATGAATAGACGAGGCAGAGTTCAGGACAAACCTGTCTGATATGCTAGGATGCTTTTCTGCTTTTCTTGCCCCTTTAAACTCCAAGGCTGATTTTCTATGCAGAAGAAGGAAAGGGGAGAGATGAGATTTAAAAAAAAAAAAAAAGTTACAGCAGAACCAGCTTATAGTAAGTCCCACTGTAGCTAATGCCACTTATAATGAAGTTAGATTAAAATACTGCTGCCTCAGAGCTTTGTGCTGCAGAAACTGCAGTGGGAGAGCCATACACTTTTTAAAAAGTTTCTTCGCAAAAAAACATGGGGGAAGCAGTTAGAGCACAGAACTGGGTGCCACCCACCAACTTGTATGAATTTGAGCAAGTCATTTTAACGTGTCTTGAAACATACAGAAATATCTGCAAAATGGGCACAATTAGACTTACCTCACAGGTGTGTAATAAAGATTAATTACTGTACTTAGAGCAGTGGTCCCCAACCTTTTTGTCTGGCGGGCGCCAACCTTTTTGTCTGGCGGGTGGCAGTCGAGCATCCGCTGAAATGCCTCTAGATGATGCCACTTGTCAGCGGCAAGCGGCGTCATTGAGAGGCGTCGCCGCCGATATGCCGCCGAATTTCAGCGGATGCTCGACCGCCGACCAGGACGCGGGCGCATTTAGATGCCCTGCGTTGCAGACCCCTGACTTAGAGACTAAATGCCCTAGAGGAGTGCAAAGTATTGTAATTAGAGGTTTACTTTATCTTTTTTATTATTATTTATCTTTGTATGATGCTACTGCCTATGTGTCAACCAGGATTAGAGTCCATTGTACTATGGGAAAACACATAGTGATAGAGAGTTCTTGCAGTGAAGAGCTCACCACCTTAACAGCAAAGAGAAAGGGCAGACAACTTTAATAGTTCTTTCCACTTCTAGCCTCTTCCAAAGAGGCTGGGATTGTCAAAGGCATGTAAGTCAATTAAGTGCTCAACTGCCATGGAATTTCAGTGGCGGCAGGGTATCTCCCCAATGTTGCTTTGATATGCCTTAATATGTTGGCATATTCTGAAGGTTTGCAGGTACACACATGGGGATGGGCATGTAGTCACCACTTGGAAGATGTTGCCTGAAATTTGAGAGGTACAGGTGGCACTACCCGTACAATCTCTGCAAGTCCTTGCATTTTTATGAATTTTCAGCATCCCTTGATTGATTTTATTTTCCTTCCCCACTTTCTGTTTAGTGGCAAATGAACAGTGTATAATTTGTGCTAAATAGAGCCACTGGCTTCCCTCCTGGTTCACTTACTGCTTGAAACCCTCACAACACTGAAGTGGCTACAGTGCTTTTGAAGAGTGGATTTTTTTTTTTTTTTAAGTTCTGTGGTGTGACCCAATCTATGTTCCATGCTTCTCAAAGCTAACTCTCTTCGTTAGCAAAAATTAACACTAAACATGGATAGAACATCGGTGACTCGGGTGTCAAAAGATGTGGCCTATATATACTGGCTTTTGGATTCAGTGGAGGAGGAAGGAACAGTGTAGTATACATTATGGTATGTGTTGTATGCCACATAAGTGAAGGTGAAAGCCAATCTGATAAATAGAGTTGAGGTCCCAGAACCTAGCGAGGGGTGAGTTTTGGTGGCTTCTGTGACAGCAGAGGGCAGAAAGGACATGAAGTCCAGCCCCTGCAGACCTTCCTGGGTTGGCTAGACGTCTCATGAGATGGCATGAGATTAGGGACTACAATAAGAGCTGTATGCTCAGGGCCACTTCCTGTTTGCTGGTCAGCCCACCCCACCACCCTTATCTAGGTCGCTGCAGGCTATGCTAGTCACTGCTTTGGGGCTGGGAAGGACTTTTTCCCCACACCACCAGATTGGTTTGGGTTTTTTTTCACCTTCCTCTCAGCAAAACCTAAGGGTTGGGTTTGGGACAACTAGAGGGTTGGAATTCTCCCCCTCCCGGAGATCACTGTGTGGACCTCTGTGAGAGTCGTTTAGTTATCACAACTTTTGGCAGGTTCCTAGTGCAGGAACTTGCTGATTTAGGCTCCTGATCCAAAAAGGTAACTTAGGGGCCATTCTAGGGACTCTCCTTTTGAGATGAGGGCAATGTGTCTTCGCTGGAGACAAATAGGAACCAGGGGCTGGGACACTACCCCACTTGATGGCAGTATTGGATGGAGGTCAAGGGTTCCTCTCACCTCAGCCCCCAAAATGGAGGCTATGGGTGTCCAGAGAACCTCTTAGTGTGATTATTGGCTCTCCCTGTGATGCCCCCAAGAATTGGCAAAGGATCAATGGATTGCTAGTGACAGCACTGAGCTGTCCCCCCGACTGGAACCTTGGAAGTAAAATTTGACTGATAAAGTTGCATCCTCGTTAAAACCCATACAACATGTCCTTGCCTTCTTCTGTGTGATGAGCACACCAGATGCACTTTTGAACTGCTCACCTGCCCTCTGCTCAGTGACCCATTTCCTCCAATACTTGTTCTAATACTCCAGCCCTCTGAGAGCTTTTAAGCATCCTCCCAGTGAAATGGTTCCTCTTCCTACCTGCAGAATTACCCAGGCCTGGGCTAGGTGAGATTAACCCTGCACCAGGGACAACTTTTCTAGACCTAAATATGGCAGAGGTTTAAAGTTCAATTTCTCACAGGTCTGGAGAAACAGGAGCCTTTGCCACTGGAATGGCGAGATACCCAGCTTCCCAACGGGAGGACCATGTCTCTCGCCTTGAAAGGGGCCAAACTGTCAGATTTTCAAGCTGGTTGCTCCCTTTCAGCCTTTAACTCAGATGAAGGGATACAAAAACTAGTTCTGATGTATTTTTGAAACTTGCTGAGATATTTCTAAAATATCTTTTCTGTAACACGTTGGAGTATACAGAATCCACGGTGGTGGTTCAGATAACAGTGTTTCTCAGCACTTGTTGGGAATGACCTATGTAATTCTGAGGCTGCTCAAGTGAACAAGGATTGCCTGTGTGTGTGATGGTTGCAGGGTCAGGCGCATGTTTTGTGGTGTTTCCTTTAAAGGTGGTTTTAGCATGGCATAAATCTTAAGTTAGAGCAGGACATCTGCATATTGGAGAGCAGTTTTTAAAGCCCTCTCTAACCTGCATTATTATTATGTATTACTGTCCACCTAGGCGTCACAATCATGGACCAGAACCCCATTGTGTTAGGCCATGTACAAAACACAGAACAGAAAGATACTCCATACCCCAAAGAATTTTCAATTTAAATATAAGACAGATGGATACAGACAAGTCGGAGTGTCCAAGGTAACAGTGAGATAATAATGGCCAGCATGATCTGGCAGTGGTCTCAGCATGCAAGCGGCCTACCTTTTGTGATTTTTTTTGGTAGAAAAAAAGAGTCCTGAGTAAAGTTGGGAAAAGGGATAATCATACAAGCTCATAAAGGTATAGCTGGAAGGAAGCTTAAAAGGTCATCTGGCCCATCCCTGCCACCCACAAACTTAAGTAGGATTAAGTATACCTTATATTCTTAATGAGGTAGTTGTTGTCTTCGCAGCATAAATGCTTGATGACAAAATCATGTTTCATCAATATGCTAGAGTTCTTTGAGGATGTCGTCGAGCATGTTGACAAGGGAGATCCAGTCAATATATTCTACTTACACTTTCAGAAAGTCTTTGACAAGGTCCCTCACCAAAGACTCGTAAGCAAACTAAATGGTTATGGGATAAGAGGGAAGATCCTCCAATACATCAGTAGCTGCTTAAAAGATAGGAAACAAAGGGGTAGGCATAAATAGTCAGTTTCCACAAGGAGAGAGGTAAATAGCGGGGTCCCTGAAGGATCTATACTGGGACCTATTGTGCGGTTCAGCACATTCATAGATGATCTGGAAAAGGGGGTGAACCATTGAGGTGGCAAAATTTGTAGACAATACAAAATTAGTCAAGTAGTTAAGTCCAAAGCAGACTGTGAAGAGTTAAAAAGGGATGTCATTAAACTGGATGTTTAGGCAACAAAATGGCAGGTGAAATTCAGTGTTGATAAGTGCAAGATAATGAACATTAGAAAAAATAATCTCAACTATGCATACAAAATGGTGTGATCGAAGTTAGTTGTTACTACTCAAGAAAGAAATCTTGGAGTCGTGGATAGTTCTGCTCAATGTGCAGTAGCAGTCAAAAAAGCGAACAGAATGTTAGGAACCATTAGAAAAGGGATAGACAATATAGCAAAAAATATCATAATGTCACTCCATAAATCTATGGTATTAAATACTGCATGCAGTTCTGGTCACCCCATCTCAAAAAAGACATATTAGAATTGGAAAAGTTACAGAGAGAGGCAACAAAATTGATGAGGGGTATGGAAAAGCTTCCGTATGAGGAGAGATGAAAAAGACTGGGGCTGTTCAGTTAGACAAGAGATGACCAAGGCGGGGATATGATGGAGGTCTATAAAATCATGATTGGTGTGGAGAAAGTGAATAGGGAAGTGTTATTTACCCCTTCACATAGTACAAGAACTAGAGGCCACTCAATGAAATTAATAGGCAGCAAGTTTAAAACAAACACAAAGAAGTACTTCTTCACACAACGCACAGTCAGCTTGTAGAACTCATTGCCAGGAGATGTTCTGCAGGTCAAAATTATAACCAGGTTCCCACAAGGGTTAATTAGATAAATTCATGGAGGAGAGGTCCATCAATGGCTATTAGCCAAGATGGTGAGGGATGCAACCACTTCCTCTGTTTGGCCCTAAACCAGTGGTCCCCAACCTTTTCATCTGGCGGGCGCCAGACGAAGGACCGTGGCAGCGGTCGAGCATCCGCCGAAATGCCGCCGAATTTCTGCAGCATTTCGTCGGCAATGCCGCTCGATGACGCCGCTTGTTGGCAGCAAGCAACGTCATCGAGAGGCGTCGCTGCAGAAATTCGGCGGCATTTCGGCGGATGCTTGATCGCCGGCCAGGATGTGGGTGCATTTAGATGCCGTGCCCTGCCCTAAACCTCTGACTGCCAGATGCTGGGACTGGATGACGGAATGGATTGCTCAATAAATTACCCTGTTCTGTTAATTCCCTCTGAAGCATTTGGCACTGGCTGCTGTCAAAGACAGGATATTGGTCTAGATCAGTGGCTCTTTATCTTTCTAGACCACAGTACCCGTTTCAGGAGTCTGATTTGTCTTGCGTACCCTCCTCCTCCAAATTTCATCTCACTTAAAAACTACTTGCTTACAAAATCAAACACAATTGTCACAGCAAACTATTACTGAAAAATTGCTTCCTGTCTCATTTTTACCAGATAATTATATAATAAATAAATTGGAATAAAAATATTGTACTTACATTTCAGTGTATAGCATATAGAGCAGTATAAATAAGTCATTGTCTGTATGAAATTTTAGTTTGTGCTGACTTTGCTAGTGTTTTTTATGTAGCCTGTTGTAAGACTAGGCAAATATCTAGATGAGTTGCTGTACCCCCTAGAAGACCTCTAAGTACCCCCATGGGTACATGTACCTCAGTGGTTGAGAACCACTGGTCTGGATGGACCATTGATCTGAACCAGTATAGCTGTTTGTAGGATATCAGCACTACTAGAGGAGGGGGAAAGAATAATGTATATGTTAGAAGGGTGAAGAGTCACCAGTAGTAGATGAATGTATTAAAGTGTGAGCTGATATTATCTGATATGGAATAGCAATCTATGTAATACGGGGTATTTGAGGTAGTTAAGAGAGTGTACTGACTCTGTTGGGTCCCATACTAATTAGTGTCTAAGGGTACGTCTACACTACGGGACTATTCCGAATTTGCATAAACCGGTTTTGTAAAACAGATTTTATAAAATCGAGTGCGCGCGGCCACACTAAACACATTAAATCGGTGGTGTGCGTCCATGGTCCGAGGCTAGCGTCGATTTCTGGAGCGTTGCACTGTGGGTAGCTATCCCGTAGCTATCCCATAGTTCCCGCAGCCTCCCCCGCCCCTTGGCATTTCCGGGTTGAGATCCCAGTGCCTGATGGGGCAAAAATCATTGTCGCGGGTGGTTCTGGGTACACCCTCACCCCTCCCTCCCTGAGCAGCAGACAACCATTTCGCGCCTTTTTTTGCTTGGTGAACTGTGCAGACGCCATAGCACAGCAAGCATGGACCCTGCTCAGCTCCATACCGCAATCGTGAATGTTTTAAACACCTCGCGCACTCTCGTGCAGTCTATGGTGAACCAGGACCTTCAATCCGAGGCGAGGAGGAGGCGGATACGGCAGCGCGGCGATGACAGTGATGAGGACGTAGACACAGAATTCTCTCAAACCGCGGGCCCCTGCGCTTTGGAGATCCTGATGGTAATGGGGCAGATTCTATCCATTGAACGCCGATTTTGGGCCCGGGAAACAAGCACTGACTGGTGGGACCGCATTGTGTTGCAGGTGTGGGACGATTCCCAGTGGCTGCGAAACTTTCGCATGCGTAAGGGCACTTTCATGGAACTTTGTGACTTGCTTGCCCCTGCCCTGAAACGCCATAATACCAAGATGAGAGCAGCCCTCACAGTAGAGAAGCGAGTGGCGATAGCCCTGTGCAAGCTTGCAACGCCAGACAGCTACCGGTCAGTCGGGAATCAATTTGGAGTTGGAAAATCTACTGTGGGGGCTGCTGTGATGCAAGTAGCCAAAGCAATCACTAAGCTGCTGCTACGAAAGGTTGTGACTCTGGGAAACGTGCAGGCCATAGTGGATGGCTTTGCTGCACTGGGATTCCCTAACTGTGGGGGGGCGATAGATGGAACCCATATCCCTATCTTGGCACTGCAGCGCCAGGGCACCCAGTACGTAAACCGCAAGGGGTACTTTTCAATGGTGCTGCAAGCACTGGTAGATCACAAGGGACGTTTCACAAACATCCACGTGGGATGGCCAGGGAGGGTTCATGACGCTCGCGTCTTCAGAAGCACTACTCTGTTTAAACGGCTGCAGCAAGGGAATTACTTCCCAGACCAGAAAATAACAGTTGGGGATGTTGAAATGCCTGTCGTTATCCTGGGGGACCCAGCCTACCCCTTGATGCCATGGCTCATGAAGCCATACACAGGCAGCCTGGACAGTGGTCAGGATCTATTCAATTACAGGCTGAGCAAGTGCAGAATGGTGATGGAATGTGCATTTGGCCGTTTAAAGGCGCGCTGGCGGACATTACTGACTCGCTCAGACCTCAGCCAAACCAATGTCCCCTATGTTATTACTGCTTGCTGTATTCTCCACAATCTCTGTGAGAGTAAGGGGGAGACCATTATGGCGGGGTGGGAGGCTGAGGCAAATCACCTGGCCGCTGATTACGCGCAGCCAGACACCAGGGAGATTAGAAGAGCACACCAGGAAGCGGTGCGCATCAGAGAAGCTTTGAAAACGTGCTTCATCAATGGCCAGGGTACAGTGTGACTGCTGTGTTTGTTGATGAACACCCAACCCCCTTGATTGACTCAGTCCCTGTAAGCAACTCCCCCTCCCCCTTCGAGTACAGCTTACTTATGCAAATAAAGTCACTCTCATTTAAAAAGCATGAATTCTTTATTGATTCATTATAAAAAGAGGGAGAGAAGTAAGGGTGTGGTTTGGGAGGAGGATAGGAGGGATGGAGAAGGCCATTAAAAAAAAAATTCACAGTAACGACATCCCTTCTGGTTGGGCTGTCCACGGGGGTGGAGTGGGCGGGTGCACGGAGCCTCCCCCCACGCGTTCTTACACGTCTGGGTGAGCAGGATGTGGAACATGGTGAGGGTTGAGGGTGGTTATACAGGGGCTGCAGCGGCACTCTGTGATCCTGCTGCCGTTCCTGAAGCTCCACAAGACGCCGGAGCATGTCAGTTTGATCACGCAGCAGCCCCAGAGTTGCATCCCGCCACCGCTGATCTTCCTGCCGCCACCGCTGATTTTCCTGCCGGTCTTCCTGCCGCCACCTCTCATCTCGGTTGTCCCTCCTGTCCTCACGTTCACTGGCCTCTTTCCTGTAATTTGAAACCACGTCCTTCCACTCATTCAGATGAGCTCTTTCATTGCGTGTAACTTCCATAATATCCGAGAACATCTCATCTCGCGTCTTCTTTTTCCTCCGCCTTATCTGTGCTAGCCTTTGGGATGGAGGAGGGATGGTTGAAAAATTTGCAGCTGCATGAGGGAGATAAATATTTAGAAAGATACATTTTACAGAACAATGGTTATACTCTTTCACAGTGAACAGCACTATTCACCTAGCACATGTGATTTCCCTACAAGGTCGCATTTTTCATCTTAATAGTGAGTGCTTGCAGCTCTGGAGTTACAGATCTCACAGACACAGGTCCAGGCATCAGAATTCAGCTTGCATGCGGCCATGGTAAGCCACTGTCTTTCGGCTTCTGCAGTGATTTACCCCTCCCCCCCCAACGCATGGCTAATACCACGCTAGCTCCCTGCTAATCAACAACCTTCCCACCCCCCACGCCCCCCACTGCGTGTCTGGTAGCTTGGGGAAGCCCCGCTGACCAAACACAGAAAAGATCATTGGCATTTCACTCCTCCCCTCCCCCCGCTTCGCTACGTGCAGGAAAGGTTTTTTTTTAAGCTGATGCAGTCCACGAACCCAGTAGAAAAATGGCCACCCCCCTTACTTAAATTCCTGATTTTTAACCAGGTTATCCTGAACGATATCACTTTGCTGAGGATAACACAACAAGATAAAGAGCGGATGCTTCTTGAATGCCAGCAGTCACCGGGACCATACGCTGCTATGCTTTGATAATGATACCTGATTACTTGCTACATGCATGGTGTGGTAAAGTGTCCTACCATGGTGGGCGGAACAAGGCTGCCTTGCCCAGAAACCTTCTGCAAAGGCTTCTGGAGTACCTACAGGAGCGCTTCATCGAGATGTCCCTGGAGGATTTCCTCTCAATCCCCGGACATGTTAACAAACTTTTCTAAGTAACTATACTGTCTGCGAATGCATCCCAAGTCCTCAGGGCAAATCAATCATTAAAAAAGGCTTGCTTAAAAAACAATGTTTGCTATTTGCAAAGGTACACTCACCAGAGCTCCCTTCCATGGCGTCATTGTCTGGGATAGTGGCTTGTGAGGGCTGGGAGGACGGTAATTCCGTCAGGGTGATAAAAAGCTCCTGGCTGCTGGGGCTCACGGAGTGCTGTGTGCTCTCTGCTAGGTCTTCCTCCTCTTCTTCATCTTCATCTTCCCCGTCTGCATAATCCTCAGCCATGGCAGAGATTACAACCCCCACCTCGGAATCCACGATCAGGGGTGGGGTACTTGTGGCGCAGCCCCCTAAAATTGCATGCAGCTCAGCATAGAAGCGGCATGTTTTTCGACCTGCCCCGGAAGTTCCGTTTGCTTCTTTGGTTTTCTGGTAGCCTTGTCTGAGCTCCTTAACTTTCACTCTGCACTGCACTGAGTCCCGGCTGTGGCCTTTATCCGTCATAGCCTTAGAAATTCTTTCAAATACTTTTTCATTTCGTCTTTTGGAACGCAGTTCTGTTAGCACTGAATCCTCTCCCCAGATAGCGATCAGATCCAGTACCTCCCGTGCAGTCCATGCTGGGGCTCTTTTACGATTCTCAGGAGACTGCATTGTTAACTGTGCTGATGAGCTGTGCGTGGTCACCTGTGCTGATGAGCTCTCCACGCTGGGGAAGCAGGAAATGAATTTCAAAACTTCGCGGGGCTTTTCCTGTCTACCTGGCCAGTGCATCCGAGTTCAGAATGCTTTCCAGAGCGGTCACTGGTGCACTGTGGGATAGCTCCCGGAGGCCAATACCGTCGATCAGCGGCCACACTAACCCTAATCCGATATGGTAATACCGATACTAGCGTTACTCCTCTCGTTAGGGAGGAGTACAGAAACCGGTTTAAAGAGCCATTAAAATCGATATAAGGTGCCTCCTAGTGTGGACGGTTGTGGCGTTAAATCGGTTTTACGCTCCTAAAACCGATTTAAACGCCTAGTGTAGACCAGGCTTGTAACTGCCTTACAGTTTGGTGGTATCAAGTATCAGAGGGGTAGCCGTGTTAGTCTGGTTCTGTAGAAGCAGCAAAGAATCCTGTGGCACCTTATAGACTAACAGATGTTTTTGCAGCATGAGCTTTCGTGGGTGAATACCCACTTCTGCATCCGAAGAAGTGGGTATTCACCCACGAATACCCACTTCTGCATCTGTAGAAGAAGTGGGTATTCACCCACGAATACCCACTTCTGCATTCTGTATTCACCCACTTCTTTCGTGGGTGAATACCCACTTCTGCATCCGAAGAAGTGGGTATTCACCCACGAAAGCTCATGCTGCAAAAACATCTGTTAGTCTATAAGGTGCCACAGGATTCTTTGCAGTTTGGTGGTAGGAATTCACAGGTTCCCGTCTGGCTTCCTTGTCGTCGGAAGAGTAACAGGCACATTCAGGCTCATGGTGAATTGAACTTATCATTGTCAGTCTGTCATCTCACAAGCAGCAAAATAAAAGGTACAAAGAAATGCTGTCCCACAGCAGGGCTTTGCTTTCTCATTTCTTGTGCTATAGGGAGATTAGGGTTTTCCCTACCTCTTTACTCTTGGCATTTTTCCTTGTTGTTTTTTAACTGCAATGCAATATGTTGCCTCCTCGCCTGTCTAGAGAATTGGCACACGGCACCCCGGTGCTATAAAAGCTGCTGCATTAATCACCTCACACAGAGTATGGTGGGAGAGCAAAGCCTTTGCTCCATCCCTCAGTAGATAGCTTTGCCCTGGGCCAACCCCTGGTAGCTTGAGGAGTGGATTCCCAAAACCAGATTTCAGGCCGGCTTTCTCTCTCACTTTTCTGCTTGAACTTGCATTGTTTGAAGTGTTGACTATATTAATCTCAGCTACAATATAGTTACTAATGTGGCATTGTTGGTAGGTACAGCTGTAGAGTAGGTACAGCTGTTGGTAGGTATAGCCTATTTTGCAAACCTGTAAATAAATCCTGATTTACAGAGGTACCTGAAAAACAGATAAACTATTGACTGCCACTGATTGTTCTAGGATAGGGGTAGGCAATTGAAGGCGGCATGTGAGCTGATTTTCAGTGGCATTCACACTGCCCGGGTCCTGGCCACCGGTCCGGGGGGCTCTGCATTTTAATTTAATTTTAAATGAAGTTTCTTAAACATTTTAAAAAACCTTATTTACTTTACGTACAACAATAGTTTAGTTATATATTATAGACTTATAGAAAGAGACCTTCTAAAAACATTAAAATGTATTACCAGCACGCAAAACCTTAAATTAGAGTGAATAAATGAAGACTCGGCACACCACTTCTGAAAGGTTGCCGACCTGTGTTCTAGGATGATATACCAATCTCCTAGAACTGGAAGGGACCTCGAAAGGTCATCAAGTCCAGCCCCCTGCCTTCACTAGCAGGACCAATTTTTGCCCCAGATCCCTAAATGGCCCCCTCAAGGATTGAACTCACAATCCTGGGTTTAGCAGGCCAATGCTCAAACCTGTCACTTTCAGTGAAATTCTGCTAGTTTCTGGTAACACAGCGAGTATGGGGGTCACTAGCACCCGAAGGCTGAAAAGAAAACAAAGTGTCCCATTCTGGAAAGGCTGGGATATGAAGAGTTAATGAGCTGCCAATCTTAGTTGAAGAGGTCAGATTTTTCTACAAATTCCTGTTTGCCTTGCAGTTCAGTGGGACGTTTAAGCATGTGGTACAAATAGACTACAAATATGAATCAAAATTCTCACTTTACACCGGCCCACTTATACTCCAGCCAAGCTTTAGATGCAGACGAACACCTTGATTTAACTTGTTGAGGTCAATTTGAGGAGGGACCTAGCTCAGGGTAAAAGGCAATAATCTTCATCTAGAGTAGCAGAAAGGTCAAGGTTAGCTACCACACATCAGCTAACCTCAACCTCATCCTAATAGTTTATCCTGGTCTAGACATACTCATAGGTCTCAGTCTGGGAGAGCACTTCAACACATGCTTAATTTTAAGCAGCTGTGTAATCCCACTGATTTCCGTGGAAATTCCCAGGTGTTGAAAATTGAGCTTATGCTGATGTGCTGTGCTGGATCGGGGCCAGGCTGCTGCAGTGATAAAATTTGCATTTGATTTGAGCAATTTCTAAGCCTTTGAAAATCTCACCCATTCACGCACAACTTTTTTCTCTTGTGAAGTGTGCAGCTAAGAGAGGCCAGGCTTCTGTGTAGAGCTAAGTTGAGTTGCACAGACAATAACATCAAATGATGCTTAGATGCCCAGTTCCCACTGAAAGCCAATAGGCGTTGGGTGCTGAACTGCCATTTGTACCTCTGAAAAATCTTCCCCTTAGTGAAGGTGGATAATGAATGATGATGAATGGGCCCCTGAAGAGCCATTCCTTCATTCACTCTGCTGCTATATCTGGAGTATTTCATGCATCCATCTTGTAAAGTTTTCAGCATTTGAAAACCATGGTATGTGCTGTCTGTGTGACGTTTTCCTGTGTGAAGTACTGGTTGATACAGCTTCAACTTTTTGCACTAGACACATCAACCATTTTGTGTCCTGGAGAACTTTGTGCCCGGTGTCCATAAAGTTTTCCACACATTCCTCTGGATGTGTGGTGAGTTACTGCTTCGCATCTACAGTTCCTAGGAAAAGAGTTCCCTATTGCAGACTTTTAAAGATGTGCAGGAACAGGGATTACTCAGGCAAAGAACTGTGTGTTCCAGCAGTGTCTAATGAACTATTTCCTTATCAAAAGCTTGCTTTCTTTAGGGGATAAGGTTAATTCCGTAAAAAATTATGTCAAGCAAATGCTATGATTAAGCACTGAAAATTCAGGAGATGACCACATTTAGGCCCTAATTCTGCAAAAATTTAAGCATGTGCTCAACTGTCCCACTGTGAGTACTCTGAATGCCTTCACTGGGACTGTTCAGGGTGCTTAAATTTAAATGTGTGTTAGACTTTGCAACATCGAGACCTTAGCTTGCATGCACAACTTTAACTCTGTCTGTATTATCATGTAGTTTTAATGATAGTCATATTGTAACTCCATTAAAATGCAATACTTACACAACCTTATAAATATACATGTGCACCATCATCTGGTATTCTGTATGTACCAGAAAGCCATGAAATTCATTTTTATAAAAAGTACTCGGTAAACTATTCTTACACAGCATACCATAGGTCAAGTCTAAATAGTGAAAACTTGCTGGCTGATATAGGCTGACTGTTTTGAGTCAGGTGAATTAGGTCTATTGTCAACTGCCTCAATCATTGTGTTGTATTTGAGAAAGTCCATGCTGCTGATCATAAAGAAGTTGCCTGGTATGTGGCTGTTGGCATAATTATTAAACTGTGTAGCTGTGAGAGAGAAGCAAAGTAATGTTGGGGCATTAGTACAATAAAAGTGTGAATATACAAGGATGAAATGAACATTGCAGGATGCTGCACATGTATCTAAGATTGTAGAAAAAAATCATGATGATGATAATAATACCCAGCTTTTGTATTACACTTTTCATCAGTCAATCTCAAAGCATTTTACAAAGGAGGTAAGTATCGTTATCCCCACTTTACAGATGGTGAGACTGAGGCACAGAGAGGGGAAGTGACTTGCCCCAGGTCATCCAGCATGTCAGTAGAAGTTCTGGGAATGGAGGCTAAGTCTCTATCCACTAGGCCACACTGCTTCCTATTTCTAATAAACATTATTAGCATTACATGTACCTTTCATCTGAGGATCTCAAAGCACTTTCAAAGTATTAAAGGAAGCCTCACAAAAGGCCTTTGAGGGAGCCGATTATTATTCTACCTAAGCTAGAGGTAGGTAGACTGATACACTAACCCTTAGTCCCTTTGGCCACCATTGGAATTGCGGGTTTTCCACAGTTCAGAAAATCAGACCCTGTATGACTAGTCCACACCAAATGAGTCAGTCGTGGAGCTGGTAGCAGAACCGAGGTGTCCTGATGTCCAGACAGCACTGCTAGTACATATTAGTTTGTTTCTGAAAATCTTTCAGAACATCTCATAATTGTTTTTAATTTCTGAAAGCAGGCGAGGTTGACATGCATTGTAAATTTCCCTGCTCTTTTTGAACATAAGTACCTTGGCTATGAAACAAGGACATAGCAGAGCAATTCTTCAGCCTAACAACCTTTCCTGTGTCCGTGTGGCTGTTTCCTCTATAGGACTCTTGCAAACAGTGCACAAATTAAGAATGCTTGAAAAGCAGAAAAAGGAATAATTTTATAGGAGAGGAGGCTGCTTCTTTCCCAGGTGGGACAGGATGCCCATCAACTGAACAGCTGCTCTGCTCTAAAAAGGACACACTCAAGGTTCTCAGGCCCTAGAAATGATGATGGTTTCTTATGGATGGTGTTGCTTTGAGGATACTTGGATATTTAATTTTCCAATCAGTTGGTGAAACTAGAGGGAGAATAAAACCATGAGTCACTTACTGTGGCTCTTGTCAAGTCTCACACAGCTGAAGTGGAGCCATTGCACTCATAGTTTGGGATTGGCTTCCACATCTTACAGAGGCTTTATGGTAACTCCTCACTTAAAGTCGTCCCGGTTAACGTTGTTTTGTTGTTACGTTGCTGATCAATTAGGGAACATGCTTGTTTAAAGTTGTGCAATGCTCCCTTCTAACGTCGTTTGGCAGCCGCCTGCTTTGTCCGCTGCTTGCAGGAAGAGCAGCCCCTTGCAGCTAGCTGGTGGGGGATTGGAACCAGGGTGGACCGGCAGCCCCCCCATCAGCTCCCTCCTCCCCTAAGTTCCCTGTGCAGCAGCTGCCTGCAGTTAAGCTGTGTCCCTCCCCCCACTGCCATGTGCTGCTCCTGCCCTCTGGCTTGGATCTGCTCCCCAAGACTCTTGCTTGCTGTGGAGGGGGGACACAGCTGAACTGCAGGCAGCTGCTGCACAAGGAACTTAGGGGAGTGGGGAGCTGATAGGGGGAGGAAAGGAAGAGGGGGGCTAATGTCAGGGTGTTCCCCTGCTCCTGCACCCCGCTTACCCCATCTTCCATAGAGCAGGGGGGGACACACCAGGGCTCAGGACGGAGGGAGTTTGCAGCAGCTGCAGTCTCAGCAAACCTAATTAATAAGGCAGTGTACTTAAAGGTGAAATGCGCATATCTCCCTCCATTCCTGCTGCCTTGTAGTGAGAGAGTTAACCCTTGAGGGCTCAGCCAATTGCTAGTACATCATTTAGCAGTAAGGGAAATATCCCACCCTCTGACTCCCCCACCTCAACCAAGCTTCACAATCATCATCACTGTGTACCAGTATTAAATTGTTTGTTTAAAACTAACCCCTAACCTAACCCCTAACCTAACCCCCTCATTTACATTAATTCTTATGAGGAAATTGGGTTCACTTAACATCATTTTGCTTAAAGTCACATTTTTCAGGAACATAACTACAACGTTAGGTGAGGAGTTACTGTAGTTTAATTGTGCTTTGCTCAGGGAGTGATAATGTTCCCAGTAGCTAACAAAGCTCTAACATGAGTCCCATAACCAGTGTGTCTTATAGCAGTGGTTCCCAAACTAGGGCCACTGCTTGTTCAGGGAAACCCCTGGTGAGCCAGGCTGGTTTGTTTACCTGCCGCATCCACAGGTTTGGCCGATTGCGGCTCCCAGGTAATGCCGTGACTCGCTGCTCCAGGCCAATGGGGGCTGCAGGAAGGGCGGCCAGCACATCCCTTGGTCCGCGCCACTTCCCACCGCCCCATTGGCCTGGAGCAGCGAACCGCGGCCAGTGTTGGAACTGGACTGGAAACTGTTTAAATACGGTTGACGTCTGCATGATTTGGAATCCAGTGTGAAGAAGGATTTAGACAGATTTGCTCTGAGAAGAGCCTGCATAGCTCCTCCCCAGCCAGTTTTGCAGCCCAAATGGTGACTGGATCAAAGAATGATCCTGGTTTAAACCTTCTGGGTCTCCTTAACCATTATATTTGACTTAGTTTTTTTAAAATTCTGAATAATTAATGTGTAGATGCATGAATAAGTGTTCAGAATGTGTCTGCTACAGGTGTTTGCTTCACTTTCTGAAATTAGAGCACAAGAAAATTATATACCTGTGTATTTTTATTTTTAAAAAATAATTGTATATGTGCACAAAACTCAGAAGAGAATTCTTAGCACACAGCTCCATTAATATGCCCATCTAAGAAGTCACACCCTGCAGGTGCTTTCCGTGTTTTGTTTTCCAACTATTATTGCAGTGATAGGGGAATTTTTTTAAATATAACAGACAATCACATCATAACATGGCTGCCGAGTTATAGCAAGAGCTGTAGAGGGATTTTTACTGGTCTGGAAGTAGAAATGGAGTGGATCATCAGTGCAGACCATTATATATGGGGATCCTTTTGGCTGGGTGGCTTCTCTGTATATTCTAGAGAGCCCCTGTGACTGCTTGTCTGACCCTTCTGTGTATTTCCACTGCAGACATCTATCTCCAGGGATAATGTTTTCTGGAAGAACATGCCAACCTGGGGTCTGACCTACCTGAGTATCTGCAGTTGTGTACTGCTGCCCATCACTATGGTATCGGAGTGTCTCCCATTCAAAATAGATTGACAATAGTGGACTTTTCATGGAGTATCTGGCGCTTCTGTCTCTTCAGGTTATAGGGATGGAGCTATTTCTTTTAGTCAGGAGGAGAGTTGTTGGTACTGTAACTGTCATTCTGTCAATAAGGTTGGGCAGCGTTTCTTAAAGATGATCCTTTACTCTGGAAGTTCATTCCACAGCCAGGTCCCCTTCAGTGACAATGCTTTGGCTCCAGTTCTCATGTGTTTCTGCCCCCCACCCCCAGCTTTATCTGTGTATTTTTGAGCAGCATTATTGTCTTAGTGGTTCAGAGACAGAGACACTGTCTCCAACGATGCAAGGACCTGATACATCAGTTGTTTTAAAGATTGTTACAGCCTTAAGCAGGGGGTGAAAGTAAGCTGGTACGGCGTACCGATAAAAAGTGGCCACCGGTACCGGCCCATACCCAGCTGAATTTAAAGCACTGCCATGGCAAAGGACCTTGCTTAGGATGGAAGAATCCCATGCACTGCTACAGGCTGGGGACCAACTAGCTAAGCAGCAGTTCTGCAGAAAAGGACCTGGGGATTACAGTGGACGAGAAGCTGGATATGAGTCAACAGTGTGCCCTTGTTGCCAGCATATTGGGCTGTATTAGTAGGAGCGTTGCCAGCAGATCGAGGGAAGTGAGCATTCCCCTCTATTTGGCACTGGTGAGGCCACATCTGGAGTACTGTGTCCAGTTTTGGGCCCCCCTCTACAGAAGGGATGTGGACAAATTGGAGACAGTCCAGCGGAGGGCAATGAAAATGATTAGGGGGCTGGGGCACATGACTTATGAGGAGAGACTGAGGGAACTGGGGTTATTTAGTCAGCAGAAGAGAAGAGTGAGGGGGGATTTGATAGCTGCTTTCAACTACCTGAAGGGGGTTCCAAAGAGGATGGAGCTCGGCTGTTCTCAGTGGTGGCAGATGACAGAACAAGGAGCAATGGTCTCAAGTTGGAATTGGGCTTGGAACTTTCTTCAGTTTTAACGTCACTGCCCCGGGGCGGGGGGGGAAAGGACAGCTGCCCTGGGCTGGCAGTGTAAAAGGGCCCGGGACAGCGCGCGGATGGGCTGGCTGGGGGATGTTGACACACACACCTCCTTCCGTCCAAGGTCCCACCCCTTCCAGGGGCAGGAGCCGGCCTCCGTACCGGTAAGTCTTCGCCGTTACTTTCACCTCTGGCTTTAAGTTGATATCAGTTTCTTATAAGAGTCCAACGCTTCCTGGTTTGGGCCATGTTGGCATTACCTTCCTGTGTTGACCTAAATCATTACTGGGAGAGAGAGAAATTTTTTAAATGAATGCCAACTTTATATTGACCTGGGAAATACATAAGGATTTGCTGTGCAAAATGACATGGAACATGAATAGGAGGGAAAGGCATTCACTTGGGAGTTTGTTTTGAACAATTAAAAAGATAGTAGTCCAAAGTCTAAGCCAAAATTAACTAATAGTTTTTATTTTAATGGAAGACTTAATATACCATGCATTATGTGGCCAATGTACTGGTTGCCATTTAAAACTTACCATTTGTTTCCTTACATAAATCAATAGTTTCCTTGGTAATTGTAGTATCCCTTGTAGGGACAAGCATGGGAGATACTGCAGAAAGCTTATCTATTTATCTAAGGAAAATTCAGCAAACTTTTAAACAGCTATAAGAAAATGGCTGCCCTCAGAACTGTACTGCCTATTAAGAGAAATGGTGTGTGTGTGTGTGTTGGGGGGCGGTTTATATGGTATTGTAAAGGTACCAACCATAGTCTTAGGTTGTCAGCTTTATGGGGTGAACATGATCAATTACTGGAAAAAGCCCTGAGGATTAGGAAGGTTTGATCTGAGGGCACTATGTGGCTATTATATAAAGTATTGATTTGTAATTTATCGTGCAAATATTAACAGGGAGAATCTGACATACAGCGAACATTGTTTGCCTATAGCAGCAGTTCTCAACTGGGGATCCAGGAGGCCTAGCTAATCCCTCCCTGCACCTGAGCTCCCCTCTGCCGGCACACAGCCCCTAGCTTCCCCCTCCCTGCACCCTGAACAGTTTTCAAACTTTTTGAGATGAAGGCCCCTCCACCCGTGAGTTATAATTTTTGGTTTCCTGCCCTTCAACCAGACAGGCTGGGTGACCTGCTGGGCGAGTCAGGGGGTGGAGGTGATGCTTGCTCCCCGGACTTCACCGTGCAGAGCCAGCCCAAACCCCACCAGATCCTGCCCCACCAATAGAAGTCAAACTACACTATGGAGGGCCCCCCGCCCAGTGCTCAAGCCCCCCCACCAGGCCCTGAAGTTTGTTTTGAGTTTGAAAAAGGTTGAGAACCCCTGGCCTATGGCATTCTAAATGTGATAGGTAGGGTAAGGTGATCAGCAGGATGGATTTTAGAGGCCATATAGCACTGAGGGTGAATTTGGAGAGCCTCGAATAGATGAGGAACACCAGTAGTAAATTGAAGATGCCCAGCCCATGTAAAGAGAGAAAAAAGATGTAGAGAATAGAAGGACAGTGGGGATGGGGTGGAGCGGTGGAATCGATGCCAAAGACCCATAGTCACTGAGGAAAAGATGATGGCTAGGTACCTAGAACCTGATCCACCCCATAGTGAAGCCAGAGGGAATTCTTCCATTGACTTCAATGAGTGGTGGTCACAAGGAAATCGATAAAAAAAGAAATATCTATAGGACCATGTTTTCATGTTGACATTAGGAGCTGCTCAGGGAGCTGATGGTTCTGAGCACTTTTGAAATGTGGCCACTTCAGTGGGATTTTTAAAAGTGCCTGCGTGAGATAGGTGCACAGTTCCCATTGCTTTCAATAGAACTTATGTGCCTAAGTTGTTTGAATGCTTTTGAAAATCCCCCCCAGAAACTAAATGTGAGCTGAGCTCCTGTGAAAACCTGGTCTGTATTGTGTATTCTCTTCACCGGCTGGCGTCAGGGAATGCAAAGGGTTTTGTGGGTAGTTGTGGGTATATTCTGATATTTCTTCTTTTCCCACAAAAGCCAAGGTTGATTCCACCTTCTTTTCCATTGTTCTGCCAAAACCCCATCAGATTATAGGCAGTACTGGCAGAAACAAAAGAAACTTTGTAAAGGGAGGAATTTAATTCCATTGCTTGCCTGATTCGCTGATTTGTTGATTCATGTGTTATGGTGTCAGGTTTTGCTTAACAATTAGTTGGTGCATCAGTACTTAGTGCTTCACTGAAAGATAGCAAAACATGAAAATGAGATGACACACTCCTAAATCTTTTGATTGATTTGTTATTTGGACAGCTCATGTCTGTTTCTCACCTTCTAATTCTAATTCAGTTTAACTCCTTCTTCGCCTGGCACGTAGCTATCCTCAAACCTGCTTGCTTTACTGTATGATTCTGCCATTGACAATATACTTGAGGCTTCCTATAAATCCTGAAATTGGGGTCATCAGCAGGGCCGGCTCTGGCTTTTTGTGCTGCCCCAAGCAGGCGGCCGGAGCAGCGAAGGCGGGGGCGGGGAAACCAAAAAACAAACCTGTGGGCCGGCCGGAGCAGCGAAGGGAAGAAAACAAAAACCTGCAAGCCTTGCTACAGACCTGGCACCGCTCCCAGCAGGGCACTCCCCTCCTCCGTGCTGCCGCCCCCTATAGGGTGGCCGGAGCGCCGAAGGGGAGGGGGGGGGAACTTGCGGGAATGCCGCCCCTTGGAATCTGCTGCCCCAAGCACGAGCTTGCTCGGCTGGTGCCTGGAGCCGGCCCTGGTCATCACAATGGATTAAGAAAAGTTTCCAAAATTATTTACTAAGGATCTCTGAATGGAGCTGCTATCCGAACTCTACACTTTTGGGTTTATAGCCGTGTGAGCTCTGAGGATAGAAAAAAATTCTAATTCTGGTTATAAGAAGGCAGAGTAGTGGGTAGTGATAGATTAACCAGTTTAGATAAGAACAAAACTTTCATCCAAAAAGGAGTGTTTCGAATAGGAGTCTGTGGTACTTAATCAGAACTCCTGGGATCTGTTGATGCCTCTGACACTGATCTGTTTCTGTGGCAAGTCACTTTTAGCCTTTCTTGTTCTCAGTTTATCCATCTCTAAAATGGGAATAAGAATAGTTCTTACCTACCTACCAATGGCTTTGTGAGGCTATATTGTTTGTAAATGGCCTGGAGAGAATTGGATGAAAGATGATATATGCATTAAGTGTAAAGTATTATTAAAACTGTAACCAAGCCCAAACTGAACCTTTTTTTGTGGTTAGAAAAACTTTCACTTGAAAAACGAAAATTGAAAATATGTTTAACGTACACATTTCCTGGTTCCCTCTCGCATCAGAAACTAAATATATGTTTCACTGGAAAGTTGATCTTGCAAGATTCCCAACCCAATTTTTGTAGACCAGCTTGGAGAAGGTTCAATTTGGACAGAATGTCCTGCGTTCAAGTCATTGGACTGGTCCTGGGAAAGAAGAAATACCTTGCAGCTTTTAAAATGTGGCTGTGTGAGCTGGAGTTATTAAAAACGCTTCTAAAAGTGAAGCCCTCATTTGAGAGATGGATATAAATTTTTATTTGAATGGTTAGGTCTGCCACTAGTTTTTCTTCATTTGTCAAAAAAAAAAAGTAAAACTACAGAGCTGTTACTGAATATATAATGAAAAAAGACTCCATAAAACAGCACAGGGAAATTAGTCAAGTCCTGTATTGATTTTATTTTTAGAAGCTAATTACTGTAAATCAGCTTTGCAGCGAATTGCATAATTCACTAGGAAACCAAATTGGAAAGGGTCTGTAACCCAAAAACAACTGTTTCCTTCTACAAACATTTCAAACAGCACTGAGAACTGAAGGCAGATCTCCCATTCATGATGCTGCATTTGTCAGAAATGAGAGGATGCTGCTCCCTGGATATTACAGCCCTGGAACACCACAGAAACAGAGAGAAGATTTATGATATTGCATTCGCATTCTGTCCTAGCCCACTGGGAGAGCTCAAAATCTAATGATTGCGGGGGCGGGGAATGCTAGCCTTTGCAAGGAAGAAATCATAATGTTGACGTGATTTAAATGCCCATTCACTGATTTCCTCCCCCCCCCTTTTAAAAATATGTTGTTACTTTTATTTGTTTTAAATGTGAGATTGCAGATCTGATGCATTTCCCCTCCTTCTCCTTTCTCTGTCATTTGTCTATGATGCTCACAGTAGCTAGTAAACAGCAGTTGATGATTGATGTCAAGGCTGGGAGCAAACAGCTGCTGATTTGATTATTACTGTTTTATCTCCTTAACCTTTGGAGCATTGTGGGAATATTTATTCACCTAGTCACACTTAATGGCATTTGGTGCAGTGTTTCCACAGGAACAATGAAGGAATGGTATTATACAGAGGTAGTTTAGAAATTCACATTCTTGTTCATGTATTTATTTAAAGATATGAGACGAAGGGAAGTACAGGGTTTTGGCAATATGGAAGGATGTGAATTTTGGCTATGCCTTTTTCCGTTTGGGAGCAACTACAGGCATTGATGAGTAGATAGAGAGAGATGCATTATGTTAATCAAGTAATTGTACTATGTTGCCATAAAGAGGATCGCTTCATTATAAAATTCTTGTTTTAATACTGTCATTTTAGCAGACGTATAGCATCTGAACTAATTTGCATGCAGATAAGGAAGCCCTGACAGCTTGGTAGCATAATTACTCCATAGCATACAGTACATTACTAGTAGGGGCTGAACCTTTTACTGGAGGTGTGCTCATGGGACTAATTACTTTGGCTTTGTTAAATTTAAAAATGATATGCAAGCAGGCAATAATCATTTCTATGATGCTCTGTTATTTTATGTTCAATAACTTACTGAAAACCTGAGCTTCTGCAGCCATTTAAAACCATGCAAATACAAAGATGTCAGCACCTCCTGACACAGCCAGAGTAGATTAACCAAGTAATCTGCATTAGGAATTTGTGTGAACAAGATGTGATCACCTTTAATGGTAAACCAAGTCATCCAATCACAGGTTAACAAAAAGAAAGAAGGGAAAAATGCAGGGGAGGGGTTTGAAATAAGGTTTTAAAAATTGTGATATTGTGATTCTAGTAGTGGGTGGGAGAGGGGTTTCAGTCAGTGAACAAGAGGGTAGTTACATTATCTTTTTCTCTTAGTATCTGATAAGAGTAGATACCAAACTTTTAAACCGTTTCATTCTTAGAATGGATTCCCCACCTGCATTGCTTTTTCTTACCATGTCTGTGTTCTGCTGGTTGATTGGTGTCCACTTCAGTTACAGATATATTTCTGCTATAGGAGTTTCTTCTTGCTTTGCATGAGTCTGCACTTAAAGGATTCTCTGTACTTTGTTTATTTTTTTTATGTACTGGGAGGTTGTAATAGTCCGCTGTTGGGGCCGTGCCCTCTCAGGGGCCGTCAGGGGCCAGGCCGCCTCACTACACGGCCCAAATCAGTCTCCGGGTTCTGAAGGTCTTGGGGTTTTGCCCCTCAAGCAGGGGCTGAACAGAAGGCACACGGTTACTGCAATGAGTCCCAGCCCTCAGTCAGGGCGGGGCAGCAGACACTAGGTCTAGGCTCAGATCCTTCCCACCAGCTGAGCACCCATAAAGTCAATAAGCCACGGCCCTCATTCAGGACGGGGCAACAAACCAGTTCTAAGCTCCGGTCCTGGCAGCCGGAGCTGAGCAGTTACAAAGTCAGTAAGCCCCAAGCCCTAGCTCAGGGCGGGGCAGCACACCAGAGTCCAGGGAGCTCAGATCCTTCCTGCAGGCTGAGCACCCATAACGTCAATAAGCCCCGGCCCTCATTCAGGGCGGGGCAACAAACCAGTTCTAGGCTCAACTCCTTACAGCAGGAGCTGAGCAGCAATAATAGTTCAGGGCTCCGGTCCTTACATCAGGAGCTGAGCAACAATAAGAGTTCAGGCCGCAGGTCCTTGCATCAGGAGCTGAGCAACAATAGTCAGTAAGCCCCAGCCCTAGGTCAGGGTGGGGCAACAAACAATAGTCCCAGGGGCTCAGGTCCTTGTCTCAGGAGCTGAGCTACAACACTAGTTCAGGGAGCCCAGGCCCTTAGTCAGGGCGGGGCAACCACAGTAGTTCAAGGGGCTCAGGCCCTCGGGCAGGGGCTGAGCAGCAACAGGGACAGTTCAGGGCTCAGGTCCTTGTACCAGGAGCTGAGCAGTCACAACAATACAGGGGCTCAGGCCCTTGTGTCAGGCTCTGAGCCACAGCAGGTAAGTGCAGGCTTCTCTGCCTGAACGCTGGTAGGAGGGGGAGTCTGCCACCCGTGAGTGGGGTGGCAGGGGGGACACAGGCCCACCCACTCCACTGTGTCCCAGCCCGGGGCCCTAACAGCGGCGTGGATCCGCTGCAGTCAGTGGGGATCCTGGCCACAACACACTGACATGGGCACGTCAGTGCCCTCAGCCGGACAGGGGTCGGCTACCCCCGGGCTACACTCCATTTCCCCCTCCTCGGGTACCTGCTCGCCGCTGGGGTCCCACACCATGGGCTCCTCGGCGTGCTGAAGGCGGTCTAGGTCGGGCTGCTCCGCCGGACTCGGGTCAGGGGGCCGCTCGGGCCGCTCCTCGGGGTACCGGGCTCGGGGCAGGCTCGGCCAGTCCATCTCGGGGTACCTGGCTCGAGGGAGGCTCGGTCGGTCCGCATCCGGGTACCTGGCTCGGGGCAGGCTCGGTCCGTCCGTGTCAGGGTACCTGGCTCGGGGCAGGCTTGGTCCGGCAGGAGCCTGATTAGGAGCGTCCGTCCTCTCCGGCCGCTGGGCTCCAACTGAGTGCTGAGGCCGGGCTTTTATACTTCCTGTCCCGCCCCTTGACTTCCGGGGGGCGGGAACAGGCGGCGGTGGCTCCGCCCACTGAGGTGGCTGTTCCGGTTCCTCCCTCTCAGGGGCCGTCGGGAGCCAGGCCGCCTCACTACAGAGGTGTTTGTTTATTTCATCAACAGACCATTATAAATGGTAAACAGCTTGCTTATTTATGCATTTATTTTCCTACAGAAACTAAATCAGTAGCATGGCATATGTTCAGGAGCTGGAGTTAGAATTTGTGAATGATTGTGATTATCACGTAAGCTTGAAGCTGACATACATTGTAGATTTATTTTAATTTCAGTAACTTTAAATATATATTGCTAATACCCTGAGGAGATAGACAAATGGGGAGCCAACCAGCAACTGTTTATATTTTTCTGAACTGTCACATGGTAGGGGAAGTGGTATACAGTTATTAACTGAAAAGAGCTGGGAGGGTTATATAGTATTCCAGGGTCACAGCCCTTCAAAACTGCTGCTTGTTAAAGGTAGTCTGAAAGGAACATTGTTTGGTTTGTGCCTGTTGGGCTGACAGGTGGTTAGAGTTTCTCCAAGGGCTCTTTGTGATTGATTGCAGATGGCTGGGAAAGACAGAAAGGAACACATGCCTACAGTCTACCATCCTTTCTCACACTGAGTAGCCCTATTGAAAGAAATAGGATTCTACTCAATATAAGTGAGGGTGGTAATCCACCCCAAAGCTAGCAGTTTGAACTTGTAGGTGAAATCCTGGCTTCCCTGAAGCCCATGGGAGTTTTGCCATTGACATCAGCGGGGCCAAGATTTCATTCCTAGACTTCGCTCTGCTGTTCTGGTTAATGTATTTCCATCTATTTTCAATTCAATTAAAAGTTTCTTTACTAACACTGAAGAAGATCGGGTTTGTATTAACATATGTGGCGTCTCAGGTCCCAGCATGTAACTGTGCTCCTAGAAAGCATTCTGTTTGGTATTGCTAGGGCACAGCTGTCTGGAACTAAATCTGATCCATTTATCTTGTCATCTCTCCCAGTTAGTCAGTTTCATCCCTATGTGAAAGGCTGTGTGGTGTTCCCTGTCTTTGTACATTAATTGTTCGCAGGGTATATGCTACAGAGTCTTTGTATTTATTTCACAATGCCCAGGAGTGTACAAATATTCACTTACACTTCTTTCTGTTGCATTAAATGTTGACTCGTAGTTTGTTTTGACAAATTCGAAGCTCATCTGAGTGAGTTAGTTGCATTTCCCTAATCTAGGGAAAGGTATGCAAGATTAATAACCTGTTGGCAGTGCTGTCAATCTAGTTTGTTTATTTTATGGGATGAATATGATCATGAAGTTTGAGAATGGTTTGTTAAGCTTATCAAAATCTGCTATGTATTTTTAACGGTAACTAGAGCTGGTCGAAGTTTTGCAGTTGAAACTTTTTTGTGACTCCCAAAAAAGTCCTTTTCACACCCTTTCTTTTCCTTTCTTTTACCCGTTTTTCCACTGGAAAAAAAGGAAAAAAAAAAAAGAGGGAGAAAAAGAAAGAAAATAAAGGGAGGAAAAAGAGATGGAACGAATTCCAAAACTTGGGGAAAAAAAACCAACCCTTTATTTTTAGATTTTTGTTTTTCTCAAAGGTCAGAAAGCTTCAAGGAAAATTACATTTTTTCACAAAACGTACTCACTGTTTTTCAATCGGCTCTAATGGTAACTAACAGCTCAGGTTTGGTTTTGTTTTGGATAGCTCAGTTTTGGTGCTGAACTTGAGTAGGGTGACCAGAGAGCAAGTATGAAAAATGGGGACAGTTTTTTTCCGAGTGTAAGTGAGGGGTATAGTTACGTATATAAGACAAAGCCCCTAATATTGGGATATCTAGTCATCCTAAACTTGAGGCACCTTAAAGGGGCCTGGTTTTCAGAGGGCAGAAAGGAACACAGCTCTTTTGAAAACCAGAGGCCTTTATGGCATCTCAAATTGGGCACCCAAACCGATTAGTCGCTTTTAAAAATCTTGGCCGTCATTTTTATTGTATTAACTTTATGGACATGAATGAACTTCTAGGTATCCTGTTGAGGACACGAATCCTAATTGGATCCTCTAGGTGTACTGCAATAAAAATAGATGCAGGTTTCAGAATGTAGTAAATGTGCCAAAATATACTTTATATTTACCAATTGTAAATACAGCAATAACTCCTATAGAGCTGCTATAGTGCATCAAGCATTTAAAGCTATATAATTAACAAGCTAATAATATTTTGTGAGAAGTCTTACATGCGTATTTATTCAGTTATGAACGTGGTGCCTAATTTCATGTGTAGAAGATTGGCTTTTTTTCCCACAGTTGTTTTCCTTTATTTTTGCCCTTTCCCATCTCTTCCACTCTGCCCCCCCCCACCCCCTCCATATTTGCAACACCATGAATTGAGGGTGGGAGTTTGGTGTTAACTTAGATATCTCGGGGGGGTTAGCAGTTTGTCACCAGCCCAGTGGTGTTTGAAGCATTCCTTTAATGTTTGATCCTCTCCTCTCTGGATATTATCGCACCTACCCAGTCCCCCTAAAGGCTCAGATGGTGCCACTTCCCCACACCTCCCTCCAGGCTCTACTGGTTATCAAACTAATGCCAATGAAGTACCAAAGTGATGAATGTAATGTACTGTATGAGTTTTGACACATTGGCCTATGCTTCATTATCACCTCTGGTGCTTACAGTGGTTGCTATAATTTAGAAGCAATAGATAACAGAGCCTTGAAGGGCTGATGTATTCATATTCCACCCAACTGCTCCTTGTTTGTGTATTTATGGAAACTAAACTAGTGCAGCGATGTCTTGTTTATTTCCACTGAGCTGGAGAGAATAAATATTCTAAGGGAAAAGCGCCAGGTATGCTTGTAATTTCACAAAGGTAATTATGTATTATCCAGCCTGCTTTCTCTCAGGGAGATGCTTGAGGAGAGGAGCCTAGGGCAGGAGAAGATTTGTACAAGACCTTAATAAAAGCTGCTGGTGCCTGGAAGATGATGACACAACTTTAGTGCTCTGCTGTCCCATGATGCACTCCCTACGCTTCTGGGCTTCGGCTGTAATTGAAACGAGTGAGCCATGTAAAAGAGCCCTCATTTATGTTATACAAAATCAGCATTGTGCCGTCTGAAAAGCCCTGCAGCTCAGGGCAGGTAGAGGAGAGCTATGTGTGGGAAGCAAGGGGGGTACCTGCACTTACAACGAGGCTAAACTTGCTGAAGGAGAGTCTCTTTAAAGAGTAAATTTTTTTTGTTTGTGTGTTTTTTTGCAATGATGTGCATAATGTGTGAGCATTCTACAATGCAGTCAACACCCAAGTTTGTTAACCTGCCACAACTAGATACATGATGTGTTCTGCTGTTTAATCCTTGTAGATAGCAGAGACGTTTTCAGCATACAAATCAGGTTAGCTTTCAGAGATGTGGATAAGTCAGATTACATATAGCAGCCTGGGCAGAGAAATCGAATCCTCTTGTGTTCTCTGGCAAGCTTTGATTCGCAGATATCTACCTTTTCTCTCCCTTCATGTGTGTATGTATAAGTAGAGGAAAATAAACCACTAACAAGTTATATTCCTAATAATATCTAAGCATCTAGATGCCTCAGTGATATGAATTCTAGAAACCCCTAAAATAATAAGATCTCAGGAGAGGCATAACATACCGATCTCGGGTGAGGCATCTGCTGAGGGTCCTGCAGACCCTAGCCCTGTGTTGTGAGTGATGTACGGTCCTTTTCTCCCAAAAGTATGTCAAACAAGTGGCACATTCAGTCTTCAGCAAAAAGCCATGTGGGTTCTACACCGCTCTGAGCATTTGGGGAAAAACTGGTTCTTTCATTTGGACAATTTACTGATTCCAAGGAGAGAGTTAAAAACAAAAAACCTGCACAGAAACCCAACAAAAACAAACCAAACAATGACACTTCTTCTCCACCCCCCCCCAAAAAAACCAAAAACGGAGGCCATTGGCTTTCAGAATTTATGCAGATCGCAGGGTTAAGAATCTAAAATGTGGATCTGAACTTCCCTTCACATTTTGGGTCACTGTAGAGCCTTTTCATAACGATATGAGGGCAGTGCTCACTGCTCCATTGTGAAGGCTGAAGCTAGCTTCCTAGAGCCTGGTTTTTCAAACATTACCCCCCTTAACTTCTCCAAAAAGAAGCCAGTCCCCTGGAATTTCAGGTGCAACATCTAATCCAGGGGTTCTCAAACTTCATTACACCACAACCCCCTTCTGACAACAAAAATTACTATGTGACCCCAGGAGGGTGGGGGTGGGAGGGACTGAAGCCTGAGCCCACACAAGCTCTGCTGTCCTTGGGAGGCCAAAGCTGAAGACCAAGGGCTTCAGCCCCGGGCAGGGAGCCTATAATCTGAGCTCCACCATCCAGGGCTAAAGCCCTGAGGCCTGGGCTTCGGCCCTGAGCAGTGGGGCTCGGGCTTCAGCCCTGGACCCCAGCAAGTCTAAAGCCAGCCCTGGAAACCCCATTAAAATGGGGTCGCGACCCACAGTTTGAGAACCGCTGATCTAATCCCAAGGTAGAAAGAAAAAAAAGCAGAGCTTTAAATTCTGGCAGTGTGAGTGAGGGTGGGAGGTTGAGTTAGTTGTAAATGTCCATATGGTTGATGTTAACCATTTGCTAATGGTTTTGGCCCATCCTGTTTCCCACATGCCTTGGGCTATGGACTCCAAATTTGGGCCATTATCTACCAAATACATAGCTGGCAGAAGAAGCTCTGTCTCCCAATACCTCGGGCCAGGGAGGAGCAGAGCACGCCACAGAACTGTGTGTGCTTTAAAACTGTAGAATACAGTCATTTGAGGGTTTTTATTCTCCTCCCCTCCGCCCCCCAAACCAGTTTTTGTCCCCTGGCTGTGTTCATACACAGCTGTTTCCAAGGGTATGTGGAATGCCATTTAAAATGAGTTTGTTTAAATATAGACGTCTTTACTGCTGACGCTAGACTGTGTTGCTCTCGCTGCTGCCGTGAGGAGGAGCCAGATGTGAGGAGGATTAAAGTGTGTATGGGGGCGGGGCGGCATAGGTAGAGTGAAGGGGATGTGTACCGGAGGTAGGGAACTAGGAGTCCTATTGAAGTGTGTCAGGCTCCGTGGAGAGGATAAACTCTGCATCGAGGGCCTCAGGATCTGTAGAGCAGAGTCCAGTCCGGTGCTCTCTTTACACTAGAATGATACTAATATTTGGTGCTCATTTTTATTTTAAGAAAAGGCATGGGGAGGAATCCCTGAACCATCTCTTTGCTTAAACAAAAAAGCTGCAAGTGTGTCTCACTGGAGACCAGCTGACAGCCGGTCTCCATATTTTCATCTTTACCCAAATTCTACACTTCACAAATATTTCAAACTTTAACCTGTGGTGTGTGACTCACTGTGGAACCCTGCATGTATAAATTACCACATGCCATCATTAGTACAGCTTTTAAAAAAACAGCCTTGCAAGGTCTGCCTTCGCTTACGTAAACCCACCATGAACTGTAATCAACGCATTTCATAACTCTAAACAGATGAATCATTACAATTAGATTTATTATTTTTTACTACTCTGCCAGCACATCATTCTGTGGTAAAACGTGTAGACCTCTGACATAACACACTTTATCCTCCTTTATCAATTCCTATTACACAATTAAGATGTTGTTAACTTTCATTACTTTATTTCGAGTTTCACAATATTTGGTGTTTTTCTGTATTTGGTGAGTTTCTGTTCCTCATGGTTAGAGAGAAAAGGTTGAAAATGTGACCCGAATATACTCTAGCTCAGGGGCGGGTAAACTTTTTGGCCTGGGGGTCATATTGGCTTTCCAAAATTGTGTGGAGGGCCGGTTAGGGGAGGCTGTGCCCCATCCACCCCTCCCTGTCCCCTGACTGGCCCCCGCTGCCCCATCCAACCCCCCTCTACTTCCTGACTGCCCCCCCTGGACCCCTGCCCCCATTCAACCCCAATGTTCCCCGTCCTCTGACCGCCCTGACCGCTATCCACATCCCTGCCCCCTGACCACCAACTCGAACTTCCTTGTCCTCTATCCAACACCCCCCCCCCCCCACTCCCTGCCCCCTTACCGCGCTGCCTGGAGCACTGGTGGCTGGCGGCGCTACAGCCGCGCCGCTCGGCTGGAGCCAGCCACGCACCGCGCAGCACAGAGCACCGGGTCAGGCCGCCTCTGCAGCTGTGCTGCCCCAGGAGCTCGCAGCCCCGCCGCACAGAGCATTGTGCTGGTAGCGGAGCAAGCTGAGGCCATGGGGAAGGGGGGATAGCGGTGGATGGGCCGGGGGTGAGCTTCCCAGGCCAGGAGCTCAGGGGGATGGGCAGGAGGGTCCAGCGGGCTGTAGTTTGCCCACCTCTGCTCTAGAGGTTAAAACAGAAGTACCACTGAAAGTGTGAAGTATCAGAGGGGTAGCCGTGTTAGTCTGGTTCTGTAGAAGCAGCAAAGAATCCTGTGGCACCTTATAGACTAACAGACATTTCGCAGCATGAGCTTTCGTGGGTGAATACCCACTTCTTCGGATGAAGTCTTGCATCTGAAGAAGTGGGTATTCACCCACGAAAGCTCATGCTGCGAAACGTCTGTTAGTCTATAAGGTGCCACAGGATTCTTTGCTGCTTCCATTGAAAGTGTGATTAACTTAAAAACTTTTTTTTTTTTTAAAAGAACATCTCATGATTTGGGGCGGCAGGGAGGAGAGATGCCTCAATGCTCAGGCTTGGCAACAGTGCAACTGGGGCCAAATTGAGGCACTGAAATAAGAAGAACCCTCAGCATTTTGGTTCCCTTAAGAATTTGTCCATAAGTGGATGCTGGGCACCATTGGAAATCTGGCCCTTACTTAGCTGTTTAAATGTAAGCCAAGTTCCTTGGAAAATGTGGCCCTTTAATAAACAATACATCAAATCAGTATTTGACAAACAACGTGTTTTCAGTTGTGCAGTAACTGGGTATAGTTTAAGATTTGGTGGGTGTCTGATCCCAGAAGAGAGAGAGTGCGTGCTGAAAGGTTGAGAAAACAGTTATTTAAAATCTCCCAGGGTTAGCAAACAAACAAAAACAACTCACACATTTGATCCCTTGTAGCCTGTTACGGATTTATATTGGCCCAATTTAATTACTTTTTTTCCCTCCTTTTCTCTTCTGTAAATTCAAATAATCTCAAAATTTGTAGCTGCAGCCTCAAGACAGAACAGACACATAAGGTAAGAACCATATGAAATAGTATCTTAAAACAGCCCTTAGATATTTTTCAGCACTTGAGAATTATTGGGCGTCTTCTCCCATCCACACCCGCAAATCCCAGTGACAACAGTGGAAATTACACAAATTGGGTGTGGGGGGAGGATGGGGGACAAAGGGAATATATCACTAAGTCATTTATTTGTCCTCGAGGGACAAGGTATATTTTGCCATGTGACGAGCAAGAGTCACAGCTGGCATCATTAACTGTGAACCCTCTCTGCTGAGTGACATTGATGCGGGCTGCAGAAAATGTTTGCTTGTGTTTGTGATAAGATTTTCACTAACTAGAAAAGCATATCAGAAAGTTAGATGCTCAAGTCTGTTTTTTGAAGTATAAATTCATATCTGAGCATTTTATTCTGTGTATAGTAAAATCCTGAACCTAGATTAAATCTTTGCTGATTCTTACATTAATTATACACTAAGAGCCCAATTCTTCCAGCCTTACTCCCGTTGAGTACTACCATACTCCAGGAGAGACGGAATCAATTATACAGGTTGGACAAATTCACTTAAAGTCTGAATTTACACAAGATCTCAAGGGAAGATCCAGTTTCAATTATTTTAAATAATAAATGAGAATCCCATTAAGCAACAAAGAGGAGGTATGATCCAGGAAATCAACTCCCGTTCTCTGAATAATGGCTATGTAACTTCTGACAGAGGGGAGAGGAGAATTGATGGATTTAAGGTAATGATGGCTCTCTCTCGGAATTGCCCCTTCCACAGTCCTGAATTTGTGGGGGTTGGATAAAATGAAACCCAAATCACTCCTGTTTTTTTTCCCTTCTCTTTGTATAATTAAAATTCTAAACATGGCTCCCTGTAAAAAAAAAAAAACAAAAAAACAAAAAAAAACCAACCCTAGAAAAAAATTAAGTTAGTTAGTGAATAAATTTCAAAGTACAGGATTAAATATATGTATCTGGAATGCATCAAGCTAGCTCAGAGAGAATCACTATATTAGTAGTAGTAGTATCTGTAATACCAGAGCACCTAGGGGCCCAATCATGGAGCAGCTGTAGAATCACAGAACCATAAGATGGTCTGTGCACCAAGGAGCTTACAATCTAGAGTGTTACAAATAAAATAAATAGGAGCTACAGTGTGTGAAAGGCGCTGCTTAGTATCTGAATAACAAATGCCGGGCCAAAACATTTTCTGAGACTATCAGCAAAGTTCCCCCCCGCCCCCCGTCTACATCTGTTTTTTCCAGAACAAATGTTTAGAGGCATTAATAATTGTGTTTTCCTCTTCACCTCGAAAAGCTGCCTAATTTGGCTTAACAGTCAGAGTGAAAAATAATAATTAATGTGACTCATCCATCTAGAAAGTGTAATGCATAGCACAAACTGAACTGAAATAATGGCAAGAGAAATCCTGTAGATAATGTTTCATAGTATAATTTCCTGCAGAGGAACGAAGTGATCTGAATGAGGAGGATGCCAGTTAATCAGCTGGATTTAGAATTTCTTTCAATATTATTTCATCAGTTCTTTCTTTTTGTATTTTACTAGTTTCAATGGTAATTGCTAAAAATATATGGAATAATGGATTATTCCTGCACAAGGCTGTTATTTATTTTACAGGCAAATTGCTGATGTCATCAATGGTGGAAAGTGTGGCTTAGCTGGTTTGTGATCTTCAATATTGTCCCAAGCGCCTGTTTAGCTGATATATTTTACTGCATGGTCACCTGTTTAGGGGTGGGTTTTTGCTCCTGTAAGTAAAGGCTGAGTCAGCAGTTATGTTAGAAATTCCTTTTCTTGTGAATCTGTCACTGTGGAGTGCCTTGAACCCACTTCTCACAACAATAACTGTAGAGTCATGGGACTTAGGAGACTCACGTTTAACTCCCTGCTCCTTCACAAACTTCCTGTGTGACTTTGGGTTTACACCATGTGTCTCTGTGCCTCAATTCCTCATCTGACATAACAGCACTTCCCTACCTCATCGGGAGGTGCAGATTTTGAAGTACTTGGATACTATGATAATAGGTGCCAGATAGGTATCTAGGTAGGTAGGTAGATTTTTATTTTTAGTTACAAACACATAAGTGATACTGTAGCCCTAGGGCCTTGCACATTCCGTGGTTCTGAAACTGTGGAATCCAGCCCTGGGCATGGAATTTTGCTCCAGAATCGAAATTTTCACAATTAGAAACCACTTGCTTATTGAGATGGGAGATGTTTTTCTCAAGTAACAGAAATGTCCAGTTATTTATCTCATGAAGTGACATTTGACCAGTCATGTTGCTGAATGTTTGAGCTTTATTGTCTTTTGTTGTTGAATTCACTAAACATACACCACCCTCTTGCCCAGAATTTCAAATCCTAGGAAACAGCTTTTGTGAGATGTTAGTCTGGGTACTAATTAGAGCAGAAACAAATTCTCTAACCTAGCCAAAATGTGCTTATTGCATATAGGCACTAATCCTGAAAATATTTAAGCATCTGCTTAATTTTAAGCATGTTGGTAGGCCCTTGAAGTCAATGGAACTATTCACGTGCTTAAAGTTAAACAAGTGTGTTCAGGATTGTGCCCATAAAGGGGACCTTTTAATTCTTCTTATCAGCATCCACCTGGTAAAATGACTTCACCTGCATCAGTCATTTGGAGGACCAGAAATAGCTGTTGAGGGATAAATGTCTCCCACTTTGAAAATAAATGTCTGAGCTTAGCTTTAAAATTTATTTTTTGATTAAGCCTTATGTGCCATAGGAGAGCCTAAAAACTTTATATTCCACTAATAATCTCTTTTAAGTCAGATACTGTTTTGGTGTTTAAAATAAATCTCACCTTAATGGTTTCAAAAAGCACAGGTATGACTTCATATTTTCGGGGGAGCTTGAGGGCGGGTGGAGGGAACTGTCAATTTATTGAGTTTTGATAGCCTTGGAAGCTGGTTTCTGTTCATCCATCAGACGCATTGTGCTCAGGCAAGCTTTTCTCGGAGCACCTCTACCAAATGTGTTTTGATTCTAATTTGGAGGGGCTGTGTCTCAGCTGAGAAAATAATGGTGTTTATGAAAATTAAATCCCTGCCTCTGTGACAGCACAGACAGCAGATAGGTCCTTAGACGTGTTGTTGGTTTTTGTAATGTGTGCATCTGTTCACTAAGAATTGGACTGGGACAAGCAGCAATTCATTTAAATTGGGCCCTGAAACCATCATTGCATAGTGATGATTTTTGTTGATATCTACTTGGGCTGGATTCAAACCTGTGACTACAGAGGATCCTAAGGAACCTCGTACCTATTCACAGAGCATACAAGTATTGGATGCACATGGCAAATGAGAGCCAAACTCATCATGGCACCGGAGGGAGCTCTTGTGGACTATCATGTTCATTTTTGGGCACCCAAACAGAAAGAGATTGATATACTGGCAGGTATTTTGAGAATTGCATCTAATATTAAGGGATTTGAGAAGAATGTCTCGTAAGAAGATCCTAAAAAGACTGTATGTATGGCTTAGCCAAAGGTTTAATCAGAGAGAAGGGGAGTAAAAGGATTAAATGAAGCAAAACTCTAAACATCATGTTGAATTTCCTAACACAGAACTAAAGAGTTTTGTTGGATCAGGACAATGCTACAGAAATGCAAGTAAATTATTTCATGGCTATCATCAAGTGAAATTCATGAGTCTCATTGATTGCTGTTAATGTGTAACAAACAAAATTATAATAATCAGAAAAACCTATTTTTGTTCCATACTATGATGGTTTGCGTTGACTTGAAAAGAAACCTTGGAATTATAGGCCATCTAACCAAAATTCTTCCTACATCAGAAAACTTCTCAGTAAATGGAGGCCGTAGTGTAATTCAGGCTTTCTTCGGTGTCCTATTTCACACATCAGTAATAGGAAGATGAGGATTTCATCATGCTGAGGAAAAGGGATATTTAATTTACAATTAAGGATATGTGTCTGGTTTCAGTAACTTTTATGTCAGCTGAACAGTAAATGGATGAATGGTTCCTCTTTTTTTTTTAAGTGATTTAAAAGCTGCATGTGATAACTAGAGCTGGACCCTAAATCCAAACACCACTAAACTTCAGAGTGTTCAAAATCCAGATTCACATTTTGCATCATCTTGAATTTTAACATGATCAGGTTGCTAGGCAAAGTGAACGAGAAGAAAATATAAAACCAACTAAAATATTGGAACCCATGAAGAAGTAAAACCAAGCTATGCATAAAAATGTACTGATAAATTATAGAAAGGGGGTGGGTAATGTCAAATTAGATTAAAGGAGAGATTGAGCCTGTTGGGAATAAAATCCCAAATGGGTATGTTATCAGCATGTTCTAACCCTCCCCTTGAATTTTAATGTAACTAACTCCAGATGGCTACATAACTGCCTATGTCTGCACCCTTGTTATACTTAAAATGCATAACGTCCCTCATTTGTTGGTCAGTTCCTTTTAACAGTTTTGAGTATGAAGCCGCAGAGTATCTAAGGTGAGCCATGATTTGTTTGTGAACAAGACCCACCTGAACGAAGGGACTGGTAGTGAGCAAACTTCTGTCTTGCTGAAAATTGGAGTGTCACAGGAGACACATGCGTTTGTAAGAGTGTGATGACATTATCACAGTTGGAAGTCCATTAAGTCTATAGTTTTTCACAGCTACAGGCAATGGGAGAAAATGTATTGGGGAGAAGATACTGCCAGCATTCACTACTCAGTAAAAGGCCTGCTTTAAATAATAGCATTGAGGCCCTATAAAAACATATCAGGATGTGATTGTGTAAAAAAATCTCCTGGTCAGAGAACATGAGGTCACCATATTAGTCTTCAGGCAGTGTCTCCGTATTTAACCAAAAATGTTTTACATTAATCCTTCCACTTGTGATGGAACCAGACAGGGAAGAGACTGAGTGGCTCCTGTTAGAGGTTCATACTGTTAGGTGAGTTGTTTTATGGAGACATTGGACAGCATGTTAAGGGCCTGATTCAAGCACAGTTGAAGTCAATGGGAGTATTCTGTACCGCACCTGATGAAAAGTGGCCCATGTTTTGCTGACTATCTGAATTTTTCTGACAGTAGAAGAAAAACAGCAAGGGAGATGAGTAATGTTTGTTGAGGAGGCTGAAATAATTCAATTTCTTCTTTATTACTAGATCTTTAATTTCCAGAATACTTTTCTGTGTGTGCGTGTGTGTGTAAGCATATGTATGTGTACACAGGTGACCCAGGGACCCTTTTGGTGCCAGTTGGCAGAGGACACAGTGTGTGTACAGGGTGGCGGTTTCCCTGGATCAGATATACGCATGATAGTTCACCAAAGGATGGCATGTGACGTCTTTTCCATGAGCCATTAGCCCACTGGTCGTCATAATCACTGCAACATATTTGTATGGAAAATAGTTTGAGAGATGTAATAAGATTAGGTTCCAAAACTGTTAAAGCTTAAAGCTTGTCACCTGAGTTGAGGGGAGCCTCAGGGCTGACTCAATCTGCATATAGAACGATGGACATCTGTAGAGACAGGCTGTTCCTCCTCGCTGGGCTACGTGTGGGTCCGAGGACAAAGACAAAGGTACTCCAAGATAAGTCTCTGAAGAGGGGACTCCTGGGGTAAGAGATAATAGACCAGGGGTCGGCAACCTTTCAGAAGCGGTGTGCTGAGTCTTCATTTATTTACTCTGATTTAAGGTTTCGCGTGCCAGTAATACATTTTAATGTTTTTAGAAGGTCTGTTTCTATAAGTCTATAATATATAACTAAACTATTGTTGTATGTAAAGTAAATAAGGTTTTTAAAATATTTAAGAAGCTTCATTTAAAATTAAATTAAAATGCAGAGCCCCCCGGACCAGTGGCCAGGACCTGGGCAGTGTGAGTGCCACTGAAAATCAGCTCGCGTGCCATAGGTTGCCTACCCCTGTAATAGACTATAACTACCTAAAAAGAGGAAAGGGGACATGATTTTATCTTTCGGTGGGGAGGTATGCTGACAGACTGGTTGTCTCATGAAAAGAGAGTCTCAGCCAGCCTGGTTGTAAAGCACTGGTGGGCAAAGTTTGCTTAGAATGCCATCAAAACAAATACAAGCACTTAACCTATTTTGTGTCCTCTTTCAAGAGTGTGTTTAAGTGCAGGGTCAATTCTCAGGACATCTCTAAAGCCTTTGATCGATGTTGATAATGAGATACCTTGCTTTTTGGGGAAACCAACATATCATACCCAATGAGGGCCTCATTTTTCTGCAGCCTATATATCTGAAGAGGGGTCTTTTTTACTCTCAAAGATGACATTGGCTTGTGTACCTGCTCCATTTTTGAGGCCCCAGCTCTTGCTAAAATTAATGGAAAGACTCCCACTGATTTAACTGGTAGATGGAGAGGGCCTTATCTTGGCTATGCAGTCACGTGTTACCCAAACGGTTTATTAATATTTATTTAATAGTTAAAATAAACCTGAGTTGTCGTTCACTGGGCTTCCACCTCCAGATTCCATCTTGCATCTTCCCACTAATTGTGAAACACCGTCAGGACTTTATGTAGGATGAAAAGCGTTCTTGAATAACACACAATCCTTTAAGTATTCCTGGAAAGCTAGTCACCCCGGCTTGCCTGACCGATACTTGCACACTTGCCTTCTGTCTCTGCCTTATGTCCTGTGATTTCTTTACAAGAGTTTCCAGCACACACATCCTTCTATTCTCTATCAAATGGAGTCTTGACACCCGTTCTTTCCCGTTTCTGGACAGACAGCCTCCACACCCCTGAGGTTAAGCACATTTTTTTGCTACAGCCTTGTGATGCTGCACTATTACCTGCTCGTACCTTAAACATGGTACCCAGCAGATAAAGATCTAATAGCTAATGGGAAATTGGCTGACTTCTGGTACTGTGCCTCCTCAAGAGACCACTAATTTTCCCTGTTCTTTTGCTTCTACTTACACTTAAGTTTAGTCATTCAGCACAGTGGGAACGAGAGCCGATGGATGTTTTATTGCTCACTTGTGGGATGACTCTAGTATGTATAACTAGTTTGTGGATTTCTTTCTCAGTGAAAGTGAGCTCATGAAACTGCCAGGTTTGATTTTTACCCTCTTTCTCTTTGGAGAGCTCTCTGCATTATGTGGAGGGGCAAACATACATGTCCTTCAAATTTCTTCCTGAAAAAAGCTGATAACAGCAAGAGAGTCACTGCAGCTCTAGGTAATTTATTTTCTTTAATAGGAGGAAATAAAACATACCTGTTGTGGTGGGGTGAGTGTAAAAGGCCAATCACCATAAGTCTCATACGATTTGTCTACACGGCAAAAAAACCACGCCCACAGCAGCGAGTCTCAGAGCCAGGTGCAGACGTTCGGGCGTGGGCTGGTGCTCAGGCGATGAAGTCCGAGGAGATGGGCAGGTTTCAGAGCCCAAGCCAAAACATCTATGCTGCTGTTTTTAGCAGCATACCATGAGCCCGAGTCTGCAGACCTGGGCACGGAGACTCGCTGCCGCGAGCTGTTGTTTTCTGTCTTTGCCGTGTAGACATACACATAGGACTGGAAGAGACCTCCTGGCCATGGAGTCCAGTCCCTTGGTATCACAGGCAACCCTGTGATATAATACCAGGTAGTTATAAGACTAAAGCAAGGGGCAATACACTGCCCCAAGAGGAGCTGGGAGGGTGATTCAGTTGCAGTCTCCTGTCCAGTTCCCCCTTAGGAAGTAAATAGCTCCAGGTCTATAAATGGCTCAGAGTTGGCTCTCCAATCCCCTGACACTGCTATGCTGGCCGGAGTGCTTTGTGCGGGGGAGATGCATCCGTGACTCCTTTCACTCCTTGCCCTTTCCCACTGCCCTTTTGCAACTGGTGGCAGGGATGTAGTAGCTCTGCAGACCAGCATCCCTGACTGCAGTTCTACACAGGATGCGAGTAGCGGTTGCAGGGTGTAAAAGGGACTGGCCACTTCTTGGTCTTTCGTGTTTAGGTTTGTATGGATGGAGGGATAAGCATATATAATAAAACAATCAGCATTATGTCTGTTTCTAGGAGTCAGTCCAGCCTTTTGCATCCTACATGTGTGTGCTCAGACAAGGGCTGATATGACCAATGCATGGCAGTACATGTCAGAGGGGAGGATCTAAGAGTCAGCTGAGGATTTTCAGTATTACAAATAACCAGATTATGAGACCGCATCCGAAGCATGTAGAGCGAATAATACGGTGTATGCTTAGCATACTCATACATCTATTTGTCTTCAGGATTTTTCCAAAATATATAGTTCTCACTTAAAAGAAAATGAAAAAAATACTGCACAGAAAAGATTTATTTCTGAAGAAAGCATTTCTTTGTTGTAACTGTTGCATTATCAAGAATGTTTAAGTTGTATATATGAGAGAATACATGAAATATTCCTGTTGCGATCTAAAGAATCACCTTGTTAATTCACATTCAGCGAATCCACTCTCCCCATAATTCGTTCACACAAAAAGTGCAGTCTCACCTCACTTCTTAGCAAAGCCTTAATAACAGGGCACTGTAATGAGGTCCCATTACTAAGGCTTGATTGGTTATGAAAATATTCTCTAGTACATTAACTAGTGTATTATGGAGAATAATGTAAATAATGACAGCTAAACTCCACTCCACAAATCAGTGAACAAAGTACATTTTGTATTGCATTGTCCTTGCTTTTTCATCAACAGTTTATGTACTGCCTGGTCATACACCATTTAAATTAGCAGGTGCTATATTCTTGAGTTCAGTGGGCCCAGGATTGGGCCCTTATTCACAAATTCATGAAATTCAGCCATTCCCCATGGGTATCCTCCTCATTAGTGTTAATTAACAAGATTCCCGCAAAGCATTTGAGATGGCAAGTATTTTACTCTCCATATTATCCAGCAGCCAACTCAGCCACAAAATGAACTCGGTAACAAGGGTTGCTAATAATGATCACTGAATGAAGGCAACATCCTACTGGAGTGTTTCTGTGTGAAGAGAGATGAGAATTACTTGTATCGTGAATCAGAATCTAATCTGTTTAGGGGAGAAAGTTTATGGAAGTTCATTTGGCAGCAGTTGTTGAGTCTACTGCAATGTTGCCATGAACATTTGCACCTCACAAGTGAGACAGCGTTCAGGTGTTGAGGATGGAGGGGGGATGGTTCAGAGGTTAGAGGTCTACCTCAGAGACCTGGGTTCTGCCTCTCTCTGTGACTTTAGGCAAGTCAGGATAGGTTTCGGATAGAGTATAGGCGCTGCATGCCCAGTTAGCACAGGTATAAATAGCAACGTAGATGGCGAGGCACTGCTGGGACGAGTAGAGTGCCCTACACGCCTGAATGCTGTGTGTATGTACCCTACACGGATCTCTACACACCCAAGGCCTCTTGTGGCTACACTGCTAATATTAGCAGTCCCGCTGCCCATTCCTTTCCTCTACAGCTACCCCCTTGTCAGAGCCTTTTACTGTTGCGCAGAGCTACATGCTACAGTGTGAACACAACCTGCCTTTCACTGGAGTATGTAGCTACCCATACCCTGCCACAAGTGTAGACATGGCTTTAGTCTTTCTGTGCCTCAGTTTCCCATCTGTACAGTGGGAATAACAGCTCTTTCCTACCTCACAGAGGTGTAGGGAGGATAAATACATTAAAAATTGTGAGACACTCGGATACTGTGGTGATGGGGGACAAATAAATACCTAAAGCAGATTAAAAGGGACAAAAATAATGTCTTACTTTGAGGGTTTGAACATTCTAAGCTGCTGCGTTTTTTCAGTTACGGTTGATGTCACCTTGGGGATGTGCAGCTTGGCTGGATAGTTGCTCAAAGGTGGATTCAAAAGGTGAAACATCTGTAAACTAGGGATAATGATGCTGACCTCCATTGTAAAACACTTTGAGATCCACTGAGAGTGGTGGTGGTTGTGACAGGTTTGGGCCCTTTTGGGGTGTAACCGGATGTGCTCAGGTGCCCCTGAATCAGGCTATTCTGCCCTTTACCTGGCCTTGTTGGGTTAGGCTCAGAAGCCTCTTCCAGCCAAGCGCACAGGCAGGACCACACCCAGCTGCACAGAGAGACAGACCCGCTCTGGAAAGATTCAGCCTTCAGGGCTCACCCCAACATTCTGGTGCCCTCTCCTTCAAGCGCCGTACAAACCCGAAGGTTTTATGTAATTTGCCCCCTCCCTCAATGTGGAGGGAGATATGCACAACTTCTTGCCCCTCCCGCCCCCCCAGTTAGAAATTAAATAAACGTGGTTATATTATACACAAGCAATAAGTTGATTAACTACAAAAGGTAAATTGTAAGTGAATCTAAGAGAGAACAGACAGAACAAAGCAGATTACTGACCTAATAAAGCAAAATACGCAAGCTAAGCTCAATATACTTAAGAAACAGGTTACGAAATGTAAATTCTCACCCTAAATGTTATTTTAGGCCGTTTGCAAAGTTTTGGTGGCTCAGAGTTCCAGTTATATTTCTATTCAAATTGAACCCCGTCTTAGTCTAGACTCCCCCCTTGCCTTCCCTTTAGGTGGTTTTACCAGTCTTTTTTCTTGGGCAGACAGGCCATGGAGAGGAGGAGACCCGTTTGCCTTCCTCCCCACCCTTAAATAGCATTTACATGAGGCGGGAATCCTTTGTTTCCCAAACTTGACCCTCCTTCCCTTCCAGTGGAAAGTTACAAGAAGTCCCAGGTAATGTTTAGTATCAGATGACAAGACCACCTGACTGTGTAGGATCACAGTGTCCACGAGTCAGTGGCAATATGAAGCGTCCACAGGAAGGCCAGGCCTTTTCACAGTCCATTGTTCTCGCTGGTGGGCCATCCGCCCTGTCTGGCTTTTCCATTGTTGTACCTGAAGTGTTAGCAGTGGGCATCACCCGAAGTAGCATAGCTGAAATACAGATACATAGTCAATATTTCCTAACTTCAGATACCCATCTTACATAAAGTACATCTCAGTTGTGTCATATTCATATCGTAAGCTTATTTCCATAAAGAATAAGGAGTGAAACGTCCCAGTGGTATTATTATTACTTCTTTGAGAGGAAAGAAAAGGAGTGATACGATTGGATACTGTGTCAAAAAGAAATTCACTGTCATTTATGAGAGGCTGATGATTGGCATCATTCCTTTTCTTGTAGATAACTAACTGTTGCTAAAATAAGGTGGGATTTGCAAAAGCGCTCAGCATTGACTTAACTCTACTCGCCTTAAAGCCAGAGAGTTTTGCTGTTTACTCCAATGAGAACAAAGTTAGGCCAACGCTGAATGCTTCTGAAAATGCCAAGAGTGAGCTGGATTCTGTTCCTGTTCATGCGTCACTTACAGAGCTCTGAACGCATTTCTAAAATAAGACCATATTCTTCCTTAACTTGCACCTCTGCTACTCCATTGAACACCTGACTTGTAACTTAACTGCATTTTTAACGCACCTCCGATTGGTTAGCATAATGGCTGATGATGCACAAGAGGGAAAGCGCTTATCTTAACTTTCAAATCTCAGAATGAGTTTACTAAGCGGAGAGTTAGAAAAAAAAATCTGTTTATAAACTGTGTAAATTTGGTCTGTAACAAACATGATGCAATGCCATTTTTACAGAGTCAATTGTCAGGGTACAACCACACATCGGTGGACAAAAGAAATATGTGAATACCATAAGACTATCTGAGACTTAACTCCATTCAGACTTTCTTGAAGAAAATGCCAGTAGTATCTATTTGGATAATACCTAAATTGGCCATACCGAAGAAAACTGTGCTACAAAATTGCTAATGGAAGTGTTGCACTTAATTTTGTATTAATGTACTATTTATAGATTAGGCTATTTTTAATTGTATGCCGTATATGAGCAATTCTTGTTCAAGCCTGGCAATGAATCGGGTGTCTTTTCTGGAGACAGAACAGGTTGTTTCTGTCTGTTTGCTTTTCTTGTTGCCATCAGCAGGCCTGCAGAGCTTGCCCTGCCTTTCGTTTATCTGGTGATTTAAATGACAGATGCAAAAGAGATGAAATAGACTTCCCAAATTATCTAATGACATGAGAGAAGAGGGTGACCTTTAAACAACATTTGTTTCCCCCTGGTTGTTGAAAATTTTCCCAGGGGCAACCTTCTTCAACAAATGCTAAAAAACCTTCTGGGATGCCTCCAGAACACATACTAGAATGATGTTGCTGCTTCTAAGCAGTCTCCGAAAGATATTTCATAAAACTCCAGCCATAAAACTTAGCTTTTTTATCTTTTCAATCTGATGCTACTGTTCATGCATCTTGCTTCATACTTTTTGCTACAGACTGTCTGACAAGGTGCAAACACCCTTTGTATAAATATGGAGAAAAAATGTAGCGCAACCGTGTTGTGAAACTTAATATACAGTCTGAGTACGCAAGTCTCTAATTAGGTGTCAGCTCTGGGGTTTTAAATGAAGCCTGAGTGTAGCCTCCTCTTAGATGGCAGTGAGTATAAAGCTATTTTCCTGCAAATTATATAGTTTTAAGAAACACATGGTGTATGCCCCTGTGCTCTGTTGGATTCTAAACTGCAACCAACAGGAGTGGGTGAGGAGATTACGAAAATTACAGCTGTCAATGGGAGGTGAGGGTGTTCAGTACCTTTGAAAATCAACCTCTAAATGATTTGCTGGCGACTGATTAGGTGTAATAATTGCACTACAATGCTAGAGAATTGTTTTCTTCTAACAAGAAGGTAATTGAGGTGACTGACTCTGGGCTCTTTGAAGTCTTATGCTTGGATTACAATAAGTAAGATTCTGATTAATTTAGCAGCAGGGTATCAAAGGCTTTTAACAACTTAACATGAGGCCCTGGTAGAATGATAAGGAGATAAACAGCCTCTGAATCTCATATTAACAATTTGACCATGCTATCCTTTAGGCTTATGCTGGATCATTGTCAGCACAGTTGTTCGATAGGCAATATAATGGCGATATCAATTTGTCTTTAAAATGGACACTGTTATATTACTGAATTCAGAACCATGGTAGGCAGATTAGCGTTCTAGTATCCGTATCTCAATGTCTGTACTTTGACCCATCAACCTTTTACCTCCAGTCGGGGATATTGCAGATTATGTATTACTTATGCCACCCGATCTTAAACCAAACTTTGCACCCTCGATAATCTGTTATTCCCTGATAACCAGAAACTTCTATGCTTAAACTCTGTACCGTTCACTTTTTTAACATCATCTTAATAAAATTTTTAAATCTGTTCTCAGCTTTCCCCCCTCCCCCTGTCCATGAGAAGCTGATGGTGCAAACTTCAGTGCTGATGTAGTCTCTTTTTATGGCTACAGGAGAAAAGGTACAAGTGGTTAGATTATGAATGTAAGGTCACTACCTACCTTTATACAACAGGGAGCACTTTTGCCAAATATCGTAAAAATTTATGAACCATAAAATGCATGCAAGGAGTCCATAATCACCCAGCCTTTTCTTCGGTGCTTTCTTGTTGCAGCATTAGCAATTCTGAGCGAGTCTCACAGCAGGGCATAACACAAATTAATTAGCTAAATTACTATCTAATGGCTGTAACATTTGATACTGCTAAATATTTCAGTGCAAATATGGCAGCCAGGTTAACATATTTAAATATGATTGGCTCCTGTTTTCAAGCTGAACATCTCACTCTGGCCAGGGTAGCCGACAAAGCTCAGTGTGTTTAATTAGTTCTGCCATTAGCCATGTTCTAATCTGCCATTAGTGCTGCTCTGCTCTGATGAAGTGGACCATGATCCTTCAAGTCTTCTCTCAGCAAAGACCATCACACTCTAAAGATGATGAAATGGAATGTAAAGCAAAGTCCTATGCTGTGCACATAATTAAATCCCATTAATAACAAGGGACCTAATTACTATTTCAGATTCATCAGCAGAACATTACGGTGACAGGTTCCTGGATGGGAAGGTGTTGGGGGTAATCTCTAACATACATGCTGCAAATTAATCATGCATTTGTGTCTAGGCCATATACGATCTCAGAATGGAAGACACTGGTTATTTTTAGCATGCCCTTCCTGAGACAGGGAATAGAATTTGCTTGGCTTTTTTTTTTTTTCCTGTTGAGAAGAAACCCTTCTGGCTTTGTTGTAAGTGTGGTTTGTAATCATTGTACACATCCCAGATGGTTCATGAAGACTCTTTGAAATGCCATCTGCCAGGCGTGTGTCCAGCCGGCAAGTCTGCCATTCTGCTACAAGAAAGGAGGAGGTGGGGTTTCCCTTCCCTCTTTCTTTCTGAATCGCAGTCAGTAACACTTGCTCAGATTCAAGGCAGGATGGATAGCAGCACAAGCATCTGAGAACAATCTTTGTGCTAGACAATAACATGGATAGTTGTTGGTTTTGGGTTTTTTTAAACCTTCCCCCAAATAGGGCACCCTAACGAGTGTTGTTTTATTTCCGTACGTTCGTTATTGGAGACTGATGCGAGGTGACAAATGTTATCTAGCTGATGTAATGTTTTTCTTTGTACGCTACGGCTCAGCATTTCTAATGCATTCAATGTGTGTCACAGACAGTCCTACTGATAACAAGCCCATCTGCGATTTTTTTTTTTTACTTGAACATTTTCAGGAAATTAAGAACACTGAAATGGAACACATAAATCCATCCAAATGGCTCAGAGGAATTATGGCAAAGATATAATTGTCATGTAAAAAAGCCAGCCAGTACAGTAAACTGCTAGCTGCAGTTTTACCATCATAAAAAAACAGAAGAAGGGGAATAAATGGTTAATAAATAGTCTCAGGAGGAAGATAGGAATAAAGAAATTATGGGGAGGTTTGAAATGAATCCCGAAGTTCTCTGATCTTCATTTTATTAAATAATGTATTCCCCTTCTTATCTGTGTGTTTGTGTTTAATATGTAAGTTACATGATAAATCATTTACTATGCATTGTATTCACGAGTGTCTGATGGTCCCGGGTGACATCTGACGGTTACACTGGATGAGGAAAGACACAGGGTCTAATTCTCAGTTACGTTTTAGCCCCTTTACACTGCTCCAGCAAAGTAAAGTAAAAGGTGACGGAAACAGATCATTAGAAATACCCAGTGTGTAAGTTGGTTTCCAGGGCAGTGTAGTTCTGTGCCACCCCTCTCCCCTATGGCCCATCGCCCCTACTTTAGGTGTGCCGGGGGAAAACCGGGTATGGCTGGCGCATGCTGGGCTCTGGCTATTCGTAGCTGGCAGATGGTTCATGTGGAGGGGTCATTGCTGCTTGAGCATCAGCAAGAGTGGCTTGGATAGCCCAAGAATACAAGGAGTGCAAAGGTGATGTAAAATCACCATTGCTTCCCATCCTCTTTCCCCCTGGATTTCTCAGGAGTGACCTCATGAACCATATTTCAAATAGATGGCGTAGAAACCTACTTTCCCCTTCCCTGGCACTTGAAAACAGCTGCCAAGTTGTCAGTGGGACAGGAACTTTATGCCTGAGCAGCTTCTGTGAGCTTCAGTCTCCCCTGTAAATTCCCAAGAGCCGCCACCTCTTTCTATGTGCAGTGATGGAATTCAGCCTTTTTGTGGAGGGCTGAGGCAGATGCCTGTGATGAGGAGATTCTGCCTGCAGGAAGGAAGAGTGCGTCGATAATGAGCAGTCATGCTTAGTGCTACGGCTTTCGGCTGCTTTCAGGTTATTCCTGAACCAGCAGATTGATTATGGCCAAAAGTGCCCACACCCCTCCAAGCATGTTATGCTACACTTTCTTCTGAGGTTGAATGTGTGTTAATATCTGTGAATGTGTCATCAGACTTATTGTTAGACTGACAGAATTCGCACATCCTGTGGCCTGAGGAGTCACTTAAAGAAAATAAATACTATTGAACATAAAACCGATCAGTATCAACTGTACCCTATAATCTAAAACAGTGGAATATGCCACCGCAACAAAAAGTTGTGAAAAGACTCGTCTTACATCACACTTGCTGAACTTAAGCTGATGGGGAGAACGGAATTTCAGGATAGATGATGCACCAGTGAGGGAACCCTGTTCCCAGTCTTCTCATATTCATACCAAAGGGCTATGTCTCTGGGATGCTGCGTTGGGAAACAGGCAGCCTCAGAAATAGTAGCCAGACCCCAAACCATACAGATTTTTATTGTAGATTGAAGTCAATACCTTGAATTGCATCCAGCAGCAAATTGGGAGCTGGAGTAGTCTCTGGGGGATCAGTAGGTGGCAATTGTGAAGTCATGGGCCACCGTGTTCTACACTAGCGGAAGCTTCTGAGATGCTGGTCACAGATAACTCCTTGAAGACCTTACTACAATAATCTAATCTGGAGGTCACAACAACATGAATGTGGGGAGGTTGAGTTCAGCGAGGTAGGGTTATATTATTCCGTATCTAATATAACTGATAAGGGCCATTATCTGAGACTCCAGGAGCAGCCAGGAATCCAAGAGAATCCCGAGGTTACAAGGAGTGCAGGTAGAAAAACAGGAAAATTTGTCTCCATTTTCCATTGAAATATTTCCAGGTTCAGGGTGGTTTTTTTGTTTTTTGCCAACTCCAACTATGAGCCTCAATCGCAAATTCTGGACATGCTCCTTGACAGAGAAAGCAATACCTCCCCCTGTTAACTACCGTCACTGCCATTTTATGGGGATTGAACTTTAGCCAACTCGTTCAGTCGTGGACAGGCACACAAATGGTTGGGTGTTGTGTTCCTGTTTGTTTCAATATATTCATGCTCATGTTATACAGAGCCTTTGCGATACAGAGATGGTGCAGCAGGGGCAAAGAGCTGTTTACCCGGAGAACCTTAACACACTCATGTGTTTTCAAACATTTTTCGAATGTTTAAACTTGTAATCTTACCATTTACCGGAACAAATTGTGGATACAATGTAAAAAAAATCATTCTAGTTTTTAGAGATGATATAAGTTTAAGATAATTCTTTGTACTTAAAATGAGGGATACTCGGTAATATTTCTTAAACTGGAATGAAGTTTTTAGGTGAACCTACTGTACCAGAAGAGTGTGTGTGTGTGTGTGTGTGTGTGTGTGTGTGTGTGTGTGTGTGTGTGTGAGAGAGAGAGAGTTTTAACATTTTTGTATAACAACTGTGCCCCACAACACTTTCTAGTGCTAAGTAAAAAGTAATAGCAAAAGTAGGGAGAAATTAACAGGTACGTGCAAGGGAGAAAAGAGATCTTGAGCTGAGATGAGAGAGGAGAGAGTTGATGCATTGGAGACATACAAATAGAAGCTGCAAAGAAGCCTCCTTATCTAGAAACATACTTCGTGTAGCGTAAGGAATTTTATTGCTGGCAATTCACAGGAGAGTCAGTAAAATAAAATCCCAGACTAGCCGCAGGGACAACTGTTGGTGTGTTCCGAACACCAAATTCTGGCAGATGTCTTTTCTGCATATGCCACAAGAGATCGTTTGGCACAGCCCAGTGAATACAGAAGGGTAAAACGATTGGTAATACATGTCTGTGAAGGACAGAATTACTGCACCTATTCAGTATTTATGTTGGGCTGTAAATTCTAGAATTCACGCTAACTGACTCTCAAGGTTTCTTTCCACATAGCTCACATGGGAGAATTAATTTCCTGATACTGTTATTTCCATGGAAGATGTTTCAATGTCTCATTTAATTCCTGATAATATTGATGTTGCATTAACTTGTAGCTTTCTCCATTTAGGCACAACCCGTCCTCCACGAGAAGGAGAAGTGCCTGGTGTGGACTATAACTTTCTGACTGTGCAGGAGTTTCTGGACCTTGAGCAGAGTGGAACTCTTCTTGAAGTAGGAACATATGAAGGTATGGCATAGCGGGGAGCTGGTTCAGTAACATAAGCTGAAGGAGACACTTATATAGTCAATATAAAGGTGTGTAGGCCAGTGACTTTATCTGCTTCTTAGATTTTGTCTTCATTAAGGAAAACATGGTCTATTCTTAACTCTAGTTAGCTAACTCAGGATAAAATCCCAGTGAAGGCAAGGCAGTACATGGTTTTCACACAAATTAGCATGTCAAGTTAGGCTATGGGGGAAGTCTAGTTTTTAACTTGATCTGATAAATTGTGTGAAAACTACGAACTATGATAGGATTTTGTTTCCAGTTGGTTAACTTGCATTCACACACCTTTTATCGTAGCGAAGACAGTTCATTTTCTTTGCATTAGAGACCAACCCTAATACACTTACTTTGAAATGTAGAGAATTCCCACATCACTGTGATATTAAGTTTTTCTTCCTGCTTGTAGTTCAGTTACCTATCATACAAAATTACATTGGTAGCCATCCTCTTGTAGCATTTGAAGTGCTTGCCAAGCCACCCAATAGCATTTTCATCAGCACAATGAAGGGCCCTAAGGCCACCATGAAATCTAGTCACTTGACACTGGTCAACAACATGCACCATTGACTGACGAAGGTCAGAGTGACAAAGTGGGTCGTTGTGCAGACCCCATGTGTAGAGATTGATGAACAGATTCCAAACTGGCCAAGGAATATGTCCAAAGGTGACGTCGCAGGTCAAATCTCTGCAGTCAAACTGTTAGATCAGCGACAAGGAAACCATTCCAGATGTTTTAACTGGCCACTCATCGCGCCATAGGGTTGCTGCTGACAGATTTCAATCTGGCAGTTAAGGCCACAGTGGATGCTTTGACGTAAGTTGTGCTCTGGGGTGACTGAAAATGTCTGTGAACTGTAGGAGACCTGAACTGGCACATAGCTTTTCCATCAGTCTGGCTGTAGACTCTTTGCAATGAATGTGTGTATGGAGGGGGAGAGAGATGGCACCATGTTCTCAGAACTGGTAGCTATGGGATAGGAGTGGGGCACAGGGTGCCTGTGATGATACTCATGGTTGAGTTCAGTTTGATGTCAGCCAATTTAGCATGAGGCGAATGACCCCACACATGGGCACAGTATTTCTCTGAGGAATAGCACAGTGCCAGAGTTAGGGTACAAAGTATCTGTGCCTGCGCCCCATGTTGAGCTGGCTAATTTGCTGATTAGATTATTCCTGGTCCTGACTTTGCCAGCAGTCTTTTCTAGATGGTTGTGGAAAGTCAAAAAGAGGTCCAGTGTGACCCCAAGGTAAACCGGTTTTGTCTCATGTTTGTTATTTTCCTTTTGAGGAAGACACTTGCATTTTGGAGTTGGAAGACGCTTGAAACTGTCTTAGTCACAGTTGTTTGGAGGCGCAAACTGCTACAGTAGGCTGCCATCTTGGCCAGGTCGGTGTTCAAGATGTTCTCCAATTCGGTGAAAGAGCACAACGGGGCACTGCAGCAGATATCATCTGCATAGGTAGACTAGCGTGACTGAGTTAGTGGCAGGCCATTTGTGTACAGATTGAACAAGGGGAGCGCAAGCATGGAGCTTTGGGGTAAGCCATTGGGTTGAACAAATGCATAGAGAAGACAATCTCTGCTATATACCTGAAAATGCCTATCACAAAGTAGAAGTTCACAAGTAGACATTCAACCCATGCTAAGAAAGCTCTTGATAATTTTACCAGAAGGCCAGTGTGCCATACTGTATCGTAGGCCGCTGTCAGGTCTAAGAAAACATCTCCTGTCTTCAGGTTTTGTTGAAACCTGTTTTCTATATATGTAACAAGGGCTAGGACTTGATCTCATGTGCTTTGACCCTTCCAGAAGCCAGCTTGGTCGACACGGAGAGCTGTCTCCACTTCTGAGATATACACTGAAGGATAAGCTCCTCAGGACTTTGAAGACAATAGATAGCAGAGAGATTGGTCGGTAGCTTGCCACATTGTCTGGGTCCTTTCCCACACAATGGGGAAAAAAGGCGATTTTAAAAAGGCGATCACTTTTGACATCCTCCAGATCCTTGGCAGGTTACCCTCATTAACAACCTGTATCAGGAATTTGGATAGCCACTGACAGGCCATGGTTCCAAGGTGTTTCAGGAACTCTGGTGAAATATTGTTGTAGCCTGTCGCCATTCCAGGTTTGAAGTTGCTAAGTACAGTGTCTAATTCAGTGCTTGTGAGTGTTCCTATACACTAAGTGGATTACGTCATTGTGACTCTGCTGTTTTATGAGCTTATTCAGGGGAACTTTTGCAGTCTGAAGCAAGTGGCTAGCCATTTGGTTTGGGGAGACAGGAGGACAGGGCAGCACTGGTGGGTGTTGTGCCGATCCAAGTCGACGCAGAAGTTTCCATGATTTCTGGCAGGAATGGGTGAAATTCATATTCCCTGTTGTTTCCTCCCATCTTGCTTGTCTCGTAGCTTCTAAGGACTGTATTAAGTGGTCAGCAATAACTGGCTCTCCAGACTGTTTGTACCACTTCAATAGTTTTGAACATTTAGCATTTAAACAAGGAATTTAGACAGAGCGATAGCCTCATGAAATGGACACACACACAGCCTTGAAGGTGGCTCCACAGAAAAGGTTGTAGGCTTTGTTGATTGGGATGGAAAGCCAGGGGATGGTAACGATACTTCATTCTAGGGTTTCACTGAACAACTTCTAGTTAGGTTTCCTGAGAGTTCGTCTTTTCTAGAAGCTTCTAACAATGGGCAGGTGAAGGCCAACATGGACGCGTGATGGTCTATGTTGACTATGTGGAAAGTTGTCCAGGAGCACACTCGACGCAGGTTGGGGTGACAGTCTAGTTATGTCACCCAGCAGAGGTCAGGTGAGTAATCACGTGACCATCTAACTGAGTGAAATGTACCCTGTTGTTTTGGGTCATGGATGAAAATAAGGTCATCGTTTGATGACCACTCCACCAATCATTTACCGTCTGGTTCTGAGTAACCCCAGTCAGTATTGTGGCTGTTGAAATCGCTCATAGTGGTAGCCATGAGAACATGCTGTCCCTGAAAATAAAACCATATGAGAAAATGAAATACTAATGGAAGATGACCAGAAAAGTTTACACACCGCTGGCTCATTTTTCTAGTGTCCCCTAGCCTCGTTCCTCCTTTTGTTTTCTCTTAACCTCCCACTTGTGCATCCTTCATCATCCAGCTCTTTGTTTCAGTCTCTGCTCCTGTCCATTTAAAGACTTGTTCCTTTTCAGGATGGTTTTCTGGAATTGATTTTATTTCCTTTCTCCAAGGAGACCTCACCCTCTCTCCAGGTCCTTTGACCAGACAAAAATGCTGTGTGATTTGAGGTGCTCCCAGTCCCCTGGAGAGCATTATTTCCATAGGCTTGGTCCACTCTGAGTTCTGTCCCAATCTGATATGTGCTGTCATAAAGCCACTGATGCACCTTACCAAACGCTTGTTTCTCAGTTTCCTTCCCCTCTCATCTCCATTTATGTCTCTCTCGCCCATCAAGTTCTCCATCAGGAACATATCTGATCATGCTCCTGAGGCTGATTTTCTACAATGAGGAATGGTAGGGGAAGTTGTGTGGTTCCCATGATCTTGTGCTGACTTTCACTCCCAGAGTCCAGGGAGTTAACTTTTAGGAGATGCTAGCAGTTAGGGAGAAACACAAGTAGAATCTGGAAGGCTATGTGCTGTCTACAATATAAGCACGATTCAGTCAGAGAGAAATTCACAAATCAAAAACGATAGCCATTGTTTTGGCATGATGACCTAAGAATTGTGTGTAAATAACTGCTGTTTTCCAGCCATAAGTTAGTGTTCTAAACTCTGGGCCTGATTCTTATTTCCACTACGGTGCCTTTACACCCCTCTGGCCGCATAACAGGGCCTTGAAGGGGGTACGAGTTATATTTATACTTTCTTTAGTGCCCCTTTAGACTTATAGAGCCGTGTAAAGAGGCCTTGGTATAAATGAGATGCATGCCATTCTTTTTAGAGCAGTGCTTCATCACCTTACAACATCAATGAAGGTGATGCACCATCAAAGAAACAACAAGAGCAACAAGGAGATAAAACCACACTCAAGCTACATTGCCATCTGCTGGGCGGATCAACACTGCCAAATGGATCCTGACATAAGTAGGGAAGTGGTGAAGACATGCTTATTTTGCAGCCCTTAAGGAACTAATGCAAAATATGTGCAAAAGAAATCCGAAGTACGGCTAATTATCTGCTTAAAGTTGGCCCACGTCTTTTTTTTTTTGCATCTTTTTTGCTTCTTTATGATGTATAATAAAGTCTTGAATTTTTTTTAAACCCAATCTTTTTATACTCCTTTGTAGCGTCACCTTTAAACATTGCACCTGAATCTTCACCTACAGCTGCACCGGGCGAAATGATTGCAATGTCAAATCTTTATGGGTTTAGCATTGCATGACGTTACTAATTTTATAGTTTGGCTTCGCTCTTCCGCTGCTGTGAGTTGATTAGCATCACTGCTAATGTTCCAACAGCAAAACTACCCCGAAGTGAGCTTTTTTTCTTTTCTTGTGTCTAACTATAACACTCAATTAGTTTTCCTTGTCATGATGCTCAAAATAGATCAGCTGAACTGCTTCCCTATCGCATCACAGTCCTCTTTTGACTTTTCCACTTTGAAAGGGAAAATGAGTACCTGTCTCTAAGCTGGCTCTTGGGACAGTCTGGAAATTAGTTTTCAGTTAATGTTTAGTCAGCTGGGGCAGTTTAAATATGGCCATTTCACAGTACACATGTTTATATGTTAAACTGATAAAACATATATTATGTATATTTTAGATATTTTTTCCAGTTCAAAAGAATATTGCTGTTGATTTCATCATTTTCTGATGATACAGGGAAATTTAATATGGGTTAGTATAGTAGAGGCATGTGGAATTTTGGCATCTCATTTTCAGGAGTTTGAACAGCCACATCTCCCATTGATGTCAACTGGATTTTCTGGTGCTTGGCACATGTGAAAATCCATTGTACTCTCCAAAGGAAAATCCATGAGAATAAAGAAATAATTATGATGATAGAGGTGTGTGAATCTTGATACATACAATTCCACTGTAATATGCAATAAATAACAGTCCAGGGAATGATTTTTCCGACTTTGTGAGATTTGTTTACGGGTTTGTTGTTGTTATTGTTTGTTGTTAAACATACTTTACATTTGGTTTGACCAGTGTTGATCTTGATTATGATCCAGTCAGTGATGTAATTAAAAGTCAATGTTGTGATCATAGCAGATTCTGTTAAAAAAAAAAATAGAGAAGACAAAGTTAAACCCTTCTGATAACTGGGTTATTCATCCAGCTTTTCATTCTAAGTCAACTTTCTTCTTCCTTTACCTTTCCTCCTCTTTACCTACCCTACTCCTGATTTGTATATATTATCAGTGTGGAGGTTAGAATTCTCCTGAAGCTGCCACTAATGTCGTACTGTAAACTGGGTTCATAGAACTCATTTTCTGCTACTCCTGATGTAGCCATTTGGCTCGATCAACTTCAGGTGAAATTGTAGTTTCTGCTCTACACCAGCCATATGAAAGAAGAAGGTAAAACTCAACAAAAGTGAAAGTCTCATATATGTTTACTGGAGACCAACATAGCCATCACCTTCATAGAATCATAGAATATCAGGGTTGGAAGGGACTTCAGGAGGTTGTCTAGTCCAACCCCCTGCTCAAAGCAGGACCAATCCCCAACTAAATCAACCTTGATGCTCTTCGTCTTCGTCGTCTTAGAATAATAAGAATGTATTGCTCTAGATGGTTTTCAGAGAGGAAAAAAAGACTTGAGTTCTTGCCCTGGAGAGCTTATAATCTAATTAGACAACCTAAACATAATGGAAGGGGGAATGGTATGCAATGAAGAACCGTGTGATTGACGTTCAATTGGCATGTTAGCTCCATGATTTTGTTGGGTTTGATTAGCTAGCACTCCACTCTGGGCAGGGTTTACAGGACTTTTGGAAGAAGCACGCAAAGGTAGAAACATTCTAAATTAGTAAAAATGCAGTGCCTACTTGTGTTATGCATTTCCAGGTTATGTTTTGGTAGTTTCTCTGGTGATCTAATCGAAGTACAGTCTAGGAAGTATAGAGAGTGTTTTGACATTAGAAGATGAGTTTGCCTTTTGAAGGTTTATCAAGGCGTCTAGTGGTGTGTTTATTGCTGGATACCACTGCAAATCCCAATTTTACTTCTACATGCACATTACGCCTCTGCCCTGCTACATCTCAGAGGTCTTTATTTCAGAAATTGAAAAGAAACCATCGCCTCCCTCCCTCCCCTTTGCTAAGGTAGCACTTGGAAAGTTGACAGTGAGGGCAAGGCCAAAAGAAGCAGTGAAGCCTTGTGAAAATTGACATAATTTTAAAAGCTCTCTTGCACTTAGCTTATTGAGGGCAAGAATGGCTGGAAAGGAGGATTCTAAAACAGGCCACGGGAGTGATAAGAGGAAGGGTAACACACAGGATATTGACTCCATCGTGGATACTGTGGATTCTGCTTTAAAAAGAGAAAAGAACTGAAGGTGGAGCCACAGAAGGCTGGGAGATTGGACTGGATGCAGCCCCTTATGAGAGTGCTCTGTCGGTATAGATGTTAATAGTCAACTGATAATTGTCAGTCGATAGCACTCAAGAATGTGTAGCCTAGCTCCTGAGTTAAGACCAATATGGCTTGTGGTTGTGTACTGCAAATAGCTTCCTCTTTGAAGCAGAGTGGGTATGGCAGTTACTTCCAAATGGTTCAGGGGGCTGCTACCTTTTCCCCCAAGGGAGAGTGCTGCACCAGTCCATTTACATTCAGAATCTCCTCCAAAAGTGATGCCAAACCAAAACGTTCCAAAATCAGGAGATTTTAAGTAAGCGTTGGGTTCTTTCAATTTGCCTTCTTGTTTTGGTGGTTAACACAAACCAGGCTTTACTTTTAAAGCTTTTTCTCCTCGACATTATTTTTAATGAAAGCTGAGATTCTCCAGTAATCGTCTGACTTCAGGTTTCAGAGTAGCAGCCGTGTTAGTCTGTATCCGCAAAAAAAACAGGAGTACTTGTGGCACCTTAAAGACTAACAAATTTATTTTAGCATGAGCTTTCGTGAGCTAAAGCTCACTTCTTCGGATGCATAGAATGGAACACACAGACAGGAGATATTTATACATACAGAGAACATGAAAAGGTGGAAGTATGCATACCAACAGGCAGAGTCTAATCAATTGAGATGAGCTATCCTTAGCAGGAGGCAAAAAACTTTTTGAAGTGATAATTAAGATGGCCCATAGAAGGTGTGAGGAGAACTTAACATAGGGAAATAGATTCAATTGGTGTAATGACCCAACCATTCCCAGTCTTTATTTAGACCACAGTTAATGGTATCTAGTTTGCATATTAATTCAAGTTCAGCAGTCTCTCTTTGGAGTCTGTTTTTGAAGTTTTTTTGTTGCAAAATTGCCACCTTCAAGTCTGTCACTGAGTGGTTAGAAAGGTTGAAGTGTTCTCCCACTGGTTTTTGAATGTTATGATTCCTGATGTCAGATTTGTGTCCATTTATTCTTTTGCGTAGAGACTGTCCGGTTTGGCCAATGTACATGGCAGAGGGGCATTGCTGGCACATGATGGCATATATCACGTTGGTAGATGTGCAGGTGTACGAGCCCCTGATGGTGTGTCTGATGTGATTAGGTCCTGTGATGGTGTCACTTGAATGGATATGTGGACAGAGCTGGCATCGGGCTTTATTGCAAGGATAGGTTCCTGGGTTAGTGTTTATGTTGTATGGTGTGCGGTTGCTGGTGAGTATTTGCTTCAGGTTGGGAGGACTTCAGGTGCTGGACCTGGAAGTAAAACATCCAATACCATCAGATGCACTTTAAAATGGCAAGAGTTAGTAGCACTGCTCTGACACGGGGAGATTCTATAGTGTGTGCATGCTGGGTGGAATGGTGATCCAATGTGATCACCCTATGGTGATACATTCAGAAAGGAAAAATCCATTTAGAGCAGACGTGGACAAACTATGGCCCACGGGCCACATCTGGCCTGCGGGACGTCCTGCCCGGCCCCTGAGCTCCCAGCCGGGGAGCCTAGTCCCCGGCCCTCCCCTGCAGCCACGCAGGCCGCACTCTGACCCACCGCTCCCACTGGGCAGCATGGGGAGTGCAGTTGGCTCTGGCCAGGTGTCGCGGCTGCGAGCTCCTGCTGCTGGTAAGGGATCCGGGGGTGTGTGTGAGCGTTGGGTAAGGGAGCGGGGAGTCCTGGGGGGCAGTCAGGGAGGAGGGGGCAGTTGGTTGGGGCAGAGGTTCTGGGGGGACGGTCAGGGCATGGGGAACAGGGAGGGTTGGGAGTAGGAGTCCTGGGGGTCCTGTCAGGAGGTGGGGATGTGGATAGGAGTCAGGAGGGCAGTCAGGGAGCAGGGGGGATTGGATAGGAGGTGGGTCCCAGGGGGGTGGTTAGGGGACAAGGAGCAGGGTGTGTGTGAATGGGTCAGGGGTTCTGAGGGGAGAAGTCAGGGGGCGGGAAGTGGGTGACTGCCAAGTGTCACTGTGGTGTTATGCGGCTTCATTAATGAATGCTTGTAAAGCACTTAGTGATCCTCAGCTGAAAAAGTGCTGTAATGTGTAATATGTGAAGGGTTGTTAAATTATAGAGCATTATTGTCAAGGCATCATCCTTCATTCTCGAGACGGGTGTTGTGAGAGTGCCAAGAAAAGTAATAAGTAATCCGCATTAGTTTCATCACTTAAAGTAATGGGTGACTTATTAGCATATATAATATTAAACTGGCTACTTTAGACAGGGACCCTGATTACAAGTACTTAATGACTGTAATCAGCTACCTTAACGGTCCAGCTAGAATAGCAGCAAAAGTCCCAGGATGCATTCAGAAACCACCACTTGAATTCCAAGAAACTTCCATTTTACCTAATATTTCTGATGTGTTTGTTCTGCATATTTCTGTCCACTGGCCCTCCTCCTCCATCTGTTTCTATAGAACAGCTGCTTTTTTTTGTTCTAGTTTCTTTGTTGATTTGCATTCTGTGGGTCTCGCCAACTTTGTACAGCCCCGAAATGAGTGCGGTGGCCATGGTATGCAAAACATGAAGAGAAAGATCAGAAGACTGGGGTGGCAGATGCTGTGGATGCACATGTAGCGGAACAAACATGTTCCGCTTAATAAGATAAGATCCGCTTATTAACGTCTCCGTACTACGGATTGACTCAATAAATCATAATGGCTCCTTTAGAGCACTACAGTGTATCATGTCAAAGATCCACTTATTAACATCTACATATTGTGGAAAGATTCCCCCCCCCCTTGACTTCATGCTTTTCTTTTCCTTTTCTCTGGTAAAAAGAAGAGTGTAGTTAGTTGCATTCTAAAATGGGACATAAATTCCTGTTTTTCTCAATATATAGGTAGACAAGTGGTGTGAAATTTCATAGAAGGTTAATTTTTATGCCCTTTGAATTTTCTATGGATTTTTTGTATGGTTCATACATTTTTAATAGGCTATCTTTGGCTCTGGCTAAACTTTTTTCTCGGTAGCACTACTCTTCATTGTGGACAGCTATCTCTTAAAATCATTGCCTGTTGACCCAAAACTTGGTAGCCAAGTTGATCCTGAGGATTTCTAGCACAAAGGACAGAGGGGTTTTGTTCTTTTTTTTGAGGGGGCGCTTGAATGTTAGATTTAGGGTTATTTTTAGCTGTTATGGACACAGTATGTGCTATGCACACAAGCCTGATCAATGGAGGTTGGGAATACGGGAGCGGTTGATGATAGGAGCTGGACACGCTCAAGCCTCATTGACGGGTGCTGAACACACATGAAATATTATCAATTGTGAGCTAGGCTTTCTGGCACATTTTATCTTGCAGCAAGGAAGGACTCACATGTGGCTACTTACAGACAAAATATTTTCTGCTGCAGCTGTACTTCTGTGTTTCAGAGGTCTGGCCCCTACCTCCACCTCATCCAACTCCCAGCTTACACTGAAGCATTCAAAGAACCTGTATGAAATAATACACAAAAATTTTGTTATGAAGCCATTAGGGTTGCTATGCACACAACATACCTGACACCTAGCCATAAGAGCAAGGAAGTGAAAGGGCAAGCCACCTAACAGTGCATACCTTCGATGCTTCCGTCTGTGCGAGCATGCTCCTTACCCCTTTCCACTACAACAACCACATACTACAGCCCATGCACTCTGGCCTCCTAGACACCAGCCTTCCACCCCCGTCAGAACCGCCTTGTGTACACAATCCTTCTCCAAACTACCCTCGTCCAACATAACCACCTAGCGCACCAAACACGCATGACCATGTTAGGGAAATGATAATCTGGTACGGGGTTATGTGCGAAAAGGCTCAGCGGTAAGGCTGAGATGAATAGTCTGTGTTGTATGGTCGTTGTCATGCTAAGGGAAGTGTGTGTGGCGGGAGTAGTAGAACATATGTGCTGTTCCTTGCTTTTTGTGGGTTCACGTTAGCTAGAGCATATGGTGTGTATAGCAATTCACAGCACTTTTGGGTGTGTATTTATATATACCTATATGTATGCACCTGTGTTTGTATATACATACCAGATTGTGTGTGTACAACAGATACTCCAATGTGATGTTAACATTAATGGTCCCTGCCTGACTTCAGGAAAGTCACAGCCTGTGGAGCCAAGGCATCCCTGCTTGCCTGTTACGGTCAGACTCTTCCTGTCCCCCTCCTTCCCCCAACAAACTGTGCTGCAATGCTAAAGGATAACTGGGGAAGTGGGTTTTCGTTCTGTGAATATCTTTGTTTAATTTATTGTGTGCATTAAATCTGTTTGTATGCAGCTATATACAGATTGAACAATAGCCAGGTGGTTGGAGTGATAGCTAATGATTTTCTGTTAGCTGTCGTTCACCGTAATGGTGATGATTTTGATACATCCACATGGTAGAAAACGATTTTGAACTAATTTATTATGTCTAGGTTTTTCATGGAGCCTAAGGGAGTTCGGTGTCCATATCCCCGTATTCATTAAGCCCAAATGAAGATCCCAGCCTATTTGGCCAATGAGATCATAATGCAAGATTCTTGGTTGTTACCCAAGAATTTAAGCCATAAATTAAAATATGTCTATTGTAACATTTTGGCTAATTCCCAACAAAACATCCAGACTGATCTCTCAGCTAGCCCATTTTGAACCACCTCAAGAGAATCAGAAATATAAAGGAGATTTGATTTACATACATTGTAATTTAATTTCTCAGTGCTCTCTTTCATTGCCGACTGCAAAACCATGCTGTGCTTTGCTTCCCGTTCCAGATGCTACATCCCTGGCCGCCTCTTGGTTGCCTGGATACTCTGAGTTTCCTCAAGGCAATTGCTAATCAATGTGGGTTGCAGTTAGGTGATTCCTGCAGACAGCAGCCAGATCTGACATCTAAAAGTAGAAATCCGTAGCCAAATACAGTCTGGGAAGTGAACAGCTAAAACACTGTAACCCTATCTCCACTTCCAGGAATCAATTCGTCTCGTGCTAATCAGACACAAGCACTCTCATTGGATTAGATGAACAGAGGCACTTTTAGTAAAATTTAAGGGTCAATCATTTTCTGGAGAGCGGACAAAAGAGGCACGGCTCAAAAAACAAATTACATTAATAATTACATTTTGATTCTGCATGTCAAGACCTTGCTTAATTTTTGTATTTATCTAATTTCTTCCTCAGAATGCCATTTTGAATTAATATAGAATGCAACAGAGACTGCTTTTTAAGACATAAGCCATTAGTAGAAACATTGTCAAAGCACAATATTGGAGCTTTGAAGATAGTATGTGTCCTCTGAAGTGTTAGCTCCTCAGTGCAAAGAGAAGGCTTTTCTGTTATCATTGCAAAATTATGCTTTGCTATAGGAGTCAGTGAATTCAGAACTACAGACATAATTTTCAGAGGTGCCAGGGGCACTGCAGATCTCCTAATGATTTCTGTAGGAGCACAGCACCTCTGAAAGTCGGGCCATCACTACTGTATGTTATTTGTAAAATGCTTTAGGATCCTCTGGGATAATGGGTGTTGTGTGCTGTAAAGGTAAGATGTTGTTAATAATTAGAGCCGAGTGAACGATTCAGTACTAATTATATTTGTTATGAATTTAGCCCCTTTTGGTTCATAAATTTCTCACAGACCAATGCTAAGTTGCCTTTTCAAGTATACATTCTTCACGTTTATTAGCAGGATACGTGAAACAAATAATTTCCAGCTTATGGGTGGTTCATAAACTCTTTGCTTTGACTGTTCACTGTTTGTTATTCATGGTGTGTGGCTGGGTTGCTAAGACAGAGGGTGGTGTTGGTTGACTGAAATAATTGATATAGAAGTTGAAAAAAACAACAAATAGCAAATACTCAAAATTCCAATAGAAATTTCTGAATGGATGATCATTTGTACTAAGCTTTTTCAGGCTTTCAAGACTGACTTCCTTATGGTAGTCCAAATACTCATTAATAGGAAGCGATGCGACTTTTCATCCAAAGAACAGCAAACCAAACAGGAGTATTTTAAAGTTTGATCATGAAATGAGGGATATTTTAAAAACTATTCAACCAGCTCTGAAAAATATACACAGTAAGAAGAATTTTAAAAAGAGGAATCTCAGAGGATCAGAGAAAGTACTTGATATAGATTCAAATATTTTTTTTAAGAAATGTGAGACCTGTGAGCAGATATGAGAGAGCTACATTCAGTATTGACATGTTGGTTTTTTGCATTGGTCAAAATCAAGGCCAAACTGCTGCTAATTACAGTCAGTGACAAAAGGCAATGTTTGTTTTGGGTTGTTGCTTGATTGTGTTGGAAGTTAAATGGTGGCAGCCCAGCTTCAACATTTACACACTTTCAGGAGATGACAATTATACCAAATGTTGCTGGTTTTGTTTGAAAAGGGAAAACCTGGCAGATGCCACAAAATAGCTTCCTGCCCCCACAAATCAGCTGGTGTCTTCCTCTCAGCCTTCCTGCCTAATGGTGCAGAGAGAACCCTTTCATTGACTGCACGTCTCCCCGTCTGCTTCTGTACCCACAAGTCTGGAAGCTCTAGATGCCATTTCCTGTGGAGTACATGTGTGGGAGCAAACGTGAGTTTTAGTTACAGCATCCATTATTAAAGCGCCAAAGGCTGTACCAGGAGCCCTGGAGCCCATTCATGCTCCAAACGCCCAGTGCTCTGTTGCAGCACCTTCCAAATGAACTGAGCAGCATAGAGAAATATACTCATTTGAATGCAGCGAACACGAATTTTAGACGCACAAGAACATTTCCATTGAGTCTAGTCATCTCCAGTTGATGTCCTGGGAGCCAGGCTGTGGTATGGCATTTCCACAGTTTGAGATTTTTATTCCTGATGAGTTTTTTATCTTCAAGGTGCCCTGGCAAAACACAAAAAAGGAATCAGTTCCTACCCCAAGGACCACCCATTTTAAGTTAAACAGACAGTCTAAATATATTGCCACACTGAAATACATATGAACCTCACAATTACAAACACCTCCCGTAATGCAGGTTGTTCGTGACTCTGAAATGTTCGTACTTCTGAACAAGATATTATGGTGGTTCTTTCAAGTTTACAACTGAACATGGACTTAATACAGCTTTGAAACTTTACTATGAAGAAGAAAAATGCTGCTATACCTTTTTTTTTAGTAGTTTGTGTTTAATACAGTGCTGTACTGTATTTGCTGATTTTTTTATTTGGGGGAGGAGGGGCGACTCCGTTGCTGCCTGACTGTGTACTTCTAGTTCCAGATGAGGTGTGTGGTTGGCTGGTCAATTCGTAAATCTGGTGTTTGGAACTCTGAGGTTCTACTGTGCGGACATTGAAACGTATAGCTTGAAAAATATGAGTAGATGAGTAATTTGGGTAATTGGAAGTAAGAGGGGAATTAAAGATGTTTTTAGGGAAGTTTGGGGATATTCTCCCTTGGGGGAAAAAACAAATGTGTTGATTCAATATGATATATTCCAAAAGCAAAAAATAATTAAAAAAATACTGACCAAGTGACTAGTGACTTCGGTTGTCAAACTTGAGACATTTTTGCCTGATATTTTTTAGAAAGTGATTGCCACTACTCATATTTTTATGAGCACTCTCTCTAAATCCAGTGGTTCTCAATCTAATTACCATTGTGAGCCACACAAGCAGCTCTCTGTGTTATGTGGCCGCATCCAAACCATATATATACACACTACCTGTCTGGCCCTGAGGATGTCACATGGGCTGCACCTGTGTGCTGGTTGGGCCGCAGGTTGAGAACCATTGGTCTAAATTATTACTGGAAGAGATGAGAGGGGGATGAACTCATCAGAGGCAGGGAGAAATCATCCTAGCCTTTCCTTGAATTTGGTGGTGGAATTTTAACAAAGGGGTCCCCAAGAGACCTCTTCAGCACATCTGTGTTACATACTTACCAAGATTATCAAAATTCTGTCCCCATTACACACCTATATTCCCTTTGTCTAAAACTTTATATGTGTTACATATTTGTAGGTCTAACCGCTTACAAAATCTCTGAAATAAATGCTGGACAAAGTATCTGTGTTCAGTGCCACACATAGAAGCTGAATTGCTACCGATGTATTTTATACATTCGTTGATCTTTGTAATCACCTGTTAGTATCCTTGTAAAGTACACAGAGCATAAAAAAGAAATAACCAAATAATATTGAATCTCTGGAGAAGTACAGAATAGAGTAGGATAGATTATCTTCTCTTCCTACCTCTTTTATGTTCCCCCTCCTTTTTCTCTCACATTACTCCTCCTCCTCCTCCATAAAATATTCTTGCAGCAGATAGAACGTAAGAATCATTTCTCTAGCAGAGACTGCACCTGCTGTAAGATTCGACATCCCCATTAGGGGCTCTTTCCAGAGGAAGTCATTTCCTTCTCCCTATAAATTATGCATCTGTGTACATTTAAGATTCTGAAATGAAGAATAAAACAGAAAGGTAATGCTGAACATTGCACTGCTCTACGGAGTTGACTCCTTGATCCTTTATAGACACTTGAATGGTGCTTACCAAGAATGAAGCTCATAGCGTTTCTACATCGCTAAATGCTCTGAGAAGGGAGTCCCTCTGATTTCCAGAAACCGTGAATTTTGAATCCTAGTCCTTGTACTCTCAGACGGCAGTGCGATGGGTAAGATCTTTGTGCGGGGTAAGCCGGGAAGGCAAACTGGGATTTGCTTAGCAGCAGAAGCTAGCCTTCCTTTCGCAGGCCCTCCCCGATGAACTCAGCTGATCCTTTCTCCTGGTTGGACTCTTTCTCACTCCCTGTTGCCCCAGTCTATCCCCATGCCCGTCACAGGGCCCACAGGTGTTTGCCTGGTTTTTCACTCTCCTTCCTGCACACAACCCTCCGACTGCTCGGGCATGATTCCTGTCTTAATTCACTCCGAAGGCCAATGGAAATAGAGCTTCAGGGATGGACTAAAGTAGAAGCTTGAAAGGAGAAGATTGATTCAACCACTCAAATGACCGTTCAGATAAATGTTATGTTTTATGAATTAAAATTCATAATGTATGTGATTTCCACATCAAGCTCTAGTGAGCTGTAACTGGGCGTTGTAAAATAACTGCCTGTTCTACTGCAAACCTAGGGATTACTGCTTTTTAGCTGTGCGTACAGCGGGTTTGTCTACATCTGTGTGTAACTCATTAATTTTAAACACGTACAACACATTCTCCTATAGGCAGGCGTTTGTGTGTTTGTTTGTAATATATATGGCATATATACAGTACATGATGGTTTGGTGTGGTATTCAGGTTTCATGTGTATTTATTTGGGATAATCTGCATTTTCTGTGTATATGTATATACACACACACATTGTGTACTCTGAATGTCTCCATGTATTAGAGGGAGAGAATATACAGTATATAGAATGGTATGGTGCACTAAAAAGGTTTTATCAGCAAGGTTTGGATTCTGATAAAACTTTTATGCCAAATCATTCTCTTGTTATTTCTTTACATGTAATCTAGTTAGCTGAAGATATAAAGCATAATGTAATCAAATTTACCTGTGTGTTTTCAGAGTAGAATTTTGAAAAGAATTATGGCTGATATAAATCATGTGCATATATAAACATGGGGGTGGAGAGGTAGAAATGTATTTTTGAAACTGCTTTGGGATCCCTGAGAATAAAAGGCTGTATTTAAATGGACAATATTTTAAGTCCATTTCTGTGGCCCAAGGGCAGAAATTAAAATATGTAAGAATTGTTGAAACTGGTATGGATAACTGATATTTTAAATATAGATTTGTTTGCTTATAATCACAAGTAATATAAACTGTATTCTGAATATCACAAACTTACTTATATCATAGATTCTTTGGGACTGTCTTTTTGCTCTGTGTTCATACAGCGGCTAGCGCAATGGGGTCTAAATGACGGGGGTTCATAAGTGCTACTGCAAAGTGAAGTAGAATGGAAATGCTGAAATATTTAATTGTGAAGATTGCTATCCAGGCTAGAATGAGCCTGCCATAAAATGGGATTTTACCGAAAGGATCAAAATTGTCCCTGGGAGCTGCATGTGGGTATAAGCAAGGCAAGGGTGATATTTGCCCCTAAGAGTCTTGCTTTAAAGATTTGGCTAGTTCACTTCTACCCTAACAGACCCCAACAGCTGAAGTTTCTCTTTGAAGAAAGCAGGTGGCACTTGGTGTTTTCCTTTGACAAAGTGTTCCTTTAGAGAGAGATTACTTTTCAAAAATGCAACAGCCACCCAAAAGAACTCTTCTATTAAAGCAGGTCATCCCAGCTTTTCATCACTTATCTGGTGATAGCAGTAATGAATTTTTTATTTTCTGCAGGGCTCACTCTAAATCTGACACAGCATTGTGTGGTGCATACATATAAAAAGGCCACTAATTGAAATTCAAATGTAATGAGATGAAGTTTTGCTATTCACCACAGCTGCCTTTGTTTTAGTCCTTGTACGCTCGGTGCACCTAAACAATGCAACCCTCGCTTCTACTTTTAAATTCAACATGAATAAATTAAAAGGAAATAAATCTTCCTAGTCTATTCTAGAAGTGAAATATAGTTTGAAAAACAAGAACCTTTTTTTTTTTGTCTTTTGCGGGGAGAAAGAGGTTTTGCTGGAATAAGAAGAAGAATAAAAAAATCTTGCTGCTTAAAATCTATTTTTTTGAACATGCAAATGTGTTTCTATTGCCTAGGTAACTATTATGGAACACCCAAGCCTCCCAGCCAACCCGTCAGTGGGAAAGTGATTACCACTGATGCTTTGCAAAACCTTCAGTCCAACTTCAAGCAGTCGACTCCAAAACGAACCAAGTCTTATAATGATATGCAAAATGCTGGCATAGTGCATACGGAGAATGAGGATGAGGATGACGTCCCTGAAATGAACAGTAGCTTTACAGGTAAAGCAAAAAATATTCTTGTCCATATTATAGGACGCGTTGCATTTCCCCCTGCCTCTCAATAGGAGCCCTCCAATGCTGCCCGTTCTGGATTGAACCACATTGTAATCTGGGTTAGAAGTATTTCTACTGGCTTCTCTTAACAACACATTTCCCCTAGCTCACAGAATAGTTTAAAAATGACATGGAATAACCTAGATGTGTATCTGTTTCCCATACAAAATTATATAGCCCTTGATTCCGTTCCGTCCCCCCACTTAACCTATCACTATACTCAACATAGCTAATTTGCTAAATGAAGGAGCGTTATGGTTAACATAAAGTATTTCTTTTTTGAGAGTTCAGTGTAGAATTATGCCATAGACTCATAGACTTTATCTGTGAAGGCCACATAAAATGAAGATAGATTAGAGAATTCTAAGAAAATTCATTGAATCTTTTCTCTTTTGATATCTTATGTTAATGACGGTCAGAGTCCGATTAAACAGCACAGAGAGAAGTTGTGTATTTTCTTCAGAACCTCATGTAGTCACTTTGTTTTACAGTCTTACATAATCATAGATGCCTCTGAAATGGGAAGTAGCTTGGATTTCTGAGTAGACATCTCTTGCTGTGTAGAATAATTGAGAATTTCTCCGCTATTGTACAGGATGGGGCACATTTGTCATTTGAGGTACATTCATGTTCCTTTAAATAGTGTCTCCTGAATTCAGTGGGCCAGATTTTACTCTCAATTGCATTAGGGTAGATCTAGATGACTCCATCAATTCCAAACGAGCTGGAGCCCACCTGACAGGAGTGTGTGTTCAGAATGATTGGACAGCACCTAGTGGAAAGTAAAAGAAATGATTTTAAATCCTTATAAGCATCACACTAGTCATTTTGCTCTTGGAGAGGTTGAAGCTGGTTCGTAAAAAGACGTGATGTAGTATTGGAGAGCATGTAAACATTCGGAACCTTTTCCTGTGGACTATAAAAAGCAGCTGCTGTTGCAAACGTTTTAATGAAAATCTGAAACTCTTTGTCCTCTTGAAATATTTTGAACAACGTTTAGGAAGCCAAATCTGCGTAGATCTTCACTTCCACCTGTGACTTTTCCCTCTGCCGTTTTCGCTTGATTTTCAGCCAGGCTGGAAAAAGTCAAGGCAGTGTTCGTTACCACTGACACTTCTAACCATTGTAACCTGGGCTCTGTGGAGCAAGTTGCATACGTTTGAAACAAATTGTTCCCTCTTCACTTTTTTTCTTTTAATTGTTGGCCACATATTTCTTACCTACACCAAGGGCTCCTCAAGTTTACAGTTTACTCCTTCTTCTGTTCCCTGTGGTACATCCTCCAGCAGGCTGGGGCTGGCCCGCAAAGGGGCAATGAGATGTGAAAGCATCTGAAGCATCAAAGATCAGCCACAGCTGGAGATGGGATACTGGTTGGGGTGGACCAGTGCTCTGAGATGGTACAGATAATCCTCTGTTTGAGATGTCTGGCAGATGTGTCTTGCTCACATGCTCAGGGCCTAGCTGATCACCAGATTTAGGGTCAGGAAGGAATTTTGCCCCAAGTGAGATTGGCAGGGACTCTGGTTTTGTTCTGCCTTTCTCTGCAGGCGGGGCATGGATCGCCTAGGCATATCTCACCTTATCGATTCCCTCTAGTCGCCAGCACCCCAGGGTCTCCAGTCCTCTGCCTGTGGCACCCAAGAGTTTAGTCTCTCCCGAGGACTAAAATCCATTAATTTTACTGAAGTCACTGGGCTCAACATGAGGGTATTTGCGTGAAATTTGGTGGCTTGTGAAATGCAGGAGGTCAGACTACATGATATAACAGTCCCTTGTAGCCTTAAACTGCATGAAACTATGGTGCTGCCCCTCTGGCCAAGAGAACCAGGAGCATTGTGCGAAAGCTGTCCCCTACCAGAGGCTGACCACCCCGCTGCTCGCTGCTGGCAGGCTCAGAGCAAGAGACTAAATGACTCTGTCTAGATTCCACTGAGGTCAATGGGAACTGGCTCAAACCCTTAGCATTTAAACCCTGGTCCGGTATCTTGGTAGCCCAGAACTTTCAAGTAGCGTCCTTGTGATTTATATAGGGCTTCATACCTCTTCAGCCACTGTTCACGTGTTAATTACTCCTCACAATGCTCTTGTGAGGCGTGGAAGCAGTGAATGGGGTTATTCCCATTTTCACAACCAGGAAACTTGAAGCAGAGAGAAGTCAGTTGCCTCATTTCAGAGATGGTTGCGCTCCATGTGCAGTGCAAGCGCTCAGTATATCTGAAAATCAGGCCTGAAATGATTGGCACAGGATTATGTAGCAGGTTGGTGAAATAGCCGACTAGAACTCAGAAGCCCTTGGCTCACATTCCTCTGCTTAATCAACACCACCACCTAGTTTCTTTCCAAACTATGGGCAAGATTCTCAGTTGGTGTCAATTGTCCTAGAGCCTGTTATTTCAGAGGAGCTGTGCTGTTGATTTCCACCAGCTGAAGATCTGGCTCTAATGGCCAGATTTTCAAAGTTACTTAGGTAATGAACCATGTTCGTGGTAGGATTTTCAAAAGCTGTGGACCTAACTCTCATTGGTGTTAGCACTTAGGGACCAGATTTTCAAAAGTATGTAAGTCCTTCTGCCAGTGCAGCACATTCTATTTACCACTGCAAGTTCCTTCCATGTGTAGAAGCCTGGTTGTTGGGTCTGCTGAAACATTTGCACTTGCAGATAGATATCTATGGGAGAACATGCCACTTTCTGTATGAGATAGCAAGAGGTAGTCACTGGAGAGATGCCTATGACCATTCTTTCCTTGATCTTTATTCAGCCTAATGTTGCATTTTAAAGCTTAGTCAGCACCCACAGCATTACTGGAATAGATCAGAAACAGAGAAGCCAACTGAGATCTTTACAGTTGCTCTTCTTTCAGAAACACAGAAGTTAACTGAGGGTTTATAAATGCTGCTGCACTTTCTTTTCATTGTTTTCTTTTTGTTTTTAAGAGCATCCAAAGAAAGTAGCTGTCAGCATAATCAGAAATTGTAGCATTGACACATAGAACAGGAGGTTTTGCTGCTGTTTTCACTCTATCCGTGTTGTTGGATTGGGTCCTGATCCCACTCTCACCACTGCACATCATGAGTCACTTGGTTGAAGTCACTGGAGTTAAACCTGTGTGAAAGGCGTTTCAGACCCATCCTCCACTCCGGCCCGTAGACATTTCCTGTGCATTTGTACATACATTGTATTGAAATTGCCAGTTGTTATTCTCTTGTCCTGTGTCTACTTGTGAGCTTCTTGGAGCAGGGGCCATCCTTCTTAAGTGTTTGGAAAGCACATGTAGTGGGCACTAGAGCAAATGAACAGGAACAATAGTACTGGGGCAGACTACAGCCCTGGAAAGAGCAAGCCTTATGGAGGAGGATTCTTTGATCCATGCCCTCCTTGACCAAGAATCCTAAAATGTGGCAGAAGTCTCCAGACATTCCTTTCCCTTAATTCTCTCTCCACTAAAGGGGCTTTCTCTTGGGCCTGGTTTGCATGAAATATTCCCCAAATCAACTGTCTATGACTATTAAACACAAGATTAATTAAAAACAGGGAAGAAAGTTCAGATTAACAAAACAAGTGATATTCGCAATTAATAACTATTATTATTTATATGTCAGTAACATCTGGGAGCCCCAGTGACGCAGGGGTGCTGGAACAATTTTTATAGTGGGGGTGCTGAATCATTTAACACAGAACAAAAAGACCCCAAGGAGCTTACAGTACATCAGGCTTGGCATTTGACAGACTCGTCCGGCTAGGTACACAGGCTTCCTTGTAATGGACAGGAGTTTTATGGCCTGTCAGGGGAGTTCTATGGCCCATGTTATGTAGGGGATTAGACTAGATGCTCACAATGGTCCCTTCTGGTCAAAGGGCAAAGCTACACTTAAAACACTGCATTGGTTCTGCTGCACCGCTATAGTGTGTCAGTGAAGATGCTCTTTGCTGATGGGAGAGAGCTCTCCTATCAGCATAGTTAATCTGGCCGTAACTATGTTGACGGGGAAAATTTCTCCTGCTACACTGAGGGTTGGGTCAGTGTAATTACATCACTCAGGGGCATGGATTTTTCACACCCCTGAGCGACATAGTTATAGCAATGTAAGTCTGTAGTATAGACCCGATCTTAGAATCTATGACTCTATAATGGCTTTCTTCGGAAAAGCATCTGTTCTCTCTGATCTCCTTGGTCAACTTCTCAGCCTGTTAGCCAGGCAGTGTCTCAGAGGTGCATCCTCTTGTATCTGTTTTTTTCCTTAGTCCTGTTGATTCTCTGAGTCTCTTTCCCAGCCCATTAAGTCCCTTTGATATGTCTGGCTCCTCCTTTTACGAGGCACCTCCTCTTCCCTACTCCTCCCAGGTGAAGCTCCCAGATATTTTTCAGGATTGTTTGTTCCATGTTTGCTTCTTACCACCCCCAAAAGTTCATAGAACATAGAATATCAGGGGGACCTCAAGAGGTCATCTAATCCAGGAGTTCTCAGACTTCTGTACTGCTGATCCCTTTCACATACCAACCCTCTGAGTGCAACACCCCCCCCCCCTTATACATTAAAAACACTCTTTTATATATTTAACACCTTTATAAATGCTGGAGGGAAGGCGAGCTTTGGGGTGGAGGCTGACAGCTCGCGAGCCCCCCATGTAATAACCACGTGACCCCCCAGTTTGAGAACCCCTGATCTAGTCCAACCCTTTGCTCAAAGCAGGACCAATCCCCAAATGGTCCCCTCAAGGATTGAACTCATAACCCTGAGTTTAGTAGCCAGTGCTCAAACCACTGAGCTATCCTTTTGAAGGTAAAGCTCCCTGCGGTTTGGAACCCTTATCCCAGCTCCGCACCCCTTTTGCAAAACTCCCTACTGCTGAATATAAATCCTCACATCTCGTGACATTACAACTCCCACCCCATCCCACCATAACAAGACTTCTTGTTGGGAAAAGGCCATTCTGAGATCTAATTAATCTCCTTTCTAATGGGAACTGGCCCTGACTAGAACAGTTTAACTATGAAACTAACACACTGTTTTGCCTTTTACGGAGACAGGAGATATATATTCACTATAATTCCCTCTGACTAGTGTTTTCTACTCTGCGAATTAATGAAAGATACAAATAATCTGTCATCGTGAGATCAGACTTGGGCCCCTTGTCTCCACCAAATGAGCACAAAATCTGGATAGACGAGCATTGGCCCACCCAGGTCAAAAGACTTTTTCATGCTTATTTCATGCCAGGGATAATTCTGCTAACCATATTAAAATTTCCCTGTTCTGCAGAGGGTCTGTCTTAGACTTGTGTTTTCAAGCTTTGGCATGTTTACACTAATGATCTGGAGGGGGATGAATCATATTTTAGTTTCTTAATCTTGCCAAACTCTATTTTAAAATATTTGAAGGAGCTAATGCAGGAAGCAGACAGTGAGGGCGTTGAACTAATCTTGGTCATAGTTTTATTTTCCTGGTTTAGAAAATGTTATATCAGTGCCTTTCACGTTCACAGAAACAGCAGGCAGGGGTCCACCATGGCAAGGACTTGGGTTTTTAAGTGTCCAGTAGCTCTGGTTTTGGAAGACGGTTGTGGATTTCCACCTCCCTTCAAGAAGCAAAGCTCCCTTGCGGAGTTGTCCCTAGGGGACGGTGAATCGGGGCAATTGCTCCAGGCCCCGCACTTTGGGGGCCCCGTGGGTTGGCACGATTGGCCAGTGCTGCATGGGTGGCAGGTGAACCGCTCCCTGGGGGAGGCTACCCCCAGCCCTGCCCCTTCCACCCGTGGGAGAGTGCACCCAGCCCCAGGAAGGTGGGCGGCATGGCCCCAGCCCCCTGGAGCCCAGCAGCCCTGCCAAAGCAGGGCCCAGGAGGGGGGAGCATTGTTGTCGGGGCCGCGCCTGGCTATTTGGGGAGGCACCACCTCCACTGGCCTCCTCTACCCGCCCCTGGCGTTGTCGGTCCCAGAAATGATGTCACTTCTGTCCTGGGCCCCGCATCCCCCTAGGGACAGCTCTGCTCCCTTTACTAAGCTATGTCGACACTTCGCAGCCTATAGCGGCACAGCTTCAGGGCTGCTGCTGCACCACTGTAGTGCTTCGGTATAGACCGGTGGTTCTCACCCCGCAGGCTGCTTATGGACCAATCAGCACACAGCTGCAGCCCATGTGACATCCTCGGGGCTATACAGGTAGTATATATATTGTTTCCATGCGGCCACATAACACACACAGAGATGCATATGCAGCCTACTGTGGTAAATAGGTTGAGAACTACTGGTATAGACACTCACTACAACAACAGGAGGGGTTCTCCTGTCGCTGTAGTAAATCCAGCTTCCCGAGAGGCAGTAACTAGGTCAACGGTTGACCTAGCCCTGTCTACATGGGGACGTAGGTCAGCTTAACTTTGTCATTCAGGGGTGTGGATTTTTCACCCCCTGCCCCCCCGAGCATGACATAGCTGGGTCGAGCTACTTTTCTAGTGTAGACCAGCCTCCAGCCACAGCAGTGTTTATAACATCTCTAAACTAAGGTCTGGTTTACGCTGTAAAGTTATCTTAGTATAGCTATGTCAGTCGGGGTGTGAAAAAACTTCTGCTGACCTAAGCTCCAAGTGGAGGTGCCAACAGAAGAGTTCCCTTGACATGGCTAACTTAGGCCTGGTCTACACCTAAAATTTAGGCTGACCAAGCTGTATCACTCAGAGCTGTTAAAATGTTTGCACCACCGTAGACACAGCTAAGATGACAGAGCAATTCTTCCGCTGGCCTAGCTACTGCCTCTTTGAGAGGGTAATTTACTGCAGTGACGGTAGTCACTACAGGAAGTGTCTCCACTACAGCGGCGTAGCTGCAGCTGTGCCACTCTATTGCTTATGTGTAGACGTAGCCTTGCTCAGGGAGTTAGTGTTCGTACACTCACAGGAAAACCCCTTCTGTGGGTGCAGACCAAGCCTACGCTATTGAGCTATGCCAACATAGCTATGTAACTAGAGTCTCTGTAATGTAATTAGGAGCAGAGGTCCAGTTTGTGTGGAGCAGCTCCTAAGGGTTTAGGATGTGAGGAGTTGCTGCAGAGACCATACACCATTGCCATTTTGGAGGGCGGGTTAGGGTCTGCAAGGATCCAATAACCCCCTCCCCTGCCCCCCAAATACTGCAAGCAGAGATTTTTCCTCGAGAGAGAGGAGAACCATGCCGCTGTCATTAGGGACTGTACTATTGCTATGGATTTTACCTGGAAGGCACTTAAAAGCTCTGGAGATGAACAGCCTTGTAAAACCCCATGGATGGGGCAGAACAGAGTGTTGCAAGCTGCCACTTAAAGCAGGATCTCATGACTCGATTATAAAACATTGAAATGAATTATTGTAATTGCTCAGTATGAAATTGTTTAATATGAAAGAACATCACCACATCATTGACTTTCTGTGGCGCTTGTGCTCCAAGGTACCTTAGGCAATTCTGAAACTCTCCCAATCAATCTTTCTGCTGAAAGGATATCTTATTCTCTTGGGCCCCGATCCCATAAGCAGTTCTTTGTGGGTGGGGCCCTGCACCCTTTCAGAGCCCCACTGAACTCAGTTACTTCAGCAGGCTCCAGTTTGCAGGATTAGGGCTTCAGAGGGAATAGCTACAGGAAAACTCACTATCCGTCTCCCAAGTCCTGTGCTTTGAAAGGTAAGGTGAGTCTTTGGAACCAATACCAGTGCGGGTATGGACGCAAACAAATGAACAAGGAAGAAAAAGTGGTACAAATATTTGAGTGTGATTACCAATAATCCTTTTTGTGATTCTGCAGCAGATTCTGGTGACCAAGACGAGCACAATATACATAGTATAAGAGAAACAGCGCCACCTCCTGTGAATAATAGCATCACCGCCGTTCCCACCACGGAACCATCTCAGAAGCTCCCTCAATACCTACCTCCTTCTGCAGAGGAAAACCTAGGTCCTCTACCTGAAAACTGGGAGATGGCCTATACTGAGAATGGAGAAGTCTATTTTATAGAGTAAAGCTCATATTTTGTTGTCTTCTGTGTGTGTGTGTGTGTGTGTGTGTGTGTGTGTGTGTGTGTAGTCTCTGTCTGTAAATGTATATACAAACCATGTGAATTTAATGTCTACAGTTGCTTTTAAGAACTAAAAGATCTTGACCAGTTGCAAGACATCATTGCAATGCTCCTGCTTGGGCATTTCCTGAGTGGACCAAGCAGCCAAACTCTTCCAGAGTTCAGAGGTGTTGTAGATCCAATAAATTTGCGGAGCAACTGTAGTTTTTTACAAAAATATTTACAAGAGCCACAGGCAGTTAAAAATATTGGTTAGTTTTCTAGTTTGGGATGAAAGCTCCTAACTGAAAAGCGTTAAGAACTCACTTTCAGAGCCTGCCTGTGTACATCAGAATGGTCGGAAAAATTCCTCCAACCCCTTGCTCAGTCAGTAGCAGAGCCAGGGAGCTAACTTGGTTCACTGCTGTTCTCATTAAAGAGAAGGGTCCAAATTGGATGCTGACATGCTCCAGTGGGCTTGCACAGAGCATAACTCAGAGCAGAATTTGGCACACAGTATTTGGAAGAGCCCGGAAGACATAGCGTTGTGGATAGTTTTTGCTTGACAGCTTTGTAGTGTCAGCCTCTTTAAGGTGATCGTAATATTGATTTTTTTTCATATAATAAATAATAGTCTCTAATTGTACTTAAAGAGACTTATTAAGACTTGAGCAGCTGCTAAAACAAGACCGGCTAATACAAGAGATTCCGCCGACAGAGTTAGCTAGTCATCAGAAGAGTGCAAATAGTGTTTGTGGCCTGAAAACAAGAAGTTAAACAAATCCCTTATCTGTCTTTATGGGTATGGGGCAAGGAATTCAAATTTGGTTCTGAAGGTTAGTATACTGTAGTAATGGAAACTGAGGCCCTCTATCTACAGACCAAATACAGTGCATCCAGAGACAAAGCTGGCTTTTCCTTTATATAGTACTTAGACCAGAACCTCCGCTTTGACATGTTAAAAACCCCAACTATTTTCTATGGGTAAGATAACTGCCAAACTGACTTTGATTTAAAGGAGTTATGCTACATTATTTGCTGGTGGAGTGACTGTGATCCTCTAATGTCTAGAACTGAAGCGATCGTGTCCTTTGGGAGAGATTCTTAGGAGGTCACGCCACCGGCAGGGGCAGACTGGCAGGCACTTCAAAATGGCGTCCTCTGTGCAGCATGGCCTCGCATACACTGTGTGTGCAGGATTATGCTAGTGGGGGTGAGGTCATGCCTCTGGGATAGGCCCAGGTCATTCCTAGAAGTACCAGAAGGCCCAGTACTCTGAGGATATAGCCGTAGTCATCCTATTTGTGTTTCAGTTTGAACCGAGGCATGTTCATTATACTACACATGGTGCTCTGCCCTCAGTTGTATCCGAATGGTGATTTTGTGCTACTACCTTCATTCTTTGAAACACTTTTTGGAGGCAGAGTGATTTATTACATGTTTATGCAGTCTTCTAATGAGCGAAAGCCCTGAATTTCCAAATGGTCTTTAAAAACTTCTTAGCCCTTTTTTGACAAAAACTAGGTAGGAGAAGGATGTTTGTTATTAAAATCATGTACGTGTCCACTGTAACTTACTTCTGGATCTGTCCTTACTTCTATGTGCATACTTGATTCTTTAATGCTGTTGCAAGTTATGCCATAAAGCAGGGAGAAGAGAGAGGATGGGTGTGAGTCAGTTCATAACAAATAATAATGATCTCAGCTATTGCCTGCAGTTCAACTGAGTTTCAGTGTAACTTTAGAAAAAGAAAACAAATCCCGCCCAATGATTTTATACACCTCGCTGCTTACAGGGTCAGGAGCAGAAATTCCATGTGCAAGGCTGCTTTTATAATATGCCCTGTCCAAACAAAACCAGGGAATATTGCAAATAGCACAAAAGTTTGTTCTCATGAGTTTATCCGATGGAGGAGGCTTAGATAAATGTCGTATGCTTAAGCTAACGAGCTTATGGCAGGGTTTCTCAAACAGGGGTCGCCACTTGTGCAGGGAAAGCCCCTGGTGGGCCGGGCTGGTGTGTTTACCTGCCCCGTCCGCAGGTCCAGCCGATCGCGGCTTCCACTGGCCGCGGATCGCTGCAAGCTGCTGGAAGCTCCCATTGGCCCGGAGCAACGATCCACGACCAGTGGGAGCTGCGATGGGCCGGACCTGCGGACGGGGCAGGTCAACACAGCGGCCCGGCCCGCCAGGGGCTTTCCCTACACAAGCGACGACCCCTGTTTGAGAAACCCTGGCTTATGGAGTTCTCCTGTCATTGGGAATGACTTACCAGACTGACACTTGCTAAAAATATACAAATACTGTACCCATCCATATCACCACCATTTTCCCTAGCAAACCACAAACTTCTTATACATTGGAGGAGCCTCTCTGCTGTATTATTGATGATTTGCCTTGCTTTGCTAGAGTTCAATTTGCTAGTCTGAGAAACCCAAACCACGACCAATGAATTCATCAGAAACTTTCTGAAATGCACAAAATAATTGAATGTGTTCCTTCCGCATTGGGAAGGCTGACTAATGAAATGGGTGAAACCAAGGACCTTTTACTACAGCACTCAGACACAAGAATAAGTCAGACATGGAGTCATGCTGGTTGGCTGTTAGTCCTGAAAGGAACATAGTCCTCATTACATTATTTCTTACTTCACAAGGGGTGTTGTGAGGCCTAGTTAAAGTTTGTTAAACCTCTTTGAGAACCTTGAATGTGGATTTCAGAGTAGCAGCTGTGTTAGTCTGTATCCGCAAAAAGAACAGGAGTACTTGTGGCACCTTAAAGACTAACAAATTTATTCTAGCATGAGCTTTCGTGAGCTGCAGCTCACTTCTAGTTTTGATATGGCATTAGAAGTAAGGACCATTAAGCAGAGCCAAAGGCTAAGCTAGATAAATTTCAGTTTTAGAAGAGACTAGTCTCTCCAGATTAGATATTATGCAGAAGAATGCATCAAGCACCAGGACTAGTTTATAGATTTAAGAGATTATATTACCCCTTGTTCTGAGACACAAATCAAAATTAGGAGAAAAACATCCCTACAAAGTATATTTAAAGAGGTCATACACACAATCTTCATCCTTGGTACCGAAGTCAGGAACTGGTCCATGGACTCATGAATAGAAAGAGTTGGAATTTGCGCTGGTCACGATTTCCATCACAGATTTTGATAGAAAAGTTTTTCCAGTTAATAGGAACATTTTCATTGGAAATATCTGTCCTGATTGATGATTTCTGTCAAAACCCAACAAATTTCAAAGAAATATGTAGATGAAAATAAAAAAAAAAATTGAGAATTTTCCTGAGGAAATAACTCATTTCCCAGCCAGCTCTCATTGGTAGATGAGTCCATGAGTTGGCCTCCACATTAAAATGTGATCCAGAGTGTAAATGAAAGTTTGCACGTCCCTGCTATAGTTACTCCTGTGGCCTTACACATGAATTTCTGACTTCTAGTGGTGACTATTTTTAAAATCTCAGATACTTTTTTCTGTCAATTCTGTCTCCTGACTTGCTAGCCTGTTTTATAAAACATAACGTTGTTGTATTTCTTCTGAAATAAAAACATGTTTTCAGCTCAGTTGAATAATAGAGGGGCACATGTTTTTCTGTCACTGGTACTTTAGCTTGGTTTATTAACAAAGGTCATATTTCCATTTCTGGTTTGCAGCCATAATACTAAAACAACATCTTGGCTAGACCCACGGTGCCTGAACAAACAGCAGAAGCCACTAGAAGAATGTGAAGATGATGGTAAGGAACTGAAAATAGTGAACTAAAACTTAGTGTGTTTGCTCTAATTTAGGTAAATAGATTTTTTTCCCCAAAAAACAATAGTATGATTGCAAAATGTAAAATAAAGAACAGGGAATGCACAGAGATAACCAGTATGAACACACACGTAAGATGAATCATCATGATTTTCAAATGATCTCGAGTCAAACAATCGCAGAAGTACTAGAACTAGGGGGCATCCATTTTTGCACAAAAGGATTTGAATGTTCATTGTTGCAGAATGAGACCAAGATTCTTTGAATGCATGTGCTAGCTAGCACTCCTGTGCAGGCACAGAGTAAATGGTACTCTGCATGGCCCATTGCCTTATGCTGTGGTTAGTATGTTTTAAGTGGCTCCAAAGGACATTATTATTTCTCATTTGGGTAGAATTAAAAGGTTAATGTATTGCTTCACTTTTGAATGTTATATTCTGATTGTCTAGTTAGCATTATGATTGCTAAAGAGAAATTATATTTGAAATCATGGATTTTTATCACTTAATTTGAACCAATATCGTTTTGCATTCCTTGAGATGTTGAAAATGCAAGCCAATGTCCAGTTTGAAGGCACATAAATAAATCAAGCATCCCAGTATGTGACTGGAAGAGGAGGTATTTCACTTAAGTTTACCTTTAAAACTTGCAAAAATAATAAAACATTTGTGAAAATATACACACAAATTTTGGTCCCTTGACCTTTAACACATACACAAAAAAACAAAACAGGAAAACAATGGCATTTTAACTGGCACAGTGCTAGCCATGAGCATTTTAGAGTGTCTGCATTATTATCCTAAAGTTAATTTGGAGATTATGATCAATCACCTTCTCGCTCAAGCTATTTGTGAGTCAGGCTCCTATGCTTTAGGGGTATTATCTTACTTAGGAAGGGAATGGACCTGATTGTTTCAGAAGTCACCTCTAAAGTTGCTGTTACAATCTTCTAAATTGTTGACCTCCATTTTTTTCACATCTGAGTTTTTTTCACATGTAATGCCTGGATTTGACTGAACAAACCACTTTTACTTGAGGAAACGAGGTAGTTGTACAGGTGGCTAATGGACTTGAATGCTTGCAAAACATAAGATGTCTTGTGATTGCACAAATTTTAGACAAGACACTATTCATTCAGTTTTTAGAGGCCTGCGTGAGAGCCCTTTGAAATTTTGGCCTCTTCTGTCCGAGACTAGATCTTGCAAAGTTTGTAGGACTCCAGGCAGAGAGATCCTTCATCCCGGGCTGATCCCTTTGCAAGATTAGCGTCAAAAAATAGATACATCACTGGGACCTCGGAGAAATGATTTAAAATAGAACATAAAAGGCATCCTAAGCTTTCTCCTGGCTGAGGCTAGAGTTTTCCCTGAAATCATGGATTTTTATCACTTAATTTGAACCAATATCGTTTTGCATTCCTTGAGATGTTGAAAATGCAAGCCAATGTCCAGTTTGAAGGCACATAACTCCCTCTTCAGAGCACGGCTCCAACTCCTGTTTATAATCTGGTTGAAGTTAACAAGATGCACCTGCCACTGTGAGTCAGCAGGAAACACCCTGCACTTTCATACAGGGTCAGGATACAAGAATCAGGATGACTTACCAGAGGATCCCCTACATTCTGGTACCACGTGCCAGAGTCTGCCGTTCTCTTATACCCTCATCTCTTTCAATTAAAAAATAGGTATCTGAACAGCTTGTGTAATTGGGACAGTTAATTTACAACTGTGTAATCTTTTTGTAAAATGTAGCTGTGTCTTTGTTCAGCAGCTCCTTCCTTTCAGCTCATTTTATCGTTTCTGCCTCTATTTGCTAATGAATTATTATTTTTCTAACAGCACGTAGTAAAACTCATTCTGTCCCAGGTGCATTTAGTGCACTGCGCACTTCTACTTCACTGTTCTAGTCTTTCTTTATAGTTCAATAAAAGCTCCTAGGTGTGAAGAAAAGGTAAAATAACATTGCAAATCCCAAATGACAGTCTGATCCAGCCAGTGTGGACAAAAGATTACTCATGTGAGTAGCTCCCCTGAAGGCTCTGGGGCCACTCTCAGGAGTAAAGTTGCATGTCTGTTTTCAGGCTTGGTCACATCATGTGTACAGTAGAAAAAGTAAATAGTTTGAGTGTTCTACATCTTTTCAAACTTGTTTTGAATTTTAGCTGTGTTGTATTCACAGGGTACAGATCCCTGAAAGTTTTCTATTGTTTATCATATGAAGAAAATGCTTATTAGCATTTTACACACAAATGTCTAACCAATTATTCTGGCCTACTATAATACAAACAGTTCATGGGTAAATTAGAGCACATAAAGTATTTCTTCAGTGTCATAGTTATCAACAGCAATTTAATGGTATTGTATCCCTTATGTGTGTCATTTATTAACATAGCGAATACTTTTCTGTTATGTCCCAGCTTGTTTTACCATCTGCATTCTAGTTGTGTCATCACCTTTCATTTTCTGACTGCAGTATTATTCATAAGCTAAGCGATACCGTAATCATCTGTCATTGTTAACTGATGAAAATGAGGTCTCTTCGAAGCTAATGCAGCTCCATCTGGGTGTCAGGATCTGTACTGTGCATCTGTTTTGCAGGATTGGAGCCTTAGGCCCCATCTGAGCAAGGCACTTAAGCACATGCTTAACTTAAGTGCATAAGGTAGTCCCAATTAAGTCAGTAGAGCTACCTATGTATTCCATTTAGATGTTTGTTTAAATACCTCACTGAACTGGGTTCTAAGTGACATCCTGTTTAAGGGCAAAGAGTTCCTCCTCAGATCTGCACTCAGCTTTGGTCTCCTGATAAATATATAGCCATATGCATCTGAGAGGAGTGTTTTGCCAGAAAAATGATGATCATGCAGATTTGTTTATCACTCAGTCTAATCAAATGTTGGCATGAAAGTAGCTGATCCATAATTATTTTAACAGTGCAAGAACCTATTCTTTCATGACCCACATCAAGATCTGATCACTGAGATGTGATAGACTGAGAGTTTGGGCTGTGCAAAATTGGTGTTGGTTCTTCTGTTTACTATAGCAATATCTTGCTTGGTGCTGGTATCTGAAATTTTCTTTTAATTTTTTCTGTCTCATTTACTGCTCTTCCCTTGGAGAAGAAGGGGTACACACGGAGGAACTGGACAGTGAACTAGGTAAATCATCCATCTCTCATTTTGCTGTATGACTGACTGTATCATTTTTAGCCTCTCATTGCTTGACCTCTCCTTTGTGTCATTTTGCATCTTTCAAGTTTTTAATTTCAGCAAGGCCTAATTCAATAACAAAATGTATTGGGATTTTTGGCACTGAAAATAGATTTTTTTCCCCCATGATGTGGAATCTTAAGGCATAGTTCTTATGGTATTGGATCCCAAAGAAGAGAAACAAAGTAAGGCCTCAGTCTTGCAAAGGCTTGAGAACATGTTTACCCTTATGCCCATTAGGTTTTAATTTTCACCCTTATGAAGTCAATGGAGTTTTGCCATCGACTTCAGTGGGGCCCGGATTTCACCCAGTGAGTAGGTCCATTGACTTCCAAGTTATGTGAAGGGTAAGCACATATATAAGACTTTTTTCAGGATTAGTACCCAGTTTTCCAGATTAGAGAAGCTAAGTGAAATTTGGAAAACTGGCTAAAAATATCCCACAGAATGTTTTTGCTGAATTTGTCAATGAAACAGCAGAAATTTTGCCCCAGGAGTTGATGTTATAAATCAAGAATAAATTGATTTTAGATGGTGCAGTCTAGTGATAGTTTCTACGTGTTTTTGAAGAATGCAATCATAATATCTGATCTCATTTAGCATTAGTTAGTTCAGTCTGTAATTCTAGTGCAAAGAACTATTAGACCGTTATTTCTGCTCCACATTCTAGTCCATTTCGAGAGGTGAAAAGGATGAGTATGTTATATGTGACTGTATTTTCCTTAGGTCGTTCATTGCTTTAAAGAAATTTATAGCTTTGTATGGTAGCCGATTATATTACAGTGGAATTAATCTCTGGTTTCCGTAATTACTTGGAAGTGTAGACTGCGTCCCACTTCTGTGTGATTGATATGCCAGAAGCCATCAATAAATATTGACTGCTTTTTAAAATCCTATGCAAGAAGCTGCTCTTGTGGTTAGTGCGGCTGGAATAATGTTTAGAACCTAACTCCTTTTAGTGCAACACTTGGAAAGAGATTACATAAAGGAATAATTTATCAATTCCTGTAGCAGGTGTTGGCACAACCCACAGTGCTAAGGTTTCCATTGCGATGGCTGGTAATCTTTCACAGACTAAAATAACATCAAGAATAAGTGCATGAAGACAGCTGAACCAAAATGTATTTTTAATTAAAATGTCTCAAAAACAGTAGAGATGAAGTAATAATAGTATAAAATAACAAGATTATGGGTAACAACTAAACTTAAATGTTTACTCCTTCTATTACCCTTCAGCACAGAGACTAAATTTAAGGGAAGGATGGACAGAGGCGGTAGATTCAGGGAAGACCATTGGTTGATAACCATGGCCCTGATCCTGCACCAACTCACACATGTGCTTAACTTTACTAACATGAGTAGTTTAATTGATATCCGTGGGACTCCTCACAGTAGTATAGACAAGTGTTTGTAAAATCAGGGTCCATATAAATACTACAGGGGTTTACAAGCATTTGTATGTCAAGAAAGAAGTTTAACATTTGCAGTGGTTCAGTCAGTGCCAGCAAAGTCAGTGAAGTATTGTCAAAACATATCAACAAAATCTCCAGTACAATAGGAACGCCAGTGGTTAGTATAAATTAGTTTGTGCCAGAGATTAACGCACCTAGTTTAACTAAAGTTTAACATTTGTTTTCTAAATGTGAGAAAATTAAATAGAAATCAACTTGAAACTTTCACAATATTTTGTATTTCTCTTATATTTTCTAAAGAAACTGATTTAAAAGGTAGTAATATAGATGACCTCTGTTTTAACAGAACAGTGCTATTTTAGGATAGAAATTAAACACTTAGGGAAAGATTTAACACTGTTACACGTGGGCAACTCCTACTAGTCTTGTCTACACTAGGAACACTGAGACCCGTAATTCACTTCTGTGCAGCTCAACCAGTAGTAGCAATATCAGAGACTGCAGAATAAATTGCAGGCTGGTAAAAAATCTCTGAGCCCAACCTCCAAAATGGCTATGATCAGTCAAGCTCTGGTGAATTTCAGGACTTAGTTTTCTAGTGTAGGTCCATTGGCATTTATGAGCTATGACTCATAAAGGATGGAATGCTCCAGCAAAAGGTCTCAGGGCTAGAGTCTTATATGGGTGCAGAGGGGCAAGGAAACTCAATCTGGGCTGGTGGTTTTCCTGATTTTCAGGGATTTATCACTCTTGTAGGTTGGAACAGTGACCAACAGGCTCTCAGCTAGGAACGGGTTTTGACACCATGCTTAAAAATATAAGTTGGGCACTTAAAGCCAAATGAATAGGTTGTTGCTCTTGTTCTGAATTAATATTAGATGATAATCCTCCATGGGGGTCCCACGAGTGTGCCCTCATAGAACCATATGGGACTGCAAGAATGGGGATTCCTTTCCTGGGTCGAAGCTATATTCTATGATCTAATTTCTCTGACTCATCTTGAAGATGGGGGCGGGGGGGAGCATTTAAAACAACCCAGATATTGGACTTTGCAAAGTGGGTGCTGCTAATGCAGAGTAACTTCTTGCTTTAGAGCATTTCAAAAGACTTTTTATTAGATTCCTGGATGTGGATCTACATAATAGACTACTTATGGCTCCAAAGCATCAGTTCTTATCTTGTTGGTTTTCAACACATGTAGAAATGTGTTTTGTTAAATTTAAAACTGCTTAAAGAAGTATTTATCTAATAGCCTGGAATGTCAGTGGAGTAATTCCAAGGTCCTTGTTTTGTGACCTTCCATAAATGTTCTTTTCTTTTAAAGAAAATAAAAATGAAATGTTAATACTAAAAACATTTTAAATAAAGATAAGGCAATGACACTGGCCAAAAACAATAGCATGAGATTTGAAAATAAAATAAACATTATTTAAGGTTGTGACACAAAAAGCATAGCCAACAAACATCACTCTCCAACTTTAACTCTTGTTTTGGTGCTCTACTTCCATCTCTCATTCCAACCTGGCCTCCACAGCCGTCTGCTTCCACAATGGAATAAATTAAGAATGAAATGTCAGCCAATACTTTTGACTCTTTTGATTCTTCTCTGTGTTAGATCTTTAATTGTTTGAAACTTTTTGACTAAATCTCAGTCTTTCCATCATTCAAATCGGTGGGAGTTTCAACTGAGTAAAGACTTCCAGGATTTGGCCTTTAGTTTTGCGCTTCCATTTTAATATTGACATTACTTTTGTGATTTGTAGAGGAATGTCAATTTCAAACCCATTCATTTGGTAGGCATGCAATCTTCTGAGCAGATCTCTTTTGCAAAGTGGTTTCATACCCAAAAGTTAGCACTGGCTTGCATTTGGTTGCTTATGTCTCAAGGAATCCAAAGATGCTTAAACCTGATAAGTGTAAAAATAAAGAATAGGGGGAAAACATGGCTTTTATTTGCAAACAAGAGACTTGTGGAGCAAAACCCACAAAATTAATTTCTTCTGATGTTCAGCCAATTCTGAATGCAAACATAAACTCTGAGTAATTACCCCATATGTGTTTGTATGGCTTCTCTTCATTTTCAGTCTGAAATTATTTGTGCCTTTATGGCAGTGTAGCTGATGTCAGTAAATACTGAACAGTACAGTTACATTATTCTGATTAATGGGCCACTGCTTGATTGTATTGGCTACGCAACTGATACCATTAATAAAAATAAATCTTTGCATTCCATAATGAATAAACACAGATTTCCCATTGGTCTTGTCAACTTGGCAATAAGTGCTGCTTTTATGAGGAATTCTTTCTCATTGGGGTATTTTAATAGTCTTCATATGCATGCTTATTATATGGTGACGGTTCTTTCTTTAAAGTAACTTGTGTAGTACCCAGGGCTGGCCTTACCATGAGGCGAACTGAGGTGGCCACCTCAGGTGCCCGACTGTGGTGGGGCGCCACTAGGACCTAGAGTGTAGAAAATTGTGTCTGTTGCTGGTGCATATGTATTCTCTCTGCTCTAGATGCACAGAGATGGTGGAGTGCTGTGCTGGAAGAAGGCAGAATTGAGACCTTTCAAAGTTTCAGCCCAAGCGAGGGGGATGGGGGCGTCATTTGAGCTCCCCGCCTCGGGTGCCAAAATGTTGTGGGCCGGCCCTTGTAGTTCCTCAGGACCTAAAGCCATTGGGAGCTTTGTCTGATTCAGTGGGAGTAGGATCAGGCCCTTGAGTAATGCATACAGTTCAAATAACCCTCACTACTATGCTGAAGTGATCATAGAATCATAGGAATGAAAGGGACCTCGAGAGGCCATCTAGTCCAGTTCCCTGCATTTATGGCAGGAATAAGTATTATCTAGACCATCCGTGATGGGTGTTTGGAGGTTTTTAAGAGCAGGTTAGACAACGATGGAGATTCCACAACCTCCCTAGGCAATTTATTCCAGTGCTTAACCACCCTGACAGGAAGTTTTTCCTAATGTCCAACCTAAACCTCCCTTGCTGCAGTTTAAGCCCATTGCTGCTTGTCCTATCGTCAGGTTAAGATGTTCACTGGTTGTGGTTAAAGAGGTACCATATGCCTCCAGTCTAGAAAATCTGCAGGCACAAAGTGGGGATAGAGTTCCAAATGCTAATTTCATCTTCAGACCTGTTTTTAGTAATTGTTCTAATTAAAAAAAGAAAAAAAATGATGTTACATGTGATTATGGCATTAAATGCTTTTATATCAAGTGTTCTACAGTGAAGTACATTTGTGTTTGCATAGTATCTAGCATAATGGGCCGCTGGTCCTGAGGGGGACATTTGGGTGCTAACGTAGAAATCATGGTAAATGCTGAAATGTATTTAAGCACGGTTACTGCAAATACTTAGCAGAGGAATCAGAAAAGTGTACTTTTCCCAAAGCAAAACAACTAGAGAGAGGCACCTCCTAGAGACTCTTAAACAAAGAATGCATGATTGTTCATTTAACCTAGGAATCTAAATAATAAAATGCAACAAAAAATTGACCTGCTAAAACTATAGCCAATGAGCAGAGGTGACTGCTTTCCACAGGTTTGTTAACCCTGCTCCTGGTAAGGCAACAGTAATATTTGTGCTCATTAGACACTGTACTAATACGGAAATGATTGCTGTGATGATTCTCTTTCCTGATAGTTATTCTGTAAGTGGGAATATGAGCTGATGTGAAATTCTGTAAGCCAAGTGAAATGGCGATGCCTGTCTGAAAACTATATCTTTAAGGCATTCATATACCTTTTCTCCCACCCCTAGAATTGCCTGCTGGTTGGGAAAAGATTGAAGATCCTGTATATGGAGTCTACTATGTAGAGTAAGTGTTGCTTGACGTTTCTGTTTTCAGTGTCAAATAGATAAGAACTTTTTCCATCTGAATTTGCTGTATCTTTGTATCATTCATTGGAACTGAATGGCTCACAGCTGGGGGTAGTGGTATTTGCCTCCACCACCACCACCAGCAAAAAAGCATTATGAATAAGCTAAGAATGCTAGTCACGCGTGACGTAAGACAGTCACCCACCCTGATTGCTTTGTTTGTAGCTCGCAGTACTATCAGAATGCACAGGCAACCGAAAGACTCGTATTTCTCCAGATGCTGGAAGTGAAGAGTTAATATTCTTGGTCTCAGGAAGGAAGGCACATCATACGTTGCTCTTCTGCACCCCCTGGTGGCTGGCCGTGGTTCTGCATTACAGGATGTGACCTAAACAGGAGTGCTGTACGCTTAGGGCTTGCCAACATGAGCGTTTAGTTTGTGGCAAGCTATCCACCGCACGCTACCCTGCTGCAGATTAACAGTCCATTTTACCCTGCTGACGCGTATTAACAGTTGGTTATTGAACTTTGATTTAGTCCTCTTTGAAACGGTACCAGATCGAAGTTCATTAATGAACTGTTCTGCACATGGAGCCGGGGGTGTGCTTCCCGGCTTGAGGAGATACACTTCTTTTAGCTCTCATCAAGCTAGTGCACTGAAAATAGCAACCCGGCTGCAGTAGCATGGGCAGCAGTCAGTGGTTGCATGGGCTAGCCATTCTGAGTACAAATGCATCCAGACCTCATGGGTATGTACTCAGGCACCGAGCCCAATCCGCTGCCGATGCCCCTGCAGCTTACGCTACTACCGGTTTTACACAAATATGTCTCCTCGAGCTGGAAATCACACACCCCAGCTCCAAGTGTAGGGATACGCTGAAAGGGCTTGTTCAGCTGTATTACTGCAAGTGGTGTTATATAGGGAAGAGGCCTACTGGGATTGGAGCATTGGGAAACCTCAGAGTCTTAACGTTCAGTGGCCTGAATTCCTTAATGAATGCATAGCTAGAAGTAAAGGCAAGGAAGAGTACTGATCTCTAGATGCCTGAGACCCATTCTTGGCAAAGACAGAATTCTTTTTAGCTGAGATCCATTTATTCAAAGCTAGAATGGGTATGTGATTAATTTAGCAATTTCCTTAGTAAAGCAGTGTGATCTAAATATGCTCTCGTAAAGCAGATTACCATGTCAATTAAAAAAAACCCAACAAGAAATGAAAAATGACAGTGCTTGTGTAATCAAATAGTAACCATAAAGGTTCCTGTATTGTATTGTAAAGAATTATGGGTTTAATATAACTCTCTCCAGAATTTGAACAGCTTCCTCTTTATCTAGATGGCAGATCGCTCCCTTGGGAAATCGGAGAACCCAGTTTTGTTTCATCACTGACCCTATAAAATGAATTTTTAATTATGTGTACACTCCTGTCTGTTAGGATGGCTTAGGATAGCCTTCAGAATAGACATGGAATAAAGATTCTATCTGCTTTGGCTCATTTTTGACCCCACCATCTGTGCCTTGGGAAACAAAGTTTAGCAAACTGTATAATTAAGGCCTGACATTTATTTGCCAGAGATATCGGGGGTATTTTTCATCTATTAAATGTCATGCCAAGAGGTCTCTTTCCAGCATTTCCAATGCCACTTTGCATATGCATGCCCATTAATTTCGGGCCACTCCTTAGTGTGAGATTAAATAGGACTGTAACAACAGTGTGATATAAAAGACCATTTTATTTAATATCTATCATCTACTATTACAGGTACAAAATAGATTTATCTCTCTTACACAAACACACTTATGTTCTGTTACACTGCATGTTTTTCATTTCATGAAAAACTTAACTGATACCATTTTTTGGAAACCATTAAATTCTTCTCAGCCTTCCACTGATACATTAAATTGACAAGCAGCAAAGAATCCTGTGGCACCTTATAGACTAACAGACGTTTTGCAGCATGAGCTTTCGTGGGTGAATACTCTTTTGCATCTGAAGAAGTGGGTATTCACCCACGAAAGCTCATGCTGCAAAACGTCTGTTAGTCTATAAGGTGCCACAGGATTCTTTGCTGCTTCTACAGAACCAGACTAACACGGCTACCCCTCTGATAATTAAATTGACAGTCTCTTATAGAATTCATGAATTTGTTTTCATATGATTATTAGATTCATTAAATCAACAGTCTAGCATCAGGCTTATTTAACAAAAAAAAGTATCCTTTTTGTGAACCCAATGAAGACAATTCTGAGTGGAACTCTGTAGTGAATGTTCTGCAGTTATTTGCAAACAGCTGTTTTGAAGGTAACTGTGGAAAGGACTTCCAGACAGCAAAACACACATTCTTAATGGTAAACTTTTGTACTGGACTGTAGTTGAATTTTAACCAAATACAATTAACACTGACTAGGTGCTTAAAGCAACTGATGCTTGAAATTCACAGATAAGCATTAGAGAAATTGGATATACGTGTTTTGTCTCCGCGCATTAGGTTTTTTAAGATATTCATCTCAGTAGGTTTTATGCAAAGAGATGCCATTGTGTAAAGAGTAACTGAAATCATCCCTATGACTTGTGTGAAAATTGCACCTGAATCAGTATATCAATGTACTGAAGTTTCTGATACAGATTTTCACTATTTTGTATTCTCTTCCAATAGGTGTATTTTGCTAGTGCTTTACCTAGCAGTTTCTCAGTAGAACCAATCAAGTGAAGACTATCCCTGGTGATATGTCTCCACAATTGGCTAATGTTTTCATGCTGGTCAGACGCGTTAAAAATCACCATGCTTTTTTCTACCTTTGTCATCAGTTCTCCAAGTATTAAAACAACTGATGATCCAGCAGAGTGCAGCTCTGCAGGCGATTTCAGCTGGGCCTGTGATTCAGAATAAACCTGAAATATTGAGTCCATACCATGCCAGCCTCTTTTGAAATAGAACTTATTGAGGTTTGCAATGCGATTGATTGCCTACAGTCAGTGCAGCACATCGTAGCTCAGTGCTGGATTGGTCTTTTTCACAGTTCTGTTATCATTTTCATAAAATTCCTAATGACTGTTCGCAGTCAACACATCTTGCTAGGCTCACCTTGTGCCATCAAAGCAGAGGGCAGCTGAGAATTGCCCTAGTATAGGGAAATTATAACCTACCATAAAACTGGAATAGTTGGTCCCCTTCACCCTGAGCATAGATTTTTAAGGCCCGAAAGGAAGACTGGGATCACCTGGTCTGATCTCCTGTAAAACACAGGGCAGAAAATCACACGGATTAATTTTTGTATCAAGCCCTTCTGTCTGAGCTAGAACAGATCTTTGAAAAAGGTATCCATCCAGTCTTGATTGAAAGACTTCAAGTGATAGAGACTCTATCACATCCCCACTTAAGTTGTTCCAATGATTGAGTACCCTCCCTTTTAAACATCTGCCCCTTGTTTCTAGTCTGAATGTGTAGGTGTTACGTCTGATATAGCGGGTGATAGGCATGGGTGTGTTCCTGGCCTGTGGTGGAACACAATGCCCTCTGACTTGTAGAATGTCCCTCACATATTGTAGAGGAAGTTAAAGCAGTTCTGTGACTCTGCTAAATTGCATAGACGAGGTATCTCAAGTTCAGGAGTGCAATAAAGATGTCTCAGATACAGCTGTGTGTGTGAGAGAGGGAGGGAGTTCAACACGCCTGAATATTGTGTTCAACACACTGGTTAATACTTTTTCTACTGAATCTATGACTCCTTTAAGAAGCTGTCTAATTCACAGGTCATGTAAATTCCAGCAGAACTTTAATGGCTTCAACAGATTAGCAGTTCTTTAGCAATTTTGTGGCGCTGTCATTTTTTTCATGGGTTTCACAAAAGGGTTAACTCTATCCATCTGGTGCAATGCATGATGCATAGACATTAGGAGTTTCTACACACATTTACAGGTAAGTAAGCTTATTTTGTAGCAGACTTGGATTGATTTATGTTGGTTTCAAACCAGATTATTTAATGGTTGCTAATTCAAAATACTTCTTGTGCCAAGGTCACACATTCCCCTTCATTCAATCTGTCTTGCTGCCCAGATCTGCTGTGCAAAGCTTTGCAAGTATTTTTCACCCACCATATTAATATTGTGCATTGATTAGATAGCTGACAGATGTTACCAGATTTTTTTTTTAAACTTCCCTGAGCCGGGGAATGACTGCACCTCTGGGAATCTGATTAAAGCAGGGACGATGTAGGTCTGTCTTTTAACATGTAGTCAGACAGGGCATCCTTTCTGCCTTAATCTCATTTTCACAGTTAAACTGCTTCTTATTGTAGTTGAGAGAATTAGCCATTCCTGCTCAAGATGTCACAGCAGATAAGTTGTGCTTGTTTTCCTAAATGAGCATTTGGCACAAGTTGGTGAGTGTTTCGCCATATGCCTGGCTGTTCGCTTTTTTTGCCCCCTTTGTCTCGGGAATTTCAAGTCTGGCTGTCATTTTTGTTTGCCACACAAAATGTTTCCTAATTTATTGCTCTCTTTCTTCTCCAGCCACATTAACAGGAAGACACAATATGAGAATCCAGTTCTGGAAGCAAAACGGAAAAAACAGCTTGAGCAGCAGCAACAACAACCAGAAGGTTGGCACCCGTGGAGAGCATTATGCTTGAGAGATTTGTTAACAGAATATGCGCTCCCTTGAGTTTACAACCCCGCATGGACATATTTGTCCTTCATTAAAATACTTACATTGTGATCCCTGTGATTTTAAGGGGTGGATTATACACACAATGAGATATAAAGGGGCATGTAGTTTGCACTCTTACTAGAAGACTGAATAGCATGAGGCAAAGGAGAAATGATCAAATATATTAGCACTTAATGGCTTTGAATCTCTGAAATGGGGAGAATTTTTTAACTACTTTTAACTTAATTCTGAAAGATTGATCGGTTACAAAGCAAGCTTGCTTGCTCCCCAGGAATTATAAAAATCGACTTGTGAATCTGAACTATGATTTTTTTTTTCAAGAGGTCATTTTGATATTTGGCCTGGTACTAGTAAAACTTAAAGAAAGACTAGAGAGTAGTATTAAGTATGAATTAAACTCCTTTTTACATTTATGCTAAGAGTAAATTCTTGGGCGCTGCAAACATGTTACACATCAGTCCGTTATTTCAATATTCTGACACATTTTTGGATTATTAAAAATCACGTAATGCAGCAATAGCACTGAAATGAAATAGTCTCAGCCATTTAGAATGCAGGTATGCTATGGAGTTTCTGCATGACACTTTGATTGGCTACATCCCTCAGAACTCACAGTGCTAATCCACGTAGCCAACATGGCCTCCTCCACTTTTCAGTCCTCTCTTCCTCCTCCAGTCCTCCTCGCTTTTCTAGAAGGTTTAGTCCTACCCAGGTGGGTGATTTTGTTCCATTATAGTTATGTTTTGTATTTTTTCTATCTCTAGAATGGACAGAAGAGCATCCATCTCTTGGTCCACCGGCTGTTCCAAACCATGCTCCAAACACCCAAGAACCAGTTCGAGAAGCACCAGTACAAGGTAACATCCAATAAGGTTTTTCCATTATAATGAAACTAATTTTGCCACCACATGTCTTCAGAAACAGGACCTTCAATAGTAGTGGAGTGAGGACACAAAGCACCAATTTCCTGAATTTCTCTAGACTTTGAGAACTGTGGGTCTTACACAGAAGAGGACAAAAATGAAAGTGGGAATAGGGGTGCCTCTTAGAGAGCGGATTTCTGAAAATCTCTCTCGCGCGCATTTCAGGTCTTTCAAAAGATACTGAAAATATGAATTAGAATCTTAACAGATTAAAAGCAAATTGTTTAAAGTAGGATATAATGGGTGTGTGCAAATGCCTATAGAACTCAGCCCCTTCTTGCAATACTGTGTGGTTGAACTGTGTTAGAACACGTTTGGCTGTTGTTATTTTCTTGCCTGTATGGACAGGAAACAAATCTACCAAGGATAAAGTGTGGTTCTTATAATAATGCAGGCTAACAGTATTTTCTGTTATAATATGATCAGGCCATAAATGGGGTAGGAGTGTGTGGTTGGATATTACTGCGGCCAAAGCTAGTGTATAATTGTTACCCCTGTCAATCGCTAAACATGAGCAAGTAGGCTGAGAGAGTTATGCGAATTAAAATTGTTTGACACCATTGTCCTCCTAGAGCTGGTCAATACTTTCTGATGCCAAAACAATGCCTACTGTGTTTGCCACAGTTTCAGAGCACACTATTTCTGAAGTGCTCATTAGCTCTGTGAGGCTTGCTCACGTTCCTGCACAAATAGCCACTTGAGTGTCTCACGTTTAGACTTGCCAGGAGAGGGTCCCGGCAGAGAGGTGACTCGTTCAGTGTTTCCTTTTACTTCTGTGTTGTGAGGCTTTCCATGCCAGAAACGTTTTGGGGAGACCATTGTAACGTGGCTGATGAGGGAGCTGTGCTAGTCAGAGAGCGGGGCAGGGGTACTGACACTCTAGATATCTCAGTAACTGAGGGCTTGGAAGGAAAAATCATATCCCACCGCTGGGATGATTAAGTGGAAACTCCATGAGCTAAAATTCAATGCGTTCCTAGAGCCTCTACAAATTTTTCCTGTGTAGGCAACTGTCATAATGCCTATTGCAACTGAAGCAAAGTGCGCTCCATAAAACACACAAGCATCCGCTCCAATTCTGCAAATCCTCATGCACGTGCTTCTGTTTAAAATGAAGAGAAATGCTGCTGTGCTTAAAGGGAAGCAAGTGCAAAAGTGTTTGTAGGGTCAGGACCTTATTTACTGATGCCATTTCAATGCTCGCGCAGCATTCTGTGTATGTCCCGCCACTCCTGGAAAAGTGGCTTGGCAGAACCATCCCACCAGACAGGAAGATAAATGCTCGGAGCAACATAAAAGACTGCATAGAAGGGCTGCAGCGTGATCTGAAACTTGCTAGAGCGCAAGGCAAGATCCCCAGATGAGAGCCTTCCCCTTACACAGCCAGCCATGGATTAACTAAGTCCAAGTATCAACAGCTGGAGTCCCCTAGCAGCCTTAATTGTGTGTAAAGAGAGAGCTGGTCTCTGCAATAACTTGAGCTCAAGCCTTGCAGGTTTGTCGCTAGCACCGTAAATCATTCTCTGACTCGAATAAATAGGTAGTGCAGTGTGCTGCAGGTGTTAGGTACTCGTCCCTGCAGAACAGGGTGAGCCATGCTGCAAAGACGATGCAACCTGAGGGCAATTAGAATATAATGCAGTCGCCCAGACTGGCAGAGGGAAAGCCATTGGAGGGCGGAGGTGAGGTCTGGTGCAGCTTCTTGGTCAGTGGGAGTTGGGAATCATCGTTATCTGAAGCTCCCTGCCCATCCAGGAGGAACAAGGGATCCAGCAGAACCACAGGAGGGCAAATCATGTTGGACAAGGGCGACCGTACCACCCACTAGAACCATCATCGTCACATCTCTCCCTTATGCCTTAAGAACAAAGCAAAGGCTGTCCAAGCTGCTGCATATTGTAATGCAGGGGAACGGATCATGTGGAATGTAGTTGAGCCAACCAGGCTCCTTCATAAGAACGGCCGTACTGGGTCAGACCAAGATCCATCTAGCCCAGTATCCTGTCTGCCAACAGTGGCCAAGGCCAGGTGCCCCAGAGGGAATGAACCGAACAGGGAATCATCAAGTGATCCATCCCCTGTCGCCCATTCCCAGCTTCTGGCAAACAGAGGGTAGGGACACCATCCCTGCCCATTTCAGAAGTCGATAGCAATCTTTCCAATGACTGCGTCAGTCTGTCAATATAATTGTTTCAGTAATTAATGCTCCATGGCAGATTTTTAATTAAAACGTTAGCTTCAAACTTATTTAAATGTGGGGAGAAAATAAACAGGCAATTTGGAGCCATTGTTTCTGTGCTCTGCAGCTTATATTATAAGCAACGAGCAAGAAGAGAATCTTGAATCTATCATGAGAACTGTATTTTTGTCATGATATTTTTTTAAGAGTAAATAGGGTGTATTTGTCAAAGCAAAAATATGCCGTCCTGGAACGGGTAGAATGGGTTCAAGTGAAAAGAGGAAAGAGCTGTCCATCCATTGGGATGGATTCTGTACTGCTCCTCACGGGTCGTGCCATGTGGCGGGGAATGCACCAGGTGCAGGCAGCCTTACTCTGGATCCCTATGCACCGTGCTGCAGTCTGGGATAGCCCAGAATCTCCCATTTCCTTCTGTTCCGGGGGCGGTGGTGGGGAGCAACGTAGGGCGATATCCAGTAGCCCTGCCATTCTCCTACTCCAGTGGAAGTTCTCCCCTGGCCCGCGGCAGTGCCTTTACACGCCCTCTACACACCTGGAGTGGCATAAAGTGGCCAAAACCTATTGTTTTAAAATAAAAAAAAAATATATATATATATATATATATATATATATATATATAAATACAGACTTCACCTCTCGTGCCCCACGTGGGAGGTGAATGCTGTGCCTTGACTCTGTACATAGTCGGTTTTTAGCTCTTATCCTCTTAAATTTACTTTAAACCTAAAGGTTTAGGGTTACTTTAGGGACCTTTACTCAGCTGATCAGCCCCTCCTGCTCTGGTGACCTTACGTGAAAGCTCTAGTCTCCCAGTCGCTTGGACAGATGTTCACCAGCACACTTCCTCACAGCGTGTGCCCTCGCTTGCACTTGCCTCCTCTCTCACTCGCGGCATTGATTTCACTCTCACACTTGCTCACTTTCTTTGGGAGAGATCAGCTGAGTTGCCCCCTCTTTCATTTCAGGCTCTGCTGTCTGGGAGTGTTGCACAAAGCCCGGAAGAGCAGCAGCTGCCATCCGGCAACTTGGTGTGTAGCTTTGTCTTTCGGCATCCAGTTATAACGTTCATTGAGAGTTAAAAAAAATGGACCCCCCTCACCTCCCATTGCAACCAAGAGATAGCATAAAAATGCTGCTATTAGCACGATGTGTTAGTATACACAAGAATCATGTTCTTGTGTTTCAAAGAGGCTGTGAGGCGAGTCATTACCTCACATCCTGCTAACATTTTCTGGAGGAGAACACCTTTTGCACACCCGAAACACTGCGGGGGTCACATCTCGCAAAGCAAATAGCACCCTAGAGATCTGCCTTTTGGAGCAGAAACTTGGGGGTGAGTTCTTGAATGCACGCCGGCGTTCTGATTCTAATGCCCATCGAGTCCTGTCAATCCTAGAGTTGTCACCAGGGGTCTCAGTGGTACAGCTTTTTCCCTCTAGGGACCTGGGTAAAAAACAGTCACAAGTGCGGAGATGTTTGATCTCCTGGCAGCAGAGCAGGCAATGTGACTACTTTTCAGAACCCATGCAGTGTCTTTTACATGGACCCTACCTCCATAGGACGTTTTATTTATTTATTAAACTTTTAAAACTCTCTTCATTCCATAGCATGCTCCCAGGGAGCATGGGTAACGCCCCTCCGGCACAGCCAGTCTGGCCCTGTGATTCCTTTTGTGGTTCCCACGCACCACTGTCGATACTGTTTCATGCACGTCAGGCAGAGTGTGGAGAGGAGCATGAGTCAAAGACAGTGCTTTGGTTGAGCAGGGCAGCATCTGAAGAACATTGCAGTTAATATGTAGAGGAGGCTGCAGGATGGGGGATTATACTCAAGGAAGCGAGATCCCTTCACAAAGCTTGCTCTACTTTTGGTGCAGTTGGGGATGAAAGACCAGAGTGGGGATGAGGGAGTCAGGGGCTTTATGGACAGAGTAATTTGGTCAAAAACTTGTTTAGCTTTCCATTCGGCCAGAAATTCCCGCAGCAGCCTTCCCTGGCAGTCGTTTGTGCAGTCTCTAGAACTGCTCAAGAGATTACCAACACTGAGATAGCGGAGGTGTTGCAAGTCAGGTTTGAAAAGCACTGGCAGAGCCATGAATGTCCACTTAGCACAGAACCTGCTCCCTGAGGCGAGTGTTGCAAGTGCCTCGCTTTCATGAGCTCTCATTTCATCCATTGTTTTTTAAAGAGATGACATTTGCCATTACACGTGTTTTTGTGCTTTCTAAACTGTCTCAGGAGAAAGAGCTAGTAAATATATCCAGATTGTCTGTGTTCCATCTCTCACCATCGGTAGCCTATGCACGTTACTGCATCTGTTTTTTAAATTAAAATATATATTCTGCCTTGAGATGGACACTCACAATAATAAGCAGAGGGCCAGATTCTGATATCATTACTCACATGTAGCACTCGACTCCATGAGTGGTCCCAGTGAAGTCAATGGAGTGGCGTAAGAAGCTAGTAAACTGGAGTAAAATTGCAGATCTGACCCATTCTCTTCTGCGCATACACACAAGTGTATCTGTCCATTAAATTGCTAGCATGGGCCGGGGAAGGAAAAAGGGATAGAATATTTTTCTAGCATATTTATGGACTTTCAAAACTTCCTAAACAGGAAAACCATTTTTCACGCGAAACCCTTCAGAGTTGAAAGGGAAGTTCATCCACACCAAGCTGAGGAAAAGCAGCAGGGGGTTCGGCTTCACTGTGGTCGGAGGGGACGAACCAGATGAATTTCTCCAAATCAAGAGTTTGGTGCTTGATGGCCCTGCTGCCCTGGATGGCAAAATGGAGACAGGTAATGACGCTCTGGGGACAAAAATGAAAAAACACCCCACTTTGCGCTTAATAGCGGCTGCTATCTGAGGCTCTCAAAGAGTTTTAAGACTCATCATAACGCTCTGAAATCGATAAGTGGTATTGTCCCCATTTTGTAAGTGGAGAAACTGGAACACAGACCAGCTGAGGGACCTTTCTGAAGGTCACGTAGCAAGTTATTGGCAGTGCCGATATCAGATCTCAAGAGCCGTCGTGTCCAGTGGTCTGCTCTGACTGCTAAGCCATTGATGCTAAACCTTGGGGAAATGAGCAACCGCTTCAGTTGCTAGTGCAGTCCCAGATTGCCACCTGACGCTGCGTGGCCATAGGCACTTTGGGATGCATTGACAGCTCCTAAGGAGGAAAACACCTCTAGGGTATTGTGTGGCTTATTTTGCACCTCTCTGTGATTCCTTTTCATCTCGCCCCTTCTTCCTAGCTACTAGCAAGAAGTGGGGAAGGGGCTGTACTGCCCACTCCCTCCTGCTGCTCTTCATGTCTGGAGGCATCCTGAGCCGTGTCTGTTTTTTCAGTAGTGACATTAGTGCATTGCTTGTGCCACGCGCTACAGGAAGCAGTGGGGGTGGGTTTTTCGCTCTGACTCAGCAGAGCAGGAAGAGACAGTAGTGATGTGACCCATGTCTCTGGAGCCACTGGTTGAGCATCACTGCTTTAAACGGCCCTGCCTTGCAACTACAGTGTAAAACAGATCATAACTTAACTATCCCACGCCTAAGTACTGATTAAGTCTGAGACGCTATTGCACCATATTTATGCAGTCTCTAGCTGCAATCATTCTGTTTTTATTCTTCATGTGATCTCCGTGTTTCTGTCACATGTCAAGTGTATTAGTGTGTGTAATAGCAAGAGCTGAGCTTTGCAAAAACTGTTAAATGGGCCATATATTGTCATTTTGCTTGATTTTTTTTTAATAAGCCAAGTTCTATTTTCCTTTCCAAAACACTTTTGTATGTAAAAAATTATTCAGTGACTCTTTTGGATACAGATTGCTATTGCTCACCTCAGCACAGATACTCTTGTCCTTTGCTGAGAGGCAGGAGTGTTTAGATAAAGTATCTGTGCAGATGTTTATGCCGGTACAAGTCTATCAGCATGGAAGCAGAGTGGTACCCATTGTTCAGTGCTGAGAAGAGTCCATTGTTAATGTTCTGAAAAGAGATTGGGGTATTAAAGCAATGAATTGACAGTTTATGTTGTTATTTTTGTTGGTTGTTGTTTTTTGTTTCATCCATAGGAGATGTTATAGTCAGCGTGAATGATACCTGTGTACTGGGACATACACATGCTCAAGTTGTAAAAATCTTCCAGTCCATTCCCATCGGTGCCAGTGTGGACCTTGAACTGTGTCGAGGTTACCCTCTGCCCTTTGACCCCGATGACCCCAACACAAGCCTGGTGACGTCTGTGGCAATTCTAGATAAAGAACCGATCATTGTGAACGGGCAGGAAAATTATGATTCTCCAGCAAGCCACAGTAGTAAAACGGGGAAAGTAAATGGCTTGAAGGAGCAACGGCCAAGTAGTCCAGCTGAAGTCTCTTCAAATGGATCCCATGGTTACCCCAACGATACTGTCTCTTTGGCTTCTTCTATAGCAACACAGCCTGAACTCATAACTGTACATATAGTGAAAGGGCCCATGGGCTTTGGTTTTACTATAGCAGACAGTCCTGGTGGTGGGGGCCAAAGAGTGAAACAAATTGTAGACAGCCCCAGGTGCCGAGGCCTAAAAGAAGGGGATCTTATCGTTGAAGTGAATAAGAAGAATGTGCAAAACCTCACTCACAACCAAGTCGTGGATATGCTGATTGAATGTCCTAAAGGAAGCGAAGTCACATTACTTGTGCAACGAGGAGGTACGTCTTAGGGTTTGTTTGTTTTTTAAAGTAGTTTTATCTGGAAGGCTTGCAGTCCTAAATCTTTGTAACCCACCCAAGTTATAAGATGTAGAAATTGACTACCCCTCACAGTTTTCTCATATTACATATCATATATTAAAAAAAAACATTTTAATCCATTTTTGTTGCAGTGGGAAATGTATGTGTATAGATGCATTATACATAATAGCAAGTGTTCTGATTAAATCAGGATTTACATCATAACCCCTGTTTTCATATACTGGTAAAAGTTTGCCTCTGGGACTGAAACTTTCTTTGGATTTCCAAAGAAATTGTGGGCAATTCTTTGGTTGTTTTTTGGAAAGTGAAGAGGGCAGAAATAATCCATAGTCTTCTATATTTTTATTTTTTTTTAAAGCTCAACAGTAACTCAAAAATATCCAGGGAAAATCACCCGCCAAACTTTGAACGTGCATAGTCCTCGTTGCAGGACCAGCCCTTCTCCGGATGTGGGATGGGCCAAAAAAAATATTTAAACTCAGAAAGTTTTAAGCAATTGAAAAATTACTTCTGAGCTACTTCTCAGTTGGCATCTGTTAGGAGTTTAGCAATCCTGATGAAGTTTCACCTCTTTTTTTTGTGTCTTTGCAAAGCACAGTGTCCCAGAAAGGTGCTGGGACAACCTCCACTGAGCAATAGTAAGTCATAAGCTCCTGCTGTGCTTATTTAAAAAAAAAAAAAAAAAAAAAAAAAAAGGTAGAGGGGAGCAACGTGCGAGAGGAGAGGGAACGTGTGGGGCTTACATGGGTTTATGGATATATAAGCACAAGGCAAAGAGGGAAGAGCCGGAGGAGAAGATGTTGATGAGATGCTGTTTGACCACCAAATGCCTAGTGGAAAGAATAAAACATGGTAAAAATGGTTCTGGGTGTAGTGAGCGTGTATGGGAGAGCGTAGACTTGGGCTTCTAATTCCATAAGTGCAAGGCAAAGTGTAATGAGGAGAAGTAGGCTAATGAGACATTCCCCTTGTAGGTCTCACTGCTGCTAGGAGGCCAGAGTCACTTGGTGCCTGCACAGCAGCTGTTGCTGCCTTCTTAGGGAGGTTGTCTACACGGCAATCACCAGGATGCTTTGCAGCTTGTGGAGACCGACCCGAGCTAGCTTTCATCTCGCTAGCTCAGGTGCTGGAGCAGGGAAGCTGCAGCAGCCTGGGCTTGGGTGGGGACAAGCCCTGTGTGGAATTAGCCAGGGTTCCAGGCAGACTTGTACAGCCCCATGCCGCCGCAGCGTCACTGCTACCGGGACTTGAGCTAGTGTCCTCTGTGCTCCCTGCACCACACGCCACTTTTTACGTTGCGCATGTCTGCGCCGCCATTGATGCCTACACTGGGCCGGGTCAAGCTGCCAGAGATGAGCTGCAGCGCTAAAATAAGCGCAGAGTTAAGACTGTAACTATGTGCTGAATGCCGCCTCCTAGCCAAGCCGTGGGGAACATCTGGCGCAGGAATACTTCTCTACCGGCTTTCCGAATGGTTTGTAGTGGAGTCAGCATCAAGCCAGCAAGGGCTAGGGAATGTCAGTGGGGAACAAGTGTTCCAGAAAGGTGTACTGGATGGCCCTGCCACCGCACACATGTGGCGAGTGAAAGAGGGGTGGCCAGTGTGTGTTGCTGTACTTGATTTCGTTTGCATTTCAGCTCTCCAGTTGTTTCCCTTTAATCAGCCCCTGGTAAAGAACGTGCTCAACATAAGGGTGTAAATGAAGGCCCCTGCTAACACACAAAGTCCTTTCATCCCCTTGCAAAGTCCCTTTGGCTTGCAAGATTGGGATCTTACTTTGCATGTTTTGAGTTTGCCAGGACAGGGGGTGGGACGGTTATTAGCGGGACCTACCTTTTCCAAGGTGATTGGTGATTTTGCGGTTGCTTGTCTTGACACCTTGTGGGGCCAGTGTTGAGATGGTGGTGGGTGCTCATCCATTTCTGAAAATCCCGGCACTTGTCAGGTGTCTCAGATTCATCTCTTGTGAACTACAGCCAAGGATTCTAGTGCACAGATTGAGCAATGAATGAGGGCTGTAGTAAAATGAATACTTTCCTTCCCTTCCGCCTCAAAAAATTTATTGAATTTTATATTTTTATAATAAATTAAAAAGTAAGGAATGGAATATATTAAGACGAGTTCTCTAGTTTTATTACTGGTATCTGCAGAATCTGAGTAATTTAAAATCACTCTAATATTGAGAGCCTTTAAAATACACCATAAGTCTCATGTTTGATTTATGTATTTGGTAGAAAGTTTCTCCAACTACAGTTGGAAAGGAAACAGCAGATATTATTAATCTTCCTGGAAAGAACATAAATATCTCTGTTACCACTGTACATTAGTTAGTCGAACTGTGGCCGACGTTCAATCATCCTTCTTTTGCCGCTGGGGTATAATGAGACGGTTTGATGAGGAAATCAAGGTATTGAGTTTTAATGGGAAAGTAAATGGTCAGTCTACTGCTAATATTAATGAATCTCTTCTCTACCTCATCTTTTCCAGCATGCGGATTGATTGATGAACACAGATAGCTGTGGAGTTGCTATAAGTGTCTCAGATTTTGTACCAATCTCCTGACTTATCCCTGTATCTAGAGGCCTAGTTGTCTTGGCATTTGTATCTAATTGCATTGTATTTGCAATTCTGAGTTGCAGGTTGTCATGGTACAGAAGCTTGAATTTGTTGTGACCCTGGTGCCCAATAAATAATTAAAATGAGCTTCTCTCCACATCAAAATGAAGTTACCCTGAGAGGTTGCTAATCATGGTTCATAAATTTAGCAAAATATAGGGGAGGAGGGATAGCTCAGTGGTTTGAGCATTGGCCTGCTAAACCCAGGGTTGTGAGTTCAATCGTTGAGGGATCTGGGACAAAAATCTGTCTGGGGATTGGTCCTGCTTTGAGCAGGGGTTTGGACTAGATGACCTCCTGAGGTCCCTTCCAACCCTGATATTCTATGTTACAGTAATTCCTCACTTAAAAGTCATCCCAGTTAACGTTGTTATGTTGCTGATCAATTAGGGAACATGCTCATTTAAAGTTGTGCAATGCTCCCTTCCAAAGTTGTCTGGCAGCCGCCTGCTTTGCCCACTGCTTGCAGGAAGAGCAGCCCCTTGCAGCTAGCTGGTGGGGGCTTGGAACCAGGGTGGACCGGCAGCCCCCCCATCAGCTCCCCTAAATTCCCTGTGCAGCAGCTGTCAGCAGGCTAGCGATTGCAGCTATCCCTCCCCCCACTGCTCTTGCCCTCTGCCTTGCAGCTGCTCCCCGAGCCTCCTGCTTGCTGTTGGGGGGAGAGAAAGGGAGGGCTAATGTCAGGGTGTCCCCCTTCCCCCGCTCCTACACCCCACTTACCCCTTCTTCTCCATATAGAGCAGGGTGGGGACAGGGAGAGAGAGAGAGAGCCTGGAGCAGCAGCTGCTCTCTCAAGTTCCTGTTCCACTTAAAAAGACAATGCACTTAAGAGTGGGTCAGCGTACTTAAAGGGGCTGTGTGTATCTCTCTGTCTCCCACACACAGGGTGTGTCTGTCATCTCCTCTCCCCTCCATTCCTGCTGCTTTGTAGAGTGAGAGGCTACATCAGGCCTGCACAACATGCGGCCCGCGGAGCCCTCTGACTCCCGGCCGCGGCTGGGATTTAAAGGGCTCTGGGCTCCCCGCGGCTGCAGGCAGGCCAGAGCCCTTTGAATCCCTGGCCGCGGCCGCTGATTGCCTCCTCCACGGACCCCTGCCCTAACTGCCCCCCAGGACCCCCACCCCCATCTAACACCGCTGGTCCTTGTCCCCTGATACCCCTCTCCCAGGACCCCACCCCCTATCTAAATGCCGCTGCTCCTTGTCCCTCGATTGCCCCTTCCCGAGACCCCTGCTCTTAACCAGGGGCGGCTCTAGCAATTTCACCGCCCCAAGCACGGCGGCACGCCACGGGGGGCACTCTGCCGGTCGCCGATCCTGCGGCTCCGGTGGACCTCCTGCAGACGTGCCTGTGGGGGGTCCGCTGGTCCAGCGGCTCCGGTGGACCAGAGGACCCTCCGCAGGCACATCTGCAGGAGGTCCACCGGAGCCGCCTGCCGCCCTCCCGGCAACCGGCAGAGCACCCCCCGCGGCATGCCGCCCCAAGCACACGCTTGGCATGCTGGGGCCTGGAGCCACCCCTGCTCCTAACTGCCCCTTGGGATCCCAGCCCCTATCTAAGCCTCCCTTCTCCTTGACCCCAACTGCTCCCTCCTGAGATTCCCCCGACTTCCCCTCAGGACCTCACCCCTTACCTGTCCCCTGATGAACCCCTGAGATTCCCATGCCTATCCAACTGCTCCCTGTCCCCTGACTGCCCCCCCGAACCTCCGCCCCATCCAACCCCCCTGCTCCCTGTCCCTTGACTGCCCCCCGGAACCCCCTACCCCTTCTCCAACCCCCAGCCCCCTTATCGTGCCACTCAGACCAGCGTGTCTGGCTCCAGCAGCTCCAGACACGTTGCTGCCATGCTCCCCCGCAGAGCCCACAGCCCCCCTCCACCCTCAGCACCTGCCTTCCAGATTTGAACACCTCAAAATTCAGGAGTGCTCAAGCTCAGTTTGGGCAGCTGTTACTTCATTTCTCCCAAATCAAATATACTGATCCACTGTAACTTGCTGTAGAAAAAGTAGAATAAAATTGAGCAAGAAATGCTTATTAGACTGAAATTGCTATTTTCAACAGCCATGGCCTTTTTTTTTATTTGTTTAAAAGGAAGACCGTGATACTGCATTGGCAAATTCCCCACAGAAAGAAAGAGTGGAACAAAAGAATAATAAAGGCACCTCAACTTTTCCTCATTTATGGAGGACAGTCTTATAATATGCATCCAGATATTCTCCTATCACACAAGCTGAAAATTGTTCCACTTTACTGCAGCTCTGTAACCATATGGGAACCAATCCTGTCTGTGTTTTGTGCACATCCAAAATTCCTGCTGAATGACCCGCTCTGGGAGCGAGTTACCAGTGACCCAGGGCTGGGGCGGCAGGAGGTGTGGGGGAGGCACTGGTGGGGGGGAGCCCAGGGCTGGGGCAGCAGCAGGGTGGAGGGAGGGCACTGGTGGGGAGGAAAGGGGGAAGCCCAGCGCTGGGGTGGCAGGGGCTGTGGGTGGGGGGAGAGCCCAGGACTGGGGCAGCAGAGGGGTACAGGGGGGAGCCCAGGGCTGGGATGGGGGGCAGCCAAAATTTTTTTTTGCTTGGGGCAGCAAAAAACCTAGAGCCGGCCCTGCCGGGTTCCCCCAGCCGCCGGAGCCCCGGGCCCTTTAATTTGCCCCTGAGGGCTCCCAGCCACCTCTTCAGCTGGGGGCCCCTGGTTGATTTAAAATAAAGTATCACCTCCTCACCCCCAACCTTCCTTTTTGGCCCATAGCTGTTTTGGTGGGGCGGCGCTGGGGAAGGAGGGTTTGTTTCCGTAGGGCTGGGCGGCCCTGGGACGGGGTGTTTCTGCAGGGCCGGGAGGTTTCGGCCCTCAGCTGTTTTCTTTGGAGGAATGTGGCCCTCGCCGCTTTACGAGTTGTGCAGGCCTGGGCTACATTAACAACAATGTGTTAACCCTTGAGGGCTCAGCCCAGTGCTAGTTCATCATTTAGCACAGGGGTTCTCAAACTGGGGGGCGGGACCCCCCAGGGGATCATGAGGTTATTACATGGGGGGGGTCATGAGCTGCCAGCCTCCATCCCAAACCCTGCTTTGCCTCCAAGATTTATAAAGGTGTTAAATATATAAAAATGTATTTTTTAATTTATATGGGGGGGGTCACGCTCAGAGGTTTGCTGTGTGAAAGGGGTCATCAGTACAAAAGTTTGAGAACCACTGATTTAGCAGCAAGGCATTCCCTGGGAAATATCCCACCCTCTTCCACCCTCTATCTTCACCACCTCAACCAAGCTTCACAATCATCATAGCTGTGAACAGTATTAAATTGTTTGTTTAAAACGTATACTGTGTGTGTGTGTGTGTAATATATTATATATAAAAAATAGTTTTTTTGTCTGGTGAAAAAATGTCCTTGGAACCTAACCCCCCCATTTACATTAATTCTTATGGGGAAATTGGATTCGCTTAACATCGTTTCACTTAGTCGCATTTTTCAGGAACAGAACTACAACGTTAAGTGAGGAGTTACTGTATAAGCATGAGGCTAGCTACAATGTGGAAAACAGAATGTCTGGTTTAAAAGTTGGAGAATGTAGTTAGCTAGGATGCACTGTGACTCTGGTGTTTAGATCCGATGGACTTCGATCCTCTCTGCGGTAACTTTACCTTGCATTGCCTCTGCCAGTTCCTTTATCGGAAGTGCCTGCCCTAGACAAAGTGCCGCTATTTATTTTGATCTGATTCCAGAAGTGTACTTGGCTCCATTCTGTGATAAGATCCTTCATGCCTCTTGAAGTGGTTCTTCTCTAGGTCTCTCTGCTGGCTGTCCTTTCCTCCTCCTCCCCCTGGTGTCCAGTGAAGAGAGTGCTAGGAGAGCTTGCCGTCAGGCATTCTTTTATTAACATAACATTTGCATTCAATCAGACTTTGCCGGAATCATCCCCATCACACTGACGCTCGTGCTCAGAACTGTCCAAAGGATTTGTCAGTAGTGATTACTAATCAGGCAGAAAAATATCAGAGAGAGATGTGTAATCTATGTGAAAAGCTCAGCCAGCTCGAAGCCACTGGTGCACTCCCGACAATTACGCGTAGATGTTGAAATGCAAAGCGCATAGCCACAGAGAGCGGCCTGTAAAATATTTACTGTAATGTAGCTTCAGCTGAAGCTTTGACTTCCAGAAATTAGATGGGTTGTGCCAACCAAGTCTTGCAGTTGTTTTGAGAGAGGAAATACAGGACACTTTGTAAAAAGTATAAAGTTGAAACACCTATTCTCTTAGGATTTTAGCATTGTCTTGCAGTATTTACACATTGCAGTATTCTGCATATGCACGAGAACCTGAAAGTGAATCTAGATAGAAACAAAAGTGAAATTCACTAGTGTCTCTTCACTTTTCATGCTTCGAGGAATTCAAAAAACTATACAAACACTACTACTTACCTAGTCCAAAGTCAAGTGTGAGTCTTTGCAGGATCGTGGCCTACAATCGTACAAATTATTTCAGTTTCAGTAATCTTGAAGTATTGTTGTTAATCAAATAGTAAGTATAGGACATTTTTATTTTAAATGTTATTTATAACCTGATGTTGTCCTATTAATATTGGACAAGGGGGTTCAAAGCAAGATACAAATCTTTCACCTTCAGATCACTGGTTCTAATATAGCCAGGTGTGTAGTTACCAAAAGTTGTTGCCATCTGCCTGGTATTCCGTAACTTACTGTTGGGTGGGGTTCTTTTGTAGTTCTGACTGAACCGGTGTCCCCCTCCACACAGCTGTCCCAATTGGTGCTTAGCTGTACCCTGGTTGGTGTAAAAGCCAATGATAAAATGGGTCTGGAGTCTGATCTACGTACTCCTCTCAAAGATGCATCCTTCTACCCTACTCCAAGACCAGGGTTAATGCTCAGTGTAACTTCATGAGTAGATAAACAGAGATCTTCAATTTCTAAATACTTTCCACTAGCACCAAATTCACTTCTACTTGGAGACGGAGAGCTGCCTGAGAAAGGAAGACCAATCTTTTGAGGCGGTCTGGCTGGGGTTTCAGAGCCAGCTGAGGGTAGGCAGAAGATTTTGACGGTTATGGCAGGGAACTGTATAAACAACATGTATTTATCTACCGTATCTTAGAGTTTTATACTGCCACCTATCACCATAATAACGGAGTGCCTTCCATATAAAATCAATGGCAACAGCAAAGTCTTTGGCTGAATCCTCAACCAATAGTGCTATTCCTTTGGCCCAGGATTGTACAAGGTACTGAGTGGCCTCAGTTCCTGCTGACTTCCACGGGAGTTCAGGGTGTTCGACACCTTTTAGTTTCAGGCCTTTAAACTAAAGAACTGGCTGGATACATGTTGCTTAGCAAAAGTCCCCTCACAGAAGAAGAAATCTCTTCACTTTACCCAACTTATCGCTAGCACTGCCGAAAGATCATTTAATGGACCCAAACGAAAAGCAATATCTAATCTCACATCATTAGTATTATATCTGCTTTTTAGCCGCTTTCCCTAATGATGCGAAACCATCATAATTATAGCTGCCTGCAATTAGCTATTGCCGGAGACTTGAACTCTGTTGAACAAGCCGCTCACTTCTGTTTGCCCTTTAGGCTTGCAGTGAAGAGTGATTCGAAAGTCATGCTGCTTAAGTGCCTAGCTGCCAGAAAATTTCAAACGGTTATAGCAGCTGCTGAATCGAGAGAGAATCCAGATCGCATTCAGGACAAGATCACAACCCTGAAACTATATGACTGTTACCATAGCATGTCTGTGCATGTGCCAGGGCTTTAGAAAGGGGAAGACAGGGTTCCTCTTTCAAACAGCATTTTCATTTATTTTTTCTTTGTTGGGGAAAAGGGTATTTCACACAGACTGAGGACTTGGTCCTGCAGTTGTGTCTATTCAGGTGGACCTTTACAGACAAACGGAGCCAGATTGAAGTCAATGTCAGCATAGCTTGTGCATGACTGCAAAGATCTGCCTGTGGTGGTCTGATTGCAGGATCAGGGCCTAACATCATGAATGTGTCTTAATCTGCATTCCCAGTGATTTATTTTTATTTTCTGGGTGTGGAGCAGGGTGGTGTATCTGACTTGTTGAACTCCCTGCTTTCATTAAATGTGTGGCCTTGAATACTTTTTGAAGCAACAGTTTGATCTTAGCGTACCTGACTATTTTGCTAATGGAAATAATTTTCTCCTGTGTTTTTTTTTTCTTTTAAATCAGGGGTGTTCATTGCAATCCAGTAGTAAATACCACATCCTTCAAAACGCCCTACCTTGTGTCCTCCCCCAGTCTCATCTTGAGTGTTGTAATTATAATTGGTCTCCCTTACTTCCCAACTGACCAAACTATTAGCCCAAACTGCGGCAGCTTCTTCCTTCATCAGAAACATCTCTAATTCCTGGTCCTTGGAAATCAGCCTGATGTTCTTGCCATACGGCGTGCCCAACTGACCCTAGCTCTTTTCAAATCCCATCTCAGGAGTCCTCTCTTCTCCTTGGCTTCTCTCTCCTAACCCTCTGTCATGGATAAAACAAGCAGAGCTTCACACTCACTTGTATTCAGTCATCTCCCTTGAAACCTGTTCATTGGATCCTTCACCAACACCTTATCATCTCTGTATAAGCTATTTGCAAATATACAAGGTAATACTCCATGGTGCTTTAGCATGAATAATGCTATCCACAAATAGATCGTGATGGCTTATGTTTGATAGCTTATAAGTGCCAAAGATAAGGTGAAAAATGATGTAAATATGTGTCAGAATTGTAGCATGATTAAAAATAGAAGTAAACTAAACTGATTTGATAGTTAAGATTCTGTATTACAAGGTGTTTTCTTCATTTAATTACGACTGTTATTAGAAATCTTTAACATATGTAATAAATCAGTTAACTTCATGTGCTGTTTCAAGTTACTGTTTCCTTTAGAGAAATTTGTATGGGAAGGAGGAAATCAGATGAGTGAAAATTAGAGCTGGTCTGAAAATTGCATTGAAAAATACACGTTAAATTTCATGAACATTTTCTCATACTGCAATTTTTTCTCTAGTAAAAATAAATTAGGGGGCAAGTTAAAGCACTGGCCCAAAGTTAATATAATTTTAACATACGCTTCCTGTTTTTCATGGATTACTTGATTAGTGGAGAAGTAGCAGTTCTGAAGGAACATTTCAATCTGGGAATGGTGACTTCTCTTTCCCAAAGTATCTGGTCATCTTTTGCCCATTCTCTTCTCTCCATTGAGTGGAATTAAATTCTAACAAGGCTCACAAACTTGGTGAGACTTTAAAGCAAGTTTAAATATCACATTTTCTCAGTCTCTTACCATGGTCATTCCGCTTGGTAACTAGTTTACAGAGTAACAGAAACAGGAATTGGCTAAAATCAGAAGAATAGATTAAATGAAAGGTTAGGAAAAAGTTGAGAGTTAGATAGGCTTGGAAGGATTAGATCCTTATCAGTAAATGTTGGCAAACGTTGATTTCACGGTACACACACAAACCGATGACAAATTGTTTCCATCGATGATGATAGCAATTTATAGATAGACAAAGTAAGTAAAATCTGCTTGAGAACTTACTAACGTTTAACTTCAGAATATTTACTTGGTATATTTTGAAATGTGATGTTGACAGTTTGTGTTGTAATGATTAGAAAGCTTTAACTTTTTGAATTTCAGTACCTAGTGTCATTAAATAATTGTTGTCTGAGCTCTCCCATCATTTCTCGTAACCACGAAACTTTCAATAGATTTAAAAAAAAAAAGTTTAAAACCCATAATTTTGGCCAACTGTGACAATTGATAAAAATAAAAAGCTTAAAAATAAACATCAGAATATTATCCTTTGAAATTATTTAAAAAATTAAAATTGAATTCTGCCAGGCCTGTTCATATTTCATATGAACATTTTGGTATGGGTGTGTTTTTCACATTCACAATGAAAGTTACCTCTTCTGTCTAAGCGGCAAAGGAGCATCAGATGTGCCTTTTTGGGACAGTGGTCTATATTGCTATGCAGCATGGTGCACTGATTTCCAGTAATTGGTGTGTAAAGCAGCCTGACAGAAACTTGTTTTCTCTTTTGTGACAAAAATAAGCCTCAACTAACTTTTTAAATCAGTTCTTCGCATTAATAATATATATCCATTTTGTGGCCACAGCTTGCATCCACAAAAACCACAGAGGGTGAAATCCTGTCCCCAATGAATGGCAAAACTTCAGTTTACTTCAGGCCAGGATTTTACCTGGTCTTTCAATGCCTGCAGTGAAGTGTGTGTTCAGGTTTTAATAGTCGCATATCAAGTTGTCTTGATGTATAGTTACTAATATTTGCACTAAAAGGGCATTTGCAGGCGCAAATTAGACCCACAAACAAAGAGACTGGGCCTCAGTTTAGATTAAAATTGCTGCTAATTCGTTAATGTGAGACAGAGAGAGGAAGCTAAATCACGTCACTTGACTTAGAAACTCTGGTGTGAATGGCTAAATGAAAGTAATCCAAATCAAATGGGAATCTAGTACTAGAAACAAAAGTCAGTATTGCCAGCCCTAAGCATTCTAGAATCATGAGCCAGGTCCCTACAAATCAAGAAATATACTTGATTTCATGAGATTTTTAAAATATTAAATGTGGGGATTCTTTTTGCTATGTTTTGGAGCTTTCGGGGTTCTTATTTTCAAGCTTTTTTTACTGTAGGCATCTCAGCTAGAAACTTTTTTTTTAGTAAAAGCTGAGAGTCTTACGTAATCACCTGACTCCTGGATCTGGAGCTTTAAGGGAATCACCAAATACCACAACACTCGTGACAAAATTGTGAGAATTGGAAACACTGATATGTATGCATTTTCATTGCCTATAGGACTCTCCAGTTTCTGATGGTATGGTGTATAAAACTACCCAGGATGAATCCATTAGTCATTTAAAACATAGCATTGTTTTTATCTCCACTACCTATAATCAACGTATCTAATGTTGCTACTATTTGAGCATGAAGTGGAGTGGAGCAAACTGATAAATGCCCATGTAATCTGTATTTAGGGCAAATATTAGTGTTACATCAGTTACCATTCATTTTTACGATAGTGTGACACATCTGTGTCAGACTGTTTGTTCCTCATAGATGTGTACATCATCTGATCTCCACAGTCACTTTGAATATTAGGATACAGTAAAAGTCAGTAACTGATACAGTTCATGGTGTTTCATCACAAAACTCCTTTTTTAAGGGCTCAAATGATTTCCTAAACTTGTACGTAGTAGTGTAGTGTATGTGAGTCTCAGGAATGCAACTCTCACGGTGTATGGAAGAGTTCAGATCAGTTATAAATCATCAAGAAAAATCAAAGGATTTCCTAGCAGCAAATTGCCTGAAATCCTCTCACTGTGTGAACTACTTTAACTTTCAGAAGGGAATCGGCCCTTTCAGATGAAAAGATGGGGCTGGCTTAAGAAAAGAATTACTAAAATTATGGCAGTTCTAAGTTTGTTTTTTTCAAGTTTGTGGGGTTTGAAAGTTTTTTTTCTTAATTGTTGAACTTGTAGTGTAGGAGCAAGTCGAGCCGTGCACCGTTGTTTTATATCAGATGTGATGCGATGTAACACAAGGTGGCACAGCAGAACCTTATACGATGCATTAAACTATGCCAATTTAACTTGAGACATGCCTCACGGTTCCCTCAACATTTCTCGCATACCAGCGAATCGTGCAGACTTGGAATAATAAGCTAGGGGAATGCAGCACATTTTTTTCTAGCTTCTAAAACCAAACCCTTTCCTCCTACCTTTATATGCTGAGCTTGTGGGGCAGCTTCAGGGTCTACAAGTTTATGTTTAACGTAGTTCTTGGCCACATCCAGGCTGGGCAAAAAGGCTGCAGTAAGACTGATTAAACATCATAATATCAACAATAACAGAATTAATGAGGTGCCTGGCTTCAAGGAAAAGGTGCCTGGCTCCGTTTATTGGTATAATTGATTAAATGGAGAGTAATAGTCCCTTAACGGCAGTCGTGAGTCGGTAAAAGTTGACAGGGACGGTAAGTCTCTCCTAATGGTTTGAGTTTTATTTGATTGTGTTTTTATTTTGAGACCAACGATGCATTATAATAAATACCCTAGCACTTGGCAGTTCTGTACCTCTCCATTCTGAGTTTAGCTACAGATATACCTTCCTGTTCTTAATGTGATTCTTTTTTTCCCCATCCAGACCATGGTTCACCCTCTGTGTGTGGGGGGGAGGGTACTAAATGGACAGTTATTTTTATTTCTTATTCTTATTATTTATATGACAGTAACGCTTTGAGGCCCCAGTTGGGATCAGGGCCCCTTTGTGCTAGTCGCTGAATTCCCATGGCATTTCTAGAGCTTCAGAAGCATTTGAGCTCCAACCCACCTCCATGATAGACCAGCGACCTCAAGCTCAAGAACTTAGCTTGAGCTGGAGTTTTGGGATGTGGATGGGAGTCGGGTTAGGTGTGCTAAGAATACAGGGCAGACGCACCCACAGTGAGAGACAGTCCGTGCCTTGCAGAGCTCACCCTCTCGATAAACAAGGCAGATGAAGCGTGGGAGGGGAGGCCGAGTTCCAGGGCGGGGAAGTGGCAGGCCCAAGCTGTCACAAGAAGTCAGGAGCACTGTAGTACATGGAGGAACCAACAAGGATATATTTTCAGTGACAGAATCGTAGAACTATAGGAGTGGAAGGGACAAATAAACTCTGCGTTCTAGGACTAGTTAACTCCCCTCTGTGTCTAAAGGGTTCGGATTTTAGGGAATGCTTTGAATCCAGTGATTGAAAGAGTTCTGTTTAGCCCCTCATTTATTTTAGAGTAAATGTAGATTTGAATTTTAATACATTCAGCCCTCCTGAAAATGGGTATAACTCCATTGTGTTCAGTCACAATCCATCTGCTTACCTTCCAGTGGCTGGAATAGGCCTCTCACTTAATATATCAGCTGATTATTGAAAACGTTGTTTATTGATACTAATACCACAGTTGTGCCCATTGTGTGGCTGTTGTACACACACAAAAGAAGAGAGCTTGTCCCAAACGGAACATTATTGGGGTGTGAATTTATACCTTGTTAATAGTGCTATAAAATCCCCGGAGATAAAAATTGCCTGTGATCAGAACGAATGCAACACTGACAACAGCAGAACATGTTTTTTGTGCACTCCTTCACCGATGTGCCTCAATGCTTAACCTGGAGGCATCCCTTCGAACGGTCGGAGGTAGTTCAGCGTCCATGCTCACTGACTACTTGGCCTTTCTGCTTGACCTGCCAGCAGGCGTGCCTGTTGTTATGGTGCTGGGACTTATACTCAGACAACTGTGCACTGGAAATTGGATTGAGACACTGAATTCATTGCAGTTCGTTCAGTGAAGAGCCTTCAGACGGCGGCAACCTCTGGCAGCGTTGTCTGCCCCAAGTGATCAAAACATATGAGTCATGTGCCAGAAATCATGAGAACGGCCTACAAATCATCATTTTTATTTTTAAAAAGGGCTCACTTTAGTTTACTTCTTGTATTGGAGGCTTTAAAGTTCGTGTTCTCAGGCTTTTCTTCACAACCAGGACTAGAAATACTGGGTTTTGTAATGAATGCTGAGAATCTCACAGAAACACATGAATCCAGGGGCTTGGGCTTTAAGAAAAAGACTTAATTTAATGAGATTTGCAATAAAATCATAAGAGTGGGTGAAACTGCTTTGGTCATGAAATGGTGACTCTTTATGTAATTACCAATCCCTCAAGCTATCTGATTACTGTAATGTCATCTTTATTAGTGGTTAACGACTACCTAAGTGATACATATCTTGTTACACAGTTGCATTGATATACTTGGAGTAATCAATTAGCGTTTTATTAACGTTACACATCTTTCTTATTACTTCTAATATAAATTCTTATTTGAGACCTTGAAAGTATGACCACAGAATCAAAATTCAAATTATTGGTAATTTGTTTAGCATCCAAAACAGGAGCGAATAATAATTGAGGATATGATTTAACTTCTTAAGGTCCACTGGGACTGAAACTCTTGTCGATGGCAATAATATATTCTGCATTGTAGTGTGGTTTTTGGGAACTCTATTTGCTCATGCCAGTGGGTTAATAATACCTGTGTTTGGGCTCCTAAAAAACACGTTTCTCAAGCATTAGCATTTTAGAACTGGAGCATTGTTCATTTTGTTTGCTAGTCACCAACCTTTGATTTATAGCAGGCCTGCATTCCTTCGGTGCAAATTATTCTTTGGCTTAAAGCTAGTATTGCATAGCTTATCTTTATGCTAGTACAGTAACGCTATTATAATGCAGATTACTATGACAAGCAGAAAAGTTATACTGTTGCAGGACTGGGTCTTTTTCTTGATGGTGCTGTTTATGGCTGTATGCGGACTTGTGCTCTCTTTTTTTCAATTACTGCGTGGGTGGTTTTTTTCAATCTGGAAAAGAGCAGCTCCCATCAATTTTTAAAAATAGTATGCATCCTTCATTAAACATCTTTTGGCAATGGTTTATTCAGAATTATTATTTTTCCCAACAACATTAATGGCCATTACTGTTAATTATTTAGAGCTCCTTGTTTTTCACTCAGAAAACATAGAGATTGATGTGTGCTGCGGGGTAAGTAGGCCTTTACCTCTGGCTCCAGTATTTCTCTGCACCTCTTGCCAAATATGTGTCTTGGTGGATGTTACCCTTTTTTGGTTATTATTCAGCACAGTGTAAAAAAGCAGTATTCAGTGGGCTTATTATTTTGTCATGCAGCTGTTTTTCCCCAGTAAATGTTAGCCCACTGCCACAGTCCTTAATGATTTTTTTGTGTTTTTATTAATTTCCTGCTGTCCTGCATTCTGTGCTCTAGCCAAAATAATGGCGAAACCAACTCTTGACCTTTTCAACCCAGTTCATCTACCTTTTGCTTTGCTGTTGTTTGCAAACATCTCTCAGGCTGTTCTGATTGGAAATGAAAACCAAACATTGACTCATAGGCCAGTCAGCCTCACCTCAGTCCCTGGAAAATCATGGAGCAGGTCCTCAAGGAATCAATTCTGAAGCACTTAGAGGAGAGGAAAGTGATCAGGAACAGTCAGCATGGATTCACCAAGGGCAAGTCATGCCTGACTAACCTAATTGCCTCTATGATGAGATAACTGGCTCTGTGGATGAGGGGAAAGCAGTGGACGTATTATTCCTTGACTTTAGCAAAGCTTTTGATATGGTCTCCCACAGTATTCTTGCCAGCAAGTTAAAGAAGTATGGGCTGGATGATTGGACTATAAGGTGGATAGAAAGCTGGCTAGTTCATCGGGCTCAACAGGTTGTGATCAATGGCTCCATGTCTAGTTGGCAGCCGGTATCAAGTGGAGTGCCCCAAGGGTCGGTCCTGGGGCCGGTTTTGTTCAATATCTTCATTAACGACCTGGAGGATGGTGTGAACTGCACCCTCCGCAAGTTTGCAGATGACACTGAACTGGGAGGAGTGGTAGATATGCTGGAAGGTAGAGAGAGGATACAGAGGGACCTAGAGAAATTAGAGGATTGAGCCAAAAGAAATCTGATGAGGTTCAACAAGGACAAGTGCAGAGTCCTTCACTTAGAATGGAAGAATCCCATGCACTGCTACAGACTGGGGACCGAATGGCTAGGCAGCAGTTCTGCAGAAAAGGACCTAGGGGTTACGGTGGACGAAAAGCTGAATATGAGTCAACAGTGTGCCCTTGTTGCCAAGAAGGCTAACAGCATTTTGGGCTGTATAAGTAGGAGCATTGCCAGCAGATCGAGGGACGTGATCATTCCCCTCTATTCGGCATTGGTGAGACCTCATCTGGAGTACTGTGTCCAGTTTTGGGCCCCACACTGCAAGAAGGATGTGGAAAAATTAGAAAGAGTCCAGCGGAGGGCAACAAAAATGATTAGGGGGCTGGCGCACATGATTTATGAGGAGAGGCTGAGGGAACTGGGATTGTTAGGGGGGAGGGATAGCTCAGTGGTTTGAGCATTGGCCTGCTAAACCCAGGGTTGTGAGTTCAATCCTTGAGGAGGCCACTTAGGAATCTGGGGCAAAAATTGGTCCTGCTAGTGAAGGCAGGGGGCTGGACTCGATGACCTTTCAAGGTCCCTTCCAGTTCTAGGAGATTGGTATATCTCCAATTAATACCTTATTATTGGTATTTAGTCTGCAGAAGAGAAGAATGAGGGGGGATTTGATTTGCTGCTTTTGAACCTGAAAGGGGATTCCAAAGAGGATGGATCTAGACTGTTCTCAGTGGTAGCAGATGACAGAACAAGGAGTAATGGTCTCCAGTTGCAGTGGGGGAGGTTTAGATTGGATATTAGGAAAAACTTTTTCACTAGGAGGGTGGTGAAGCACTGGAATGGGTTACCTAGGGAGGTGGTGGCATCTCCTTCCTTAGAGGTTTTTACGGCCTGGCTTGACAAAGCCCTGTCTGGGATGATTTAGTTGGGGATTGGTCCTGTTTTGAGCAGGGGGTTGGACTAGATACCTCCTGAGGTCCCTTCCAACCCTGATATTCTATGATTCAGTGAGTACCAGTCAATTTGCCACTTCTTGTTCGAAGACCCCATCCTGCCAAGTGCTGATGAACACTCTCAGTATCAGCTGAAATCCTCTTGGAATTGAACTCATTCAGTGCTTTTGACCCGCTCGGCTCTTACGCATGTGACTGTGGAGTAGTCTACGATCTTTCTGTAACATTACTCCTGAGGGCATTCAGTGCCAAAAAATTAAAAATGCTGCGCACAATATTTTAAAATTCTGCAAGTTTTATTTGTCAGTAAATAAATGCGGAGGCTCCAGCATGGTAGTGGGGAGCACAGGCCACTGGCAGTATGAAGGTGGGGATCACCCTGCAGCCTCTCCATCCCCCACCCCCGGGACACGGACTCAGTGATGAGGCTGCACCCAACCCTGACACAGCACAAGGCCTGGGCCTGCCCCAGAAACACCCTGGGGCTCTGCGCCAGGTGCACTAGGTGTGGAGCAGGCAAGATCTCAGTGTGGAACAATCTAGGTGCAGGTAGCTCAGTGGAGGGGTTGGGTGTGGGGGGATCTGGATGCACAGAGGCTCATTGAGGGGGTTCCAGGTGCAGGGGCAATGGGATTTTTCAGGGAGTTCCAAGAGAAAGTGGTTGGGGCTCAGTGGAGAGGTTTGGGTGTGGGGATCTCAGCAGGGCGATCTGTCTGCTGGAGGAGTGGGGCTTGGTGGGGGCATCGGGGTGCAGCTAGTTGAGAGTCAGTGGTTTGGGGATCTAGATGCGGAGGTTCAAGGGCGTGGGGCTAGTCAGGGTGGGGGTTTGGGTGTAGGGAGCTCAGTAGTGGTGGTCTGGGTGCCAGGAGGCTCCAGATGTTGGGGTGGGGGGAACTGCTCCCTGTACAGTGACCCCTCTGCCCACAGCTGAGGAGCGATGGGGGCAGGAAGCAGGGAGAGGATGCTGAGCTTCCTGCAGCTGGGGGAGATTTCTGGGGGTAGGTCGGACACAGCCCCAGCCCTCCTTGCAGGGGAAGAGGAAGTCTCATCCTCTCCTGCCTCCAGCCCAGCCAGGATTAGCAGCTGATGCCAGCTCAGGGTAGGAGCCACTGGCAGGGTGGTCCCCGGCCCTGCGGTGATTTACCTCTCTGCCGGCTGCTTCGGGTGCCTGAAACAATGTACCTGCACAACTAGGGAGTGATGCGTGATTGCTCTTGCAGCTTTCCCGTCAGAAAGCCATTTTCTGCAAGGGAACAAAGAAATCTGTGGGGAACGTGAATTCTGCGTGTGCACAGTGGCACAAAATTCCCCCAGGAATAGTAATATACAGGAATTGGATAGTGTCCCTTTAAATAGTTTGTGAGCCCTCTAGTGGCCCTTATTGTCTATTATGTTTCAGGGGACACCACAACCCTGCCAGACTGCAGTGTGTGAAGCCTTGCATTTTGCATATGTTTAGTGAACACGGATATTTGGAATTTGGATACTTTTATATACTAGAAACAGCAGAATTTGGGGTTGATTTCACACAGTGTATCCAGCTTTTGTATGGCTCGCATAACTGTTTTTTATCAGTGCTTTCTAGATTTGAAATATACCAAAAAGACATTTAAAATGATGCAGTTTTAAAACAGAATAAACATACCAGCTAATATTAAATTAAAACTCTGTGTCTAATCCATGAGTTACAATGCCTCCTTCACAGCGTTTCATAGGAAGGTTGCTCTAGATAGTGAAATTGTGGTACAAAACTTGCTGAGCAATTTACATTTTTCTCCCTATGTTCCAAAATATAGTCTAGCAGATGGATGTGGCCAGCTGTACATAGAGCTTTAGGGAGTTCTGGGGAAGAAAATGAGAGCTTTTTGTTAAGATAACTGTGATAATCTCACTGATAACTGGCTTAATTTAGATCCCTGCATTTGGTTAGCTTTTTTTACTAACCGTGTATATACCCATTCTTGGTGACTCTGTGTGAATTTAGAATACAATCCCTTTTTGTATTTAAAGATTGCGCAGCGATCACTGGTATTTTGCCATTAAGCAGTTGCTTGATTACATTGGCTTTTTACAGGGGAGTAATTTGTGTTTTCTGATTGATTTAATTTGAGTCACATTTGTAAGCATTCTCTGTGAGGATTCTTGCCCATTGGAGGGGCTCTAGGTCAGTGTTTCTCAACGACCGGACTGTGTACCGACACCGGCCCCTGAGATCTCCTGACACAGTTTAGGAAGGCAGTAAGCTGGTCCCTGGTATCAAAAAGGTTGAGAAACACTTATCTAGGTCATATGGACAGTGTGTCCCAGGTGTGCTGTTTTGTTTTGTTTTAACCACCGCTAACTGATGGCAACAGCCCCTCTTTTGCTATTTGAATGCACTTTCCCAAAAAAATATTTTGATAGTGAAGATGTCAGCCTTGTTGCCCAAGGGACAGATTTTAAAAGGTATTTGGTTGTCTGGTGGGCTTTGAAATCAATGGCAGTTAGACACCTCGATACTTTAGAAAAATCTCCGTAGGGGCCTAAGTACCTTTAAAAGTCTGGCCCTAAATGTCTATATTTAACCACAGAGCTGGTACAACCTAGACAGTGGCAGTACAGACTTTCCCAGGCCACCCCCGTGCATGGATTCCACCATGACCTGCTATGACCTCTGTAGAGAGAAACAGGTAGTTCATTCTTTGTGCCTTTTAAGTCCTCGTCCTTTCTGCTGGGATTTCCAACCAAGATGCCACTTGTAGCGATGTGTGTTTCAGAGGCAGATGTATATCTGCTAGGGGTTGGGAGGGATAGCTCAGTGGTTTGAGCATTGGCCTGCTAAACCCAGGGTTGTGAGTTCAATCCTTGAGGGGGCCATTTAGGGATCTGGGGCAAAAATCTGTCTGGGGATTGGTCCTGCTTTGAGCAGAGGGTTGGACTAGATGACCTCCTATGGTCCCTTCCAACCCTGATATTCTATGATTCTAGCACCAGCTTTACATAAACCACTCACCAGCCAGTAGCACCTTTGGTCCTTCCCATCCTGAATTTGATGAGCAGTGGCAACTGGCTAAAAGTTACACCGCCCATTACTTTGTGCCATTAGTTTCCCCCTCAATGAGTGTGTTCTCACTAGTAACAGCCCCCGCAGGAGTTGTCTCTGCGTGCAGATGTGTCTTATTGCTCTATACTGTATCCTTTCCTTCAGCTGGGAATGCATGTTAGAAACTGGGGTCTGTTATCTCCAAGTTTGGCCCACAACTGCAGGAACTCGGATTTTAAATTAGGTCTTGATTTAAAATAAACAAATTTTTACAGCAAAGTATTAATGCAAGTTATCACCCGATTTTGTCCCAACAAAAGTTACTGATGTGTTTTGATCATGTACAGTTACTTGTTTTGGTAAAAAGTCAATTATTGTTTGCTCTGTAGCAAAGTCTGGCGTAGAGCAGTGACACAATAAGATTCATGAGCCTTTGGAGGGCCTGTCAAACAATGGCCTTGTGTGTATTTTCCATCATTTCTCAGCCATTTTCGATCTCTTTGGATTGTAGCAGCTGAAATTAATGACAAATTTTGAAGGAGAGGTTTGTTCAGAAGTTCATATTTATTAAATTTTAACATGTAATGACCCTGGTGCAATAAACTAAATCTCTAGTTCACTTTAAACCTACAGTTCAGTTGCATCAACAGTTTTAACTTTTGGAGAACAACTGGATTGCTATAGTGCCAACTCTGGTGTGTGGGTGTGTGTGTGGGTGATGTATCCATTTAATCAGAAAGAGTGTCTCTTGCAAAGAATGCAAATATATAATATGTGATAAACTGCCTATTACAAATGTGACTTGCCATGAAAACTGTTGGTGCTTTATTCTTTGAGTGTGTTACATGAATGCAGGCAATGTCTGCAGAAGAACAAAGCTGCAATCTTATTTGTTTAGTGTAAACAGTTTTGATGTTCCACTACCCAACAATCAATCGCTGCCCTAGAGGGTCTTAGTTATTTGCTGATAATGCACCAAACAGGATAATGTCTAGAGCACTAATGCTCCCCAATCATTGAAAACAATTAATTAAAAACCCGACTACAGCATTTGGTATTATGCAGTCTTATTTACATACAAGTCTGACAGCAGGCGGTAAGCGAGTACTGTTTATCATTTGTAATTGTGGACATTCCATATTCAGAGATGATACCTTGCAAATTACCGTAAGATGAGCTTCTTGCTATAACAATTCATATTTCAGTTGCATAACTTGTTTTACTTCCTGTATAAAAGTTAGACAGGAGCATGGTTTTTAATGCAACAAAGTGTATAAAGTAGGAAACATAATGCTGCATAAATGCCACATAAATCGCATCCTAAAGATGAAAGCAGATTTTGAGTGTCCGAATTACTGAGCACTTAATGTGCAGTGTAATCTGTGTTTTGGTTTTATATTTATTTTTTCTGGAATGCCACATAAAGAAACAGATTTGAGGCAGGAGGCTTTTTTTTTATTGAAAATCATTTCTTTTTCTCTTTGATCTATCTGCTCAGAATAGCCTTTCCTATATCGTAGGTCATTTACAGCTCGTTGTCATTGGCCATTGTGCCACTGATAGAGGAAGTCAACAGAAATTGACTGTTGGGCTGGCTTCCAATGGCAAAATCACCCTTCTCTCTTCTACTGCGTGCTTTAAATTGTTTTTCTTTGCATTTTGATCATGATCATTGATCATCCCCAAAAATTCCCGTCATCCAGAACTACCTAAACCTTTCACCTCAGCCCACTACGTGCACATCAGGGTCAAGACATTCTGAGCATTTTATTTTCAAGCTACAGCAATCTGAAATTGATCATATAGCTATGTATCTAGGGTGGACTTGAAGAAAACTTGTGTATTTTGTCAGTTACATCCATATTTGTAAATGATCCCTTTTAGGGATAAAGATTATCCCTCTTTGTGCTTTTGTTTTGCTTTGCCAGCCTGAGCCTCTCATCTAAGCCAATACAAATTTGCTTTTAAAAATCTATTTCTAGAGAGACACTTTTTTAAAAATCAACCTGTTTCTCTTCTGTGGTTCTGATTGGTCCGATAAAATTGACAAGCCAATCGCGTCAAAAGGAAATATCCTTGGCTTAATTGTAAGCTAAGTCTCTCTTAATCCAGGGGAGCGTTTGAGATTCTGTCCAAGTGTTCAATTTCCCAGGCCGCTGAGGTCTGTGAATTTCTTTCCCCAGCCTCCAGGCTGCCGCAGCACAAGTCAGCATAGCTAATGCAGATCTCTCTCTCTCTCTCCTCTTTGATTCGATATGAACAGACTGGTAACTCCAATGCTAGAGCGAAATCTGACATAACTCTGCAGATGGCTACATTCAGATGATACACCTAGGGATTTTTTCTTAAAGGAAAGTAACATTTATATGCTAATGTTTATTTTTTCCTTGTTGCCTTTTTTCAGGATTGCCAGTCCCAAAGAAGAGCCCAAAGTCGGTAAGTACCTTCTCACCTACTGTTTTGTGTGAGGGGTTTTGATTTTTTTTTTCTTAATGTGGGGTGTTGATTGTTTTAAGTTGTCTTTCTGTTCCAACACGGATTGCCTTGCACAGCTTGTGCTGCATGGTGAATTGAGAGAAGAATTCAGAACAGAAAGGGAGCTTGTTGGCAAATAAGGCTAGAGGTTTACTGATCACCTTCCCCGCTGAGTGAGCTTCTCCTCCGTTACCTCCTCCCCTAAATCCCCCCAAAAGCCATTGTCTTCCTTTTGAAAGACGGGACGCTCCACCTTCTTTCCAGCAAGCAATTCCTATCAGCGGTGTCCATAAACTCCGACCTTTTGCATTTACTCCCTGATCTTTCTCATGGACCAGCTGCTGAATGATTTTATGAAATATTAAAGCATGTGTATTTACAGAAAGACAAATCATGCATATTTACAGTTTCCGGCGGATACTGTTAGCTGCCCCAGCACTGGAAATATCTTGATTGTTGTGTAGGGCATCTTTTGTTGTTTAGCTTGGCTTTAGCAGTATTGTACTGCAGGTGTGGGATCCTTTATTTAAAAAAAAAAAAAAAAGGGCAAGAGAAGAAAAAAAATCAATATTTTCCTATCCTTTCTAATCTTGTTTCCCTATAGAACCGTTAGCTGGTTGACATGTTAGCTAATAGCTTAGAAGCTATGGTCTAAAGTGTCATTAAAGCTCAGCTCCTAGTCTAGTGGAACAAAAATAACGTGATGTTTATGAGCCTGGAAAAGGGATGAATATTTTACAGGAAATGAGATATTTACAAGGGGAAAGTTTCCATTTATTTGAAGGGGTAGTGAAGAAGGTAGGCTTATTTCCGAATAGCTTTGGGAAAGTCACATGAGTGAGGTCTTTGCAATACTATAAGTTCACTGATGGTCTGTTGTGGGCGCCGATAGCTGCAGCTGCTACAGTCCACCTTTCGGTAAAGCTCAGTAAGAGGTTTGTTAAGAAGATGAGCAGAATCTCCTGCTTTTAATGCAAGTTCTCTCTTCATCCAAAAAGATAGCCCTGAAATAATTAATGTGATTCTGATGGCTTAGAGCAGTGCTGATTAAAGTCACATGACTTCAGGCCTATACCATTGTCAGTTTGCATTAATGTTAAGAGGAAGAAGTGCAGTTTGTGCTCTCACTCAAATCACAGAAATGTCAGACTGTATGCATTTACTTCTGTGTCATAGTCAAAGATTAATTCAGCCTTTAGTAAAATAGAAACAAGTGTGTAAAAATGTACAAGCCAAGCAGATTATTTTTTGCTGCTGTATTTTTTCCCCTGTCAGAGAAGGAATAGTTGAATTGATGTTAGACATTTATTTATAACCTTTATTCATTAAACCGTCATATGATGAATGAACTTTGATTTTTGAAAACAGGTGCCCTCACAGAATCACGTAAGGTAGCATCATCTCCTTATTAATCTGATGCTGTGCTAAACACCTGCCAAGTGAACAATGATTCATTAGAAGCATTTTAAATCTGTGAGACACCTAAATCCATTTAGAGATAATCCTCTCTGTATGAACAAAGAGACTGTTTACAAACAGATGTAGTTCTGGAGTCTTCAGCGAATTTACCAGCCCCTAGCTGTAGTTATTATTTTCCCCCCATGGAATTTGCTTGCAGAGAAACCATTTCGTTCACTGAAAGCAACCAGATTCCTTACGAGTTACACTTCTGAAAGCTCTCTTACCTTTCTGCATAGTCCTTCAATATTTTTCACCACAGCCCCAGGCAGTGCTGTTCCATCCGAAGAGGAAGAATCCAATAAAAACAATCTTCCTCCTCTGTTTAGATATTAAACGGAGTGTTTGCACCAGCAACTAGTGGACAATACTATCTTATGTTGATATATTGTGGCAGCTGTTTTAGAGTACATGGCAGTCTAACAGTCACACTACTTAAAGGAAAAGAGGGAGAATGACCAGCCTACAGAATACAATCTCTTTTAGTTTAAGTGAAAAGGATAAAAACATTATCAATATTTTACTTATATTGTTAAGATAACTCCCTTTAACTTCCTTTTTATGGTTAATAAAATACAGGTTCTGTGTTTAATTGTGTGATGTGGGAGTGGAGGAGGAGGAGGTTTCAGAATATAACTGCACTGGTGTCGAGTCCCAGCCATTCCAGTTGATACAGACCATTCCGTGACTAGGGGCAAAGGAGGAAGGGGACTTCCCTGAGGTTCTGCCTTGAAACTGCCCTGCAGGATTTCCAGGGCTTGCCTGTTTGGCACACCTAGAGGTTGCCAGGGCAGTGTGATGATGCAAACGTCACAGCCTCCTGGCACAAATGCCAAGGCCCAAAGTCTTTTTCCCAGGTGCCCCTATGTGAGCTAGTGCAGCGGCACCTGTGTAAAATGGGGCATTAATGTAGCCCCTGTTGTCGTCTTCACCTTCACGGTTCTCCAAGAGGCCTTTGAAACAAAATTTACTTCTTGATTAATAAGGTAGCTGCTATTAAATAAGCCACATGCAGTCAGCCCTTATGTTGGTAGACTGATCTTAAACCAAGCCCACGTTGTTTTTTGTACTGCATTACAGAGTAAACTCAAGTTCAGATCTTCAATCCCCTCCTACTCCTCCTTCGCCCAGCTCACTGCTGATCCCTTCCCTTCCTTCTCTGCAGCCTAATGAAGCCCCTCTTCCAGTCCCAGATACATTCCTCCTCCCCCACTCTCCCAGCTAGCTAGTGTCAGTGTCTGCTTCCTTCTCAGACATGCCCTGGCTTTATAGCTGGTTCTCTTCTACAACCTACTCCCATCCAGCCGTATCTGCCTAACTTTGCCAGACCCAGTCTTGGTAGAGAAATTTTGAGCGCCCTGGGAGTTTTGCTGTGGCCAGGACCATTGGTATTGCACATGCAGTGTCTGGCTCCAAGAGAATACACATGCAGACAGAGAAAAGCACAAATGCATTTCTGAAGGTGCACTGGAAGGCTTTTCATATCTCATTATTAGTTTTTAAGTCTCACCTGATGTGAGTTCAAGGTGCTGCAGCAGCTAATGTAATGACTAAGACCACAGCAGAGCAGGGAGATGACTTCCTTACGCTCCTTTAGATGAACTAATATTATCAGCTGTAGCAAAGGGGGTGGGAGCGAAAGGGGAGGGGACATACGCCTGGAGCAGTGGTTCCCAAGCGTTTGTACTGGTGACCCCTTTCACACAGCAAGCCTCTGACTGCGACCCCCCCTTATACATTAAAAACACTTTTTATAGATTTAACACCATTATATATGCTGGAGGCAAAGTGGAGTTTGGGGTGGCAGCTCACGACCCCCCATGTAACAACCTCATGACCCCCTGAGGGGTACCGACTCCCAGTTTGAGACCCCCTGGCCTAGAGAGCCAGAACATAGGTCTTGGTAGGTAAATGAAGGAGGAAGTGACTTTGAATGATTTTGTTTTAGGATATATGGCTGTGTAATATTTAACCATATACATGTGCATTCTGGAATATTTTGTGTTTATTTACCTTTTAAAGCGAGAGCATTTCAGCTGAGCTGGAAGGCCCAAAGTTGTAAAAGTGCTGGGTGCCAGATTTAAAGTGTTCTGCTCTAGGGTTGAAGTTTCCAGTAAAAACTATATTTCAGCAGAATATTGGGTTTTCGAGTAAACAAAAATGTTCACAGAAAATGTTTGCTTTCTTTGACAATGTTCTGATTTTTCACCCAAGCACCCAAAAGTAAACATTTTCAGCCGAAAAACGAAAAATTTTCAGTTGTTGTCAGTTTGGGGCTGACATTTTTCTGTTTTGGGGTTCTTGATATTTTTGGCTGAAAAGTAAACATTTTCCCAGAAAACTTTGATGAAAGCTAACATTTTTTGGTTTATATCCAAATATCCCATAGGGGGAAAAGGACGTTTTCTAGGCAGCTCTTCTTAGCACCCAAATTGGGGCCAGATTTTCCAAAGAGACTTCAGTTCCAATCTAGGCACCGAAATATATGATCAGTCCTCAGGGCAGCTAAGCATTCTGGGTGCTGAGCTCTTTTGAAAGTGTTGCCTATATAGAAGCTGAGCTCTTCTGAATTTCCCAGCCTTAAAATTGTTCATGTTCACAACCTCTCCCCACAAACCTACTGCTCCCTTTTGGCCCAAGCAGTTAGCCAGTATTTAGGGGTGGGCCAGCCTCTTTCTGTTAGGAGGAGAAATGGATGATATGAGTCAAGTGTTTCTTTGGCACAATCTTGTTCGTTTACAAAGTATGTCCATGAAGTCCTGTTTCCCTGAACACAGTAGGAAAAAAACAATATCAGGCCGTTTCTATGCTCACTATTTCCAAGCCAGCTTTTCCAGCAAGTCCTGTGCCCAAAGGGCTCTGCCTTTGCACTCTCTTTCTCAGGCATAGGCACTGACTCCGTTGGTGCTCCAGGGCTGGCGGCCCCCCCAATCAGCTCCTTTCCCTTCCGCCCACCAGCAGCCCCATCAATCAGTGCCTCCCCCCCACCCAGCGCCTCCTCCCTGCCGCAATCAGCTGTTCCACGGCTGTTCCACTGCGGAGGAGGAGCAAGGGTGGGGCGTGCTGGGGGAGGGTGTGGAATGAGATGGAGCAGGGGTGGGAAAAGGCGGGGCGGGGCCTGGAGAAGAACTGGGGGTAGAGCACCTCCCGGCACATTAGAAAGTCATCACCGCTGCTCTCAGGGCCACATTCACCACCACTTCCCTCACTGTCTGCTGGTCCCGGCCTTGCCGCGTAGCTACTGCCTTGGGTGGTGGCTTCTGTTGTTTCAGCAGTCACATTTAGCTTGAAGGAATGGTGCTTAGTGCATCCAGGTCTGTGTTTGGTGGCAGTTAACACCTTCCAGCATGACACTACTCTGTGAGATGCTTACAATCCTATTTCCTCGCCCTAGTTTTGCAGTATAATTGCTACAAACTCCCTTGAATGTATAGTTTTCCTTTTCTTCCTTTAATCATCACACAGCTTTTTGCAAGGGAAGGTGCAGTGCACTGTATTAACACATGAGCTTTCCTGGGTGACTAGCGCTGTATTAACTTTGCAGCCTTGTTGAAGGCTGGCTCAACCCTGAGCTTCATGGCAAATAGAGTGATTGTGGCTGGAGATGGTATTGCAGAAGGCTGAAAAAGGAGCCCAGAATGCAGGCATGTGTATAACTACAAGAAGCCATGTTCAGAATGGCTCTACCTACTGTCTAATCACTACACTAGGAAAGTAAGTAACTTCTTATTGTTCATTTTTATCAGTGGTCTACGTAAAAACAGTACAGTCAGAGGAGTTTGCAGCACTTACATTGCAAACATAGGGAGGGGAAAATCTGATTGTAACTGGGATACATTTGGGTGAATAATCGGTTAAAGTGAGGTCACTTTTAGAATAATAGTATCATAGGTTAGAAGGAACCGCAAGGGTCATCTAGTCTAATCCCCTGCCAGGATGCAGAATTTGTTGTCTAAACCATCCAAGGAAGATGACTATCCAGCCTCTTTTTGAAAAACCTCCAGTGAAGGAGCTTCCATGACTTCCCTAGGCAGTTTATTCCATTGTCCTCCTGTTCTGACAGTTGCCAAGTTTTTCCTGTGATTTAATCTAAATCTGCTATGCTGTAATTTGAACCCATTGCCTCTCGTCCTGCCCTCTGTGGCAAGAGAGAACAACTTTTCTCCATATTTTTCTGATAGCCGTTCAAGTATTTGAAGACAACTATCACGTCCCTCCCTTAATCTCCTCTTCTCCGAACTAAACATACCCAGTTCCTTCAGCCTTTGCTCATATAGCTTTCATTCCATCCCTTTGATCATCTTTGTCGCTCGCCTCTGGATCCTTTCCAGTTTCTCTACATCCTTTCTATACATTGGTGACCAAAATTGGACACGGTACTCCAGCCGAAGCCTAACCAGCTTGGAGTAGAGCAGTACTATTGTATCCTGTGAATTGCATGCCATGCATCTCTTAATGCAACCCAAAATTTCATTTGCCTATTTTTTTTTTCTGCAACAGCATCACATTGTTGAACTCATGTTGAGGTTGTGATCCACCCCAACTCCCAGATCCTTCTCAGCCGTGCTTCTGCCACACCAGTTATCCCCCATTCTATATTTGTGCATTTATTTTTTCTTCCCTTAGTGGAGAGATGTAAAAGCTTGCTCTTTATCCAGCAACAGCAAACAATGCTAAAGATGGCAGAAATACTTTGCTGTAGCAATTGGTGCTTCTTAGTTAAGATACGCTCCACTACACAGTTATGTCGACTAAGCTGCCTTACATCGACCTAACTCTGTAAGCATCTACACTAAAATGTTGCTCCCGCAGATACAGCTTACCCACTATACCAACTTAATAAATCCACCTCCACAAGAGGCATAGAATCAATGTAGATGTAGTTAGATCAGTGCAGGGTGACACTGCGTTGCTTACATGGACTGTTGCTGCCTTTCAGAAGCTGTCCCACAATGCCCCACACTGACAGTAAAATCAGTGCTAGCGCTCCTGGTGAGTACATGCACCACTGATACAAGAAGCAAAGCATAGACACACACAAGGAATGTAATTACTGCAGCAGCTGTATGCCGGTGTAAGTTGGGTCCGTTTAATTTTGTAGTGTAGACATGCCCTCAGTCTATCAACACGAGTGAAATAGTTCAGTTAGATCCCTTCAGGATTTTCAGCATCACTGATGTGGTAAAGTCCTGCATTGTTTGAAAATAGGGTTGTCTCCAAATGTTTGTTAATCTGTCACGACAGATTTGTGGCTGATTGGGTGACTTTAATTGTGCATTTCCTGACTTTTTTTATTTCTGTTTTATTTTAAAGAGCACCCTGATCTTAGAGATTCCTGGCTTTCTAAAGTTGTTTTGTTGTTGCAGGACTTTTCCTTCTTACACAATTTGTGCACATTTACAATAGTAACTCCAGCTTAATGAAGGGTTTGGGGGGGTTGGGTTTTTTTGTTTGGTTGGTTGGGTTTTTTTGCTTGCTTGCTTGTTTGTTTTGCCTAGGACATACAGAAAGTTTGTTAGATCCAAAATACAGATTAGAACTCTAGAATTGAATGCTTGTTTTAAATTGTTAACATTTTTCATATAATCGAAATAAGATTATTTTTTTTTAACTTCCTCATCTAAAGAAAAGATTATTATCCAGGTAGATAGTATTAGTGCCTTGTTCTTGTGTTTACAAGTGTTAGCTAAGACTTGAATACAATTTTCTGTTGTAGTCCCTATTATCATGGTTCTTTAAATCAGCTATATTCAATCACACTGGCTTAAAACCGGGTATACTGTGCTCACAAGGTGCTTTTGTTGTTTAATTATTTGCCACAAAATAAAACAACAGCAACAACATGCTGCAAAAATGACATTTTTACTTATAAAACTGTTGTTTAAGGAGTGGGCATCCACAGCTCAGAGGCTGTTTGCAGAGCTCTCTCTTAAAATGGCTTACTTTAAAACCTGGGATTTTGTAGGCAAGTAAGGCTGTATGTGAATTAGCTTCTTTCGCCACTTAGAAAAAGGGAAAAAAATGTTTGAAATTGGTTTGGGTATTTGTGTTTGAAAACTGGTTGCTGGGCAGTCACAGCAGGCACGCTCCGTTGAAAATGACTTGAAAGTACAGAGTTAATTTAATATTCACATCAGTGGAGACACCAGTTAAAGCAGGAGTTCTCAAACTTCATTGCACCGCAACCCACCTTCTGAAAACAAGAACGACGACATGACCCCAGGAGAGGGGACCGAAGCCTGAGCCTGCCCAAGCCCCACTGCCGTGAGTCGAGGTGGGGCAAAGCCAAAACCCGAGCCCCATCACCCAGGGCTGGAACCCTTGGGCTTCGGCCCCAGGCAGTGGGGCCCCAGCAAGTCTAATGTCAGCCCTGGCGACCCCTGTGCCTCTGTTTCCCCTCCCATCCTGTGTCTCTGCCTTGCTTGTTTATATTGCAAGTTCTTGGAGGCAGTGGTTTCTCTTACAATGTATCTGTCCACCACCGAAAGCCAGGAGGCCTTGATCTTGCTTACGGACTCTGTTTTAAAAAAAAAAAAAATTGCTTGAGCCCTGGCACCTCTTTCATTACAAATTAAGCACTAGTCTGATCCAAAGCCAATGTGGGTCTTTCTATTGACTTCCATGGGCTTTGGATCAGGCCCTTGGTTCCTAGAAGAGAAACCAGATAAATAGCATTAGAAATTGAAGGAGTCTGGTTAGCTATAAACAAAGCATACAAGACAGACAATGGCATTGCATGTTTCCTACATTGGTGCACCAATGTGCTTTAAAGTTGCACTTCTAGACGAGAATATAGTTCGGTTCCCATGGCCTTTTCGTCTTTGATCTCTCTGGTGAAACCTTTCATAGGAATTAACATAAATAGGAATTAACCTTTCACAGACTTAAAAGTGAAAATTGGCTTTACTTTTTAATGTGGGATTTGACATTTGCCAATCAATTAATAGCAACAAGGCCCTTTGTAATGTGGAAACAAGAGAATACAGTGAGCATTGTTTTAAACATATTTACTGTCCATTCTTGGTAACTTTTCCAAAACATTTTTACTGCATATTTAGTAGCATGAATTCTTGCAATGCAAATGTGACTCTTGTTAATTTGCATACATTATTGTAGCCAATTATGTGAATGTGAGTTAAGAACAACGTACTCAATGTAGCTAAATATTGACAAGACAGGTCTTTTGACATGCTGGGTAGAATGAGCCTTGAATTTAAGTAGAAACATTTTTCTTTGTTTTAATATACTTGCTTAAAACAAGGAAATTAAATTGCAAGTAAATATTTTTAGGTAATGTTAAGGATCGAATGTAATGCTATGAGGTTCAAGTCTTGCATCTTAATTGCTTTGAACTCTGTTTCCAACCAACTCTTTATGACTTGAGGATTTCAAAGATCTGTGAATGAGGTGTGATTTCGCATATCCAGGTCTGTAATGCAGTTAAGAATGGCTTTTCAGTCTGAGTACTGATATTTTTTGTCCTTGCTTTTGTGGGTTTATGTTAAACCCTTAAAGTTATCTGAATACAGATATTTGTAGTTTAACACAGAGGGGGAAAAAGATATTGAAACTAGTATCCTATAATGAAATTTTGAATTGTTTTGTGGTGAGACATAGAAGGCTGGATGATTTTTGTGATTAATCTCTTTCCATTTTACATACTACTTCTGCCAGTCTGTCTGTCAAAGTGTGTCTCAGGGAAGTTTTCTGCACTCAGCATTAACTGGAAATGATGGCCACCAAAATGTGATGTATATATTTGTATGCATGCAGAAACAGTGAACAAAGAAGGGGGGAAAGAATGACGGAAAACACCCACTCAGAGACCAATAACCTTCTTTTCTTTCTCTTTCCACTTGCTTTCTTATGTCCAGCAACCACTTGAAAGGAAAGACAGCCAAAACAGTTCCCAGCATAGCGCCTCTAGCCACCGCAGCACGCACACGGCTTCACCCATCCATACCACTCAGGTGCTTCCCGACTACCCTGCCACTGAAGCACCAGCTGTGGAGCAGCCGGACAACTCTGGACAGAAGAAGCCAGATCCATTCAAAATCTGGGCCCAGTCCAGGAGCATGTATGAAAGCCGACGTGAGTATTGAACAGGTGTGGTTGCTAAGGCTACAGTTCTGGCAGCCACTCTTTATGATTTTCATATATAGGAATTGAATCTCTTAAATTGTTATTGAAAATATAGGGCTTTCAGTTGGTTAAATTGATTACATGTAAATGAAGTTACAATATTTTAAGTATTGAGGGCCTTCTTTTCATCCCTTTTTTATTTATTTTCAAATCAGGCATTAAAGAGACTTTCAAAGACGTGAAGCAGACTTAGTTGCCCAACTGCCGCTGAAAATATCTCAAAGTTCTCAGAGCAAGTTAATGCTGCTTGGTTATGTAGCTTAGACCAATTCAAATTACTGTTTTACAAATAACAGGTTTATCATTCTGACGACTACTTAAGAAAATTTTATTCAGGTTGAGTTCAAGATTGGTTGGGTACACACAGAGACCTAAAAATCTTAATCAAGAACCAAAACCATCCGCAAATGAAAAATACAGAGCATTAAATAGAAGTAAAGGGCAAAGCGATCCACAGAGTTGACATATGCACATCATGGACAGGAAAACAGAGCCAGGGCAGGTCACCATCAGTGGCAGTGACAGTTTTGGCTGTTGCCTATTATGTAATTCCAGAAAACATACATGCATCAATGTTGATACACATTTTTTACACATTAACGTATCTGTTACTGTATGTAATTAAGCCTTTGTCTTTTGCCTGTATGGGGCCTTCCAAGGGATCATAACTGGTGGTCTGATTATTGACATAGCTATTTGTATCAATGCATTTGTGAATAATTCCAATGCCTCAACCTGGTTAGCCGCACAGGTACATGTTGCTTAACACCTCCACCCCAAATTCTATGAAGATTTCATTATTTTGTTCCCTCCGATTAACTTGTTTTTGACAAAAACAAGGAGGAGCCCTTGTGGCACCTTAGAGACTAACAAATTTATTTGGGCATAAACTTTTGTGGGCTAAAACCCACTTCATCAGATGCATGGAGTGGAACATACAGTAGGGAGGTATAAATACACAGCATATGAAAAGATGGGAATTGCCTTACCAAGTGGGGGGTCAGTGCTAATGAGGCCAATTCAATTAAGGTGGACGTGGGCTATTCTCAATAGTTGACAAGAAGGGGTAGAAATCATTTTTGTAGTGCTAAAGAGGCCAATGTAAACAAGATGGTCCATTTCAAAATAAATTTGTTAGTCTCTAAGGTGCCACAAGGACTCCTCGTTGTTTTTGCTGATACAGACTAGCACAGCTCCCCCTCTGAAACTTGTTTATGAGAAAAACTCTTATTGCTTTTACCGTAGGTCACTTAATTATGCTTAAGACTTATGCCTCCTATGCTAACAAACCTATACCTGCTAGGCCTCAGCCTGATGCCAAGCCTATCTTAATGTTAATATTTTTTTGTATGTTTTCCTACTTGCATTTCAACTATATTAGCATTACTCACAGCAAATTACACACACACACACACACATACATATGAGTAAGCTTATTTTATACCCTTGGTAGGATCAGGTCAGGGGTCACAGGTCAACAGTTACTATAAAAGGGAGCTACAGTCAGTGAAAGAAAAAATTGTTTGCCAAAACTCAGGTGAAATGCATTTCCATCTCACTCCTGGTAGGCGGGAATACTGCTGAACTGTTCTGTCTTTACCAGCATATACTACCCTAACAATACACAAAACCAAATGCGTGCAGTGAGTGCATTTATTTTAATTATTAATACATGCACTCGGCTAATCGTTGAGCAGGGTTTGACTCCGCTCCAAGAGTATAAAATTGGTTTCAGTTGGTTACTTCTCTGCAGTGAAAATAAACATGTTTGCTTCATTTTAATCACAATGCCTAAGAGAGAAGAACCTCTAAAAACTTCTCAGAGCAACATTTGAAGCATAGTAGGTGTACTTTCAGAGAATATTATTCTTTTAATTAGGGACAAGAGAGCTTGAAACAGTTTGTGCCAAAGGAGCACATTCTAGATTTTGTTTTTATTTACGTAAAGGATGATCTTCTTGCACAAAATCTTCATACCATGCTAAATGTAAGTTTATACGGACAATATAATATATACATTACCCCAGAACGTACAGCAGTTGGGTTGGTTTTTCCAACCAATTGAATCATTTTTAAATCTTATGGCATGGAAAAAAAAAACCCAAAAAACAAATCATGAGCGACAGGTTTCTTGGCTGCAGAAATATCTCTCTGGATTGGATGCCTCAGCAATGTGTCTTCGTGCGTTTGTGCTTCTGTGTCTTTCTCTCTTTCCCTTCTAAGGCTCTGACATAGTTTTTCTGGTTCTGCAGGCCTGGTTCTTTCCTTGGGCCAGATAGTCCTCTTCTTGGCCCACTTGAACAGTGATTGAAATTACCTCAATGAGTATTCAAGAGATCATTAGGAAGGAGGGGTCAGGTGGTTTTCCAATCCGGCAGGGCCACCCTGCCAGAATGGCAGAGGTAGAAGCCACCTTGTAGGGACACTAGCCAGCCTAACATGGCTGCATTAGCTTCCCTGGTCTCCCTGCAGCATGGCTGCATTCGGAACTGTGCTGTCATTGTCTTTGGCCCCCTGCAGCTGTTTACATAAGTTGTCATTAACTGTGGACCTCATACTAATTAGTCATTAGTATTAGCTCAGCAGCATTAACACCTGCCTCCAGGCTGAAATCTGAGGCCAAGCAGGGTAAGTACCCTGCCCCTCCCTGTCCACCTGCAAATGGATGCAAGGAATGCTACCCTCATTCATTCGCTCATTCCAGCATGGCCGTGGGCAGTTCCCAGTTTGTTCTTCCATCTGTGTAACAGGAGGGGACAACACAAGCCTTTCAGAGGCCAGTCCTCAACTCTCTCCATCAGCTTGTTTCTGAGGTTCCCTCCTTGTTTGTTCTCAAATTCTCTTTTTCCCCCTTTCTTCCTTCTGAGAGTCCTTTCTGTACACGCGGCCTCCTGTCCCCCCATCATGCCCTTCCAGCTTCCGTCCTTAAGCTTCTCTGTTTGTCACAAACACTCATCCTGATGGCTTCATGAGACACTCGGATACTATGGTAAGGAGAGCCATAGAAATACTCAGTTACGTACATAAAATAATCCAGTCAGCCCAAGGTGACTAATTAAGAATCTTAATTAGTTCCTTGGAACTTAATTAGTTGCAGGGAACTGCGACTCTATTTAATACATATATGAACTAATGTTCTTATGTGAAGCCCACTTTACTCTCACTGACCCTGGATATGGGTGATGAGTGCTCTGCTCCTAATTCAACAAAGCTTAACTTCAGATATTAAAGCCAATGGGACTATTCATATGCTTGAAGTTAAGGCTGAGCTTAAGTGCTTCGTTGCATCATGGCCCAAAGACAGGGCACTTTGGACAGGGTGACCAGATGTCCCGATTTTATAGGGACAGTCCTGATATTCAGGGCTTTTTCTTATAAAGGCACCTATTACCCCCCACCCCCGTCCCGATTTTTCACATATGCTATCTGGTCACCCTAACTTTGGAGGATCAAACCCTTAAAGAATGGAGAGTGAAGGAGTGAGTCCTGAAACCAGATCATTTAGTGGTGGTAATAATTTATCACTTACTTTTGCTAAGTTTTAGCAGTGTGATCTCCTCTATGATTAAAACTCATTATTGCTAAAGGAAGTTGTGTGTGTATCTGAGGGGAGAATGTACCTTGAGTTTGAAAAATGGATCCTTTCCAAGATCCAGAAATTATATGGGTAGAGAGCACTCAATGGAAGGAGGAGTAATTGAAGGGTTATCAGTGTCACAATTCTAACATCTTACGCCCTTTTATTGAAAATATATTTTTATAATATGCTTTTTATATTTCAATTTATTATTAAACTTCCTTGAAGATTAGCACAATCTGTTGTCACATTTTTCTCATGTGGCCTGATTGCTTTGCAAAATACCATATCGTACATATGGCCATCTGTCAAAACAGCAGTGGCAAAATTAATTAATCTGAATTGCAGATGTGTTAATGAATCTCTTTGAAGGGCTTAAACGTTTAATTAAAAGTAAAGGAGAGCACTATAGAATAATCTTAAAGCTTTTAAAATATTCTACTTATCGTTAGTAGTTGAATTTTGTTTTCATGCACATAATGTATAATTTTTTTTCGAAATCTGATTAAAAAGAAAAAACAAAGCCGACATAGTAGGTAGCATTCACTCGGCAGCAATTAAATAGAATAAAAAAGTATTAGCTACCCCGCTATAAAACAATACAATCAGGAAATTGCCAACTGTCTTCTGATCAGACTGGCTTTAAAGACAATAGTCTATAAAAGGGCCTTCTGTAGGGCTATGTTCTCTGTCATTATATTAATATGAAACAAACAGTTACATTCATACACTTGGACACACAGATGTGCCCATACCCTTAGAGAATGTCTTGTTTAAAAGGATCTTAATATTTACAGCATGCTGTGTGAACAGAAACGGGTGCAGAGAAGATCTATTTACAAAGCTGATTTGTGGGTGCACTTTGCTAAGGGTCTGTCACAAACGTAGTCCCTTGATAGCAAGGTACTGAAGCACTTGACTGACTTCAAGCACATGAGTAGCAGTATTCTTGCCAACCCCAAGCCATTCTAAAGTCACAAGTGTTTTGGGTTTTGTTTTTTAAAATAAACAGTATCTTTTGGGTTCTTTTTGTCTGTCTTCTGGTTTGAGGAAGCACCCAGGTCTTTTTTCAAGCTATTTTCCTTCACCAGGAGCACTAGAAAATTAATGGAAAAAAACTCTGAGATTATAATGTAATCACTTCTTAAAGCTGGGGCTTTAAGAAGAATATAAAGTGTCATGAGATTGGCATCAAATCACAGTAGTTTTCAACACTGCAATAGTCCTATTGGCTTCAATGGGATTACTTATGTATTGAAAGTTAGGTATATACTTAAGTCACCTTGCTGAATCAGGGCCTTAAATCTTTTGTGCCTAGCCGAGTACATCATCAATACTAAGGGTGTTGACTTCTAGATAATCCAACTGATTCTGCCAGGTGTATTTGCATGTTCCTCATTTTATTTAAGTTGTTGTTGCAATGGGCAATAGATTTTTACCCAACGGGTAAGGTTAGAGGTTACAGAGTAACACTTAATTAAAATGAACTCTAATAAAGCACCAGTGTATGAAAATTTTTTCAGTGTTCATTTTTATATGTTTATAGTCTCTTCTAATGCTGGAGATTAGATTTATAGCCTGTAGAAATTGAATACAGGAGCTGTCTCATGACAGTGGACATTGTGTTATGTGAGCTGTAAAGGTGTTTTGTAAAAATCTGTTTTTAAAGTATTTCCAGACAGATGTGTACACTGTGACAAAAACTAGTATTCAGATATATCAAATTCAATAGACCAGCAGGTTCTGCTTTAATCCATAGCAGCTATGACCTTTGCAATAATACATGTGAAAGCCTAACTGAATCCATATCAGTCAAAAGTAAATTAAAATGAATTTAACAAGAAAGGGGATACATTAAGCTTTGCAAAATTGTAAAAATTAATATTGCAGCTATGTCACCTTCGCCTGCAACTGGACTGAGCAAGGGTGAGAGAGAGAGAGAAATCAATTCCACGAATTTTGGAGAATGTAAGGATGAGCTGAGAACTTTATTTGTGTCTTGTCTTTCTTCTTGTTTGGTGTTCTTGCTACTCTGTGCTTGGGAACAACTCATCACCAAGGGAGGCGATGGCTCTCCATTGGCAAGCAGCAGTTCTTAGATATTTGTGTTAAAACCACACACTCTCTGGTTGTGCTCCATGCACCTACCCTGCCATGTTTCGTTGGCTGAATGGAGTCACTCTAAGCTGCTGGTTCAATTCCTTCTCATAATCCCTACACAACTCTTTTTACAACTTTTTCAGTGTTACTCAAAATGGTTACCCTTAAAAGGAGACTTTAGCCATCTGAGCTAATGCTAAGGTCACTTCTTTAGAAACACACTGAGGAATGAAGGCAGGGCTGTGAGGCAGAAGCCTCACAAATGCATCCCGCCAGTCCTCATTGTTACAATTTAAGAGTCAAAGGCCCAAAGAAGCATTTGGTTTTGTTTTAATTTGTAAGGAAAATGGTTTCTCATAAACCGTAAGGGGAGGACTGGGGTTCATTCTCCAAAACACAATTATACTGTGTGTTAAAGTCATACATTAAGTACGATATATTAAGCATACAAAATGGACAGTTTTTTTGTTAGCTGACTGGACTATGCCAGTAAAAAATCTAATTGGCAAGCTGATGCCAGAAGCTGTAAAAGGAGTTCTGTTTCTTTTGTCTCCATCGTGTGTGTGTGTGTGTGTGTGTGTGTTGTTTCATCTTCCTTTGGTCCTTTAAGATCTGTCACACTGACTGCATTATGGAAATGTGCTAGATACACTTCAGTTTTAGACTCAATGTTTCACTGCTCTGATGCAGGGCCGCTCAGAGGGGGGGGGGCAAGAGGGGCAATTTGCCCCGGACCCCGAGCCCCACAGGGGCCCCCACGAGAGTTTTTTGGGGCCCCTGGAGCGGGGTCCTTCACTTGCTCCTGGGTGCCCGGAAAACTCTTGCGGGGCTGGGCCCAGGAGCTTCTTCCGCTCCCGGTCTTCGCTGGCGGGGGGTCCTTCCGCTCCGGGGCAGAAGGATCCCCCACTGGCGAATTACCGCCGAAGCGGGACCCGCCGCCGAAGTTCAGCTCGGTCTTCCGCAGTAATTCGGCGGCGGGGGGCCCTTCCGTTCCGGGACCCGCCGCCGAAGTGCCCCGAAGACCCGCGGTGGGGGCCCCCCGCCGCCGAATTACTGCGGAAGACCGGGCTGCACTTCGGCGGCGGGTCCCGCTTCAGCGGTAATTCAGCGGTGGGGGGGGGCGCCGCGGGTCTTCGGGGCACTTCGGCGGTGGGTCCCGGAACGGAAGGGCCCCCCGCCGCCAAAGACCCCCAGGCCCCCCGAATCCTCTGGGCGGCCCTGCTCTGATGTGAAGCTCTAGTTAAAGCCCAGCCTTGCATTACCCATGCTGACCATTAATAGAGTAGATTCTATCTGAACGAGGAACATAAGGCAACAGTTGGTGACACTGTAGGTTGATAAATGTGAACATATTAAGAGATGCTGAGAAAATGGGCCTGTGCTGAAGATCTCTGTGGAAGCCATTTTGTTTCTGACAGGCAGGGCATGCACTCTAATTGGCTTGGCCAATCTCTGCCAAAAAGCTTGAGAAACATTGGAGAGAACCTTTCGTATGTGTCTGTGTTTTTCATGCCTGGACTAACAAAGACAGTGACAAACACCAATTAATTTATTGTCTAAATTCTGTTGTTATACAAAATGTCCTTCATAGAGCAAATAGCCTCAGCCAGCTATTCTTAACTAATCAAAATAACTGACTTCCAGCATGTTTGTAGCCTTATTATTCTGTAATTATATTTACAGGAAAATTAGGTTATAACTTAGAGTGAGATAATACATCCAGGCCTAAAGCTTAATTTATTACCACAAAGCAGCTAAAATGAGACAATATTGTGTAAAAAGGTGTAGAAATCATTGGCTGTAAAATGGTGTGAATGGACATGTCAAATCACACGCCTATGACTTACGTTCACCTGTTCATTTCATTTCCACTCTTCCAGTCATATTACATTTTAAATTTATTGTTGAGTCTTTGAAAGAGATAATATTATAGGTAATCTGAAGCCAAAGCAAAAAAACACCATTTGATTAGAACCAACCCTTTTTGTACAACAGATACAGACAGCATAAAATGCAGTAAGAGCCCAACCCAAACCCTACTGAAGCCAAGGAAAAGATTCTCATTGACTTCAAGAGGCTTTGGCCAAGGCCCTAAATGAAGACAACAAATGGTTCCCCTCCTCTTAGATATTGAATCCAGCTTTAGTTTGATTATAAAAGTGCATCCTGCATACATGTATGTATTTATACAATTAATTATATATTAGGTATAATTATAGATTGTTAACAAAATGAATCATTTTTGTAGCAATAAAGTTGAATAGCTCAAAAGAGGAAAATTGAAAGTGATTTCTTTACTAAAGATATAGACAGTTGGTCTATAAAGGAATAATACTATTATAAATTAGCAGGAGTATATTACGAAATTAATCTATGTTATAGTTACTAACCAATAAATATTAAATGAACCTGAAGTTGTCTTCTGATATCATTTAATGATAGCAATTAATTTCACATTTAAATCAAAAAGAAGGAAGAAAGCATGAATAACTTAATATAAAGCATCTTTGTTCAACTGCACTTCAAGGTTACTACTTCAGTGTATGTAATATTCATTGTAGAAGTGTCAGTGGTTTTCCATACTCATGAGTAGTCATAGTTGGCTTCTTCTGCATTTCCAGCTGTCTTTGTCTGGTTTACAGTTTTATATCATTTTAAATATAGAGGGTCACATCTGTAGCTGCTGGTAAATCAGCTACCTTACTTTTCTGATGTACACCAACTGAGGATATGACCCCAGGTTATTTAAAGCATTGTCAGCAGATCAGATCAGGTAAGAAACTATGCTGTAGAAAAGATAATTATGACTGCAGAAGTCATAATACAGACCTCTTGTTTCTTTTTTCTCTTACAAAAACAAAAGCAATGGTATCATGTTGCTAATGGTATCTATTGTAGATAATCGCTTAGCAGTGACAGAAGTGTATTTACCAATGATTTGTAAAAGAGTCTGGGATTTATTACTGATTGTCATATTAATGAGTTCTAATATCACAATGCTAAGCAAACAGTGATTCACAATTGGCTGCCTGCTATTAAAATAGAAACCCTCAGATTCCTAGCAGTAATTTACAAATTAAACCTATGAACGTTTTTAGTTATACATTGAAGTCTGGAAACAACTGATTGGATGTTCCCAAACACGGAGCCTCGTTAAAAAGCATGAGTGCCAGAGCAGCACAGCTAATAAATACAGCAGGCCTAATCACCACCTCCTGCAGTCAGACCAAGAGAAGGAGGCTGAGGGAGAAAGACCCACAAGTTGGATCAAGTTCCATAGGTGTGTAATTTGAGCATTGATTGGGGAACTCTTTTGGAATGAATTTGCTTTCATCCAAAGGCTCACGGTGATGCAGGTACTATAGATCATTGTTTAGTTCATCGTTGCAAAGTGGCTCCAATCTGTTTTGCCTTGCAAAGCCCACTTGTGCCATTCTTACTCATGGTGAGCTATATCTGACCACATGAGCTGTCAATGGGACAGCATATGTAATAGGGTGCTATTCCCTGTGAGTGAGGAAGGCGCAACTGGGCTGTTAGTGCATCTTCTATCTCAAAGTGTCATCACTTCTAGTAGTACAAAATTGAGAGGTCTCGGGGGGACTTGGTGTAAATCTGTGCTTTTCTTATTAGAAGTAACAATAATTTCCTTTCCTTCTTTTCCTTCAGTTCCAGATTATCAAGAACAGGATATCTTTCTATGGCGAAAGGAAACGGGCTTTGGGTTTAGGATTCTAGGTGGAAATGAGCCTGGAGAACCTGTAAGTGCTTTTTAAAAAGTGGATTTATGTTAACCAGTGTTACCTCCCAGAATCACTGCAAAAACACATGCAGTGCTGTGCAAACAGCATCTCTGTTAAAATGAGAGATGGGCCTAAGCTAACACCACACATCCAAACACCCCTAAAATTTGAGGGGAGCTCTGAACTTCACTGTTGGTCCTTATCTGTATTCCAGGCCAAACCAAACCTCTAGATTTATCCACCCACCCCCATGCACCTTGATCGAGAGAGATCTTCCAATATGGTTTCTGTTATTGTTGTATTTGAATTTTGAGCAGTCTTCCCGCACTCGCAAACACACACATTTGCTGGGCCTCTTAAACATGAATCTAGTACCCGTGAAAGGTACCAGACTAAGAGCACCTAATGCTCTGGTCTATTCACTGAGCAGGTCACACTTAGAAAGTGGCAATATAAATTTCTTTATTCTGTCCTGTCACATTTATGCCCATTTGTGGAGCATGATTTTTCTCTCATGCCACAGTAAATGTGGAATAACTCTCTGTGAGCTCAGTAGGGCTAAACTGAAATTGGTGTGCATGAGAGAGGACTCAGACTCCAGGACTCCAGGGAGAGGTCAGAGGATAATTCAGTCTCAGTTCACCTCTTGGCTTTCCTGGCAGGACTGACCATACTATTCATCATCTTTCTATTGTATTATAGAGCATTTTTATAAAGCATTTCTCTCATAGTGCGTTATCAGTAGAGGTTGAGGGATCTGATACAAAGTTATGGTACAGTAATAGTAGAAACAGAATATGCCAGTAGTTTTTATGGTGATTTCATGACGTGGATAGGTGTCTACTAACACCTGGACTGTTACTTACTAGAGGCTACTGTACAGAACACCTGACACATGTTACTGTCTTTCGATGCTGTTGATTTGGGTCACACTCAGACCGAGGCTCCAAATCTCATTACCGCTCTCCTGTGATTTCCAGCTGTCTGTCTGATGGGTGGGTACATGCTCATTCAACATCTCTCTCTCTCTCTCTCATTTTTTTTTTAATTCATCAGATTTACATTGGTCACATTGTACCAGTAGGCGCTGCTGATGCCGACGGTCGTCTGAGATCTGGAGATGAACTGATCTGTGTGGACGGAACACCTGTTGTCGGAAAATCTCACCAGCTTGTAGTCCAGCTTATGCAACAGGCTGCCAAGCAAGGTCATGTCAATCTAACTGTAAGGCGCAAAGTGGTATACACAGGTATGTTGCCATGTGACCGGATGGGCACAGCTCTTATTATTTTCAATCTGTGTCCTGTGATCTGCTTGCTAACGATCAAAAGCTCCTTCTCATAATAGTCTTGCAAAAATGGGACTACCGATATGGACGCAGATATTATTTCACCCTTTGGGTTGATTTTTATTTTATTTTATATTTTGGCTGTTAAAATGTGGTTTAAAAATAGGTTTCTTTCTGGTTAAACATGAATCAAGATTCTCTGTTTGTAAGCAGCCTGGGCCTCTTCAGTCCTTGTTCAGGTTCCTGTTAAAGCCGTTCACTAACACGAATCGTTGTTGTTGTTGTCATTACTTATGTGTACCTCTACCCCAATATAATGCTGTCCTCAGGAGCCAAAAAATCTTACCGCGTTATAGGTGAAACCGCGTTATATCAAACTTGCTTTGATCCACCAGAGTGCGCAGCCCCGCCCCGCCCCCTACCCCCCCGGAGTGCTGCTTTACCGCGTTATATCCGAATTCGTGTTCTCTCGGGTCGCGTTATATCGGGGTAGAGGTATATTTTGGTAGCTTCATGATGCTGACACCCAGTAAGAGACTGTCCCTGCCTTGAGGAACTTACAATCTAAATAGACAAGACAGAAGGGGGCAGAGTGGAGGGACAGAGGTACAGAGAGGGAAAATCAGTTGATCAGGGTCACGCAGGACTGCCATACAGGTCTCCAGAGGCCCAGTTCCCTTGCCCTTGGACCATGTTTCCTCTAAGCACATCCCTTCAGTTCTGTCCTTGAGAGACCGTTGAAGACGGATGCAAAGTAGAGCTGTTTGAAACTCTTCTCTCTTTTTTCATTTTGTAAGCACCATATTCAAAAGCTAGGGTGTTCCCAAATTGATCCAAGATGAAAATATAACCATTCCTGCCGCTGAACATGGCTTGGGTGAGGGGAAAAACAGAGGCAAGAACAAAACATTGTTTTGTTGTTCTTGCATATCTGTCAAAATGTGGTGTTGTCAAAGAAAATGACAATGCAGCTAGCGAGCTCGTGATGAAGAGCCTTCCGAATGACAGTTGATTTATGTATCACTCCTGTTGACTGGTAGCACTGAGATTTTGCTCCATCTGCACCCAAATTTCAGGGAGGTTACGTTTGGTATTTTGGTCTGGGGCCATTTCTAGACAGAGAAGATGTGAAATAGACCTTCAAGCTGAGGTGTCAGCAGAAAAATAGGGTGTGGGGTATTTTAAGCTTAAAGGAGCATCAAAGTAACCTTCAGATTGAGAAATAAACACACAAAAGTAGTTAAGACTGTCACAGCCTCTCTAAAACTGCCCCTTGTTCTTATACGTTGAACCACAGATGCGCTTCTTGCAGGCAATGTGAAATGTGCTTATTTCTTAACTCATACTTTCAACAATGTAGTGCAAGTGGAGCATAAATTATTTGCTATAACAGCCTTCAACACTAGAGTAAATACTGTGATGTTTGACGTTACCATTGTAGATCCTGTAATAGAGGATTGGTTTTATAGAGGTGGGGATTTTTTTTTAATTTTTTAAATCCAGGCTAGAAACTGGCATAAAAAGATTTAGATTATATTGTGTCTGAGCTTTTGGTTCCCTACTGCTCCCCTTACCCTTGGGTCGAGAGGATTTGAGATTGTTAGAGTCTAGGATTTGCATAGGGTGATGTTTGCATTTTTGCCTTTATATCCAATATTTGTCCAGTGCCTTTGTCTTGGTCTCTTGATGGGTAACGATGTTCAAAAGCACATTTTTCTGTCTGGCTTTATTTGTTAAGATGTTGTTTAATGATCATTAGCTTTTGTTGTAACACCGCCTATGGCTTCTGTTGTTCATGATCTGTACTGTTGTAGTGCCTAGATGACATCTCTGTTGTACGAGGCACTGTACGAACATGCAACAGTGAGATAATCCCATCACAAAGCACTTACTATGGCAGATGTGCTCTTTCAATATTACTATTCAGTATTACACACTGGAAATAAGTGTGTGTTCGCAAGACTCTAAAGCCTGGTCTACACCGCATGGGGAGGGGGAATCGATCTAAGTTATGCAACTTCAGCTATATGAATAATGTAGCTGAAGTCAACGTACTTAGATCTACTCACCGCGGTGTCTTCACTGTGGTAAGTCAACTGCTGACGCTCCCCCGTCAACTCCACCTGCGCCTCTCACTCCAGTGGAGTACCTGAGTCGACGGAAGAGTGCTCGGCGGTCGATTTATCACGTCTTCACTAGATGCCATAAATCGACCCCTACTGGATCTATTGCTCCAGCAGGGTGGTATTTAACAGGGACAAGCTGAACCAATGTAAACCAGATTTAAAACCGTGTAGATCATCCACACACACAAAGTTGCACTGGTTTAACTCAGTGCAACATCATTCCTTTAGCTAAATCAGTGCAACTTCTCTGTGAAGACAAGGCCTTAGTTGTGCTACTGCATTTGCACGCCTGCCACACGTGTGTGTTTTCAGTTTTGTTTCAAACTGGTGGCGGCAGCTGATTGTACACCTTGTACCCAGTCATTAAGGAAATATTTCCAGTCATCCACTCACAGTAAAATAGACCTGTTCTGCCATATATCATAGGCATGTGTTTCTGTCACTGAACATTTGTAATACTAAAAACAGTGTGCTCTGCAGACAGTTCAGTGAGACTCCTGCATTTCTTCTGCAGTTCCAAAAGCAGAGAATGAAGTCCCTTCTCCAGCCTCTTCACACCACAGCAGCAACCAGCCAGCTTCCCTGACGGAGGAAAAGCGGACCCCGCAGGGAAGCCAGAACTCCTTAAACACTGTGAGCTCGGGCAGCGGCAGCACCAGCGGCATTGGCAGTGGCGGGGGCGGGGGAAGTGGCGTGGTCAGCACAGTGGTGCAGCCGTACGACGTCGAAATCCGCCGGGGAGAAAACGAAGGCTTTGGCTTTGTGATTGTGTCCTCAGTTAGCAGGCCCGAGGCAGGGACAACTTTTGGTAAGTCCTGGGAATTGTCCAAGCACCTTCAATGAGACAAGAGTTTGAATGCCGTGGTGCAGTCAAGAGTAGCTAGGATCTAAATAATTTAAAATTCATGAACAAGCCTTGATTTGTGTAATTAATAATTTCATTGAATGCTGAGCATTAGTAGGTGTTTGCCTTCTGGGTTTTGCTCAATGGTGAATTAAAAAACACAGATGGATATTGTAAACAGCCCCACCACCAGTGCCAATGACTGGCACTCCTTGAGTGCACTCCAGGGTTAGTTTGCAGTGGTGTGTTAACCACATGCCCAGGGTTGGATTGTGCTGTCCATCAAATAGCAGGGGGAACCTGTGAAGAAGGGGCACATGATATTGCAGGATGGAAATAACTGAATGATTGAAATCTTGCCCCCAGTTATCAGTGGAGATTCAGTTCATTTAAAAATAGCAACTGTTACACTGATTAGCTTTTCTTTCGGGTTTGTAGGGATGTTCTTGGGTCACCGTAGGGGGATGAGCAAGCTGATATCTGGAAACTGCTAAAATGTTAGTGGTCTCCATAAAATCAAAAAAATAGCTCATCTCCTTAAGCTCCTGCTGCCTCCTTCTCCCAAACACACACTTCATTTGAATAGTGGAAAATGAGCAGCTGACATGACTCTGTCCTGTATGCTGCTTTGATGAATTTGGTCACCTGTGCTTTCTTGAGAGCCCAGTGTGGGACGTGGGTCAGTGTAGGTGCACCTGCCTGCATCTTTGAAGAACCCCTTCCGAGCCATTTGATTCTTGCCAGGAAGATGTAATTCTTTCTGCATAGCTAAAGAGGGGTATTTTTGAAACAACAATTAACTAAAGCAATGACAGAGCATGGGGGATGGCATTTGTGTGGAGATGTAGGCATGGAAGGAAGGCTGTGATGGAAATGAATACCCAGAATGAGTCCAGGGGCAATATTGGCTTCTGTGCTCAGGGGAGTATAGAAACTACCAGCCTCTGCATGTGCACTCCCAGGACACATCCCCAAAAAAAGACTAGGAGGGGAAAAGGAGGCAGAGCGGTAGCTCTACTCCTTTCACACTACCCTGTGTAGCAGGGTGGGCACACCAGGCCAAGTAGACTGCACCAGCCTATGCAACCTGCAATGGAGAAGAAGTGCCTCTCACTGGGTTTATCTGTACTAGCCTTTTCTCCCTAAAATTTCCCACCATTGCTAACACTGGTGAAAGCACTAGCATAGTGATGGTGCTCTAACTACCATGCCTTCGAGAGCAGTCGTTCTTAGCACTGGTAGAGCTGCTACAGTGGACATTCTAGGGGGAAAAAGAGAGTCGTGAAGACAGTGTCTCTGGTACAGTCCATCCCCTGGAGGATGGGCAACCCCATGCGTCCCTCAGTAACTCAATACTCAATACAATTTGGGCCTAGATATTTTTATACCAAAGCACAATGATCTATTAAAGTGTAAACTGAATATGGAGAGAGATTTTATGTACTTGAAAGTATTTAAAATATATATGGTAAAATAGACATTATTAGATGTGAGATATACTGTGCTTTTTTCTCCGTAAAGAAATTTTGTCATGATGTAAAAAGTTGTTTACTTGCACCAGAAATGTTAGCTAAATGAAAGCTGCTGTTCTATAATTTCTGTAGGGTTTTCACAGTGATATGTTTTGACCTTTGACTTTTTCCTTGAATTTTTGAGTACACTGAACTTTTCCCTAATATTCTGCATGAGATGCTTGTCCTGAGCTATGCAGTGCTTGCCTTGTAACTGTAGTTTTTTGTACCTCTCACATGGGTGGTCTTTAGAGATGGGCCAAACTGATTCAAAAACTTCCCTGGTCATCTGAGCTTGGGGTCAGTCACCTGTGATCAGTAAATAGGGTAGATTGAAAATGAATTTCTGATTTTGATGCCCACAAAACATCCACTGAAATGAGCAGTCCAGTGATTGTCTGTATGAGAGAGAAATTTGCTCACGATTGAGAAATACCATCCCATTTATAATAATCCTTACTGCTGGTGGTCAGCGTGCATTTCCCACCTTGTCATATCCCCGTTTTTTAGCCCTTTCTTCTTTATGGTCTTTTTGGTACTGTAACCTATGTAGCAGTGTATATCTCTAAAACTACTAATAAAATAAATGATTACAGCATATACACAGAACTGCCTTTTGGGGATGAATGTATTCCAGATACAGAGTTGTCACTGCATGCCTCACAATCTCATGCTCCACTTATCACGTGTTGCATGTCTGGGCTTGTCTGCAGTTTCAAGAAGCTAGATGGTTGGTTTGACCTGAATTCTGTCTCCTGTAGCCTCAATTCTACAAGATGTTGAGCATCCTCCAGTCACATTGATTTCAGTGGTGCTCACAAGGTCAAGTGATTGTGTGTGGTGGGAAGACATTTCTGACTCTGTGATGCATTCCTCACAAAATGCTCTTGCTGTGTCTCTCTCTTAGATATTTGGATTGTTCTGCCTGTGGTTTTAGAGCTATTTAAATCAGGAGTGCCTCATTTCCCCCTTCTCCTCCCCCTTCCCCACCCACAGCCCTATGCCCTTTAAGATCATAAAATGGGAAGAGTTAACAAATGGTTATGAAGAGGTTGGTGGTATCGAGCAGGTCAGGTATGTCAGGCTTGGCCCATCTCTAGTGGTCCTGCGCCTTGCCTAGTGCTTCCTTTTGTTCACTATGGAAGAAACAATGCCTTATTGCTTACCCGTGCAGCATTGATAGACTAGATCTCTGTGGTTAAAAGGGGAGTCACACTCCTTACTAGGCATAGAGTGATTATCTTTCTAAATTGAGAAAGAACAAAACATTGGCAGAAGCTTGAACAGCAGTTGGCTAAGATAAAGACGAGAGATGCTGACTGATGTAATCTACAAGCAGCAAGGTTGAGTTTTCTACCAGCAGTTTCAAGGTTGCAGTACAAAAATAAAACCTCAGTCAGGTTATTTTTGGACTGTTGAGTGCAGTTGTAGTCTCTCAAAATCCCACCATTTGTAACCAAATGACGGGTCAGAGTTTTGGTGGATTAGCTATCTAACTATAGGAAACACCTACTTGTAACAGTTCTGGTGAAGCACTCTGCACTCGTATAGTTGATTGCCAATGTTTTGAACAGTGGCAGCAATGCTATCCTTTAATAACTTTTGCTTGATGCATTAATTAATTAACCCTTAACCTTCTCTTTCCCCTTTCAACCCTTTTTCTCCTTTTCCCCTTCACCGCTGTCCCATGTATATAAACAATTAAAAACAAAAACAAAACCAATACAAAAGCAGGAAATGCATGTGTGGGCATGCCTCACAAAATAGGTCGGATAATTGAGGGGAGCCCCGCAGACCGCTGTGGCAAGCTGAAAGTAGGAGACCGGATCTTGGCTGTTAATGGATGTTCCATCACCAACAAGTCGCATTCCGATATCGTCAACTTAATTAAAGAAGCAGGAAACACTGTTACTCTGCGCATCATTCCAGGGGATGGTAAAGTATATGCTCATTTCTGTCTTATCCAAATGTTTTATTCCTCTTTGGCTTTTCATGTCACTTTGAGTTGCACAGACGTGCAGGTTTCCGTTCTCATCCCATCAGGCTGGAGTTAGCATTGAGAAGTTTGCCACCGTCATACAACCATGTCTCTTCCCGCCCTCCCCCCGCTTCCTATAATTGGAAATCAGCTTTTTTTTAAAAAACAAAACACAAGAGGTGCTAAGTCTGGTCAGAAATTAAAATCCCCTCCCTCCTGCATTCCTTCAACTGTCTCTTTAAAACTACCTTCTGTAAATGAGACCCACATCTCTGTGGATTTTGAAGCTTTATTTGATTTTTGCAGTGATAATGCTGCCTTAGAATATTTGGGAGAGGATTCATGCCCTGTAAGGCATGGAGTCCCTGAGGTTTTACATATACACAAGCAGGCTATATAGCAAAAGAGATCACAGAAAGGGATCAACACATTGTCACGATTTAAGCCGTTTGAAAAGAAGCTTTGTTTTTATTCAGGGCACGTTGCTTTAGGAATGATCTCAGTGCAGTTTGAAATGCTTTGGCTCGGTGATTTTGGTTCTCGAGGTGCTCACAACTGATTGCTTCAGGAGTGACGCCTAGATGGGGTTTCACTGCCCCAAAATTTTATTGTCCTGGGAGTTACTTAATGTGGCTGATAGCTGGGGCCAGCCCTGGTCATAGCTGCTTAAAAACAATGAATGGATCTGCACCGTGCCTGGGGGCTTAGCAATACAAACGCTTAGTTTGTGGCAAGCTGTGGTGTAAATGTACCCTGCTAGGTGCTAAGGAACTGTTAGTGAGCAACAGCAGGATCTACACACACTGTGCATGGGGTAGATTTACACTCACGGTTGCTGCAAACTAAGTATCAGAGGGGTAGCCGTGTTAGTCTGGTTCTGTAGAAGCAGCAAAGAATCCTGTGGCACCTTATAGACTAACAGACGTTTTGCAGCATGAGCTTTCGTGGGTGAATACCCACTTCTTCAGATGCAAGAGATGCAAACTAAGTGTTCATGCAGACAAGCCCTAGGATTGAATTGGGAAAAACTGTTTTCCCAAACCTATCCCTGACCTACCATTAAGAACAAGGCATAAATGTTAGGGATATTTCTATAGTAGGATTAAATCATTATGGTTCTGAATCCCTTATTTTTTATTGATTCACTGTAAATTGTATGCTCTGGATTGGTCTGTAGTCTAAATTTGCTTCGTAGAAATTCTCTCCTGCCGTCCTGTTCGTGTCAAGCTGAATCAATGTTTATAACATTTGACGGCCCTGATTCAATCCTAATGAGCATTTTGAGAATCGTGCAATATATTATTTGCAGTCCAGAAAACTCAGTTAAATGGAGAAAGAGTGCAATTAAGGGAAAATTGGCTCAAATAAGATAGCCCATTGCAATGAAAACTATTAACATGAGGTTTTTTCACTCCACAGTCTGACTGGAAACATTGTGCTGTCACTTATGCTTCGGTGTCTGTCACACAAGCTATATTGTACTCTGTATCTATGGAACAGAGAGTTTATGGCAGTGAATATTTTTAGAGAGCTGGAGAGAAATTATGAATTGAGCTAGGGATTTTCAAAGGCGCATAAAGGAGTCACATGTCCAGTTTCCAGTGGAAAAATTCAGTGGTGCCTAATTCTCTAAGGGTATGTCTACAATGCAAAGAAAAACCCATAGCACTGAATGTCACAGTGCTCAGGCTGCAGGGCTAAAAATAGCTGAGCAGGTGTTCCCTATTGGGCTGGACCCTAGCTTCCAAGACCCTCCCCACTCATCAGATTTCAGAACCAAGGCTCCCAACTCCAGTGGGAATGTCTACACTGCTATTTTTAGCCACACAGCCCCTCAGACTCAGCACCACAGGGTTTTCTTTGCAGTGTAGACATACTCCAAGACTCCTTTGAAAATCACAACCTGAACCATAAATTCATGCCTTACCCAAGAAGCCTGATTACAGTGCTTTTAGTTATAAAAATGTAAACTGATGAAGACCAGAACATATCTGTCTTTATAAACCACTTATATTTAGGATGAGATATTATGTACATTTCAGGGCTTTTTCCTTATATTGCTATGCAGCAGGTCAAACTCTGTGTGATCCTCAGCAGCTTCCAGTGAATTGAGTATTCATGAATAATGAAATGACTATAAATCGGATAGTCTGGAATCTGAACTGGCCTGTGTGTGCCAATGTTGAATAGAGACCTAGAGAAAAGTGGTTCATTACCTTGTTCCGGCAACTGAATAAAATTGAGAGACGTTGACATCTGAGTTATAAAAATCTTGAATGGTTTAAGCATCTTCAAATAAGAGAGGATTTCCTCTCCCACACACATACTCAGCCAGTCAGTGTGTGTGTGTTGGAAACATGCCAGCCGTGTGCACCCAAACACACATAACAGGATTATGGGAGACACAACATACCATGTTAACTCTAGTTAAGCTGGGAGAAAGACACGCAGGCAGTGCACAGCTAAGGCTGTTCTGAAGGCATTCCACGCTGAAAGGAAAGAAAGGCAAAGGAGTGCCAAGTAAGAAGGGAATGCTCTTTACACTGGTGTCGCTGCAGAATTCAGGCCTTTGTTTTAACTTCCACTTTGCAGTTCAAGGTGATTTTGTCAGTTTTACTCAGCAAGCATTCAACAGTCATGGTGCAGCCCCTCCCCATACCCCCAAAAAGGAGAGATTTGCATTTGCTCTAAAATCATGAGGTTTTTTAAAAATCCATGTTGGGTTTTTTTCATCTGCCTTCTGGATTTGGAGCCTTTAGGGGTCATATTTTCAAGCTTTTCTCCACAGCCAAATATCATGACAAGATCACAAGTGTTGGCATCACTTACTAATGAAATGAAAAAACTTTTTAAAGTTATTTTTACTGTGTGATAATCCGAGGGCCTGTGAGAGAGTCCTACAGTTTAAGGCCAGAAGGGCCAACAAGCCCATCTAGTCTGACCACCTGGATATCACAGGCCACCAGCAACATCCAGCACCTGCACACTGAGCCCAGCAACGGAAATGAGACCATAGTATCACAGCCCACAAGGGAGACTATACTACGCTGCACTATGGGCAGAGAATAGGAGGGACCGAGGTGCAGTAGTGTCCAAGCCAAGAAATGATTAAAAAGCATCTGTATGTATGTGTATATGTAGATAAGTTCTGTCCCATAAATACTTGTATAGTGCCCATTGAGGTCCATGAGAGTTTCACATATCTATCCAAGGGCAGAATTTGGCCCGTCGTGCCTTCAAATATTTAGATAGTTATTTTGATCTTCTCCTCCCTTGGTTTTCACACCTCAGCTGCTAGAAGAGGGCCTCATCCTCCCTGATTGAACTAACCTCGTTATCTCTAGCCTGCTTCTTGCTTGCTTATATATACCTGCCCCTGGAGATTTCCACTACATGCATCCGACGAAGTGGGTATTCACCCACGAAAGCTCATGCTCCAAAACGTCTGTTAGTCTATAAGGTGCCACAAGACTCTTTGCTGCTTTTACAGATCCAGACTAACACGGCTACCCCTCTGATTTTGATCTTTACTAATTTAGGCCCTAATCCTGCATGCACTTAAATTTACACCTTCCTGAGTACTCCCACTGAAACTGTCTGAGAAAGCAGTGGGACTGCTACAGTACATCCAGCCAGTCGTATGCATAAATCTTTACAGGGTAGGGGGAAATGTGTAGTACACAGGGAATGAGTGTTTCGCATGAGAACAAAACTGGAAGCAATGTCTGTCTGTTTCATCCCTGAGCCTGAACGTGAAGTGTTGATTGGTACCTATTGAGTTAGCCTGACTTAGCAAAGCTTTCTGATGGTGGCAGTGGAGAGGGCAATCTCTGTTGTTAAAGGTGATTTGAGGAGATCTGATTTAAAGTAAAAATTTGCAAACAGCCTTTTAGCAACTGATATAGTGGTTCTTACAGAAGTTAGTAAAACTAGACAACCTTTAAGTCAATTAGATAGATGGCTCTTCTCATTTCAAAGCAGGGAGGGCAGTAGAAATTATTCAGAGAGGATGCTCGTCTTGTATCTCAAGTCTTTTTATTAAAAGTTAGTAAAAATACTGCACATCTGTTGACAATTACTAACTCTTATGCTAGTGTGGTCTAAAGAGAGACCCAGAACAGTGTCATGGAATTTCATCAGTACCTAAGATGTATTGTTGATCTATTTGGTATTCTTTGCATGACCTCCTAAGGAACAAGGTTATTGTATTCTGTTTGCACCCAGTCTCCATGTCATACCAAAATGGCAATGGAAGGTGTATGTGGCTTGTATGCTGTTTGAATTTAGTACAATTTAGAAACAGTTTATTTTGGGAGCACATTGTAGCCTCAGAAATGCCCAAGTGAATTAGACAAGACCATGTTGTCTTAAAATCCAACAGTTCTTTAATGCAGCCAGTGCCCATAAGCAGGAGTGTGTGTCTCTGCACAGAGGCTGGCTGGCTCCAGACGGCATCACCCCCAACAAGTACAGTTCATTTTACTTTACTTTCCTCAGCCTCTCTCAAACCACACCCACCCAGTTAGTGCGGAAAGGGACATCTGTTACAAGGTGTCCTATAGTTTAAAATAAAATAAACCAATGCAATAAAATACAATCCCAGCATTAGATACATTTCCAGAAAAGCTTCCAGCCATCATCTTCAAATCACTCTTCTTCTAATTGAGGCACATACCTTCCATTAATGCAACCTGGCATTATAGGGAACTTCCCTAGGAGTCACCAGGGAGAAATACCAGATGAAAGAAGCGTAATGCAAACAAGGCTAGGCAGGAAAGAAGACCTTAGAGTGATTGGAGAGCCAGGGGTTTTATTTGTTTGTGTATTAACTTGGGCTTAAAGCAGAAGCTAGTCAAATTCAGACTAGAATTTTTAACATTACCTGCACATTTTTTTAAAAGTGAAGATAATTAACCATTGGAACAACTTACCTAATGACGTGGTGGATTCTGTGTCACTCATTCAAACTTGATGTAAAGAATTTGTCTCTCTAAAGCTCTAGCTCAACCAGAAACGATGTAGGCTTAGGGTAGGAATTGCTGGATGAAATTCTCTGAAATGTGTTTATACGGGAAGTCAGACTAGATGTTCATAATGATCCCTCCAGGGTGGGGCTGGGGATGAGGGGCTCAGGGCTGGGGCAGAGAGTTGAGGTGTGGGGGGCAGTGAGGGCTCCAGGGTGGGGCCGGGGATGAGGTGCTCAGGGCTGGGGCAGAGGATTGGGGTGAGGGCCGGGGATGAGGGGCTCAGGGCTGGGGCAGAGGGTTGGGGTGTGTGCGGGAAGGGTGAGGGCTCCAGGGTGGGGCCGGGGATGAGGGGCTCAGAGCTGGGGCAGAGGGTTGGGGTGTGGGGGGGGTGAGGGCCGGGGATGAGGGGCTCAGGGCTGGGGCAGAGGATTGGGGTCCAGGGGATCCAGGCTCTGGGGTATGGCCAGGGATGAGGGGTTTGGGGCGCAGGAGGGTGCTCCGGGGCTATGGTGGGGTGAGAGGACTCCCCCTGCTCTGTCTCCCCACAGCAGCACCTGGGCTGGGCGGGGGAAAGGCTCCCCTCCCTCGGCCGCAGCAGGTCCAGGCCAGGCCTGGGTATGGGCCGGGGGAGGGGCAGCCCGGCTGCGGCAGGTCTGGGACGCCCCTCTCCAGCCGCAGCTGGTCCCCTGAGCACCTGTGCGGTGCTCAATAGGCTGCTGCATGGCCTTGCAGCTTATGGGGAACTTAGTATATAAGTACTGTGTATTTATTTGATTATTTGTTACTAGTAAGACACTAACTACCTACAGGAGGGGGAAGTCTTTTCTAAATACCAAGATTTTCTGTAAAGGTTAAGCCTAGATATTACTGCTGTATTCATTGAATCAACTGTTATCACTGCTCTTGACTACAGGGAACAGGCTTCCATTGGTACCTTGAATAGCATGTGTTCCCAGTGCTTTTGGTGATTTCTGTGCTCAACATGTTTGTTTAGATTAGCTTCAGAAATCATAATGATCATAAATGGTGGATATATTTGTTTGTCGTGATTTCCCAAGCACATGTCCTTGAAACTCTCAGAACTTGCTCTCATATAAACATAAATATCAAATGTCATCTTCCAGAGTGTACAACTGGTTCTGTCTATTATAACCACTTTAAAGATGTCTTTTCCTCGAAAATACTCACTTCTGCAGACTTCCAAGTGAGCACTTTCCAAAATGGCCAAGCAAGGAGGAGTTCAAAGATTTTCAAGTCCTTTATTCACTTACTGATGACTGTAATCCTGTAGATGGGAGGGAATTTCTCTCTGTGCACGAATCCTTTCTTGAGCTCATCCCTTAACTTTCATCAATAGTGTATGCACTGAGTGCATCCTGTAGTTTCTAAAGCTGTCCAGCCCACTTTCAATAGGGATCAGTATAACATACACTTACGGAGAATGCATAGCATCTGTGGTCATGGGTACGTAACATCGCAAAGGGCCTAATTTCGATCCACATTCCAAACACTCACAGTGCTTCGAGGGTATTTGTATCTGGGTGTATGGCTCCTTTTTTGCCCTCAGTCTTTCTCGTTTGTGCCTGGCCCAAAGCTATTAAGAAAATCTGTATCAGCGCAGAAAATAGAAACCAAGTCTCTCATTTTTATGCCTTAGCCGCAAATCTATCTTTTCTTCCACTTGCAAAATTCATATTCCAGGCCTCTTCCCAAAATGGGCTCAGATTCCAGCCCTTCCTCCCAGAAAATGGGTGGGCATTCAGATCAGGGTATTGGGTCGGATCACAATTGGCCTAACTGCTACTATTGAAGTCAGTGGTAAAACCCCCATAAAACTCAAAACATCTGTCAGGGATGGGCTAAATAGTACTTAGTCCTGTTGTGAGTGCAGGGGACTGGACTATATGACCTCTTGAGGTCCCTTCCAGTTCTATGCTTCCCTTGGAGCAGAGTTCGGCCAATGCTGAGGACTTTGAAAATGACACCCTTCAGTTTTTGTTTGCGTCTGGTACCAGTTACGCCACTCCAAGGGAATGTGTATTACACTGAGCATAGAATGTGCAATAGACCGTATTTTAATGAACAATAAGAATTTGAACAGCACAATTGGTTAAATATTAGTTAGAGATTTGGAAACGTGTTTTTGATCACGTCCAACGTGTTAAGTCAATAGAAAACTACCATTGTCATCAATAAGTTTTAGATTAGGCCTTTATTCGATATATCCCATAACAAAAACTTTAAAGGTACAGATTCAGATGGAGACAGTATTGACTACATTGTGGTTTATGGACTATTTTAGTGTTCCTATTAAAAATAACCCAAATGATCTTCTGACTTTTGAAGTAATTAAGATTTGGCATATGTGTTGCTGATCAAGCAACAAAACATTCCATGATCCTTAATTAGCCTATACTTTAAAAAAAGATTAACCTTAGCTCTCAGTAGTGAGGTGGATAATGGAACACATCTAGCCCAAACTTCCTGAATATTTTTCTGATTTACTTGTGTGCCTTTTCACAATTACTGCTCTCAGAATTTCCTTGAGATTAATGAAAATGCTAATGAAATTTGGTTACTGGAGAATAAATCCAATTTACATAAAAATATAAAATTCATTACTTTAGTGGGACATCTTGCTGTACACAATTTACATTTACCAGTTATTTCTGATTCAGGCATCCCACCCCCAACCCCTTATTAATTTTTCATTGGTAATGGAGTTGGAGATAATGTCTTGAACATTCAAGAATTTTCTTTGTTATTGAAAGCGCACAGAATACAGTAACAGCAGTGACAGGTTAGTGTTTAAAAGACTTTCTGTTATAAGGATCACAGGGGTAAGAAGCGAGGCTGTAGTGGAATCTTCTGTATCTAAAGGCAACCACTAGAAAAAGTCAAGCAAAGAGGACTATCAGCCTCATGTAAAATTCCAATGTGCAACTCTTGGTTAAGAAGCCCTTGCAGATGTATAGGTGCAGTGCTGTTTCATGTGGCTGCATTTATAGAAAGCTGAGAGAAATTCTATCATCTTTATTTTCCTATTATTATTTTCTTTATCAAAGGCTTTCTATATATTTAAGGGGTTTGGGGCAATCATTGCACAGTGTGTGTTGAGATAAATACTTAATCGTTACCTAGTAACAAAATTCTCCTTTCAGTTGCTGGGTTTATTAATGATGAGCCAGTGCGCTTCCCTCTCAGGCACATTCTTAAAAAATGTTTTTGATACTTCCCAGTGAAATCCCATTGCAAAGCATAGATTTGTCTCTGAATGAATTATCTGATTTAAGATCTTTTCTCACAAGAAGCACCATTTTGTTTTACAGAATCCTCCAATGCTACTTTACTGACCAACGCTGAAAAAATTGCTACGATTACAACCACACATACTCCTCAGCAGATACTCCAGGAGCCCAGGTCAGCTAATTTTCTTTGAGGCGAGCATGTTGATGTGCTATTTCTTTGGTTACTTCTGAGTCATCTTCATTTCCCATGAATTGTTTTTTTCTCCCTCTCTTCCTCTCTCTCCTTCATTTCAACAGGAACAACACAAAACCAAAGCAGGAATCCCAGTTTGATTTCAAACCGCCTCAGGCAGCACAGGTAAGGGATGCCTTTCTGATTTGCTTGGTTTACCATGCAAATGTGGTTCCAGTCTGCTCAAGGGTTGTGCTTAAAGTGTTCTCCCTAGAAAATTTCTCTTGAGGCTAGATTCCCTCCTTCAGTTTGTCTGCGGAAGAGGGATCACTGATTAGAGTTCTAATATGCGTTGATGTTGTTTCATATGACAAACACTTCAAACACAGAGCTGCATCAGGATTAAAAACACAGACAACTAAATATCTTACGACAGTAATAATTTATGTGTTTGTTTACTGGAGTGTGTTCTCTGAGGGGGCTAGTCTGAAGGTGTTACTGTGCACCAAATGACAGATTCAGAGGACAAAAAAGAAAAGAAATCAAAGTTTGATAAGAGGCCTATAGCATGGGTTCTTTGGGTTTATCATAGTATAGGCCACAGCTTAATAACAGAGAGATTATCTCATGGATACTTCCCCTCCCACTGGCAACTGCAGTGATAACCACTCTCATTACTGATTGCTAAGCTTCTTTGTTGTAATACAGCAATTCCTCTGCTGTAGGGAGAAGAAGTGCATGCCTTTTTAGTAGTCTTGAATAGAATGTGCCAGCCTCTAACAAGAAGGAGTAGCTAGCATCACGGGACCAAACAGCTCTTTGCAGACCATTAACGCTCTTTGAATCACAGTTTGGGTCTTTAGGAGCAAGGAGAAGCCTTTGTCTTTGTATGAAAACAAACCTTGTAGATATATATTTTTATTAAGACGATTTAGTGTCCATTGTTAAATATTTGCCAGGCCCGGCAAAAGTACAGAGTTCAACTTCTTGTTCAGTTCTGTACAAATTGTCTTCCCTCCAGCAGGACCAAGATTTTTACACTGTTGAACTGGAAAGAGGAGCCAAAGGATTTGGCTTTAGCCTGCGAGGTGGCCGAGAGTATAATATGGATCTCTATGTGTTGCGGTTAGCTGAGGATGGTCCAGCTGAGAGGTGTGGAAAGATGAGGGTAAGTACAAAAAGAGAGTTGGGGGGGAAATCTATTTGCAACAAAAATGAAATGACAAGAGAAAAAGGCAGTAGCTCCTTTTAATCTCTGTTATCTTTCTTACCAACCTGTCAATAGCCGGCTTCTGTCAGAAGCTGCACTTGCTCCGTATGTTGGCTTCTGTTTGACCCGTCTTTTGAAACTCAATAAGTTGCTGACCAAATCCCAGCCCTTATTCCAGACATTATCCCCAAATGTTAATGTTTCAGTTTTCTTCAAAAAATGTAGCAAGGTTCATGCATGAAAGAAAGTGTGATAAGCTGCCACCTTGGCCAACACACTGGCGATTGAACCAGGAACCTCTAGAGCTGAAAGCATGAGCTGCTACAGTTTGAGCTAAAATTTCCTAGCTGGGCCTGTAACAGACTTAAATGCTCTACAGGTAAGGTACCGAGAGGAGCCTGCATAACACGCACTCACTAGTGAGTTACTAAAGTATTGCATAATTTGTCACTGTTGTAACCCAAGACGTCACATGCTACCTCTACCGACTCTGTATATGCAATACCTTGCTGTGGTAGGTCTAATTTAACTTTAGGTATGCCAGCAGTCCCGTTCATTCCAACAATTAAGCACATGCAAAAGTCTTCATGGGATTGACTGAGAGGTTCTCAGAGAAGAGGTCTTTCATTTTTTTTTTATAGGTCTGCAGACAGCATGCACACCTGTGATGCTGTTTATTTAATACCTATACAACCGGTGTATTCTCTTCTTCCAAAAAGTAATGCAAGAAATGTTAATATTTAGAAAGATTTTTTTAAAGGATAAACTTATAGCACCAGATAGCTGATATAACTCAACATAGCTCCACTGTAGCCAGAGTGCTGATGGTCTATTCCACAACCTTTGTTTTCCTTTCCTGATCAATTCTTGAATTTCTAAACTAGGCTAACAGATTCAGGCCATGCATGTACATTCAAGTGAGAAAAGTGCCTAGACATAAACTAATATGTTAAATACTATGTTCCCTTAAGTGATATGCTCAAGTTGTGGCATTCTTCTGCTGCAGGCCTGATTTTAATCCTAGATTCTGCTCTTTCATCATGTTGACAGATTGGCGATGAAATTCTAGAGATCAATGGGGAAACCACAAAGAACATGAAGCATGCTCGGGCCATAGAACTGATTAAAAATGGTGGCCGCAGAGTCCGCTTGTTTCTGAAACGTGGAGATGGCTCTGTACCAGAATATGGTGGGTCAAACTATGAAAACATTCCTTTCTTTCCTGGCATCACTCCATGAATGATTTGTCTCAAGATCTGAAGCAGGGATGCTTTTTATTTTCCTTTCTCACCAGTGTCTTGCCAACCTTTGCAACATATGGTTAATTGCCTCGCTTGTGCTGAATTTTCTACACATTTCATCCTTTGCTTGCTTCCATGGACTTGGGCACAGTGTAAGGCAAGATCATCAAAGCAGTATTTTTGGTGATCAAAGACAAAAAACAAAAACCGTATTGTCTTGTCCAACCAAACAAGGAGTTTTACTGAGCTGTGCCAAACTGTCTCTCAGCAGTTGAATTGTTATCTCAAAATAACTCTCTTCCTCTAATCAATACCAAAAAAAAGGGGGGGGGGATTTTGAATCTGTAGTTTATTGTTAGGCTTTTTCCTTAGTTTTTCTGTATCCTTGGGCATGAATGCAAGAAAGCTAATGGGTTTTGCCTTCAGCTAATATGTAAATATTTATAAAGTTATTTCAAAATGTTTATGCAAAGTAGATGAATTTGGCCCTTACAGGTCCTTTTTCCCCCTTAAAATATCTGTTGGTATCAAGTCACTAATTTGTAAATTCTGAAAAGATTAGGAGGTTATGAAAAGGTTTCTAGAATCTGTCTTGAGGGAAAGGTGCTACTTTTCCTTTTCTGCTGAGGTTTGCAGTAGAAGTCCTTTTCTACACCTGTCTGTTGGAGCTGATTAGTGAGAGTAGTGAGTGGCTTAGCATAGTGTTCTATTTAATATTATTATTATGCCTTATTTATTTGAGATAATTGTGGAAAACTATGCCCTCAATGTAGGGCTACTCCCAACCAAAGTTCTTTGAAGTTTCTATAGAAACTGATGTTTGAAGGGATGTCCTTTATACTTTTTTCCCCCTTATCTGGGATTTTGTTGTGTCAGTAAGTTCTAAGTCTTTCACTCCATTACCTAAAAACAAAACAAAAAACAACATTCCGCACAATTCATGAACTAGGTTTTTTTAATTTACTGTACCATGTTCAAGAGTTTCCACTATCTGCTCATAAATCAGAATTGAACCTAAATGTCTGACCAAATCAGAATATAGATTTCAAACAAGAAAGGAAATTGTGGGTTTACACGTTTGTAATATAAACCGCCCACCAGAAGGTTGAACAATAGCGCTGAAATTATGTAATGTTTTTTCTACTTTTGTCTTTTCCGACTCCTTTCAATGTACAGTACTGTATCATATGCTAGACGTCGTAAATGTCCTGTAAATTGCGTGCTTCACTTCTTAAAGCATATGTCTGCTGCACTGAGGATGAAAATCCAATACTAGTTTTCTTTTGGCTAATAATACATTAAACTGCTAAATATATAGTTTTCAAGCAAGTATTTAACATGCAGGGGCTGCACTTGTTATAAATAAATAAATACATATATATATATATATATTTACACGCATACACATTTGTAACATTTTGGGCTTAATTTCTTCAGTCGCAAGTGGTTACTTGGATAATGTGAAGTTCCAGTATTTTTCAGAATTGGTTGGAAAGTGCTCCTATCTGAGGCTGTATATTTTTGTAATGAGTTTTGTACTTATTTTTAATGTTGTGGTCTTTGGTGGACTTTATTTTTTTGTTGTTGTTTGATTGTTAATGGTTTTTCTATGACATTCTGTGTCGCTGTTCCGACTGTCTTTTAAAATGGATGCATCCGTTGTCTGGGTTACTGAATCACCTTTTAGATGTCTAATTATGTCACTATAATAACAACTGTCATCTTTGCAGCCTTACTCTTGGGTGATGCCTAGACAATCATACTGGAAAAATAAACTTTCTTTATCCTAAGATAAAATATGTAGATATTTTTTCTTTCATTTTTGTTACGGGGAATCTAAATTTTCTACTTTTCTCTTTCTCTCTCTCTTACTTTTCTTGGTGCTGGGCTCTTCCTTCCTCAGCGATGATACCTCCTAATATCGCTGCATGTATGAGAAATGACAAGCTCGGGGAGCCTTGCTTCTACCTTACGGGCCATAATCAAACTACGGTTTGTAGCTAAAATCAATATTAGGTGTTTCTGTGCTGTGGCCTAATTCCCTCATATTGCTTTCTGCTTTGCTATATTTTTATATGTACAGCAATTCATTCTGAGCCCCCCGCGTTCTTTGAATTGTAAGTACACTACCCGAACGTGTTTGAAGCCTCGCTCTTACCTTGTGCAATAGCCAGATTGCAAGAAAGCTGTGGAAAAATGGGGTGGTCCTCCCACACCTTGATTTTAAAAATCAAACCAAATAAACTCCCATGCGTTGCCACAGTGTTTTTCATCTGTAAATCATAAAAATAATGGCCCGTGCACAAAACAAATTGATGAGAGAAGTTTAAATAAAAGAGCTTGCACACAAGAAAAAGGAAACTTTTGAGTATTTAGCATGTGTGTTGTGGGAGAGTGGGAAAAAAAGATTCTGGATTGCAAAGTGGTTTGTTAGCTGTTCAGTCATTGTCATCAAGACCATCTACTGTACTTAAAGTAGGTGACTCTCCACATTGGAATTCAGGACGTGTGCTAAGTACTTATTTAACATCAGCAGAGTTCTTTTTAAAAAAAAAAAAGTCAGAAATCTGCATCTCATGTTGAGTCAGTGCAACTACTTTAATGTTTTGCCATAAATGTAATAAATCATTCATACGCATCAGTTACGAATGATGTGAGTAATTTTAGCTTAGCTGCAGCACAGCTTCTTTGCTTTGCAGTTTGGCTTATGAAGGTAGTTCAGATCTGTTTTATGGCAGTGAAATAATTAACAGGAGAATTAGGTGTTAAATCAAACTCATCCTGTGTATTACCATATCTTTCCATTTCTTTAATAAGAAAAGATCATAACTTCTATTGTCATTTAAATTGTGGTGAAAGCAAAACTATCCCACTACTATTTCATAATGTAATAGGACTAAATGAGATTTAGTAACACATCTGAAGTTCTTGTAAAATGGAAATTACATTATTTATAGTCTAATTAAAATATGGTGCTATAGGTTCAAAACATACAGATCAGTTATATTATTTTATACTTGTAGTCATTTAAAATGAAACATCACACAGACTATAAGTCTTTCTAAGAAGGCATTTCTTTAAAAAGAATTTTAAAAAGTGATAATCATTTCCTAAAAGTCCCTTCTTTTTGGGAGCATCATCCTTTTAAAAACAGCAAACCTTCCTTTTTTTCACTAGAAGCAACTTATTTTAATCTAAGCATTATAAATTGGATCAGGGGAAAATATAAAATCTCCCATGATGCACAGAGCATAAAGATGAGAGCCGCTTGGACTAAAATAGAGCTAATAAAGGGAAGCACCAATACTAATCTCACTGTTTGCAGTTACACTTAAATTAACAAACGCTTCAGTTAGTCTTCTACTGACTGCTTTAACAGTTGTTTGCTTTTGGCACTAATGAAGTCTGAAGAATCATAAATGGTGTCAGAACTGGAATAAGTCATTTGTACCAAACAATTTGCTGTTGTTGTTTTTCTTCCAGACCCCAGCAGTGACAGGAACAGTCCCGCCACAGGTTCACAAAATGTATCGGAAATGAAAAATGTGCCATCTGACCGACGACAACACCCATCATTGGAGTCCAGTTATCCACCAGATTTTCACAAATCATCACAACATGGGGACAAGCGGATATATGTTAAAGATCCAAAAGGCAGCAGAGAGTTTAGCAGACAATCCAATGAACACCACACTTGGAATGGAACTTCTCAAAACAATGATAGCGTAACAGGTAGAAAAAAGGACAGGTCACCAGGAAGGAGACGAGATAGACAACCAGAGAGAATGGTGGTAAATGGACAAAAAATGAAATCTCCTGAAAAAAGGAGGGAAGGGACAAGAAGTGCTGACAATACTTTGGAGAGGAGGGAGAGACATGAGAGGAGGAGAGACCTTTCTCCCGAAAGGCGAAGAGAAAGGTCACCAACTCACAGAAGGGATGGCTCGCCAAGCAGGCGAAGGAGATCACTCGAAAGACTAATGGATCAAAGAAAATCACCAGAGAAGAGAAGAGAGAGCTCACCTGAACGGAGGGCAAAGTCAACTGACAGAAGAAGGGAGAGATCACCAGACAAAAGGATCAAGGATGAACGAGTCGGCCACAGAGAGAGGGAAGAACACAGTTTGAAATATGATACCAACAAAAGACACCCCCCTGAACAGAGAAGGAAACCCTACAAAGAGTGCAGCACTGATCTCAGCATCTGAGGTACTCGTCCGATGCACAGAGCCACATTCCAGCCTTTATAGTGCTGAAGGCTCTAAGAAGAGGGTAATAAAGCTGAAATTATCTTAGTTTCTTAAATGATGAAATATCAGATACCTGCTGATCCTATGAATAGCAACAAACGTTTTACGCAGATGAAATCTTATAACAAAAATATATACAAAGTGTTGTGCCTGATGTATAATATTAAAGAAAGTATTTTTAAGTGTATTCTTTTTTTTTAAGTTACTTGCCAAATGGTCCTAAAGGATTATACAAATTTTGTTTCTACATATTCTGTAGATTTCTTGAGAATAATTCCTCTATCAGGCAACTTCCCCTTCTCCCCCATAATTAAATGGGGACAGCCAATAATATAAGATAGTTAGAGGATTTTTTTTTATAAAGGGTGAAGGAGGAATTAAAATGTGCATATCAATAGGATTGGAGAACTCCTGCTGAAGGAATAAAAAAAGAAAAAAAAAGTTCCTAAAATGACAAGAACTGTTTGAAGAGACTGTTGTTTCAATGAAGGATATTTATATAAAAACCCACACAGCACAAGATGACTTATGATAAGGAATTTATAGTTTGTTCCATGAACAGTTTATACATTTAGGCCCCCTCTCAAGGATGCGTGAAGGCAAAAGACTGGTAGCGGCCGTATCTGTGTAACACACAAACGTTGACTCTCGATCTCTCTCGCTAGTCTCAGCAACACTTATGATATTCCGTTAAGAAAGTGCCCCCGGAGCCCTACTCAACTACTGGAAGTATATGGACAGAAATCTGAGCCTGTCCAGTATTGTTTGGTCTGCTTTGCAGAAGAGTAGTGCATTGGGATACTGGGGTAAAGACAGTGAAGTTTGACGAGAATGAGCTGTCCCTTCACAGGGCAGATATATTCCTTCTGCTCAGGCTAAACCCGTGGGCTTTTCGTATTTTGCCAAATTGGAAATCTTTGTGTCTATACATAGATAGATAGATAGATTCAAGTTTTATTTTACTGGTTCATTCCTACTGAGACGAAAAAAAGGAGATACCTGTCAAGGGCACATAAGGACAGAGGCAATCAGTAGAAGGGTCTGGTTGTGAAAGCCTAGATGCTGGTTATGCTGTAATTTAGAATCTACAAACAGCAGCAAAAGGGGAAAAAATGCAAGTTTCAAAGCTGTATTTTTAAATTTGCAAGTTGTGTGGTAAGTCTGCTGTAGTATTGGTATAAGATTTTAATGGATTACTGCCTAGCTGAGCCAAAATGTTTGCCATTACTGTTGGACCACTAAAGTAAACTGCTGCTTTTTACAGTGCATTGGTGTATACATGTATACTGTTTCACATTTTCCATACGAACACAAAAACATTGCAAGTCTATCACTGTTGTTGCCATGGTACTGTAAAAAAAAAACAACAAAAAAAAATGAGAAGATGGCCAATCATTGTGTGTACAGAGTTTAAATTGTAATTAATAGAGCCTGTTGGAAAAAAAAATAAAACTGTTGCCTTTTTCTTGTATAAAAGAGAATTTATGATGAAATTTAGCTGTGAGGAATGTGATAAGTGTTTATATTTCTGAAAATGGAACAAATTGATTCATGGGAATATATTTTAATGTAAACTGAATCAGGTATGTAAAGCTGTTTTAAAATTGGAGACTATATAAGTAATTCTAAAGCTTTTGTTGGTTTGGATATCATTTCTTTCTTCATGGTGGGCCTGCTCGTGTATTATTCAGCACTTGTATGCAGTCTGTTCTTCAATCATCATTTCTTGCAATGTGCTAGATACATAATGCTCTTTTCTGTGTTGATGAAAAAGCAGTATGTGGGCCAATCTTTTTTTATAAAACACTATGCATATCTACATACTACATTGTTCATAGCTTTATTTGAATTATTGGGTTTATACATAACATTAGTATAAGTAGATGTGGACTTACCCAGTACAAGCTTCTTTCCTTGGAACAGACACAATGTATATGATGTAGCAACAAAGAAGGAGAAAGTCTGTGAATGCTATTTTTATTATCAAATAAAATTTTCCATACAAAGTATGCATATGAGTATAGTGGTAAGATTAAGAGAGCCACACCCTTCTAGTTACCTAAAATTGTATAAATTATTTAACGGTAAATGTCTATTTCCAAGGTTAACCCATTTTGACTTGTCGGCAAAAATGAAATTATGATTCCAGTTGTACAAGATAAAATCTATTCCCCCAAATTATCAAGAGCTAAGATTTTAGATAAATGTGGCTTTGGGGTTTTCCTGGGGTTTGACGTCATTCATCATCATCATGCAGTGTCAAATGTAATACTGTAAAATCACAAAAGTACAGATGCTACTCATGCCTATGTCTGAATACTTTTACAGAGTCCTCTAAAATATTAGTCAATGAGGCCATAATTCTTTCAACTCTTACTTAGCTGTGGAAATATTGTATGAAGACTATTAAGTAAGGATTGCAAAACCAGATTTATATTAAACACTGTATCATTAAGCCAGCCCCTTACTGTATACTTCACCATACTTCAGCTAACCTGCTGGAAGTGCAAATGTCTTGATTAGAGAATGACAAATGTTTTTTGTATTTTCAGTCTATCTTCAGGCAGGTTTTGCAGCTGCATAATTGATGTCTAAAAGAATGTTAGGGTAGAAACAAAATACCCAAATCTGTGCGTGGTTTTTTTTTAAGTTCAGACCTTTTGTGACTTTTTACTGTATAATTCTATTGTAAATGTATGCATTCCATAATTACTGCTTCTCAATTTGTATCTTTTATTGTTTCTACTGTATGTCTACAACATTTTTATGTAATAAGATAGCTTAAATAACCTAAACGGAGCAGGTCAATATGATTGGCTCAAAGGCTACTTAGTATAGAAGTGTTAATAAATACCAGAATAATTAATTACCCATACATTTAGTCCTTGGCATTAGCATACACTGAAATTCAGTGGACAAAAGCTGGCTTGTTATGTCTTGCTGTGGGTTGCCCAATGTGTGCCACTTCCGTGAACACGGAGAGGGTCAGATCCTCAGCTGCCATAGTGGTGTATAGCTCTGTCAATTGCCACCAGTTGAGTATCTGACCTTAAAATTCCTCCTTTTTCAACAAAAATGAATAGAAATCCTTTTTAGACTGTATGTTATCAAACTGGGAGCAAAGATGCCAACAGTTTATTGCAACTCAGTTTTAAATCTGCTAGAAGGATTAATTGGCATGTGTTTCTTGCATGCTGAAACTCTGGAAAGTTTATGGAGCAGTGAGCAAAAAAGCACTGGAAACTGAGATTGCTATTTCTTGTGCAGTTTACCTCATTTTTGGTGGTGGTGGCAGTATTTTGTTGGCTTCCAGTGTCAATAATAGGTCAGTCAATAATCTGGCACTGGATTCAGTTCTACCACCCTTACTCATGTTGATTAGTATCTAATTTCACGAGCAGTACTATTGATTTCAGTGGGACTGTTTACCAAGTTAGGTAGTACTAAGTTATTTCCGAACGTTATTTTGCCGTTGCTAGCAACTTTTAGATTAGCTAAGCCTTTTTTTTGTTGTTGTTGCTTTTGTAAGGCTAGCCTTCTGAATTCATTCTCGGCTTGAACTTCCATTCCTACAAATGCCTGTTTTATTTAATCGTGGTCTTGTGTTCAGTCCATCTGCTGTGTTTTGCTTATTTTGTTACTAAAGTGGTAATTATAGATGTTACTCCCCTCCTAACTGATATGTGTTTTGTTAAAAGCAAGCTTTCAGTACTGGCTACTGGCTCCTTGGTCTATTGAAGAGCATTTATAAATGGCTTATAATGAGTGCAATTTAATTGGCTTTCATAGACAAGAAGTAGACACTATTTATATCTTGCTGGTACCATCTGTAAATGTATGACTGTTAGGTATTCTGGGGTTCCATATTCTTAAGATTTGTAAGAAATGATCTTAAGCTTTGGCTACACGCGGCAGCGCTTTGAAGCACTAAGTGTAGTCAAAGCGCCAGCGCTGGGAGAGAGCTCTCCCAGCGCTGTCTATACTCCACCTCCCTGTGGGGAATAACGTACAGCGCTGGGAGCCGCGCTCCCAGTGCTGGGGCTTTGACCACACTGGCGCTTTGCAGCGCCGCAATTTGCAGCGCTGGAGAGGGTGTGTTTTCACACCCTGCTGCAGCGCTGCAAATTTGTAAGTGTAGCCAAGCCCTTAGGAACTAAAAACAAAACAAAAAAAACCCATCCACAATTTATTTGTTGGACATTTGGTCTGAAAACTCGTAAGTTTGATTGTATTCCAGTGATTTTTTAACATGGTGTTAATTCCTTCGCATTATTTCCTATGTGACCACTTAAGAGGCTGTAAAGTGCCATATTAAGCTATTTCATACACAAAAAACAGTACCTCTGGGAACACAGTGTAAGGCGAATGTTAGTGTGATGGCTGCTCTTTAATAGCACATGGATATTCAATGGCTTATGCTACAGAAAGCAACACTGGCAGCAGAGACACAGATTTCAACTGTTGTGTTTTTAGTAGCCCAGGAGCTGAAATTATAGGATCAAGTTGCGGTGCAATTTTTTGCCTGTATTTAAACTAATCCTTTTTCTGAGAGTTTTGTTTGCCAGATTTACCTGCACAGGATTTGTATGCTTGTGTGCTTTCTGCTCCGTAGTTTATATACCGGGAGCAATAACCAAAATACATATTGTACTTTTGCTGCCTGCAGCTCTACAAGTGATTTTAAGGAATGTTATTGCTTATGGAACATATCTGTTTTGACAGCGTTGGAAAATGAAGTTCTCTCTGGGAAGCATGGGATACACTGTGAGAGTGAGACTCCTCTCTGGAGATGGCAGAATGGTTGATCCTTAGTTCCCACGCAGTCATAATCTCCCCAACTGAGATTGCAGATGAAGTTTATATAAAATCATGACTGGTGTGGAGAAAGTAGATAAGGAGGTGTTATTTACTCCTTCTCATAACACAAGAACAAGAGGGCACCAAATTAATAAGGAGCAGGTTTAAAACAAACAAAAGGAAGGGTTTTTCACACAATGTACAGTCAACTTGTGGAACTCCTTGCCAGAGGATGTTGTGAAGGCCAAGATTACAATAGGGTTCAAAAAAGAACTAGATACATTCATGGAGGATAGGTCCATCAGTGGCTAGTGGTCTGGACAGGCAGGAATGGTGTCCCTAGCCTCTGTTTGCCAGAAGCTGGGAATGGGCGACGGGATGGATCACTTGATGATTCCCTGTTCTGCTCATTCCTTCTGGGGCACCTGGCATTGGCCGCTGTCGGAAGACAGGATACTGAGCTAGATGGACCTTTGGTCTGACCCAGTATGGCCATTCTTATGTTTTAAGTTATATGTTTTGATGATGGAGTTTGGGTGAGGTTCTGTGCTGCTCATCTAAGAGGCACAGCACAGAACTGGCAGCTCAGAAGTGAGTTTATGCCCTCCCAGTCCTGGACTGTTCTGCAGTCCCTAGTATATTTTAGACAGCCCTGGCTTCCAGCACACACACCCCTCCCCCAATGCCAGGGCTTTTTGGAGGATAACCTTAGAGCGTCTTCCTCAGTTTCTGCCCCGGAAGAATCCTACACCAGCCAGATACAGTGCTTTTGAAACCCTTTTATGCTGCTTCAGCCCATTTTATCCAGAGTAAAGGGGCCAGAACTGGGCTGAGTATTTCACCCTTTGAGTTGTGAATACCTGTTCATGAGAAACGAGAGACTCTTCCCTGTAACAGTGACACGAGGGGAGAAGAATTGAAAAAAAAAATACTATCTACAAATAAATGGAATCTGAGTCCATAAAACACTCAAATGCCTTAATCATAACTGCACAATGTCAGTAAAAGGCAGAATTAAGGTGGTTGGAGTGCCTTAACTATGCGATTCTTAACTTGTTTGGATTTCTTTTAAGATGACCATAACTCAGAATTTCCTGGGTTTATACTTGGTTGTTTTGGGGTTTTTTTTGGATAATTACAACAACCCTGCAATTTTTTTTACCATTAAATTACTAATGTATCTATTCTCCACCTTCACTATATCTTAATTTATTTTTGTCTGTGAACAGGAACATAAGAATTGCCAGGCTGGCTCATACTGTGGCCCACTCTTCCAGTACCCTGTCTCTGACAGAGACCAGCACCAGACGATTCAGAGGAAGGTGCAACACTCTCCTTCCTCCCACCCCCCGCGCCCCCAATATGTCTACACAGCTGGGAGCGTGCTTTCCACCGAGTAGTCAGACACACATTAGCTCCGCTCAAGCTAGCTTGCTAAAAGTAACCGTGTGGCTGCCGCAGCATGACTACCAGCTCAGGCAAGTGCAAACCTGCCTACGCCCCGTATGCATGCTTGTGTGGCTAGCCCGAACTGCCACCCAAGCGGAGCGGCCTCACTGCTGTTTTTAACACACCAGCTGGAGCAGAGCTAGTGCATATCTACCAGTGTGGCTACAGTGGGCAGATGTGGGGTAATCTGCTTCTCGTTAAGGTTTCATTCTAATAGTGATTACCTTGAACCCTGAGACATTTTATCTCCCTTCCAATACCCTTTTTTATGACTATTGACGTTTATAACTAGATATTATCCACCAGCGGTTAAGGTCCTAATTCATCAAATCGCTTAAGCAAGTGCTTCAATCCCGTTAAAGTCAATGAGGCTTAAGTGTGTGCTTAGAGTTTTGCTGATCAGGAATGATTTGCTGAATTGGAGACTAACAGAGTAGGCTACTATGGCAAAGGATACTCCAGCCTAACGTTCAGTCCATTTGTTCTATGTGATGTGAAATTACTTCGATCAGAATACTTGCATGAGCCATAAGACATAGCTGAAATCTAAAGGGGTAGTTGTCTTATGTCTTGCACAGCGACAAGGATTTTGATGGACTTAGATCATACAGCCGATGCCAGCTTCTTATAAGAACTTTTTAGGACGTATGATTCAGTGGGAACTAGGACCAGGGACAGAGAGAGCTCTGGGGAGAAAACCCCAAACTGAAGTTCGCTGATATCTTGAACAACAACGATGGAGTCAAAGATAAATCACAGGTAGGGTAAGTTTGAACGACATCCTTGAGCCACATCCTTGGCTGATGTAAATCAGATTCACTCTATTGACTTCAGTTTATACCAGCTAAGCATCTGGCCTGATGTGTGTAGATTCTAGTCAGTGCAGGATGGAACTCCACCTACTTACATAAACGTGTTCATAACAACCATATATCCCTGGGTCGAAGAGTCTTTTCCTCCTGAAATCATCTCTGGCCTAGATGCTAAATTTCCCTCACTTGCTATTCCTTTAATTTCATTCCATCTGTTTTTTCATATCATCCTTCTCTCTGCCCTACCCCTCCCTCTAGCCCTTCAGAATTAACCCCGATATAACTGTTACCTTGTGCTATTACCAGAGGATGCGTTGGTCCCTGCAGACCTGCTGGTGTTGACTGTAGGTGTGAATAGGATTGCTTGAGTTGGCACTAGTCTTTCAGAGGGTAAATGAGAACACTGACAGATGTGGGAGCAAAGCTGGCTATGGCTCATTCCAGATGAGATGGAGGAAACACTGGTTGGTTGTGGAAGCAACTAGAGAGTTGTTTGGTGGTGCTTGTCCCTATTATTGTTAATTAAGTTCTTCCAGATCTCTGCGTGCTTCTGGAGTCTCCGGTTTGCTTTGGGGAGCAAAAAGCACCTTTCTTCTTCTCCATTCAGCAATAGTGATCATTTCTCTCTGACGTGGTCCACAATTACCCACCTTTGTGATCTCCAAACTGCACTAGTGTAACATGCTCTGTGTGAAGTTACACTCTAAGAAAACTGGAAAGCTTCTGCTATTTTGGAAGGCAGTGAACTTCGCCATAGGACATTATCCCGCTGCCCTTCTCATGTTGCTCAGGGGGTGGGGGACTCCCAGTTAGATTAGAGGGGAATCTTGATGGGTCCTGGTAAGAAAAAGGTTAAGAACTACTGCCAGAGGATAAGCTGCAGATTGGCATCCTATTAGCTTCTGGATGTGAATCATGGTATTGATATTGATCTATCAAGTCTCTGTATGGTTTGAATCCTGTCTACATAAGAGACCAGCTCTTTCCTTGTGCAGCCCAAGTCTGATTTTAACCCTCTGAAGACTATGGGGTGTGTAATGAGAGCTTCCCCAATTACAAGAGCAGTTGAGAAGCAGCGCAGCCACCCCTTCCCAGAGAGAGGAGTTGATAGGGATTGCGCCCTCTGAGGTGTTACCACAAACAGCACAGGAAGGTGTAATAATGGAAAACTAAATTGTTTTATGCTGTTCGGCCACTTGGTGATGCTCTGTATAAAATACCTCATTTAAACAAACCCCATACCAGGCAGGGCATTAAAGGATCTTATGATGAACACATCTGATGTGTATCTTGCTCAGAAGGAAGCACCAGGAACAGTCCATATCTGGTGGTAGAGAAGAACATGGCATGGTGTCAGGAGTAAACTAAGAGCAGAAACAGAAGGAAAACATTAACAAAGGTGGCAGACAGAAGTAACAAAGCAACAAAAGTTGTAGGATCTCATCAACATGCCACTCTTCAATGCCCCAGAGAACTTCAGCTTTGACAAACCTTCCCAATGGAGAGGCTGGAAACAGTATTTTGCAAGATTTTGCATTGCAAACAAACTCCACAAAGGAGCTCGAGATATACAGGAATCTTCTTTAATTTATGCTATGGAGAAGAAAGCAGAACATATCTTTAAATCCTTTGACTTTATTGAAGGCTGTTACAAAGATGACTATGAAGGGGTTCTGGCTATGTTTGATGCATACTTTATGCCCCTGAGAAATGTGGTTTATGGAAAAGTATGTTTTCACCAGAGAGCTCAAGAACTAGGGGAAAATGTTGAATGTTTGATAACACCTCTTAATACGTTGGCTGAAAATTGTGATTTTTGAAAATGCAAAACATAAACATATTAAAAACAGTCTGGTTTTTGAATTAGCAAATAAAAACATTTCACAGCAGCTACAACTAAAGATAGATTTAACCCTAACTATAACTATACAGAGAGCAAAGCATTCTGAGGTGGTGAGACAGCAAAACCTAGAGCAACTTGACAAACCTGAAAAATCAGAATTTAGCTTAGAAACTGTAAACAGACACTTGAGTATTAAAAGTCATTATCATAAAACACCTGAGGCAAAGCGAGAACTTCCAGACTAAGAGGGCCAAATTCCAGCCTACGTGTGCAAGGTGTGGAAAAAAGTCATATCCCAAGAGATGACGCATGTCCAGCCAGAGGCGCATGGTGTAACATATGCATGAAATATGGACATTTTGCAGCCATTCGCTGCACCAAAGCTGTCAGGGAGTTGACTGATTACAGACACGCAAGAGCCATTGTTTCTTGTGATGACACAGAGTCTGCTCAGAGAGTGAAACTGATTATTTATGGTAAGACAGACACACGTTCGAGCTGCACAGAGCTGCTGAAAAAGAGCTCTGTGTCTCTCAAAAGTTTGTCTCTCTCACCAAGGGACTTACAGTCACTTTCAGCCCCTCCCAGAGTTTACCTGACAGCTCTAACTAGCCCTGGAGGTATTCTGAGCTGCCTCAGTCACTTGACTACAAAAAGAACTTACAAGGACAAAAGCTATGCATTCAGAGTGCATGTGATCAAAGACCAACAACTTTCTCAGCTGCAGCGTGGTGGCAACTGGGATGGGCCTAGGGAGAAAGGTGGAAGAACTCGAAAGAGGATTTGATGATATTGGACTTTTGAGATGAGATCCAGTACAAATCAACTTCAGATAATGCTGAGTGTACTAACACCTCTCTCAGAGAGACCTTTAGAAGAGACTATCTGCAGATTTACGCAGATTCAGAGGACATTATTACCTGGTCATCCAACTATCTAGAAATAATGTACTTGAAAGACATAACATGTTGCAGTGTTACTGAGAAACTGAAGTGCACTTTGCTCACTTTGGTATTCCAGAACAACTAGCTATGGACCATGGACCACAATTCACTGAATTAGAATTTAAGTCATTCTGAATGAAATATGATTTTGTTCATATTACTGGCAGCCCACATTATCCACAAGCAAATGGAGAGGGTGCGAGAGCTGTACGGAGAGCCAAGAAAATCCTACAGCAGGAAGATCCATTCCTCGCTCTTCTGAGTTACAGATCACCACCAGTAGCGGTTACTGGATATAGTCCAGTGCAACTCCTGATGGAAAGGCAACTCAGAACTACTGTTCCAAACTTGGAAAAGAGCCTATTTCCAATGTGACCAGACATAAGGAGCATGGCCAAATCAGATAAAAAGGCTAAGAGAGTTTATGAACACTTTTACAACAGACATCGCTCAGTTAAGAGAACTGGCAGGTCTAGAACCCAGTGACCATGTTCATGTCAAACTAGATGAAGAAAAAGGATGGACAACTCCAGCTGTGGTGGATTCAGTGCCCAGACCATATGTGATTGAAACGGACAGTGGAGAGGTCAACGGAAACCGTTGATATCTACAGTTTGTTTCTCAGCAAGAACGATCAATGGAGTTAAGTCTACAGATGGAGGATGCAGAACAAGAAGAAGATTCAAGGATTCCAGACAGACCGCAGCCAGTCGTTGTCATTAATAGATAGCCAGGTGACCAACTTGTTATGTGTTTGGGTTGTTTTAATTAGAAAACAAGTATGATTCAGAGACACTTAGACTGATATTACTGAACTTCACAGACGGTGTGATAGTGTTAAATATTGTAAAGGGTCAGACTGTAGAACTTGGAGAGGTAATGGAATACTAATCTGTATGATACTCTTCAGCCACTAGGTGGCACTGTGTGTAAAATACCTTATTTAAATGAATCAGAGCCATACCTGGCAGAGAGTTAAAATATCTGAGAATGAACACATGTGGTCTGTATAAGCAACTTCTGTGACCAGTCTGTATCTGGTGCAGAAGAGCATGATAGAAAGTGAATTTGGGATAAAAGTAGCATCCACTCAAATATTTTTGCCGCGTACCCATGCATATTTTATAGATAAATATTTATGTGTGATCCGTTTTAACCTTGATTTTATGCTTTTAGCTCTCTTGCACTACTTGTGATTTCTTGCAAAAGTTTGTGGTGCTGATGTAGGACACCCATTTGCTGAACTGATTCTCCTTATACTTGATAACTTGGTGATTTGGCTAACTTACCAATAGTAGATCCTTTTTCTGATGCTGCTCAGTGACCATATATTTATATATAAATCAAGGTTACTACTGCATAATTCTCATAAATTTTGCCTTAATATGTCGTCTTAAAAAGGGAGGGGAGGGATTCTCTATTTTAGTAAGCCAAAAAATAGACATACACAGTCATTGAACTTAAACTTCGTGCTTTACTTGTCTTTCCCTTCATTTCATTTTCAAAAGAGATCGATCATAATAAAAGTTTGGGGGAAAGCATGATTTTTTTAAACGAATTTCACAGCAAACTCGTGTGACCCCTATCACTGAGTGCACGTGAGGATCACAGAAAACTGCATGTTTTGTTCTTATTTCTAGCCTGGAGAAGGGTTGGCTTTCTACATACGGTTTTATATATATTTTTTTCTGCTTTGTGTATTTCAGTTTGTCAGAGTACTTAATCTCCCATTGCTACTAACCTTGTGTGGGTTTTTTTTGTCTTCTCTTCATATCTCTTTTGATAAAGTGGCCTGCAGCCAATTCCTTCATTTCAGCACGTTCCTTGTCTTTATCATTTTTTATTGCAAACCATGATGATTCATTCTCTCAGAACCTCTCGTTTCTCCAAGGTCTCAGACTACAGCAGCATACTGAGAGATTTGGGGCTGCATTTATCAAAGCAGCATTATGTCAACAATTCTGCAGCAAAATAAACTCCGTAAGCCCTAGAAAATTGTAGAAAAGCTGAACTAGGCAGTTCCTGTATTTCAGGTGATCAGAAACTAATACTAATTTCCTATTTTGTAAAAATTATGAAAAGTTTTTCATTAGCATGGAATTATGCCAAGTCTCATTAACTCTTTTATTTCATGTGTCTGTTTGAAGACTGAAGGAAAATACATTTAAGATAACTAGAAATCGAAGTCCTTTATGCAGAGAAACCCTGCTTCAGAAATTATTCCTATTTCAGAAAGCATTTAAGCATGTCCCCAAGTCCCATTGAAGCCAGTGGGAGTTAGGCATGTGCTTAAGTGCATTCCTGAATTTGAGTCAGAAGGGGAGTAGGAGCAGAGAATACTCTGCCATTATGTCTCAATTCTATTCTAGTAGTACCACAACCAGGGGTTTATGGTTAATGATTTCTGTAGTTTTCTTGTCCTTGGCCCTGATCTTGGGTTGCTATATGTATGCTTGCCCACTAAAAACTGAACTGAGACTCACTACGTATGAGCTGCCTGATGTCAATGACTTCTGTGCACTGCTAATTTGAACCCTTGTTATAACTCTTAATACCATTACTAAATTCTTCAGGCCCAAGAGGTGCCATTCTTGTCGTCTTTCCTAGCTTCTTTGGCTGCACTTAACAGATTACATGTTCTGTTGGATAGGAATTAGTCTAACCTGAGAGAACTTATTTCCTTGTGTAGCCTAATGTGTTGAACTGACCTTCTCTTCCAGGTGGTTTCTACATTTTGATTTTCATTCCGAATTCTACATGTAAATTTGAATTTCCTGGCCATCTCCCATAACTGCTGTGTGTATATATGATGTGTTAATAGCAACTCACTGGTCTGCCTTGTTGCTGTGGCACATTCAGTAAAGGGTCTTATGGCCCATGTTTCAAAAGCCTTAATCCTATTTTGCACAACTCCAGGGAAGAAAAATCACACCCACTTTGAGAAATGTTCTCAAAAAGGAAGCATGCTGTTCCTTTGGTGGTTCGTTCTCCTGTGCAACTGGCCTTCCCTTGTGGCCACTTGACCTCTCCAGGATGAATAATGAACTGAGAAGCAAGAACAGGATCCTGGGTGTCTCACGGCACTACATAGAGATTACACGAGCCCTTATTTCCCTTTAAAATGTTTCTCTTCAGAAACCTCTCGGCTTCATTAAAACGACTTTTACTGTATGTTTTCTAAACCATATGATGGATCTCCACCTTAGACTTACAACCTTGATGTAAAGAGTTGATTAATCCCTTACCCACTTGCACGACCACTGCTACAACTTTATTTTCCCTGCCTCGGGCTCATTTAAGTCTGAACTTTGTGGTTGGTGAAAAGTGCAGGGTGATATTTATCTTCAAAGCATTGGCAGCAGTGGTGTAAATTCCCCAATGCCACCTCCCCAGTGCATCTCAACCCAGACCTGGAGACACCACGCTCTTGGGGTGAGAAGGTAATTTAGTTTTCATGTCTATTCAATCTCTGGCCCTTCTGGCTGAGCCTGCCAAGTGCTCTCTCTTTTTATAGGGTTGGCTTTGTGGTATGGTTGCCTTTTTACGAAGAGCCAGATTGACACTATCAAGTCCTTTCACTTACACATATGCTTGTTCCTTGATGGACTAACAACTGTTGGGTCATTGCTTGAGCAGAGGGTTGGACTAGATACCTCCTGAGGTCCCTTTCAACACTGATATTCTATGATTCTATGATTACTGACCTTAGCCTGGTTCATACTGACAACTTCTAAATCACAGGATCTGCAGGATTTTCCCAGTCCCTTAATTCATTAGTTTCCCATTCACACCTCTATTGGATTCACCAGAACCAAGAGTCTAAAGAGGGGACAGTATTGTCCATCGTCCCCTTTTGGGCATCAGTCACATCTCAGCCTGTCATTACATTCCACAACTTAACAGCCCAAACATCTTTAGATTCACAGGCTGTCATTGCCATGTCAGGTACCATGATATACTATGTTAGAGAAGACTCAAGCCTATAGCACTCAGCAAACATTGGTGATTAGCCCATTTCCAGTTGGTGGAAAACAAAATTTCCCCATAGAACACTGAAATTAAGGTCTCAGCAAGATATAACAAGCATGTTCAGTGGCTCTGGAATTCTCCTTTCACAGAGAAGCAGATATTGTGTGTTCTGGCGCAAAGGAAAGAAATCCGATATCTGAAAGAATATAAAATGGTAAAGGGAAAAACCAAAAACTGTAATAAAATTGTGTGCAGTTCTAGTGTGGAGAAAGCGGTGAAATAACTCCCAAATGCTAATGGCATTGAAGATATTGAAATGAGGGTAAAACTAATTATGCAAGAAACATTTTTATTTCAATATCAGGGTAGCATTTGGCCCCCTAAAGACTAAGGTGAGAACAAAGAGACAGGTAACATTTTGAAAAACATTGACCACTCTCTAGGCTGATTGGAAAACAGCAAATATGCAAATATTTTTGTCAAAATTTTGAAAATTTGAAATATTTTGGCTTTGACTTTCTCTACACTGGGAAAGAGGGGCTAATAATCCCCTGCCCCATTCCTCCCCCGCACTCAGGACTGACTGTCCTTACGTAGGCTACTCATTTGGTTACAACCCTTGATGGAGCAAGAGGGTTAGCAATAGGCAGAGTCAGGACTCCACTTCCCCTGTCACTGGCCTGGGGACGTGAGCAATGTATTGATGGCGTAAGTCAGCCAGCACCAAATCATTATCTTCACCGAGGCAAGTGGGGAGCAGTGATTCCTTGAGCACAACTTCCTTGAGCTGCCGCTTTTCTGCAGGTTGGGCTCTTGTGATGGCACTTTAAATGCAATAGGAAAGAAATAGCGCTAAATATTAAGCAGTGACCCCGCTGATAAGAAGCACCACGTACGATGGAGAGAAAACCCTGAACTGTTTCTGCAATTTCTTTCTCCCACTAATTTTGTTTGGTTGCGTATTCAGCAGGGTTAAAACTAGGTCAGACTCCACCAGTTGTGTGATAACTGTGACATGAGCCTGGAGCTGGCTCGAGGTCTGCTCTCAATCAGGGAAGATGTAAGAGATCTTTGGTGGCATTTAAGGGCTTGAGCCTCCTTTTGCTTACAGTGGTGTAAATCAGGAGCGATTCCATTGAAGTCAGTGGGGTTATATTGATGTAAGGAGGAGAATAATCCAGCTTATTTTGAAGCACATGAGCAGTTCCATTGCAGGTTGCTCAGCACCTTTCAGGACAGAGCCCTTAATCAGCAGCTGTTTTGGGAAGTTCGCAAATTTTCGTGGCCAAAGACTAAATGAATCATAATGTGCTGACACCAACAAATAGTTATATCAATAAATGGCCCGTAAACAAGTAGTGGGAGAAACTGCCCAGGAGGAGAGTTTCAAAAACATGAAGTCAGTTGGAGCTGGGGCTTAAACTCATGTTTGTGCCTTTGAAAGCCTTCGTCAAAATCAAAACATGTGCCCTAATTTCAGCATTTCCAAAGATAGACAGGAGAATGCACTGACGCTGGGTACCAGGCTAGCAAAACCGCCAGCTCGACTTGTTTTTTCAAAGCGTAATGTTTTCTCATGTCCCTTTCCCTTGCTGTTAGCAGATTCTGAGTTTGTTTCAATACTGTCATGCTGGACAAATTGCTAGTCTGAAGACAGTTATGGCAATTTACCAACCCTGTGATCCGGGGGCTGGGGGAGGGAAGAGAATTAAGCATGCGAGAGAATTTTTTTGGCTGAGTGGAGCAGTAGAAGGAAGATAGTATATCAGTGAGTGTTGTAGTGTAAAAGTAGTAAGAATTCATCTGTTATGCTTCGTAGGCTGCAAAGACTATTCTCCAAAGCATTTCACTTAGAGGAAACACTTGAAACATCCATAATCTGTTGTATACTGTTGAAATGAGCTTTCTGACCACCCAGTCAGTCTCTTTGTCTTGAACTGAGTCACTTGATAGCCTGCAGATACAGTGGGGAAGTTCACACTGCAGAGTCACTCTGTGTGATCTATATTTGATGTATCCAGGCGTTCACCAGCCACCGTGGTGTGGTGTGTGTGTTGGGTAGGGAAATTAGGCTGACGTGGGAGAGCTCTGAAAGTGGCATTGATTTAGAGCTGAAGCTGGTGGCAAAACAGCCCAGGGTCTCCAGCCAGGAAAGGAGACGAAAGATGGTTAGAAACACTCTATAAATGGAGAGTCAGATAATAACTGCATAAAATCCAAGGAAGCTTTACCACCCACATACTCAAAGCATTAGCACTGAAATACTCTCTATGTGGTTAGTGCAAGACATGGCTAGTGTGACTGTTGTGGTTATAGAGTTTTGGGTGATTTGTGCTTAGTATTACATTTTTAACAAACAGCAACCTTGCAAGTTTTTCATCCCAGTCAGTGATCTGTGATGTTTATTGGATAAAATATTCTGTGTTCCCATTCACCAGCTCCTCCTCACAAATAACCCCATCTATTTCACATTCTCTGTCTCACGTGCACTCTTTTTCTCACATTCTTTCTCCCCAATCATGTCATGCTTCCCCACCGTAATAAATTAATTCCACGCTTTCAGCCCTTTCCGCCAAAAGTGAATCTGTGCAGTTCATTCAAATCAAGAGCTGAATTAATCAGCTCTTCCCTATCCCCCAATTTGTCTCTCACTCACCTACCCTGCACATGAACCCTATTCCCGTTCCACCCACCCCCACACCAAATCCCTGGCAGCCCCTGCAGGTTTCACTTGGTATCTCTGCTCCCTGGCATCTGTTCCAGACAGTAGCAGCAATGGCATCTAGCAGGCATTCTGCTGGCAGTGGTGGTCCCTGGTGTTAATGAGCTGGGTGGTCAGAGGGGGAAATGCATTGCCGTTGGGGCTGGTGATCTCCTTTAAGTGGTGGTGGGGAGCACGTCTCTGGCTGGGTAGGAGTGGAGCGGGTGTCTCTGACAGGGGTTGGGGTCAGAAGAAATGGGCTCCAGGCTCCCTCGGCATAGCAGCTACTCAGACACCAGGCTGAGAGTGAGGAAGGGGAAGATAGATGGGCTGCAGCAGGTGCAGGTCTTATGGCAGCGGCATTTTGGCCTTTTTGCCTCATGCACCACTGAAGCAGCCAGCAGGTAGGCGGGTGGGTGTGTATGGTGCATCCCTATGCTGGAATCCCAGGGGATGGAGGGTTCACAGAATACACGTCAGCTGCGGTGGCCTGTGTGAATGGCAGATTTGCATGCCGGAGTGTGGAGCAGCTAAGAGAAGACTGGAACCTTCAATAGACAGAGCTGACCTTAGCACTAGAGGCAGACCTGTGAACCCACGTGGCTGTTCACCATTGTAGCACCACCACTCCACACACTGGAGCAGCCTGAGGCTTGGGGGAAGCATTAGCAAGGCGAACCTTTGGGATGCACCCCAAACTTAATGGACCTGGGTGTAGAGGGCTCCTTAGGTCCCCCCCAAAACTTCTAGCTGCAGAACTGGAATATTCAGCTGCTTGTTCCTTCCGGCCGTTGTCACCTTTGTTTACATCCAGTTGAGTTTTAAGGCTCCTTGCACGTAAGAAGTCTAAAAACTTATTTTTTCCCAAATGAACGTCAAGATTCTCCTTCATGGGGCTTCATGGCTCCGTCTGCCAACAAGGGACTCACATGGGCCAGCTCCAGCTCATCAGGACGTACCGCAATGATTACTTGGCACTAGGAGCGGTGCGGGCAGCTTCTATGCAAGCTCCAGCACGCAGCTCAGCCCATGTGCCTCTGTCTGTACTGACCTGCAGGACCCTGGCTACTCCCCACCTGGCTGGTGGGCTGCGGTTTTTTGAAACGGCCAATCAGCCAGCGTGTGGCAGGACAATGCAGAAACCGTATCTTGTGAAGTCAGAGACCAAAAGGCAACAGGGGGAGCGTGCTAATAGGGGCACTTCATGCCTTTAACATGGGCAATTTGCAAAGGAAAGAATTAAATGTGAACTGTGCAATCGCTGTGTAGCAAACGTAGGAGCTGCCATTGTAAGTTCCCCTTGAGCCTTTGTATGTAAGACCCTGCTCTAGTGAGAGAGGCACAGTGGGCAATGACAGTGGAGTCATCCCCTAGTAGTTTCTCAAAAAAAAAAAAAGCACTTATATTATTAACACTATAGAGTGACGGGGGAGGGGGGCATGATATCTGTGGCAGGGTTTGAATCTACGGTGTCACTGAATCTGACACTTCCCGGAATGTTATAACCAAAATCCTTAATCAAGCATCAGACTGTTTATCTTGGGGCGCTAGAAGGAGGTCTGACTCTGCCAAGTAGGATGAGGTGCAGACTACAAGTACAAGCATCACACTTATGGCAGGTAATACATTATGGCTGTCTTGCCAGTTTGAAAAGCAAGTGAGATTTCTCATGGTATTTACCTTCACGAGGGATAAGAGCGTGTTTTGCTTGCTCAGGTGTTTTGAGTCTTTTAACTCTCTTTGTCTTGCTGTGCTTGGGAATTAGTTGTTAAAGGATTTGTGTATTCTTCTAACCCAAGCCAGAGGGTATTTGTGTGTGTGTTCAGAGTAAAACTGGCATGTTTGTTTTCAGAGATGTTACTTGGCTCTGTTGTTTGTTCTGGTGCTGTTGCAGTGGGAGAGAGAAACAGACACAAAGGGAACAGAAGTATTTCTATTTGAGGGGTACAGAGCGCAGAAGTGTGCTGTTTATTTAAACAGCCTGTGCCATGTTTATTAACCGGCCTGCTGATTTGTAGAAAACTCCTCTCTTAAGGAAGGGAAGAGGATGAAAAGAAGCCATTTCCAATTCTATGGAGTGGCCCCAAGGAGGCCTCTGAGAGGAAGGTAGGATCTAGCATGTGGCAGCATTAGGAAGGCTGTACGGTGACAAAGTCTGGCCTAGCTTCTTGCAATAAAGTTCTGTGACTAGGAGGTACAGGTTTGGCCCAATGTCATGGCTGGAGTAGGACCAATACAATGTAGGTGGTCTACCACAAAGGTTAGAGTATAATCCTTTACATTAGTGGTCTCTCAGTATCTCCAACCCGCAACCCCTCTTTCTATGCTGGAACTCCATCCCATCTAGCTGGGACCCCCGTCCCATTTACAATCTAGGGCAGGGTGGTCACGACATCAGGACATCTGCTCCCATTGCCCAGCTGGAGAACCCCTGCTGTGCATCTTTTAAGGCATTGGCTAGGGTGAATTGTAAGAACGGTCGTGGTGGGTGGGAACATATTTTTGACTTGGCGAGTACGGCATGGAGCAACTAAGAAAACACCTCTATGGAACTAGAACTGATTCTTAGTGGGATGTTAATGCCAAAAATGCAGCCGGTAAGTCCTTGGGGAGGGTCCCGGGGTTTTGTACTGAGTTAGGAAGGGCTTTGGAGGATGTCACCGGAATCTTCTCCTGGAGAGAGAGAAGGAATTGTTCCATAATAATTACCTCTAGATGTCATAAAGTATTAACTCTGACGGGCCTGCACAAGTGCTGGTAGTTTTGTCTGTTAATTCACTGGGAATAATTTAGCAGCCGGCAGCTGTATCTGTCAAGTGGCTAGGTGCAGCCCTTTGAAGCCCGTCCCGATGATCCGCTCAGCGCCCAATTTGATTTCATTGCGTTCTGGGTGTGTGCTCGCTCTGCCCTGGAACCGCTGGGCTGCTGCCGGCGATCTGCTGATGTTCCTTTGATTCCAGCTTCAGATGTAACAGCCCACTGCCATCATTCCCACATTACAAAAGGATGCTGGACATGCGGACACCAAGGCTTACAATCAAAATAAATCGAAAGACCCGGGGTTGGAGGAAAAAAGGGGGAGAGGTTTAGCAGGCAGAGTGAACAGTGTCATGGCAGCAAACAGCATGTTCGTTCTACGGGTTTTATTTTTCTGTTTTGTTGTGGGGCTGGGTTTAGTGAGGTGGGGCTCCGCTGTAGGGGAGGGGTTGGAGGCGACAGGGCAGAGGAGGAGCAGGGTAGGACTGGCGGGTCTGGAGTGAAGCTAAGATGAAGGGGCTGTGCAGGAGGGGCGGAGGAAGGGCTGGAGCAAACCGCCAAGCAAGGCTGGGGGGGAGAGAATCAAAGGACGTCCCATAATTTGGACTTGAATGGCCACAGGTCCCTGGTTTGCCTGCCCTTGTTCCTACCACGTGGAGGCTCTCGCTGGATGTTCTCTTTAGTTGTACCTGAAGCCCACATGGTTGGGAAGAAGGAAGGTGCACTGCCTGGGTCTTAGTGCCCCCATAGTGTGTGTGTGTTGGGGGGGGCTCTTCCCCACACACTTCTGGAGCGGAGGGGAGGGGTGAACCCCATTTTGAAATAGTCCCTGCTTTGGCTGCTTCAGGTCCTACTGGTTGGGGTCCCTCCAATCTATCCTGTGCACTTGGCATAGGAAATGCATCCAAGGAGCATTCCCCCTCAATTCATGTCTCTTGGCTGTTTCTGAGGATCTCTGCTTCAAAGCACAGGGAGCTGAATGGAAGACAAGGGGAGCAAAAGATTTTGCATGGCTAAGTCCGAATCAGAATAGTAATAGTGACCTTCGACCCTTGGTGTGCGGTCCCTTTAAGGGCAGGCCAGGGCCAGGACATTGCTGCTCCAAATGCTGGCCCTTTAAGGGCAGGCATTCTGGGACTCGTAGTTCCCTGGAAGGATCATGTGACCAAACTGGAACAAACCCTGCTGGGAAACGGTGCAGGACTATATAAAGCAAGCGCTGTGCTCGGTCCGGGCAAGACTCAGGAAGAGCTTGGGAACTGCTGCACAGTGACTCAGGGAAGGTGCCTAAGATGGGCCGTTGGAAAGAAGCTGGTGGGAGAGTTGGGGATAGAAAGCCTTGGCGGCTGGCATTGTTTAAAGTTGCCCTGAGAAACAAAGTTGCCTGGTGCTGCAGGTATAGGGTCCCAAGGACAAAGCCTGGAGTAAAGGCAGGGATTGGACTCACCTATGCTGCCACCTAGAGATGATGAGAGGGAAAACTGCAGCCAAGGAAGAGGACAGGGGCAACAAGGAGTGGCCCAATGAGAGGAAAGTATTGTTTCACCCTAGAGAGGAGAGAAGACGGACAGGCCCTTGGTGAAGGGCTGAGACCAGCAAGAGACTAGACGGGGAAGACTGTGGTTTTTCATTTGATCTGCACGTTTATGTGCCGCGGAAAGGGAGGACTCGTACCGGCTTGGTTGGAAGGCTAAACTCCAAATCACCAGTGCACCCCCATTGAACCCCTGTACTGAGCCGAGGGTTAAACGAAACCCCATCTTCACACCAGACCCCGTAAGATGATGTTGGGCTGCACGTTGTGGCACATTTCAGCTTCTCTTGACTAAGTAACTTGGATCGTCTAGAAACCACAAAGGGCCAAGTTCCTCCCAGGTGTAACTGCACTGATGAATTTTGGCCTGTAATGGCCAACTTTCTCAAAGGAACTTCTTTCTCTTTCTCCACAAATGAGGAGGAAAAAAGTGTTACCCAGATATTTTTATCTATAGTAATTAGGCTTTAAAAATGTGATGACTAACTCTGCAGCCCTTGCCTGCTGCTAAAGTTGGATAACTGCAGATCAAGATAATGTGTTTTTAATTTCCTTCCTTTATCAGGCTGCTGGTATGCAAATATGTAGAAGACTGTTTGATAGCACAGACTCACTCAGCGTTAAAGAAGAATTGAAGAGGAGATTAGATAGAAAAGTACAATGAGATAGCATCTGGCTAGCTGGTGTGTTGTTTGAATGCTCAAGGCAAATGTTTGGTGGGTAAAGAACAGTTTTATGGCGAAGGCCCTGAATCGGGACTCAGCAGGCCAGGATTCAATTCCTAGCTCTGCTACAGATTTCTTGTGTGACCGTGGCAAATCACTTAATCTCCCCGTCTCAATTCCGCAGCAGTTATATGAGAATACTAGTGCTTCCTCTGTGTGTCTTGTCCATTGATATGGTAAGCTTTTCCAGGGCCCAGGTGGTCTCTTACTATGTATATGTTGAGGTCTGCTAGAGTTAGGGTGACCAGATGTCCTGATTTTCGGGGCTTTTTCTTATATAGGCACCTATTACCCCCCACCCCCCATCCCAAGTTTTTACACTTGCTGTCTGGTTGCCCTAACTAGAGTGGAGTGGATGTCTCGCTTGGGACTGAAGAAGGTGGTGTGCTCCATAGGAGCAGACCAGGAACCAAATTATGACTAACAATTATGAGTAACAGTTTATTCCCTGCTTCCCCCTTGCCCCCGGGGGGAAATAAGGTGTATTGGACCTTTGCTTAGTTTAATTTACTCCTCTCGGCATACAGGACTCCCCCTCTGCCTACCATCTTCCTGCCCAGGAGGAGAAGGCGGCGGAGTGGTGGTCTGGGAGCAGTTGCTTCCGTGATATAAGTAGCCTGCTTAAGGGAGCGAGGGGTCTCATTACACCTGAATGGGTCTCCTTTGAAACGAGAGAGAAACGCAGCTTTATCTTAGCAGCCTTCCAGCTCCCTGGTACCCCTTTGATTTCCCATATTGTCCAAAGAGTCAATATCTCCTGCGGATAACACTCCCAGCCCCTCTACTGTGCAGATATCACTGGATGGCCTGTTAGTCTTCAACTACTTAATTCCTTATAGTTCTCTTTTATTTTCTCTTGGCTTAGTGCCGTTTCCTGCACCTCTGGAAATGTTATTCAGTATGCTGAGGTCTTTGTGGAAATGTATGCAGTTTGCTAAAAGTGTCTCTTTTGTGGGTAATTTTTTTTTAAGTTAATCACTTCTTAGCATGCAGCTCCTGGGTCTAAGAGCAATGAGGGACTCTGCTTCAGCATGCTGCCTGATTAAATTTTAAAATAGCCTATTTCCACTTACATACATTACACGATGTGCAGTAAATGGGAAGTGTGTATATTTTGCCTTCCTGGTGTATATACTCTGATTAAACGCTCAAATCGAGCAGCATCTTTCATCATATTCCTAAAGTCCTGACAAGTACTAATAGGAATACTGGTTTGGGCTATTATTAGAACCTGGAGAAAGAAAGGTCCTTTATTTTTATCTATGCCTTAAATACATAATAAAGTCCATGCTGTCCATTTAATTAATGCTCAGCTAGAAGCAGAGCAAGCCGGCTAGCAGTGGAGAATATGACATTTGACTCCAACAAATTGAAAAGTAATGATAAAAGGTGATTAATGATATAAAAATGCAATTACTGGTTGACATTAAGACTCATAAGGAGGGGTTGGGGCTTTCCCTGCTGCGGGGAAATGTGCACGGTATATAAATGCTGCTTGACATTGCTGGCTTGGTTGAACTGTAAATGTTTTATGTCTCTCACCGCAGAAAAGCTCACCGACAAACCAGTCACGGGAGCACACCCAGTTGCTCTTCTGCTACATGTTCATTGTCATCAGAATACATGCCGAGACCCCCTCCCCCAAAGCCCTTGACAGTAAAAGCTGGTGATGGGTGAGCTTGTTTTGACTAATTTTGTTTCCGCTTGAACATTATGGGTTTGAAAGTTCAAACTCCAATGTAACCGGGGTCAGGGGCTGAAGAAATGGAGCATACTGGGGGAAGGGGGGGTGGGAATCCGGTGGACAAAATCAGCGTGCAAGCTGAAAGTGACAGTGAGTAGGATTAAAAAGAGAGAGGGGGACTCAAGTGGGGGCTAGGTGAAGGGGAGAGAAATGAAAAATTGTGTCAGCTTGGCTTTTGGGCATCTGATCTGTTCTAATGTGGTACATAGCTAAGGCTTCCCTTCTGGCTTGAAAAACATGTTTTTGTTCTTAAAAATTGCAGGAAAGAATATGGCTCACATTGCGGAGGGGAATTCATGAGCTTGGACTTCAGACTTCAAGATCTCACTCAAGTCATTTTGATTTTTGCAAGATCTCAGCTCCACAAGGTTCTCTCTGCCCTGCTAACCTGCTGTGCACCCAGCAAAAATGGCAACAGGACAGAGATACTGCTTAGCAGTGCTTGGTAAATGGGTAGTGTTCAACCTCCAGGGTCTTGGAAAATACAACCAGACACACACCGAATTACACTGGATCAGAAACTGTGCGAGATTCAGCTGATTGCAAATAAACAGTCCTATGCTGCAAGGTGCTCTGTACACTCTGCTCCGCACCTTGCAGGATCAGGCAAAAAAGTTTTAATATTTTGTTCCACGGGTGGAGTTAAGATTAAATAAAGCAAGGCTGCATTGCTTTCAGTGACTCTTCCAGCATATAACGCCTCTTTCATCACTGTTAAAAAGTATCAATACCTGCTTAATTCATGGGATCACATCTGGATGGCTGACAGTGTATAATAGAGGTCAGAAGAATTGTATAGCTTGGCTTTCACTTCAGTGGCCAGGAGCTGGCTGGTATAGATGAAGTGTACTTATAAGAAGATTATAATGGTAATTTGTAAGCTTTCACTTGAAGCATCACAGCTGAATCTGTTGTACAGGTGAAGCCAGTGGCTGCTATCCAAACCTTTGATAAATCGCTTCATTGCTAACCTAATGAGTTCTTCATAACCGGACGATTTCTGCAGTGGGCCATTCAACATGCTATTTTCCATTCCACTGGTCAGGACTGAAAAGGTGATCACACACACAACAATTGGGCAGCAAGCTTGAGACTTGAGCATAATTTGAGACTTGGGTCTAGCTGTCGAACACCAGATGTTCTACCTTTTATAAAAGGCTTGCCAGGACATGGCTTAATTTATCTTCACCTCATTGGCTGCGGAGGTCACTGCAGCACCACCTGATTTGAAATAAGTGATAAGATTAATTTCATTGCCTTTCTGGGTGAGACTTGTCAGATTTTCAATTAATCACAAACTGGGTCATCTTCTGTGAAATCTTTCCCGGCTTTGCTAGAATCTCTAGAATTATTTCACTGCGCCTATTTATGTTTCTTTTCAAGGGGAAAAGTGACACAGAGTTGAACCATTGGGGAGTTTCATAACAATGAGGTGGATTGCTAGGAGGCTGCAGATAGGAACAAATATGTCTGGCTTTCTTTAAAAATCTTCTCAAGGGGAAATTCAGCCCTGTACAGAAGTCTACCACCCTACCCCTCAAGTAGTGCATATGGAACCTACTGGTCAGTGTGCATCACGGGATTCCCTCTGTGCCGGATCCAGAGGGGATAAACGCCCCACTGAGAGAGTCTTGGTTTTTCAGCTATTGTGGTTCCCGTCCATTTATTTTTCTCTGCTATCCAGCAATGAGATTCTAGCCATAGGATTCATCACTTTTTAAAAACGGATTGTATCAAGATGGTGTTTTTGGGAAGAAATGCAAAACAATCACAACATACTGGCACAACATGGCACGAGGGTCAGTCGTCCAAAACAAGGCCAGCGCTAATAAAACAGAATTGTTTCAACATAGGAAAGGATGTAGAACCAAAAAATAGAAATACCTAACTCTTCTACAGTGCTTTAAATCCATAGATCTCAAAGCACTTTACAAAGGTTGAATCACTAACTCCATTTTACAGAAGGGGAAACTGGGGCAGCACACACCCCATGATGCTGAACTGCCATTATTCTCATAAATAGATCCTCTCCAGCTGTCTTAAATATTGGAGGCCATTTTATTTCATTGAGCTGTTGAGGGCTTCTTTAGACCACAATGAAACAACAAAATATAGATAGTTGAGGACTATTGACTGTATTTCTATAGCTAGGGATCTTTCCTAATGTCATGCACTGCTAACCCAGACTGGGCACACTGCGCTGTTTTGCTTAGGGACGGAGTTGTGAATACAGTTGCTGTTGGCAATTGTTGGCTGCGAGGTGGGTGTTCTTTCTGTGTGCTGCACCAGCTCTGTGCAGACTTCGATTGAACTGCCTAAAGAGACCACAGATTCAGTTCAGTGTCAAAAGCACCTGGCCACGTTTATTGCCAACAAAGCATGGTCCCAGCTCCCCGGATCGATGTCTACCTGCGCCTTTATCGTCTTCGGCGGGGGGGGGGGGGAATGTGTTTATACCATAAGCTTGCCTTGGGGTGTTCTGGTACTACCCTTCGGGAATGTGTTTACGTGAATACTTAGTGCCTAGGAGGGCTCGTGTTTTTGTAACGCCAGCCCTGTTCTTGCCCAGTTCATGTATGGGACAGTGAACCTGCACCTAGGCAGGTTTTGTAATAGGCCTGTTTTTTTTGCTCATAAGTAGGATTGCCGGCTTTCTACTCGCACAAAACCGAACACCATTGCCCTGCCCCTTGCCCGGCCATCCTCTGAGGTAAGGTCCTGCCCCTGCCCCGCCCCTTCTCTGAGCCCCTCCCCCACTCCATCTCCCCTCCCTCCCTCACACACTCATTGTCACCGGGCTGGCTTAGGGGGTTGGGGTGCAGGAGGGAGTGAGGGCTCTGGTTGGGGGGGCTCTGGGGTGGGGCCAGAAATGAGGGGTTCAGGGTTTGGAAGGGGGCTCCGGGCTGGGGCCTGGGGTTGGGGTGTGGGAGGGGATACGGGCTCGGGGCTGGGGCTGCAGGTTCCGGGAGGGGCCAGAAATGAGGGATTCAGAGTGGGGCAGGGGACCCCAGGCTGCGGCAGGGGTGAGGGCTCCGGTGTTCATTGGGGAATATTATATAAAGCCAGGGCCTATGAAACTTTTACAGGCTTGAAAAAATTAAAATGAAACCTTTTGTCTAAGGGTTTCATATCAACCCTGGGAACACTGTGCTGCCCAAATGTTCAGATCCTCCCCTTGTACCTGACTCCCTGGCAGACTCTGCGATGTATCCGGAATCATCCCTCCTATTATTGGTTTGCCTGGGGTGAGTAGATAGAGCACTGCTCTGAAATGCCTGGGAGCAGACCCGACAGACTTTACACAGGTCTTTCAAACCACTGATTTAAACCAACTACCTGGTTATGTATTAGAATCTTCACACCACAACCTATGCTCCATGACACGTTTTAGCGAGTTGCCCTTTAAGATGACTGACCGGCTACAATACGTGAAGAAACAAATGTTATTGCCCATAATTCTCTGGAATGGTCACATTTTGTCCTGGGATGCGTGCTTGCAGTGCTAGTTTGGGGTCTGTGGCAGCCACACACTCACCTCCATTTCGTCTGGGATTAGAATTGCTGGTGCCAGTAATTGTCTGACTGCCGTACTCCCTCCAGTGGAGGTTTCATTACCTTCCTTGCTTTTTTGCTCATGCCAAACTCTCCTGCAAAGTGGACGGGAGTTTTGCAAAGGGTGACCAAGATTCGACCCGCTAATGAGAGGGGTTTTTCCCTTCTGTTGGTGACATTCCCTCCTGAAGAGTTTCGTTTTGCCATGAAAAATTGGGTTCTTTATTTCTTTGTGTGAACCTTAGACAGTTTTGTTCTTTGCTCAAATAAAGCGTCGTCATCACTAAAGAAGTGTTCCTTGGTGCAGAATCGTTTGTTTTAAGGAGTCTCTATCCGTTGACTGCAGTGGTTACTGCTATGTTAGCTCTGTACAGTTCTTTTTTCTTTGTTTACATGCATACAGAGAACTGGTTAGGCAGGTCTTGAGTTATAACCATTGCTCCTGACTGGCTAAGAATTGGGCGCCTGTTCTTATTTTTCTTACTTTGTCTGCCCCTGCTCCAGACCACTGGGTTGTCTCATCCACTTTTCTCCTTTACACTGTAAGTTCTTCTGTAAGGGACTGTGTCCTTCTGTGTATACCAGTGCTTCTCAACCTATTTACCCTTGTGGGCTGCATATGCAGCACTCTGTGTGTTATATGGGCCACATCCACACAACAAATAACATAAGAACATCCATACTGGGTCAGACCAAAGGTCCATCTAGCCCAGTGTCCTGTCTTCCAACAGTGGCCAGTGCCAGGTGTCCCAGAGGAATGAACAGAACAGGGAATCATCAAGTGATCCATCCTCTGTCACCCATTCCCAGCTTCTGCCAAACAGATGCTAGGGACACCATCCCTGCCCATCCTGGCTAATAGCCATTGATGGACCTATTCTCCATGAATTGATCTAGTTCTTTTTTGAACCCTGTTATAGTCTTGGCCTTCACAACATCCTCTGGCAAAGAGTTCCACAGGTTGGCACTACCTGTATGACCCTGAGGATGTCACATGGGCCGCAGCTGTGTGCTGATTGGGCCACAAGTGGCCCGCCAGCCGTGGCTTGAGAACCACTGGTGTATACAGTGTCTAACTCGGTGGGGCCACCACGATACGTGGGCACTACCACAATATAAACACTGAATAACAACCAGGGTTCTGAGCCAGATCCTCAGTGGCTGTAATTCAGCACAGCACTATTGACCGGAGACCAACAAATCCTGTGTGTCAAAGGCAAGTAATTCTGTGAAAATTATAAATTCACTGGTTGTAATTTAGAGTCCCTCCGGATTTAAAATATTCCCGTCTCTCCTTTCAGTAAGTATACACAGATTCTTTTTACTTCACATCCAGTAATAGGCATCCAATTGGTTATAAATGTTTTATAATAGCTGCCACTTTAGAAAGTTTCTTCCACAAACCAGTTACAGCAACACATTCATTTTTGCCTTCCCTACATTTTCATTGTTATGCAAACAATGTGTTTGAAATACGTGTCTAAACAAAGGTTTATTGATGCTGCAGGCAGTACTGGTGGCTGCTGGGATTTTTTTTAGCAGCAGAAGCAAAGTGTAAAGCTAAATTTGTAGATTTCACACCACTCTCTCTTGCATGTGCAAAATAAAGGGGGATTTAATTCAGCTACTTCTTCTATGTGGGTCTTTGCTGGATTTTGATGTTGTTTGACTTGTTCTTCTGAGTTTTAACCCTCTGGTAGCTGTAGCAACAGAAGCCAACACTGTAGACTTGTCTTGGCTGATGGATAGGAGCGTTGTAAGGTTTAATCTGATAGGAGAGGAAGGGTGGTTCATATTCATGGCAGTGGCAGTTAGGCATCTAACTTGGTCCCTTTTTGAAAATCCCCAACGCCCATGTGTTTAGAAAAATGTATTGTGGGTTCTGTCTCCCGTATCAACATGCTCATAGAAAGCATCACTCAGCTGTCAACTCATTGCAATCTTTGCGATTTATTAGCATCAAAATCTCCATACATTTTGTGTGTTTTTGTTTTGTTTAAAATGACTTTATTAGGTACCAGGTAGAAAGGATCATCAGAATCCACTCCAAGAGTTCACAAAATTCAATACAGAATTTCCCCAGGACTGAATGTCAGGTTAACAAATTGTAACTTACTGGAAAAATATCTCTGTTGCATTCCAGTCACAAAGGACATTAGCCATCAAACTCCTGATTTCATGATCACCTAACCTGTATGGACTAGAACTGGTACAACACCCAGGGACTTCAATAGAGCTATGCAAATTTATACCATTTGAAGACTGGCCCTATTTGTATTAAGTGTTCCCTTTTCTATGCAGTATTCAGTTCCCCTAAATGGGAACTGCAGGTGGCTACAACTCTTCCACGTTATCCTACCACAAAACATAAGATGCTGGATAACTTCTGGTTGGTAATGTGCATCTAGTTCGATCCATACTTTCTTCCTGCTGACTCCAGTTTTCTAAACAGCAGGATATTTAAATGCATTGTTTTGGGGGGCCGACAGCCATTACAATATTCCTTTAACAGTGCAACATGTCCAAGTCCAGACACTGGGTCAGAGCATCCTAAATTCCATAGTTAGGTATTGTGGAAATCATATTTCTGTGCCTGACTATAAATGACCATGGCAATATTTCTGCCAAAACCTCTTTGCATTCTAACTTTCCAAGGGATATATTTTTCTTCTGCAGTATTGTTGCAACATTTCTCAATCAAAACTCATCCTTTTATTCAGCCCTGTGTAGAGCATGGAATTTCATAGGAAAATTCAAATGAAAGATGGTGTTATGGTTAAATATCTTGAGGTGTAGTCCAGTGAATTCCCACCTCTGCCACAGACTTCTGAGTGACCTTGGGCACGACATGTAATCTCGCCTTATCATTGTTCCCCAGAAGTAAAATTGGGATAATACTTCCTTTCTTCCACCCGCTGTCCTGTCTGTCTAGGTTGGAAGCTCTTTGGGACAGGGTTGTCTCTTGCCCGGTGTAGCACGAGCACAATGGGGCATTAATCTTAGCTGAGGCCTGTAGATCCTCCTTTAGTACAAATGTTTTTTTTAAAAAAAACCAGTAATAGTCACAGCTAGTTGAAAAACAGAGAGGAAGAAGTTTCAAACAATTTTGCTGTCTTTTGTTGTGAAATTTTCATTGAAATCCCCCCCAAACATTTTTTCAAATTTTTCCAAGTGCTTTTTTCCTCTAGAATTGATATTTTTGTTGCAATTCAGAAATCTTTGTCCAGCTCTACTACCACTTTCAAATCCACTGAGAGAGCCTATAAAATTGCTTTTTGTCTTTTTTTGGGGGGGGGGGGGATCTTTTGGTGTACCATTGAGAGGTGAAAAGCAAAATCTGTCCGTCACTGGTTGCAGTAATTAGGGAGCTGGAAGGGAGTGTTCATGAAGTTTTTTAGGTAGTTCAGATGAAGATCAGTTATTTCCTTCTCTATCCCTTCATTTGTCTGACAAAGTTGCTGTGGTAACATACAAGCTTGAGCTCTTCCCAGGGAGTGACTTTAGTTGATCTATTAAACAGATGCGCACGACTCAGTTTCTAAAAGCAACTGTTTAGTAGGAACAAATTCTGTATTATGACAGGAGCTACAATACTTGGTATAAATACTCTGGAGCCAAGCACTTATCCACTAAAATCCTTTAAATGAATTTTTAAGCACTTGTGACTGGGTGCCTGGGATGGACCACACTGAGAGTGCCACACTCAGGGCAGGCTGCAAGAAACAGGGCGGACAACCCCCCAAAACTGTGGTTAATTGTATAATTAGGTTCACCAAACCAGTAGCAAAAGAGCTTGTGTAATACCAAACTGGGTTGACAAGAAGCCAAACACAGTCCCCTTTTGGCATTCCAGCCCTCAGTTCCCATCCAGAAAAATTACTCTAATCAAGTGAGAGGTTTCTGAAAACTAAATTCATCGTATATGAAGTTCTGCCAATCCCAAGGGATCAGACACTTACCCCCAGGTCAAGGTCTATCTCAGATCTTACCCAAATATCATGCTGTTACCCAATCCTTAGTAAATTAATTAAAGATTTATTACCAAAAGGAAAGAATAGAGTTATAAACGGTTAAAAGATCATATGCATGCAAATGATTGCAAAATCCTTAGGTCAGGTTTGTAACAGCAATGGAATAGACTGCTGGCTTGTAAGGTCTCTGGTAACTTCCAAAAGATTGGAAGGACCTCAGTCCATGGTTCAAGATACTCCTTTTAGTTGTAAATCCACCGTTCAAAGACTTGGAGCAGGAATAAGGTGAAGTGGAGATGTCTCAGGTGTCTTTGATAGTCTCTGCAATGTGCATGGAAAGTTACTGTCCCAAACAAAGCCCCTGTGTATGGAAAGCCACTGATAAAGATGGTGTCCAAGGTCACATGTCCGCCTCACATGCCCTTATGTGTTTTGCTGAATCGCAGGGATGGCCATTGGTTCCTTGTTGTCTGAGGCATCCTCAGGAAGAGCTAACTGGAGAGTTGATTCTTCTGAATAGCAAATCAAGCTTGAATAGTCCATTCTCAATGGGCTGGCGAGACTGGATGTAAACTACCTTGTGGGTGTCACCCCAAGAACAAACACATCTGAGATACAGATGCCTGGCCAATATTCATAACTTCAGATTCAGCGATGATACAGGGATTTAACTAGGATACTCATGTTTCATAGATTGTAACTTTCCCATTGACTTCTCACATGGTATCTTTTGTACAAGATTTGGTGCAGCGGTGTAATAATGGCATCAGTAATATTATAAATGGTCACCCCTCTTTTATACAGCGTCACAGCATTGTTGAACTCAATGAAAGTATTTCCATCATCTTTTATGGGACTGTTTGAGAGTTTGGTGTCTTATTTGGCAACCATCTTAGTGAGTGATGGCTTGAGTTCCATTGCATTTCCTGTTTATTGCAGGAAGACGTCTCACAATGGACAGTTAGCAGGTATTAAATCTCTTCAGCAGATGTAAATCAACATAGCTCTATTGACTCCATTGGTGCTGTGTGCCCGCTGAGGATCTGACCCATTTGACGTTTCGGTTCCTATCCTGCGCTAACTTGGTTTCCCAATTCAAAGCTCTCCTGGTTTATTGACTTTCTTTGGCGATAGACGTAGGGACAGAAACTAATCCTAAATCTGTGTTCCTCAACTAATCATCTGCTTTTTCCTATCTGTATAGGATAGAGCTGTGCAATTACCCTGCTAAGTCATGCCAAATCTTTTGAATCAGATATCTACATAGGAGATTTTTATGTTAAAAACCTGAATGAGTCTTTCCTGTAAATTTCTTGTCCGTTTCCCTTGGCTCAGTAAATACTCATCTTCATATGTTTGTTTACACATAAGAGGAAGAAGTGTATTTTCTAACAGGTCATCCTTTTTGAAAGCTACAATAAAAAAATGAGGCATCTTAAAGCTATCAGAGACATAGCTACAGGCAAAAAGCAAAGTGGGCTTAGTGACCTTGATATGCATGCCGTAGTTGTTATGGCAACAGGAGCCTGAAATCACTGTTGCTAAGGCACAGAGAAAGAAAGCAAGCTCCATCACTTAATGATCATTGTTCTCCAATAACTTAATTTCAAGGCTGGTGCAAGCAAAAATGCAAAATGAGTCAGCAAACAAATCTAAAGCACTGAGATAAAATGCTGATGTGTTTTGTGTTCCCTCTGCCCCCAGCCCCTCCTGTAATGTGGTTGAAAGGAAACTCTGAGGATTTACAAAAACTGGGTAGAGCTCTGTGATAGTTCACAGGAAAATGTATTAAGAGCTAGAGAGCAGGTTTAGGCACAGCTCTGAGCAAGGAGTAATGTATACTTTGCAGTGCCCCAGGAATAGCACCAGGAGTCAGTGTGACAAGGAGACACAGCTCTGAGGCAAAATTCCTCTCCTGCTTCCTCCTAATGTCCCAGGGAGGTAATTTGCTTCTGGCCTAAACAAGCAACAAATTATGTTACCAACCCATGGTGACTGACTCAGCTGCATTGGTCAATAAGTAGAGGGACTGAGTCATTTCCCCCCTACTCCTACCCACTCAGGTACTCCATAAGGGAGCGAAGAGATGCTACAACACTCTCCTGTTCCTATATGGTCTGGGTAACCCAGGAAGAAGTAGAAAGATAGTTGTTTATTATTCGATACACTCCACACATTCTATATATTAGACACTACAAGAAGTATGTGGAAAAACTGGAAAGAGTCCAGTGTAGGGCAACAAAAATGATTAGGTGGCTTGAGCACATGACTTATGAGGAGAGGCTGAGGGAACTGGGATTATTTAGTCAGCAGAAGAGAAGAATGAGGGGGGATTTGATAGCTGCTTTCAACTACCTGAAAGGGGGTTCCAAAGAGGATGGATCTAGATTGTTCTCAGTGGTAGAAGATGACAGAACAAGGAGTAATGCTCTCAAGTTGCATTGGGGGAGGTTTAGGTTGGATATTAGGAAACACTATTTCACTAGGAGGGTGGTGAAGCACTGGAATGGGTTACCTAGGGAGGTGGTGGAATCTCCTTCCTTAGAGGTTTTTAAGGTCAGGCTTGAGAAAGCCCTGGCTGGGATGAATTAGTTGGGGATTGGTCCTGCTTTGACCAGGGGGTTGGACTAGATGACCTCCTGAGGTCCCTTCCAACCCTGATATTCTATGATTCCTGTGCACAGACATACAGTTCAAATCACAACCTCGCCCTAAGTGGATTAACCTTTCTTCCAGTTCATGAATGTCTGTGATGTTCAGATTGAGATTTTTCTCAGCTTTATTCATTATTTGCAATTATTCACATTCTGTGAATGATCTGCAGCCTGTTTATGAATATTTCAGATGCGTTGATTTATTCATGCACTGTGTGCTGGGTAATAACATGAGAGAACGCCATCCCTGTAAAACTAAATTGGCTCTTTATTAAGAGAACTATTTATATAGATGATTCATTTTACGTCTAGTATTCTAAACATGTGCACACAGACTGACTTCTTGATGCCTCCTTCAAACGCTTCCCTCCTGCAACCTGTGAGCCTCCCTCAAAGTTCCATGCAGGTTGCTAAACTTGTTAGTTCCTGTGGTATATTTCTCTTCTTTGACTGAGTGAGGATAACTCTTAGACTCCATGTTTCCAGGGTGAATACTCCTATTCTTGAGTTCTGATTTAGCTTTCTGTGGATTTTTTTTCTATTTTTGCTTAAAATTAGATTCAGATTTTTAATGTTAGCCTAAAATTTCTAATCTCAAGAATATTCACAGAGAGCAAATGCACAAAGGATGTTAATGCAGCTGAAGACAATTCTATTGTTTAAGTGACTATTTGCACCTCTGTCTCTGGGTTCAGGTTTCCATCTTCAGGACACTTTCATAAATCTGTCTGAAGTGCAATGAAACATAAAAGGAAAACCTGGCTTCCCAAACCAAATAACCTATTACACTGAGACATTGCAGTATCATTGTTGCAAACTTATTCTTCTGGTCTGTCGCTGTGGAGTAACACTGGAATTTTTCAGAAGGCTAATCAGAGATCACCTTAAATTCTAATGTAATTTCCAAAAAGGCCAGTTGTCAACATACACTGAATTCACAGCTCAAACCTTTATTATTACTCCAGAAAGAGCAGCAACATTGGCAGACAAAAGCAGACTTCCTGAGTTTTCTCTAGTGGCAGATGGAAGGCTCATCAAACTGAACAGCATGCTGTACAGAGGGAGAGGTTTTCCAGTGGTAAAAACATGCATCTCCACTTGAAAAGCAATTATGCTTGGAGGGGCCGGAATAGGCACAGATAAACCTTTTAATGTCCGGACAGACTGTTGGCTACAGATGATTAGGGTAGCCGGTGATAAGATTCTGGTCTAGGACTGGTGTAAATCAGGATGTCCTTCAATGACGTCAAAGGAGTGATATCAAGAGACAACTGGTCTGAGATAGGATTTAAGCCTTAGGGTAAAATCCTGGCGTTACTGAAGTCAATAGGAATTTTTTCTATTGGCTTCAATGGGGCCAGGATATCGCTCCTAGTATTTCAATGTGGCACTAATGGTGGGTGTAGCTGTAGATGGGATAGGTCAGTGACGGTTGGTGCATGGCTGGACTGCAAACGTGGTTCTCTTCTCTATAGTTCTTTATATTGCATTCATCACCATAGTACTTGAAGAAAGAACAGGAGTACTTGTGGCATCTTAGAGACTAACACATTTATTTCAGCATAAGCTTTCGTGGGCTACAGCTCACTTCTTTGGATGCATAGAATGGAACACACAGACAGAAGATATTTATACATACAGAGAACATGAGAAGGTGGAAGTAGCCATACCAACTGTAAGAGTCCAATCAATTGGGATGAGCTATCATCAGCAGGAGAAAAAAAAAACCTTTGAAGTGATAATCGAGATGACCCGTAGAAGGTGTGAGGAGAACTTAACATAGGGAAATAGATTCAATTAGTGTAATGACCCAACCATTCCCAGTCTCTGTTTAAACCTAAGTTAATTGTATCTAATTTGCATATTAATTCGAGTTCAGCAGTCTCTCTTTGGAGTCTGTTTTTGAAGTTTTTTTGTTGCAAAATTGCCACCTTCAAGTCTGTCACTGGGTGGTTAGAGAGGTTGAAGTGTTCTCCCACTGGTTTTTGAATGTTAAGATTCCTGATGTCAGATTTGTGTCTATTTATTCTTTTGCATAGAGACTGTCCGGTTTGGCCAATGTACATGGCAGAGGGGCATTGCTGGCACATGATGGCATATATCACGTTGGTAGATGTGCAGGTGAACGAGCCCCTGATGGTGTGTCTGATATGATTAGGTCCTATGATGGTATCACTTGAATAGATATGTGGACAGAGCTGGCATCAGGCTTTGTTGCAAGGATAAGTTCCTGGGTTAGTGTTTATGTTGTATGGTGTGCGGTTGCTGGTGAGTATTTGCTTCAGGTTGGGAGGCTGTCTGTAAGCGAGGACTGGCCTGTCTCCCAAGATCTGTGAGAGTGAGGGATCATCTTTCAGGATAGGTTGTAGATCTTTGATGATGCGCTGGAGAGGTTTTAGTTGGGGGCTGTAGGTGACAGCTAACAGCGTTCTGTTATTTTCTTTGTTTGGCCTGTCCTGTAGTAGGTGGCTTCTGGGTACTCTTCTGGCTCTCTCAATCTGTTTTTTCACTTCAGCAGGTGGGTATTGTAGTTTTAAGAATGCTTGATAGAGATCTTGTAGGTGTTTATCTCTGTCTGAGAGATTGGAGCAAATGCGGTTGTATCTTAGAGCTTGGCTGTAGACAATGGATTGTGTGGTGTGTCCTGGATGAAAGTTGGAGGCATGTAGGTAAGTATAGCGGTCAGTGGGTTTCCAGTATAGGGTGGTGTTTATGTGACCATCGCTTATTGGCACAGTAGTGTCTAGGAAATGGACCGCTTGTGTGGATTGGTCTAGGCTGAGGTTGATGGTGGGATGGAAATTGTTAAAAGCGTGGTGGAATTCCTCGAGGGCTTCTTTTCCATGGGCCAGATGATGAAGATGTCATCAATGTAGCACAAGTAGAGTAGGGGCGTTAGGGGACGAGAGCTAAGGAAGCGTTGTTCTAAGTCAGCCATAAAGATGTTGGCATACTGTGGGGCCATGCGGGTACCCATAGCAGTGCTGCTGACTTGAAGGTATATATTGTCCTCAAATGTGAAATAGTTGTGGGTGAGGACAGTCACAAAGTTCAGCCACCAGGTTAGCCGTGATATTATCAGGGATACTATTCCTGATAGTACTTGAGTGCCTTTCAGAAGTGCATTAAGCCATGTGACTACACAGAAAACAAACGTGGTTTATCTCATCTTCCCACCAGAGGGAGAAACATGTGCATCCAGCGTCTTGTTTTGGTAGGGTATTTTTAAAAAAAACTGTAAATATACCTGTTGCTATGTATGAAGGTACGATCACAGAAATGTTCCTTGTATACTACACGGAAGGTGGGGAGGTCTGTGAAAGTCCTTAGTTGTTTGGGGAGTTCATTCTGCAGCCCCCGGAGAAAGTTCTGTTTTCTGCACAGACGAGCTTTAGTTTTATTGTTGAGTGCTCCATTGTGTCAGAGGAGCAAAGTTGTTGATCATGGTCTTTGTCCCGGAGCTTTGGACAATCCTGGACCCAGGCCAGGTAGGGCTTTGAAGATGGTGCCTAATTTAGATTGTTTCTGGGTGCTTGTGTGAAGCCACTGGGGCTAGCTTTGTGTAGAGTCTGCTTAATAGCAACCCGCAGATTGACAACTTCCAGTTAATAGCAACATTTTGCCGGGAGCCAATCCTGCCCCATTCGCTTTCATGTTAGTGGTATTTGGATATTGGCCATGGCGTGCTGCTCATTAACAACATTGTGTGGGAGAAAGCTTCCAGCTACGAAGAGGTTTTTGAGGCTGCAGCCGTGGAAGGAAACACTGGGACCAACCTGCCTGTGGCTGGTGCTCAGCCCATCCGAGCGTTTCCTTCTGGGGCTGTAGCCCCACAACCCTGTCTGTGCCCAGGGACAGCACAGGAGGGAAGAGGCTGTGGGAAGGGAGTAGCAGGGTGTGGGGCTGCAGCCCAGATGTTGGAGGTGCACGGTACCTCTCCCTGCACTCTGTAGGCTGTGCCCGGTCATGGGGCTGCACCCAGGGACGGAAGTGCTGGACCAGGCTGAGTTCCCGACCCTGGGCAGCACAGGGAGAGGTATGGTGCAGACCCTCAGCACCCCTAGTCCTTGTAAAAAGACCTGGCATTTGGGCTGAAGACCCCTCCCTGCTGCTGCCATCCCCACAGTCAGGTTTGCAGTGCTGCAGGCAGGAAAGGCACTTCCCAATGTTTCCTCCTGACTGCAGCCTCACAAACCCTTCTTCTCCTTATTAACAGCTGTTGAAGAGTGGCGACTTTTTGTTGGCAATCAAGGGGTTGATAACAAGCGAAATCTCCTGTATAGGTGCATAGCTAAGTGCAGTTACTGGGGTTTGTAGGACCAGTGAAACCTGCTGTGCCCTGCAGTTTCAGGCTAAAACACTCGAGTGCTGCTAGTCCTCCAGCGCCTTCCCATAGTTCCCACCGACTGTCCGGAAGGACAGCCAAACTCTCCCACAATTCCCTGGGAAAATATCAGAGACTGGCTCTGTTTACCACGAAGAACTATGTGATGTGCCCCCAGAAGTCCTAGTGAGACACACAGCTGAGTGCCTCACCAATCAGGACACAGGAACTTGAGTGTGGTTGCTCAGAGCCAAGGTAGGCCAACCCGGGTGCCAATCGCCCAAGGTAATGCTGAAGTGAAGACGTACCCTTAATCTCCTTTGAAAAGGCCTGTTCCTGAGAGCTGCTGAGCACCAGTGACCAATGGGAGTTGTGGGTGCTCATTACCACTCAAGAACAGTGCACTGTATCTGTAACTCTTGGGCTTTCTACAGGCTACAAATGTGGTATTTGCTTTGGGTGATGTGTGAATGCCAGTTTTGGTTGCCTGATCAGCCATGTTTCTGGTCCACTTTTTAAAAATAATTTTGTTATGCTATTAGTCTCTTGTCCTCAGCAGTCCTAACCATGGACTCTCTAGCATGGGCTGATCCTCGATATGAACGCATTGCTGTGCCACAGTCCCTTCGTAGCTGGGATTCAAAATACTTTTTGTGGCACCACTTCAATGAAAAATGGTGGCTTAAGGCATCCATCGGAATGAGTAAGCACAACCAGAGGTTAACTGATTTCATTTGCATGTCTCACGAGGAAGGAATTATCCACTGTAAATCCAAACCCGGTGGCACTTTGACCACGGCCTTATTGGTTGTAAATACAAAGTTAACTTACCAAAGAGGTCCCTCACTTCCCAGATATTTGGACCACTTATGGTTGGTTTTTTTGTTGTTGACATTTCAGAATTGAAATGAGTGTACAAGGAGCATCCTAGCTCAGCGGCTAGTGGAACTTCAATTGTATTGGCTTAGGGACAGATTCTGCCCTCCTTACTTGGGCTGGGTAGTATCTTACGCCACATGTAGAGCTATTGATGTCAATGAGACTATTAAGACCGAGTAAAGGAGGCAAAATCAGACCCTCAGGGCTTGTCTATCCAGCGAAGCAAAAAGCTCTGTAGGGGTGTGATTTGAGAATGCGCCAATGTGTTGCACTCTAACTGCCCTGTGTAGACCCTGTTGGTGGGCTCTGAAAGGTACCTAGTTCACTTTAACAGTCCTTTTTAGAGCGCTCCACCAGGGTCTACATAGGGCAGCTAGACCCCAACATGTTAGAACTCGTTGCATATCACGCCCCCGGTAGAGTGCTTTGCCGCACTGTGTAGACAAACCCTTAGGGGTATAACAAAAAAGATTAGTCTCTCATATAGCTTGAAACTAACCAAGGACTCCAAAGAGGTAGGAAGCCATTTTGCTATGTTGAGGATGCTTGGTCCTCCCAGATGTAGTTAGCTACTGCATGTTAATACTGGAGTTTTAATGTAAACCAACCTCACAGTAGCCAATAAAAATACAAGAGCATGAAGTGAGGAGGGTCACTGGAGATAAGTACTTACAAGCACAGAATATATGAAAGAGCAGTCTGACCAGTGAAACATTAGAAATGGAGCACTGGCTCTAGGAGTTTGTAGAGGACTGCCGGCCTTACATTCCAGTGTTGTTAGTGCAGGTATTTAAAGGTATGTCTTTGTTGTTAGTGTTTTTTACTTTCTTGGGCTCAGCTCCAGCACTGTAATCGGTCTGGATAGTGCAGCTGCCCATGTGGAGCACAATGCAGGAGCAGGCCCTCAGGAGTGTTAGGGGTTTTTTAGTTTTGTTTTGCCTGTAAATGAATGGATAAGTGAGTTAGCGGTATCAGTAAGCGTGTATGGGTGAGTGGTATATATAAACACTTGTCAAACTCACGTGTAAGCCTTTATCTTCACTGCAAGAAAAGGGTGTGTTTTTACCACGGGTTCCCTATCCTGCTGGAAAATCCTAGTGAAGATATAGCACCTGTAGTTTTACCACAGGGTAAACTAGACCAGCTCAAATCTGGCATGATTATGGAGCTCACCGAGTCTAGCCACCTTGGAGTTAAAAATGACAGGTGCCTTGTCTCCATTGGGATTTCAAAGGAAGGTAACTAACACGTGATCGTTATCTCTCTGTAAAAATGCGGAATTGTTTGGCAGTGAAGACAAAGCCTGAGAGAGAGATTCCAGGCTACAGTATTTACAAGTGCCTGGCAGATCTGTAACTTGACGTCTTTAAATCATGATTTGAGGACTTCAGTAATTCAGCCAGAAGTTATGAGTCTATTACAGGAGTGCAAGGGGGTGAGGTTCTGTGGTCTGCCACATGCAGGAGGTCAGACTAGATGATCATGATGGTCCCTTCTGGCCTTAAAGTTTATGAGGTCAGTAATACACTGCCGTAAAAGTATATTGTGAGTTGAATTATTGGTACCTTCCTCCACACTCCCAGGAGTGTTTTCCTGAAGAAAGGTGAGAGTATCCCCAGTTCCATTAGGGAATCTTCTGTGTGTGGGAAAGGGAGGTTACAGGGATCTTGAAAATCATCTAGGTGCTGCCTAAACCACCATCTTGCCTTTCTTCTGATATGGAGTCTTAAAAGGCAGAGTAGCAGCTCTCACCAGTCAGTCTCTTGCTTCAAGACTGGCTGTATTGTTGCTGAAGTCTGGAAGTTTAACAATTAAAGACAATTTTTAATTGCAAATTGAGTTGTCTACTTGAAAGGTTAGTCTAGTGTTTTATGGCTGGCTAGTGTATCTTTTAATTAGCTGTCCATCAAATATCTTTGATCTGAAGAACAAGGGCTTATGAGAGGCAGAGTTGCTGCTCTGTCTGGGTAATTCAGGGTAACCCAGATTGTCTTGTTCTGCAGGCTAGAGTTAATGTGACTGGAGTCTGCAGACTGCTGTTGGGCTCCTGTCTCTGCTGAACTTGTCGATTTATATTCCAGCAGGATATCAAAGGAAATAATGGGATTTGTGAGGAAAGTTGATTTTACCTTGTTATCTGATGGGGCATAACGTCATCCTCTGAACTAGAGACAATGGAAGTTGGTAATTACTCAGCACTGTGGCAGATGGGGAAAAAGGAGGATTCAAAGCTATTCAGTCTGACCAGGCTCTGGATCATCTCCTCTCTAGCAGTAACATCATAGAGTTTCACTAAGTCATTCCCTTGGGGCAGAGAATGATAGCAAATCTTGCATAGTCAACCCCAAGAGCTCAAAAATCATGAGTGAGGCCTTAAAAATTATAAAAAGCTTTACATTCATGAATTTTTTTAAATAAAAAGTTTGGGATTCTTTTAAATCTGTCTTCTGGACCTTTAGCGGTATACTCGCCACTGTGCAGGCTAGACAGTTTTTATTAGTAAAAGCTGAGAGTCTTATGAATCACTGGACTCTGGAAGCTGGGATTCTGAATCAGGCAGAACCGGGACTTGAATGAGGGTCTCCTACATCCCAGGTGAGTGCCCTAATTATTGGGTTATTGGCTAGTCTGTGTGGGGGCTCTGTCTTTCTCTTCTCCCCACTCCTCCTGACCTGAGAAAGTCTCATGGAAATCTATGTTTTGTCAAAAGCTTCCTGACCAGCTGTGGGTGTAAAAGTCCAGCCCGCTGCGATATTGCTTATAACCATCACTGACACATCCTATGCATGTTTGCAATATGCTTATAACCTCTGTTAATCACTGATTAACCCTTTATATACTATTTGGAAGTGTACCCTTAATATAAAGTGTGGTCCATTCCCTTTAAGGATCAACCCACTGGCCACAATGTAGTTGAACAAACAGCTGTTTGCATCCAGAAATAACCAACGTTCCTGCAGGGAGGGGTGGGTGTTTTTTAAGAAAGTAGCTTCCAGAATTTCCTCAACCTCTTGCATCATACAAAGGGAGTAGCATGGAGCTGACACTTGTCCTTCTATGTTCCTTCATTCTATGCTGCAATTGATAGGGGATCATGACGTTGGTCATGTTACCCGGGGTTCTTTCAACCCAAAGCTCTTGGTAACTTTTACTCTGTGAGAGGAGGTGTCAGGAAATAAATCAGGGGAGACACGGCTGTCCGACCGATAGATGGCTGGCACAAACAGGACAACATGAGTGCTTTCACTTAAAGCTAAACTTTACTAGTCTCAAGCACTTACATACGTCCGCAACAAGATTAGTAAAACACACTCCCAACCCTTGATAATTACCAAAGCTGAGAGTGTCTTTTGAGTGACACAGCAGCAGGCTTCTGGTGGCCAAATCTTCTGTCCGCCGGTGGGGACCGCAAGATGTATCCAGAGGAAGAGTCCAAAAGAGTACCTTTCAGACACTTCTTTAATAAATGCATGGACCAGGAGCCACCTGTACAGATTGTTACTAGACGAGGTGAATTTGTATTGAAGCCTAATGATTTTCTCAGCTGTGAGCCTTAGGAATGGTTGAGCATTGGAACTTAGCTCCTCTCTTGGTTGAATTGACTTGAGGACCTGGACTTTCAATTCTTTCACAGGGGACCAACGTAGCTAACTTCTACAGATGATGTGTGAATGGGTATACAATGACTGATTTGGGCTCTAGAGTCACCTTCCTAGTCTCTGTGGCTAGTTTTGTCACGTGCAATACAACCTTGCCTTTTGTTAAATGCTAAACTTGGCCACCAGCATGCTACGCTCCTCATCATAAACAAAATTTATCTTAGAACAGCTGTCACTCTTTCTATGGTGTAGCTCTTACACAGGAATGTAGGAATTGCCAGACTGGGTCCATCTCATACAGACACTGGTTCCCAACGATGGCCAGTAATAGGTGCTTCTGTGGAAGTTGAAGGAATCCCTGAACTAGGTGGTTATGGGATAACTTACCCTTAGGGGGGCATTTCTTCATAAATCCCCTTAATTAAGGGGGCTTGTGCTCTGAAAGAGTTTCTATCTTTAGTACAAAGTTCCTGTAGCAAGGAAAAAATGTTGGTTGTGAATGCTATACATTTTCACTGTATAATCCTTGGAGGAGGGAAAGAGGGGTTTCTGTTAGGAAAAATCTTGGCAAATTCAATGCAAACTCTAAAAAATGAAGGTTTCTAACCCTCTGAACTCTGATCCCTTGTGAAGATGAGAGACACATTTGTTCTCCAGGCATTGATCGCCTGCTGGATTCTATTCGAGCTATGCCAAATGGAGATAATATAGTGCCGTTTGTGACTGAAAGACACTGCTAGTGACAGGGACAGTTGGTGTATTTGCAATGAAGCCCAGTAAGCTACAAGACTCCTGTAGTCAAATGTTTGTCCACTTCTTCACAAATCCCATTTAGCAAACTCGATTCTTCACCCATGATCCCATTCTAGTGCAGACAAGACCTTGGTAGCCATCTCCATCGTCATCTCTCCTTGAAAGCCTATAATGCAGTAGATACGATTATAAATGGGGCATAAACGATTATAAATGGCTTTAGCTTTTCTAAGGTTCAAGGTACTTACAAATGTACTATATTTAGTCCAGTTCTTCTTTCTTCTCTTTCCCTATAATCCTAGAACACTGCAGCTGCTGGGCCAGATTTTCAACAGTCCTCAGGCTCAAGCAGCTCCTGCTGAAAAGATAATGGGTTAGCTTGTCTTCAGAGTCTAACTGACCCATTATTCTCCATGGTGTTGAGCATTTTTTAACCTCTGGGACTCAGGGTTTTTTTTATATACAATCATATACACTGACCTAAAACTTTCAGGATTTATGTTTGCAAACCCAGTTTTCTGGTGACCCCCCCATGGCAGGATATATAACTTGCTTTTCATTGGCAGGCTTTTCAGTGAAAAGGCAAACCTACATGATTGGATAGTTTTGTTAGCTAGAGCGTTTTCGGTGATCACCTGGAACTCACGCTATCATAACTTTAAATTACTGTAATCTAACATGACCCGCGGCTACTCAATCCATGGCAAGAGTATCATTGAACCCATGGTGCTGCTAGGATAATAGTCATCGCTCTGTCTGAATTTAGAAAACAATTACACTGCCTTTCTTTTGACCAGTAAGCATGAGCTACACATTGTTACTGCATTTTGTTTTACAGTTCTGTACATAATCTTTCTACTCCCAATCTCAATAGTAGACTCATCTGTAGGCAGTTAGGACCAGATTTTTAAAGGTATTTAGGTGCCTAAAGATGCAGACAGAAGCCTATTAGGATTTTCCAATGGGAATTAGGTGGCTAAAATACCTTTGTGTCTTAAATATCTTTAAAAATCTGACCCTTAGTTCATACTTATGAAATTGTATTGAGCTCAGATGTAGATTTATTATCTACAGTACATGCTCTACATTTGGCAAATCAATCATTGCCTTTCCTGCTATGAAGTTCTAGAGCAGGCTGTCAACTGATATTAATCAATCTTTGTCATTGCCCATTTCCAAAAAGCCATTTGCATGCTTAGCCTCACATTATATTCTGCAGCAAAAAAATCCCAAACCAAACAAAAACCACATTGTCTATTGTTATGAGTTACTGCAGATCTCTGACCTTATTGATTGCACATATGCAATGTAGGGTCTGTATTTCCTGAGTGTGTCCAATTTATTGTGTTTTTTTTTCCCTTTCCCCACTTTTCTGAATAGCTTTGTTTTTCTTAGCAGGCAAACCAGCTGTTTCCAAGTTAATTCAGATAGCTGAGAAGCTGATATAAATGTTATAAGTAAATGTAGACACCAAAGAACATTTGACTGTTGGAACACTTGCTGTACATCAGGAAATGATTAATGATCCTTTGAAAACATAAAAGTCCGCAAGTGTATATGCTTATTGCTATTGTCACGTAGTAAGACTTTAAACTGCTATAACCATGGTAATGGGGAGTTTGGAACATATGTGATGTGAGTACATCTATTTCTTTCAAGTAATCAAAGCTTTATAGATGGATCATTTCTCTTGCCATAGTAAATCAAGCGGAGTGCCCCAAGGGTCGGTCCTGGGGCCAGTTTTGTTCAATATCTTCATTAATGATCTGGAGGATGGCGTGGACTGCACTCTCAGCAATTTGCAGATGACACTAAACTGGGAGGAGTGGTAGATATGCTGGAGGGTAGGGATAGGATACAGAGGGACCTAGAGAAATTAGAGGATTGAGCCAAAAGAAATCAGATAATGTTTAATAAGGACAAGTGCAGGAAGAATCCCATGCACTGCTACAGCCTAGGGACCGAATGGCTAGGCAGCAGTTCTACAGAAAAGGACCTAGGGGTTACAGTGGACGAGAAGCTGGATATGAGTCCACAGTGTGCCCTTGTTGCCAAGAAGGCTTACGGCATTTTGGACTGTATAAGTAGGGGCATTGCCAGCAGATCGAGGGACGTGATCACTCCCCTGTATTCGACATTGGTGAGGCCTCATCTGGAGTGCTGTGTCCAGTTTTGGGCCCCACACTACAAGAAGGATGTGGAAAAATTGGAAAGAGTCCAATGGAGAGCAACAAAAATGATTAGGAGGCTGGAGCACATGACTCATCAGGAGAGGTTATGGAAATAAGATTGTTTAGTCTCCCGAAGAGAAGAATGAGGGGGGGATTTGATAGCTGCTTTCAACTACCTGAAAGGGGGTTCTAAAGAGGATGGATCTAGACTGTTCTCAGCAGTACCAAATGACAGAACAAGGAGTAATGGTCTCAGTTGCAGTGGGGGGAGGTTTAGGTTGGATATTAGGAAAAACTTTTTCACTAGGAGGGTGGTGGAGCACTGGAATGGGTTACCTAGGGAGGTGGTGGCATCCCTTCCTTAGAGGTTTTTAAGGTCAGGCTTGACAAAGCCCTGTCTGGGATGATTTAGTTGGTGATTGGTCCTGCTCTGAGCAGGGGGGTTGGACTAGATGACCTCCTGAGGTCCTTTCCAACCCTGATATTCTATGATTCTATGAAATGATTCCTGACCAATTTGGCAGGCACTTGCTACAGCAAAGTGATCTCTCTTATTTCAGATAAACCAACCAATATAAAGAGACTTTTGCTGTAGATGGAGCAATCTCTGGATGCGTATGTTCTAGCTGAACATTGCGGTATGTGTGATTTTTGTTGTTGTTGCATAGTTTGTGATAATCTTGAGGCTTGTTTGTTTTGTTTTTAAATGCCAAATCAGTGAATCAGCCTGTTGACTGACCTGGAATGTTGGATGCTCAGTGATCCAGAATAACATCTGAGATCTAATCTTTGTGTCCAGTTAATAGCCAAATGTCCCCCCAGGACATGTTGAGTAACTTCCAGGAACAGCTCAGCAGTTTGCATAATCAGGCATTTACTCCTCGCAGAGCTCTCATACACGCCAAACTTTCGGATATGTTTAATATAGACATCATAAAAAGAAGCCAAAGTTGTGAGGACAGATATGAGAACCTCCAACCATGGGGCTGCCTTAGGAATCTTTGGCGAGGCTGGAGATTAACACCCATTCCTCCACTATCAAAACGAACATGGGGAGTTCAACAGAGAATTTTTTATTATTGAATTATTTGCCTTGCCATCCCATCTGCAGGCCAAGGGCCCACTGAGTCCCTGTACAAGGATATAGTTGAGAGACATCCTCTACCCTAAAAGTGAACTGTAAAGCCCCATGGGTCTAGAACCCAGGCCTGTAGAGTTACCAGGCTGCCGCCCAGCAGCAGCTATAACCAGCTCTCACTGTGCCTCAGTGGGTTGCAGATGAGAATACCAGATTAAGGACAAACTGCTGAGAAATAGGGAAGACTCACCCTCAAGCTGGTGGTTATTCTCTCATAAGATTTACCAAACCAGCAACAAAAGTAAACTCCAGTCTCATCACCCAGGTTAACAAGAAGTCGGAAATACAGGCTCCCTGGGCATTCTAGCCGTTATTTCACCTCCCAGATACTAGACTTTATGAGGAGTGGTTATTGAAAACCAGTTTCATCAAATACAGTGTTCTTCCGATCCCAAAACATCAGCCACATAGCCAGGTGAATATATAACTCAGATCTCACCCAATAATCATGCTGTTGCCAATCCTTTAGTATCTACTATCGAAAGGTTTATTTATAAGAGAAAAGAAAGAGGAGAGAGTTATAATGGTCAAGGAAAACAAATCCATAGACTCATTGCAAAGTTCTTGAAGCAGTGATGGAATAAATTGCTGGCTTGTAAGGTCTCTGGTAACTTCCAAAATATTGGAAGGTCTTGAGTTCATTGGTTGTAATGCTGCTTTTAGTATAAGTCCATAGTCCAGAGCAGGAAAGAGGCAAAATGGAGATGCTTCCAGGGTCTTTTATACTTTCTCCTGGGTGGAGGGAATGCCATCAGTCTTAGTTTGTGGAAAATTACAGGCACAAGATGGAGTCCAGGGTCACCTGAGCAAGTCACATGCCCTTGCATGCTTTGATGACTCTTAGGAGTAGCCATTACCCATATTTTAGCTAAACTTGACTAGTTCATTCACAAGGTGTTGGCCAGACTCAATGTAAATTACCTTGTGAGTGTTATCCCAGGAACAAACACATTTGAAATACAGGTATATAGTCAATATTCATAACTTTAGGTACAAAGATGATACATGCATATAAACAGGATAATCATACTCAGCAAATCATAACTTTTCCATTGTCACCTTACATGACTGTACAAGATTTGTTAGAATTATCTAACCGTGGCAATTTTAATGACACGGTTATATTTTGATCGTACAGCATCACACCAACTTGTGCTCCACTTCCCATGACCCGCAGTGGACACAGACCATGAAAAGTTCCGCCTCAAGGGTTTGACAGACAGCAGCCCCATGGCTCCTGATTGGCTTCCTGCCCTATCATAAACACAACGGGCGTTCCGGCAACAGATATTCTGTAGCTGCCACGACGGTTCCTGCTCCTTGCTCTTGAATTCCTGGCTTGGTCTTGGCTTGTTTTGGACTTTGCCTCCTGAATCGGACTCTGACTCTGGCCTGGACCTGATTACGAACTTCTTGGCTATTCCTAACCTCAGATTTGCCCCGTTCTGACCGTTGGCCCTGATTGCCCTTGTTGGGATCCTGAAATGTACTGTCTACCCTCTCTTTTAAATGGAGGAGACTCCATTTGGGGGCATTCCGCTGATGGCAGCTACAGCAGTGTGGTATGGAGAAAGATTTGGTCTCTCAAGGTAGGCAAGTCTTCCAGGGCTTCGCTCGCTAGGTCAAAAGTAACATTTTAGATTCCCCCTGGTAAACAAATAGACACCCAGTGCAGATAACTGAGCACTAGTGTCTTGTGCTTCCACTGGGGCGCACTACGTAATCGTTATCATTTACTTGCATTACTGTAGTGCCTACCGGCCTCAATCTTGGGCCATGACCCCTTTGTTTTTAAATTGTATCCATTAAAAGCCTTAAAATAAAGCTTGGTCTTCTTTCCTAGGGAGTCTGATTCTGTATATTTAGCAGAGATGTCAACACTGAAATGTCAGTATCCTGCTCAAAATATGCCCGTCCTTTCTTGTATGAATGTTTTATTTAGAAAAAAATAGAGGAAGGAATTTGTGACATGCCGTGTCTACCCTGAGCCCTGGCCTGGCCCGAGTATATATACAAGCACCTAAATCTCCATGGTTGACAACTTCACTCCACAGCTTGTCTGTGCAGAAGACAGAGTTTTATGGGGAGTTAGTTGATGGCTCTCGAATGAACAGCCCCGGGAACAAAGGCCCATCACAAACCTAGCCACCTTCTGCTCTGGGTGCCAGGGTCATGTCTGTGACCTTGCCTTCTCTAACATAAATATTAAATCTATTAAAAAAAACCCCAAACTCTAAAGCCCAACCCAAATAAGGCATTTCACTGCACACACTAAAACAAACAATTCGTGAACGGATGTGCTGTCCCATTGCTTAATACACCTGAAAGGTGCTTCAGTATTACAGTAATGTGTTGCATAAGAACCTCTATAGAATAGAACAGTGTTAGATAATTGCCAATAAATCACTTGCTATGCCTGAATTACTATTTGAAGGGCTTCCCAAATTTCCAGCTATCCCTGACCTTGGGGAAATTGTTAATGTTGGCTCTAGATGAAGTCAGAGGACGAGTGCCCCTCTCTTCACACCAATTGCAGAAAACCTGGAGCTGTCCTACACCCTGGCGAGCACAGCAGTGAGAAAACTGGCTTAGCCAGAGGTGCAGAACGTGTCTGATTCCTCATCATTCCTCATTTTGGTCGACTTTGGACTATCTTTTTTATTCCTTTTGCATTATTTTATTACAACAAATGTATTTGGGACCAGTTCCTGGGTTGCTGTAATTTAGGGTAGTTCTATTGACTTCTGGCACACGAATACATTGTCCAATATCTGTAAAAATGCTTACATGGTCCTTTCCCATTCTGAATGAACGCTTGTGTCTTGGATGCTTCTACAAAGAATCTTATCGTTGGACCAATTGCAGCAACGCATTTGAGCATGTCCCTAAATCTGCCCCGGTTCATCAAAGCAGTTAAGCACATGGAGTCAAAGGGATTTAAGCACTTGCTTAGAGTTGAGCATATGCTCAAGTGCTCTGCTGGTTAGCAAGGCATTGCTGAACTGAGCCCATGGCATGTAAATCTCAGACACGTAGCTACAGCACCAATTGATCTTTTTCTGCTTATCCTCTTTTCTAATCTCCATCTTTCTTTCTCTATTCCTCTGCTCCCCCTCTTCCTCTCATTCCTATTACTACCCCCTTAAGTAACCCCGCTTAACAGCAATAACCAAGACAGAGTCAGCGTGTGTGCTAGCAAAATAATCTTTTTATTGCATTCATCTCAGTTCCCTTTCTCCTATGCAGGTGGCATTCGATATTCTTCCAGTGTGTGCACGGTGCATTTTGGCTTCCATGTCATTGTTCCTTCACTCATATCCATTGACTTCTTAAAATAAGGTTTTAAACCCCATCCGCCATCCCTGATGTATAGTAAACACTGTCCAATGCAATACTGGAATGAAAACAAAACTGATGTCTGACATCTCTGCGGACAAGATACAATCATCATCATTTGTACTGTGCCATACGTATGCAGAGTGTGGCTACAGAGTTTACAGTCTAAGTTCTGGATTGTGCAAATGGGGCTTGTGTGTTCTCATTGAATTTAGTGGCACTCAGTGAGAGTAAGGATCTGGGTCTAAAGTGCTGCACCATCTGGGTTAATCTCTAGTGGGGGCGAGGGGGCAGCATGCATGTGCCAGGTGGCAGCCATAGCTTGGCTGTGTGTGCTGGTGATTGCAAAGGGGCAGTGTTGCCTAGTGCTGCTTCAGCCATCATCCTCAGAATTGATGAGTTTGGGCTGGGGCGGGGGGGCTTCTTATTCCCCTCCTGCACATTAGAGACGAATGCAGCTGGACGCTACTGGCTATTTTTTTTCCAAAGGCATAGCAGGTAGCCCTGGAGGCATTATCTCTATTGGAGGCATCCCTACCATGGCTTCTCTCTTCAGAAGTATAATTAAACCCTAAATATATATCTCCTCAATAGCAAGCACATTCCCTATATTTTATTGAAAACTATTTACTGCATGGGGGGGGGGGGCGGTGGAAACTCCAAACATCCTACTTCATGTGATTGCTGCCCTCGCCACAGTTATATCTAGAATGAACATTAATCACGATGAAATAATTTATTCTATGTGGCTAGGACATGCAGTTCCAGAGGAACTAAATTTTTAACAGAGCATTAATTAATGTCAGTTCCTGATTGTAATTCACATTAACCCAGGCTTCAAAAAAGCCCAGGGAGGGAAGCATACTTTAGTAGATCTGTTTCCCTTTCATTATCTCTTCCATTGTTTCCCTACCTTGACTACATTTCTATTTCTGTTACATTTTCCCCCTCCTGCTGTTACTATTTTTGATCATATTCTTGTCTACCTTTTTAGGTTTCCCCATTACGGCTGAACTGGCTTCCTGTGCTGTAAGCCTTTCACTGACTGCAAGCAACAAGCTCAGTGTTAGAACTGGAGACTCTTCACCCTACCGGTATGAAAGATCAGGGAAACTGTTCTCTGAAAGATTTCGACAGTTGGTTTTGTAGCTTCTGCCCCCCTCCCTATTAATTAAAAACAAAAAATCTAACTGCAAAGGCCCCTTATGTGACGAGCCACAAGAGGGCAGCGTTATGTTGAATTAAGCCTCATAAAGTTCTCATTAACATGGCAGCACTCTATGGCTGATTAGATGTATGTACTATTTGTGGTCAGACAGCTATGCCAGTGCCGGGGGAAAAAGCTAGTGTCTCTCATCAGTGTGAGTAATGGAAGAGGCAGGATATCCCGTTTCATGTCCTTCCTTTTCCATTGAGATGCTGGCTCTGCATTTTGGTGATATTAGCCATTGGGCAACTGTGTGTGTTTGGGCCCCGATCCGGCATGCTGCCCCATGTGGGTGGGTTCCTCCACCCACAGTGAGGGTCAGCCTGATACTTGTAGAAAATATACACTTCCTAAATATCAGATTATGCTGCTCTTCCTGTTGAGTTCTCTGTAAATGTCTAGCTATGCATTAGAGAATGTATAATACCATTGCATTCTGGCCATTGTCTCCTACAGGGAATTAGCCCATTCACCACAGAACAGGAGGCAGCACCTCCCAGCTGTGGACCCAGGCTGTAAAAACAGCTGTAAAGTCCCTGACTAGACCTAGCCAGAGACCTCCAAACCTTGCAGTAATGTCTCTGAAAGAGCCTTTCATTGGCGTTAGAAGCCCTTTGTTGAGCAATAACCGATAAGAACTATAAAAGACATGCTTGGAACTAGATTGGTGAGAGTTGTATACAGTGGCCTAGAGCGAGAGAAATGTATTCTACCAGGGACGAGGTCCATGTCCATAAAGAAAGAACTAATTAAACTGGTAACTAGTATATTTCGCACAGTATGTCACTGTACAGCACTTGTACCATAATGCGCATGGAAGCAGGTTCCTTTTGCATCGGTGAGGTTTTTTTTGCCCACACCCATCTTTGAATTGAAATCTCTTCCGGACACGCAGGGCTCCTAACCTGAAATGGGGCCAGCTCACAGAGACCTGGGCAATGTGCCATTGAAGGCAGCACTGGCAGAACAGTAGAGATCCCACTGCAGGATCAAGGCCTCAGGCATCATTTTCTGATGCACGTAAATACTTTGTTTTGCTAGGAATGAATTAATTAGTAGCTTGAATACCTGCAGGGTAAGGGAAGCCCTCCAAGGTAACTCCATTAAGGTTTTACACATTACCTCCCAGAAGGATACAGGTTGTCCCCTGCTTTGCAATGTCCTATGGTGCTTCCACAGTGACTGCAGTAATAATATTGCAACCGCAAAGCACTGCCACTTAAAACATAAAACCTTCCCACAGCTCATCTGTTCCCCAGTGCTAAATAGAATGGTCATTGGCAACAATCTACCAACGAGCATGCAGCTATGGTGTGTCGTACTCATGCCTGGGTGCCTCAAATCACCTGGGAGGTGATTATGTCACTATAAGCACAGACCTTGTTTGCCTCATTTACTGCACTTATAAAAGACCATTTCAAGTTTTAAAATGGTGGAGACGTTTATTTCCCCTCCCGACTGAATTAAGAGTGTTGTGTAACGTTACATACAGGACAGACAGAAGACATTTCCCTGTATCGTTGGCATGCTATAAGAGAATATGTAATTAAAAAAAAAAGTAACTACTTCTAGGAACATTGAATCTCGAATAATCAGACAACTCATGCAGCTTTGAAATACATCAGCTGTGACTCTAAAAGATGCCCAATCAAACTAGTAGCAAGTGGCCAGGCATAACATCCAGAAAGGGTGCGCTCATTTGTAAACATAGAATATCAGGGTTGGAAAGGACCTCAGGAGGTTCTAGTCCAACCCCCTGCTCAAAGCAGGACGTAATCCCCAACTAAACCATCCCAGCCAGGGCTTTGTCAAGCCTGACCTTAAAAACCTCTAAGGAAGGAGATTCCACCACCTCCCTAGGTAACCCATTCCAGTGCTTCACCACCCTCCTAGTGAAATAGTGTTTCCTAATATCCAACCTAAACCTCCCCCTCTGCAACTTGAGACCTTTACTCCTTGTTCTGTCATCTGGTACCACTGAGAACAGTCTAGATCCATCCTCTTTAGAACCCCCTTTCAGGTAGTTGAAAGCAGCTATCAAACTCCCCCCTCCCCCAATTCTTCTCTTCTGCAGACTAAACAATCCCAGTTCCCTCAGCCTCTCCTCATAAGTCATGTGCTCCAGCCCCCTAATCATTTTTGTTGCCCTCCACTGGACTCTTTCCAATTTTTCCACATCCTTCTTGTAGTGTGGGGCCCAAAACTGGACACAATACCCCAGATGAGGCCTCACCAACGTCAAATAGAGGGGAATGATCACGTCCCTCGATCTGCTGGCAATGGCCCTACTTATACAGCCCAAAATGCCGTTAGCCTTCTTGGCAACAAGAGCACACTGTCAACTCATATCATCAGCTTCTCGTCCACTGTAACCCCTAGGTCCTTTTCTGCAGAACTGCTGCTTAGCCTTTCGGTCCCTAGTCTGTAGCAGTGCATGGGATTCTTCCTGCGCTTGTCCTTGCTGAACCTCATCAGGTTTCTTTTGGCTCAATCCTCTAATTTGTCTAGATCTCTCTGTATCCTATCCCTACCCTCCAGCATATCTACCACTCCTTCCAGTTTAGTGTCATCTGCACTGAAAGGTCCTGTAGAATGTATTTTGCATGAAACCTAGAGGGATTCAATAGGGTTCTAAATCATTGTTTCTAAAAACCTATATAATTTAACTTAATTTTATTCTCTTTAGGTGATCTTTTAACCATCCCATAGAATTAAATAGAAGGGACACACCAATTAGTCTGTAGACCTTTTCCAGAAGGGTAATTTCTTCCCTTGTGGGTGGCTAGGTGGTCATCACATTGGGCTACCATGTGAAAAACCTGAGGTTGGATTTCTGGCACCTGTATCTCTCACCAGCACAATCAGCTCTTTGAGTTTTGTGAGGACTCCACCTTGCATTCGTGAGGGTCCCAATCAGCCATTATGTAATGATGGTCACCAAGATACAAAGTCTAGAGAGGGCCAGCAAGCAGAAGGGGGTGAGAGTCCATCATTAAGGGGTTAAATACTGTTCTGCTGAAAGTTGCCAATGGTTGGCCCTTTAGCGATCCTAGAAGTACAAGCACCCAGACCCCTGTTATGGAGACTGCAGGTTAAAGCATTCTCCTTTGTCTGGCAGTTAAAGATCTGAGGCTCTTTTCTATTGTGACGCAGCTGCATGAAAGGAGGGTAGCCTCAGATGAGGAGCTTCGAGCTCAGGTGGTTTCTCAGATGTAAAGCTCCGGGACTGGGCAGCAGGAGATAATGGTTTATTTCACTGTGAGAATTGTGTGAGGCCAGACAGCGACACAGAGGTCCAAGATGGCTGCTTCTAGAGACAGGGCAATGGGACAGGGCAATGTTTGTGTGCCCTTTGGTGACACCTCTGTTCAAGGAAACTAGACTTGTGTACATCGTGCCAATAAGTAAATGACATTGAGTAAATACCCTGACTCCACAGCACACCTGATTTCTGCTCTGAGTCGGCAACTGAGCTGTGATGCCCCAAATCTGTTTGGGCTTGGTTGGTGACGGAGACGGCCATTGGGCTGCCGGTGTTCACAGAAAGGCTTGTTCTCTTGGAATTGGGGCTGTTCTGGGGTTGCTGCAATTGAGAGAGCTGGTTGTTGCAGCTTCCGTATTGTATTCAGAGGGAAATCCTGGCCTGATAATGCTTTTAAGAAAAGGCTGCGGGGAGCTGACTGCTGATTTTGCTCCTGAAGAAGGATCACTGCCTGGCCTTTCCCCTTCAAGAGCGGAAGTAGCTGCTGCAAGGGATGTTGCTGGACTGAGTCTTTCGTGACCTGGACTTTCCACTGGAGACAGCCAGGAAGGTAAGGGCTGCTGTGCCTATGTTTGTTTGTTTTCTTTCTTTCTTTCTTTCTTTCTTTCTTTCTTTCTTTCTTTCTTTCTTTCTTTCTTTCTTTCTTTCTTTCTTTCTTTCTTTCTTTCTTTCTTTCTTTCTTTCTTTCTGCCGTTGGCTCATTCAGGATGCAGAATCCTAGCATGACTTCTCATTAAATAAATATAGTGCATAAATATTTCATTTTTTCTTGGTGTATGGATACATGGATATGGTCTATACTTACAGACCTTCGTTAGCTAGAGGTGTGATATTTTACTGACATAGCCATGCTGGTATAAGCCCTAGTGTAGACACAGTTATATAAGCCAAGAAGTGCTTGTGCTGGTATAGTTTATTTTGCTTGGGAAACTGGTGAAAGCTGCATCTCCCCTAGGAGGAGCTGTGTCAGTATAGCTGTACTGGCAAACCCTTTCTAATGCTGACCAGGCCTGTTCTAGCCATCACAAGGAAGCAGGGGGAAGACACAGAAACACTCAGGTTCAAATAAATAGGAATATTCATATCCAAACTTTTCTGGGCTCATCACAACCAAATGGAACCTTCCCAACTTGTGAGGTTACCCCATTGCTTATTTATTGATTATTCTTTGTATTATGGCACCGTCTAAAGGCCCCAGCTGAGATTGGGGCCCCACTGCAATAGGCAATGCCCCAAATACTTCCCACCTAAATAGCCAAGACAGAGAAGGGGTGATAGGGGAACTAAGACATCGAGACTTAGCCAAGGCCACCCTGCAGATGAGGGGCAGAGCAGGGAACAGAATCTCTGCCTCCCGAGTCCAGTCCAGTTCTCTCCTCTCAGCCGTAAAGCTCTGAACCCTCAGAAACCAACAGTATTGCTCCCACAATCCAAGCCACACAAACTGTCATGGAGTCACCGGCCAGTGCTCTGGAACTACTCCATATGAAGCCAGTCAGGACTCTGGGGGAGCCTCCTCTCTGTGAGCAGACTGTCTCCAGGGCAAGAAGCTTACACAGCTTCCACCTTCCTGGGTCTGACCTCGGAGCATTCAGCATCCCCTTCTCCACCATGCACTTCCCACAGTGAGTCCGCACAGGCAGAGCTCCTGGGGAAGCCAGAGGGGCCTGCACCCCAATTCCACAGTCAGATGTGACTCTCAGCCAGGCAGTAAAACAGAAGGTTTATTAGACGACAGGAACACAATCCAAAACAGAGCTTGTAGGTACAGAGAACAGGACCCCTAAGTCAGGTCCATCTTGGGGCCAGGGAGGCCAGAGCCCCATCTGGGCCCCACTCCATTTCCCCAGACAGCTCCACATTGAAACTCTCCAGCCCTTCCTTTGGCCTTTGTCTCTTTCCCGGGCCAAGAGGCCACCTGATCACTTTGTTCTCCAACACCTTCAGTTGGCACCTTTGCAGAGGAGGGACCCAGGCCATCAGTTGCCAGGAGACAGGGCAACAGCCATTCTCTGTGCAGACACCATCACACTGGCCCTTTAGGGCTCTGCAACAATCACACACCTTATCCCACCACCTAGATACTTAAGAACTGCATAGGGGAAACTGAGGCACCTGCACAGTATTCAGAGAAAACATTAAAAATGTTCCCACTTTGTCACACAACCCCCCACAGAATTGTGGTTAGAATTCAGACAGAGACCCCAAATTTAACTGGTCCCTTAATTCAGTCTTTAGTTTTGGCCCTAGATAACTTGTCTTGGGATAGTGCCTGGGATTTGAGAAGTTTATTAGATTAATTATACTTTGTATTTATATAGCAGCTTTCAGCCAACACCCTCCCAACACATTACAGACATCAAGAACTGAGGTGCAGAGGGAATGAGTTCATGACCAAGACCACCCAGGAAATCTGTGGCAGATCAAACTGATCAGACATCTCCCAAATCCAAGTCCAGTGCCCGAACCACAAGCCCATCCTTCCTTTCAATATGTGACTCAATTCCCTGCCTTGTTTTGAGCCTCTCAACCACAGAGTCTTGGCTGCTGCAGGAGCACAGGGCTATTCTCCCAATTTAAATCCATTGGGCCTGATTTTCCACCAGCCCATCGCTTGTGTAATCACTGACACCTGTGCACACGGACGTGGAGGCATTTAAAATGCCCTTCACTTTCATTTTACAGCTGCCTTTGCGATCCTCTGATGGGCACTTTGACTGGAACACCCTTTTCTTAACATGTCAGCTTGAGAATGGGGTCTATAGATGTCTGGTTATACTGTAGGTCTACAACTTCATAATGTCTCTGTTTCAGGACTATTTTACCCCTTTGTAGTTCATACTGCACACGCCTACAAAACGTTCCACTGAAACCAGCAACTTTGCATTTACAAATTACCCTGTGAAATGGTCCCCGTGGTAGCTATCAGATGTACTGTTTCAGACATCAAATGCTACCCTTTGCCCCCTGTGGTGTAGCATCCATTGGCTGTTTGCTTCCACTTTCTTAGAGGCATGTAATCACTGCAGCTTTAATAGTCTGAACATGACTGCTATGCCCCGACCACTTCCAGAGAATCACGTTCCCTGGCCATGTTTTTCTGATGGTCTGTTAGTGGGAATTCAGCTCCGAGGTCAGCAGCTGGCATGCCAGGAAAAAAAATATAATGGGGGTTCGCTTCCTTTATGGAACTCTCCTTCTGCGGGAAGTCCAGGACACTTTGGTGGTGGTGGTGGTTTTTACAAGTCATGATATCATCATCCAAAGACAAAAGCTCGCTTTGTTTACAAACCGGGCTTGTGTTGCTACTGCAGCTTCTATGTGAGACGTGCATCTTGTGGAAGAGAAGGTATAATTTTTCCCAGTGATTTCATGCTTAAATTATTGGTAATGAAACCGTGAACAAGCATCATTAACATTTATGTTTGAGCAACCTACTACCCTCCCGCCCCCAAGCGTTGACAGCATCTAGACTCATTCACCTTTTTTCTTCGCTCCAAACACTGTTACATTGATCGCTCATTTTGCTGGACTGTTTGCTCCCAGTAAACACAGCGCACGTTCCACTTGGAAGAATAATGGATCAGGAGCTGACATTTATAAAAACCCAAATGTTCTGATGAATGAAATGATCCCCCCCCCCACCACCAGAAAGCACATTTCAAATATCAAAAGACATTCCTGAGATATCCTACGTGAAACCAGGATGTATGGTTAACGTTAACCTGCGCAATATCTCTGAAAGGTCAGCACTGTTTATACTTCCCCTTTTACAAAAAGGGAAACTGAGCCAGAAATGTTCAGTGATTTGCCTGGGGTGCAGCGTAAATCAGTGGCAAGTTGTGGAGATTAGACTCTGAGGGCTGCTAGCTAGTTAATAAAACAAGTCTGCTAAGGAGGTCCTAAAGTTCCTTCATTCTGGATAATCTTTTCTCCTGGCAGCAGCTGGAGGTGTGGGAGACAAGCAGCTTTGTGTGAGACATAAGTCTATTCACTAGCTATTATGAGTTGGCAAAGACACGTTGTACATTGCAGACGTTATACCAGTAGAATGACAGTCCCACATGGTAACATGTCTCTCTATTGATTACTGCACCGGGTACATTGAGACACATTTTACTGTAGGTATAAACTACTGGTGGATGAACATCTAACTTCAGAGAGAGCGGCCTGGATAACTCAAGGGCCTGATGATAGAATCATAGAATCATAGAATCTCAGGGTTGGAAGGGACCTCAGGAGGTCATCTAGTCCAACCCCCTGCTCAAAGCAGGACCAAACCCAACTAAATCATCCCAGCCAGGGCTTTGTCAAGCCTGACCTTAAAAACCTCTAAGGAAGGAGATTCCACTACCTCCCTAGGTAACCCATTCCAGTTCTTCACCACCCTACTAGTGAAAAAGTTTTTCCTAATATCCAACCTAAACCTCCCCCTCTGCAACTTGAGACCATTACTCCTTGTTCTGTCATCTTCTACCACTGAGAACAGTCTAGATCCATCCTCTTTGGAACCCCCTTTCAGGTAGTTGAAAGCAGCTATCAAATCCCCCCTCATTCTTCTCTTCTGCAGACTAAACAATCCCAGTTCCCTCAGCCTCTCCTCATAAGTCATGTGCTCCAGCCCCCTAATCATTTTTGTTGCCCTCCGCTGGACTCTCTCCAATTTATCCACATCCTTCTTGTAGTGTGGGGCCCAAAACTGGAAACAAAGACTTTTATCTCTGGGTCTCTGGTCAAAATCCAGTCCAGGTTGGTTATGACTGAAAGTTACCAGCCTGTGAGAGCTGGCTGCTAGTCTGTGAAAGGAGTTTAGTGATCTCAGTACAGTTCCTAACGGACCAGTCTTTACTTCACAAGCCACCACCTCTTCTGAGTAGTTGCAGCAGAAAGGCGAAGGATTGGATGGGCACGCAAACAGACACATCCTTCCGCCTCCAGAGGAGGCTGCCCAGTGCTGAACCAGAATCCTGGAGAAATTTACTCTGCCCTTGCCCACACATTACGTGTGTGAATGAACAAAGGCTTCATTTTCCAGAATTTGTCTTACTACAGCACCTCTCAACAGCAATAAAAACACTGCATGTTAAAGAATGGAGCAAAGTAGCCAAATTAATGATGACTATAGAGGACCTTCTTCTTCTGCTTGCTTCTTACTCTGTGCGTAGCCTGTGTGCCATTTGTTAGACTGAGGTCTACTGAGACCACATCTGCAACTAATTTATTCATACACACAGGTCTCTGCCATGCCCTTTTTATCCCAATCGCTCTCACCCTGACAGCTTGTTTGTCTAGTGTTACCAAGGGTCTGGATTTTACTTTGCGAACTCTTTGGGGCAAGTGTTTCTTTGTGGGTATTTTTGGGGTGGGGGTTCAGTCCCTAGTACAATGGGACCCTATCCCCAATTGGGGTCTTTAGTTGCTAACATAAGAATAGACAGACAAAAACTGGTCTAACCAATGGTCCATCCAGCCCAGCATCCTGTCTTCTGACAGTGGCCAATGCCAGGTGCTTTAGAGGGGATGAATAGAACAGGGAAATCATCGAGTGATCCATCCCCTGTCGTGTTATGTGAATGGGTAAATAACACTTTTTCTCCACATCACTCAAGATTTTATAGACCTCTTTCATATCCCCCCCTTAGTCATCTCTTTTCCAAGCTGAAAAGTCCCAGGCTTTTTAATGGCTCTTTATATGGAAGCTGTTCCATACCCCTAATCATTTTTGTTGCCCTTCTCTGTACCTTTTCCAATTCTAATAAATCTTCTTTGAGATGGGGTGATGCATGCAATATTCAAGGTGTGGGTGTCCCATGGATTTATATAGTGGCATTGTGATATTTTCTGTCTTATTACCTATCCTATTTCCTAATGGTTCCTAACATTCTGTCATTGCATATTGAGTGGATGTTTTCTGAGAGCTATACACAGTGACTCCAAGACTTCTTCCTTGAGTGGTAACAGTAAAGTTAGACCCCACCATTCTGTATGTATAGTTAGAATTGTTTTCCAATGTGCATTACTTTGCAATTATCAACACTGAATTTCATCTGTTATGTTGTTGCCCAGTCACCCAGTTTTGTGAGATCCTGTTGTAACTCTCCTCAATCTGCTTTGAATTTAACTGTCTTGAGTAATTTTGTATCATCTGCCAATTATGCCACCTCACTGTTTACCCCTTTTTCCAGATCATTTATGAATATCTTGAACAGCACTGGCCCCAGTACAGATTCCTGGCGGATACCACTATTTACCTCTTTCTATTCTGAAAACTGACCATTTATTCCTACCCTTTGTTTCCTTGTCTTATAATGCGTTACTGATCCATGAGAGGACCTTCCCGCTTATCGCATAGCTGCTTATTTTGCTTAAGAGCCTTTGGTGAGGGACCTTGTCAAAGGCTTTCTGAAAGTCTAAGTATGCTATATCCACTGGATCACCCTTGTCCACGTGTCTGTTGACCCTCTCAAAGAATTCTAATAGATTAGTGAGGCATGATTTCCCTTTACATGTAGATTCTTCCCCAACAAATCATGTTCATCTATGCATCTGATAATTCTGTTCTTTGCTATCATTTCAACCAATTTGGCTGGTACTGAAGTTAGGCTTCCTGGCTTGTAATTGCCAGGATCACCTCTGGAACTTTTTTAAAAAATTGGCATCATGTTAGCTATCCTCCAATCATCTGGTACAGAAGTTGATTTAAATGATAGGTCACATACCACAGTTAGTAGTCCTGCAATTTCATATTTGAGTTCCTTCATAACTCTTGGGTGAATACCAGCTGGTCCTGGTGACTTATTACTGTTTAATTTATCAATTTATTCCAAAACTGTCTCTATTGACATCTCCATCTGGGCAGTTCCTCAGATTTGTCACATAAAAAGAATAGCTCAGGTATGGGAATTTCCTTCACATCCTTTGCAGTGAAGACCGATGCAAAGAATTCATTTAGCTTCTCTACAATGGCCTTTTCTTCAAGTGCTCCTTTAGCACCTTGATCGTCCAGTGGTCCTGCTTCTGATTTAAGTAATAATAGTACTAATCAGCTATCCCTAATGGAAACATGTCAATCCTAAATAGAGCTGGGTGGGAACTGGAATTTCTGGCCCATAGGCCATCTTGGATATCTAAAAAACCACTTGATTCTGATTCAGAATGAAAAATTTGGAAATGCAAAATTTCCCACAGAACAGATTTAAAAAAAAAATCCCGTTTCAGAAAAATATTAAGGGATTTGTTTTCTGAAAAATTTCTGAGCCAGTTCCCTGGTTGTCCAGCCAGCCAGCCAGTCAGGCAGCCGGTGAACTGGGTAGCCCATTTGCCAGCTCAGCAGCAGCACAAGGAGCCAGCCAGCTGGGGGAGCCAGGGCGTCTGCTAGCCAAGGAGCACAGCAGCCCGGGGAGACTGGGTAACTAAGTAAGAGCTGTGGGAGCCAGGCAGGCCAGGGAGCCTGGAAATCAAGGGACCCTGTCAGTGCGGGAGGGAGGCAGGCATGCTGGTAGGAGACCTGATAGAAACCTGCCTAGTTTCCATTGAAAGTTTTGATGGAATTGCCATATTCCCATAAAACATTTTGATTCTGTCTAATCAGCATTTTCTGATGGGGAAAACCTCCTAAGAATAGATTTGCGGCTCATTTCCCCTCCAATGTTTAGCTTGCCCCATTCCATGTTAAATCTCACTTTATCATTTGCCCTGAGTGCTGAGACAGGGAAAGCTATCTTTCTCCCCAGAGCAATTCTTTAGTGTCTAAGGGAGAGAACTGGAACTGAGCCCAACCTCAGAAGAGGAAGTGAAATATACATTCCACTGAAAGATTTGCTTTCTCCAATTAAGTATTTAAACACCCGGCTTCCTGCTGTTCAGATACTCTACCCCCACTGAGAGGCATTGACACCTTTGAAAAATGTGCCTCCTGGACCAGCCGCTGAGCATGGTGGGGGAAAGGCAGCTGGAGCTAATTAAGCATTGTAACAGTAATGAGCAATCCTGGCACAGCAGGAGCTCAGGGGAGCCCAAACCATTAGTGGTTTTGACATGGTATTTTGGGTACAAATTCGATACCCACCACTGCAACAGCTGACAAAGAGTGTTGTGGGGCGGTTCCCTGCACGGAATACAAAACGTACTTCGTCACGCGCACCCAGAACACATCATAGGACTACGGCCCTCGTTACAACATTGAACCTTTACTTTACAGTAAAATATTTTCATGGCACGTCCCTTCGTTTTGTCGGGAAAGGCTGACTTTTCTGTCCCAGTGCTAGGAACCATGCTACTGCCCCAGAGATCCAGGCTTGTCCAAGTTTACTCTGAAACTGCTCTTCAGGCGAGCATGTTCACTTTTGTCTTTTGGCAATGATCTGACAGTGAGCTGCTACAGTGATGTGGAATTGTAAATAGAGCTCTTGAAACTGGCAGAGGGAATGAAAATGTTAATTGGTCTCCTTTCCATGAAAACCGAACTTGTTCTGGTACATCAGGCTCGGTACGTTTTACCTTGCGATGGCACAGCTGTACCAGCTGTATCTCTGTAGCGCTCCAAGTGTGGACGTGCCCTAAGAGAGAGAGATCCTGAAGACGGGCGTATGCCAGTGACATCACCCCGCTGACTTAATTTGCAGCTGCACCCGGTTATACCCATGGTGAATGCAGCCCATTGTTAATCCTCATCACAAATCCTGAATAATCAATGGACATTTATTGAACTCTTCTTGTGTGCTCAATGGGGCAATCAGAGCTACTTGTAAGGATTAATTTCAAGTGAGCCTGTAAACTCCCCAGCGCAGTGACCTGGTGTTTATTCCACATGTGCAGGAGGGGAGACCTGCCTCTCACTGAAGCCCACTGGTTCTCCAGTACACTTAGGGCTTGTCTACATGGTGCATTAGTCCATGGCAGAGGCGTGTAAATTCTAGAGTGCGCTGACTGGCCTAAGGTGGCCCTGCTGGGGTGCACTAAAAATTCCCTCGTGCGTGTGAATGTGGTACCGTTTGGACGAGGGCTACATTAACACGTGCTAGGGAACTCTTTGTGCATGCTAGCATGGGTCACGCAGGCCAGTTAGTGTATTGTGCACTAACGCGCACTGGAATTTACACCCGTCTGTGCAGACTAATGCACCATGTAGACAAGCTCTAAGGCGTAAAGATGCCCGAGGAGCCTAGATTTTAAATGGGTCCCGGAGTTCACCCTTACTGCACACTTACCATTTAACCCTGTGCTGCAACCCGTAGATGTCTCAGCTGCCCCTTTCCACAGTCGTCTTCCCCCGTGTTAAGTCCCAAACACATTTAAATGAATCATAAACCCCCACCACACAAAAACCAAACAAACCCTCTTCTGACTTTTCATTCTTCTTCTCTGGTTCTTATACTAAACCCATCACCGTGGGATATTGCCAGTCTTGGGCGCTCAAAGCTCATGAGTCAGGGCACGAAACCCCAAAAGACTGACTTCAAAATCATGAGACTTTTAAGATCAATACACTGTTGGTCTCTTCATTTGCCTTCTGGGTTTTGAGCCTTTATTATTGTTATTTTGAATCTTTCTCCTTCAGCTCTTCTGTCACCCTCTAGTACAGGGGTTCTCAACCTTTTTCCTTCCGAGCCCCCACCCCCAAGTGCCATAAAAACTCCAGGGCCCACCTGTGCCACAACTGTTTTTCTGCATATAAAAGCCGGGGCCGGCGTTAGGGGGTAGCAAGCAGGGCAGTTGCCTGGGGCAACCACGCCACAGGAGGGCTCCGTGAAGCTAAGTTGCTCAGGCTTCGGCTTCAATCCTGGGTGGCAGGGCTCAGGGCCCCGGGCTTCAACCCCAGGCAGTGGGGCTTCAGCTTTCTACTGGGGGCCCCATTAAGTCTAATGCCAACTCTGCTTGGCGGACCCCCTGAAACCTGATCACGGCCCCCCCCAGGAGGCCCCGGAGCCGTGGTTGAGAAGCACTGCTCTAGTATTGAGCTGTGTTGTCCGTTTCAGGTCTCAGTACTTTCCCTCAGGGAGCAAGGCCAGCTTCTGCAATTCCTTCTTTATCTATGTGCAAGCCGGGTGACTGCCTTACCAACAGAGCGCCCCGTCAGTCATCGCTACAATGGAAGCCTTAGTAAGTTGATTATTTTTATGTTGTTTGAATACAAATTAATCATTAGAAACATTAATAGAGGCTGCTTGACTTTATAATTAGCCATGTGTTTATATTACAGACATGAGTTGTTAATCTTCGCCAAACACATTTGAAATAATCAATCTGCATTTAAATAAATTGACATGCAATTGTATCTTAATCTACATTAAATTCTTATTTAGGAGCCGCTAATTGCCAGCCATTATAAATGTTTCTGAGGCTAACAACAACTGGGTTTGATGGAGCGCAATATTTGCCTGGGAATCGAAGCTCAACATGTACTGAGTTGCAAGTACCCAGTAGTCTGCTCCTCCTGCAGCTTTCACTTCAGCTGAATGTTCTTGAGAAACTCAGTATCAAATTGTTACAGTGTGATGGTAGGTCCTATGGCACAGTGGTAGGTTAACCAGATCTAGATCCTAATGAATTAATAAGGCTCAGCTGGTGCTAGATAAAATCATCATATCTGCGGAGTTTTAAGATGAGCTAGTTTTCATTTCTTCATCCAAGAAACTGAAAATAAATGGCTTAATGTCTAAAACATATTTTCCCCAGCCTTAGCATTTTTTCCCTAGGTTGTTTAAATATTCATTTTTTAATTTGTTTGTTAAGAGAAAAGCCATCTCCTCTTATTGCCACATCTGATCACCCAAATCCCAGGTGATAGAAGTGTGGATGTTAAGCTGAAAATCATGTCAGATAACAAACTTCGTAGTGGCCAGCAAACATATGATGATATGCGTATTGCTATATCTTCTTTAGCTTAAGAGAAAGTGTGTTGTCGTTAGACAGCTTGAGAGTCAGGAACTCAAGGATCTGTTCTCTGAGATTATCTTCTTCTGGGCCTCTGGGAAGTCAGTTAATCATTCTGTGCATCAGTTTCCCCATCTGTGAAATGGAGGTAATAGTAATTGCCCACCTCCCAGGGCTGCTCTGAAAATTTTTTTTTGTACCTTGAAATTTCAATTCTCTGCAATCCACCTTCTTGCTTATTAATCAAATATTGTAAAATGTTTTCTTTGCATTTGTCAATCATATGACATTCGTTAAGGGGCTTTGCAGTTCTAGGAATTTAGAATTTGCAGAAATTATATATTGAGTTGGATGGACCAGAACATACCTTCCATGAAATCTGCCATTCTGGATAACACAGTTGTTTCACTCTCTAGTGGGAGAACAAAACCCCATTTCCTGAACAAAAGTAGAAACTTACAAAAGTGATTTGCTATCTGAGTGGATATTGAATTCTCTTTGAATTAACACTGTTTCCTTTCTCCTCCTTGGTAACCTCAGTGCTAGCACATTGTTTCTGTCAAGTATGGCAAACAAAGGTTTTCTTCAAATCACTGACGTATACTTTGTCCACTGGCCAGGTTGTTGTGTTATACCTCCCTTACTGATATGCGATGCTTTGACTTGCTGAGAAACTGATGTCTTGTGTTCTGATTTAAATGCTCTTTTCTTAGGAGCTGTATATCCTGTGGTTGAAAAGAACCTAAATGTAAATTCAGCCTTTAGCTTCTGAGTATAGTGGAAAATTTAGTGTTGACATGACTGAATCACTTTCCTATCACAAGGTCCTGTGTACAGAAACTTATCCACGTGATTTGGCATGCTCTGTAAGTGAATCCGAACTTGGATCTGGTACTCCGGTAATATTCTTTCTTTATGGTGTGAACAGAAGATACTCCCTGGTTTGTCACAGAATCTCTCTCTCCTTTCAGCTTTATTAACACTGCTGTCTCGTGGTGCAAACTCTTTTAAGAAATTGATACGAAACCATGTTAAGGATTTTTTTTAAAGGATGTCTTAAGGAAAGCTAAATAGTGAGCATTTACTAGTCTGTGGACAATTCATACATCCGAAGTAATAATTGAGCTACAATTCTATTGACCTCCTCTGAGTAAATGTTTGGTTGTAAGCGAGTTAGGAATAGACCATTTTTGGTAAAGTCACTTCCAACAGCAATTCATCAGGAAAAGACATTGCATTATTTTTCTTTGTCCCTTTAACTTTGTTCTGCATTTATTTGTGTAGTAGCAGAGCAGTTTGTATTTTCCAGAGATTAAGGGCCAGATCATCATCTGGTGTAAATTTGGTGTGACTCCTATGGAGTCTATTTACACTAGTTGAGGATCTGGCTACTTGAGTTCTTTTATTTCACAGATTTTTTTTCCATTGGAAAAAGAAGGCTGGCCCTTTTCTTGCTGCTGACAAAGTAAAACAAAAACACAGGGAAATAGTTCTAACTTTTTTAGAGGGGAGGAGGTTGTGGTATTGTCTCTTGTGCTATGACAGTAATTTCCATAAGCAGCTTGAGTCCAAAGACTGTTCCTCAAAGAAATCTTTGAAACGGCAAATGCTGTTTTAAGCAGTTTTTCTATAAATTCCCCCCCCACTACCCTCCACACATAAAATGCTCTTAATGGATGCAATTAGCAGCACATCTTGGTTTATGCTGATCTTAGTTCCCTGTATCTTTTTTAAAATAAAAAATGACCAAGGATGTAAATGGAGGGTACTTAGCAATATTAGTATGATTGCAATGGCTGGAGGCCCCAACAGAGATTTGGGACACCGTTGTGGTGAGTACTGTACGTACACATAGTAAGACACAGCCCCTGTCCCAGTGAGTTTACAATCTAAGAAGACAAGACAAAGGCACCAAGAATGGAATTCAGGTCACAGAGTCTAGAACTCAGGTCTTCTGAATCACAGTCCAGTGCACTAGCCACTGGAACATGCTGCCTCTCTAATGCTTTTATGTGTTAGAGTAAGAGCTCGGCAAAGAGCTCCCTGGCACAAACCCTGTGTGTTTCACTTTTTCCTTTCCATCTCCTACATGGGATGTGATATGGGTTATCCAAGTTCCTCACTTTCAACCCCGTATACCGAATTCAGCCCTGACTTGCACTGCACCCAACCCCACTGAAACCAACCTCCTGACTTGTCCAGGTATAATCCAACTTTCATGTCATCGCTGGCCATTAGCTGCTGATTCTTTAAACCTTTCTCTTGTGTGGATTCTTTCTTTTCTCTTTCTATGAGTAAAGCATCTCTTTTTTTCCTTCCATGTGTCTTTGCTACTTGGAGGCTTTTCCTTTTCAGTGACTTGTTGGTATCCGCTCTCATTGCTTGAAATCTCCTGTGTGCCTTTACTGCAGTGAAAATCCCATTACATTCTCTAAATGCCCAATTCACCCCCCATTAAAGTCAGTGGAAAGACTCCCGTTGGGAGCCCATGGGAGTTGAATTAGACCCTAAATTGTTGCTTACATTCATATCTCTCAACATGGTATTTGTCTCTTAGTAACCATCATTTGCAGGCAGTGCTATAAAAATATTAATAATACGTTGCTTGTAGATAGCATCTTCCATCCTAAAGTATCCAACAGCACTTGACAAACATTGTACAGAATCAATTCACTCACAACTAAAATATAGCCACTTCTGTCATGCAGTGCACACACTAACATTACACAACTTAGGCAAGGAAGCTCAGGAGGATACTGGGTCCAATTGAAACTAAAAGGGGGAGTTTAGATAATGCTAAGAAACCAAGGTTCATACTTGCATAAAGTACCAGAAAGATATCTTAGCGCCGCAAGTGGTCAGTGGGCAGCCTTAGAATTTGTCCACGTGTGCAGCAGTGTTTCATCTGAGACTCATAAATATCTCCCTGTGCTCATTCCTGTTACAGGAACTCCTCACTTTAGGTCGCCCTGGTTAACATTGTTTCATTGTTACGTTGCTGATCAATTAGGGAACATGCTCATTTAAAGTTGTGCAATGCTCCACTCTTACGTTGTTTGGCTGCCTGCTTTCTCCACAGCTGGCAGCCTCCCTACATCCGCCCCCTACCCACAGCACCTCCCGCCTGCCGGCAGACCCCGCGGATCAGCGCTTTCCCCCTCCTCCCCACCGCCTGCCTGGGGCAATCAGCTGGCTTGCAGCATTTTGGTGGCAGGAGGGAGGGGGGAGGAGCGAGGACTTGGCACACAGGCTCCCCACTCCCTCCCCTGCCTCCCCAACACCGCAAGCCAGCTGATTGCCCCAGGCAGGAGGGAGGGGGCAGGAGCGTGAAGGCTCCCCCTTCCTCCTCCCCCCCCCTCCCTCCTGCCCGGGGCAATCAGCTGGTTTGTGGCATTTAGAAGAGAGGGGAGGGGAGGGGAGCCAAGACTCAGCCTGGGAAGTAAAGGGGAAGGAGGTGGGGGGGGGAGAAGAGGCAGGTCAAGGATGGGAGTTTGGGGGAAGGGGGGGGAGTGGGTGGGCTGAGGGTTGAGCCCCCCACCCCTGGTGCTTGCAGAGTAGGGGAAGCTGCCGCTGCTGTGCAACCTGCTTCTCCCAGCCTACAGCACCTTCAGCCTCCTTGCCTGCCTCATCTCCAGTACCACTGGGCTGTGCCTGTGTGGGGTAAGGCAGGGGCACCTCCAACTACGGTACTGTACTGTATTAAATTGCTTGTTTAAAATATATATAATGCCTTTTATCTGGCAAAAAAAATTCCCTGGAACCTAACCCCCCCTATTTACATGAATTCTTATGGGGAAATTGGATTTGCTTAACATCGTTTCACTTAAAGTCGCATTTTTCAGGAACAGAACTACAACGTGAGGAGTTACTGTACCTTCTTTATGCTACCTCCTCCTCCCACAGCTCATTTGGTATTTTTTCCTTCTTACATTGCAAGAATGCATCAGACTATTTAACAGGTTCTACCTCGTATCTGATAATGGCGAGGATATAACTGAATGGCTGATATAAAAACTAGGTATTATATTATTATATTTATTGATGTGATTATTTTAGACTGTTAAGGTGGGTGAGGTAATATCTTTTATTGGACTGGCTTCTGTTGGTGACAGAGACATTGCCTGGCGTATATTTTCTCTTGGTGTGATGCTAAGTAAAGTATTTTTAAAGGCAAACTGATTTACAAAGCAGAAGTCCAAGCAGAATTGCAATCATTGCTGGTTGTGTGACCATTCTTGACTCCTGTCTCTCAACCCTAGAAACAGCCTCTCCTCTAGAAAATACCATTCATTGCTCTGCTCTTCTTTTTATTAGCGCTAATTCTCTTTTTGCAGGTGTTGGAATAATTACCTGCAGTCCGTTCAGCACCCCCAACTTTGTTTTCGCTCTTTGCACAATGATAATCCTGAAAAAGATGTTACAGTCATCCATGTTTCATACACTGCAGGGTGGATCAAACTACATCCATGTGTGATTGTTCTGAAAGCAACTGTAGGCTCCCTTATCTGCAGACATCACTAGGATAAGGACTTTCTGAAGGGTTTGTACTATTCCAGCTTCTATTCTGGTATGTTCTATTTGAAGATTGCCAGTAACTCTTTCTTGGTAGCGTGGTAGCTAACACGATAGCTGAAGGACTTGTTGCTGCTCATGATATTTGGTTCTTCAAGCCTCAGCTTTCATTTTTTTAAAAGAAGGCATCTAGCCCTCATGTTTGCAGAGAAAAATTTGAAAATATCATTCCCTATGTGCTCCAAATCCAGAAGGGAAATAAAAAGAAGCCAACATGTATTACTTTTTACATCTCATTTTTTAAATTGTTTTTTAAGGCTCATGGCTTTTATAGCCAGTCTCTTAAATTTTTTGAGGCCTGACGTGATTGTTTTTTAACACTTAAGTCCTCTGCAGTGCCGACATTATCATTTAATGCTACAGAATCTCTTTGAAACTTTCCCAGGCGGACCTGGGAAACTAAAAAGTGTGGTAGTGACCTGCATTTTGAACTTTATCTTATCATTCTTGGTGAGGAGGTCAAGATGAGCATATGCTGGAACTAAGGGGGTAGGGGGTAGTGCTGCACCCCCAGCTTGAAGTAGTTTCCATTATATGGGGTTTACAGTTTGATTCCATGGCTCTCAGTGCTCCCACTATAAAAATTGTTCCAGTGCCCCGCATAGATGTCTTTCCAGGAGGAAGAACAAGCAGAATGTCCATGTGTACACTGAATTTTACCAACGATATTAACTGAAGAACCTTGAGGTGACCTATCTGCACTTTTTATGCAAGATGCACCCATGATTTCTAATGCTTATGTGTTTCTTGTTTCTAAATGTTTTCTAAAGTATTGCTAAGAGCAACATTAAAATCTTATGCCATAATGAAAATACAACTTTAGTATACATACAGGACTTTTTAATCAGGGAAATACTCATAAATCTACCAAGTGTTTTAGGGTCTTCTTTAGAACATAAAACACTTATACAGCTGAGATTCTGGTTTCTATATTTAATTCAGTTTGTTCAGGTTTAATGTGAGAGATTTTCATGGTAATTCACTAGAGCAGAAGGAATAATTCCTAATGAATTATTTATTCACTGAGTCTTATCTCTTTCTGTTCATGGAATCTTCAGGAACAAGTCTCCCTTTTCTTGACTGTATTTCCCACTCAAATGAGCTGACAATGGCAGTAGTACCTAGAAATCCCAGTCATGGACCTTGGAGATTGTGCTAGGTGCTGTCCAAACACAGAACAAAATGTTTGGAGAATTTTGCTCACTTTGTATGACTAAAGCAAATTTACTCAAAGTTCACACCCACAAATGAATGTTTGTAGTATGTCTCCAGCTCTGACATTGGCAAGGGACAGTTTCTATTAAAGAAATGATCCTCTTATACAACAGTTATGCTGCAGATTTTATGGGAAAATGTCTTCTGTGGTGAAATTACAGCTCAGCAAAATTTAGAAGGCTTGCAACTTAATCTGAGGTTAGAAATCTTCTTCATACCCTTGTCCCTCACAAAACAGCACAATAAAACTTTGTGAATATCAACCTGGGTGAATTGCAGTAATGTACAAGAAGTTAAGCCTGTTCTGGCATGTTACAATAACTTGACATGACTCTTCAGAAAAACAAAATACCTTATACTTCCATCCATCACTTTCTTGTCCTGTTTTCAGAATACTTAATGTATGGTACAGGCTACATTGGTCCATCAAACGTACGGCAACTTTAAACTTTTGTAGCATTAGGTCTAAGTAATGGAGAGAAACTCATAGATCTTTGAGACAAACTTTGAATGATGAAAGAAGGCAGTCAGTGAGGCTGATGATTGAGGGTTGGTGGAATGGGGTTACTGAGTAAAGCAAGGGAGACAACACAATGGTGAAAGGTGCTCAGATACTACAATGTTATAAAATCCTAAAATGGATAGAGTTGTGTGTGTGTTGGGGGGCGGTGCCGAGAGAGGTAGCCACACGGGCTGCAGAGGTCAAGACTTCACTCAATCCATATCAAGTAGTTGGGTGCCAAATCCAAGACTGGTATTTGCTGAAAACCTCAGGAAATTCAAAAGGAGTTCTGACCTCATGAATGAAAAGGGAATGGAATTCTGAGTACTACAGAGAGATACTGGATTATTCTACGTACAAACTATACGGACAGCCATAGATTAATTCAGGACACATAGTGCAGAATCTAGAACACTTAATACACTGCTAAGGTTCTTCAAACCAGCTGCAGTAGATCAAGGATTCACTGCCATAACAATAGCAATGGAACATATCACAACTTGGTGGACTGAAACTCTACTTTCAGTACTCTGCTCTTTGGATATAACTCCCAATACAAAGTCGTGGAAGCTATTTAGGCTTTTTAGGAACTTGCACGGGTATTTCTTATGAATCATCAGCTGGAGGAATGGGTCAGCAACAGACATCTTTTACCAAGCTAAGTTTTTCTTCAAGGCTTTATTCCTGACTTGGTGTGCAAGTTTTAATAATAATAATTAATAATAATTAGGGGGGGAGGTTTGAGTGGTTTCAGTGGTTTGAGCATTGGCCTGCTAAACCCAGGGTTGTGAGCTCAATCCTTGAGGGGGCCACTTAGGGATCTGGTCTGGTCCTGCTAGTGAAGGCAGAGGGCTGGACTCGATGATCTTTCAGGGTCCCTTCCAGTTCTATGAGATACGTATATCTCCATATATTATATTAATAATAATCAATAGCAACTAGTAAACAATCCAACTGGTTTCCTCCATAAGCATGGAATTAAACAGAATGTCTACAGCCACAGCCTTCTAGTACCTGGATGCAAAGCTCCAGATCTTTGGAGGCCTGCCTCCCCCTGTGCTTACTACAGATGTAGACATTGTTAGAGTTTCCTGGGTCCCTTTGGAGCGCCTGAATGAGTTGTAGCTCCACATAGTGCCACCTTGCTCACCTGTGTAAGGTCTACCGATTTGCTCATAATTAGGCCAGGCCTCTGAAACTTTGCCAATAGGCTGCAGCAGCACACAACATTAAGGAAGTCACGGAGACAGTCTTTATAGCATCTGAAACTATTTAAAGCAATATACCGTATTCTTTATTCCCGGTTTTACTTTATTTCCACAGCCTTATAACATATGCCTATAATAAGAGTTGTTGCAGGGACACGGTTTCTATGGCAATACCAATTATTAGGGATGAGCCCACTTCACTGCAGTTGCCAGCTTCAGCTGTTGATCCAGCTGTGTATGTGTTGACTGACTGAACGCGGCCATATGTTATGCACTATGCAATATATTTATGTACGTATGTAACTATAACATTAAGCCAGTTCAGCTAGTGTTTACCAATTATCTAACTGCAAAGAAAATGATATGATGATACACTGAAGTTTAATTTTTTTTGAAGTGCATTCAGTGAAACCCTGTTGTGCTGACTTGGAAGTTGAAAATGGATTCTTGTTGCTTGTGAGGACATGCAATACTGTTTAGTTGAAGGGCATAATAACTTCTTATATTTGTATGACTGGGCAATCAGCTTTGCCTTTAAGATTTAGCCTAAGAGTTCCTTGAACTAAAAGTTCAAAATTTCTTCTCATGCATGGGGAAGTGCTCCAGGAAGCCTGCAAAAATGTGGGACTTTCTGCTCATCTGATGTTGGCCTTCTGCCTTGGTCTTGATCAAAGGAAAGGGTGGTTGAGTGGATCTAGGTCTGAGGTGCAGAGTTGGTCTTCATCTCAGTTGTCTCTCTGAGGCCTTTCAAAGATGAGAGATTGATGCACTAGCAGGCAGAAACTGGACTGGGGTTGGTGGAAAGAAGTCTCCTAATGTAGCTACTGCTTTCCCCTTGTCCAGAAAGTCAGGTAGAGCCAGAGGGAGAGCTCAAAGAGGCTTCATTTGAAGGCAGAAACAGTCTCCTCTGAGAAACAGTCTCCTCTGAGACAACACCATGTGAACAATTGCTGTGACCAGAAGGTAAGCTCCTTTATATGTGGAGGGAGAATTTGCCACCAGGGACACTTGCCCTTCATCTGACATCTTAAAGGCACAGGGGGATTATGCTGTAATAGAAAATACTATGGCATTATTCTCTCAGCTTTGTTATGAATTTTTGTGAAAAAAGGGGAAACATCAGACACTACATTTCTTCCTATATATAATGTTTTAAACTATGACACGTTAATTTGATGTTTAGTTTAGAGCAGGAACACTCACTGCATTAGGGATTTTGGTTCTGCTGACGAAATATGCTTGTGCAGCACCTGAGAGCCACATCTGTGTGGACCTATTTTCAATTGCCATTGACAGGGGTCTTCACAGTGCAATGCTGTGGCAAAAAATGACCAGTGCAATCCTCTGATGTACAAATCCAGCAGTAGGGAGGAGAAGTATGGAAGTGATTTCACCTCTGAATATGTTATTAGTGAGACCAATACAGGAATATTGTGTGCAGTTCTGATGTCCGCATTTCTAAAAGGGCATTGAAAAACTGGAGAGAGTGCAGAAAAGATCCACCAAAATGAAGTGAGGGCTGGAAAATAGTGAGAGACTTAAACTAAACAGATGAGCTTTATCAAAAGGTCCTTTGAATTTGATGAGTAAGTGCTTTTATAGGAAGTGATTATTGGGTATTAATGGGTTTTTTTAATCTGGTGGAGAAAGGCATAACAACCACCAATGGCTGGCAGTTGAAGCCAGACACATACATATTAGAAATTAGGCCCACATTGTTACCAGTGAAAGCAATTAACCTTTCGAACAAACTACCATAGGAAAGGGGGAGTCTCTGTCTCATAAAGTCTTCTGGAAGATATGCTTCAGCCAAGCACAAATTATTCATCTCACTACAGGAGTAACTTGGATGAAGTTCCATGGCTTGTGGGTTCCATGGTGTGAGATCAGCCTGGTTGATGTAATGGTCCTTTCTGGCCTTAAAATACATGGCAAAACATGCACAAGTGCATGTGAACAATCACGTCCTCCTGTTGCACTGTCGTGGGATCCAGCAGGGGGTGCTGCAAGCCAACAGTTTTGCCCTGCTGGGCTGACATTCCTTTTAGCTTTTATCTCACTGTAAACAAAAGATAAGTCCTATGAATGCCAGATTCCCAGTTCAAACTGCCTCTGACCAAAGGGAATTTGACTACGCGAACATTCACACAGTTTATGATCAAGCTTAGAGGCCGTTATGCCTGAAAATTAAATTGCTGCACAGAGTGGCTGCCTGTGCATATTTTTTTTTTTGGTTGCAAAGCCGTAATAGCTCTGTGTATACCGTTCCCACAGAGGAAATTACAATAACATGTACTGTAATTAACTAACTACAAAAGTAACCTGGTTGAAGGTTTTCCTGTTTTTCAATGGCCTTTCCATTTCACAGCATTAGAAAAGGACCATTTCCCCACTTGTTTAAATCTTTTCATGAGAATTTTTATTGAAAAATTTCGGTGTTTTTTTTTTTAATTCATTTTGCTTCTTGCCTCCTTTTCCCCGCTTTTGTTGTGGGAAAGGGGTGGAGGATCCTGAGGCAACTAGGCCAAAATGACCATTTTTCATTTTGTCAAATTGGAAAATTTCCAAATGAATGAAAATGTCTGCTTTCAAAATAAAACTAATCTCTGGAATTGGGGGGAGAGGGGGTAGATCATTCAGTGAATTTCCACCAGCTCTACTGGCCTTTTAAATGTCTTCTATTACAATCCAATCTCTGGTTGGATGCCACCCTCCTTTTCTGGGAGTGGAGGGAAGAAAGCTAGGGAGAAAATGAGAAGGGAGGATGTGCTGGATTTTTCACCAGAAGCCACAGTGCGGGAAGGGGGTGGGGCGCACAGATGGGTTTATAGTGTTGCGCAGTGGGTCACCCACCCTTGTAGCCACGCGTGCACATGAATGCGCTGCATGTAAAAAGATACACGATAGAAAATGTCTCTATAAAAACCATAATGGATAAAACTGCAAAATGAAAGACTGTCTTTCTGTAGCTGCAGTCCAAGGTCTCCTCTTTAGTCATCCTGGGCGGTTGCATGGGTCTCCTTCTGGATTCTGCTGTATTGTTTGGTATTGTAAAATGATCAGTGACATAAATAAATTGCATAGCATGTCATGATTCAGTGCATTGGAAATTGTAATTCGGTAATAGTTTCCCTCCCCCCACTCCAAACCTGCCAGAGAGGACTTCGCAGTTAATGTCTGCCAGGACTCTCCTTCAAATACTGCGGTTTATGTTAAAGCATCAACATTTTTTTTTTTTTTTTTGGTTCGGAGTGACCTGTGACCAGTTCTCAGATCTTTAGCTTCTTTATTTGGTCAGTCTCCTAATCTAAGAGATGTTACTGTTTTACAAAACCGCTCTCTGTTCTCAGTCTACAGTACACACTGCTAATTTGTAGCTAATACTCCCTTTGTGGCTTCTTTAATAAGAGTGGAGAATTTTGTTTTTCTTTTTTCAGAATGAGCTGCACATGTGGTTGTTAAACCAGCATTTCTCTGTTTCGGATTACAAATTACACAAGATGCCAACAGCATGCATAATTTTTTATATAACCTTTTCTATCGCTTTTTTTTTCCCTTCAGCCTATACCAAATCCCTGCAAATCAAGGGCCAGGTCAGGGCCTATCTTGCACGCCCTGGGAGATAAAAGATGGTGTGAGGTGCTTACTTGGTCTCCTGAGTTGGCTTAGAAGGTAGCAGTATGCAGCGGGAGGGAGGAAGGTAGTAACTACCCAGGCATCTATTTCCACCCTGTGCAGATGAGTGGGTGAACTCTTGGTTCCTCCCTCCACCTTAGCCCCGAAAGCCATGGTTGTGCACTGCACTGTGGGACAGATGCTATGCCAGGTATGGGACTGATGCAGGGCATGTTCACCTACCAGAGCAGAGTGGAAACTGGGAGGCAGATTGTCACGACAGTGCAAAAACATGCTGCCTCCTGTGCTGGGTTTGTGGCAAAGCCATGAATGAACCATTTAAAAAAAGACAAACCCAAATCCTAAAGAGAAATTGGGTTACAGCTAGCACTGGCTGAACCTAAAATGTGTTCGGTGGAGCATCCCAGATGAAGATTGCAGTTCTGGGTGTTCATTGACTATATTGGGATGTCTTTAGGCGAGTCTGTCAGTTGATCTCAAGTCTTACTAGAACAAGCTGGCCGGGACAAGCTTGTGCTAGAACGAGTTTACTAGGCCATGCTCAAGTATCTTCTGCCTTTGGCTGGTCATAAGTACTTTGTGGTGTTTGCACATTAGTACAAAAGCAGTTATGAATCAATTCATTTATAAGGGTCATGATCTTGTACTTAATTAAGAATAATGTAAAAGTGCTGCACTAACGGATATACAGATTATACACTAGGATCCATTTCATCCATCAGTGAAATGCCATCATTTCTCAGGTGAAACAACGTAACTGTTCAACAACACAAAGCAATGCTGCACAGCAATTTAGAAAAGGAAACAAAGAATAATGGATTCAACTGAAATCGCAGGGAGAATTTACTTAGGCAGCATGTAATTACCAGAACTGGAGTTTATTCAGAACACTGGACTTAAGACCCTATCGATTACAAAAGATTGGCCATAAGAAGGTTTGTTATAAATTTAAGGAAGTTTTTAGGAAACTGGGGAGCACAAAGCTGAAGGGGCAACATTTGATGCAAGGATCTGCAAGGATCTGCCACATGTTTTTTGTTTAGATCTGGGCAGTTGAACAACAGTAAATGAGCATTTGGCTATTGAATCCATAATAGGACCTGTCAAATGTACAGGGTGATTGACCCGGGCTCAAACAGTTTTTAAATCAGACATGCTAAAAAGGCAGGGGAATTGGGGACCCCGAACGGAACCACTTAATGGGTTTCAAATGGAGACAAAGACTTGGGGCAAAGGCACCTGTCCAAAAATTGGGTTTGAAGACTGGACCTCTGAAATTCAAGGAAGAAGTTTGGGTGGCTGAAACCATGGATGAACTAACAATTAGTTTGGATTTCATTATGTTTAAGGCTAAGATTTTGTCACAGGTATTTTTAGTAAATTCATGGACAGGACGTGGGCAATAAACAATAAATCACATAAGCCGGAGCCTCACCGCTGAAGTCATGGAGGTTACGTAAAATCAGGGAATCTGTGATCTCCGTGACTGATTATTATGGTCAACAACTGAGTGGTCAGTGCCTTAAAAATTCAGTCTGTGGAAATTCGCTTGAAAGAGGTGGCCCAGGTGAAATAAATGATTTGTAGGCAAGTGGTTTGCAGTGAACAAGCTGTATATAACAGCTGTATGCTGTGGTACCTTTCCAGCAATGTAAATATGTGGAGTGGCTGAAACCAGTTTGGGGACCAGGATATTGGGGGAATCTTAGCTGCTAATGCTCTTGTGGATCTGAAACAGGAACTGATCCCTGTTCATTTGCTGAATATTTCGGATAAGCTGCAAATATTAAAAAAAAAAAAAAAAAAAAAAAGGAAATAATCTCAGCAAGGTGTGATTTAGCATTTCCAGAATTGAAAAAGGCTCTTGGCTTGGTGTATCCACGTTTCAAAGCCCCTTCCCATAACTGTCAGGATGAGTTAATCAGCAGACCTCCACCTGAGACAAAAGAGGGTTGTGAAATCCCCCAGGAGTTTGGACTGAGTGGACCAAGGTGTGTGCGTGTGTGTAGGCAAAACACACAGAAACTGAGAACAGACCCAACGGAGAGAAAGGCAGAGGCAAAAATCAAGAAAGCAAAGCAGTAGCCAGTGAGCAGTGTTCCCCTGCAAAAAGTTAGAGAGCCATCACCAGATCCCAAAAAACTCTAATGAGGCTTTGGGCTATAAGCAAAGAAACTCCTTCTTTTCTTCTTGGTTCCTCCTGTGTTCAGAAAAAACAGGACGTTGTACCTTCCTTATGAATAAGATTGCATCAAAGAAAATACCAGATGCCATCAGTTTCCACTTCCAATATCACCAGAGCCACTTGCGTCAAAAAGGGGCAACAGTATCTAATGTAACTCCATCATCTTCAGTGAAGGTGAACCAGGAATGAGTTTAGGGTTGTGAGTACTTCAGTTGCCGGGCTATTGTGCAGGATCCTGAAAAACTGACAGTATGCTTCTGTAGTGGACTACATTTGGATACTGCTATGTCAAACCATGAATGGATAGATTCCTTGAGCAAGTTTGCACATGCTAAGCATTTGAATTACATTATAAATGAAAACACCTGTTACTTCTGATTGCATTTTAGGTGGGCAATGGACTTAAGGCAGTTGATCTAACTTTCTTATTGAATAAGTGAAAATAGGTTAGTTGCAAGATAAAATAAGTTGCATCATTAAAGGACTATATTCTCCATGGTTTGGCATCTGTTTGGAGCTGGCTTGGATTGAGTGAGTGCCAGAAATGTCTTTGACCTGCAGGCTTGGGCTTTCACCAGCCATTCTACTGGCTTTTACTGGTACACACAATCCTTACAGTTGTTTAATAACATCCTGAAAAATAGAGAGCCATTTTCATTGGGATGTGTAAACTCTTCCAGCAATGGAGAGAAAAAGCAGAGATGCGGCTGTGCTGTGTTTTTTGAAAGAGAGAAAAGAAAATGAAAGTAAGGGGATCAAGGATCAAGCAATCAAAGGATCAGGGAGCACTGGGGAAGAGGCAGCACTCCCCTGAGAGTGGAGCAGGGACCAAATTGACTCTCCGAGATCCAGTTAATCTCCACTTCTTCTCTTGCCGTAGGTTTAATAAGCAGTGCCAGCTGTGGAGTTGTTCTGGGTAGAAATTTAAATTTTTGACCCATCCTGAAACTTTTAACCTCTTAAAAGGAGTGTGTGTGAAAATCTGAAATTGGTGCAAAATTCCTCAAAACTGTGAATTTAGAAATATTTAAACTGGCTCTAATGTACAAAGCCTTATTATTTTCTCAAGGCTGCTAAGAAGGGATGACTTAGTAAACAGGGTCAGTGTTAAGGCCAATGCCACTGTAGTATGTATTTAACTATTTTCAGAACAGAATCTGCCTTCTCATTCACACATTGGACACTGAGAGTTACTAGTGAAATCCTAGTACACAGTGCTTCAGCCTTGTAATTGTAAATCTTCCTAATAGAACCCAGCCATTTCATACCATACACCATAAATCAGTGCCCCGATGAGTGGGCTTTGAATGCCTGGACAAAAAATAATTCATCAAGATTAAATCAAAACCAGTATGCTGCATCTGAATCAGGTGTTAGTCGGGATGTATTCCTTTGAGGGGGGGAAAAATCACCTAAAAGTAACATAAATCCATGGCATGGTTCAGGTTGTGAGGAAATGTGAGTGATGTGGATTTACAGGCTTTCTAGTGTGGAGATGCTTCATATGGTTGGAGCTTGCTGTTCCTTGGGACATCATCTGGTTCCAAAATACAGATGTCCTGCAGCTTGCCACAAACAACAAGGGGCTGACCCTGATCTCACTCACATCGGTTTTACAACTGATTTCAGTAGAATTCTGCTTGGTTTGTGCCAGTAAATGGGAAAAGAATCTTATGTAGCTGAGGAAACCTAGAGAGATGGAAGGGGTCAGATCAATCAGCATTTGTTACTTCAGTAAAACAGTGAGGGACAATGGGGAAAAAAAATCCGGGGATATAATGCTAGTCTGTATCGACGGACTTTCTTCCTTTGTTGTTTCCAGTGGTTTTGTAGCTGTGTTGGTCCCAGGATGTTCTAGAGAGAAGGTGGGCGAAGCAGTATCTTTTATTGGACCAACTTCTCTTGGTGAAAGAGACAAGTGTTTGAACTCACACAGAACTCTTCTTCAGGTTTGGGAATGTGCTCAAAGGGTCACAGCTAAATCCAAGGTGGAACAGGTTGTTAAGCAAAAGGAGTTAATATATTGCAGGGGACCATTCAAGGTGAAGTGGGCAGTTAACTTCTGCAGCCCTGGGACAAAAGAGGGTTAGTAGGTTACAGATTCTTGTCATGAGCCATAAATCAAATGTCTTTATTGAATCCATGATTTTTAGTGTCATACAAAGTTATAAATTTAAGCTCCCAGGCTCATCTTTTAAAGGTGTTGTGCTGGTATCCTTTGAGGAGGAGGACTAAGAGTTCGGCCATTTTGTGAACTATGTTTGCCCATGGGTGATGTCGTATTTTTGTCTTTTATCATGTTTCTGTGTGAGTTCATTTGAGAGCTGTTGCATAGAAACATAACATCATCTTTCATTCTTTAGTCATTTTTCCCTGTAGTTTCAGATATTAATGAATCAAATCTCATTTATAGTAGACAATTACTTGAACCAAAGCACTGTCTGCAATACCGCCAGGAGAACGCTTGAACAGATAAGAATACACACTTGCCAGTATCAACAGATAAATTAAATATGTACCATACATGCTCTGTTTACTTAATATGAATTAATACTCTGGTGCAAATTCATTACTAATATTCTCTTAAACAATATTTTAATTTATCTTTTACACTTAACATTCCTCTCTGTCTGGAATAGTTTTGAGCATATGTTCCCCATTTCTTCTCGGGGGTATCATCAATTTGCATAACGTTAGGTCAAAAGCCCCTTGAGAATTTATTACTTGACAGTTTTGTATAACAGAGTTATCCTTTTGCTGTGAATGGAAGCTAGACTTGTAGGATAACTTTACAAAGGCACAAAAAAGCAAACCCCCCTGGCTATTGGTTATTACCAACTACTTTGCAGAAAGTTTGGAAATGTAGATGAAGGCACCAAGCAGTCAATATGTCTGTCTTCGTAGCACATAAAAAAGACATTGCTGAGACGATATAAACCATAATTCTCCCCAGAAGATTGATAAAGGTGGTTATGTGAAAAGTAATTATGATTAGAAGCTCAGAGAAGTGGCAGGGCTGGCACTCAATTTTTCAGCATGGCATAGTCACCTTTTGTACGGCATCTATACACCCACTACTCTGCAAAGAAACCTCATCTTTATCCTGGATTCTTATCTCTCAGCATGGATGCAAATATATTTTGTTGGTAAAGTTTTTGACTTTGAATAGAAAGTAATATACGTATTCTTGGAATTCTGCCTCTGAGCTAAGGAACAATAACCTTAACTTTTTTAATAGGCTCTATCACTCAGTGATCATTCTGAGAAGATGAATAGTAATGGCTCTATTTTATTATTTTTTATAGCAGGTTGTAAGGAAAATGAATGTTAGTTTCTATGTCAGCTGAAGGTCACCCTGACCCCCACTGGCGCAAGGGAGAACTTCACTGAACTGTTTTTTGTTGTTCAACTTTGGTTACCAGAATTAATAAAAGAGAAAAATTACCCCCCAAAAACCTCACAATGCAGAATAACTCTGCAGTCTCCAAATAAAACCACCAGCAGAGCATGAAAGCTGGATGGGAAGCAAAATAACTGATCTACTGGATTATTTGGAAATTACTCACTCTGAGCCTACATTTTAGGTAAAAGGAAGATGAGGTTTTTTTTGCAGCTCAGGTGGTGCAAACTAATCTTTTTGGAATGGATCCCATCACCCAAAACATCCTAAACTCCTGGAAAAAAGCCCAACCTGCCCCATCCCTGCTGCTTCTGTTCATTTTACCTACCTCTGTGCTTCTGCCGGCCAACTCCCCACTGCTGTTTGAAGCTGATTCCCTCACTGGCCCTACCTAGATACATACTCCTGGCTGAACCAACAATTCCTTTGCTGGTTTCCAACCCACTGCTCAAGCTGAGAACAAGTAAATGGCATTAAGGCGACTGTGGGGAGGATAGGCCCGAAATCAGTGCAGCAGTGAGTCATGATTTGTTGTAGGCAGTAATCCCACTGTTTCAGACTCACCTTCCCATTGCAGGGAATTCTCCTGACTCCCTGCAATATAGTGAGCCTACCTTTGAATCAATCACCTAATGTATCTAAGCAAGAAATTTAAGCAACAATTAGAGAATTCCTGTGGTTTCTATTCAGGGCCCCATTTTCAGCAACGCTGAACGTTCATGGCTGCAAATGAAGTCAAAGGGAACCACTGGTGCTCATCATCTCTTCCAATCAGACAGACCTCAGGGTCCGAATTTCCCAGTTCAACACCCCTATCTGGGGCTAGATTCTTCAAAAGAACTCACCTCCCAGGTAGGCCCCAAAATAGGCTGGCATGTCAGAAGTGCACAGCAGTGGATAGGTCATGGATGTTGACTTCCTTTGAAAATCTGGCTTCAGTTGTAGGGACTTGAACTTCCTAGATATGTGGTGTTTCTTTAACGATAACTCAGACAATTTGGGGATCTTTAATAATCCTTACTAGATGCTGATGATAACAGCAAAATGTGAAATGAACTAATACCATTTGGGGGATCACAGAGAAATTTCTTAAGATTTCCCCCACCTCCCCGCACAGTAGAAATGAGCACAAATCCCACAGCTGAAATTTGGGTCTTCCATTCCCATGCACGGCAGCAGTCTTGTCCATTTAGCACATATCAGTAGTCACTGGCCTTCCTGGTCAAGTATATGTAATATACTGGTAACCAGCAGGTCCCTTTCTTATTAAATTCTCAGGTCTGTTGGCAGCTTGGTCCAGCTGCTTAATTGCTTTGGACATGACTGAGAACCGGAGAGGGCTGTTCAACCGGCAATCAGGGTTGTGCTAGTTTGCTAGGACGTTTAAATTAGTCTCTCATCCCCTGGGGTAAGATGCCGTGCTGCAGTTTCCATTGAGACATATGCACATGTTCTCACAAGCATGAGTTAACCAGTTGCAAGACTGATCTATGCGTAAGTTTTACTGGTATAACTATGTTGGTTAGCGGTTTGGCATCATTATCCTGATAAAAGCCAGCATGTGTAGATGCAGTTACACCAAATATAAATATGTTGGATACCAGCATGGCTTATTTTGGTTCCCAAACCAGTATAAGCACCTTTATACCAATATAACTGCGTCCACACTACTGCTTGAACTATCAAGTGGCAAATCCTTTCTAGATTAGACAAGCCCTAAGAAGGTGCATGCCACTAGTTCAGGTTATAGCAGTACATGCAGGGTCAGAATGAGCTCTCCCCTGACACCTAGTAATGAATTGAGGGGAAAAGCTTTCAGGAACAGACTATATTTGCATAAACACTCCTACTCACGTGAATGCTCCTCTGAACTCTGGGTCTTTGCTGACCAAGGACAGCAACTGTCTGTGGGTGGTTAAAAGAACATTTGTTTGTTTGGACTTTCATGCTGCAAGGTGAGAAACTGAGGCAAAGGACACTGCCCAGTATACTCTAGGGTGGATGTTTACCCATGGTCATATGCTTGCCAATCATGGGTGTGGTGTTTTCACAAATAAATGCTGGGTTCTTTCCCCCTTGTTATTAATGTTTTCTTTGCTATACGCAGACTCTGTGCTTGCAAGAGGGCAAGTATTGCCTCTTAGAACCGCCCAGGGTGGTGTTTAATTTTCCCAGATTACTGGGCGGGGCTTGAGCCAATTCTGTTTTGTATTGTTAAGAGGAACCCCTAGATATTGAACCCAACCCTTGTTGCAGCCGACTCCACCTGGCAGAAGGGTTACACCAGCAGCAGGAGTCATTAGCTGAGTTCTTTATTGGCATTCAAAGGTTCTAACGCATCCAGGATTTGGGGCTGAAGGACTGTAGAAATGGACATTTCTAGACACAGACTGAAGTTGAGACCAGTAAAGGGACTAAGGAAACACAAATTTAGGAACTCTGGAAGTATTGCATCCTGACTTTGGCTTCAGGGAATCAAGAGCTGATTCTTTTCCTGAGCCAGAGAAAATGGAATTCTTGAGATTGGACTGTATATTTATCAACCAGAGGAGTTTATTAGACTATTATGAGACATGATGTATTCTACACTCATTGCAGTTCAAGCTTAAAGTTCTGGATTCATAGTTTGTTAATTAAAAACATCTGTGCAAAGGATATATGTGCATGGTCAGAAGTGTGATACCTAAACCAGCAGAAATAGGTCACCGAACCATTTCCCAGAAAATTTCCTCTTGTGTATTTAATTGCCCATAGAAAACCTAAATATAGAAGCCATCCATTAGATTAATGTCCAAATCAGGTACCTAGTTTTCTGTAGTGCTTTTATCTGTGTGATTTAAAAGACAGAAGAGCTGAACAAGTTAATTTAGCTTTCTGGCAAATAGTGAGGAAATGTGGGTTAATAAGGGAAAAGTGGCTTACCATCCCATTGGGTGCACACGCATGTTACAAAAGCAAGCTTTGTGGTGTTGTTTATTCTTTGCCTTACCATAGCATGTAGAGACCAGGATCCAATTGTGCTAAGCACTGTTCAAACATTAGAAAAAAGAGTCTCTGCCCTGAAGAACTCACACTGCAAGTGAGAGTAAAAGGCAAGAGACAACAAGTGAATACAACAGACAGACTGACAGGAGGAGCATTAGAAAACAATAACACAGTGTGAATTAGCATGAGCTGTGGTAGTAGACCACTGGCTGACTAATAATGTGAATGCTTATCCTAACTTAAACACAACTCCATCATTCATTCTACTTCCCAAAGCAGGAATCATATAGCTGGAGAGGCCCATCCTTTGGTACAAGGAGCAACGTGTGCTGATCGTGTCTCTGCTAGCCATCCTGTTATGCTCCACTTTGGCTCCTCTCATTGAAGGCCTGTGGCATGTTTTCCCTGTGACTTTTTTGAACAGCTTTTTTTCCAGCACGTGCAAAGCTGCAAAGGGCAGAGTTTTGCGTGGTGGTTTTGGAACGTGCATGCTTGCAGGCCTAGTCAGAATTTGGCCCCACATTTAAAGTCCTCATCTACAAAAGCAACATTTTGAATGCAGCACTTAGCTTATGGTAGCGATGGGACAGGCCATGGAAGATTTAACTACGTGCATAAAAATGTGTCTGGGCTTTTCTGATCTTCCCTGGAAATATCAGAAGATGGAGCTTTCCCCGGAAATTTGTAGCACCTTTCCCATTTACCTTTATGCTAGAAAAACAATACCGTTTCTAGTGGTATTTCCCGGCTTCGTTTCCATCCTAAACCAGGAAGTTCAGATGCAGTGAGAAAAACACGATACAAAATTTGGAGTCTCCTTGAGTTGTTTCTATTTCATCACAATCGTCCTACTCAGCATTTATGTGCTCGATGTGCTGAGCAAACTATTTAGTCCTTGCAGTGTCACAGATGGAGAAGCTCAGGTTCAGAGAGGTAATGAGCCAAATTCTTCCGTCTGCTAAATCCACTTTGCAAAGCTCTTGTGGCTCAAAGTGGACTTAGGTTGGCCTGAAATATCTAGCAGATAATTCCCCCATGAAGGGAAGCCTGCAACTGGCAGAGATCACTCTTGTATTAGCCAGTACCTTCTCTCTCCACCCTCATTCAGCATAAGGGCATGCTGATGGCAGGACTCTCCAGTGGGTGAAGAATCCAGCCTAACTGGGTTTGGCCAAAGCAAGGCCATGGGTAAATGCCCAAACTGGGTTTGAAACTCAGAAGTACCTGACTGCCAGCCTCAGACTCTTTTTTTTTTCTCAAAAGACCATGCTGCATTTTTCTTTTATCGAGACCTGCTTTGCCCATCCTGCTACTAAATAGTTTTATTAGTGTTACCAACATTGGTCAACCAGAGAAAGAACAGTGGGGTATAAGAATAGAACAGAGAAAGTGCTTAAAATACATTCGTGTGTAGCAGAAATAGATAGTAAATATCTTATCTATAGTTCTTCCCCACCCAAAATCAATCTTGAGAATCTTACTTTTTCCCCCCAAAAATGAAGATCCTCTTTCATATCCAAACCACTTGGGAGTAATTTAATCTCCTGTTCAACTCCTGCCCAATCATTTTATCTTTCATTTCCTTCCATTGTATTCCATCTGGCACGTGGCCCATCTGTTATAAGTCCCAGATATCATAAAGTAATTTTGGAGATTTATGGAAAGGGAAAATAAGAATCAGGTGGGTTGAAGCAAAAGTTGCTTATGGTTTGTGGATGTCTCGGGGGAATTGCACAGAGCCTGCAACAGCACAGAAGTGTCTCCGTAGAACAAAGCTGGAGAGATAAGGCAAAGCAACCCTAGTTTTCTGTAATAACTGTATTTGTGCCAAGCCGCAGGTAATTACTCTGTTTAGGGGAATGGTGCTCCGCAGACTCGAAGGGAATATTTTCAAAGGCACAAATTGAAGCTAGATGACTAGTTCTCGGAGGAGTTGGGCACCTTTGAAAATCTCCCTGTAATTGCAGTGCTGATAAAACTGACCCAAAAGTCACTTTAAAAACTTTCATTTTTACCAGATTAACCATTTGCTCGGTTTTGCCTTATGTTTGCACTTTCCATGACAACAAAAGCAGGATCTCGTTAGCAGAAAGTCTCTCTTCCAAATTCTCTACTAGTCTCTAATAGCTGAACTGGAATGGGTACGTTTGTAGTAAGCCTACTGTCGGTTGCCACATCTCTCCAGAGAAAGCTACTTCTGTCCTGCTTCTGTTATTGCCTAGTGTAAAAAGCCTGCATAAAATTGCTTCTGGAGACCATGGGCATGAGGCAACCTGCAAAATCTCACTGAAAAATTGTAGAATAGGTCTGAACTTCATGAAATGAAAGCAAGTGGTGTGAAGTTTTGCAATCGTGGGGGAATAATTGCTAAATTTTTCACTGCTACAAATTGTTGTGACTCTTGATTGGTGTTTAAAGTAGATGTGGAGCTAGGCAGCCACATAAAAGTGTTGTCTCAAAATGCCAATCCAAGTCCAATGACAAAAACAACCCTCCCCTTCCTCCGACCCGGAACTTTGGATTCCCCAGTTGACATTAGGAAGCCAAAATAATGATCACTTTCCCTCCCCTTTAAATACTTTTTGTCCGGCATCCAGATGTGCAAGAGGGATGAAATCAAAAGCATTTAAATCCCATACTCCACATTACTAATTTACATAACATAGGGACAGGCAGTAAACCAGCCAATGACATTGCCAAAATATACATAGGGGAATGCTAGGAAGCCTCCCAGAATAGCCAAAATACAGATCAAGCACATAGGAAATCAGCTTTGAGCATTAAATCCTGGTGTGACATTGAGATGAAAAAGCTCCAAGCACTGTTGGAATATACATAGGAGGACCAAGCAGATTAGTATACATACAGGAGCGCATGCAAGCATACACATAGGACCACATGGCAACTATCCATGGCATTGCCCTGAGCATGCACAGACACACGTGATAGCTCAGCCAAGATATGTGCAGGAGCAGGTAGAAAACAAGTCTCCTGCCTTAGCAAATATTCATTTGTTCTCGTTTGCTTCTGGTTCAATGCAGAAACACACTCCAGCACATGCAGGAAATGAGATTCAACATTGCCAAAAGACCTCCTAATTGTAATCAACAGGAAGCCTCCAAAAGCTTGGAGCTGGTTCCGGAGAAGGATCCAGTGGTTCACCTGTTCTCCTGAAGCTCGCTCAGCCTGCAGAGGGTCCCACTAGTCACCACAAGACTCATTCGCCCTCTTCCAAAACAGTGCCAGGGCAATGGTAGGGTCTGGTTTACCATGTGCTCCTCTATGTATGTTGGTACAGCTGAAAGCTGGCTTATGCTCATTCCTACATGAGTTTTTTTTTTTTTTTGCATTTCCTTGGTCTATTTTGCTATGAGCTCTCCCTAGCCCTTGCCTAAAGAATGCCTTTCATCACTGCTACCTCATGTTGCCTTCTGGCTGGAGACCCAGTGATTCCTTACCCCCATCGCCATTCCAGTTTGGACTTATGCTAGAGTGGCCCTGGGGGGTGTGCTCACTTAACCTGGGGTCCATAAAGATAGTTTAAAGTTACCTTTACCTTTTACCTATCTCTGCTACCTCACTTTTTACCTTAGCTCTTGCGCTCAATGCAGCCTGGCTGGGATGCGAGGGGTAGAGAGCTAAGTTTCACTAATTCTGCTGAATTTCATATTAAAAGATGATGTGGGAATGATTATTGTGAATAGAGCATAGTTATCAGACAACCCAACCCAGGAAGGAGAATTCCATATAAGAGAAAATAACGGTGGTGACATGTATTATTGGAATCTGTTTTTATTATTTATGTTCGTTGCTAGTATAGAGAGAGAGCGAGCACTTGCCATGCCAGATCAGACTAGTGGTCCAATTGGCTTGGTATCCTGTCTTCAACTGTGGCCAATTCCAGATGCTTCAAAGGAAGGTGCAAGGAACATGGATAATTATGGAATTACCAATTCACTGGGGAAATTCCTTCTCAACCCCCCTCAGTGAGTGGCTGTCTTATACCCTGTAACACAAGTGTTTATACCTCCCCCTTTTTTTGTTAATCCTATTTAATGTAACAGTGGATGTTAAATACAAGGCCCTGTTCCAGCAACGCAATTAGGCATGCACATAGTCCCAATGACTTTAGAATCCCAGTGAAGGCTTGGAATCAATCTTTGTGGCAATGAGTTCCACTGTTAAAGCAATAATTTTAACACACACAACAAAAATCCCCCCACGACATTAAAAGTTCCATTCTACTGTACTTCAGCCTAGACACTAAAATATTTTCACTGCTAAAATCAGGAGGAAAATAAGTTTTACGTTTCTCATGGACGAATTGACAGTAGTGGTAGAAGAGTTTACTTTTTAATCATTGTTGAAGCCTCCGCTAACATCCTTCCTAATGCATACAGATTTCCCTTGTAACACATTGCAATCAGTTGCACAACAATAGCCATTGCTGTATTCTATTGTACGCTGTTAATGGACATGGACACATGTATTTCCAGTGAATCCTGAGAAGACATTTGGCTGTTCTTAGTCTACGTTCTTGAGGGAAAAATCACATTGCACATCCTAAAACTCCCAGTGACTTCAACAGCAGCCTTGGGTGAGTGAGATATGTAGGACTTGCCCCTTAAGTGTTAGGTTTCCAAAATGTTAGTTTTAAGGATTGTTATACAGTCTGTAAGTGTTTGAATTTTAATGAATAGCTGTGATGATAACCAGATTCTCATGTTTTATAGAAAACCAGCACTTCATAAATACTAAATTGTGTTATTTTCTACATCTGTGCTGGTTTCCTACAACTCTGGAAATGAAATTATTGGCCGATGTCTTATAACTACCTAGTGAATAACTATCACTAGCCTATTCATTGTACGTCCAAAATATATAAATAACAAAGAGGAATTCCATATGTTCAGGAAAAGTGGAAAACCCAACAAAAATATGACTCCAATCTGGCATAGCGTTTCTTAAAGAGCAGTCAAGGAAAAAGTGTGTTTTCCCCCTACGCTAGTATTATTGCAATAGTAAAATAAAAAGTCTGCTGTCATCAGCTTTTTATCAGCTGTTTGATATCCAAGGGCACTGTCCGCCAGAAGTGTTGGCTTTCTAGTGTGTTCATAGGCAGGGGCGGCTCTAGACATTTCGCCGCCCCAAGCACGGCGGCATGCCGCGGGGGGCGCTCTGCCGATCGCCAGTCCCGCGACTCCGGTGGACCTCCTGCAGGCGTGCCTGCGGAGGGTCTGCTGGTCCCACGCCTCCACTGAAGCCATGGGACCAGCAGACCCTCCGCAGGCACGCCTGCGGGAGGTCCACCGGAGCCCCCTGCCGCCCTCCCGGTGACTGGCAAAGTGCCCCCTGCGGCATGCTGCCCCAAGCACGCGCTTGGCGTGCTGGGGCCTGGAGCCGTCCCTGTTCATAGGCATCCATGAGATAGTAGCTACATGGGCTTATTGTTCCATAGCAGCGTATGGATAACATTTTGCAGTAGAAAATGGACACCATCCCTGCTTCTAGGCACTTAGTCTAATACTCATAACCTCAGAGTTCTATGACACTGCACTGCAAACATCTATGTTCTGTGAGAATGGGGGTAACCATGAGGTTACCTTAACTTCAGTCTCTCCGCTCATAAAAGGATAATGCAGGAGTGGGAAGCTAGACAACTGCACTTGGAATTTATAAATCTAGAAATACCTGTTGTCATTCCTATGTGTGGGTTTGCAGAGACTCAGAGGGTGTAGTGAGATACAGGGTACATCTGAGTATTGGTCCTTTCTAGGAGATCTTCTAGGGAATTTCTTATTAGCCAGATCTGAATGAAAGAGTAGTTGACTTGCTCTCAGAGAGTGATTGCAACATGTAAAGCATGCTTTTCTATCTCTAAGGTTTGATGGAGATGTTTTGGACCAAATTTTGCTCATGAGCACTGGAGTGAATTTGGAATAACTCTCTTTACGCCAGTGGGATTACCTCAAATTGACAGCAGTGTCATTAACAGCTGAATCCGGTGGCCCCCTAATTGAGTAGAACCATTAATGGGAATGAGGACCACAGAATGGTCCTGATGGCAGTGCAGACCCAGCACCGCCCTGTTCTCAGCTTCAGTTCAAAACAAAGGAATTCTGGGAAGAGTAGTTCCCAGGGCTGATGGGAGTGTTAGGCCTCACAGCAAAGAATGTTGGGAAGAAGTGCCGGAGGATATAAAACAGCCCTTCCCTCAAAAGAAGGAAGGCTCAAGATCTGCAGCAAGTCTTCTCTCCTGAGAGAGACATTAAGAAAGGGGCAGTAGCTTTGGTCTGGGAAGGTCTTGGAGAAAGTTTAGAAGAAACCAATGAAAGGGCCTATGAAGAGCCCTAAAGAGGCAACTAGATGTCTGGGTAAGGGACACCAAGTGTGTGTGGCGGGGTGGAGATGATGGTTTGGTGAGACAGCCTGGACCTGGGAGAGGAATTCATGGCCCATAACAGAGCAAAGGAAGAAGCCTCAAGGGGAGAGAAGTGGGGAGAGTTGGTGGTTGGCCCTGACACCTGTTTCTTTGTCTAGGGCACCAAGGCTCCGAGCCCCTAGCAAAGGGGTAAGGAGAGAGCACACTGATCTCTAGATATTCTCTGTTGTGGAAGAGCCCCGAGGCTCCTTTAATTTGTGTCAGGAGCGGGGCAGGCCCTGGGCTAGGGTCAGAATACTGCTGGCGCCAAGGTGTAGCTTAGAGCCACCTTTCTCTCCCTCTGGTGCTGCCCCGATGTCGGCTCACAGTGATGCGCTGTTGGAATGACGAACCCAGCCTTGCGTAGCTCTGGACTAACAAAGAGTTAAAAAAAACCAATCCAACAACCTCAACCTCAGCAGCTGATATTTAACATCATGAATGAATGTTCCCACGGGCACCAGAGTGAGCACCTGAATTCTCTAGTTCAGAACGAACACAGTGATGCAGTCCATGCTATTTTTAATAGCAATGCTCTGCACTCAGTGTGCTCAGCCGTGTGTGTTTAATCACTTTGTGCATCATTTGAAGCTCTTATAAACAAGCTACTCACGGAGGAGTCGTACATTAGGCAAGTATCAGGGCAGCGTCCTTGAGCAGTGACGTGACTAAGTCGTAAATGTTCGCTGAGGTCCAAGTAGGGGCCGAATGTTCAGGGAAAACAAATTGTGTCAAGGAAGAATTACAGGACTTGGACGGCCGTGTGCATTAGTCTTGCCAGAGACGCAAAAGGAGGAGGAGGCCCAAGGGAATTTAACTGCTGGAACATATCCTAAGGGCTGTGCCAATCAAAACCTGAGAAAACCCCTGAGAAACACCAGCTGATGGTAATATATTTCTTCTGTTAATTGCGTCTGAGTAAGGAAACTAGAGGAATCTCTTCTGCAAATGTGAGGAGGATGCCGTACAATGCAGAGAGGCACTTGTTAAGCCTCTGTTTGCCGGTGGCACAAGGATCATTCAGATTGACAAGGAGGAAATGCAAAGAGCATCCGCTCTTTCTCTGCATCTGCAGGGTTGCTGCTTTTAATTTGTGAATTTGCATGATGTAAGGCCTGAGAATCTCGTTAGAGCTGCAGAGGGAGCTCTTTTGTTTTTAAAGGGTGTTCTAACATGAATTGCCCAGGCTTTTAAAGGCTACGATCTTTCTCAGCATTAGAAGCAATTCAAAACCTGATCCCAAGGGTGCTGGAACAATTTGTATAGTGGGGGTGCCGGGAGCCATTGAACCAAACTATAAACCCTGCATATGATGAAACCACTTCAAGCCAGGGAGTGCGGCAGCACCCCTAGTTCCAGCATCCATGCCTGATCCTCCAGAGAGCAGTATATGAGCTCTGCTCGACGGCGTTATGGGTAAAGGAAGGGGGTGGATTGGGGGTGAAGAGAGCTTGTATTTACTTGCATTCTTATGTATTATTTAACAAAAAGGGAAACACAAAATGCAAAATAAAGCATAAAAGGCTTGTACAGTTGGTGTGAGAGCCCGAGTGATAGCCACAGCAGTAAGTTCTGAGGATATCATCACTAAAAACACCTGTCAAAAACTTTACAGTCGTAGTTCTTCAAATCCGGCTATCTCGTCATCATTTCCGAGCAGTGGTACAGAACACTTTCTCAGTTTCCAGAATAGGCCAATCCATCGGTTCAGAGCTGCTCTGTTGCTAAGTTCAGGGCAGCAGGAATATGGGAAGGGGGCAGAGAAAGCTGGCTTTAAGTCCCCTTTGTGCTCCCAGGATTCCAAGTGTCTCTAGTGCAAGTTATCACAACCTAAAGACTGCTCTCAGTTATGTCCTACTCGCTATTGCCCCCTATAGGTCATTAGCAGCAGAGATCAGCTGGGGCACTGTGAAGAATCTCTCCTTGCTATCCTTATGCAGCCCCCTCCCTCATTTCAACTTGCAGCAGAGTGAGGGTCTTGTGCAAATATAAAACGGCTCCGCATGTTACAAAAGTCACTTTCTTTGAGCAGAGACTGAGCTGCATTGATGAGAGGAAGTTCAGGCACTTCAAAACATGGAGACTTGCAGAGAAATGTTTGCAGGGAGAACCTGAAACTCTGGTGCGGGCAAATATAGTCAGGAAGGTTTCTTTCCGTATCCTCTTACTATTATCATCATTGTTTGTTTAGCAACACCTATAGCCCCACTTGAGATGGGGCTGTACAGACACATGAAAGAAGGCCCCTGCCCTGCAGCGCATACAATCTAAAGAGGCAAGACAGACAGAGGGCAGGAGGGGATACCGAGCAGAAAGAGGGGAAGTGAGTTGCCGAGGTCACACAGCAGTTTGGTGGGAACAGAAGCCGGGTTTTCTGGCTCCCAGGCTGGTGCGCTATCTGCTGGAGACCACGGCCTCCCTAAACTCAGTCCATGTTCTCCAGATCTCATGACAAAATGTTGTTGCCTCTGTCTCACCGGCATGGCGGTATTGGACCAGTTCCCTGTGTTGCTTCAGCCAGCAGGTTCTGGAGTCCATTGAAGGCTGGATTGACTCCCCGCTGCTTCCACCATTTCTTTCTCCTCTCACAGATTAAGCAGTAGGAGAGCAGCTATGGCCACTCAGGAGAGCCCAGCAGTGCTTCAACTAGCACAGGCCCCAACGCCTTGAAGGACAAGAATCATCCTTCCATTACCCTTCAGCCTTCCCATCACCCTCCACTCTACACCATGAGAATGAACCTCTGCCAGCCTCATTCTTTCCCACAGCTCAGCCAACACCTTGACCAGGAAATCCAAACCGCTCCGCCTCTCCTCAGAAGCCTGTAAACTTGACACATCCACTTCACACCTGGATGGAATCAAGAAATCCAGAGTTCACAAATAGTTTTTTCTGGGTATGTTGTCCAAGTTCATACCAGCCAACCCTCTTCTGAAATGGCTGGGATCCATCAAGGAACCCTTGTGTCTGTCTGTCTGTCTGTATCTTTGTGATGTCACTGTGATGGCAGGCTTTCAAATTCTTTTTCTGAGCTTGCAAGCAAGTCTTGATTCTTGGGGAAGACATGCTGTCTTGTTGGGAGTCCTGGCCTTTGCAAGGCTCTTTGTGTAGGCAGCCCAGGAGAGAGGAGCAGGAGAGTTTGCTGTCTGCTATGGGCCTGACTGGATCTGATTCTTGAAGTAGAATTTCTCCCTGATAGCTGGGCATTGGTGTTGGGCTGAGATTCCGGGAAGAAGAGATTGCCTTGCATGCTGTCTGACCATCTAGTTTCAGGACTGGTGTGTGTGTGTGTGTGTGTATATATATATATATATTATACTGCAAGAATACCCAGACTCCACATAGCTGATTTTCCTCCATTGCAAACCCAACCTGCAAGGCCCCAGACATCTGCTCCCACTCAACCAATGGGTAATGATGGTGGCAGAAGAAGACTTGTGTCCTTTCTTGGGGCAGAGTCTCACGACTCTCTCCCACTAGACCGGGGACTGAAGCTGCAATTCACTGTGATTATCTTACCTGCTCTGAGTTTAGTTCCACGCCTGCAGAGCTCCTGTATTTCATGGGCAGTGACAGGGTTAACCAGTGACCAGCCAGCCTTCAGAAAGCAAAGTATTAGATATTCAGAACAAAAGCATTACAGAAAAAAACCCAAACAGATCTTAAGACCAGTAACCAGCTTATAGGTAGGTCTTAGCTTACTGAGCAGTCACCCATCTCTCACCCAGAGATCCTGACAGGAACAAAATACTTCAATCTCTTTCCATAGGTTCTGTCCCTCTCGGTCACGGTGTCATGTCAGTTCCTGGATTCCCTCCCTCTGTCAGGCTGATCACTTTGTATAGTTTTCTGTTCTCTGTTAGCCTTCATAAACCAGTCTATGCCATTTCCCCCAGAGGTAGAGACTTCCTCAGACTTGATTACCTGCCTAGAGATTTGCATTAATTGCTGCCCCTTGCTTCAGTGATTTTATTCCTTCAGGAAACCCCTCTAATTGCCCCAGGGAGCTAGAATACAATCCCCAGCTCAAAGCATTTAAAGGTTGATAACATAGTCTCTGAATATCCGTTGTGCCCATAAAATCTATCACAGACTCTGAGACCTAAGTGGGGTGCCCTCACTGAGGTCAGAGTTGCAGTTACCTTGGGATGTGTGACAGGGGCAAACACTTATTCATCCATATCTTTCCTGATCTTCTGCCTGGTTATAATCCCAGTGACTGAGTTAATCTGTTCTCTCTTCCCCATGATGCGATCTGAAATTTCCCATTAGCTGAAACACTGAATTTGACACATTAATCGTTGGTCATTTCACAAATAGCCTTTTTTTTCTTTGCTGAGAAGGAAAGGGCATTCCCCCACTCTAATCTAACCTTCTGGGAAAGCACATGTGCTTCTAGGGTTTAGGAGCAAAGATGTAATCATTTTGATTGTTTAGTTTTGTATATTCTGTTGCATTTTAGGCTCCAGCGTAAGCAGACAACTGATCGGTGCCAGCTGGCGTAATCTAGAGAAATCCACTGGGAAAGAGTCGCGTGTGAAGGCATTTTGTAGATCTTTTAAAATTAAAAGTGCATTGTGACTTTAAACCAAGTCCCTTTTCACTTTTAAAATTAAAAGTAAAAAGGAGCCAACTGAATGAAAATAAAATATAAAAATGTTAATATCAGGCAAGTTGTTTTGCGATGACTGGTGGGCTGCTTCTCTGCTGAGTATGGCATTGGGATACGTTAATGTTTCTTAGGTTTCTGATTTACATCTGCATGAGGCATTATGTGCCTGGGAAGTAATCATCTCCATAATGTTCTGTGCTCTCTCCCCCACTCCCCCCGTGCCCATTGTAACACCTGTTGTCTCTTGTCATATGCTTAGACTGCAGGCTCTTTGGGGTAGGGAGAATCTATTTGTTATTTCGTGTACAGAGCCTAGTACATTGGGGCCGTGATCTCTGACTGGGCCCGTAAGGCATCATCGCAGTACAAATAGTAAAAAGCAGAATATCTAGCTAATCACCAAAGTAGCATCATCCAGCACGTCTTAAATAAAGCACTGGCGAAACACTGAATATACTACAGACGAAGGCTGGGAGGTGGGGCGAGGGGAGGAGAACTGTGTGAGCTGTACTAAAAGGCCATTTAGAGATGAGAGAGACTTATTAGCTCATCTAATCCACCATGCCAGTGCAGGATTGGTCTCTACGGTACATTCCCCAGTGCTTTTGTCATCATCTAGTGCATCAGTAGGGTGAGTACTTCGTGGTTGTAATTCCCATGAACAGTGTGGCCGTACTGGAATTACATCGAGCCTTAAGGGACCTGACCCTTGTTTCATCTTTTTCTCAGGCTTCAGCAATGCCGTTCCCCTTTGGCAGCACAGCTTACGATGCTTGCTTGGTTCATGCATACGTTGAACTCTCGTGTTGACATACCCTGTTCCTACTCCATCAAAGCTGGCAAATCACGTTGGAAAGAATCCATCACTTGGCGTTAAGCAGTATGTAGCATATGGCTGAGTCACAGTTTTGTTTTGTTTTTTTAAAGCAATGACTCAAACGGTGGGAGAAAATGCCACATTTAACTGAAAAAGTGATGATGAGCCCTTAAAAAGCTCACGTTATAAAACTAACAAATGAACAAAGACTAGTGGACTCAGGAAAATAAACAACAATGCAGGAAAGTCCAAGGGGAACAGAATAGAGAAATAAAGGAAGAGGCCCATATTCTTCTCTGATTTATACCCATTCAACCCTGTCGACATATTTTGACATTAATGGGGCTGTAGCTGAAAGCAAGGGTTGTAACTGTAACTATTGGCCTAGAAAATTAAAGATCAAAAGCACACACAGAGACCAAAACTAACATTGAAAAGAAGGCAATCAAGAAAAGAAGAAAATAGAAAATGGTAAATCAGTTGCAAACAGGAGGGAGAAATCAAAGCATAAAGAAAAAAGGGGAAAAGAAAATGATAACTTGATCAAAGAAAGAGCAATGAAAAGAGAAAACACAGAATAGCAAGCAAAGGGACCTCACAGAAGGGCGCAACGCAAAACTGTCAAAGAAGAAAGAAAAGAAAGACGCAGAGACGAGAAAGGGTAACCCAGAGGAGAGGGAAGGAAGGATGCCGTCAACAAGAGAAGGAAAGCTCTGAAACCTGAGTGTCCTGCTGGAGCAGGAGAAAGGTTGAAAGTTTCCTGTCTTTGTTCCCTCTACATCTCTGATCCCTGTGTTGTTGCCAGGACTAATCTAAAATGCTCTGCACAGTTGAGTCATAGAAATAGGGAGTGGTAGAGAAATGAGCTGAAAGGCCGCCCAGTCAATACATAGCAGCCCGAAAGGCTTCAGAGATTGGGATTTGCGTAGCTAGCAGGAAATGTTTTACTGACAGAGCTTTTCAATGGCAAATGCCATTTGTGCCAAAATTGAAACATTTTGGAAAATATTGATTTTGATGAAATTTGAGTTAGGAAAAAAAATGAAAAATGGGGTTTTAATAATTCCAAATGTCTCATTTCAATATTTTTGGAATGGAATGTTTCATGCTTTGAAGCAATTTTTCAAAAGGAAATTATTTTTTTTTATATAAACAAATACACACGGGTCAAAATTAGAACAATATGGTTTGATTTAATCAAAACAAAATATCTTGATTGACCCCCCAATGATTTTTTTTTTCAGAATTCCATTTTTTGGGAAAGTTCAAAATGTGTTGTTTGTTTCGTAACAGATATATATATTTTGAAATCATGGAATTTCCTGGCAAACAGAAAATCTGTTTCCTGCCCAGCTCTCCATTTGAGACAGTTTCAATGAACCTTGGCTACTCCTGGGGCATGACAAGGAAATAATAAGAAGGATCCAGAACTCCTCCAATTACATTGGCCTTCAATCAGCATAGCTCCATCAACTTCAGTGCAGTTACTCTGTGCCAGTATAAGAGGGAGGGAGGATCAGACCCAAGAAGTAGCCTTGGTACAGGGGAAGGAGCACACCGGAGAGAAGGGATAGCATGAAATCAAGGAGGAGGAGTGCAAGAAAGAAACAAAATTGAACGGGAAGGAAGCCTAATATAATGCAAGTGAAGTTTCTTGCCAGGATCTGCACTATGGTTTTCATTCACCTACAACACTCTCCTGTCCTTTGCCTTCTCCACAGTAGGAAAATACATTGTGTTAACCAGCAGAATGTTAAACCCTATAAGCCCTTGTCTACAAAAATAAGAAAAAAGCCATGGCAGTGTTCCTCAGAGCCTGGGCCAACCCAACCCAATGTAACACAAATACATTGTGTTAACCAGCAGAATGTTAAACCCTATAAGCCCTTGTCTACAAAAATAAGAAAAAAGCCCTGGCAGTGTTCCTCAGAGCCTGGGCCAACCCAACCCAAACATCTGGGTCCAGCCCAAACATCTACACCACTATTTTTAGCCCCACAGCGTAATCTCTGTGAGCCGGAGTCAGTTGACCCAGGCTCGGAGACTTGCTGCTGTGGCTTTTTCTTTGCTTGGAAGAGATGCCCTGAGTGACAAGTCACATTTTAACATTGTCGGTCAACATGACTTCCTAAGATTGTGTTTGAGCATGACCCAGATTCCCCAGTGTAGAAAAGGTCCCAATGTGCTTGTTCATCCTTTTCCGTGTAGCTCCATGAGATGAAAATGATGAAAGGACGGTTCCCGTTCTGCTGTGGAATGGTGATTGTAGATGTATAATGGTGGGAAGCATAGTAATTCTAATATCTTTCTTACTCTCTTCAAGTGATAGGGGAGGCTTTTTTTTCTGACTATAAACCTGAATGAAACATTGACACATACCAGCCTGGGTCATTCACTGGTTTTCAAATTAGTGAAATTAGGTTTCACACAGCTAATCCTTACGCACTCTGTCTTTCACACATGTGCATCCCCTGCCCCCAAATATTGAGTTTCATCAACTTTTTTGCTGGTTTGGCCATTGCTTCTAAAAGGAAATTTTATAAATGCAAACACAGCTGTGAATTTTTAACCCAGTGGAAAGCTATGCATGCAAACTGTAAAGATTTGTGTTTGCCCTGCATCTGGGATTATTACTGAAATAATATTTTAAATATAAGGAGTAGCCAGGAACTTGAATGCAAAACCAGTGCCAAGTGGAATCCCAAAAGTGACAAGTTCTGTTCAAAATCTAGAAAGCACAATTTTTCAATTGGTGCTAAATTTGCCAAAAACCAAACCAAAACCCAATCCCCCCCTGCTTAGCTGAAATACCCTTCAGTAAATATGTCTTACAGGCCACTAGAAAGTGTGCAGTTATTTTATCCAAAGTAAAAATGTTAGCATTACAAACCTTATTCGATCCTAAATACTGACATACTAGAGTGGTTATGGTAGAAGGTTTGATGATAACATTTTGCATCACTAAGCTTGACTTTCCTTTCTTTCATACCTTAAATTAGGCTGCGGTTCCTAGCGGGAATCTGTACTAGGTGGATATCGTATCCTGAGCACTTCCCAACCTGGAACTCCACATGGTTTTTGTAGCAACTCAAACAATCTTAGTGGCAAACTTGCACATATACCTACATACTATTAAGGGAACCATCTATCCCATTGGGGAATCTCTGAGTGGTTTCAGAGATGTTACATTGTGCTCTGTAGATGCAAAATGTGAGCTTCACTAATTTTGTGCTCCCTAGAATAATAGGCAAAAGTATTTCTGCAGACCTTGCAGTGTCGCTGCAATGAAAGAACAGAGCTGCTTGAATGTTCCTGATTCAGCTGAAATGGATCTTGCAGTGAGAGCATCAAAGCCAGGCCTGTATTATCAGTTTACATATTTTTAAAGTGACGGTTTATTTCTTGCATAATCCCCCTTCAGGCACGTTGGTAGCTGAGCAGAACCATTCCCAGAGGCATCTGCTTCCTGGCCTGTGAATGTGATTCCTTGCATCCATTTTTAGAACCTGCTTCCGCAAGCCCTTCACTGAACCCTAACTGAAGTTGGTGGAAGTTGAACAACGAGGAAGGCTTGCGAGGACAGGGGTCTCAATGATGGCTTCGTTAAAACAAAGTCCTGAGGACCTGCTAAATAGCCCAGATCAAAATCTTTGTGTCATTCTGGAATTCATACAAGCTAAATGCCTAGCCCCTAAACATTTCAGTTCATAATGCATCACACCATTTCTCTATTCTGCCTACCCCCGCTCTCCCCCCACTGATGTGTCCTCCTCTCTCTCCTAGACATCAGGAGTCTTCTGTGTCATGTCCCAAGTTACTGGGGAGCCTCTTGACTCAAGGCACTGAGACATAACAGTGAAGTACATAAACAGCATTCTTGATTATAGCCATGCTTGAAATTCACTCCAGTGCAAAGCCAAAGGCTCTGTGACCACTTCGAGCCTATCTGTGATCTATGCAAAGGCTGGAATCAAGTGTTTTAAGATGTGCAATTTGCCTCTTTGTAGAGGGGGTGAAATCCTGGCCCCACTGAAGTCCATGGGAGTTTTGCCATTGACTTCAGTAGGGCTAGAATTCAACTAGTGGGGTATTTGATCCTATGCAAGTATTCACACAGCACTGAGTAGAGTCCCAGGAACCATTCTTCGCTGCATTGGAAAGTGGGTGGGGAGAGTGTCTCTTCTTTGGTTGTTATGAAGTCTTAGCTGGGAATCCAGAGGGGATACTGCATTATATGTTGTCTTATCACGCCTAGCTCCCAAGAAAACAGGGTTAGTACGCTGAGGAATGGCATGACAGCTATGCTTGTGTCTGTGGAGAATGTTAGGTAATGGGGTCAGTAAATGCTATTTTATGGATATGGCTGTCGGGGGCGTAAAGCTTATGTTTGGACATGATGTAGTGATGTAACATCTGCCAACACTGTAAAGGTCCTTTTGGTTGCCAGGAGCTGCCCCGGAATATTCATTCAAATTTCAGCAGTTGGATGAGGACCGTCGTGAAGAACAGTTGAGGCTGGCTGGTGGGGGTGTGTGTGGTTGTTTGGAGACCTGGATAAAGGTGCAGGAGAGGACTGTAAATGAGTTCATTCATTTTAAGTATTCACGTAAGAGTTCATTAACGAAATCGGGAGTGAAGCTGTGGTGACTGGGCTTTCCTGCAGTGGCCTTTGAAGAGCACTTATATTTATCATCGCTACTGAGGCAGAGCCCTTGGAATAAGGGAGCAGAGCAAAGGGTGGGAGGAGGTAAAATTTCCAAGTGCAATGCTGGTGGTGGCAGCAGTTAAGAAAGTCCAGGGCATAGGACAGTGTCCTAACTATAAAGAAATGCTGGGCCTGATTCTCTGCTCCCTCATTCCAGTTTAAGCATAAAACTAGAAAATAATAGCAATTGTAGAAGTGTGCAACTGGAAGAGACCTTGATAGGTCGTCTAGTCAAGTCCCCTGCACTGGGGCAGGACTAAGTATTATATAGACCATCCCTGACAGGTGTTTGTTCCACCTGTTCTTAAACACCTGCAGTGAAACTGTGGGACCCTTACTGAATGGGGGAGGCAACCTAGTGACAGATGATGTGGAAAAAGCTGAAGTAGTCCATGATTTTTTTGCCTCAGTCTTCACAAACAAGGTCTGTTCCCAGACTGCTGCACTGGGCAGCACAGTATGGGGAGGAGGTGAGCAGACCTCAATGGTGAAAGAGCAGGTTAAGGACTATTTAGAAAAGCTGGACATCCACAAGTCCATGGGTCCAGATCTAATGCATCCAAGAGTGTTGAGGGAGTTGGCTGATGTAATTGCAGAGCCATTGGCCATTATCTTCGAAAACTCATGGTGATGGGGGGAGGTCTGGACGATTGGAAAAAGGCAAATATAGTGCACATCTTTAAAAAAGGGAAGAAGGAGAACCCGGGAAACTACAGACCTGTCAGCCTCACCTCCGTTCCTGGAAAAAATCATGGAGCAGGTCCTCAAGGAATCCATTTTGAAGCACTTGGAGGAGAGGAAGGTGATCAGGAACAATCAACATGGATTCACCAAGGGCAAGTCATGCCTGACAAACCTGATTGTCTTCATAGATTCATAGACTCTAGGACTGGAAGGGACCTCGAGAGGTCATCGAGTCCAGTCCCCTGCCCTCATGGCAGGACCAAATACTGTCTAGACCATCCCTGATAGACATTTATCTAACCTACTCTTAAATATCTCCAGAGATGGAGATTCCACAATCTCCCTAGGCAGTTTATTCCAATGTTTAACTACCCTGACAGTTAGGAACTTTTTCCTAATGTCCAACCTAAACCTCCCTTGCTGCAGTTTAAGCCCATTGCTTCTTGCTCTATCCTTAGAGGCTAAGGTGAACAAGTTTTCTCCCACCTCCTTATGACACCCTTTTAGATACCTGAAAACTGCTGTCATGTCCCCTTTCAGTCTTCTCTTTTCCAAACTAAACAAACCCAATTCTTTCAGCCTTCCTTCGTAGGTCATGTTCTCTAGACCTTTAATCATTCTTGTTGCTCTTCTCTGGACCCTCTCCAATTTCTCCACATCTTTCTTGAAATGCGGTGCCCAGAACTGGACACAGTACTCCAGCTGAGGCCTGACCAGCGCAGAGTAGAGCGGAAGAATGACTGACTTCTCGTGTCTTGCTCACACACACCTGTTAATGCATCCCAGAATCATGTTTGCTTTTTTTGCAACAGCATCACACAGTTGACTCATATTTAGCTTGTGGTCCACTATAATCCCTAGATCCCTTTCTGCCATACTCCTCCCTAGACAGTCTCTTCCCATTCAGTATGTGTGAAACTGATTGTTCCTTCCTAAGTGGAGCACTTTGCATTTGTCTTTATTAAACTTCATCCTGTTTACCTCAGAACATTTCTCCAATTTGTCCAGATCATTTTGAATTTTGACCCTATCCTCCAAAGCAGTTGCAATCCCTCCCAGTTTGGTATCATCTGAAAACTTAATAAGCATACTTTCTATGCCAATATCTAAGTTGTTGATGAAGATATTGAACAGAGCCGGTCCCAAAACAGACCCCTGTGGAACTGCACTCATTATACCTTTCCAGCAGGATTGGGAACCATTAATAACTACTCTCTGAGTACAGTTATCCAGCCAGTTATGCATCCACCTTATAGTAGCCCCATCTAAGTTGTATTTGCCTAGTTTATCGATAAGAATATCATGCGAGATCGCGTGATAGAGATAACTGGGTCTGTGGATATGGGAAAAATGGTGGATGTGATATAGCTTGACTGTAGCAAAACTTTTGATACAGTCTCCCACAGTATTCTTCCCAGCAAGTTAAAGAAGTATGGACTGGATGAATGGACTATAAGGGGATAGAAAGCTGGCTAGATGGTCGGGCTCAATGAGTAATGATCAACGGTTCAATGTCTAGTTGGCAGCCGGTATCAAACGGAATGCCCCAGAGGTTGGTCCTGGGGCCAGTTTTGTTCAACATCTTCATTAGTGATCTGGATGATGGGATGGATTGCACTCTCAGCAAGTTCGTGGATGACACTAAACTGGGGGGAGAAGTAGATACGCTGGAGGGTAGGGATAGGGTCCAGAGTGACCTAGACAAATTGGAGGATTTGGCCAAAAAAATCTGATGAGGTTCAACAAGGACAAGTGCAGAATCCTAGACTTAGAAAGGAAGAATCCCATGCATCGCTATAGGCTGGGAACTGACTGGTTCAGCAGTTCTGCAGAAAATGACCTGGGGATTACAGTGGATGAGAAGCTGGATATGAGTCAACAGTGTGGCCTTATTGTGAAGAAGGCCAATGGCATGCTGGGCTGCATTAGTAGTAGCATTGCCAGCAGGTTGAGGGAAGTGATTATTGCCCTCTATTCAGCACTGGTGAGGCCACACCTGGAGTATTGCATCTAGTTTTGGTCGCCTCACTGCAGAAAGGTTGTGGACAAATTGGAGAGTCCAGCAGAGGGCAATGAAAATGATTAGGGTGCTGGGGTAGATGACTTCCAAGAAGAGGTTGAGGGAACTGGGCTTATTTAGTCTGCAGAAGAGAAAAGTGAGGGGGATTTGATAGCAGCTTTCAACTACCTGAAGCGGGATTCCAAAGAGGATGGAGCTCGGCTGTTCTCAGTGGTGGCAGATGACAGAACAAGAAGCAATGGTCTCAAGTTGCAGTGCGGGGGAGGTTTAGGTTGAATATTAGGAAACACTATTTCACTAGGAGGGTGGTGAAGCACTGGAATGGGTTACCTAGGGAGGTGGTGGAATCTCCTTCCTTAGAGGTTTTTAAGGCCTGGCTTGACAAAGCCCTGGCTGGGATGATTTAGTTGGTCCTGCTTTGAGCAGGGGGTTAGATTAGATGACCTCCTGAGGTCTCTTCCAACCCTAATTTTCTATGATTCAGTAATGGAGATTCCACAACCTCCCTAGGTAATTTTTCCAGTGCTTAACTATCTTACAGTTAGGATGCATTTCCTAATGGCTAAGCTAAATTTCCTTTGTTACAATTTAAGCCCTTTACTACTTGTCCTGTCCTCAGTAGTTAAGGAGAACAATTTATCACCCTCCTCTTTGTAACAATGTTTACATACTGGAAGACTGTTATCATGTCCCCTCTCAGTTTTCTCTTCTCCAGACTAAACAAACCCATTTTTTTCCAATCTTTCCTCTTTGGTCATGTTTTCCAGACCTTTAATCAATTTTGTTGCTCTCTTCTGGACTTTCTCCAATTTGTCCACATTTTTCTCGAAGTGTGGTGCCCAGAACTGGACACAATACTCTAGCTGAGGCCTTATCCATGCTGAGTAGAGTAGAAGAATTACTACTCATGGCTTGTTTACTACATTCCTGCTAATACATCCCAGAATGATGTGTGCTTTTTTTGCAACAGTATTACATTGTTGACTCATACTTTGTTTGAGATCCACTATGACCCCCAGATTCTTTTCTGCAGTACTCCTTCACAGGCAGTTATTTCCCATTTTGTATTTGTGCAATTGATTGTTCCTTCCTAAGTGTAGTACTTTGCATTTGTTCCTATTGAATTTCATTCTATATATTTCAGACCATTTCTCCAGTTTGCCAAGATCATTTTGAATTCTAATCCTGTTGCCCAAAGTGTTTGCAACCCCTCCCAACTTGGTATCATCCACAGACATTATAAGTGTACTCTTTATGCTCTTTATCTAAATCATTGATGAAGATATTGAACAGAACTGAACCTAGGACAGATTCCTGCAGGACCTCACTCGATATGGCCTTCCAGCTGGATTGTGAACCACTGATAACTATACTCTGATTACGCTTTTCCTACCAGTTCTGCGTCCACCTTATAGTATATAGTTTTTATGAGAGGGTCACATGAGACAGTATCAAAAGCCTTCCTAAAGTTGAGATCTATTACATCTACAGCTTCCCCCCTTTCCTTAAGGCTTGTTACCCTGTCAAAAAAGGCTGTTTGGTTGGTTTAACATGATTTGTTCTTGACAAATCCATGTTGATTGTTACTTACCTTATTTTCTTCTAGATGCTTCCAAATTGTTTGATTATTTGCTCCATTATCTTTCATTATCTTACTGAAGTTAAGCTGACTTGCCTATAATTCCCTGAGTTGTCCTTATTCACCTTTTTATAAATAGCTATTATATTTGTCCTTTTCCAGTCCTCTGAGATTGCTCTGATCCTCCTTGAGTTCTCAAAGATAACCTCTAATGACTCAGTTCCTTAACTATTCTAGGATGTATTTCATCATGCCCTGCTGACTTATCTAAGTATTTCTTAACTTTTTCTTTTCCTATATTAGTGCCAGATCCTGCCCATTTACGCTGATGTTCACTTTATTAGTTTTCCAATCACTGCTAACTTTTTTTGACGAAAACTAAAACAAAATGGGCAATAACACTTTGGCCATTACTATGTTTTCTATTGTTGTCTTTCCTTTTCATTGAATAATGGACTTACCCTGTCCTTGATCTTTGTCTTGCTTTTCAGGTATTTGTAAAATACTTTCTTGTTACCTTTTATGTCCCTAGCTAGTTTAATCTTGTTTTTTTGCCTTGGCCTTTCTAATTTTGTCCCTACATACTTGTGTTTTTTATATGCAACCTTTGTAACTTGACCTAGTTTCTACTTTTTTTATGACTCTCTTTTTTGAGTTTCAGGATGTTAAGATCTCCTGGTTAAGCCAGGGTGGTCTCTTACCATACTTCCTATCTTTTCTATGCATTGGTGTAGTTTGCTTTTGTGCCTGTAATAGTGTCTCTTTAAAAAACTGCCCACTTTCTTGAACTCTTTCTTCCCTCAGACTTGCTTCCCATGGGATCTTGCCTACCAGTTTTCCAAGTTTGCTAAAGTCTGCCTTCTTGAAGTCCATTGTCTTTATTCTGCTGTTTTCCCTCCTACATTTCCTTAGAATCATGAACTCTATCATTTCATCAGCTCTTTCACCCGAGCAGTCTTCCACCATCAAACTCTCAACTGGTTCCTCCCTGTTTTTCAGAGTCAAATCTAGACTAGCCATTCCCCTAGTCACTTTCTCCAACTTATGTAATAAAACGTTGTCTCCAAAGCATTCTAAGAACTTGTTGAATAATCTGTGCCCCGCTGTGTTATTTCCCTGACAGATGTCTCAATAGTTGAATTCCCACCTCATCACCAAGTCCTGTGTTTTGGATGATTTTGTTAGTTGTTTAAAAAAAGCCTCATCCACCTCTTCTTCTCATTTGGTAGTAGACACCTACCATGACATCACTCTTGTTTTTTTTTTCACCGTTGTGTTTATTGTTGGCAAGGCACCCAGCAAGTAAGATGAGATTTCATATACCCTCATTTTGGAGGACCTGGTAGATTTATTTTCTGTAGCCTTACTGTTAAGACAGGTTCAGTTTTGGTTTAACAGCCTTCTTCCTTGAAGAAGAATGGAAACACTACCTAATGCACTGCTAACGTTATTTTTGTTATTCTTCTGCAGTAAACATTACTGGATTGAATTATTTTAGTTTTGCTGACTAAGTGAAATACGAGGCAGCACAGTTAAGAGAAATATGAACAACTAATGAAGCATTTATTTTTCAGGGCACTTTGTTCCTAAACACAGGAAGTTGTAAAATTGCTGATAACAAATTTTATTAGTTCATAGGCAATACCAGAAATGACTGTCTTCTGTTGAGTCAGGTTCTTAATGAAAAAGGGCTGAGGGATTAAGTAGAGCAGTAAACTGTCAATTAAATGATGGTGACTGTTATTTGGCTTTGATGTTAGATAACTTCTCTCTATTGTGTCATTCACAAGGGATACTTTGCTTCTCAACTGAGCTTTGCACACTTTTTTTAATTAACATCTTTTCCCCGCAGTCATCACTTTGTTATTGTTCTCATTGATCAAATGGTAAAGGTTATTTTCTTAAGATTCTGCTATATTTGACATTTTTGCTGTACTGTTGATGTTAATTAAACTGCAACTGTTGAAAATCCCTTTTCATTTTTCTACGTTTCCAACTTGTACCGTAAATTACATAATCTAATTGCTTTTTGAATTGCAATACAGTATTTATTTGCCCACTCAAGATGATGTCCCAGGACATTCCTTATTCCAGGAAACAATGAATTTTTTTAGGATTTATGGTAATTTAAACCAAACCAGGCTCCAAGAGAGTGAATATATTTGTATCTATATTTTGACAACATCGTATTACAGTAAATGCACAAATAAAGAGAAAAATAATGGGTAATATTTATTTTCCTAAAGGGCTTCTTATTTTACGTATTTATATTTGTTAAAATAATTGAAGAGTGGGTTTTGGCATTTTAACATAATTTATATTTTACTCCTTCTATTCCCCAAGATTATTGGAACATCAGATGTTTCACTCATGACTTCAAAGAATAATGTTCAGACTACATCTGGTGATAATAATGCAAACAATACAATATCATACCACAAACTAGAACATGAACAACTCGCAACTGGGACACATTGACCCAAAGTTGGTTAGATTTTGTAATAAGTTTTTGTCTTGGAGCGGTTTTTCAGAAATGTCCCCTTCTGTAAATCTTTTCATTAATTCACTCTCCAAGCCCATTCACTGCTTGGTTCCTCTACTGAGACTTCTAATAAAAGTGCTGAATAGAGTGGCTGAGAGGGTAAGAAAAAATGCTGCCATATCTTGGAAAGGTGGAGTCATAGGGCAAGGGACCACTTGGAAGGTCTTGTGTGCTGTCATCCCCATTGTATTGGATAAGTGGTTATAGGGTGAGGAGAAATACGACGTAAGGCATGAACTCAAGTCAAGATGTATAGTCCAAGTTTCATTGGTTTGGCCTATAACTATGTCTTGGATCATGCTAACAAATGCAAGTTCCCAGCATTCATGATTTGATGAAGTCTGTTGCTCCTGGCTGCATGACACTGCAGGATGAATTCTGGCACAGTTAGTGCTGGCTGGGAATTTTGTTGAAGCCTGAATCAAAGGGTTAATGTGATTGTGCTGTTGATTAGCTGGCTGTGGGCTCATCCAGATGAGACCCATGTGATCCTGCTTGGAGGAAGTGACAAGAAGATATAGTGAGGAAAATATCTGCCCCTCTGATTAAGCATTTGTCCCCACATATTGTTTGAGTTCACAGTCCAGGGATCTAGTTAGATTCTCAGCTATTACTATACCATTAGGTAACAACAAATGACCAGAACAGCTTTTCTTCATTGATCTGTGGCCAAGAGGTTGCAATTTCCTTTGGGGACATGCAGACCTGGCTACTTCAACCGATGCCTTTGTCACCTTGAGATTAGTTCACTGATTTGCACTCTGTGTGGTACTCCTTAAATGTATCCAGAAAGTGAAGCTGGTGCAGAATTCGATAGCTGATTTGTTAAGCAATATCTCTTGCCGGGAGCATATTTCACCATTACTCTATGATCTGCGTGGGGTGTCTATTGTTTTCTGGGTAGAATTCAAGGTGCTGGTTTTGCTCTGTAAAAAGCCTCGAACCAATCGGCCTCAGAGACCACCTCTCTTCCCTGGCTATACTGACACAAGTGAAGTGACTTCCAGTGAAGTGGAAGATATTGTCATCCTAGGTGCTGTCTGTAACAGTGAGGTTTGAAATGAGACTGAAGTTTACTCATTCCACATAAGCCATGGTACAATGACAGATGTTAAAAAAAAAAAAAAAGTATGCTCACTATCAGTCTCCACTGGATATGAGCTAGTGGCTGAAAGGTAAAATGCTATGTGTCCTGTTCTCAATCCCCGCAAGTCAGCTCATTCCCTCCAGCTTTCTATCTTTGTATCATTATGTGCAATAAGTGCCATTCTCCTCCAAGACAGGGCAGCACGTTACCCTGTCAACTGATTTAATGAACTATCGTCAAAGTTCTTTTTAGTTCAAAAAAGTGGAGACACAGAAATTAGCCTGATTACCATAAGTTCCCCTTTCCTTTGTGACAGTGTTATGCATTTCTACTCAAGAGAATCATAAATAATTATCACTCTGAGAGAAGATGATCTGAGATATTGGTGTAGATATAGGGATACATTTTTAAAGGCATGAAGGGCAGTTAAATGGAGGAGGGTGCCGACTTCCCTTGAAAGTCAGTGTGAATTAGATGCTTAACTTCCATTTGTGCCTTTGAAAATCTCCCCTTTATAGTGCAACCAAAACAACACACACTGAGTCCTCTATGTTGGGTCTTGTACAAAGTACTTTTGGAGCTGGACTTTGGCACAGATCGCATGGGAAACAGCCTTGGGCGGTGATTTTCATGGGGTACCTGTGCACCTCCAGCCTGCACAGCTTCAGCAAGAGCAACTAGCATAATTCTACAAGAAAAACTCCGAAGATGGTTTAACCTCTCCACTTCCTTGGAACGCCATGGGTACTAAGTCTAAGTCATTCTGCAGCGGTCACATGGGTAGTACTGGCCCATTGGGATGTGAGATTAGGATCTGATCTGGTTTCTTCATTCACAGTATGTCAGAGCACTGAAGGCAGCCCAGTCAGCTATCAGGGAAGGGAAGGGAGCACATGCCGTCACTCTAGCCAACTCAAGGCACAAGGCTGAAAAAGGATCCCGATTCCCCTACAGCTCTCTTTATCCAGGTCCCTCAAGCTGGATCACACTTATAAACAGGAACACAACTACTTTGCGTGAGAGAATGGTTCTGCACCCTAACAGTTTATCTTGACAGCTAAGGTTCGTTTGCTAGACGCTGCCAAAGAACTGGTTTTACGAAGGAAGACACACCAGTTAATGGGATTCAGTGATGAGGACAAGACCCGGGAATTCACCTTCCCCGTGAAAAATTCATCACAAGAGAGTGTGATGCACAATTGTCAACACTTCAGATCCCTCCAGCAACTGAATGACAGTGAGTCTGAGCCTCTACTGGTGAGTGAGGATGGTACATGGTTTTTTGTAGTTGGCACTGGTAGCTTTTGTGGTGGAGGAGTTGTTAGAGATGTGGTGGGTAACTGTTAAATGGTAAGCTGATAGTATAAATCATGTGCAGTGTTTAACACTGGTTGAGGAAGTGGGAGGAGAATTATTTTATTTAGTCCTTTGTAGAAGCAGCTGAAACCCTCCAGAATGTGTCTTGCATCATTACTAAAAAGCAAACAAACAGGCATTTTAGAATTTCTAGGTTAACTTATCTCCAAAATCACAAAGTTGGTGCATGCTCACAAAGAAAATGCTAATCCATCTGCTTAAAAAATACAACTCATAATGCTTAGATCTACTATATATTTTAAGTAATTATTGAGTCTAGGGCAGTAATAAGCTTATATAAATCCATCCATCCATCCCACTCCTGAGTTTAGTGACAGCCATACACCCCTATTGTTGACATTCTGGTTGAATGGATATAAATGAGAGTAGAGTTTGGTATATATATAAATATATATGAAATGAGGAGAAGTTATTACATTCATATAGTAAAAGTTATTAAGTTCAGAAAATTGTTTTTGAAAATAAACGGTTGACATTTTCAAAGCAATGCAGGTGACTGAGCCAGACATCTTCCATGAATGGAATGTGAAAGTGAAGTTGATGAGTAGTAGCTATCCACAGGTACTATAAGATTTAGGAAATATTCAACAGCAACTGGTAAATCAGCAGCTGTATGATCCATATATTAAAATATTTACTCTGCTAATTCACTAAACTTGACATTATTTAGAGTAAGTCTAGTTTTTTTTCTTTTTAAAGTGTATGGATTAGTATTGTCTTTGTGATTTTGGAGATTAACTGCAAATGCATTTTTTTATGACGCAAGACACGCAGTGCGAGGATTTCAGAGACTTAAATGAATTAAGAATTAAAAAAAAACCCCTACCACTTCCTCATTCTGTGCAAAATACTGCATAATGATCACTTTTAAAGGAAGATGTGGCTAAATCTCTTGCACTACTTTGAAAAGTGTTCAATGCTACATATTTTAATGTTTGCAATGTGTACGTAGAGTGAAATTAAATACTGAGTGGCAAAATGTAGTGCTGAAGTTGCATTGTAGTTCGAGGTCTCGCATGGAGAAGATTAACTCGTAGATATTTCAGTCCATCTGGAGTGTCAAGCTTTTCAAGTGAGAGGTTGAAACATCCACCTTTTATTTATTTATTTTATTTATTATTTTGGATCAACTGCATTGGTGTCCAGTTCATCTCGGATTTATGATTTAGAGCTAAACCATAAAGGCTTTGTATGAGAGGTTACTGGGGACATAATTCATACCATCTATTTATAGTGAAACTGAAATGCATTTATCATATAGTGAAACATATACGCTGCGTAATGAAATGCATACATCGTAAACATCATAGTATAGGATGTCCCTATCACATATACTGAAATGTACCATATAAATCATATCCAGAAACACCAACTCTCCATCAGATATTGAAAAGAGAAAGAGATGGTCTGGTCATCCTAAACACATGAATAGAAGTCATGGGCTCTGGGGTTTTAATCCCAACTCTGACACTGACACCCTCTGTACCTTGGACTAGTCACATAATCTTCCTGCTGAATTTTCTCACATGTAAAATGACACTTTCTTACCTAACCATGGTGATGTAAGGATAAATCAGTTACACTTTGTAGAGTGCTTTGAAGAACAAAGGCCCTGCAAAAGACAAGCAGTATGGATTGAAATATATTACACTGGATATTTGAAACATATGCATCATTTGTGACTGCAGCATATTCACTGTATTGAAGTGTCGTCAATCATATGACTTTGGTTGTTCCCCCAGTACAACTTATTTAATTCCGTTTGTACTCAGTCTGGCAAAATGCTAGCCTGCCTTTTGGTTGTAAACACAGTCTGCTTAAAATAAAACATATGGCTGTGGTTAGAAATGTGACAGCATAAAAATGGCAATTTTTGACTCATCTGATCTGCTTCTCTCCAATATGTTTTCAAGATTCTCTCTGGCTCTCTCTCTGACAGAGCCATGTTTTTGCTCCCATTACCAATGCAGATGCAATCCAAATGTGAGAAAGTGAGCGAGAACATGCATCGCAGTGACAAGGTGTAAACACTCTTAGGCACCTCAAAGGTTAAAGGAGCCTGGGAGTGCTAGTAATCTCCCTCTTTGCACCTGAGGATGGTGTGGTCAGGTGGAAGGGACAGTCTTAAAAGAGGCTACCAAAGACCTGTGGGGAGAGGAGACCCAGAGGAGGGGATGTAATGAGTTCCCTCTCTTTTAGCAGGGGCCTGGTAGAAGGCCAAGAATGCTAAAGGGGCAGAGAAGCAGACAGTGAGCCTGATGCCTGAGGAAAGATCAGGAACTGTTGAGGGATGACAGCGTGCCTGAACTCCTGGGAAGGTAGAGAACTGTGCCAGGCCAAGCCTGCAGGGTGGAGGAAGGCAGAGGAGCCTGTGAACAGATGTAAAGACATTGCATTATAGCTGAGGCTTGTCTGCAAGGGAAAGGGCTAGCCAGCTGGGCCTGATTGGGGTTGAAGATGTAGTTGTCTCTATATTTCTGTTGGACTTGTTAAAGGACTTTGCAGCTCAGTGTGTGTGTGGTGGGGGAGGGGAAGCAGGCTCTTGAAGAGATCTTGGCTGGAGGATCAGGCCATTCCTATGGCTAGAATAGGCTGAAGAACACAGGAGGGAAACTGAGGCACAGCTGCTGCAATCCCACAATTAGCCACTAAGGGGCATGATGGGGTGGCCACTTTGCTGCAATCACCAATAGTTGTTACCTGAGATCTCGCCTAGGTAATGTGGTGATTGTTGCCTTCTAAAACCCATAGAGGGTTGGATGCAGAATTGTCATCCCTGGCAATGAGCCAGAAAAACCTAGCTTGAATTTCAGATCCCAGGTTGAGCGCCCAGAGCTTCCAGTGAGGGAAAACAAATCTCTTTATTTATTAACTGAGTAAACTTGACAAGGAAGTTGCTGAGTGACAAGAAGCACAGAACTAACAATGCATTTTTATGGTCATTTTTCAGGCTATAACTCAGTTTTTATACACGATTAAATTATATCCCTTGTTTAAAGGTATCTTGTTCCCTGAAATATTTGCTCCCTCTTTGCCTCACTCTTTTCTGAATAAACAGGGGAGAAATGGCGACTGGTAGGAAAATACAAGATGACTGTCTTGTTCTTGAGCATCAGTTTATCCCGGGGCTTATGTGGTCACTGTCATTGTAGTATCTCTGTGGTACTTATCTGGACTCATTACCACAGTATCTGAGCACCTCACAATCTTTTACTGTTAATGTGGGTATCCTCACAACCCCTCTGTAAGGCAGGGACGTGCTATTATCCCCATTTTACAGATCGGGAACTGACACCCACAGAATATGTGACTTGTATGTGTTCACACAGGAAGTGTGTGGTGAACCTGGGACTTCTCCCAAGTCCAAAGTTAGCACTCTAACCACTAGCTCATTCTTCCCTTTCGAGTAGCTGATTGCCTAAACTTCAGCATGGTGGTAGCATAACATTCTTTCTCCAAAGTACCCAGAACCACTAATGTGATAAGGACACCGTGGGTCTGATTCTTATTAGAGTGGACTTTAGGGGCAGTGAGAATCAGGCCCAGAGAATTTATCTTAAGCATTCAGGACCCGATCCAGAGCCAACTGAACAGATAAGTGAAATTCAACTAATGTAAATCCATCTTCACTTGCCAGTTTAAAAATGAAAGCTGAACTCCCAGAGCGAATGGGTAGTGAATATATAAACAGACCTGAGTGATATTGCAGACACATCATCTATTTTATAAAAGAAAACCAGCTAGAGCTTTGGACTGACATTCTTGATAACCAAGAAGGAAGAAATATTACCAGAACTGGAGGTCTCCCTCAGGTGGCTAAGACAGGAAAGTTTATATGTCTCAAGACAGAAAGTATGGCGAGAAATAATTGGAAACAATACTGATCGTCTGTGCCCAGTGGTGAAATTCACCTGGCACATTAGGAGTTAAAAAAGCTCCCAAGACAGCAGCAGCATGGCTGGGAGGGGAGAGAGCAGAAACACCCTCCTACATGTGAAGGAGCTGATCTCAATGGAGCAAGGAGAAGCATCAGGGACAGGGACTTTGCCAGTCATTCTTCATTCACAGGGATCAGTGGCCACAAACCCCTGTGCAGGGAGTTCTCAATGGGTCATGGCCATTATTCCAGCTGTGGAGATGGAGCAGGTGTCAGAGACAGAGAGAGAGAGAGACTGTGGGCTGGCCAGTGCTTTGTCTGGGATTAGGGTGGATTCTGTCCACGCCCCTCAATCCCCACACAAGGCCCATTTGCTCAGTGCTGAGAGGGGAGAAAGAGAATTTCTCTCAGAATGTTTTATTTTCTAGGCATTACTACAGGAAGACGTAGAGGCACCACTGTGCAACCGCGCAGCTCTGCTGATCGTGTGTGTAATGCAGAAACTGGGCGATCTCTAAACTCATCCAGCAACAAAAAATCTGTTATCCCAAGAAAGAAAAGGAGAGAGAGCTCCAATTGATTACTAAAGAGCCAAGGCTGATAAAAATTAGGTAGCATTGGTGATTCGTCTTCCATATTTATTCCACCTGCAAAAATCAAGATTACGATGTAAGATCCCTAAGGACGGGGAAATGAATTATAGTGGAACAAGGCGTTCATTTTACAGAGGAGCAATAGTTAAAAATGAAACAATAAGACTCGGCTTGCCAGCTGAACCAAGAAAAGAGAGATGAAGAATAAGAGGAGGACATTGAAGAATATCTGCAAAAAAAGATTCATTTGAAATATATGTCCCTAGATTTAATTTATTTAATTAATGTTTCTTTTCTGCATCAGGTTTATGACACAGATCTAGGTCTAAACCGAAATCCAACTGCAGGCAGTGAGAGGCTCATTGCCTTAGAGCAACCTCTAACCCGATATCATGGTGTCGCTGATCTACTGGGCTTTCCCCTCAACAATGAGTCTAATGATCAGTGTTCCACTGCTATTTTCCACATTATAGGAGTGAACCTCAGTTGTTTCTGGCCCTGTCTGGCTATGCAGCGGGGAAAGGAGAGAGAAGGCATGGTGAGAAGATTGGTTAGCGTCCCTCAGGGCCGCCCAGAGGATTCCGGGGGCCCGGGGTCTTCGGCGGCGGGGGGCCCTTCCGTTCCGGGACCCGCCGCCGAAGTGCCCCGAAGACCCGCGGCGGGAGCCCCCCGCCACCGAATTACCGCAGAAGCGGGACCTGCCGCTGAAGTGCAGCCCGGTCTTCGCCGGTAATTCGGCGGGGGGGTGTGTGTCCCCGCCGCGGGTCTTCGGGGCACTTCGTCGGCGGGTCCCGGAACGGAAGGGGCCCCCCGCCGCCGAAGACCGGGCTGCGCTTCGGCGGCGGGTCCCGCTTCCCCCCCGCCCCAGCCCCAGCCTCTTACCCCCGGCTCCCTCCTCACCCGGAGTCTCAGCGCCTCGCCGGAACAGCCGCAGCGTGTGGCCGGCGGGGCCTGAGCTCCGTCCCGCTCAGAGCCGCGTGGTGAGGGGGCGGGGCTGGGAGCTCCGGGCCGAGCGGAGGGAGCTGAGCTCCCAGCCCCGCCCACTCACCACGCGGCTCTGAGCGGGGCAGGGCTCAGGGGCCCCGGTGGAGACACGGCGCTTGATGCGCTGAGGCTCCAGGAGAGGGGCGGAGGCGGGAGCCTCCACTGTTCTCTTGGGGGCCCCTGCGGAGCCCGGGGCCCGGGGCAAATTGCCCCCTTTGCCCCCCCCTCTGGGCGGCCCTGGCGGCCCTCTCCACATGTGCCCCAGTTCTCACTTCATGAGTGCAAGGGCTCTAACAGACTGGTACATACAATAACAATAATAATAAAAATTGGAGATATACCAATCTCCTAGAACTGGAAGGGACCTTGAAGGTCATCAAATCCAGTCCCCTGCCTTCACTAGCAGGACTGATTTTTGCCCCAGATCCCTAAGTGGTCCCCTCATGGATTGAACTCACAACCCTGGGCTTAGCAGGCCAATGCTCAAACCACTGAGTGATCCCTCCCCCCAATAAAGCTGACAGGGCTAGACAGGCCTGCCCCTAGCCCTGTGCGTCTCCATGCAGGTCCGAGGGAGATATAGCGAATGTAGAGTTAGGCCATATTGCTTATGGAATTTTCCTTCATTAGCAGAGATGCTTGTTTCAAACTCTTTTTAAAAAAAGTTCCTAATGATGGGGCCTAAGAGATCAGTCTGTAGGGAAAGCTACTGAAAGAAGACTTAATTTCTCCATTCAGACTGAGCCAAAATTTAAAGAGCAGGTTGGGCTTGTTCTGATTGATGAATTGGAGCCATGATTGGAGTCAGTTCAGATAATGGTTTCCCCCCAACCAGTTCGCCCATCCCATGATATGGATGCCTCCCCGAGACAATTGTGTTAGCTCATTTCTGTGATATTACAGACTAGACATTTCCATTTGATTGGAAGGAGTTAAACGGTGTGGTCACACTCATGGACATTATATTAAAGTGCTGACAGATATCCAAGTTCACTTTCTTCATAATGAAAGCACTCTTTGAACAGCACCTGAAGGGTTGTTGCCAGATCTTTTCTTTCAGCCTTTTTTCATTACATTTGAGATTCAGGTTTGGAATAAACCTAGACAGAAACTTGAGAACCATGGGTAAATCCAGGCCATATTCTACAATGAGAGAAAGCAGTGTGGCTGGTCCTGTGGATGAATATATGGCTGAGTTTGTGCCTTATTCTAAGTGACATCTTACTAATGCAATCAGATTTGCAGTTTTCTTTGGAGATTAGCAAATTAGTCACATATTTTCCACGTTATATTTAGGCTTTTTTTTTCTGTTGGTGAATACACTTTTTGGAGAACTTTCATTCTTTGCAATTTTTAATCCAAACTTTCATTGAAAACTTTGTCGGTTGCTTCATTTTCAGTTAGTTTCTGTTTTCCCTATTTATCACCTCTTGTTTCTAAATGGTTGTTTTGAATTCTATTAATCATTTTGATTGTGGACTCTCACACTAACAAAATCATAAAGAGTCTCAAGACACTGTAACATGACCAAATGTGGCAAGGACCCTCAGAATCAAAGATGAAACTCATTACGGTGATAGGAAACATGATACGGATTCTGCTAACTGTGATGCAATATATATCAAGGTCTCTCCTACCCCCGTAAACAATTAGGAGACAGTCCTTTTATGTGGCTGCTGTAGTTAATGTATTCACAGCCTGCATTTTACTGCTATTGTCTTTTGTGCCCTGCTCTGTGAAGAATATTGAACTTGCCACACTTTCTAGTGCTACCTTGTTAACAATCTGGAGTTTCCATCTGTAAGTGAATGCACAAGCTTGGAATGTCATTAATGGAAAGTGTGAGTGAGAAGGGATTAATTCTAGGCAGCCTTGTGATACTTCTGGGTAAAGTGGGCACATCCACTGGCAGAAAACAATCAATCAGTCAGATTCTTCTTCAAGCTTGAAAGACACAGCAGCCCTGCCATTGACCACACCAGAGAGGACTAATGTCACCTCAGAAAGATGAAGAGAAACAAACTTGGGCCAGCACTCTGTGTTCAGTGGCCATCAACTCTTCATGATCTTCTTCCCCAAGGAGATTATCAGAGTCTGTCTGAGCCAAAGTGGATGGGCCTGATATCAATTGGAAGCATTTCTACATTGTTCTTAAGGGCAGCAGCTGGTCTATTTGCTGTGGACTGGAGAAGCTAATTTAGGGGACTGTCTTGCACCTGTGTTTCTACAAATGCCTTAAATCTGAGGAAGGCTAAATTAGGTAGGATAGACAGAAGAGGATAGTTTTAATAATGTTAAATATAGTGGGAACTAGAGAGAGCTAACACAACAAAGAACAGCAGACATCTCAAAGCAGGGCCAATGGGAAGTTTTCCTTAAAAAATTATTTTGGGTAGAAAATGGAGGGTTTGACAAAATTAAAATTTTCATGGTTTCCTTATTCTTCCCCCCCCCCCGAAAACTGCAAACAGAAAGTATCTTGTTCTGGGGGCAAGGGTTGGGGGTTAATGACAGTTTTTCCTGAAAATTTTGACAGAAACAAACAAAAAAGCAAACACAAATTTCAACTGGCCCTGAAATTAGGTCACTTCCCCCTTTTTCCAATTATGGATGAGCAGGACAATATTTCTGTTGCTCACTGAGGGTTCTGAGCAAGAACTGGGAAAATCAGGAGAAATGGTGTTTTGGGGGTAAAAGTTGGGAAACGGAGTCACAAGACCGCCCAATTTAGGTTTAATCATTTTTTGCTTTTATTTATACTATTTTTAAATATAGTTATTTAAAATAACAGAATTATTATCACTTATCATGTCTGGACAAACATTTATACCTGACAAATAATAATGACAAGACAGGATCGGTAAATGGGCCCAAGTTACCACATTCTGGGGCACCAGAAAGTTCTTCCATCTTCCATGACCCGTAGGTCTGGTCCTTCAGTCCCATTCTTCAGTTTTTGGTCCGGTGTTTCTCCAGTTTGGGCCCATGCTCACTTCAATATTTCTATATTGCAGATTATTTAATCTTTATCCAAATGGCTTTTAGCACATCAACCCTTTCGATTTTTGGTAATCCAGACTTTACACATGCATGAGTTTCAGTTACTCAACTTCTGTATTTTTCCTGCTGGATTTGCAGTTTCTTGGTCATGTTGGTTTTGTGTCACCCTGCCCTGGGTCTTAGAAAAAGCTAGGCTTTATTCATCATTTCATGCTTGTGTCTCTTTTACTTACATGTTCCAACACAATAGGGTGCCTTTGTTCTATGGGCAATAACAGTTTAAGCAGATTAGCAATACTTTTAAAAAGAAGAATTTGCAAAACCACACAGTAGCAAGGCGGAGTTGCTTTCCTCTGACACAGACAGGGAGGAACCACTCCCTGCCCCCTAGTGGGTGGAACCAGGCTGGGCCTGCCAGAAGGAGGGGTCAAACCGGAAGTATAAAAGGTGGGACCTCCAGCTCAGTTGATGGAGAGCCAGGTATGTTGCTGGACCATATGTTGCTGCTGGTCCCTGAATCAGGAGTTGAGCTGTATCAACCTCTGCCTCTGGAGGTGCTTCTGGAACTGTCACCCAGCAAACACCCCAAAGACCTGCTGGAACTCCTGGCTGCTGGGTACCCTGTGGAGCCTGAGGGCACATGAGCGACAGAGCCCTACAACCAGGTAGGAGTAGGAAGTAGCCCAGAGAAACCAGACATTAGTCTGGTTGTGTTTGCTGAAGCCACGGTCAGCGTGTTTCGGCAGGACCCCCATTGACTCTGTGGTGGGATTCTGTGCCACTGTTAGGGCCCTGGGCTGGGACCTGGTAGAGTAGGGTGGGCCCAGGGTCCCCTACCCCCTGCTGCCAACCCCACCCCTGTGGCAGCCTAGCCACTTTAGGCTTTATGGCCTGTATTTGCCTTCTGCCTCAGCCAGCGAGATATTGCTCAGATATTGCTCGGACCCACCCACAGGGCTGAGCCTGGACTGTATTGCTGCCTGCCCTAGCTAGACTGGCTACAGACTGTTATTGGTGCTAATCCCTTGTTGATTGGCTCTCAGTCGCTAGGTGGCATAGTGAAGTGGAGTGGTCTTCCTCTGCCACAGAGAAGAAGGAACCCCTCCAAGCCACTACACACACTTATTCCAGCAAGGACTTGTCCTAAGTTTTACCTCATCTGTACTCCTTCATTAAATATAATTACAAATAATTAAAAATATAGCTATCAAAGCTCTTAACCTTACCATTAGCAACTCTTCATTTTCTATTTCAGTGTTGTAAGTCAGTATATGTTACTCTGTGCTACCTTTAATCTGTTAGAAAAGGGAGTGAGAGTTATGTAAAACATGATGATTCTTTAATGTCAACATTTCTAAACTTCTCTAAACATGGCTTTCTCATTCCAAGTCCAGTTTTGTTTGTGAATCATACAAAGAAACTTCATTAGAAATTTCCCTGTGAATGCATTTTGAGGGGTGTTTTAGTTTTAGGGCCTTGCTATATTAGTTGTGTTTAATGGTGCCCCAATAAGGGGATTTCCAAGAGTCTATGGTACTTGGAACTAACTTGATTAGTGCTTCCTCTGACACTCTCATGCATAATGAGATCTACTGACCCATGCTCTTTGGAGTGATGTATCAAAGGCTGTGAAATTTATATCCTCCTAAAGCTGTTGTATAATAGGTAATCTCTCTGCACTTTGGTTAATGACTCCAAAATTCTTGGGGGTTTGTCCTTTTTAGGACAGAGACACGGGGGTTGTATAAGGCTGCGTGGGATTTTTGATGACCTGTGGATTAGCTGTAGGAGGTCTCTTCTGGAGTGAGCTATTGGAGAAATTCATTCAGTTTACTCACTTGGAAGTTAAGTGACGCTAGTTCAAGTGTGGGTACTGTATTCCCTCTGAATTATTCTGTGTGTATTAAGTCTCTGCACTTTAGGAAGATGTTTGGAATGTTTCTGTGGTGGATTTTGGTACCTGATGTATTTCTCATGGTTCCTCATGGGACCAGATGATGTGACACCCCCAAAAGGAGAAGTAACTGAAATTAGGGAGCAAAGTTCTGTCTGTTGAATAGAAGAACATTAGAATAATGTTAATAATGTTAAATACACTGAGACCTAGAAGCTGTAGTCAGATCTAGATGTATTCATTATATTGATTACTTAAGAATCCCCAGTTATCACTTTGAGGGTAGACAGGTTCTTGTCCCAAGATCAGACCCAGTATTTAAATCATTGTATAGTTGGGAATCCCGATGTGCACAGCTGCAACACTCACACAATAGGAACTCTTCTATATTTACGAATAGTTTTTTAATACATTTACCACAGTCACAAACACTCCAGCTCAGTAAGGTATCTAGAGATACTACAGAATGTACATCTGCACATCCATATACTCACATCATCCCATACAGGACTACCTGAAATGTCAGCCATCATCTTCCTCATCACCATCACCTTCCCCCTCATCACCAGTGGCCATCATTCTGGCACTTCCCATGGGCTACATCTCCTTCTCCTACTGTCCCTAGGCTGGGATGCAACTTTTATCATATGTTACGCTTACACCACTATATCTAATGCATATGCAGTTGGGGTTTTGCCCCTTTTCCTTATTTGTATTTCCTCCTCTTACTAATGTTGGAGTGTCCTTCTCCTGCAGGTTAGTATATCAACGATCTCAACTTGTTATCATAGACATCAATTCGTGGCCCTCTTGCGGTTAGGTATCTGTGGATGTAACTGAGGTACCTCTCATTATTATGTACGTTGATTCATTGCTATGGCACTCTTGTGGTTGGACTCATGTTCCTGTGGTTGGAAATTCCCCTTAAACACTCTGTTTTCAGCTCCCCAATACTTGGGGGTTTCTGTTGGGCCATTTATCAGTGCCAAAGTTCATAGGCCTCAAGCCTTCTGCTGAAACTGCTGACGCAAATATCTTATCAGGTACAGGCCTGTAGGTTCCTTGCATTATAGCTGAATATAATGAAGGCAAGCTAGCCCTATGGGCTACAAAGTATAGTTAACAATAGACTAAGTACTGTGGTGGGGTAAGAAAAGCACACCTGGATATGTCTGCCGTTTTCCTACTGTTCTGAAAAAACCAAGTCAGGGTATTGCATTGGATATTTAAGAGCACCTGCCAAATAGGCAGAGTTGCCCTGACCCTTCTCTTGCCATATTGTTGCAGTGTATGAATAGGGACTGCCTGTACATGTTTATCTAAATGTAGCCTGATGTTAAATCAGACAAACTGTCTCCTCTTCTAGGATGAAATTCGCCCCTCAGCAGAAAAACTGCACCTCTATTTTGAGGTCTTAAGTAACAGGTGGAACTTTTGCTGGCCCTCGGCACAGGGGTGCATTTTGCTGCTAGAGAGCACCTTACTGGAGATGCCATAAGGACAATCAAACCGCTGTGTTTATCGCAGCGGATGCTATTTTATGTGTGTAACATATTCCTACATTTTAGTGTCACACCAATTAGCATTAGCATACTAACAATTAGCATACTAACTCACATGCCACCTGAGTTGTCCAGCTCTTTTTTCCCATAGAATTGCCAGTAGGTGGGTGGTTGCATGTGTACACACATTTATTTTCAGGACCATTGGAGCAAAGCGCAAGCCTTTTTAGAGGGGCTGAGGACATGAAGTGTCCCTTCTCCGGTTGTGATGGGGTGTACAAAAGCCTCCATTGGCCAGGAAAGGGTTTGTGAGCTGCTGTAGGCTCAGTCAGCCCCATCCTGTTTCACCTGCAAATACTGGCAGGCTTGGAGGCGGGGCAGAAGGGAGGGTTAAAAGGAGAGGGTCAGCACCTTGGAGAAGAGCTGGGAGGGAGGGCAGATCTCTCATACTAGCTCCTGGAAGAAAGGCCTAGCGGGGGCCAGGATTCAGCTGGAAACTGCTTGGTGCCAGAGCCTCTCTGAAGGAAGATAGGCCTGGTGCAGGATGATTGTGTTTGCTTTGTTACCCAGGGCTAGGGTGTTCTTTTCAATCCAGGGTATTGTGTGTTCAGTTCTACCTGGAACCTTTATGGTCTGCATGGGACTTGTACAGACATACGTATGTATTCAGCTTTCATCAATAAAATATTGTGTCCTCCCAGGGGTCCTAAAAATGAGATAATATCTTCTAAGCCCAGGATGAAACTAACTGCAGAGCATTCAATGTAACATAATCAGATATTAGGTTACAAACTGTACCATATACAAACGTAACAGGCAGGCAACATTTGTCAGTAAGACCCCTCTTGTTAGCAGGTATTGATCCTGCAGGGAGAAGAGTAAGTGGGTTCTGCTGACTCAGTGAGACAGGTGGCTGATGACCCCACCTGGAGAGAAGAGAAGGGGGGTGGCTCTCTGGAGAGAGGAACTAGGTTGTGGCTAAGCAGATGTATGAATCCTAGGAGCAGTCAGGCCAGGGAAGGAGGTCTGAGCTGAATTTTGTTATCTTATTACTTCAGGAACAAGGGGAGTTGTATTTTTTTTTATGCTACAGTGTTTGACCTGCATGGAGCAGCTTGGGAAATGTACACACTCAAAATACAGCATCATTTTTCAGCTGTTTTTCTCTCTTGTGTGGGCCTCCATAGCGTAATATCCTTGCAGTGCAGAATGGATTGATCATTTCCACTTCTGCAGTAACAAATCATAGGGACGGGAATTGACATAATAGATCAGACCAGTGACCTACCCAGTCCACTATCCTGTATTTGTCAGTGGGCAGTACCACCTGCTTCAGAAATGGTTACAAGAAACTCCACTGGGGCAGTCGTACAACAACCCAAGATTGTTCCTAAGCCATATCACTTAAAGGTGGGCTTGTGCCCTTAACAATTACAGTTTATACCCATTGTAACATTTTATCCTGTTTTTATTATGTAACTATTTAGTTATTTTTTGAATTCGGCAAAGCTCTTTTTGCACCATAATAACTTGTGGCAGTGAGTTCCATAAGCTTAATTATCTGTCAAGTTAAAAAGGATTTCTCTTTATCAGGTTTAAATTTGCTGCTTTGCAATTTTATTGGCTGTCCCTTTTTATTAGTATTACGAAAGAGTGTTCAGAGAAGAATGTGACTGGCCTTTTCTACAGCATTAATTTCTCTCTCTCTCTGTTCTTTCCCTATTGTTTGTTGAAGTGACTACTGCGTAACACAGGCAATAAAGAGGGGTATATTTAAAGTACAGGGACTACAGGTTTATGACAAACCCATATTATTGTGATATATAAAGCAATAAAGTTTAGATTTTAAAAATAGCTTTTAATCTGAGTAAGTTTCTAAAACACATCTTAGCAAGCATATATTTTTAGGGCAATAAATGTTTCTGCTGATTGTTGTGGGTCTGGTGGTTAGATCAGAGAAATGCAGTGTCTTAGAAATGAAAAATACATAACAGCTATGTTTAACCTCTCATGGTTTGTGACTTTAGATAAGCAGCCTTAAATCTCTCTCAAACTCAAGTACTGTTTCACCAATGCAATCATATTGCTATGACTTAGTTATAAAATTAAATCTTAGAATAAATGAAACATCCTAGGATAAAATTCCCACCACTGCAGACAATCAGCGCTAGGGTTAAGGGCCACAGAGACCCTATTTTCACAGTTTAATTGTGAATTAAGGGCTTAGACCTTGTGCTGGGCCTCTGCACAAGGGTGAATTTCACTCTCTAGTGAGTTACCAGTGGAAATACTCAGATATCTAAATGGCAGATTTTCTTTAAAATTACATCTTCCTTTGGACAGTTCTGTGATATCTGGGGAGAACAAGTCCAACTTGAATTTTAATATCAACATTTTGAAGAATAGTTTCTGTTTTATTTTTCTAATGCATTGTTAAATTAAAAAAATTCAAAGTTGAATTAAATGGGTTTTGTGGGCTAAGAAGCTGTAGATAATTCTAAAACAAGGGAAACATCTATTGATTATGGGATATACTACTGCTTTCTATCTCCAATGGGTCTAGAATGCTTGAGAGAGAGAGACTTTTGCAAGTCATTTTCCTGTTGATCACCATTCACGTCCTTTTCATGCTGACAGTCAAATTTGCAGTTTCAGCTCATAAGATCCCATGAGAATATTTTGTTTGTTTTTCGCTCATTTGCACCTTCACCTTGCATTTCACTCTGAGTTATATCTGATTGCTTCTGAGCTCTTCTGAAAGCTTCTCAACACAAATATCCCATGATTTTAATGCAAAACCATAAATCATCCCGTTTCCCTTGAAGTAGGGCCTAGGTTTGTTTTGATGCTCCTGGTGTGAGTTTCAATTTTATAACAAAGCCAATTTGTATAATTTCCAATTTTACTGAGAGCACTTCCCACAATTCTAGTTATTTGGAGTGATATCAGAGTAATTTTGTCTTTTTTGGGGATGAGGAGAGGGAATGATCACCTACTGAAGGCCTCAGTTCAGCAAAGCATGTATACATGTGCTTAAAGTTAAGCACATGCTTAAGTCCAATTGAAGTTAATGGGGTATGTGCTGTAGTGCTTTGCTGAATCAGGGTCTAAATGTCTTTATGTTGCTAGTAAGATATATGGAACAGAGATGCATTGTGGATTGGTAACTCAGTGCAACACTCATGCATAATTTTGCCAACAAATAATCAGTATAGGAAATACTTCATGTCAGGCCTATTTTGTATTTTACTATACACGGGTCCAGCATTGCCAGTTTAACTTATATTCAGTGGGATGTGCTATGATTCAGCATGAGTAAGATTGGCAGAATTAGACCCACAGAGTCTGATCTAATGGGAGCTTTTCCATTGACTTCAATGAGTTTTGCATTCGGCCCATAGAGAGGGAGGGAGATGCCTAAGGTCTAATTCAAGAGGAGTCTCTTTAGGCGACCTTCTGACTTGAATGTTTCTCAACACCATGGTTCACCTAAGTAAAAGTCTAGGTTTTTTAAAATTGTTGATCTAATGCGATTCCTCCAAATTTACATTGGCATAGCTGAGAGCAGAATTTGGCCCAGACTCCTCAAGTATATCTCTTTTTTTTTTTTAGCAGAAGTACAATGTGATTAACAGAATTGTTTTCCTGCAATTGTTGATGACAGCCAAATGCCCGTGTCTCCTGACTTGCTTCAGCAATAGCAATAGAGATGTATAGTCTCCTCGTGCTCTGTTGTTTCCATTACACGAGGATTGCAATCTGCTTTTCTGCTGCTGTCATCCTTGGCATTTCCCAGACCCCTTTCCAGGAACTGACTCACATTCTGAGTCTGAACAGTCCTATTTCTTAGGAGTGCTTTAAAGTGTCTGCTTTGGGTGGGAGATGATATACAGTAGTCTGCTTTATTTACAATAACCTCTTTTCCAGCGAGGAAATATATTTTACAATTTCCCTTTAAGAATGGATCTGTCGTTATGCCAACACAGATTCCATTCCCCAGGACTTCCATGGCAATGACATATGGACATCTCACTTTTCCTGGTAAAATATGTTCTAGATAAATATAAATGCTCTTAAGTCCATAGGCACGTTGGAATCTCTGTCCTTTTGGAGGATTAGAGCTCTGGTCTCCCCTTTGCCTCTGAAATGGGATTTGATTTATTATAGTTCTCTGTGTAAATAGTAATATGTGATTTATGCCAGTGTTCAGCATGCAACAATGATTTCCCAAGTGATCATCTCAAAAGGGTGCAGAGAGAGTATTGAACTGCATATTAGATTCAAGGCGATCCTAGCCATGCACAAAATTATAAGCTTTATGTATTTGTGCAAAGATATGAAAGGCAGAGATGAGCCTGATCTGCAAAGTTCAGATCTAAATCAGAACTTTTACTAAGTTTATGTGTATGCCAAGGTTCTTGTTTGGTCCTTTACATATCTAGGGTCCAGCCAGGAAATTTGGATATGGTTAAAAACTTTTACCCAGTTGAGGGTTTTTTTTGGTTTGGGCCTAACATCAACATAAAAATCACACAATATAGACAATAAAGACAATACAGCAAGGGCAACACTCCTAGTTTAAGGTAATTATTAATAAAAGCAGTGGTACGTTAAATCTTAATATATTTAGAAATTCAGCCTATCGTATCATCCAGCCCCTACAAAAATAATTATTTATGATTTTAAAAATGAAGTTCATGCATGAACTTTCAATGGATTTCTAACCTCCAGCCTGGAGTAGTGAGGAGGAGGTTGTGGTCACCAGAACCCCTGGTGGTCTTTAAAATCTGCAGGATGGTGGAATTAGGCCACTGGTTTTCCTTTCGTTGCATTTTTATGTGAGAGGACAGCATAAGGTAGATACAGATTTAAACAAGATAGTGGCTGTTAAATGTGGGCAGATATCTTGGTCCCCATACCTCATGCCATACTGAAACCTAAAAGTGATTTTTAAAAAATCTGTAAACATGGAAGGGATATTTTTTTGTTCAATCAGACTTTGTCCCATGCTATGGTAGTGATCTTTGAGGCATCTCTCGTAAGTTTGCCTGGTATCATCAAACTCATAGACTCTTAGAATTTAAGGTCAGAAGGGATCATCATGATCATCTGGTCTGACCTCCTGCACATTGCAGGTCACAGACCATCGCCCACCTACTCCTGTAACAGACCCCTAACCTCTGGCTGAGCTACTGAAGTCCTCGGATCATGGTTTAAAGACTTAAAGTTACAGAGAATCTGCCATTTACCCTTGTTTAAACTCTCAAGGGACCCATGACCCATGCTACAGAGGAAGGTGAAAAGCCCTGTAGTGAGGCAGTCTGGTTCCCCGCCGCCCGGGAGAGGGACGAGCCCCTCCGGATGCCAAAGTGGGCGGAGCCAGTGGAGCTTGCACCTGCCCCCCTGAGGTCAGGGTGCAGGACAGCAAGTACAAAAGCCCAATCCCAGAGCTCACTAGAGGCCCGGCCATTGGAGAAGCCAGACGCCTGTGGCCTAGCTCCCGGTGGGGAGACTCCTGCAGTCTGCGATCGACCTGAGGACTGACCAGACCCTGGAGAAGCTGTTAAGCCTGCCTGTGGCAAGCTACCCCGAGGAGCTGCCAAGCCTGCCACTCGCCGAGTACCCTGAGGAGCCCATGATGCTTGATTCCGTGGAGGACACGGTCCAGACACAGGTGCCTCTAGAGGGGGAGGTAGGAAGTAGCCCGGGGGCAGCCGACCCTAGTCTGGCTGCAGCACACCCAGAGCCGAAGTCAGTGTGTTGCGGCCAGGATCCCCACTGACACAGCAGCGGGTCGTCTACCGCTGCTAGGGCCCCGGCCTGGGACGCAGTGGAGTGGGTGGGCCTGCGTCCCCACTGCCACCCAACGTGTGGGTGGCAGTCTCCCCCTCTCCCCAGGCCTTTTGAAGCCAGGGCCTAGGCCTCCTGAACTCATTGGTTTGCTCAGCCCCTGCATAAGGGCCTGAACTCATTTGTTTGCTCAGCCCCTGCATAAGGGCCTGAGCCAGAGACTCTCGACTGCCCCGCCCTGAACTAGGGCCTGGGTCTGTGGAATAGAGCTGTTTGTTGATCTCTACTGTTGCCGCGGCATGAAACCCCACGGCCAGGCTAGTTCCCCCGAAATAACCCGATGGACGTAGTGAGGCGGTCTGGTTCCCTGCCGATCCAGAGAGGGCCGAACCCTTTTACAAGCCCCCATGGTCTCCTCCAATCTGACCTGGGGGAAAATTCTGCCCTGACCCCAAATATGATGATCGGTTAGACCCTGAGCAGGTGGGCAAGACCCAGCATCCAGACACCTGGGAAAGAATCTTTGTAGTAACTCAGAGCCCTTCTCATCTAGTGTCCCATGACTGGCAGTTGGAGATATTTGCTACCAGCAGTTGCAGATCAGACATGCCATTGTAGGCAGTCTCACACCCTGCATAATCTTACCAAACATGTGGTCTTAATGTAATGTAGGAATATATAAAATAGTGTTTGTGCACAAGCAACACTTCAAAGGGCAGCAAAGCTATAGAAGTCAGAGGTGAAATTCTGACCCACTAAAGTCTGTCATTTTTGCCATTGACTTCAGTAGGGCCAGGATTTCACCCCAGATTATGTATACCCTAGCATATCTCCCCTGGTTGCAGTGGTGCTATGCTGAATTACATCAGTTGGAGAGCTGGCCCATAATGCACTGAAGATGTTAAATACAAGACATCCTCTGATGGGTAAAGAGCTATATTTTGGATAAAACAAAATCATTTCTTTCTTTCACTGCTGCCAGGGAGATATCTTGAGTTCTAATTACTAGCTCAAACAGTTAGAATTACCAGCACTGTGCAAATTGGTTTGCGGCTGGTAAAATTACTGGACTTGACTCTTGTGTCAATGTAAATCAGTAGTAACTCCACTGATGCCTAGTCTATGGACTCACACCATTGTAACACAGCTATGAGCAAGGGGAGAATCAGGCCCCTTGGATCTTTTTTAAAAACACTTTCCCATCCAGTGTTACGCTCTTATTTGTTTACTTTCCTGCTTAGATCGTTTCCTTTTCTTTTTTCTGTTTCCCCTGACTGAATTTTGTCCCTGTGAAAGGCAGTGTCAGAATGAAATTTACAGGTCTCTGTAATCTGGTCTCTTTCCTGCCCTCTCAGTTGACACTGGTGTGTCAGTGAATGAAAATGACCCTTTGAGGTCAATAAAAACTGATCTAATAATGTGAAAAGATACTTTACAGTTCGTGGTGCCAAAGCGGCATGTTGGCTAGAGAGACTTGCTGTCACTGACTGTTGACTCTTTCCACCAGAGCATCTTTGCCTGCCTTTTCCTGAAGGGGACCTCCGTGAAAGCTTGTCTCTCTCACCAGCAGAAGTTGGTCCAATAAAAGATATGACCTCACCCACCTTGTTTTCCATAGGGGGTAATTTTGGCTTTGATGGTGTACGACTTCCAGAGAGAGAGAATTGTCAGAAATGACACGTGGCCTCACAAGTGAGTCCCATTGAAGGCTTAGCCCTGAAGTCTTTAATCCACTCTCTTGTCGTACCAATGTTCAGATGTGTCTTAAACTCATCTTTATCTATTGGTTTACTTGGCAATTTACCCTGTGTGTCTAATACCATATTCCTGAGCTGAAGGAATTCTGCTTGAATGTCCGGGTCTCTCGTACTGTTCTAGCTTGTAGTCTATCTCTTCTATTTTCCCTGAACCCCTCTCTAGGGTGAGCAGGTCATTTGCTTCATTTCATAAAATGTTTCATACTTTACGTTGCTTTGGTTCAGGGGCAATCACATTACAGTTAAGCCCAACCAGCATTACCCCATAAGCACATATAGTAGCTGCAAAGTTGAAACCATCCTGGTGTTTTGTTTTGTTTTGTTTTCTCCCTACCCAGAGAAGTGGTTCTCAATTTTTCACTTACTAAGGCTCCTTTTTCCATAATAGGAAACACTCAGCAGCCTTCCCCCATGTAGGGGGTTAGCTGAGACCCCCCACCCAATTAGCAATATGGGAAAGGCAGGGCGGTCACAACTCTGACATCTGCTTGTGATCCCCAAGTTAAGAGCCCTACTTCTAAGACAGTAACATCCTTCCTAGGGCAATCAGAACTGAGCCACTGGTGGGTTGTAAAGCAGTTGTATTACTTTGATTTGTATAACGTCCCATGTTAATACACCCTGCGCCCTGGTTGTCTTTGTAGATTGGTCTGAAGGTTTCAAAGATTTGTTTTTTTTACCCTTAAAACAACACAGCTATTGGTGGTGGTGATGGCTTTGTGATTCTTCCACTTTATACTGTAGTCTTTTCTGATGCAATTCCCACAAACACGGTTTTGCATGTGCCTACAGTACATTAAGCCCACATGTTTTTTATTTATTAATCACTTTTTGGTCTTATTGCAATCCCAGGAGGTCTTTTCTTCCTTAATAATCTGTTTTATCTTCAGTTTTGAAATGATCAGCAAACTTTGGTGTCTGGTGTTTTACTTTCTTATCCTAACAAAGTACAAAGGATCTTATAGCAAAGTCTTATCTCTCCCTAGTCACAACCTTTAGCTAGAGTTGCTCCTACTTGTAACCACTCACTGTATCCTGTTTTTGAGACTGTTTTCTGTCTATCAGGTTATGTGACCTCTCTGCCATGATGACTTCTTACTTTGCTGGTGATGGGTCTGATCCTTCAGATTTCACTCAAATGAGCAATTGTGCACTTGATTAAGTCCAGGGGTCTCATGAAATCAGTGGGCTACTCTGGCAAATAAGATTTAATCACACCAGAGAGTATTTGTGCCTGGCAGCAGTTTTGAATCAAGCAGCAACTCAGCGATTGATAAGCATGTGCCTGCTACATCCTTCCACAGTGGAGACGTGCATTTCCTGAATTCTGGTGAGTCCTGCAGTGTTAACGAATTTAGCCTTCCTTCTCATAAATCCACGTTTTCTGCATTTAACCCAAGTTCTGTGTCTCTCCAAGTGTTTCCAAATACATTCTGAATATTTTTCCCTTGTTAATTTCAATCTTATTGAAATTACTTAGTATATTTATAAATGGAAAAAGCAACAGATACAGAGAGTACAATAAGTGATGCAAACATTCCAATGATGACTGCAAACATAAATCACAGTATCAAGCTCTACTTCATCCTCCCAAACAGGAAAGGAAGACATTAAAGAAAAATGATAGGAAGGAGAATTAAGGAGCTTACAGCTCCTGATTGCTTAATATATGAGAGATAAGGACCTCAGATAGTCTCGGATTTCATTATTCTCCAGTCTGTCATTGACCATTTTGATATGAATCTGCATCCTGTTAATCATACACTCCATTTCTGCATTGCCAGTCTCCCAACTTTGGATAATTTATTACTGTCTGAATGCTGATAATGTCCAAGTAACTATGCTGTTCTTACAGAACTCATGGTTTCTGATTCATTGTATCTATACTATAGGATTGCACCATTGGTGACCTCCTAGTCAGAGCAGGGAATAACTGTGCTTAGCTGAACATTTGCTAAATATGGTTTGTCCTTGTGTGTACTACTTTGACAGCTGGACCATGTTTGACACAAATTCGGCTGCAACCATTGTTAAAAGCTGTTAACACCAATTCTGTTCTGGAGTGTAGACAAAGCTGTAGGGATCAGGGGTGAAATTCTGACCCTACTGAAGTCAATGTAATTTTTGCCATTGACCTCAGTAGGGCCAGGATTTCACCCTAGATTCTCTCCAGTAGTTGTTATGCTAATCAGGCTGTAATTGCTCACAATGTACCATGTGCTCCTTTGCTTCTGTCACTTCTCTCTCATGTCGTTTTGATAATCTAAGGGTTTGGTAGCCATGTGCCTTTTTAGGATGATGGTGTTCTGTTTGTCACCTTCCAGTCCTCAGGGTTTTACCCTCACTTAGAATGCTTCCAGAACTAAGGCCTGGTCTACACTTAAACATTAGATCGTAGGATGACTATGAGCAGGCAATGTGATGTGGCCGTTAAAAAAGCTAATGCAGTCTTGGGATGCATTAGGCGAGGTATTTCTAGTAGGGATAAGGAGGTGCTAGTCCCGTTATATAAGGCGTTGGTGAGACCTCATCTGGAGTATTGTGTGCAGTTTTGGTCTCCCATGTTTAAGAAGGATGAATTCAAACTGGAACAGGTACAAAGAAGGGCCACTAGAATGATCCGAGGAATGGAAGGCCTGTCGTATGAAAGGAGACTTGAGGAGCTCGGTTTGTTTTCCCTAACCAAAAGAAGGATAAGAGGAGATATGATTGCACTCTTTAAATATATCAGAGGGATAAATACCAGGGAAGGAGAGGAATTATTTCAGCTCAGTGCTAATGTGGACACGAGGACAAACGGATATAAATTGTCAGTCAGGAAATTTAGGCTTGAAATTAGACGAAGGTTTCTAACTATCAGGGGAGTGCAATACTGGAACAGCCTACCGAGGGAAACAGTGGGGGCGAAGGACCTCCATGACTTTAAGATTAAGCTAGATAAGTTTATGGAGGAGATGGTATGATAGGATACCGGGCTTAGTCAATAGGTTAATTAAGTGCCATACTGGTAAATAGTACAATGGGTCAATGATATGATATTCTTAACCTTTTTCCAGAGGGTATGGCTGGAGAGTCTTGCCCGCATGCTAGGGGTTCAGCTGACCGCCATATTTGGGGTCGGGAAGGAATTTTCCTCCAGGGTAGATTGTCTGTGGCCCTGGAGGTTTTTCGCCTTCCTCCGAAGCATGGGGCAGGGGTTGCTTGCTTAAGGAGTGGGTGGATCGGCTTATGTGGTCTGCATCTTGCAGGAGGTCAGACTAGATGATCATAATGGTCCCTTCTGATCTTGAATTCTATGATTCTATGAACCTAGCTGTGTCGCTCAGGGCTGTGAAAAATTTTGTGCCATAAGCCCTTTTGTTAGGTTGACCAACCCCCGCGATGCAGACATGGCTAAGCTGATAGAAGAATTCTTCCGTTGACCTAGCTATAGCCTCTTGGAGAGGTAGAGTAACTACAGTGACAGAATAGCCCCCTTTGTCAACATAGGAAGCGTCTACCCTATGGTAGCACAGCTGTAGCTATGTGGCTATAGTGTAGGGACACCCTAAATTAAGCTCTCCACTAATTTCATCTCTCTCTCTCAAGTCATGCCTACATGCCTGGCAGTTAAATCCAGGTCACTTGAGAGGTCATCTGGTCTAACGGAATGAGCACAAGATTGGGAGTCAAGAGGGTCCTGAATTCTGATCCTGCTTCTGCCATCTGTGGCCTTGTTGAAGTCTTTTCATCTATCTGCCTTGATTTTCCTATTGGTAAAATGGGTTTAATAATACCTACTTCAAAGGAGTGTTGTGAAAATTGTTTAATTACTGTTTTAAAAGTATTTCTAATATATAGAACCTATGTATTCTGTTACATAAACATATGGTATACCACCATATTCTCTGTTACATAAACATATGTTATGCTACCATAAATAATGTGCCACCCATGAAACAAATATAGCTCATAACCTTACTTAGCTCTTATGCGGTGTTTTTCATCTTTACATCTCCAAGTGCTGTGCAAATGAAAGTATCGTTAGCACCATTTTACAGATGGGGAGACTGAGGCACAGAGATGCAGACCGTGGGCTGGAGGTAGAGCTAGGATAGAACCTATGTCTCCTGAGACCCAGTCCAATGCCTTCTCTATTGTGCCCTACTGCTTCCCATAATAAACTGCTAAGTACACTATTAGCTTGTCGGAATTCTCAATTGTTTTCTGACCCATTCCCATTATCTACAACTTGTACCAGGCCACGCTAAGAGATTTGGGCCTCAATTCAGTAAAGTATTTAAGCCCCTGCTTAAAACTAAGCACCTGCTTACATGAGTTTCTGAATCAAGGCTTTGGGGCCTGATGCAAAGCCTGGGATTTGGGTCAGGCCATTGATCCCCCTTTTAGATAGTGCGCCATCCTTTTTCAACGGCAGAATCAAAATATCTCCATTTCCTACCTGGAGATCAAGGCATTTCCCTCCTAAACACTCTTATCTGTACTTAAGAAAGATAAACAAACAAAAAAGAGAGAAGCTTTTCTTTTCTTTTTTCTTTTTAAATTGGCAACAAAGCAGTTTGCTTGCATATGCAATCATAGCCTCTCTGATACCACTGAGCAACACACCTCTCCCTGTATCCCTTCCTGACACCCCCCTAAAGTACCCAATTTATCTAAGAATCCCAGACTGAGTGAGTCCAGTTGGCCAGGCTAACGGTTATTTCAGCTCCAGACAGTCTCTGTCAGCTCTGCTCTGCTACATACAAATTGGTATCATACCATATATTGCAATTCACCTTTCCTTCCTTTCAGTTTCCAGGTAAGATACCCGGATCCTTTCTAAATACCTCTTTGATTTTCTCTGATGCCCTTTGTTTTCATCCTGATTCTCTTGCGTAACCTCTCAGTGCTCTCTAGCCTGAACGTTTGCTCCCAACCAGCCTCTTGTAATGGCACCAGTAAAATGCCACGTTGTGTCTCCATCTAGCAAAACTTCCCCATCTTTTTTTCGCTCTGCAGCGTCTTCACTATTATGCTTTCCCTGTCTTGAATAGTTCCACCTCACTGCAAAAAACCAGCCACCTAAAATCAGGATCTGAAATTATTTTGGATTCTTAAAGGGAGAGTGTCAACTTGATTTTTTTTTTAATCTGCTATAAACAAATCCATTTCTGTTAGTGCATGTCCTGAATTTGTTTTTAAAAAACATTTGTGTAAAGTTTTGCCTGCTTTCTGTTTGTTTAAGGGATTTTCAGCAAGAGCAAAACTAATGTGATTTAGCAAGAGAAACAGTGAAATTGACTGTACAGAGAGTGCACTGTCAGCAAACTGAAAAAGAATAGCTTTTCACTAACATTTCACTTAGATCAATCTGAGCCATTATTTGTATCTATAGCAGATACAAAATATACAGACAGAAATGTAATTTTCAAGTTCAGTGTCCCTTTAAATTTAATCTTCTATTAATTTTTAAAGCTGTGCAGTCCACATTTTACCTTCAATGTTGCTCTTACTAGTGCTGTCCACAAATATTTCTTGTTATTTATAGCAAAGCACCTATCCCTAGCTCTGGGTGCTTTAGTAGGAAATAAAATTTACAATATCAGAAATGTCAAAGAAACCTTGTTTTACCTCTTGCACAGCTCTGGCATCAGGATTCAGAACTTCTTTGTCACAATAGAGGCAGCTTGGAATAGAACATCTGCCACTGATGCTTCTAGCTATTGCTTCATCTGTCATGGGTCATTCGTAAACTATGCTGGCCTATGAGAGCAGTCAAAGACAGCAGACATCTCTGACCTAGATTCTGGGCTTACACAAGTGAATGACATCACACATCTGAGCAGTCCTAGTAAATTCATTGGGACTTCTCTTATATGTGCACGCTTTGCAGGATTGAGGCCTAAAACTGTATCGCTACTGCACATCATCCTTACAGAGAGGTATTGGTTAATCCAAGACATAGAAGCAGGAGCTTCTTAACTAAATATATGGAGATATACCTATCTCATAGAACTGGAAGGGACCCTGAAAGTCACTGAATGCAGCCCCCTGCCTTCACTAGCAGGACCAAGTACTGATTTTGTCCTAGATCTCTAAGTGGCCCCCTTGAGGACTGAATTCATAACCCTGGGTTTAGCAGGCCAATGCTTAAACCACTGAGCTATCCCTCCCTACTGTATAGTCCTTACTAAAATGGTTCCTGAAAAGAAAATGGCATTACTCATTCTCTGGTTAATTCACATCTTTCTTTCAAGATTTCTTTAAAAAAAGAAAAAGATTATTTTGTTTAAATAGGTCAGAGAGAGTGAGTTACAGTTTAAGATATCCCTACAAGCCATTAGCAAGTAACACAAATATGGAAGTGCTAAATGAAAAACATGTTTTTTCCTGTGGATGTTATATATTGAGTGGTGACAAGACAGAATAGTGCTCCAGTATACTGTTTCAAAGTAACTTTCAATATTAACAAAAAATGCCTAAATTATGGCAATGAAAATTGAAGCCACGTATTTAGCATGCCTTTCTTAAAGGGCTGTAGCAATTAATGTTTCCCCTCACTGTCCTGATCTGCTGAAACCCGATTGTGGTCACCTTTAGGGAGAAAAATATAGGTGAGTTTCTGTGTCCATTCATCCTTTCCTACTGGGCTGAGATTGCAAATATAAAGATTCCACTTAGGTCTAGTTGTGATGAACTTCAATGAAATCTGCTAATTTTGACCAAGTGACTGGAGACTGATAACCCATTTCACACATGGCTAGAGTGGTGATAACTATCACCCACTAAAAGCTTACTCTGCGTTTGAACCAATAAGATACAGGTGAAATGCTTTACATTCTATTACCATTTGCTTGGTTCATATAGTCCCCTGAATGCTTCCCTATGGAGAGGGAAGCATTCCTTTCTGGGGCACATGGCATTGGCCATTGTTGGAAGACAGGATACTGGGCTAGATGGACCTTTTGGTCTGACCCAGTATGGTCCAAGGATAGAGCCACTGTCTCCCCAATGGGCTAAAAATAAGGCTTTATTTACTGTTCAAATTGGTGTGGAGAGTTAGATCTTTTTCTCTTTGTTCTCCTTCTCTTTCTCTCCCCAGTATATGATCATTTCCCCTGGCTTAGGGCTAGGGCCAGACTGGAATAGAAATTCTGAATATATGGTTAGAGAAGGAGGTTTTCATAAGCAACCTCAACGTGATGAGAGCAACCAATTACTCTGTCCCTCCTTTAAATGTGTCTTGGTCATTTTGAGGAGAAAAGGAGAGAATATGGGTTGGGTGCCTGGTATTTTCAAGTGGGTATATGTACTGTGGGTATTTATTTCTCCACTCTGCCCCTGAGGTTCTGGGGAGCCATTCAATGCTATGTGGTACATGGTGTTTCTTAACAAATAGCCCTTCCTTGAGCTGGAGTCATGTGGTGCCCTGTTCCCCACCATCTTTAAACATGAGCAATGACATGCCTAGCTCCCACCACATCTGTCCTGCAGTATCCTTTGAAGTGCACATGACAGGCTGGGCAATTGTGATTATATTTAAAGCTGGGACATCATCATTTTAAGTAAAGCAACTAAGGTAGCAAAACCAGGCTGTGCAAACAGGGCTGTTGACAGCGAGGATTGGCCTGAACCCCAACTCCCATTTCTTCTTCTGCAGATCTTCCCTTGGCTTCATTTCCCTCCATCCAAACACCCTTCCAAGGTCCACGGGGGCCTAACTCCTTCCCTTCCTACCTGCATCGCTCCAGAAGATCCCCTCTTTTACAACTCGCCCAATGGAAAAACTAGTCCGTGCTATAAAACAGCTGGTTATATCATGCACACCATACCAGGGGTTCAGCCCTGTTCCCATTGCAGCCGCAGGGTTTCGCTACTGACTCAAAACCAGAGAAGGTCTAATGGGTGTGATCTGGGGAAAATATTTAAAGGTTAACAAAATCCACACAAATCTGAAGACTTTATATTCCACGACAGCAACACCAAAGCTCTCAGCTGCGTCTAGCTCTGCTCTCATTGGAATCACTGGGAGTTTTACCATTGACTTTCACATGAGCAGAGCTAGGCCAATGCTGAGCGCTTTTGAAAGTCCAACCTGTAACACAGATGGCACGTAAAAAAGCAATACTATGCTAATACTAATGTATTGAATAATAAACTATAGTTCTGTGTGCATCACCTCTGCTCTGTGGGACACAGTATTAAGTGTTTACAACCTATTGCCCCTGATGACCACACTTTATAGAGGCTGCACTGTTCCTCTCCTTCAGTGGGCACGTCTACATGAGCGCACTGCGTGGCAAGCTGGGGTGTGAATCTATGGCGGCCCAGTGTGCTTCGCACTAACTCTCCTTGTGGATCCTCATAGGATGCACACTAAAAGTTCCCCTTGTGGGTGCACCTGTAGATGTTCCCAATGTCTCCCCTCTCCCATCCTTAGTTTTTTTCTTTTAGCTAAACTTCTCCTAACAGACCCTCACCCGTTTAAAACAAAACAGAATACAAATTGTGGGACTAACATGACGCTTGCAAACTATCACACTGTTCAATCTGATCCTGTGCTATCTATATCCTTTCCCGCCCCCATCCTTGTGTCTGCCTTGTTTCTTTAGATTGTAATCTCTTCAGGGCAGGGACTGTTCCTTTCTTTGTAGAGAGGAGGTCATGATCTCAGTTGGGGCCTCTGGGTGCTATCCTAACACAAATAATAAACCAGAGCAACATAATAAATGAACCACCTCACTATTCCAATGTACTGTCAGCATGTGTCCTTCATCTATTGACTCTTTGTTATTCATGCACATTTTGCATGGAATCAAGCTGTTCACCTTCGTAGAAAAGCCCAATAGATTTTAATAGCAATGTCTAAACTTTCAATAGAAAGACCTCCCTGTAGAATTTAATAGAGAGACATATCCCTTCTATAGCCTATAAGATCATGTTCTCGGTTAGTTTCTAAAGTGATTTCCATAGAAGTCCATTACATTTCTATAGAATTCTGTTTGTCTCATCCCTGTAAAATTCTGCAGGTCTTCACCATGGCAGAAGATTGGGTTTCCATTGTATTAGTTCGTAACAGTGAATATTACATGAATCACTGCTAGTAGTACAATAAAGCTACTGCCAGCTACTGTGCTCCATAAAGTTTCCCCATAGCAGTGGAAATATGTTAAAGCCACATTTTTAAAATTGTATTTGGCCCATTCTATAATCTGTAAGAATGATTGCTGCAGCTCTGGTTAGCATGAGCAAGGGTAGACACAGAGGAATGGCTACATCCACATTTAAACAAAGAATTAGGGGAGAGATGCATGGATGCACATGAATGCAAATAAAGTCTCTCTGCTCTAATAAACAATCTAGAAAGAGTTTCATTGCACCTCGGTCCAAATGGTGGTCTAGGGGCAGATTAACCAGACCGACTTTGCTAAAGGTACCCTGAAGCATCATTGTGGGTGAAACGAGCAGCCAAAATGTCAGCAGACTATTATGTAGTAGGTGAAATCAGATCTGTAGTTTGGGATGAAGGGGACATCTCAAAAATTCAAAGCTTCCAGACAGGAAGGATGGTGTTATAATTAAGGCACTGGACTGGAATTGTGGAAATCAGCATTCCATTCCCACCACTGCCCTGGTGTCACCTTGGGCTAGTTTGTAACCATTGGCCCTGATTCAGTTTCCATTAAGTAGAGTAAAACTCCCATTAAATTCAATAGTGCAGGATCAAACCATTAATCTCTGTGCATCAGTTTTTCAAATGGGTATTATAATCCTCCCTCTCTATCTGTCTTGTCTGTTTAGGCTGTGAGCCCACGTGTCTGTGCAGTGTCTAGCACAAAAAGGCCCTGAAGTCACTTGGGACCTCTAGGTGTTACTGTAATATAAATAATTATACAATTAGGCAAACAGTAGAAAGACTGTGTTCCTTGTTGTGACTCTCTCCTGGGCTTGGTCACAAGTCTCCATCTACATTGTGTTCTGTTACTGCAATCTTGGGAAATCATTTTATAAGTGACCATGGTTTACTTCTGGGATTCATGTAATGAATTGTTAAATTACGTTGGCAGGTTAATTGAAGAATTTACATGAGTTTATGCATTAGAATGATCTGAATGCTAATGCCGTCTGCACGTTTTGAACGCTTGGGTCAAAGTCAGTAAGCATGCAATTGTATCTACTTTTTCCCCCTTGGATAAGTCTTGCAAAGGCCCTAGCTCTGTTTAGGGTAGACAGCAAATCTTGGACTGCATAGTAATGGTCTCCCTCAGAGAAGGATATGAAAGGGCTTAAATGTACCCAGTGGAAAATACTTTTACAGTGAATTGAATTAAAACTGATTAGGTTGTAGAGAAAGCAAGCCTGTTTTTATATAATTAGTTCATGTGTTTTATGGTTGACATTAGTGCATGTAAGTGCATACTTTTAACATGTGAGAGTTGGTCCTGCCTGCCTGTGTATCCTTGTAAAAAAGAGACATTTATGCCTGAAATTTGTTTTTCTCTTTGTTAGCATATCACCAGTAAACTAAATTACATTTGCTAGAGTGGTGTGATGTGGGACTTCACTTAATCAGCAATGTCCACGTTAATAAAAATAATGACCTGGAACTACGCTGTGTACTCACAGGATGCTGAGTCATTAACATCATTAGCCAAATGCTAACTTCTTTGGGAACGTTGAAGGTCAAGGTCTGTGGTTGAAGGAGGAAAAAAAAGGTAGGGATAAATTCATATAATGCTCAGGCCTAGGCTGAATAGATAGCAAGTGTGAAAAATCAGGAACGGGGTGTGGAGGGGGATTAATAGTGCCTATATAAGACATAGCTCCTAATATTGGGATGGTCATGATTATATCAGGACATCTGGTCACCCTGCTTAGGCCAGGTCTGACCTTGGGATATGAGCACAGAAAATAAGTCTATGGAAAGATAGGAAGGAGAACTGCAGAACTGGATTAACTTTTCAGTTAAAACACACAGACACACACACACTTGGAGTGCAATGAATGTAATCATTCTATGGTAACTGTGTGTATAAATAAGGTATTTGTGATGGTCTGGGTGCAAGTAGGAAGAAATACACATTTAGACAAAACATCTTAAATTCAAACCTATTCTTTGATCCCTAAAATAATGCTATGACATAAGAATTTTGTTTCAGAAAAAGAAGGGGTTTTGCACTTGGATGGTAAGTTTTTCTATTCCAGATGTGATGACAAAAATACTGTTTGCATTATATAATTGCAATTTGCATGCCATTAGAGTCTGCAGAATTATGATTAGAAACAAACCCACTAGAAAATGTCCTGTGAAGACCGACCCTGCATAGTAGAGAGTTGGTCTGTATGATCTAACGGACTCCTACACCTCTAATGTTGATAATTCATACTAAGAGCTTTGCTGAAAATGATCAAGATCCAGCAATATGTATTCAAATTGATTTGGAGGGTTAGGTACTGAGTTAAGAAGGAAGATTAATTGGACCTGTTCCATGTAGCCGAGGGGAGAAAAGCAACTAGAATGGCATTTGCAGGGATGCATAAGATCAGATGTTGGACCTCTGTGTTTGTCATCTGCTGTAAGCAGCCAGTAGTTTTGACTGATTTAATTTATGTGGCCACACAGAAAGTGGCTAATAGTTAAAGAGTTCTGGCCACATTAAATTGGAACTTATTTCCTTAAGTTATTTATTATATATTAGCAGCTATAGGCTCCGACTGAGGTGTGGGACAGAGACAGTCTTTTCTGTTCTGTTTGTACAGGACCTGGTACATGACAGGGGCCCCTAGGCGCTACCGCAATTCCAAATCATACATCATCATCATAATTTGGGGGCTCCATTGTGCTAGGTCCTGATGAAGAGGCTCTCCCTGTTCTGAATGTGAAACAGCCCAGTGGCCTGCTAGAGGATTTCCATATGTAAGTGGAAAAGGCAGCATCTTTCTATGGTGGCTCACAGGGAAAGCAGAGAAAACATCGAAATAGCACTTTTCTGACACTTAACAGACAATCGTTCTCTGGGGCCTTCTGTTTGTTGTGACAAATCTCACTTAAATTCCTAACATAACGGAAGACTCCTCTTGTACTCCAAGCGGCTGCTTTCAGAAATACTGTACAGTGCCTGCTCTTCAGGCTTGTGCTGTAATCCAGTCTCTGAAAGTAAGATGCATCAAAGGATCAGACTGTGCTTGAAGCCTGCTTGCAAAGCTGGGAATAGAAAAAAACATGGACCTGCATCCCCCTTGGCAGATTAATGGGGCTGCAGCTGGTGAATCTTTAGATTAAAAAGCCCTCTAACTCCTATTGTTTTATAAATGGGAAAGGAATGAGATTGATGTCAACAACCATGAAGACCAGCCTGTCTGGTCTGAATGCAGAGACTGTGTTGAGTTGAGCAATGGAAAAAGGAAGTCTTTCCTATTTCTGACAGGGGCTAAAAGGTTTTGCAAACCACAGGGAGTCGTTTCATGTCTAAAGTGATAAAAGGTAGGCTGACAAAAAATTCACTTAGCTTATTTACTCACAATGGTGCTTAATATACAGCCCACGAAAGTGAGAGGAGCAAAGCAAATAGGCAAAGACAACACCTCAAGAAGCATGACAAATTAAACCCAGTGATAACCACATGCCTAATAAATCTGTTGCCCAAAACATCTCTACTTTCAGTGTTGGGAAATCTTGTAAAAATGTAACTTCACTCCCTGCTTATGTAACGTTGAAACCTTGTTTAAGACCATAAATGGGGCCATGGGAGGACTGCTCAGATGAGTCAGTTCTTGCAGGTGCCACCTGCGTACAACATTCCAATTAAAACCTACCGTGCATGGTAAGCTGAAAGAAAGTGGTTGCCTTTGACATGACATTTTGAGCACTCCAAAGGTCGCCCATGTATTATGCATACGTGTCTCAAGCGAAAGACCATGTCAAGCTCTATCCCCGGTGACCAGCTTCAATTTTGAACCTTCAAGCAATAAAATGTAACAATCGGTCATTTTCCCTTTGTGCATTTTTGATTGTTGACATTTTGTGTTAGATGATACAATAGTGGCTGAACTGCAAAGTGTTTTATTTAGTTACTAAATAGTAAAGGAAGCCAGTGGTAGAAGGGTAGTTATAGGTAATGCAAGACTTTCATTTATATATAATGGAATCCCACCGTAAGGATCAGTCTGGGCAACCTTTCTTTTGAGCCGTGTACTCTGTACAACCTGCTGCTGTTCAGTGTAGGGGAGGGCTAACTCATATTGAGCCCATGTGTTTGGACACATTGCCCTTTTGCTTAAGGTAGGAAGGAACAGAATGGAAAGAATTTCTGTGTGTTTTCAGACAAATGACAGCATTTTGTGCCTTTGTCAATGGCATTTTGTTAGTAGGTAAAAAAACAAAAATAGACCCTCCCATGAGTCCGAGGGTATGTCTAAACAGCGCTAAGAGGTGTTTCCCAGAGCAGGCAGGCAGACACGTGTTAGCTCTGCTCAAGCTAGTGCACACAAAATAGCAGTGTGCAATTAGATTCTGATTGACTTGCCCCAGGATGCAATGCCTAGTAGAACTCATTCTTTCTAAAATGGATGTTGTGCTGTCATGCATCCCTCTGATTGTCTCAGACTTGGAGGGATAAGTAGGGATGCCAGTTCAATGAATGGACTTTCTGGTGGGTCCTTGTTGGGTACCAAATACACTATTGATTTTTGAACTGGACTGAGAGCATCAACTCACTTCACACAGACCACGGAGCAGCCTTCAGGTGACGTTGTCAATGGGTTGGATATGAACCTGATTTTTGTACAGGGATATTAGTGCCCTGCTTTGGATCTTGCTCTGAGATAACACAGCAAATATATGAGCCCAGTCTGACTATTGCTTGTCATCTTGTTGGTTCTACATTCTTGTACAGCATTATCACTCATTATGTGTACTGCAATGCTTTCTGGAGGCCAAGGCCTCTTGTGTTAGGCACTGTTAATGAGACAATCTTTCCCCAAAATAGCTTATAATCTAAATAGACAAGACAGACAAAGGGGACTGGACTCGATGACCTCTTGAGGTCCCTTCCAGTCGTAGAATCTATGAAAAGGTTATCAGCCCCATTTTACAGATGGTGAACCGAGAGACAGTGAGATTAAGTGATTAACCCAAGGCTACACTGGAAACTTGTGCTAAGCCCTGGCCAAACATAAAACAAAAAATGGTCAGAGAACAGGTGGAGATGAGAGGCAGAGAGAGAGAGAGCACACAGGAAGAGTGAGATAGCCATGAGCAATGTAACAAGCAGGGGTTACAGAACACTTGCTGTTCCCAAGTGATTTTGTGTAGGCATCACGGCACAGGTAGTTTTTAAGAAGAGACTTAAAAGACAAGGTGGTGGCTTTGCAACTGGGAGCTCCCTCAATGTGTAGTGGGTGGCCATGGGAAAACCGCAGTGATGCTCGTCGAGAAAATTAGGCAAATGGGCAATCAGCGGTGGCATCACTGGTCTGGAGCAGAGGCAAGAGTCTGTCGCTATTGTGTGGAAGAGATGATAGAGTGGGATGAGGAAAGGCCAGGAATGGCCTTAAATTAAAGACAAGTCATTTGTGCTTGATGAAGTGTAAAGGGGAGGCAGTGAATGGGTGCAAAGAGGAGAGTGATATGGTTGAATGATGAGGCAGAAAGATGATTTTTACAGTAGTGGTTGAAGAGATTTAAGGAGGGCATTTGTGGTGGCTAAAAAGGAGAAGGCTGCAACAGTCAAGATGGTCTGGGGGAAGCTTTAGCTCTGTGGGTGGAGAAGGAAAGGCAGCTCTACTGGTCTAGATCTGCGTGGGATGATGACCATTCAGTATAATGACCAAGGAGATGGCAGCACCTTTCATTGTCAAAACATGCCGGAGCTCTACCTGTGCCTGTGGTGAACTATATTGAACTCCTGCCATGTTGAATACCTATGTGAAAAGCACAAACTTCTTGCCCTTCCTCAACCAAGCTTCAAAGATATACTCTAAGAAGCACTGCTCCCCCAGAATAAGCTTTGAAATTAATTTGAAGGTGCAAGTGGAGATATTGAACCGCTTACTGGCAGCAGTTATCTTGCAGCAGTGTTACATCCTTTGTGACAGTGGTCGCACAAAAGCTGAGTATCCAAGGCAGGAAACTAGTTTCTAGCTGGATTTAGTATTACTGTTTACTATTTGTATTACTCTTTGGTGCATCTACACAGTGTTGCATAGAAATATCATTGTGCTGAGCACTGTACAAACATATAACCCCCCACCCCAAAAAAACCTTTCTAATCCAAACCGTGTTCTTAAACATTCATAACTTTAAAAAGTTGATTAAACAGTTGCAAATTTTGCATATATCTTCTCCATATATAATGAGCTGAACCAGTATTCCAGATCCAAACATCCTGACATTTGGAGTGCTCATGGCAGATGCTGAGGTTTGAGTCAATCTCTAGTAAACAGTAAACTCGATTGTTTTTTTTTTTTCATGAATCAGCAGAAAAGAGTGCAGCTCTTTCTAGCATAAGTATGTTCTTATTTTAAGCCTTACTGAACAAATGAGATATTGTTTTGCTCACGGGGTCCTTTGAGCGGGATTTGTTACTCGTAAGGTCTCTGCTTTTTATGGAGCAGGGAAAAGTTTATTGAAATCTACGATGACCAGATTACCACAATGGTGTTTAAAAAAAAAATCTAATAAATGTTTAACATTTTGACAAAGATCGGCACATGTTCCAACAATACTGCATCTATGTTTTCTTTAAAAAAAGCATACAAAGTACTAATATAAATGCCACCTCCATGGAGAAAAGGGCAAGCATTCACTTTAATGCCTGTGAAATTATTCTGGAATTCAATCCATAGCAATGTATCTAAGTCAAGCAGTGTGGCATGTAGCCACATGCAGCTAATGCCCTATCAAAGGCAATGCTTTAAATACATACACATATATACACAAATCCTTTAATTTTGCTGTAGTAATACAAATCACCAATCTTGATTCAAAATCAAACACATGAAAAAGAGAGAGGGAGGAACTTTGTGGCTAGCAGAAAAGAATCTTTAGAAAACAACTTGGAATTCTTTCAAAACGTACATCACCACTTCTAGAACATTCTCTACACCTAAGATCTTCACTATGTTTTCTCGTCCCTCTTTATATTTCTCCTTTACGTATTCAGTACGTTACATGCTGTACTATCCTATCTGGAAACCTTTTATTGCCATGTTGCAGAAGGCTATCCTGTGCTTGAGGCATTGGGCTTCGATCCAGGAGAGCTGGGTTCGATTCCTGATTCTGCCATAAGTTTCCAGTGTGGCCTTCGGTTAATCACTTAATCTCACCGTCTCGGTTCACCAGCTGTAAAATGGGGCTGATAACCTGTCCTGTCTGCGGGGAGTAGGACAGACCATGGCAGAGAGGACCAGGCATATGTGGGAGGTGGGGATTTTAATGCTGCACCAGAATTCCTATTAGAGGTCTGGCTCACTGCTAAGGCTCTGCACTGCTCCCAGTGCAAGGTGTGTGGGAATGACACAATGATATGTGTCCATATGTGATTCAAGAGTGTGCATGTGTAATCATACACATGTGCACACGTTCAGGAATCATAACAACCTTGAAGCAAAGCAATATATGCCTGCATTGTTATTTAAACATTATGGTAAACTGACATTCTTGTCCCTAGAAAAGCTACTTAAGATAATATTTAGAGAGTTCTAAAATTTATTAGTTATGTTTTCTCTCTCTCTGATGCCTGTGCAATCTTGGGTTTACAAAAAAGGGAATATGAAAAAATAGTACTAATATATTTTTAATAAACATCTTTAAAATAGTGTTTTCTACTTAGAAAATGTATCCCTTTGTGAGAATGTGTTGGAATAAATACACATTTTCAATTCATTTTTATAAATGGAAATTTCTATTCATGTGTTAGAAAATATTTGCATTAATAGTTGCAGTGGTCATTCTTGTCTCTGAGAAATTCACCGTGCATTAATGTGCTTAATAACACAGTGCAACAATGTATTTGGAACATTTCTTTTAGCTATTTCTAAACTCTACATCATGGCAATTTATGTCAAAATATATGGTCTCTAGCAGGATTACCTCTGTTTGTCGTGCTACTTATCCTACTGGGAGACGGTGAAAAACTGGAATGTGTTAATAAAACTGTAGCTATAAGGATACAAGACGTTCTCTTTCTGCTCCTTTGCAGGAATACTATGTGTATTTATAGATTTGGAAAGCGTTCAGATTTTTTTTATATGCTTGAGCCAAGATGTTCTCTCTGCACTGACACCACTTCTTGTTTTGACCTGAACACCTGGGAGTTGGAGTTGCAGCACATAGGAGACTGAGTTTAATCAATCATATAACTTTGGGCCAAATTCTGTTTGTTATAATGGTGATAAATCAAGAGTAACTCTACAGAAACAAGGTTTTTAATCTCCATTGCACCCATCAGGCTGGATGCTCAGTTCTTCCATTCCTGCACTTGGGGCAGGAATGGAGCGTGCAGGGAGGGAAGTACTGGTGGCTTTAAGCCACCGTTGTGCTCTCCATATTCTGGGCCATTCAGGTGCCTTCCTGGCCTTGAGTGTAAGAGCAGCTTTGTGACTGCTCTAACTTATGCTCTGTTTCCCTTGGCTCCCTATTGTCATGTGATGCAGGATACAGCCATAGTGCAGAGCACTCCAGCCATGCCCCAGCCCACTTCTGATTCATTCCCTCCATGGAAGGGAGCAGCTGGGAGCAGAGCCAATGAAGAACCCTTATACCAGTTCTACACAGGGCAGGGAGGACTCCTAACCAGTGGCAGCATTTGTCCTGTAGGGGCCCTGCAAAGCTCAGTTCTGGGGCCCCTGCCTGCCGAGACACTATTTTGCTATACAAAGTGGCATTCTCCACGCAGTGTGACCTCACATGCACTATCATGCTGAATGGAGGGTGCCATTTTGTAGAGCAAAACGGTGCCCTCCATGCAGATGGGGCATATTCCAGCTCCACTACAATTGACTTTGCCACCAGGGACAAGTAATGCTGTATCGGGGCCCCTGTGATTGCATGGGTTGCAGGTACCATCTCCTGACCAGAGGGTATTCTCCATAGACCGTTTCCACACACCTTAAGCCCCTTTACACTGCCAGAGCAGCATAAAATAGCCTTGGCATAACCGAGAGTTGGGCCCATTGACGTCCATGGCATTACTGTGGATACTCACTGGTGTAACAGAACAGAATGTGTCCCCCTCTCTTTAACTGATGAGGAGGAGAGAGAATTTTATTAAAAGTAAAAGAATAATGATGAGAGAGAGGAGGTGGTTCCTGTGAGGTTTTCTCCTATATTTACACAGAACTGATGGTGTTGGTAGAATCCCGTTGAAAAGCGTAGAGCAAAAAAGCATATAAAAGCCTATCGGGGTCAAAAAGCAGTGTCAGGTGCAAAGAGAAACAGAGTTGGTAGAAAATTGGACCCCTTCCACCTTCTCTTACAAGAAGAACAGTGCTGGATGATACAGGGAAGAATGGAGGTCAGACAAATTGGACAATCAACAGGGAGACAGAGGTTAATGAAATTTGTAGGAAGGAGAAATTTCTGTGAAGAGAGGAAAAATCCATCATGACAAAAAGAGGACAGTGTAAGTCATGAAATACAATCAATCATAGCGGGTCAGTATTGTCTGTTTGAGTTTCAGAGCTAAGACACAGGCAGAACTTCTAGAACTGGGGGTGGGAGGTGCGGGGAGTAGTCTATGCCGTTTAAGGAGAGAGGCAAAGTTTTAAGATATTACAGTAAAAATGTAGCCTAGCCCATTCTTCATGTTCTTCATCAAACATAGTTGATATTTGAATTTTAATTAAGTTTTAATGCCCAGTTCTAACTCAGTCCCACTGGCTTCCCTGGGATTTTTGCCGGAATCACGACTGCAGGATTAAGCCCCAAAGTTTTGTTTGTGTTCCGGAAAAAACAAATCAATAAAACATACCCAAGTGGGATGCCAGATCATATAAAAGCCTTCCAGATTATTAAGTTTTACCTCTGTACTTTGCCTGGGTACAAAGAACTAAGTTTGGCTATATCCTACTATAAATAGTCATATAAGAGTTGGAAAGTTATTTATTATGTAATGTCCCTAATAAATTATATATGTCCTCCAGGAAGGAATTAATTACAAGCTGAGTATTGTTAGTTATAATGCTGGGAGAGTAGATTACAATTATTCCAATCTGTATTGAAACCAACATCTGAAAAAAAATGAATAAAATGTAAGAGAGAAAAATGAAATACATGGTTGTCATTGATCAGGTGGGGATAGCTGTGGAGCTAATCAGTGTGCGTATGTGGCCAGATTTTCAAATGTATTTAGGTACCTAAAGTTATGTACCTAGTGGGACATTGAAAAACCCCTAAACAAGTTATGCCCCTAACTCCTGGGAGTTTTAAAATCTGTCCCATGGAATTTAGCAATGCTCTAAATACGACTGCTACTATTTATTTTTGCAATCTAGTTTATGTGGAAGGTCCTTTGGTACTAAGGTGCATAAAACCATAAGAGAGACTGGTTACAGATTGTGGTTTTCAGCCTTCCACTCAATGGGTTTTCCAGGGACAAATAAGCACCATTCTCCTCATATTGGAGAAGTCAGGCACTGTTTCACTTGCCCGGGATCATGCCGTGAGCCAGCGCAGAGCTTCCTCTCCTGAACCCCAGACTCAGGATTGATCCTGCAAGGTGCTGAGCACTCTGATCCAGCAACACCTTTATACACATGCTTGTCTTTATCAAGTTGTGAGTAGTGCTATTGAAACCACTGCAGCTACTCACATCCTTAAAGCTAAGCACGTACTTAAGTGCTTTGTTGGCTTGGGGTCAGAGTACTCAGCACCCCGTCTTGCTGTACCAGACTGTAGGGGTTAGCTAAAATAAGTGATGGGGCTAGATTGTGGCTTTTTTTTTTGTCCCATTGTGCGTGGTTCAGAAATACGTGACCTCAAAAGGAGAATCTTACACATGACCAATGTGAAACTTGATTCATGTTTATTGCTATGGTATGGCACAGTGACTCTGTGGATAGAGCAAAAGATCGCCAAAAAATGGCAACACAGTTATTCCGTTTGGGAGAGCACAAAGCAAAACTACCCTTTGTTCTCCCACAGGTACTCTTTAGCCAGGCTGCCCAAAATTCACAGACACGCACACACTTTTATGTAAATAAAAAGTAAATAAAATAACCTTCACATGGTAACTGTCTCATTAGACCATTCTTCACAGCCCCCTCTCCCTGCTGTCTGGGTATGCACTGCTCCTTGCCAGAGCTTTTTGTCTTGCAAAATAATCTGGTCTCATCTTCTCCTCTAATGCTCAGCAAAATTCCTGTGCTGTGGCTGATCTACTGCAGTCCTTGTTCCTGTGGTAATCCCTGCTCCTTACTGACATCTTTTTGTGTCTCATGTTGGTTGGCCCTGATACTGTGCCTTAAAATGGTTTCTTCATCCATTATGGAAGTTGTGTCTCATGTCTCACTACAATTCCCAACTCCCCCACCCCTAAGGCCCCTTTAGATGCCTGTTTCATTTGATAGTTCAGTTCTACCCTTGCTAATCATGGCTCAGGGCGGAGTCATAATGGGGTCAAAACAGCTTAATCCACTGTAAGAAAAAAAGAATGTTCCTCTCTCTGTGTTGCATACCATAAAATAGTCCTTAATGCTAACGTCTAGGACTCTGAAGTGGTTTTCCTTCATAATTCAGGCCCTGAGACCAGGTAAGCACTGACCTCAGCCCTGTTTACTGGTGCAGTCTCCATGGCAAAGGACAAGGGTTGCTTAAACCCAGTCCTCCCAGTACCCTTTTGTTCTCTCTTGAAGCTCTTTTTCCTCCCCCTGCTTTTCAGGTGTGCTTCTGCACCATTGGACTGTACAACTGCCCCTTTGATGTCCCAGTTCAACCTGTTTAATGGTAAGTATTTAACGTTCAGCCTGAAACCCTTTCATAGTTTAGCAACTGACTTCATTTGACTTTAAGAAAGTGTCGGGATAAGTAACAGATTAATCCAGATTATTTAAACATCTGCAAGCATCAGTTACATTAATAATTAGCTAAAGTAGATTCAGGATTAGAGACTGAAAGTTTGCTATTCCATCCTGCAGGTTTTGGGGGATAAAAAATTGATTACTAAATCATACCTCCCCACAACAGACGTGCCATTCCATTTAGGGGCAGTTAGATACAATACATGGAAGCTTAAGGCAAATGGCTTTGCAATACTACTGCTTCGCTGACTGATTAATAATTATTTATGGTGTAACCTTAATGGATTCATTAAAGAAAGGAAAAGCATCAATGTGTTTTGTTTTGGCAATGCTTACTGTGGATATTTAATTATTGACAAAAATAGGCAAGTACAAACACACAAATGCAGACCATTGCTTGGGGGGTTGATTACAACACAAGACTAGAGTGTCCCTTAAGCCTTGCCTTGTGTGGTCATATAAACGAGTGTTAACTGGACATAAATTAGGCTAGTAGTGTTTCACACCCACTTTGCACTGGTGTCAATGATTGCCCAAGGTACAGGGCACTGGAGAATCAGTGTCTGAATGCTTGTATTCTTTTTCTTTATATCTCTGCACCCTTGGGTGCACAGGGTGTCCAACAGTTTCTGCTATTTATTTTGGTTTTGTGCTAGTCTTTTCAGGCTTCTGAGTGTCATGCTGATGGATTTGACCTCTTTCTCTATTATTCTGCATAATGTTTCTTGAGGTTATCCATTTTTTTCTCTTTCCATGTGGTGTCCACATTATCACTTGCTGTGGAAGTTATGTTGGTGGCATCCTTAAAGCATATCCAAAATAGTATCATCTTCTCATTACTGCATTTGATGCTTTAGATTGGTTTGCTCTACTTAGACTTTCTGATGCTGCCAGAAACTCTTTCCAATGGTCTCTGAAGATCTTCCACTGGCATTTACTTTGAAATGAGTTATCCCAAAACACAAGGAAAGTATGGAAGGCTGTTTCATCATGTGCTTTAATAATCTCTTCAGTAATATTATCCTTTACAGCTGCCTTCACATTTTTCAGCATACAGATAGGTTTTTCTAACTTGTTCCTAAGTCAATATAAAGCTCTCGTGGTAGATCTTCGTACCGTATTTCTAGTAGTTCCTTTGGGTTTGATCGATTTAAAACAGCCTGAAAATGTTCCACTCATGTTTTCCTTTGTTCTTCTGCACTATAAGAGTCTTTTCACTTGCATCTTGAATAGGGCCTCCAATACTTCTCAAGTTTCCTTTTAGCTGTTTGATTGTCTTATACAAAGTTGTAAAATCACCTCTTTGGCTAGCATCTTCAGCCTCTGGACGTTTTCAGTCAATATATGCCCTTTTATCTCTTTTAGCACTCCTTCTTACCTTTTACCTAGAGCTCTTTATTCCTCTTGCCACTTGTTTGTCTCTTCACATCTCAGTATTCATGAGTTTTGGTTTGCACTTCTCTTTTTCACTGCTGTCCAAGCAGCATCACTAATCATTCTTCCCTTTTAGGTTTCCTTGATATTGGAATGGTCTTTGCACTTTCTAGGTAGCACACTCTTACATTTTCCCATAAAGTATCAATATCTTGCTTTTCTTCAGTTAACCCCATTAGGACTCGGAACCTGTTCTTCAATTCAAGCTGAGGGGCACCTTTTGTGTTTGGGTCTTTTAACTGTGTGCTGTTGATGTGTGGTCTTCTTTTAACCTCCTTTGTCCTCTTTAACTTAATCTTTGATTTAACAATGAAAAAATTATGGTCACTGCCCACATTTGCTCCCCTTTGCACACGTAGAGCTGTGTGGGGGGAGGGAGGGAATGCTCAGCACTCCCTCTTAAGAGCAAACTGTTGATCTCCCATGTCACTATGTGGTGAGACTGTGATGCTGCTGACCCTTCCTCCCATGAGCAGTCTTCACTTGCATATCTGGGCTCAGACATTATAAGTGATAGGAACCCGGGTTTGTGACATTATTGTTCTGGTAATCAGTGTGTTCTCTGTGTTAATACCCCCGTGCGATGGCTTGTTAGAATGAGTGTTTCAGTTTGTCAGCAATCTGATGATAATTGGTTGCACTTTGCTTTATGTTTCAAAAAGTGTCTACAAAAATTCCTCAAAATTAAATTTTTGGTGGCATGACCAGCTCCTACCAGTGTCCCATTGGAAATATCCTAGAACTCCTCGAATCACTAGATGTTTTGCAATTAAAAAGAGGGAGAAATAAAATACCTACTCTTGGAATGCACTGTCCTCCCCCTGCACCCCTGCCCCACCTCCTGAACTATTTTACCTGTTGCAATTAATTACAGTAATTATTGTCATTAAAACGGAGATGTGCTCATTTTAGCATGATCTCTTCATTTTTAGTACTGTGCCCATTGCGATGGTATGTGAGTATCAGGATTCCCTTAGAATGGGTTCTGTGATGTAATTTGATTTTAGCTCTTTTTCAGAGATGCTTATCAGTCCTTCCTGGTTACCTGCCCTCTGTTCAGATACAGTGGAACCTGAGGCCATATAAATGCTTCCTATATAGAAAGACGTGGACATGCTTCTGCCTCTCCCTCTGTCCCCCTCTCTCATTGCTTCCAGCTCCAGTACTCTCTCCTTTCCTTCCTCTCTCTCTTAGTATTCAAGCAGGGAGGAAGAATGGTCTTGTGGTTGAGACACTTGCCTTGACTCCAGAAAGCTGAGTTCAATTCCTACTGCCTGAGAGAACGTGAACATGATTTGTATTACAGTAGCACCTGGGGGTCTCAAGCAACCTAGATACCTTGTTGTGTGGTAAGCAACAGTCTGCCCCTAAAAGAGGCTTGCAGTCTAAATATTATTTATTGTCAGAGCGTGTAGCAGCCCCACTCGTGGACAAGGGCCCTCTTGTGCTAGGCACTGTACAAACACAGTCCAAAAAGACAGTGCCTGCCCTAAAGTGCAATCTAAGTAGACAAGACAGGCAATAGGTGAGAGAATGACGACTTACTAGGCTTTTTACCGCTGTTTATATGGTCATATTCTGTGACTTGGTTTCCCCATCTTTAAAATGAGCATAGTACTTGCCTCTCTCACGGGTTTGTTTATAGGATAAATCCACTAAAGTTTGTGAGGTGCTCTGATGCTATGGTGATGGGTGTCAGATAACCAGACATCCCTTCTGGCCCAATCTTGTTTTACTTTCTTTCTACTGCTCTATTCTTTTACATCCTCAAAACTCCTGGGCCATTTTCTCTGCTCCCAGGCTACATGTTTGTCTGTGCTCATTCTGTTTGCTTTCCCTTCGCAATCTGTTTTTCTTCCACCTTTTATTTAAACGTTAGCATAATGATAGTGACTCTAACAGCTCTGATCCAGCTATTATATTTTCTTTTTTCCATGAATGATCATTTATATGTGTAGAAATGTCACCAAGCTCATTAAAGTTCGTTTACAGTGTGAGCTAATGCTCTATTTGTGTTTAGATAAAGCCATTTCAGCCAGTTTGCCAAATGTTTAAATGTGTGATCAAAACCAGGTGATTTACCTCCCCATTTTGTTTAGAGGAACCAAACTTAAACAGCATTGTTTTCTTTTCAAGTGCTTTGTCATTAACATTGAGCTAGAATACAATAGTTTGAGGCACTTTTGTTAAGTATTATTAATGTACTTACTGTGCTCTGAAGCAATGGGGATTTGGCAAAACAGGTCAAATAATACATTGGAATCACAAGTTATGCATTTCTACAGAAAGAGGCTTCACACTCAGCCAGTCTGGTGGTAGAGGGTATTCCATACCATAGAGCACAAAACCCACTTGGTATATCTGATCATTTTTGCTAAGAGGAATCTTAGAGCTTACAAAGAATCAGTAGAGGATGATTTTAGGGTAGACTTTAACCTGTGTGATAGTCTATTAGCGGTAGACTGAGATGGGGGATTAGTGATACAGATTAAAGGATAGATCCAATTGGGGTGCTGAGTACCTTCCGCAAAGTATTCAGCATCCTCAGCTCCCTACAGCCCAGTTGAACAAATTCAGCATCCTGAAGAACTGGGCCCTGATATGGACAATTCACAATTCTTATATTGGCTATCCGCTGTATAATAGTATTGGCCCACTGTGTTATATGTGGCTTTTGAAATTTAATTATAATGGAAGATGAGCACTGACTAAGAACTTTATTGTGCAAGTGGAACTCAAACATATATTGTTGTCAACTTAGTAATGACTGATCAATCAGAAAAGGAAATATGGGATCCTCCATTTCTGAAGGAATCTGCTTTGTAATAAACAAAAATCCTAGGCATTAAAATAATGTATCCAAGTTAAATATTTAAGAGGATGCTATAAATACACAACTAGCGGGCCAGAGTGTATTTGGTATATTATCAACCAGTGCTAGTACAGGACCAACTTTTTCTGTTTGGGTCACAGTATGCTATTGATTGTAGTATGCTTGAGCGTAGCTAACATGAATCAGTGTCAAGTATCAGAGGGGTAGCCGTGTTAGTCTGGTTCTGTAGAAGCAGCAAAGAATCCTGTGGCACCTTATAGACTAACAGACGTTTTGCAGCATGAGCTTTCGTGGGTGAATACCCAGTTCTTCTGTAGAATTGCATCCGAAGAAGTGGGTATTCACCCACGAAAGCTCATGCTGCAAAACGTCTGTTAGTCTATAAGGTGCCACAGGATTCTTTGATGAATCAGTGTATCTGCCTGCAGTATTCACACATCGAGTGGGTTTGCTGTTACACCTGGCATCCACACTAGGGCTGCATTCAACCATGCTAACAGCAAACCCACTTGACATTGTGGGACTGTGTCATCCTAAAGCTCTGGGATGACCAGCACTAGCTGCAGAGCTTCCAGCCCAAAGCACAAAACCTCCCACGACTTTGTGGTTGTCTCATGGCAAGAGTGGGGTTGAAATCTGTTACTTCCCCGGTGCAACTGGTCAGCTTGGCTGGTTGGCACATTGGGGGTATGCAACAGTCATGGCCTACTCTCCATCCTCCCTGCCTAAGGACAACAACTCAGCTGAGATGGGGGCATTCATCACCCATTCAGTGAAGTGGTATGTTACTTCTAGAGGAAGTTAGTACATCTGGGCACAAGAGAGTCCTGATAGAACAGGTTGCAGTTGATTCCAGTACCACAGGGATGGGTGCAATAGCAGAATATAACAGAACCTGCATTAAAGGCAGGAGGAAAGGTGTGCCTAGCAGTTAATGCTGATATGAATTGTTCTAAGATCCGAGAAAAGAGTTCTAATTTGTAGATTAACAAATGCTTGTTTAGCGAAATCATATATCCATGGTAGACCAAGTCAAAAGTCACCCAAATCCTAGAAAAAAATTATGGAGTCATGGTGATTACAAACTGCTTTGTTTTTAATGGTTTTGTACAGATCCAAGCAAATCAATTACCTTTCTATGTTGTTAGTGGTATTTTGTTTAAAGGTTTACAAGCTGCAATTAATCACACTTGATTTAAACAGCATGTTGTACATTCCCCACTCTCGAACCTCGATTGATTTCTTTTATCCCTCAAAACGTCACTTCACCATGAGAACAAACACCACACAGTCCTTGTGCACAGGCATAGACAAGCCACGTGCTGCATTTGATGCCAATCCTTAGCACTAGATCTTTGGCCTCCAAGGCGCTAATGGATCCAATCACTTAAGTTTCCAGCTGCGAAATGTAGTCTGTCATGTACACAACTCCTCCTGATGTCAATGGATGGGAATTTCACAAGAATGTCTATAGGCAAAATTTGGCCCTCATTGTAGCTGTTTTTGTGCATTGCTGAGATCCTGAAAATATCCGCACTTAACCATATTTTTGTTATAACTCACTTTTTTTCAATTTTGAAGAACACTGGGGGTTAACTCAAACGTACTCATGCAATTAGTTTGTATATGGGTGGCTATGACAGGGCTACTCGCATGAGTAAATGCTACTCACTGCGAGTCAGGGTTACAGGTAGATGTGCTACTACAGGCTTCAAGAGTATTTAGAAACTGAACTTTTAAAGATCTGTTGTGTGCTTATAAACATGTCATATTGTCTGATAACTATAATTAGGTCCTGTCTATACTGTTTTTCTTTTGCACAGGTGTGATAAGCCCTGTTTTATTTACATTGGAGGTTTGCACAAAGACATAATTATTGTGGTGCAAATATATTGAGTCCGGCCGAGAGCTAGGTGAATAACAGATTTTTGGGGTTGCTGGCAATTTCAGGCCAACCCCCCACAAAATTGTTAACATTTTTCTGCCAGTTGAAAAGTTGGAAAACATTTCATTTGGGATCAAATGAAATATTTCATTTGACCTGAAGCAAAACATTTGCGGGTGAGTCTGATCATTTTTTCATTTGTAAAAATAAAATTAAAGGACATTTCTAAATGAAAAGTCATTTTGAATTGAAACAAATCAAAACATTTCATTGCAAAAATGTCAAAAGAAAATGTTTTCATGTTTTTGGAAGTTTTTAAAGGTGGTCGTGGGGTTTTTTTGGACCAAAATGATTTGGTGAAATTGACACACAATTGTGAAATGTTTGTGTTGCCAAATCGGCATTTCTTTGCCCAGAACAGTTTTGTTCAAAAAATATGGCCCAGCTCTAGACTAGACAAGCCCTTTACATCATCTTTCTAAAGCTAGCCTAAGAGGGTAGTTCAGTAGTGCTGGCTCTCCTCAAAGATTGCACCTTAAACTCATGCTAGGATGATTACCTGCCATGTTGTTTCATGGCCACTGTTGCACTCCAAATTGGGCATAGGGAAAAAACACACTGATGTTTTTTACCTAATTGTACTAGCACTGCGTAGTCATGCCCCAGCTGTCATTACGTTGCTAATGGTAAACCTTGAATCACCATTATCACTGGGTAAATGTTCATAATGCTGTAGGGGGAGCTGAAGTATGTTGCTATAATTACTGGGAGGGCTAACTCCCCATGCAACATGCTGAAATCTTGCTCCTGGCTTCGTCCCTGATCTTTTGCTTCTGAGCTTCAAACAGCTAGTTATAACATTATATCCTTGTGTTATATAAATCAGACCTTGGCCTTTGTCCTTCATGAAATTGGTTTAATTCAGTCTGTGAAAGGAGGAGCCTGACTTAAAATCATGTGACTCTTTGAGCACATCTCTAACTTGATTGGGACTGTATCTGCCAATGAGAAAGCATTAGTGATAAAACATTAACTTCCATTTTTTGTCATTGATATATGAGTACATGCTTCTTCATACTGAAAGTACATAGTAAGGCCTCTCCATGGCAGGGAATGTGGCTGCTCCTGTGTTTTGCAAAGCACTCTGGTTCTATAGCAATGATTAATAGGAATTTATTTAATTTACTTTTGTCAAATAGTTATGAAACTATAACAAGAATCAACTGGACTTTTGCCTTGGACATCAATAGGAAAAGGATCAGCCATCATAACAAACATGTCCCAAGTATAAACCAGCAGGAAAATTTGAAGCCAGGTTCAGTTCCATACTCTGCCACTTTATGACCTTGGGCAAGTCACTTAGTGTTGCTGTGCCTCAAGCTATCATTTGGATAATACCACACTTTGCAGGGGTGTCATAAGGAAAAATATAATAATACATCAAAGATTGTGGGGGTAAGGCTGATGGGAGCAATAGAAATACTTAGGGCTGGTCCACACTAGCACTTTACATCGAATTTAGCAGCGTTAAATCGAATTAAGCGTGCACCCGTCCACACCAGGAAGCCATTTAATTCGACATAGAGGGCTCTTTAGTTCGACTTCGGTACTCCACCTCGACAAGGGGAGTAGCGCTAAATTTGACATGGCTATGTCGAATTAGGCTAGGTGTGGATGCGAATCGATCTTAGTAGCTCCGGGAGCTATCCCAGAGTGCAACACTCTGCTGACGCTCTGGACGCCAGTCCGAGCTTGGATGCTCTGACCAGCCACACAGTCAATGCCCCTGGAAAATTTGAATTCCTTTTCCTGTCTGGACAGTTTGAATCCCATGTCCTGGTTGCTCATCGGGGCGAGCTCAGCAGCACCGGCAACGATGCAGAGTTCTCCACCAGAGGAGTCCAGGCAATCTCACACTACAAAGAGGTCCCCAGCATGGACTGACCGGGAAGTCTCGGATCTGATTGCTGTGTGGGGCGATGAGTCTGTGCTTTCGGAGCTGCGCTCCAGCAAACGGAATGCAAAGACCTTCGAGAAGGTCTCCAAAGCCATGAGAGACAGAGGATACAGCTGGGATACAACGCAGTGCCGCGTGAAAATCAAGGAGCTGAGAGAAGGCTACCAGAAACTCAGAGCGGCAAACGGACGCTCCGGAGCCCAGCCCCAGACATGCCGCTTCTACGAGGCACTGCATGCCATTCTCGGTGGGTCTGCCACCACTGCCCCACCAGTGACCCTGGACTGAGAGGATGGGATACTGTCGACGGACTGTTCCTCGGAGATGTTCGCGTACGGGAAAGTTTAAGAGGACGAGGCAGTCGACAGCGCTTACAACACAGATTTCCCCGACACCCAGGATCTCTTCGTCACCGTCAATGAGATCCCCTACCAACACTCCCCACCCGTTACCACGGACCCTGAATCAGGAGAAGGATCAATCGGTAACTGCTTCAAACATGTTAACATTTATTTTTTTAAATAAACTGGGAAAACAACTAGGCGAACACAAGGTCTATGTACAGGTGGATGGAACTGTCATCTTCCTCTGACATCTCCAGGAAGCTCTCCAGGAGGTAATCGCCAAGCCTCTGCATGAGGTTCCTGGGCAGGGCTTGCTTATTGGGTGCCCCGAGGAAGCACACTTTTCCACGCAACGCTCTCAGCTGGAACTCGGGGACCAGCGCCTTCACGAGCATGGCAGCATAGGCCCCAGGGTTGTGTTGGCTTTCCTCCAGCATGCGCGCTCTCTCTCTCCGTGACACTCTCCTCAGTGTGATGTCACGCGCAGACTCCTGCATGCAATTAGAGTAATTTTGTGTACCATTAGTAATGGTTGTGCTTAACTGTTCCTTTGCATAACAAGAAGCGTCACTGTACAGCCACGTGTAGGAGGCTGCAGAGTGGGAGAATACAGGGATCTCTAACAGGGAACGGCCGCGAGGGGCTGCAACAGGGGCACCGATTCTGCTTTCATGTTTGCCTGCAGCAGGAGGACAGTGCTGTAGATGCAACTTAAAGCTGCAAAAAAACCTAGGCTTACCATGCCTGGCCGCTCCACGGATTCTTCTTTCCTGCCCCGCTTCTCTGGTCTGCAGTGCAATACCACAGGCAATGAAAGCGAACCCAGAGAACTCGAACTGTCCCCGAGTGAGTGCTCATGAGAGAGGTGCTGTGCTTGCTCTTGTTCACACACACTGAGTAGACTTTGTTTATTTTTTGACCAAAAATAGCTCTCTATGGAATTCACTCACTTTTTCCCATCACACAGGTGCAACTGTATCCCTACCTGATCCAGGCGCCTGGTCGATGTTCTGCAGCACCGCAGGAAGGAGGACGGAGCTCCCCTTCACTGCATCTGCGACCGCCGCCCCCCGCCGCAAAGTCCAATCCCACCATCACCCAAAATGACAAGAGGAAGGTGCACCTGGGGCTGTGAAAAATGTTAATGCACCACAGCAGAGTGCTAAACTTACAAAACGCTCTCAGTACCTTACTTTTGAGAAGTCCTTCCCTTAATGTGCTGTTCATTATAAAAAGTTTTTATTTTTTGGTAATTTCTTTTCCCGTCAGGTTTCTTTGCAGAATACTTTCCGTGAAGGGGGGAGAATGGTTTGGGAATTGCACAGGACTTTCACCGTTAATAGTGGTACAGATACGGGGGCAAGATCAACAGCTGGTCACTCACAGAGTGCAGCCTCTAGTCACCCTGGTCAGTCTGTGGGGTGATTTTCATGTTCTGCTCATAGGCGGAAGGTGCCCTGCGCCAGGTATATTTGCAGGTGGGTCTCTCCACCGGCCATGCCTGGATCGTGCCCTGTCCCACGCGGGTCTCCCCCAGCCCCGTCAATTCCCTGCCTGGAGCAGGTACCAGCCCCCACCTGCCACCCCTCCCCCGGCGTGTCGTCTCACACACCCCCGCCGCGCCGCGTCCCTGTCTCACAGTAGAGAGGCTACCCGCAGAAATGCTGTCTGCTGCCCCAGGGTCATTGAGCATGCCATCCACAAGTGGCAAGGCAGGTTGCCCTCACCCTGCCCTTCTATCGTAGCCCTGAGCCTCTACAATGCATCAAACCATCAGCCCCCAGCCCGAAACCCCCTACACCTCCTCCCCATTATCACACACCACTCACACCTTCCTACGCCCCCAACCCCCAGTCCAGAGCCTGCACCCAAACTCCGTTGCAAAGCCTGCACCCCTCACCCATTCCTGCACACGCACCTGTACCAGTCCTCACCACAGAGACCGCTGTACGAGCAGGAGCCTATCAGTCCTATAGCCTAGAAGCAGTCTCTACATCACTGCACACCCAACCCACCACAGTCACCGTCCCTGTGTCAACCCTTTCACGCGAAGTCAGTAGTCCAGAGAAGGTTGTTGCTGAACAATGCTCTATTAACTTTATTTGTACACGTGTGTTGGAAGGGGGCGAACGGGTTATGAAACTGTAGAGGAGAGTCAACAGAAACTGGGTAAGGAAACAGGGGCAGGTTCCGCTTCTCTATACACAAAGTTAATAGTCACAGGTTACCCTGCTCGCTGAGGAACCTGGCTTTCAAAGCCTCCCTGATGCACACGGCTTCCCGCTGTGCTCTTCTAATCGCATGGGTGTCTGGCTGAGCGTAATCAGCAGCCAGATGATGTGCCTCAAGCTCCCATCCCGCCATAAACGTCTCCCCCTTGCTCTCACAGATTGTGGAGCACACAGCAAGCTGCAATGACAATGGGGATATTGTTTTCGCTGAGATCCGAGCGAGTCAGTAAGCTCCTCCATCTCCCCTTCAGACGTCCGAAAGCACACTCCACCACCATTCTGCACTTGCTCAGCTGGTAGTTGAAGAGTTCCTTGTCAGTGTCCAAGGCGCCTGTATAGGGCTTCATGAGCCACGGCATTAGCGGGTAGGCTGGGTCCCCGAGGATCACTGTAGGCATCTGCACATCCCCAACATTTATTTTGTAGTCTGGGAAGAAACTACCTTCATGCAGGCGTCTAAACAGACCAGAGTTTTTGAACACACGTGCGTCATGAACCTTGCCCGGCCACCCGACGTTGATGTTGGTAAACCGTCCCCTATGGTCCACGAGTGCTTGCAGCACCATAGAAAAGTAGCCCTTGCGGTTTATATACTGGCTGGCCTGGTGGGCCGGTCCCAGGATAGGAATGTGAGTCCCATCTATAGCCCCACCGCAGTTTGGGAATCCCATTGCGGCGAAGCCATCTATGACAACCTGTACGTTTCCCAGGGTCACCACCTTCGAGAGCAGGAGATCAACGATTGTGTTGGCTACTTGCATCACAGCAAGCCCCACGGTAGATTTGCCCACACCAAAGTGGTTCGCTACTGACCGGTAGCTGTCTGGCGTTGCAAGTTTCCAGAGGGCTATGGCCACTCGCTTCTGCACAGTCAGGGCTGCTCGCATCCGGGTATCCTTGCGCTTCAGGGCAGGGGACAGCAAGTCACACAGTTCAAGAAAAGTGCCCTTACGCATCCTGAAGTTTCGCAGCCACTGTGATTCATCCCAGACCTGCAGCACTATGCGGTCCCACCAGTCCATGCTTGTTTCCCGGGCCCAGAATCGACGTCCCATAGCATGAACATGACCCATTGCCACCATGATCTCCAGGGCGCGGTGTACCGTGCTTTCTGAGAGGTCTGTGCCACTCTGAGACTTCATGTCCTCACCACGCTGCCGTTGCCTTCTCGACCGAGTTCTCAACATCTCACTGTGGAAGAGGTGTTTGATAAGGTGCGAGGAGTTGACAACGGCCATAAGTGCAGCAATGATCGCAGCGGGCTCCATGCTCGCAGTGGAGTGCTGTGGCATCCGCGCTGTCACTTATAGCAGGAAAAGTGCGCGAACTGATTTCCCGCCGGCGGGAGTGACGGTTGAATGATGACAGTTACCCAAAACCACCCTCGACACAGTTTCCCCCCCCCAGCATGCATTGGTGGGAAATCCCAGCATTCCGATGGGCGGTGGGGAGTGCGGGAACTGTGGGATAGCTTCCCACAGTGCACCGCTTCAAAAGTCGACGCTTCGCCCGTTACTGTGGACTCACACAGTCGAATTACTGTATTTATTGTGGATACACAACTTCGACTACATTAGGTCGATTCCAGAAATTCGAATTAAGATGAATCGAAATAGTCTTGTAGTGTAGACGTACCCTTAGGCAGATACAAACTGGCCATTATTAATTAGAAGTGTTTGTTCCTTCTTCAGTATTCATGTGCAAATCCTGCCCAAAATAATTGGTTTATAATGGTGGGAGAATAGACCCCTTAATTATCAAGGATCACTCAAATTAACTTTGTAGTTGGCTGAAAAGTTCAGATTGCATGAGGTGAAAAAATGATTCTCATTTCTGAAGGTTTTAGACACTTCTGCTGTTAATATATGTATAGTATATGAGTAGTTCTGTCCTCATTGTGGATGTTCAATTGTTCTTTGCAAACATATTGCCATGTTGTATAGCATTCCTGGGTAAGTTTTGATGGAGATTTTTTCAGGGGGGTAGATATGTGATTGAGAGGAGCTAGGAAAGTAGGAAGTCTGAGGGTTTGTTTGATTATTTTTGTTTCCATGTAGGCCTTGTTGGTTGTGTCCTGTCTTGATATTTTAATAAAAATGGTTTTATGTCAATTTTATGATGGGTCCATAGTTTAAGACAGATGCAGTTATTAAATCATAATAAATGAATATTTTTCATTGTTCATTTCAGATCTATCTCCAGTAGCATAAAAATGATTTGTAGCGATGCTATTACTATTATTATTATGTCCACGCAGTGTGCAGAGGCGGTCAAAAAAGCAAACAGGATGTTAGGACTCATTAAAAAGGGGATAGAGAATAAGACTGAGAATATATTATTGCCCTTATATAAATCCATGGTACGCCCACATCTTGAATACTGTGTACAGATGTGGTCTCCTCACCTCAAAAAAGATATTCTAGCACTAGAAAAGGTTCAGAAAAGAGCAACTAAAATGATTAGGGGTTTAGAGAGGGTCCCATATGAGGAAAGATTAAAGAGGCTAGGACTCTTCAGTTTGGAAAAGAGAAGACTAAGGGGGGACATGATAGAGGTATATAAAATCATGAGTGATGTTGAGAAAGTGGATAAGGAAAAGTTATTTACTTAGTCCCATAATACAAGAACTAGGGGTCACCAAATGAAATTAATAGGCAGCAGGTTTAAAACAAATAAAAGGAAGTTCTTCTTCACGCAGCGCACAGTCAACTTGTGGAACTCCTTACCTGAGGAGGTTGTGAAGGCTAGGACTATAACAATGTTTAAAAGGGGACTGGATAAATTCATGGTGGCTAAGTCCATAAATGGCTATTAGCCAGGATGGGTAAGAATGGTGTCCCTAGCCTCTGTTCGTCAGAGGATGGAGATGGATGGCAGGAGAGAGATCACTTGATCATTGCCTGTTAGGTTCACTCCCTCAGGGGCACCTGGCATTGGCCACTGTCGGTAGACAGATACTGGGCTAGATGGACCTTTGGTCTGACCCGGTACGGCCTTTCTTATGTTCTTATGTTCTATGTTCTTACATACCACAGGTTTCCTCAAGGAGAGATGGAATAAGTCTTGCTCAGTGATAAACTGACTTACTGCATTTAGATTTTTCATTCCTTTTAAAATAAGTACATGTAAGCAATGATTGCCTGAACTGGCTGGATTTCATGTAGGTGATGCATCTTTGGCAAATAGTTTTTGTAAATAGTTTAAAGCAAGACACTCTTCAGTGTTTGGCATAAGTCTGACACAGAGGACTTTTGTGCTTCAATTGCATCAACTTGAATCGATCTTTAAACACTGATTAGAAGAATACACATGATTGCATTCTAGAAGTCCCTCGATTTTTATTCTTATATAAATAATTTAGGATACCATCACTTATTGAGTAGTATCTTGCTTCATAAGCAGCCCTATTAAAGCCTGCCACTCAATAAGGTACTACTCATCTGGGGTGAGAGTGGCAGAATTGTGCGCTACATAAAGAGTGATGCTAGAAACTAAAAGGAGGATTAATAACTACCAGGTAACCAAACCCCTGCTAGTGGCATTACTAAAAAATGAAAACCTCCTCTCTCCAAAAAGATATGGGAAAGAAGTAAATTAGACTTGGGTTCGTTTGATTTAATTCTCCACCAAATAATTGTGCAGTGTGTGCGTTACAGCTTATGCAATGCTTTTATTGAACCTGCAAGAACTCCCTGGTTTAAAAAAACTAAATCATAAAGTTCAAAGAACTTAACATTCAATGCAAAATTAAAACCTATCCTTCTCCAGTAATATTGCGTTAACACCACACAACTCCTGTGCAAAAGGATTATATATCCTCCAAAAAACAAAAGATAATTTGATGCAAACTGAGGTCTGTTTTTATGTTGTTGTGTTTTTGTTGCTGTTGTGTGTTTTACAGTTGCTTGTACTATGATGTGTTTGGTTTGGAAAAATATTAAATAAAGCTGAATGCTTCCCTTTTTTACTGCATGAAATGACAGCTTGCAGGCCACAGTGAACAAACAAAGGCTAAAGGGCTTTCATCAGCTTAGATTTTTTTCTGGGAAAAGGGTGCAGAAGATGTAAATGGTGTGGCCTTATTGCTCTTCTTTACATGTTTGGCTCTCATCTGGATGGCCCAAATTTAAATGAGTTACAGAAACTATGGGAGGGTTAATCCTACTCCATCTGAAATGAATGAGAGTGTTGGTGCTGACAAAAGTGGTAGCAGGATTGGTCCCTTTGTGCTGTAAATTGATGTAGCCACAGGGAAATACCAGGAATTTGGTAGCTTTATCAGAGCTGTCATAACAATCAAAAAGCAAAGGGTCCAAATGTCTTTTCCTCCAATGCAAACAAATTACAGATGAAAAAATCCAATACACTCAGGGCAAATATGCTTGGATTTGGCATTGCAAAAACTGAGCATAATGGGCAAAATCTGTCCTCAATGACATTTGCAACCTAATGTCAAGATGTGTTAGAAAGACTCCCTACCCCAATAATTTGTCAAGTGGGAATTGAATTTCTTGCTAGTATCTGAGCTAAAGGAAGTAACTCCATTAACTGGCAGCAGTAAAAAGAGTCTTATCCTCTTTTTGGACCAGCCAGTAGAAGGAGACTTATGACATACTGAACTAATGGATTAAACATGTGTATTGCTTATTGAGTTGCACAGGTGTTTAGGGAGATGGAGTTTGCCCATTGTATTTTTCACTGAATCTGTTCATTAGGGAAAGATTTTATTTTGTGTGCCCTTGGGAAACATCTCAGTTATATCAAATGTGAATACGAATCTAAATATTTGTCACACATTAGTCATAACTTTCCCTGCCATCAAAAAGGCTTCTCACAGCCTACCTTCTCCTACTTGATCTTGCTATGAATTGCTGGATTTGTGACAGTCAGTGCCAGGGCCTTAGACTGTGATGCCAAAATCAGAACTGTAACTTCACTGCAGGATCAAGCAGCAGAACAAGCGGGGCTGGGGAGAGAATTGGTTTAATTAAAACACAGATATATTTCCTAATAGTCAGCAGTCAGTGGGGAGAATACAGAACATCACAAAAGTAACAGGAATGCTCTCTCTAAGTTCGACAGAAGAAATCTCTGTAAAATGCCCTTTATCTTTTGTTTCAGAGTAGCAGCCGTGTTAGTCTGTATCCGCAAAAAAAACAGGAGAGGTGCCACAAGTACTCCTGTTTTCTTTATCTTTTGGTTACTGTTGAATCGGGCTTGTGCTGCCAACATTTTAACAAAGGACTCTTAGCTATCTTCTAGGGGAGAAGGCACTTAAGCAGAGGAAGGGAGTGGAAATGGGGAACAGATTTGCTTTCCCTTCTAACCATAACCAAGGAGAGAGGCAGCATCACTTTGCAATCAGATGTCTACTAAGTGCATTTACTGGAAATACTTATACATTGCTCTTCAAATGTATTGAGTCTATTAATATAACACAGGTTTGGCCGGAGTAATTTGGAACTGGAGGACAAGGGTCAGGAGCAGGATGAGGGAGGCATATCCTCCTCCACGAGTATTTTTTATTAAATACCAGCCATTAGATGCATGCTGCTCCAATCCAAAGATGTATTTCTGAGCTGCAGGGATAAGCCATCTCTGTAGGGATAAGTATAGAGAAAGGAGGGGAATTCCACCCAAGGCAAGGAAATCACCCCAGCCTTCCTTTACTTTTAAAGCAGAATTTTAACAATGGGTTCCCATCAATGTGCTGAATCACTTTGGACAATTCAGTGCTACTATTAGAACATAGCAGTCCTCCAGGAAGCAGGCTACCTGGATTATTTCCTCTCAATCAAGCAGCTTTATTTTTGAGTGGGAAGGGCTATGAGTTTTGTTCCTCTTTCTCAGGGACTCAGTGTCCTTGTGGATTCCTGAAATCTACATGATGGCAACCGGCCAACTCCTGAACTCCTCTCCCATGACCAGGTTCTGACGCCCCTATTGCCTTAAAGGGGGGAAAAGGTAACTCTTAGAATAAATCAGGTGTGGTAGAGGGAAAGAAAATGGATACCACTTTTTCTCAGAAGTGCAGATATGATCCACTCTGGTATCTAATCATCCAGTGGACCAATACCCCAGGTATCATGTGGTGTATAATGAAGAGGAGACAGGTAAATAAGGTCAAAGCAACAAGATGTGGTATTAGGGATAAGAATACAATTGATAGGGAAGGGGGAAAACCACAAACACAAACCAGTATTACAACCAATAACAATAGTGACGGTGACCCAATGGGGCATAAAGCCCAGACCCAGATAAATTCCTCACTTGGCCAAGTGCCCTATAACAGAGATTGATTTCGTCCTACTTCATCTAGGTGCTGAATTGTGTGCGGTGGTGGTGCTCAGGACCTCAACTATCGGGCTAGTGGAAAGCCGTCAAGGAGGAACTCCGAGGAGTCCAGCGGATGGATGGTGATCTCCGGAGATGGAACAGCAGGATAAGGTAAGTGTTGAAGGTCTTCTCCGGTGTCTTCGGCATAGGTGTCACTCTCGTTGATATGGTCGGAACCACGATGAGACCCGTACCGCACCATGCACAGGCTGCCGCTCAGATGGACACCCCGCATCCACACAGGGGTCAATCTTTTATATATGTTAAGGCAGGAAAAATTGGACTGTTCCAAATAGCAATGCCAAGCAAGTCTGAGGTGATAGAACCTTCAGGGATTTGGGCGGGAAAACAGATGCAATATCCAGAGCCCAAAAGCAGGAAAATCCAGTCCTGACCAGTTGGGGCTAGCTTTGAGTCAGTGCCCCTGAGGTAAACAAGGATGGAGTTCTGAAGTCTCATGTCACAAACTCCATTTTGTATTTCTTATTTCAATTATCCAACACCCTGGCTCATTCTGAGTAATACCATACTCCAGGCATCGTCCCCTTGGAACCAACTGGATTACTGATGGAATTATCCAACATAAGTAAGGAGATTGAAAACTGGCTCTTGGATTTTACTCAGTCCTCATTCTGATAGATTTGCAAGGAAGTTAATGGGAAATGGCTCATTGAGCAAAAACAAAAGACCTGATTCTCCAGTCCATATTAGTCACTTTAAGTGTTAGTTACTCACTTGAACAGTCCCACTGAATTCAAGAACTTCAGGATGTGGCTTGTGATAATATTACCTTTAATTAGATATGGATTACATTAACATAGAATCATAGGACTGGAAAGTCATAGGACTTGGGTCATCTAGTTCAGTCCCTGCACTCATGGCAGGACTAAGTATTATCTAGACCATCCCTGACAGGTGTTTGTCTAACCTGCTCTTAAATATCTCCAATGACAGAGATTCCTCAACCTCCATAGTAAATTTATTCCAGTGATTAACCACCCTGACAGGACGTTTTTCCTAATATCCAACCTAAACAGCCCTTGCTGCAATTTAAGCCCATTGCTTCTTGTCCTGTCCTCAGAGGTTAAGAAAATATTTTTTTCTCCTTCCTCCTTGTAACAACCTTTTATGTATTTAAAAAACATTATCATGTCCCCTCTCAGCCTTCAGTCTTCTCTTCTCCAGACTAAACAAACCCAATTTTTTCAACCTTCCCTCATAGGTCATGTTTTCTAGACCTTTAATCATTTTTTTGCCCTTCTCTGGGCTCTCTCCAATTCATTCACATCTTTCCCGAAATGTGGTGCCCAGAACTAGACACAATACTCCAGTTCAGGTGTAATCAGCATGGAGTAGAGTGGAAGAATTACTTCTCGTGTCTTGCTTATGGGGAAGAATTATTTCTCATGTCTTGCACCATTGGACGCGTTCTCTTCTATTCTAGGTGCTGAAAGATACCATGGTTGTGCCAGATACTGTAGGTACTGCATTGGGACAGTGAGTGTTTGAGGGTCTACTTCTCCTCTTGCTCTCACCAGTATAACTCCACAGTGACACTCTTGGCCAGTGAATCTGAACAGAGTAGATTGTTGTATAGTGTACAGTATCATCCGGCTCTAATATTGCAAATGGTTCCCAGAGTTGACATGAAAAGAACACAGTGTACGTGGCCTATATAGCTCTATCCTCTTCAAGAAAAATAATATACTCACAGCCTTTTGTTCAGTCATTACTTCTCATTGTTGCAAGACAGATATATACAGTATAATTCATGACCCTTTATAAAAACAAGGAAGTACATTAACACATCTTTTATTTCAGAGAAACTCAAGGCCTGTACCCGTTTATAAATCCTTCCCTTTGTTCTTTTCTGTAGATTTATTAATATAACTGCATTCGCTTCAGTGCCTATTGGACATATGTTTCAACCTGTTCATCCAAACTTTAACTGTTTTCAGATTAAAATAGTTTCTGAGGGGTGTTTCTCAGCCTGTAGCTGAGCTCCTGCCAAACCTATGTTCTTCCACAAAAAGGAAAATGCTGAGCATTAATAAAAAAAATATTAGCATTAGTCAGGAGATGATGATAAATAATGCATTGCTGCATGTGGCAGAACAAAATTTTACTTTGTTTGTATTTTAATGGATTTTAACCATGGCAACTACTGTAGTTTTAATAGAGGAAAATAGAAATTATACCTCTCATCGGGGGTGGGGGAAGACTCCCAGAGCTGAATTTTCAGTTGGGTTCCACAATTGCTCCTGCAAAATTTGCGTGCATCTCCATTTTGCACATTCAAAACCTGCATTTGTACATGTAGAGTAGGTCAAAATGCAAATGAATCCATATTATCCATGTTGGTGTTGGCCTTTGCTTGCATATTTACCAGTGGTTGCACAGGTAAACACAGGTGCTGCATACACAGAACTAAAGAGAGCCCAAACTGACTGATGTATCTGAATGTTCTGAGTTTTGAGAAGAAATTTGGATTAAAATACCTGGATCTGAATCCACTTCTGTGATAGTCACTCCAGATTAAATCCCAAACTGGAAAGGACCTACTTCTTGGATCTAGCTCAATTTCTTAGACTGGAGGAAATCCATGAGAATCTTGGTTCTCGTCCCATCAGATCTTATAAATTGTGCTCTGCCACGTGGGGCCAAAAATATCACAGGAACAACATGTGATACTTTGGTAGTCAAATCCGACCCATACATACAGACTAAAATACATCTAGAGCCTCTTTGCCCAGCTGCAAACAAGATGGGTCTTTATAGATCCAGCCACTTGTAACTAAACTTGATAAGGCGAAAACTGGACACTTAATCTTTCTCTCAAATACTCCTCATTCAGATTTTAAATACTGTCTCCAAATCCAAACCCATCGCCATTCAACGAGTACTGTACAATATTCATACAATCCATGAAAAGAGAGTTTTGTAGTAGTACCATGCAAGGGATGCTCTTCAGCAATATGTATAGTTTAGTTTGGTTTCACTCACCATTTTTAATACCTCATTAGAAATAACCTCTCTTTACCTTCCCACTTTCTCTTTTTCTTTTTCTATTTCACAAAGGCTGTTTTTATTCTGTTCTGTACAGAACCATCCTAGCTTTTCCCTTTAACGTCCTTATTAACATAAGCACCATCACTAGTGATATCAGTCATGTTAGCAGCACAGTTCTGGGAGCAGCATTTATTAGAGGATATTTCCTCTTAGAGCCAGATGGTAGCACAGGAAAAATATGGCAAGGTCAGGCCTCGAGAGTAGATATTTTTCCTACACCATTTCTCGGGGAGAGGGGCAAGGACTTAAATTATATGGCATTCAGAGGAGATTTTCTGCTTCATTTAAATAAGTAAGGTAAATGAAAACCCTAAAGGGGCCCAATCCTGCTAGGTGCCCTGATCACACTGACCTCCCATTCACATGGTCTAAAGGAGTTGAGGGCATTCAGAATTGGGCCTATACTTTTCCTTAGTTTTCTTTTAAGACTGCAGAAGGAGACTAGCTTGAGCATAAATCATGATGACCCTGATGCAAAACTCACTGACGTCAATGAGAATCTTTCCTTACCTTTTAATAGGAATTGGATCAGGCTCTATAATATTCGTCAGTGAAGGAATATAAAAGACTAGAAGACAAAGAAAAGGGGAGGGGAGAAGCTAATGGTGAAATTCACTCCTTCTATAGGGCTAGTTAAAGACATTGGCCTCAAATAGGTTTTAAATGGGACTTTAATCTGGTGTGAGCCTGTAGCGATCAAACCCTGCAGCAGCAAGTCTCAGAGCTAGGGTTGCCAACTTGGTAATATTTAAAAACCAGCCCCGCCTCTTCCCCCTGAGGCTCCACCCCCATCCACACCTTCTCCCCTCCTCCCCATCACTCACTGCTTTTCCCCCCCCACCCATGTCAGGAGGGACTCACCTGTGGAGCCATGGTTGGGAGGTGCAGCTGCCGGACACAGGTAGGAGGTTGCCGCAGCTAAGTAGGAGTGGTGGGGGGATGACCCAGCACCTCCCCTTCTGCAGTAACCAGACTTTGGGTTTCCGGTCAGAAGATCTGATCAGACACTGTCAGGTCCCCTTTTCAACTGGACTTTCCAGTCGAAAACCAGGCATTGGCCACCCTACTCAGAGCCCAGGTCAACAGACTCAGGCATGCACTGTGGGGCTAAAAATAGCAATGTAGACATTCAAGCTCAGGCTGGAGCCTAAGATTCAAGACCTTCCCCAAATCTGCTAATAACTGGTGCCTGACATCTCTGATACCTGGACTTGGATACCTCTGGGAACGTAGGATTTGCTGTACCAGCTCAGACCAATAGGTCATCCAGTCTAGGGCTTAATTTCTTGGCAGAAGCTTATCTCTGAGGCTTCAGGAGGAGGATAATGAATTGACCCTAAATGTGACCATCCCTCTTTTAATTCAATGAATGTTTGTTTTTAATTAGCCCTTTAGCAGGGGTGCTGGAACTAGGGGTTCTGGGGGTGCAGCATCATCCCCTGGCTTGAAGTGGTTTCCATCATATAAAAGGTTTACAGTTTTGTTCAATGGCTTTCAGCACCCTCATGCTAAAAAGTGTTCCAATGCCACTGCCTCCTAGTGGTGGTCATGCAAAACAGGACCGGGCAATGTGGGGAAATGGACACTGTCTGGGCTGTGCCGTATTACATTCGACCAAAGGACCCAATTCAGAACACTTCTTAAGAACATGCTTGACTTCTGTGGGGCTTAAACACATGCTTAAAGTTGAGCACTTGCTTAAGTGCTGTTCTGAAGAGGGATACTGGCCTGAACTGGAGCCTAACATCTTTCACAAGCACTAAATCCACTTCTAAAGCAATGTCTGACTTTTATTTTTTAACAAAGGATAAAGAGGCAGAGAACTACTTAAGGCAGTCACCATAATTCCAGGGATGGTAGTGGAGGAGTTAGAGACTCTGCAGATAACACTGAGAATGGTGATAAAAAGCATATTGGGCAGACAAGTTCCCAGGTCTACAGAGCATACACCAAGAAAATGAATAGGAAACAATACCACTGTGACAACTGGCAAACATAATACCACTATTCATGAAAAGGACATGCTATAGCAAGTTAAGTCATTATGAAAAGGTTAGACTATATATCCGCATGGGATAAATTATTAAAAGCCATTTTACAGGATTTTGAGTGGGTTGAGAGAAAAATATACCACTGTTTTTAAATGTGGGATCTGAACAATTTAATATCTGTTCTTAAAGGATCATTTTAGACTATAGACTCTCCTGCTTCTCTCACAAAGGTGCTATGGGACATCTCATCACTCCAGTTGGTAGGATAAAGGCAAAGGCACCAGAACCAGCAAAGAAGAATACCGGTGATTCATCTTCAGAAATATTAAATATTTCCCAAGAGGTAATGATGAGATAGAAGTTTATAGAATCATAGACTTTAAGGTCAGAAAGGACCATTATGATTGTCTAGTCTGACCTCCTGCACAACGCAGGCCACAGAATCTCACCCACCTACTCCTGTATCAAACCCCTAGCCTATGTCTGAACTATTGAAGTCCTCAAATCGTGGTTTAAAGACTTCAAGGTGCAGAGAATCCTCCAGCAAGTGACTCATGCCCCACGCTGAGAGGAAGCCGAAAAACCCCCGGGCCTCTGCCAATCTGCCCTGTTTGTACATCTGCACTCCAGCTTACTTTATAGAATGAGTTTGGCTTCTTTCTTACGTTTAAAACATTTTCCAAGAAGCAAACAGTAAGTTTAAATAGATGTTATTTATACTGCATGTCTAAATGTGCCATCTGAGACTGGGGTTCCATTGTGCTAGACACTGTATATACACCAATCAATAGACAATGCCTGCCCCAAAGTGCTTACACTCTAAATAAACAACGCTAAGGGGTGGGGGGAGGGGAAACAACTAACCCAAGGCCACACAGCTGATGAGTGGTACAGTGGAGAACAGAACCCACATCAATCCCTTACCCACTAGACCACTGTCTGTCAGCGTCACTGCAATCTAACATTAGGCATGAAAATATTGAAGTCTATAAGCCAAATAAAATGTTTATGAAGATTGTTCTTCTATAGTCTTGTATCTGAAAGACCTGAGACTAAGACAGCAAAATATGTATGCATACTATAATTGTCAGCTTTATGGTATGATACATATTAACCACATGACTATTGTTAAGGAAATCTTCCCTATGCTGCTCACTACTACAATCTGGAAAAATGATTGAGATCAGCTCTGGGATTTATTTCTTGCTCACAATCAGGTGTAGTAATTAAACAGATGTACAGTATTGTTTGCACCAGATGTGTACAGTGGAGGCTTCTAGACTGATTAACATTTGCTTTTAATATTTTCCATGGGTTCATATAGCATTCTGGTTTTATTTAGATGTTTATAATATTTGTATTAACTCCTGTGCAATGCTATCAATGGAAATAACAAATCCTTCCTGACCCCTGAAGGCAATCAGCGTATTCCCTGAAGCATGAGTATTGATTACTCTTATCTTAGAATGAATAGCTATAAATGTTGAGCAGTCTTGTCCAGTGTGATAGGTGCTATGTTTCCATGTAGTGCAAACTGCCAAAATACCATCTCTACCCCAAGTTTTCAAGCATTTATTAATTTATTATAATATCATGATAGCTAATAGTAATATAGCCATTATACTACAGAATTATAACTCCAGAACTGCTTCTTGTAAAATATATTCAAACCATGGATCGGGTACAAGAATGATTTCATTTGCTGAGGATCCACTGGAGATTAAAGCTCTTCTGAGATAAAAAGAAATGCTGTGCTATTTCAACTAGTCCAGTTTCCAAAAGAGAATAAAAAATGTATAATTCACACAATGACAGTCAACATAAATATTGAATAAGTAGTGCAATGGATTTTATAAATAAACAGGAGGAAAATAGATATTTGATTTAGTCATCCGCTTCTGGAACCAGCAGGTTACAAGAATTAGTCTGTCTAATATAGTGTAGCCTATCAAATTGTAATTCAAATCATCCTCTTGCTTTTTCCCAGCAAAACAAAGTAATAGTGATGAAAAACCATGCTTAAATTGTTCTCCTCTGCTCTACATAAAGGGCCCAATCTGACCTGTGAGTAATTTTATGCTGTGATGGACCCAGGCCAGTTGGGAACAGCAGAACAGTAGAAGGGAAATATACTGGCCACTGGAGAAGCAGTTTTTTGTTCCCTGAGTGACCAGAGCAGGGGCTGCTCCAGGCTAATGAGAACACCTGATTCCAATTAACCGGCTAAGAGTCAGGTGAGGCTGTTAAGCACTGGACTCTAATTAAGGCCCCTCTGATGCTGTAAAAGGGTTCACTCCAGTCAGGCCAGAGGGAGCCAGAGGAGAGGAAGTGTGTGCGAGGAACTGGGAGCAAGAGGTGTGCAAGAAGCTGAGTGAGTAGGCATACTACTGGAGGACTGAGAAGTACAAGCATTATCAGACATCAGGAGGAAGGTCCAGTGGTGAGAACAAAGAAGGTGTTGGGAGGAGGCCATGGGGAAGTAGCCCAGGGAGTTGTAGCTGTCATGCAGCGGTACCAGGAGGCACTCTAGACAATTGCAGTCCACAGGGCCCTGGGCTGGAATCCAGAGTAGAGGGTGGGCCTGGGTTCCCCTCAAACCTCCCAACTCCTGATCAAAGACAAGAGGAATTGACCTCGACTGTGGCTTCTACCAGAGGGGAAGGTCTCTGGGCTGTTTCCCGACCCACAGGGTGAATCTGTGAGGTGAGCAAATCCGCCAATAAGTGCAGGACCCATCAAGGTAGAGGAAGAACTCTGTCACAATGCATATAAGTATTCCTATTGATTACAGTGTGATACGGATACTCACATGCATAAATCTTTACAGGAACAGGATTATAATGGTTAATATTATAAAGTTAATTAATTTGGTTAAAAAAATGATAAAACTAATCCCTGCTGTGTCTCCACTCACTTCAGCAAAGACACACCAGGAATGAATTTGGCCTCATGTTACATGAATTAAGTTAGGCATCATTTAAGGAGGAGATTTCTAAAGGCACAAATGAGAGTTAGATGCCCGGTTCAATAGGAGTTGGGCACTAGTTCCCTAGGGTCCCTTAGAAAATCCTAGCCTAGATAACATCCATCTAATGTTTTTATTATTATTATTGGTGGGGTGAGCGTGGTTAGCAGGCGTTCCTACCAATGTGACACTCAGCCCTTTAACACTGAGATAATTGAGCCTTACTAATGGGCAAGATCCAATAAAATGACCAGATCACCGGGCCTGAGAGAAATATAACACAAAGTTCATCTCCGTTACATCTAGTGGAAAGACTCCTATTGATGTCAGTTGGCCTTGGGTCAGGACCCTGGCTTAATGCAAGCACAGTCTGCTTCCTGGTTTAGGGTAATTGCTCCAATGGGCATGAAATGGGCACATGAACAAAAGTGGGCGAAATGCAAAATCCTTCCTCTTTCTCGCTCATCATTAGTAATTTTGGGGGTGGTTTTTTGCAGACTATTAATTTGTTGGCCCGTGTGTAGAAATAAGGGCAGCTCTAATGTAGGCATTTTTTTCATATAACAACTGAATGATGAGTACAATCCGATTCTGAATAGATTTGGGTTGTCAACTTTTTGGGACTGTAAAAGGTGGTGAAAGACTTATGTCCCTGTCCCCCACAATGTATTTGTTCAAAATTATTCAATGATTTTGTTTTCATGCTAATGTATTTCAGACTCTGGTTTACCACTGGACAGTGCACTAGCAGGTACAGCTTTGCGAACATCCCACAAGAACTAAACTCCCTTGAGTTTTCTTCCTGGGGGCTGCCCTGAGCAACCCCCTATGGGGGATGGAGTCAGTGTAGTGTGCATGGGGTGAAAAAGCAGTCATCTTGCTGGCCCTACCTCTTGCTGGCCCCATGACTTTTCTCACCCATCTCCTCCATACACTTGGAGACCCCACAAAAGGCTTCCATAGGATTGGGGGAAGGTAGGAATGATGCCACCGAGATGTGGGTTTCTCCTTCCACATCTCCAGGATCCTGGGCTGGGCCCTCTTCAGTGATGGAAGCAGAGGGGATGATCCCAGCCCTCAATATTTAGTTGGTTATAAGGCATATATGCTGCCTGTGGTTATGTGCACTCAATATTCACTGTCTTTCCATTGGAGCTGTGCAACAATACCTGACAGCAGAAGTTGCATCTAGTTGTATTTGACAGGAAATATATAAACCAGTTTATACTGTACTAATTCAGAAATATCTTTCATGCTCTTTTATGGAAAAAAAAATCCTCCACTCTAAACTCTAGCTAACTAATTACCTGCTCAGTCTGAGACTTGTGCTCTGAATTGTGCCAGCAAGAGAAGCTCTCTTTGGGAACCTCACAGGAAAACAGGGAGATGAAAAGCCTTATGAACATTCAAAAAACCCAACATTTTAGTGTTTGACCAACTGCTGAAGGAACAAAAATGCTAGGAACACGCCAAGGAGAAAGGGACAAGAGGTGTTATACAGGGGCAGGAGATTTTATTTGTATTGAACATTTTTCTTCTGCCAAGAAGAGGAGATATGCAGAACTACCTGCAGGAGAGGTGCCTACCTCTCAATTATACTTACATGCAGTCCAAGTGTTAACCTATCCCTACTTGATTGGCCAGCTCCTCAGTTGCTGTAAATGGTCATTGCTTTGATTTCAATGGAGCTAGCCCCATCTACTCCAGCTGAGGATCGAACACCAATTGTTTTGAAAAAGCTTCTAAACAATCAGTGCCCCCCCCCAGCACACATGTACAAACTGCTTGTGCAATAAAACCAAAATCCTTATTTTTTCAGATCAGGTTTTTAGGGACTAAGGTCTCTTCATAAATCCAGGACACGCAGGCACTGGGGTGATCCATCACCTCATTACATTAATATGCGATGCTGTGCATTGTACTGAGGAGACGGTTGTCTGGTCAGCATGGGAATCAGGCCAGGAACAAATAAAGAAGTTAGGAATCTGATTATTTCGGGGCCAGTTCTATATGCGTTACAGCTTCTCCATTTCCCTGCTGTCAGCTAGTTTTTCGTCTCTTCATTCCTCCATCCCACACATGAGGTGAAGTATCCAGCTAGCTGAGGCATCTTGATTAGTTCCAGCACCTTGCTGATTTCTTAACAATGCACTTGTCAGGAGAGCTGAGCTGAATTGCAGATCAGGTTAGGATGAAATTTGACATTTTCAGCTCCAGATAAGCATTGACTGCTTTAATATGGCCTGGCTCCCTATAGCCCCTGAGGCTCATTATGGCAGCCAGGAATAGCTGGAGTGCAGTGGGATACCATGCGTACCTCCTTTTTCCTGGCCATGCCCCATACAGTTAGGCTCTGAAGAGGCTGGCAGAGGGAGATACTTTTTCAGCTTTGCACCCTGTAAGAATTCCCTCTACCAGGAGGGAATTCCCCAGTAGCCAGATACACTGGCTTTGGAGCCCCTGAAGCCAGCATAAAGGGGTCGTAGTAAGATGCTGATGAATACGGCTCACAGTTTCTAGGTTAAATGAGTGGGGAGAAGAAATTAATGGGTGGACATAGAACTATCTTTTTATCTTGGTTCCTAGTTTTTAAATCATTCCAAAATGATAACCTTATAATGTAAAGCCAGAAGGGACAATGACATCATCTAGTCTGACCTCCTGCATAACACAGACCATTAAATTTCACCCAGTTACGCCTGTATTGAGCCACAATAATCTTTGACTAAAGCATAACTTGTGTTTGGCGAAGGCATATCTTCCAGAAAGGCATCCGGTTTGGATTTGAAGACTGCGAGAGATGGAGAAATCCACCACTTGCCTGGCTAATTTCTTCCAGTGGTTAATCGTTCTCACTGTTTTTATAAGCAATTGTGCCTAATTCCTAATTTGAATTTGTCTGGCTTCAATGTCCAATCATGGGTTTTTTATATGCCTTTCTCAGCTAGATTAAAGAGCCACTTAGTATCCTGTATTTTCTCCCATGAAGCTACTTCCACACTGAAATCAAGTCACTTCTCAATCTTCTTTTTGACAAGCTAAACCATGGGTTCTCAAACTGGAGATTGGGACCCCTCAGGGGGTTGTGAGGTTATTACAAGGGGTGTCACGAACTGTCATCCTCCACCCCAAACCCTGCTTTGCCTCCAGCATTTATAGTGGTGTTAAATATATAAGCAAGTGTTTTTACTTTATAAGGGGGGTTGCATTCAGAGGCTTGCTATGTGAAAGGGGTCACCAGTCCAATAGTCTGAGAAACACTGTGCTAGACAGACTGAGCTCTTTAAAAAAAACAAACAGGAGTACTTGTGGCACCTTAAAGACTAACAAATTTATTTTAGCATGAGCTTTCGTGTTAGTCTTTAAGGTGCCACAAGTACTCCTGTTTTTTTTTTTTTGCGGATACAGACTAACACGGCTGCTACTCTGAAACCTGAGCTCTTTAAGTTTCTCATTGTGAGGCATTTCCCCCCCTGCCCTTGAATCATGTTTGTGGCTCTTTTCTGTGCTCTCTCCAGATTTTTTAGCGTCTTTTTAAAATGTGGCACACAGAACTGTACACACTATCCCAGTATATGGTCAATGCCATAAACAGAAGTAAAAATCATCTTCCTACTTGCTAGTCCCCTGTTTATACATCCAAGGATTGCATGAGCTCCTTTTACCACAGCATCACCCTGGGAGCTCATGTTCTGTTGTTTGGAAAGGATTTAGGGCCATAGTGGACAGTCACTGCTTTCCAGGCTGCGGTCCCTCATCCTGTCTGTATGGGCTGCATTCCTTATATAACTTTTTGCATTTGACTGTATTCAAATACATTTTTTTTGAATGGGCCCAGGTTACCAAGCAGTTCAGATGGCTCTGTATGACTGCCCTGTAATCATCATTTATCATTCTGCCAATCTTTGTGTCACCTGCTAGAGCAGTACCAGTCCCTGTGGAACCACATTACAAATCCTTCCATTCAATGATGATGCCACAGTGACAACTACTTTTTGAAATCTGTCTGTTGGCCAGTTCTTAATCCATGTAATGTGTGTTCTATCGATATTGTATTGAGCTAATTCTTAATCAAAATGTCTTGCAGTATGCAGTGAAATGCCTTACAAAAGTCTTAGTATATTACATCTATGGAGTTACCATTATCAGCCCAACCTGTAATTTCATCAAAGAATGAAACCAGGTATGCCTGACAAGAGCTATTTTCCATAAAACTACATTGACTGGCAGTAATTATATCCCTGTCCTTTAATTCTTTATCAATTGAATCCTCTTTTAGCGTTCCAATTATTTTATCTGTGATTGATATACATTTACCTGGGTCATCCTGCATGCCCTTTTTGAATATTGGCACAATGTTAGCACCCTTCTAGTCTTTTGGAATTTCCTCAGTGTGCCAAGATTTTTTTAAAATAAAATAATATCAGCAACTGGTTTAGGACTCTGGGGTGCAAATTATCCAGGCCTGATCATTTAAAAATGTTTATTCCTAATAGATAACCCCTAGCACTCTCCTCAGTTGCTAATTGACTGGAAAGCATTTCACCATCCTCATATGAAATGCTTTCCAAATACAGAACATAAATATTTATTGAACACCTCTACCTTTTCTGCATCATTATTAGCAATTTTACCATCTCCATCTAGTAATAGGCCTATACTATATACAGACGTTAAGTCTAATGGGTTAGGGAGAAAAGGAAGAGCGAATGAAAAAAAAATCATAGAAGCAGATCATCAGCTGATGTAAAGTGGTGTAGTCCTTTTGACTACAGCTGGAGTGAAGCAGCCTGTCCCCATTGATCACAGTTGGTGTAAAGTGTTGTAGCTACTGATTTGAAGTTAAAGTTGTTCAGCAAAAATTTGAAAAATTTCAGCTGAAAACAAAGTTTTGATTCAGAAATACCACTGCATGATGCCTTATGGGAGTGGTAGTTTGGGTGCCTTGTGTCCTCATTCTCCTCTATGGGTAGGGCTTTCTGATGGGACTACATCTCCCATGATGCACCAGGGTCTGCCTTCTTGTTGAACCACTGTGATGCATTATGGGACATATAGTCTGGCAGGGCAATCCAGTCACTGAGGAGACTGGGGGCTTTTGTTTAAAAAAAAAAGGTCAATTTTTTTCTATGGAAAGTAGATGCTTTTCAGAAAAAAAAATGTGCTTAATCAAAAACCCATTTTTCCATTGAAAAACAGTTTCAGCTGAAAATTTTCACCCAGTCCTACTTGAAGTCAAGGAAGCCTGTTTTTGCCTAATGATCTGGCCTATAGTTTTGCTTCTACTTCCTCTAAGTGCCAACATATGACTTCAGCGGTAGTTTGTGTTCCTTTCAGCACTTTAACCCATTTTCCAATGTAAAAAGTTAAAATGGAAACTCTTAAATAATCCCAGTTTTGTTTTCATAATAGAAAATGACTTGAAAATGGCTGCCAGGCTACAGACTGCAGGAGATGACTAAAGCAGGAACAGCCGCTAGCAAGAACCCTCCATGAAGATGGTAACACCAGATTTTATTTGGCCTTCCTCTCTCATGGGGCTCCTTTGTTTCTTTAGCTTTAGTTACCTGGCTCATGTCTGGATTTGTATTTATTTAGACTGTCCCTTACTACAGTCTAAATTACAAATTACAGGATATCCTAGTGCCAAACCTAGTGAGTAAAACAGATCTAATTAGTCTATGGCTCCAGAATTCATGCTGATGTCTTTCAGAGGCCTTTCTCCATAGCAGAAAAACACACGCAACATCCTGAGCTCCTGTCAGGATTCACCCTGGAGATTAACATTGTTGTGCAGTTAGTACTGGTTGTCTGTCCCTTTTGCTGTAGAAGGGAGGGTGAGTTAAGAGGAATTTTAGATGTTCCAATAAGAAACTAGAAAACATTTCCCATAAATATGATCAGAAGGGACCAGACTTTTTTTCCCCTATAACATTTGGATTTTGTTCTGGACACCAGTATGTCATCCTGCTATTGTAAACTGTGCCTTACAGTTAGCAATTTGTCTGAGAATGGATGGTGCATTTGTGAATGGAAATGGGTTGGTATACACTGACAATACAATTGGTATTCTATAGTTTAACATGCAATTAAAACTGCGATTAGTTGCGATTAATTTTTTTAATCGTGATTAATTTTTTGAGTTAATCGTGTGAGTTAACTGCGATTAAATGACAGCCCTAATTTTTAGATATTCATAGATTTTTAAATTCAGAAAGGAACTTTATGATCATCTAGTTTGATGTCCTGCATAACACTGGCCATAGTATTTCATCCAGTGATTCCTACATAATTTATGGTGGAACAGGAGTACAGTGTTTAGAAAGACATCCAATCCTGATTTAAAGACTCAAGCAATGGGGAAGCCACCACATTCTTGGTAAATGCTTCCAAAGCTTTAATCACTCTCACAATTAAATCTTTTATTTCTAGTTTGAATTTGGCTAATTACATCTTAAAACCAGTGGACTTTGTTATGCTTTTGTCTGGAAGATTAAAGAGCTCATTAGTATCTACTACAACAATTTTTTGTTTCTTTAATTTTGTTAATGGAACCTCTGGTAAGGTTGCATTAGAATCCTTACTTCACTTGATTAATTTTATGAATGAGTTACTACAATTTATTTTGTGTGTGTCAATGACTATGATTAAGGACTCACTCCTGTGAGGTGCTGGGTGTCCTCCATACTCCAGAGGAGTGCTCAGGGCCTGGCAGGATTGGTCCCTAAATGAGCCCGAGATAGCTGGAGGTCCACATGAACTGCATCTGTGAGTAAAGCTGTACTAAATTAATCAGAAAAAAGTCATAACTCTACACATGGAGATACAATATTCACTTAGGGCCAGATCCAAAGTCCATTGAAGTCAATGGAAAGACTCTCAGGGGCTTTGGATCCGGCTTGTAGAGAGAAAGGACAGTCTTTATGTTAAAACACTGGATTGCTCAGTTCAACTCCCAGTGCTACTGTGTGACCTCGGACAAATCACTTCCTCTCTGTGTCTTAGGGCTTGGCTACACTTACAAATTTGCAGTGCTGCAGCAGGGTGTGAAAACACACCCTCTGCAGCGCTGCAAATTGCGGCGCTACAAAGCGCCAGTGTAGTCAAAGCCCCAGCGCTGGGAGCCGCGCTCCCAGCGCTGTCCGTTATTCCCCACAGGGAGGTGGAGTACGGACAGCGCTGGGAGAGTTTTCTCCCAGCGCTGGCGCTTTGACTACACTTAGCGCTTCAAAGCGCTTCAAAGCGCTGCCGCGGCAGCGCTGCCATGGCAGCGCTTTGAAATGCAAGTGTAGCCAAAGCCTGTGTTCCCCATCTGTAAAATGGAGATTATAATACTTCTTTTCTTCCACCTTTGTCTATTTAGACTGTACGCATTCCCGGATAGGTCCCTAGTGTCTCTTACTGTATGTTTGGCAGTGTCTAGCCTATGGGGCCAAAGTCTGTATTGGGGCCTCTATGGCTATGTCTACACTGCAGTTGGGAGCAGCTGTTTCTGTGTACTAGCTCAAACCTCACTAGCACGAGTCTGCCTTCCTAGGCTGGGAGGCTTGCTCCAGACAGACGCTATGTGCTAGTGTTGTACAAGTTATTAAGCATGACATAAAAGCCAATGTGATGTATCTGAACATTAGCCAACGTACAGTGGCAGTTTCGATCCTGGGACACTTGGAAGAACACTGCCCCACTCAAGAAAGTGAAATAAAAGCAAAATAAATTAGCATCATGTTAATTCTATGTGATCGTTGCAGCTTTTCTTTTAAAGGGACACTGTAAAGGTTCATAGACACTGAATTAAAGACATGTTGGTTGGCAGACCCATTTCATGAGTAAAATACATCTTGCCTTATTTCTCATATTGCTTTAGGCCACTGGATACATGTTTTCTTGGTGCTTATATGAGAAGGTGTTATTGTGGGGGAAATGCAATTTTCTTATGTGTTAGAGTAGTTGAAGCTGTCTGATTATGCAGCTGAATGCATTTTCATCTGAAATACAAGGCTGGAATATCCACTGGCCCTTCAAAATTCTTGATTCCTGTCAATGTTGTCCATTACAATAATGGAGAAGGAAATGACAGCTATTCTTTATAGAGAATAATGACTTGAGAATGAGAATTCTCTCTCAAGTTCAGTAAGTAACAAGTTCATGCTAGTTTTAACTTTTGGATATAGTGGTTGTGGATATCACTCAAGACTTAATAAGCCAAGGAAGGGAATGGAACTTTTATTTAGCACAACAGCCTGGATCTGTGATTTTTAAAGCCAGTGAAGAATGGATTAACATTTATAAATGCTAGGTTGATCAGTAACACAAATAAGTAAGGGCAAATTAACCTTTGCAGCACATCACACGGAGATAAACAGACAGTGAAAACCCTGAAAAATGTTCCCATGTCCTTGAAGTAATTTGCAGCAAATCAGTATATAATCCATTGTATTGCACAGTACTGTGGCAGGCAGCCTCTAGAATGTAAATTTCCAAGAAGTTAACAAAGATAAGTGAACGTACAAGGGCACGTTGTGACTGGCAGGCCAATGTTCTTGCTATAGTGGCGTCATGTCCTTTCATGCAGTTTCATGTACTTTGGGACTAGGATTATAATGTTTAGCCAAGGGCCAAATCTGCTTTATCAATATCTTCATTAGACATACCATAGAGCAGCCCATTAATTAAGGCCCATATTTCCCACTTTTTTCCAAAATTTCAAGAGATTTTCCTTATTTTATTTTTATTTCTTCAGCCCAAAAACTAGGGTCAAAAACATTACATTTGAGACATTTGTCCCCCACAAATATATATTTTTCTTCTTGGGGACCCCATGTCCAGTAATCCTTCATTGTGATTGGGTTCAGTCTGCAGAAGCAATTCACTGCTGAATCCAATAGGTTGTTCCCTCTTCACACAGGGGCCCACCCAATTGGGAAGGCCTCCAAAATGAACTGTGAAAGTACACACACACCTATTGTATAATAAGTACATATAGAACATGCTATCACAGAGCTATAACAATACTAGAGAAAACTGTATCGTGAAAGCAATTTTATATCCCAAACTTTTCCGTATGGAGGAGAGGAATCCAACTTCACAACCTGAGGTGACGCCACCGAAAAGAATTACCTCAAAAACAAAGGTGGATCAGGACTGCTGGATATGCTGCCTTCAGGAAAAGAGATATTGTAGATGAGGAAGACAAATTTCCCATTCTTGAGTGAAAGCATGTGCAACAGTCTCTTGTGGCAGGATGTACATGGCAGTGAGTTCAGAAGAATAAGAAGGTCTACTCACAGAATAAAGGAGAGAGAGAGAGAGAGAGCAACTTCTTTCCTGGTAGAGATGTTTGGGGATTTTTGAGTATTAAGGTGCTGTAAACGGGTCGACTCAACCCTGCTGCGCCTCCTGCTGGTTCCACTCGGAATTTCCCTCAGTCCAGCCCTGAGCGCCCTCGGCAGGCTGGTGATCCCCCTATTCGCAGGCCCCCGTGTCCCTCCCTGAACCCGGTGCCCCTTTCTATAATTGGGTCTCCCCCTCCCAGGGGAACCCCCACCCTACTATCCCCACTTTGCCTCAGTAGTGGCCACTGACAGTCATGGTCTAGCCCCACACCTTGGGGCAGACTGCAGTATCAGCCCACTCATCACAGGCAATAGGGGTTTGGACCTGCTGCTTGTCCTACCCCTGGGCTGCCCTCTGCAACTCCCAGTACCTTTGGCCCTTTGCTAGGCCGCAGCCTGGGGCTTTCCAGGCTGGAGCTTCCCTAGCTCCTCAGCCTGTCCCCCAGCCCTGCTTCACTCAGGTATCTAGCCTCAGGCCCTAAGCAGCCAGGCCCATCTCTCTCTGCCTCCAGAGAGAGACTGACTGGGCTCTGGCTTCCCTGCTTCTTATAAGCCCCAGGGCTTCAGTTTGGGGCGTGGCCCCCAGCTGCAACCACTTCCCCAATCAGCTCAGCTCTGTCAGGCCACAGTTTAAACCCCTTAAAACCCCGGAGCAGGGTCCACCCTGCTACAGGTGCCAACACTTGAAATACATCAGGGAGATGAAACATCGTCAGTCTGATGAGGAGTCCAGACCCAACTTGCAGGCCTTTCTGTAGGTCAGAATAATGGATGAGGTAGCCGCCTTATATACTTCTTCAGCAAATATAAGTGCTCTTCACATGTTAGAAGTAACTGCTGGGTGACTGGAATGGGCCATAATATCTTCTGATGGCTCCATATTCTTGTATTTATAGAACTCTGCCGTGCAATTGGTGTTCCCTTTGACAACATGCACTACCTTCTTGCATGTACCTCTAGAGCGATATAATATGAACAGCTGCTGTGATTTTCTGCACAGCTTAATTCTTTTTCATATATTTAAATATGGCATTGCATTATGTCTGTCCTATGTCAGGCTTTTTTCGTTGGGTGGTTTGCTGTGGAGAAGAAAGATGGTACTGCCAGCTCCTGAGCAGGGCCGCCCAGAGGATTCAGGGGGCCTGGGGCAAAGCAGGGGAGCTGCGGCGCTTGTACTCACCCGGCGGGGGTCCGGGTCTTCGGTGGCATTTTGGCAGCGGGGGACCCTTCGGTTGCTCCATGTCTTCAGCAGCACTGAAGGGCCCCCCGCCACCGAAATGCCAGTGAAGACCCGGACCCCCGCCGGGCCAGGGCTCGCGGGGCCCTTGCGAGGCCCAGGGCCTGGGGCAAATTGTCCCACTTGCCCCCTTCTCTGGGCAGCCCTGCTCCTGAGCTTAGGGATTCAAGAGAATATAAAAAGGGAATCTACAGCAGTGTTTAGAAGTGTCTCTGTCTAGATTAATTCTTCCATTTTTTTCCTAGCCAAGAGATAGATAAACTAAAATAAATATACAACTATGGCAACGTTAATGATCACAGATAACAAGGGAATTGAGTTCCAATTCACTGACTTTGAAACTCATGGATGTCCCTTAAAGTGTCCACATTTGAGTAATTTAGACACACAATGCCATCGTCCACGGTAGGGTAGGAACAAACTCTTAGTCACACTAATGAAAACCAGTTGAAAGCCACAGCAGATACAACTCTTGGTGGTATTCCTAAATCACAAAGAGCCCTCTTTGGAGAGAGCATACTCTTTCCTGTGTAAGCTAGGTAGAAAACTCAGAAGTTTCCTGCATATACGATGTGCATTTGCTTTCCACTAACATGTTTTTGTCATGATGGAAATTGTAGAGGAGAAAAAAGTGTGAATAAAGAATGCTGTATAGTCAGCCAAACGCTCTGAATATTCTCTGAAAGCTTGGGTAGATGTTGCTTATTAAGCTCCAGGCAAAGGTAACAGATGTAACTACAACTTGTGCAGCAGATCACTCCAGCTGGTAATAATGGCTGCATTATTAAAAAAAATATTTTGTACACAGATAAATGGCTCCCTTAATATTTCTTCATTACACGATATGCAAAAGACACATACCTTACATTGGTATTCAGCTCTGCATGTTCCCTTTTGCCTACCTAACTTTTCTTTTGCAAGTAAATTTCAGTCTGTGCAAGTAATGCCCCCTACTAATGGTACACTTTTTGCTGAGTACTTGAATTTGTCTCTTAAATAGAATCAAATAGTGCACATGGGCTTATTCCAAAGTCAAACCTGTAATCTGGACCTACAATGTGACCTTGACCAAGTCATGTCACTTCTCTGTGCCTTTATTTCTCCTCTCCCTTATTGTCTGTCTTGTCTATTTAGATTGGAAGCTCTATGGGGCAGGGACTCTCTTACTATGTATATGTCCAGCGCCTAACACAATGGGTTCTTTAGGTGCTACCAAACTACAAATACTGATTTATTCTTGTTGGTTTCTTCAGCAGAAAGAGTTTTGCCAGAGCTGAAAGGTTTGTCTATTGGGACAGAGGCTTGAGTGAGACCATTGGTGTCTAGATCACACACACACAGACATAGAAAGAAAGGTGTTTTAATCAAGTGCCCAGCCTCCAATTAGATCCAAGTTAACACCTGTGGGAAATTACAGCAAGTAATTCAAGGAGACCATACGACTTCTTGAATTCATTAGGAGCCCACTGAGAATTAGAGAACATTACTAAAAATAATTACATGGAAATTATAGAGTTCAAACAGAATGCTGTGCCCTGTTCATACCAAGCTCTCAATGTATGCAGAGGGGGAAAATCAGACTTGATTAATAACGTTTCACTTTTTTTCTTTTTTATTAAGGTTTATATAAATTTTAACTTTTAAACGCAACCATCACAATGCAAGAAAGCAAAACAAAAATGAAATGAATAAATTTAATATGACCATCTATAACATGTAGCGTAGTATTAACATACATATGCAAAACCAATTTCTACTTAAACGAGACAATCAAAATAATGAGTGCTTTACAGTTAATGGGGGGAACCCCACAGACAAGGAAGAATGGGGAAGTGTGAAAGAAGGTGGGGAGAAGGTGGAAAAGTCCAGAGGAAGGGGGAAGGGAGGTCTTGAGCGGTCACTTGGTCTTTGGGTGTTCCTTAAGCAAATGTTTCTAAAAATAGTTCTTCAGACTCATGTAGTTGATCCCTGTTGGAGAAGGTGATCCGTCAGAATACCACTGTTTTAATATGTGCATTGCTTTACTTTTCCACCTCTATAAAATCATTTACTGGGCAGATGAAAGGCCCAAACTCGTGGGTAAGTATCCTAACGTGTAGTTCTCAGCTGATGTTTGATTGCTAAAGCCCCAAATCATTTTAATTCTAGTATCAAGTTCTTTCGGCACATGTTCAGACCACATGTGCAGGAGTGTGACTTTATAGCCAGCACGTGTCTGAAGGAAGAGCTTTAATCTTAGTCTTTGCAGAGTCCAACACATGCTAAGTGCAATTTTTACTTGAATTAAACTTAAAACTATAGAGGCATTATATAATACAGTTGACCCTAGTGCAGCCTTTAAAGAATGCTCCCAGGTTTTAGTTATATCTTCAAGACTCAGAGTCCTGTTTCATTGAAAAGGCAGAAAGAAATGGGTCTGGAGAGTTTGTGGATCATCTCTATGATGCCCTGTTCATCAGATGGGTCTGACAGTCCCGTGGTGCCTGGGTCCAAGTGATAGGTCAAGAAAGGTTTTAGCCTTATATGTTGTCATATTGCTGTGGCCCGGAGGTTGTATAGGATGTGGCATGGGAACTATCTCTGCAAGATCAACAAGCTGAGAGATGCCTCTAATGCCTCCACACTTCCATTCCCTCTATACGATTGGCTGGTTGCCAATCTGCAAGCCACCATTTTCCCACATCATGGTTTTTATATGGCAGGGGGGGTGAAAATGAAATCTCTTGGCCGATATGGTCCAGGCTGTCCAATCTAACTTGCTGCACTATAACTGTCTGCGTGGACCCTGCTGACACACATTAACAGTTTGTTAACGTAGACAAGCCCTTAATCTTTATTAAGGAACTTTTGTATTAGGATGGAAGTTTTGAATTTTACACATGTTTAAGGACAGTGTATCAGCTTGGCATGAACTGCTCAATCCTTAATCCATTGAAGTCAGTAATAGTTGTGTCATTGACTGTATTGGGTACAGGATTGGACCCTAAATAGAATTTAAAGTAATTCTTTTCTTCTTACAAAGCAGTCACTAAAATTCATTTTATTATGAGGCAAAATCAGTACCTTGAGCAATGTCGCAGTAATGCAGCCATCCTCATTAAACATGTCCCAGTTAAGTGGTGTTTACCATACCCAGTGTTCCCTCTAATTTTTCCCACCCACGTACAGAATGAAATTTGTTATGTGCACCAATATGGAGGTGATGTGTGACACATCACCTCCATATTAGCAGCAAAGAGTCCTGTGGCACCTTATAGACTAACAGACGTTTTGGAGCATGAGCTTTCGTGGGTGAATACCCACTTCGTCGGATGCATGTAGTGGAAATCTCCAGGGGCTGGTATATATATGCAAGCAAGAAGCAGGCTAGAGATAACGAGGTTAGTTCAATCAGGGAGGATGAGTCCCTCTTCTAGCAGCTGAGGTGTGAAAACCAAGGGAGGAGAAACTGGTTTTGTAGTTGGCTAGCCATTCACAGTCTTTGTTTAATCCTGAGCTGATGGTGTCAAATTTGCAGATGAACTGAAGCTCAGCAGTTTCTCTTTGAAGTCTGGTCCTGAAGTTTTTTTGCTGCAGGATGGCCACCTTAAGATCTGCTATTGTGTGGCCAGGGAGGTTGAAGTGTTCTCCTACAGGTTTTTGTATATTGCCATTCCTAATATCTGATTTGTGTCCATTTATCCTTTTCCGTAGAGACTGTCCAGTTTGGCAGATGTACATAGCAGAGGGGCATTGCTGGCATATGATGGCGTATATTACATTGGTGGACGTGCAGGTGAATGAACCGGTGATGGTGTGGCTGATCTGGATAAGTCCTGTGATGGCGTCGCTGGTGTAGATATGTGGGCAGAGTTGGCATTGAGGTTTGTTGCATGGATTGGTTCCTGAGCTAGAGTTACTGTGGTGCAGTGTGCAGTTACTGGTGAGAATATGCTTCAGGTTGGCAGGTTGTCTGTGGGCGAGGACTGGCCTGCCACCCAAGGCCTGTGAAAGTGTGGGATCATTGTCCAGGATGGGTTGTAGATCCCTGATGATGCGTTGGAGAGGTTTTAGCTGGGGACTGTATGTGATGGCCAGTGGAGTCCTGTTGGTTTCTTTCTTGGGTTTGTCTAGCAGTAGGAGGCCTCTGGGTACACGTCTGACTCTGTTGATCCGTTTCCTTATTTCCTCGTGCGGGTATTGTAGTTTTGAGAATGCTTGGTGGAGATTTTGTAGGTGTTGGTCTCTGTCTGAGGGGTTGGAGCAGATGTGATTGTAGCTCAGTGCTTGGCTGTAGACAATGGATCGTGTGGTGTGCCCAGGATGGAAGCTGGAGGCATGAAGGTAGGCATAGCGGTCAGTAGGTTTTGGTATAGGGTAGTGTTAATGTGACCATTGCTTATCTGCACCGTGGTGTCTAGGAAAATATGTGCACCATATTGGTGCACATAACATAATTCATGTGGCAAGGTGGGGCCGAGGGCTTCAGAGTTTGGGAGAGGGCTCAGGGCTGGGACAGAGGATTGGGGTGTGGGTGTGAAGGCTCTGGCTGGGGGTGTGGGCTCAGGGCTGAGGTTGGGGATGAGGAGCTCAGGGCTGGGGCAGGGGGTGATGGCTCTGGTTTGGGTTGGGGGTGTGGGCTCAGGGCTGGGGTTGGGGATGAGGAGCTCAGGGCTGGGGCAGGGGGTGAGGGCTCTGGTTGGGGTTGGGGATGTGGGCTCTGGTTGGGGTTGGGGATGTGGCCTCAGGGCTGGGGTTGGGGATGAGGAGCTCAGGGCTGGGGTAGGGGTGTATTGGGGGGTGAGGGCTCCAGCTGGGAGTGCGGTCTCTGGGGTGGGGCTGGGGATGAGGGTTCAGGGCCGGGATGGGTTGGGGGAGGGGCGCCTGTCCTCCAGCCACAGCAGGTCTGGAGCCAGGCTGGGTCGGGGTTGGGGGAGACGCATCTCTCCCTGCCACAACCCTGAGAGCCTGTGCAATGCTCAGTAGGCAGCTACACAGCTTAGAGGGAACTTAGCCCGTATACATATGTAATCTCTATCATTACTGCTGATGAAGTTAGTAACCCCTTTAGCAAGGAGACATGGGATCAATTGCTGCTTGGGAAGATGCAGCTGCAGCAATCTAAATAGGAATGGCCTAGGAAGGGAGGTGTAAAAGATAATAGCAGACTATTTAAACCAGATGAAAGCTTTAAGGTAGGTTAGTGACCTTCAAAGAACTAGGTAACTAAGAAAGTACATCAAGTTTGCTCTTATATAGATATTACTTTTTTTTTAACTTGGCCAGAATCACTGCTATGACATGCTATGATAATAAATAGCTTTTACATATGGTAATATATGAATAGTAATACGTCTGGCTCCCATTGAAGTAGCAGGCTTGGGACTAATATATAATTTTTAAGAAATGTCCCTATTGGTAGAAGAATCTGCTTATATTGTATTTAAGTGTTCAGAGGTGGTTTCATTTTTAAATGCAATTCTTAAAGCCAATTTGAAAGATTATTATACTCAGAAATGATCACCATTCTTTTAAGTATACTGATGTTAATAAAGGGCCCAACCCTGCTCTCACTGAAATTAATGGTAAAGGGTCTGGTCCAAAATCTGTAAAGCCAGATGCAGAATGCTCTACTGGGTCAGGCACTGGACTGGGAATCTGGAGATCTGGGTTCTATTCTCAGCTCTGACGCAGACCTGCTATTGACTTCAGGCAAGTCACTTCACTTCTCCATACATCCATTTCCCCTTACTCCCTTTGTCTTGTCTATTTAGACTGTAAGCTCATTGGAGCAGGGACTGCCTCTTACTATTATGTTATACAGCACCTAGCACAATGCAGATCTCAGTGGAGGCCTTTCGGCACTACCTTAATAATTATGATAATAATGTTAAAGTCAAAGTGAGTCCATTCATTGACTTCTATGGGCTTTGAGTCCGGTCCAGAATTCACATTGTCTTCCATGGCAACAGGAACAGGTACTTAGTGAATCTCCAGAATCTACCTTTAATATTTCCCTCCATTTAAGCAGCACCTCTTGGATCCTCCATTGTTCATCTTCTGCATATCAGAGGCCTGCACATGTCATAAGACATTTCCAGATCTACAAACACCAAGCAAAAGTCAGAGTGCTTTGTGCTACCAAGAAAAGGTTCAAGTCCAGAAACAAATGAGTTAAACTAAACTCATTCCCCTGCTTGCTCTGTCTCCAAAGAGCCCAACATTCCCATGTAAATTCCCTTTTCATTAATCTAATAACGCTCTACTTTGTTCCTAATTTACTACCCCCTTCAACAAGTTTTGTAATATTTGTTCAAAGCATATATATAAATCATTGCTGCCCTTCTGTACTTTCTTAGTTACCTAGTTCTTTGAAGGTCACTAACCTACCTTAAAGCTTTCATCTGGTTTAAATAGTCTGCTATTATCTTTTACACCTCCCTTCCTAGGCCATTCCTATTTAGATTGCTGCAGCTGCATCTTCCCAAGCAGCAATTGATCCCATGTCTCCTTGCTAAAGGGGTTACTAACTTCATCAGCAGTAATGATAGAGATTACATATGTATACGGGATTGTCTACACTTACTGGAGGATTGATTTGCAGCGATTGATGCATTAACAGTCGATTTAGCGGGTCTAGTGAAGACCCGCTAAATCGACTGCATATCGCTCTCCCGTCGACTTCTGTACTCCACTGGATCGAGACGAGTAAGGGGAGTCGATGGGAGAGCATAGTGTGGACCCTGCAGTAAGTAGATCTAAGCTACGTCAACTTGAGTTACGCTATTCACGTAACTCAAATTGTGTAGCTTAGATCGACTTTTCCCTGTAGCATAGACAAGGCCTAAAGTTCACTTTTAGGCCTCTTGCTGATTGGAAAGGGGCTCATGATCGCCAGTTTTAATGCTAGTCACCATCCTTTTGACCGACATTTCTAAAAGAGAAGTGGAGAACATATCTGCTGTACAGTATCCCTGTTCTGATGCCCCTAAATCTGAGCTCCCAGATTATAAAGAAGAGGTTAATCAATCTCTATTGAACACACACAGACCTAAATACTACTGGATTGTGTCAAGAGCCAAATAAGGGCCCACTTAACTACATGCTTAACTTTCAGCACGTCCCATTTTGAGAGTGATTTTTGTCATGAGAGGGTTTCAGAGTACCATACTTCAAAGGCTGCTGACCTCATAATTTTTACAAGTGCTAACTCACATGTATGGTGTCAGTATAAACATGGAGCTGCAATCTAAAGCACTATCTCTGTAAAGCCCCGGATTTTGTACTGGGGCCATGTAACTGTCTTCAAGTTGATTGCTCAAAAGGAAAATCCCTCTCTTTTGCAGAAAGGTTCTGAAGCATGGGGTATTTGCAGGCCCAATTAGTGTTTCAGGACATGAGCTATGATCCTTTAACACCCACACAGTTGCAGTGCACTTTTCATTGGCCATAGAAGGGATAGTGCAATGATTGAGCAGTCAGCAAAATAATTGCCTGGGTCACGTACATGAGCTGGATGTGTAATTGGCACACTGTGACACTCCATTGCTAGTGTAACAGTGGGCTGAGTCCACTTAAGCAGGGTCACTAAGGTGTTTTACTTGTGCAGTGGTGGTGAGAGAGAGAGCTGGAGGAGGGATTGGGGGTCGGGGGAGGGTAGTTGTAAACTGGCCATGAACAAATTCAGGCTGGACATTAGAAGGTTTCTAACCATCACAGGGGTTAAGTTCTGGAACAGCCTCCCAGTAGGAGTTGTGGGGGCAAACAATGTATCTCCTTTTGAGAGAGCTAGAGGAACTCATGAGTGTAGTTGTATGATGGGGTTGCTTGTGATAGTAAGAGGCAGGGCTCAGCAGCCCTGGGGCTTACTTCTGGTTTATGTCTTATGTTCCTAAAGCTCATGCTTTCAGCCAGCCACTGGCAGGGGTCAGGAAGGAATTCCCCCTCCCCCGACAATATATTGGGGGTGGTGGTTTAATCTCCTTCCTCTCAAGTGTGTCAGAGGTGGCCATGGCTGGAGATGGCACAATGGGCAGGGAGGGCTAGTGCTCTGAGCTGGCACCGAGTGTTGTCTCTCACAAGTGCTTGGCTGGCTGGTTCTTGCTCACATACTTAGGGTCTAACTGGTCCCCAAATGTGGTTTGGGGAACCCCCCAAGTCAGATTAGCAGTGATCTTGGAAGGTTTTTTTCTTGCCTTCCTCTGCAGTGTGTGGGTGCAGGTCACTTGCCAGCATTGTCGGAGTGTATCTCACTGAATCGTTTCTCTGCCATTATCGGGGCCTTGATCACTGGTGCACCTCAGCCCCTCCAGTTCTCTGCCTGGGACAAATAATAGTCTAGTTTCCCGGGGGCTGTAATTTGGTCTCATTTCGGTTGTTGAGTTTAGTGTGGGGTGCTGGATGGGTTGGTGGCCTGTGATATACAGGAGGTCAGATCAGCTGATCTGGTGGTTTCTTCTGGCCTCAAACTATGTTGTGAAAAAATTCAGAATTTTGAAGTTGTTTTTGCTGGATTCAAAAGAGACCTGTTAAAAATCTCCAAAAAAATGTCAATCAAATATGTTAATAAAATAGTAATTGAAATATTTTGTTAACCACAAACCCAGTTTTCAGTAAAACAAAAAAAAACCCTCTGGTAATGTTTTAGATTATGGTTTCAATTAAAAATATTGTTTAAGCACAATGCAAAGGATAAAAAAGGTTGGGAAAAGTTGGCAATTTAGGGTGAGAAGTTTTGTTGTTTTGTTCTGATAAGACTGTTTTTCAACAATTGTCTCATTTGGAAGTTTTTGACCAGCTCTTTGTGAACATAAATGACCTCAGTGTCTGAATCATTGTACCTCTAATTTAAATATGGTGTATTGGTGCGTCCAGGCAGATACCTCAATCGGATGTGATAGAATGCTCATCTCTGGCCTGCTAGTGCAGCATGGCATAGTGGAAAGAAAATCTTCTCGAAGTAAGATGGCAACACATCCCCTCTGCACCCCCGGTAGGTATAGCTGTGTGGTGAGCAGAAATCTGATCAAGAACAAATGGATGTAAACTGGTCATCAACAAATTTAGACTTTAGACGAAGGTTTCTAACAGCCAGAGGAGTGAAGTTCTGTGCCAGCCTTCCAAGGGGAGCAGTGGGGGCAAAAAAATCCTAACTTGTTTCAAGACTGAGCTTGATAAGTTTATGGAGGGGATGGTATGATGAGACTGCCTACAATGGCGTGTAGCCGATCTGCGACTGCTAGCAGCAAATATCTCCAAAGGCCAGACACAGGACACTAGGTGGGGAGGGCTCTGAGTTACTACAGTGATTTCTTTCCCAGGTGTCTGGCAGGTGGGTCTCCATGAAATGTTCAAGGTCTAACTGATCATTTGGGGCTGAGAAGGAATTTCCTCCTCGGTCAGAGTGGCAGAGACCCTGGTCGTTTTTGCCTTCCTCTGTAGCATGTGGTCACTTACTGGTTTAAACTAGTGTAAATGGTGGATTCTCTGTAACTTGAAGTCTTTAAATCATGATTTCAGGACTTCAGTAGCTCAGCCAGAGGTTACGAGTCGATCTCAGGAGTTGGGTTGGTGAGGTTCTGTGGCCTGTAATGTGCAAGAGGTCAGACTAGATGATTATGATGGTCCCTTCTGGGGACCTGTCTGTCCTCTGCCTTCGTGAACTCCCTCCACCCAGTAAGTGACACTTGTCTTTCCCAGCAGCAGAATAATTGCTGGCTCTCCCTGAGTGGGCACATGATGGAGGTTAGGCCCAACCCACTCATGGATACACCAGTATTGCACTCAGCTTCTAGGACACTATTGACATGTATGGACATCACTCACTCTTTTCACCTTCCCATATGACTAAATGGCTCTGTTTTGGCTTCTTGCTATATTGCCGACTGACGGTGGGATTTGGGGTGAAGGAGAGAGCAGAGGAAAGCCAGAGTGGAGTGGCAGAGAGAAGAGAATCGAATTGGGAGGTATGGAGCAATGCATTCTGCTTTCTCCCAGTGTCCTAATGGGGTTTTTTGTCCCAAGAGAAGAGCGGTGAGAAAAGACAGGTGGCTGGCGTTGCTCACCTTTACTAGAGATTCACTAATGCAACCTCTTAGACGACATCCGATTGATTTTTTTTTTTCATACTCTAGACAGGAAGAGCTTGGGGCTGTTCCTCAGCAAAGCTCTGTCACACAGACACTGGACTGTATGTTATGCAAGTAAATGCAGCTTTAATTTCTTTTGGTGATATACGGCAGGCATGACTCAAAGGTAAATACTCCTGAAATGCAATTAGTTATCCTTTTGCTTATCATTTGTGCCTCAGTGCCGTTATTTATAGGAGCGATCCTTCGTGGTTCATTTGATAAAACCTATGGGAGCTCCGTTGCGGTGATTCCACAGAAGCGGTACCAGCAGCAGCCTAACGTGAAACCTGCTGGTGAGACCTTGCCGTGAGTTTTCCCTTTCTGGCACAAAGGGAAATGCTTTTGTCTGGGAATTTTAATGTCATTGCAGGGGTGAGTGGCATATCCAACCCTGTCAATCAGAAACAAAACTCAACACCCCTGATTGCTACTATGTGTGTCTCACACGTTGATTGCTGTTCATGAAGCCTACAGATGGAATGGAAAAGCTTTATACTCAGTGTGATCCAAACTGCCCTGGAGCATATTATGTCAATGTCATATATATTAGAAAATTATAGTGAGTACTCAGAGTGACTGTCTGTAACCATAACCTTATTCTATCTCTTTTTTTAGCATCAGAGTTACAGCACATATGCTAGCATATTTGTCCATATGCCTCTTGCAGCCAGGGGGAAGAAAAAAATGAATAACATTTTCCAAAGAGCTTACATGATTTAGGAGCCTAAATCCCATTTACTTTGACTTATGCACTTAGGAGCAATTGACTTTTGAGAATGGGACTTAGGCACCTTTTAAAATGTTATCCTTTATCTACTGGGGAGCCCAGCCCAGTTTTAAATAGTGCCCGTCCAACTCTAATTGAAGGTAGATTTTTTTGCTTTCTTGGAATCTTGACTAGGTTGTCAGAGAATCATATTATATCAAGTACTGTACTTTCTAAGAATAAAAACCACAAAATTAAAGGCCAGGAGAATGCTGGGGTTGGTTCTTGTTGCTTTGACAACTCAAAGCTGTCTGTCAGAGCACCACAAACCTGTCCCAGTGAATCTACCCCAAAAGTCTTGCTCATCTGTTAGATGTTGCCAAGATTTCTCAGCTTTATTTGAAGTCAGTACCTTGGTAAATTAGGGTTTAGGGGGCTTATTTTCTTCCTCCTCTTTTTATTCCTTTCTTATCCCACAATCTGATGTTGGAGAGGACCTTTGTGTTTCTAAATTGAAACCATGTTTGTCAAATGCACAAGTGTAGGGGTTGGGGAGGAAGTCCTTTGTTCTTCTCTTGTTTGTTTCCCCTCACCTGCCATAGCCAAATTATGAAGTAATTCTAAACAGCTGAGGTTAGTTTAGGACATCTAATCCCTGAAAGCTGGATCTAAATTCCAGGATCAGAACACAGCATTTGAATTTCTTCACCAGCCATTTAAATCTAATTCCCAAAAATCTCTGAAAAAGTGTGAGAGATTATTTGTTTTTTAGTTGTTGTTTAATCAGTGGTACAGAACTGGGCCCTTGGGGTGAAATTCACCTCTAGCAAAAGTGACAGCAATAAGCCCTCCAAAAATTGGGTGTAAGTGGTACTTCAGTGATGCATAGGCCTTCTTGAGTGCAATGATGGGTGTTTGTAACGAGTGTGTGTTTGCACAAGTGAGGCCGTAGTGAAGATTCTTGTGACACTAACAGTGCAGAAACATCACATGGCCTTGGATGTATCAGATGTGTTGAGATGAAAAAACATCACTGAGCCAGATGCTTTCTTTTGGGGGCCAATGATCTTTCCGAAGAGGAAACTGAGGCATGTGGCTCTGTAGGTACTGGGTAATATCACTTCTTTCTTTCTTTCTCAGTGTGGCAATCTGCAGTTTTAACAAGCTGTTGTTTTGAAGAGGGGGGTTTATGTCTTCTGGACAGTTCCCCTGTTAGCCCTAAGTATTTCCCTCCTCGCCGCCATAAAAAAACCAAGATTGCCTTGTCTTTTACCCAGTGGAAAAGTTTTCATTTGCTCCAATTTCTATATCATCCAGGATAAAGGGGGGAGAAAGCCTGGTTCTTGCTGGTAACTTGAATATGACCATGAAAATATTATTTATATGTGATGTGGGAAATATGTTCTTTAAAGCTGTATCATCTTACTAATTGATTACAATGGGGCTACTTGTGTGTGAGAGGCAAGCAGGATTAGGCCCTTATTGTTAATTATTACAACATGTTATAATAAGGTCTGGTTCTGCACCCTCTGCTCGGACCAAACTCTCATTGACTTCAGCTGATCAGACCAAAATCCTTAAAAAGCAGGAAGCAAGTAGCAAATACAAGGGCATTCGGTCTTTATGGATAACTGTCCAATTGACTCAAATGGGAACTTGGCAGGGTAAGGCTGCATGACCACATGCTGTAATGATTAACAATATGTATTCTCCATAATCAAACTTGGTTACAAAAAATCATTATTGTCCTGTCCCTGCTCAAGGAAAGCATTGCTAGCAGCTCTGACATGCCACATGTCAAATAGAACAAGCAAAATCACCTTGCTGTTGGTATAGGGATTTAATTAATTCAGTCACAATTCAGCCTTGGCTTCCTCCTGGCTCCAGTGATGGAATAAGCTACACTCACGCTATTCCTGCCATAGCTTGCCTCTCACACTGTGCTGGCTCACCTAAGCTGGACAGTGCAATGGGGGTGCAGGATCAAGTGTCCTCCTATGTTCTACACTCAAATGCCTATTTCCTGCTCACCTATTCAGTGTGAGGGCCAGGCAGTCTGGCCTAGCAGTCACAATTGGACTGGTGTTCACACAGTGAGCAGTGATTTATGTAATTATTAGAGCCAGGATCGATAAGCAAGAGTCAGGCTGGGGTCAGAGACTGGAGATCAGAGGTAGTACGGGGCTGGAATCAGGGGACAAGGGTCAGGGTCAGATGGGGGTTGGAAACCAGAGATCAGAAAGCAAGGTACCATTTGGAGCCACAGCAGGCCAGACAGCCTGGGGCACCCTCCGAGGTTAAGTAGTGCTTACGGGCCAATCAGAAGGCTGCAGGGTGCTGTCCCTCTGGACCTTTAGGGCGATATGTCCTGTGGTACTTTGTCTCCACAGGGCTCATTGGAAAGGGCTATATAATGCCTCCTGGTGGCAATGTGGGACTGTCAGCTGTCCCAGGCACTGCAGACCTGAGTTCTAATCCCACAAATCAGGATGCCTGTGTAAAGGAATAAAGAGGACATTTTATGCCCTAAAACTTCCCCACACCTCACAATTGACCCCTGATCCAGCAAAACACTTAAGCACAAGCTTAATTTGGTTGCAGCGGGTCCTTTAAAACAATGTGAAATAGGTATGTCACAATACGCCAACATAATAGATATAAATCAAAACCCAAGTTAAGACATCACAGCATACACTTGAGCACCTTTCCCTTGGCATTTTAATGTACAGGGAAAAATCAGGTGTAATAAAAAGTATGAGATGTTCCCATGACAAGTGAAACGTTAAAGAATATTGATCGCCTTAAAAATAGCCTAGAAGTCAGAAATGTTTATCTAGAAGAGACTCGGAATCTTTCAAGCCCTGCCATAAAATGTATATGTGTATTCTCATTCAGCACAGACATCACTGATAGCCTGCTGACATGGAAAGTGCTTTGGCTTTCCACTAATGAAAAATAATAATTTAAAGTCAAAATGTATTTGAAATTAAATCAGAAGGGGAAATGATTAATTTAAAAGAAGACAGTATTCTAGAATGATCTCTCCAAGATGGGAAAACATTTCACATTTGAAAGTGACTTGAATGATAATAATCTTCAAAATATTCAGGGCTGAAAATGTTTCCTAAATGCAGTTTTTAAAATAGATGTCAGGAGACAGCTTCTATTTTCTGAGAGCGTTCTGGAACCACAGCAACTGATGTTGCTCCACTTAAAGGCGAACAAGGATGAGAACTTGATAGAAAGGAAAGGAGATGCTCTGAACATTTGCATGGTGGCCTTGCAACTAAGAAAGAGAAGGCTAAATAGCAAAAGCTGGGAAAGTAATTTTAAGGGCTTGGCTTGAAGGAAACAATTCAATTTGAAATGCACCCACCCATGCCTGCAACTCACATAGGGCTAAATTTTGCAGTCGCTATCTAGTCCTTCCTCCTTGGTTGTATGGGAGTTTTAGCTGATGAAGAGCTACAGCATTTAGCTCAGGGTAGAGCAAGGACAAACTGGCTTCTGCCTATCTTGTAGAATTATGACTCCTGAACCATATCATCTAAACACCTTACAGGCCATTTATCCTCACAACACCAGGTGAGGTAAGGCAGTGCTATTATCTCTATTGTATGCATGGGGATTTGAGGTACAGGGGATGTGTCTACACTGCATTGTAAACCTGGGTCCTTGAGACCCAGAGCTTGTGGACTCAGTGTTTCCAAGCCTGAGTGTTCATGCTGCATTGTAAACCTGGTCTTACAGCTATCGTACCTGGGTCTCTCAGCCATGCTAATGTGTCCATCCTGCACTACACAGATCTTCTGACTCTTGTCCCATGGCTTGAGCTGCATCCACACCGCAAAATGTCAGGGTTTGGACATGAGTCACAGTGGGACTTGGGCTCTGATCCACTCCCCCAGCAGGGTCCTAGCACCTGGGACCTGAGGGCTTGCTGATGTGTGTGTGGATGGAAGGGTGGCTTGGACACAAACCTGAGTCAGAGCTCAGGCTTAGTGTGCAGTGTAGACATACGCAGAGTGAGTAAGTCAGTCTCACAAAACTGGGTGACTGGGCAATAAAATGGCAGATGAAATTCAATGCTGATAAATGCAAAGTAATGCACACTGGAAAACGTAATCCCAACTATACATATAAAATGATGGATCTAAATTAGCTGCTACCAATCAAGAAAGAGATCTTGGATTCATTGTGGATAGTTCTCTGAAAACATCCACTCAATGTGCAGCAGTCAAAAAAGCAAACAGAATGTTGGGAATCATTAGGAAAGGGATAGATAATAAGACAAAATATCATATTGTCTCTATATAAATCCCTTGTATGCCCACATATTGAATAGTGCATGTAGATGTGGTCGCCCCATCTCAAAAAAGATATATTGGAGAAGGTACGGAAAAGGGCAACAAAAATGATTGGGGTAAGGAACAGTTTCCATATTTAGAGAGATTAATAAGACTGGGACTTTTCAGCTTGGAAAAGAAATGACTAAGGGGGATTGGATAGAGGTTTATAAAATCATGATGGGTGTGGAGAAAGTAAATAAGAAAGTGTTATTTACTCCTTTTCATAACACAAGAACTAGGGATCACCCAACAAAATTAATAGGCAGCAGGTTTAAAACAAACAAAAGGAAGTAATTCTTCTCACAACGGACAGTCAACCTATGGAACACTGTCCCAGAGGATGTTGGAAAGCAAAGACTATAACAGAGTTGTTAAAATAACTGGATACGTTCACGGAGGATCGGCCCATCAATGGCTATTAGCCAAGATGGGTAGGGATGCAAAATCATGCTCTGAAGTGTCCCTAACCTCTGTTGCCAGAAGCTGGGAATGGGCATCAGGGGTGAATCACTTGATGATCACCTGTTCTGTTCATTGTCTCTGAAGCACCTGGCATTGGCCACTCTTGGAAGACAGGATACTGGGCTAGATAGTCCAGTCTGACCCATTATAGCTGTTCTTATGTTCACTGGAGCTTCCCGGCTCAGGTAGACACATACTAGCTCAGAGTCTAGCCTGGGTCTGCAGGTCTAGCTTGGTCTACCCAGGTCTAGCCTAGGTCTGCAGGTAGGTGTCTAACCTGAGTTGCCCCCAGCTACACTGCTGTTTTTACCATGCTAGCTGAACTCTGTCTGCCCAAGCTGGGAAGCACACTCACAGCTGCAGTGTAGATGTATGTGGCTTGCCCAAGGACATATAGGAGTTTTATGGCAGAATAGGCAATTGAGCGGTGGTTTCCTAACTTGCAGGCTAGCTCCTTAACCACTGGAGCCTCCTTCCTCTGAAGCCTGGGGTAGAATTAGATCCTCTAAAAGGTCACCCTTTGTTTGTTTGTTTTTGGAAGAATAAAACTCAGTCCAAACCCTTTCTTAGAATCTGAATATTTTGTCTAAGTGCTTTCCCCCTTTGGGTCCTTTTGGGGCAGGAACAGAAATTCCGGAATACCACAAGAAAGGCTGAGCCTGTGGTATTTCTGGTGTGGCTAGAATGGGAATTAGAAATACCAGAAGTCTCATGCAAGAGCCTACCCAGTTTTGCAGACGCAAGGGGCGTCACTGGAATCTTGCTCTGGTTTTACATTGATGCAATGGCACCAATCTCAGTGGGGTAGCTCCCGATTGACATTGGTGAAAGGAAAGTCAGAATCAAGTCTATGGATAGGTGCCTGCACTGACTGAACAACAAACCTTTGGAAGTTCACCAGTCTCTAGTTAAAACAACAGCAAGGCAGAGGAGCACCAGCGAAGCGGGAAGTGGCAGACTTAAAGCCAAGTTTCCTGGTTGTCAAATTCTTATAGTCGGATCCTCAGCTGGTTTGAATGCACACGAGTCCTCTGGCTTCTGGCCCTTCAGAATCTTGAAGAGTGTTTTTTGGTATTTAATGCCATGGGCCAATCTGTCTCCTAATAATGGAAAATGAAAGATGATGGTGGCATCTGCTTTGGGATTCTAGAACCCAATAACCTACTAAAACACACACACACACACACACATCTCTTTGTAGTAGATTTTACATTTTGCCAGTGGCCACTGGAATGCAGTCCTCCAGCATGTGTCAATATTCTTATCTAACCGCAGCCGTGAAATGCCTCACCTACACAGCTCCGCAACTGGCAGGAGAACCAGTTAGTTGAACTATGTATAAGCTGAGAACTCTCCTTTAGCTTCTATGGTGATGTACTCTTCATTCTGAGATAACTAGAGGCTTAAAAAGTACTCAAGTGCCCACCATGCTTTGTCATTTTAAACTAATGAAAGTCGGTGCAACAGCGTACACAATGGGTTGGAGAAAAGTCAGGTTTTTAGATGCCATGTGGCTTGCAGTGAAATCTCTGCAAATACCGGAGGTTATCATGAAGAACTTTGCTTAAATTGCCTAGGGAGGTTGTGGAATCTCCATCATTGGAGATTTTTAAGAGCAGGTTGGACAAACACCTGTCAAGGATGGTCTAGATAATACTTAGTCCTGCATGAGAGCAGGGGACTGGACTAGATGACCTCTCAAGGTCACTTCCAGTCGTATGATTTTCAGCAAGCTACATGATGTGCACACAAACAAATGACAATATCATTTGTAATTGTTTTACACTAAAATATCTGTAGGGTACATTAAAATGGGGCACTGTGTCAGCCTGGGGAATTGTGAAAATTGTGGCATAATTAATTGCAAAGTCGCTGCATCATTGTCTCATTTCAGGAATGAGCTTTTTTAGCTCTGTTTTCACCTTTTCCCAATGCACACAGGAAGATTCCTATTTTGATGTGTTAATATTTAAAGAAGAACCAGGCAAAACTGGACTCAATAAAATGAAACCTGACCCAACCTTTTGGCCAAAGCTCTAAATAAACTCAAATCAAATCTTTGGAAGTTTGAAAATATTCAGTAACTTCCTCCACCCCCATACCAATTATCTTCTAGTTCTTGGTACTTCTGCACATCCTAGTTCCAACTTAAGGCATGATGCAAAGGCCACTGAATTCAGTGGAAAGATTCCCATTGATTTTTGGTAACCTTTGCATCAGATCCCAGAGTGAGAAAATTATTTTCTCTCATTGAAAAGGCTTTTTACTTGGGGAAAACAAAATGTGAAAGGAGAAGTGAAAAAATGGAGGATAAATTCAATTTTCTAGCTAGTAGCACATGGTCTAAATCATGCCTGTATAATTGGCATGGACATTGCTACCCCTGCCAAACCCCCCCTCCCCCTCAAACCTCCCACTGGGAATGAATAGAGAACGACTGGGGTAAAAAATTACAGTCACTACATTAGCTGTTTGCAATAACTTGAAGGCTTAATATTGTTCCCCATTAGTTTGTACTGTAGAAGAAAACCATGGTTGTTAATCAACATTAATACCAAGATGGCTGAAATTCGTCTTTGCATGTCAGAGAACAGAAAATTCTTCTTTTGTTTTCTTTTGGTTACAACTAAAATGACAGCTGACTAGCTCCCATCATTAATCTACCATGGATGCCATGCACATGAGTTTACATCCGGGGCCATGACTTAAGCTGACTTTTTTTCTGCTGAGAGTGGAAAATATGGTAGCACCAAGAGCCATCAATAGAACTGAGGCCCTATTGACCTAGGTGCTGTACAAACAGAATAGGAGACAATTCCTGCCTCGGAGAGCTTGCAGCCTCGAAGACATAAGGATAGGTAGAGGGTGAGGAAGGAGGCCTAACATACAAGCTAAGGTACATGGGAGTGACCGATACTTGTTATGTTAGTTGCATGTTGTTTTGTAGTTTTTGTTTGCATGTAATTGTGTGCATACATCACCTTAGTCACACAATGGCCCTATTTGTGTTGGAAATCCAGCATGTGTGAGTTCATATCAAGTAATTGCTAACTCCCTAATTTGCACATACAAATGTGGCTTTTGTGCACACAAACAGGCATGTCTGCAAATTTTGATGCACATGCATAGATGTAAGACCTTTTTAGAAATTTGGCTTGGTAGTCACTGTGCTTGTGTTTTATAGTGTGTATATATATTTCCTGATTTGCATATTCTAGCTATAGCACCATTCGTGTTTATGTATAGATTTCACATATCACATTTTGGCAAAACGTGCAGTATTCTCTTCTTTAAAGAAGTAATTTATTGTGCTCCCTCTTTCAGTTCATTTTTGCCTTTCCCTTTCCTTCCCCATGTGGTGTTCTTGAACTCTTCTGACGCCCACTCCAGTATCATGTCTGGACAGTTTAGTCTCTGCCAAACAGTCTGTGTGATATCTCTAACAGACTGCCTGATGGCTGTCACTGCATAATCTCTGTGAGTGACCTCCACCAGGCCACTCTGAAAGGAATTATGGTCCCTGGACCTTTCGCTGGGTGCTTTCGTTATTTGTATTGTATTGAGGGCGAACAGTGTACTTGATACTGTTCAATGACTAAAGAGAGAGGCAGTCCCTGCCCTGAGATGCTTGCCAATTGAAACAGACAGTATAGTTCACATGACCAGGTGAGGGTCCAAACTTCCAATAACTCTGTATTCTAGTTAAGGTCCTAACATTAGTTAAGTTTCTTATAATTCCTGAGGTCATTGAGTTGTGTACCGTGCACCCCAATTTAGCTCTGCAAATCAACGTAGGAGTCAAATATCTGTCTCTTACTCCAACAGGGGGAATGGATCTGTTTCCCCAGAACATTTAAGGTATGTCTACACTGCAAGTGAAGCTTTGAGTACAGCGTGGGTAGGCATACCATGCTAGCTTTAATCCACCTAGCCTAGGTAACAAGAGTAGTGATGACAGGGCAGCATGGGGTTCAGAGCATGCTAACCACTTGAGTATGTACCCAGGGTCCTTGGTGGGCTTGTACTGTGGGCACTAGCCTCTGCTGAAGCCCATGCCTCCCCGTCTTCATATTGTTACCTTGCTTGCTTGATTAAAGCTAGCAGGGGTGTGCCTACCTGAGCTACAATCACACCTCCGCTTGCAGGATAGACACACCCTTATGGATGAATGGCCTGATCCTGCGGGGGCCTGCACATCTGGGGGAGGGGTGCATTTGGGCCTGGTCTAGGAAAAGAAATTCATTATGCTCTAGGCCACGGCACAAAAATGTATGCACTACTGTGTACCTGAATTCAGGCACAATTGCCTGTGCCTATTGGTTAGGTGCTGCCTTTGTACAGAGGATAATCTCCAAGTGATCCAACGAGTCTAGTATTGGGCTACTGTCTTTGGTGATCTTCCACTGGGATGACTGTGAAACCAGGTCAGACACAGAAATCAGGAGGAAGAGGAGCAGTGTAAATCTATCTGTCATGCTACGAGCATGGGAGTGACTCTTTTAGAATGATGATGTAATGTTAGTATTGGCGGAGCTATGCTGCTACATCTGTTAAGACTTTGAACATGCCTACTGTGTGTCTGTGGTCCAATTCCCTCCTTACATACATCGGGCTTACGGTATTGTAATTCTGCTTACGACATTCGAGTTGGTCCTGATTGACACCTGGGTAAATAAGAAGAGAATTAAATCCTCTCTGCTGCCAGAAACTATAAAACCCGCTCTGCGTGATACGGTTATGTATTTTGGATGCCAGAGCAAACCTTTAGAGAAATGCTATGGCATTCAACAGCAGTCACCCCAAAGACCGCAGTAGCACTCTTACAAGACATAGTTGTTTGGATAATTACTGTAGGATACTGTACTACAGTGCATTTTTTTCCTAAGGAAAGTCTATTGATCTATCCATTTTTAATGTTCATGCAACTTAGCATCACTAGAAACAGAGCAAAACGTGAAACAGAAACAAAGAATTCAATATATTCTTTTGCCAGTATGTTCTCCCAAGAGCCAGCTGTCCCTTTCTTCTTGTTTTATATTCCCACCCCTCTTTCAGCTATGGTTCCATGTCTCTTCTTGCTAGTTAAACATTTGTTATCTCAGTGTTGGCCAAATATCAGGGAAGACTTCCTGATGGTGAGATGGGGAATACTTTCCCAAGGGAAGAAGCAGTGACTACTTACTCATTTCAGAGATTAGAAAACTAGACTGGCCAAAATACTAGAATATGTGGTGGCTGGAGCAAGCCTGGAATTGACAAAGAGCCTGTGAGGGCTTTTTCATATGTAGCTTAGCTGGTTTTACCACGTGGATCCCTAGTGACTTCAGTATTCAATATTCTTTTCATATATACCCAAGGAGCTACCCACATGGCTCTGAATGCAGGCTTGGGGCCTTAGATTATATGCTCTTCAGGGCAGGGACCCTGTATGACTTGTCTATGAAATGCCACACAAACTAATGATACCACAGTCTTAAAACAAACCAATAAACCTTAATCTCTTCTCATTCTATGGAGTTTCCTAAACAACAGTCAAGACCGGTTTGGACCTAGCTTCAGCACCAATACCCTTTTTTCACAAGCAGCCTACAGTTCCACTCAGGGTTTAATGTTGTTTTGGGATTTTCGGGATGTTGAGTTGCTTTCTGGCTAGTTTGTCTACTTTTATTCTCCTGTTGTATACAGATATTTATTGCTAAGCTGCTGCAAGCATGTTGTAACTTCAGAGCAACCTCAGAAAAGGCATCTACAGCTGCAGTTCAGAGGTTGCCAGAGACTGCTCTTATTGGCAGTTTTCCGTCAATCTTGTTACTACAAGTTCAAGCCCGAGCAGCAATTTTGGCAAACTTCAGAATTTGCATGAAGTTCATATTAGTTCACTGCAGTCGAAGTTGCCAGCAGTTCAGTAGTTCCTTCAAACTACTTGAATCTCAGTTAAAAGATTTAAACTAATCTATCTGTTTAACCTTTTAAGGAGGCATTTTAATGTGCATAAACTTTTATTTTTCCCAAATATCATCACTGAAGCTGTTTTTATAATATCCTTCCACTGTGTAGAACAGTGGTTCTTAAACTTTTGTACTGATGACCCCTTTCACATAGCAAGCCTCTGAGTGCGACCCCCCTTATAAATTCAAAACAGTTTTTTATATATTTAACACCATTATAAATACTGGCTGCAAAGCAGGGTTTGGGGTGAAGGCTGACAGCTCATGACCCCCCCATGTAATAACCTCACAACCCCCGAGGGGTCCCAACCCCCAGTTTGAGAACCCCTGGTGTAGAAGATTTAAAATCCAGTTGCATGTTTGTTTTCAGTATCATATGTAATAGTTTCCAAATTAACTGTGGCAACACATAGGGTATATGCTAAGTAGTTTTATAGGGATATCCATTGATTTGCCAGTCACTTATTCAGTGAGGTCTTAGATAACAGCATTAAAATAAATATTTACAAAACTCCAGCCTTTCAAACAATTTCACAAGCCATGACTTCATATTAGTCAGGATTGTTATCAACAACACACCAGCATCGTTCTGAACCTATCAAAGGCACGATTCAACCCAAACATTTCTCAAAAATCAGCCCAAGAAGCCTGTGGGCTCACCCTTAACTGACTTCCACAAGTTTCTGCAGCTTGAAAGCCAGAAGCATTTCCTATTCAACCAGTCTGACAAAATCCTTTGTGGTCCCAAGCTATGGCTTTTCTTTACATTCATCCCTAGTATACTCTACAAATCACTTCTGCTAAAATTCCCTTTGGAGAGAGGAAGTAAAATGCCACATCATTTTTGCTGCATAGAACAGAACATTGCTCTGTGATGAATTCCGGGGGAAGAGGCAGGCCAATGGGAATGAGAAACCAAACAAAGCGATGCCTTTCTGTGCTCAAACCTACAGCCCTATATGTGACACTTAAAGTATGTAAATAGTGGGAGGCAGCACTCAGTTTCCCTGCTGCCCTCCTTGAACATTGTTTGGAATAAATGTAACCACCGCATTTAAATTTAAAGATGAACTTGTAATGGTTTTTCATACCCCCAGAATTTCTTGCAGTTGACATTTTCTGTGGCTTTAATACTCTCCACTCCTTGGACTGATTTTTTTGGAGAGCTAAAGGCCCGCTTTTTACCAATATTTAAAATAGCATGCAAATTGGATTGCCCCACACTTCAAACAAGACAGCTGTATCATACAGTGCTTTAATGTATCAGAATACAAACCTGAGGGCAGATCAGCAGCTGTTGTTAACAGTCAGAGCTCCACTGAAGTCAATGCAACTCTAACAATTGACACCAGCTGCGGGTCTGCCCTCAGTGGTATTGCCTAGGCTGGATTTCTGCATATAGCATAGATCAGTTAGTGGTTGCTGTACACTACACCTGGGAGGTTGTGCACAGTCAAGGAAATGGGTGCATTAAAGTCAAAGCGCGGAGAAATGGGCAAAATGAACAATCTGGATGTATTCAGCACCAGAGAAAATTGTGTATTATGTTAGACTTGATATCACCTAATTAATCTTCACTTTACACCCAACAGTGCTAGGGTGATTCCTTGTTTTTCATAAATGGTTTACAAATTAACTAGAGTTGGATCAGCAATTACAATCACGCACACAGTAATGTACATGTTGTTGTAATTTGTTCCTGGTAATGCCCAAAATGTGCTGGGCATTTTCCAGACAGGAAGAAGAAACAAAGGAATCATTGAATGATAGAAGTTTAGGCTTGGAAGAGACCTCAGGAGGTCATCTAGTCCTATCCGGTGCTCAAAGCAGGACCAACACCAACTAAATCATCCCAGCCAGGGCTTTCTCAAGCCAGGCCTTAAAAACCTCTAAGGATGGAGATTCCACCACCTCCCTAGGTAACCCAGGAGCTTACAAACTAAAGATAGTCAGGAGTTAGAGGGGAAACATCCAACATTACAAGTAGAGTAGCCAAGGGAGAGAAGGTACAGTGTCAGTCACTCTCAGACTTTGACACAAATAATGTCATTTGTGAATATTTCATGGTATCTCCTACAAATACCAACCTAAAATTCCCTAATTCTATTTATCTGCTACTTCACTCTAGGTTGCAACTTCTTTGACCCTTTCTTCCAATTACCGGTATAGGTCAAATGGTGAACAATAGCACAGGAACAACTTGCTGAATAAGGTATGATGCTACGCGAATAAAGGAATAGGTCACTGCCCTGTAGAGGTTATGCTCATCCAGTCAGAATAGAAACATACCATGTGATTTACATGACCAATCACAACTGAATAACAGCTTGAATTTCAAATACTGAGGATAGAATATTTGAAGTGAACTGTTCACAATCTGCCCATTGAGTACATTTAAAAAAAAACACCCAAAATTGATAATTTAATTTAAAAATAAGCTACATGCACGGGGTACATTAATTGCTCACTCTATCTGTAACAGATATGTGGGGGGAGGAGAGAGAGAGAGAGAATGATCTTATTTGCTGTGTCTTTCTTCCACTTACTATACAACAGGAGCACTGCTATTGGAAGCAATCCATGCAAAATAATGTTAACTGCTAGCAAACTTTATCTGAACAAAAATGCACTGGGTCTGAGATTTTGCTTGGCTCAATTTTTCAAAAGTAAGTAGTAAGATACAGAATAAAACAACTGAATAATTAAACATTGTTTATTGTGCTATGAGAAACTAAATTTTTATTGGAACTGAACTAACCATGGGTTTATATTTGCTTGTAGTCTCTGTGGACTTTTGTATTACTAAATAATATAGTAATATTCATAAATCATACCAGAGTTTTTTAAATTTCCTCAGGAGTGACCTAGGCCAGGGACCCATAACAACTTGCTGAGAGACTTAAAATTAAGCTCAGCTGTAATAGCATTGTGACTAATTTATGGTTAGTTTGGTTGCTATGAAGATACATTTAAAGGAACTAGAATGTATGGTAAGGGTAAGACAGAACATTAATTTAGTAACATATAATTGTCACACTACCAAAATGTATCTAAAGTTTTGCTGGTTTATTGCACATGGCAAAATAGTCTGTTTCCAAAGAAACAGGAAAATCAAATTGCATAATAAAGTATGTAAATACAACCAAACAAAATCAGGAAAATACCAGAGACAAAATGAAACTTATCAATTGTTGTTGCCATATTCTATTTCTTTTGTATACAGACTATATGTATATTAAAAGTATAGTATATCATCAGCTTTAAAATGAAAAGATGTACAATATTATCCATACTGCACTAAACTGATACATTGTTTTATGCGCTTTGAACTGTGATTCTTAAAATATATGCTACCTCACTGAAAAACATTTTCATGTAAATGAAGCTTTAGAACTTCAGGAAAGATTGTTTATACTGAATAGAGAATAATGACAAAGCCCAACATTTTGAAGTTGTTATAAGTATTTGTTTTTCCTTTAGTTTCTCTTACCACAGAATGAAAGGATAAAAATGATTTTTCGGTAATTATAGGCCTGACTTTTTGGTCCGTATGCAGGCAAAACTGCCACTGAACTCAATCGGTATCTGGGCCCAGATCATACATATCCTTCCTTAATTCCACCCCTTCCTTCAACTCTTATAGCTGGAATTTAATCTTATGGACACCCAGTGGGGTTACATCATTTCCACTGAGATCAGGCATTGGGCCTGAAATTCTGCAGTATTTGGTTAACTCCAGCCAGTGCTACTGATGGCACAAATCAAAATGTATTTCCTTGAATTACTTTTCAAATTTAAGCTTATTTTTCATTTGCATGATCTGCAAAGAAAATACAAGTTTTAGTTCATTCCTGCTTTGTACCAAAATAACTCCTGTTTCCAATTATCATATCCTTTTGTACTCCACTTTTTCAAATGATCATACCAAACACAAAATGTTAAATTGTCACCACAGCCCATAACTCATCCCTACTCTCAACCAAGAAAGAAAAGAAAGAGGGCCGGTCATTCGTGGTTACAAGAATCACAAGAAAATGTGGTACTTGATGATGATGTTCCTCTTTAACCATCGTCTCTATGTTATTCTAACCACAAGAACTTCCATTTTCTCTCTGAACTAGTAATCAGCCTTTTATTTTTATACTTATCACTCTTCTTGAAAATGACAGAATTTACTGAGCTCACCAACATGTGTTCTACAAATTGGTATGTGCTTCAGACCCTCATTTAATTTATATAGGAAAAGAAATTAGTCCCTGAGGTGACCTCTGGATATTTTCACTTGTTGGGATGTGTTGCCCAGGGCTCTTGAGCTTCAGGAATCTTCTAGCTATGCAGTAATGATCAGGACCTCAGAAGTGGTCTCATTAATCCCTCCTTTCATCAAACATTAGGAGATGCAGTTATAAGAAGACACCCTGTCCCCAACCTCTTCAGTTCCTCCTATTCAAAAGCTGGCTATGAGCACAGGGACCCTTGCTCCATGCCCACAGAATCTTTCTTGGTTTTCACCCAGAAATCTCCTGTTAGATTTGTTCTTGTGGTTGACATGCATCCGACTAAGTGGGTATTCACCCAGAAAAGCTCATGCTCCAATACGTCTGTTAGTCTATAAGGTGCCACAGGACTCTTTGCTGTTCTTGTGGTTGAGACATTTTCAATAGATTCTTGGTACCTGGGTAATTTTGAGTAGTGTCTTTGCCCTTGTGTACTCTGGATTTGTGGCTCATCGTTGCATTGCTTCTGGGGTCATCGCACCAAATACAAAAGGCCTGGAGAAAAAGAACGTGTCTAAGCGGTGCGATTTGTGCCCTTCCATCCTCCCAAAGTTGGATGCACTTACCTGCCACCTCAGAAAAGGCCGTTCTCCAGATGGTTGTTTGGTACACTGGGCCTTTACACTGTTGGCCTGAAAGGTCATACTTGGTTCCAGCCCTTCCTTTTGGACTGAGATCCTTTAAACCAGCCCTGTACAATTAGTCCTGCCTGCCACACCTGGGATGGGAAGCCTGAGTTTTCATGGGGAAAGGGTTTCAGATAGGGAAAGTCTGGGAGACCCCCAGTGGGAAAGAGAGACAGAGTATGGATAAGGTAGGGATTTTTGAAAGTTTGATTTCAGGAATGATTTTGATATGTTAATAAATCCAGCCCCAAGGAGCGGTGCTCTGCAGCAGAGAAGAGTTTGTTGTGGTAGTTTGATTGAGAGCCCTGAGAAGTGGGGAAACTGAGGCGGGGTGACTGCATAGTCACACCTAGCCACAAAGGGGTGTTTGGGAGGGGGCCTGCCCTGTGACAAGGACTCTGTCCAAATTCCTTGGTTCTGAAGATGTCTCTGACTCCTCCATTGATACTGATCCCCAGGACTCTGTCTTGCCTTTACCCTCTTTGCAAATATTGTGAGGCCCTCAGTGCTGATGCACTTCCATCTTCTGCACAGGACCCATTCCTTATTGCAGGGACCTGAGGGAGTCCACTTTTGGAGTCTGGGAGATGAATGAGTCATCTTCTGACTCAAGGTCTCTGTGTTGGGGCCTGCCTGCATTCTCCTCCTTGCAATCCAGACTGGGCTTTGAGGTTCACCTAGACAACCCTCATGACAAGGACATTGTAATTTCCAGAGGTTCACATTTCCCCTCAGGTTTCTCTAAGAGCTTCTTCTACTCAGCCTCTCAAACTGCCTGGGCTGAATCTATGCAGGGTTCTTTTCCTTATTTCTCTTCCTTCACCCATGGATGATGTGGCCATATTGCCAAAAATCTCCTGTAGCAATTTAGTAGTCAGGAGACCATAAGATGTCAACTGAGAAGCCTACTCCTTTAACTCAGTCTTCCATCTTTCCCAAAGTGGGTAAGGTGCAATTGCTACCTTTAGCAGAGTAACCTCTCCCTCTTGAGCTACTTCTGGCCAGCATTCACAATGATTATCTCAGAACCATATGAAGAGGAAGCAAAGGATGGTGGCAAGCAGTCCTCAGCAGCTGACTACATAGCTCCAGGATCTTCTGCTTCCCCTGAAGGATACCATTATGTCTGTATCTGTGCCATCACCTGCTCCCCGCTGGCAGTTTCAGGAGTTACAGATTCAGATGGTACATTACAAATATCTTTTGAGCAACAAATACCAACTGGCAGTAAAAGCACATAACACTTACAGCAGCAAAGAGTCTTGTGGCACCTTATAGACTAACAGACGTTTGGGAGCATGAGCTTTCGTGGGTAAATACCCACTTCGTCGGATGCATCCGATGAAGTGGGTATTCACCCACAAAAGCTCATGCTCCCAAACGTCTGTTAGTCTATAAGGTGCCACAAGACTGTTGCTTTTACAGATCCAGACTAACATGGCTACCCCTCTGATACATAACACTTACAGTATATAGTCCAGCAAGCAGACGCTGTGGTATAAATTAATTTATTAGCCATTTAATATGGCAACTGAAATGAATCACAGCTAAACTCATGGCCTACGTGGATTACCTGAGAGAAGTATCAGTATTTCTGTAGATTCGCCCAGGTCTTTATTTATTTGGGCTTTCAGTAATGGTGAAATATTCATGTGGCTGGTGCAAATGAGTGCAATATAAAGTTATGAGAATATAACATAGTTCTTCTTAAAGTTATATTGTAATTACTAGTGGTCAGTAATTGCTGCCTTTGTGAAGTATTAACCCATGCACAGTGACAATACACACACATAACAAAAGTATTGCAGCTTGTAACTACTTAGCAACACTGACTAACCTTGAGTCGCTATCAAAGAACTAGAGTAAAAGAAATATACAGTACATTAAAGTAATAAACTCTGGTGTGATTTGAGAAAGCTGTTCTGAAAGACACAGATGTTGTATGTTTCTTTTCAGCATAAAGCATTTAGTGAAAAACTGGGGAGCTGTTTTGCAGCAATATTTTCTATATAGTAGTAGAAACAAAATGGTATTTGTTTTTGTTTGTTTGCTTGCTTTTCTCCTTGCAGCTGTCTGAGAAAAGCACCAGCATTCCTAGACTTTTTGAAGATTCCCTGTTATTTCAAACCAGTGCTCCAGAATTAGATGGTTAATTAAAATAATCTTTCCTATGGAAATCTGGCATTTGTCAGGCTTGAGTGTGCGGGTGGCTCACTAGTGAATCTATTTGCTTTTTTGTTCATTTACACAAGTCCCTTCCCTTTAATCAGGCATGCAGATGGATACCTAGAGGAGAGAAAAGGCCCATAAAAATAAAGAAAGTCATTCCTATTGATAGATGAACCTTGCAAGTTTCAGAAATCTGATGCAGATGCTTATCTGAGTTTATCTCCACCTGTTTAGATTAGAAATCTCACCCCTCCAAAAAACAAAACAAACAAACAAACCAAAAAAAACCCACCAACCTTTTCTTCTCACTGAGATTTCCAAGGCTGCTTGGTTTCAGATGGGTCACAAATACCATGAGAGAGTGGTATTTTCTCATAGGGTTTCTGTCCTACCAGGAACAAAAAGTGCTGTGTTCTACCATAAAAAAAAGTTTTATTTGAAAATTAACCACATTTTATAAGCTGAAAAAATAATTCTGGTTTCAGTCAGTCCCAATTCTGATTGAAGGGTTGGGTCAAATTATCAAAACTGGTTCACCCATACTAACTTATTTCAGAGGAAATATGTTTTGGTAGAATGATGCTGTGGAAATTGACAAGGAATCAACTCCTCTCAGTAAATTCTGTGACTCACTTCAATTAAAGGTATGCTGGATTGCTTATAATACCTTAAAATAATATAATGACACTGCTGCTACTGGAGAAGAGAGGATCAATTGTTACTGCTGTGACTAGACACAGCTGTTCACCTTCCATCCCATCCCATCCCATCCCCCAGTGTCCTGGCAGCTGAAGTCATAATAAAACCAGTCTGGATGAAGTCTTGAAATCTATTGGTTACAGGAACATGAGGATTGCTGCTGCTGACAGTTTGCTGTGGACTTTTATTCAGTGGTCTTTGGATGAAACCTAGAAAAAACATAAAGTAATTGAATGATGCCTATTCCTCCCCTCCCTACTGTCACATCAGGAGCGTGAATAATGCAACTTTACTGCAGATGGTCTGATAATTTGGGGAGATCTGGGGGGAAGAGAGAAGTTTATTGCAAAGGAGAGTTTAATATATGACATTGTTCTTTATTTGGCAGCAGTAGCCTCCTGATATTTTTTTTTTAATCTTGCTTAAAAAAAAAAGGTGGGGGAAGGGATGCAGGTATGAGAGAGAGAAATAATTACATTTTATTTGGTCCTAGGTCACTCTGTTGGATTTTCCTTTGATACCTGGCTGGATTACTAGAGATGACCCAGAACAAGAGATGGAAAAATAAATGTGAGTGACTCAAGCAACCAACATCAGGTGTTAATGAATAAATATCCTTTAGCTAGCCACCCACCTTACAAGGAAAAATCCTCCCCCAGATGGAATTTAATACAGGGGACCATTGTGTGAAGAGGCACTTCAGAGAGTGATGATATATTTCCTAAAACAATTGAGGGATAATACAGATAACGTGCAACTGATTTTCAAATGTCCAAATCTGTTGTCACCATTAGAGACACCATTGAGGCTACAGCTGTGACACAAAATGAGACAGATACATTTATATTTGTTAATTTTCTATCTTAATGAGCTTGGGCTAAGTGTGTCAGGTGTGGAAAAATCAACATCGGCTCTTCAAGGAAAAAAAAGATAAACCAACAAATTATATTGGAATCAGTGTAGCACCATTGAAGTCAATGGACCTGTGCCTATTTATTCCAGGTGAGGGTCTATCACTACAGATTCCAGCTTCTGTTGTTCATGTCTGTTATGCAAATGGTGAAAATTTGAGTTCTCATTTTGCTAATTTCAAAACATTTATTTTGGGACATTGGACAATTCCATTCTATCTCAAAATGTTTACTAGCTATTTGAAAGCCACTTTATGGCTAGGTGAGCACATACTCCCACGTGTGGCATTTGTATTTTTATATTAATTCATAGTTAACCTTTGTCTAAGAGGAATGCATTAGTTTCTTCTGTTGGTAGTGATTCTATTCCTGTTTCTTTTCCTATATCAGATGTTCCTGTTCAAAAACATACTCTGCTGATTAAATTGGGGTGGTTGTTTTTTTGCAGACCTTGACTGGGTGCTCAGGTTATGTTACTAGCATCCAATGATCTGCTTAAGGAACACACCCTACTTGTTTTTCCAGATATCACGTTTAATCATAGACCTTTTTATCTGGTTATTTCCAGAACACAGAGGAGCCTTTAATTTGCAGTAATCTATCTGTGCCAGTATTTAGTTATGTAAAATAATAATTCATGGATTTTCCTGGTCAATTGGCACAATGTAATGAAGGACTAAAAGGAAAAAATAGTGATGTGTCTTTTAATGATATAGAAATGGGTCTGATTACAGGTTTGAAAGTCAAACTGCAAATGAAAATAATTCACTTCACTTTATATTTGTATTTAACAAGAATAACTATTTTTCTGGTAGCTGTTTCTATGTGTATTATGGTAGCACCGAGAGGTCCTAGCTAAGACCTGCGGGGAGGGATAGCTCAATGGTTTGAGCATTGGCCTGCTAAACCCAGAGTTGTGAGTTCAATCCTTGAGGGGGCCATTAAGGGATTTGGTGATTGGTCCTGCTTTGAGCAGGAGGTTGGACTAGATGATCTCCTGAGGTCTCTTCCAACCAGGGCCGGCTCCAGAGCCCAGCGGGGCAAGCACCCGCCTGGGGTGGCCCTTTCCCGGGGGGGCGGCAGGCTGGGCCGGTGGACCTGCCGCAGTCATGCCTGCGGGAGGTCCATCGGAGCCCCGGGAGCAGCAGACCTGCCGCAGGCATGACTGCGGAGGGGACGCTCGGCCTGCGGCTCCGGTGGACCTCCTGCAGGCATGACTGCGGACGGTTTGCTGGTCCCGTGGCTCGGCTGGACCTCCCGCAGGCATGCCTGTGGCAGCTCCAGCAAAGCCACCGGACCAGCGAACCGCCCGCAGCTGCGGGAGGTCCAGCCGAGCCGCGCGACCAGCGGACCCTCCGCAGTCATGCCCGCGGGAGGTCCGCTGCTCCCGCGGCTCAGGGGCGCCTCCCGGGCATGACTGCTTGGGGCGGCCAAATTTGTAGAGCCGCCCCTGCTTCCAACCCTAATATTCTATGATTCTATGAAGACCAGGGTTCTAGGTGCAGTACACATGCATAGCAAAAGACAGGGCATGCTCCAAATTATTTACAATCCAAGTAGACTAGAGAAAGGGTGGGAGGGGAAATAGAGGCACTGGGTGGAGAAGTAACTTGCCCAAGTTCACCTAGCAGATTAGTGGCAAAACTGGGAGGAGAACACCTAGCTCCCAGTCCAGTGCCATACCCACTAGATCACTGTTTCTCTACCTTTTTTATACCAGGGACCAGCCTTCCTAAACTGTGTTAGGGAAGTCTCAGGGATTGGTGCCGGTCCACAGACTGGTTGTTGAGAAACACGGCACTAGAGCATGCTGCCTCTCAGATGATTTGGATTACCATTGGCTGTAACCCAATCTGGAGATGTTAGGCAAATAGTATAGCAAAAAGATACTGCTCTTTCTGTTTGGCCCTTCCTATTTCTACGTTTTGGAGGACTTTATTTAATGGAGGCACATCAGAGGCAGAATTGTTTTAAGTTCCCTTGTTTTGTAAATCTGTTTTTGTTTTCAAAAGTACTGTAAAGAAAAGCCTGTCCTTCCCCCTCTCTTTTTTTTTATGGTAATGCTTATAAAAGATCTCTGATTGGCATGCCTGAAACCTGCTAGTCATCCTTAAAGGAGGCAGAGCACCTGCAACCTCCATTCTGGCATTTCTTAACTTTTGAGTGCGCAACTTTGTAACCTTAATAATGTTCTCTTAATGTAGGGGAGCTTTTTGTGTGTATTATGAGTCCTTATTGCCCGCTACACTCATGAATATATGAAAATTATATTTTGCAATGTTCAGGATAAAGTAGAGCTGTTTTCTCTCAACTAAAGGAGAAAAGGGCTCCCCATTAACCTAGGGGCAGTTTTTAAAAGGCACAAAAGACAGTTAGGGACACAAGTCCCAGTAAATATCAATGAGATATTGGATACCTATCTGTGCCTATGAAAATCTCCCCCTTAAATCTAAGTACATACATATTGTCCATAAAGTCTTGGTTTACTTTTTCTGTTTTCATGCCTTTAATTTATACATCAGATTTATATTCTGGGGACTCTGCTGCTCTTGCAGAGACAAATTACTGAAGCTACAGGTACTTGTGTAGATGTGCCATGCTTTGGCATAATTAAGGTCCCACCTTTGTCACTTTTACCTAGCTTGCTCCACAATAGTCCCCCTGGTTTACTCCCAGAGTAACTACTACTCAGCATGAAGGAGGGTGACATGAGCTTGGAATGTCGGGCCTGATAAAAGATGCTGGATCCGTTTGCTGTGTTTCCCACCCCCTGGAGCAGCTTGAATTGTTGACCTGGACTTTTAATTTCCATGTTTTTCACTGATGTTGTTTAAAATGCTCCCCATTATTGTAAATTCTCACCTATTTGTCACAGAGGGAAAAACTGGAATTAACAAGAGTATTTTGCTTTGTGGCTTCAGTTCCTCATTAGGGGAATTTATGGTCAGGGTCGGGTAAAGCCTTCCTTGAATTATACTGAAGTTCTAATGATAAAAACCTAAGGGAGGTCATGAACATAGGAGCTTTAATACCCTTTCAGAACCATCTGGCATTAGATTACATGCAGGGAAAGAACAAAATCTGGCAGTAATATTCATCTCCATTAACCTAGAATACAGGCTGATATGATTATAGTGGAGAAAATACTCCCACTCTTTTGACAGAAAAGCTCTTAATAGATGTGGGCTAAATTGGTTCATAAAATGGTAGACCTCTTGAAACGTGTATTTTTACTTTTGGTTGCAATGGTTTTGTTTATAGGTTTTAAAAGTCTCGATAACGAATCTGTGTTAAAAAACTGGTATACAGATCAGCCTCGTTCTGTTGAAAGATGTCTGTCAAAACATTTTCTTTTCCACACTCATATCAGAGCCAAACAGACACTGCAGGCCAAAGTGAGTGGTTTGGGTTTTTTAATAAAATGTGTGTGCCCACAAGTTGTCATGTGCAAAACTCCAAAACATGCCTTTGCATGTACAAATGTTCGTGTGCAGTGAGCAGTTTGTTTGCTTTTCCAATTAGGTGTGCAGTGACATGGATCTGTTCACTCACATCCTTCTTTGCACGTGACAATGTCAGTTTCTGTGCACACCCAAACGTGTGTGCAAATTCAAAAGCTGATTTTTTTTCCCCAAAGCCTCTTTGGATATTGGGCCCTGAATGAATGCGATAGCATGACAGTAGCCAATTTATGATCCTTCTTTTGGGTGGGAGACCCCGGCCAGATTCCCATCTACTCCATTTCTGCACTTGGTTCAGAGCCAGGCACTCTCTGTATTCTGGGCCCTCGGAATCAGGCATAGTGCAGTGCATTCCAACCAGGCACCCTAGCACTGGGTATTGAGAGCAGGGTTGGTATGTTGAATCCTCATGCCAGCACTACACTGCCCATGGAGGCCCTTGAGTAGTGGGGATTCTCGGGGGCTGTTCCACCATCCTGTAAGGCCCCCGTCAGAGCGATGTTAAGGGATCTTAGCCTAACTTGCCACTTCATTTTTGCAGTCTCAATCTACTGCGTGCTTAAATGATCTAAAAAGCAACGACCGCTATTTCACTTCAGAGGGAAAACCTTCGCTGCAGAGTGAAGGAGATCACTGAATCCTGTAAGATGTGGCTCTGGTGCTTGTAGTGCTGCATCTGCTGTTATATTTCTGCTTTCTTCTCTGGAATGGTAACTTTTTTTTTCCTGAATGATTTATGCTCTAGTTCGAAACCAGAACCCAGGACGGCCTGTTCCCTTGGTCTGGTGTGCGATTAGCGTAAATATGCACTCGCAGCCATTTGTATCTGGTGCTTTCTACCGACAGAAGGGTTTTTATTATCTTTCTCTAAAGAAGCCCTGAAAGAGAGAGACTGGCAACAAAAGGAAGTGCTCTAACAGGAACAAGAATGAAAAGGGGCAAAGGGCAGGAAGTTGCTAAGAGACCATGTCAACCGAGAGCAGGGAATTAATGGCCAATATCAAAGTGACGACTGGAAACGGCATGTTTTCCTGCATGCGTTTAGTTACTAAAGAAGAACTGCTAATGGAATGCCTCAGCTCGGCTTTAAACTGCATTTCTAATGAGTGGAAAACTCGCTTCCATTTCTTACCTCTCTAGCTTTCCTACTTCGTAGAATCAAGTACTGAGCTAATGACAAGCCTTAAATGCAGTGGTCATGTAGAAACCTAGCTAGCAATGTGAATAAAAGGCAAATAAGTACAGTAAAAAACCAACAGCCTGTACTGTAGCAAGCTGAATGTTTCCCAGGATCTTCAGATACAATCTATTAGATGTTGCTACACCCTCCGTTTCTTGAATGCAATGCAAACCAGACATATGCAGTGGCTTGACAGTACAATCACCCCACGCTTGTGATGAACAGCACCCTTAGGTAATTTGCTTTTAAAGTTAAAGCAAATCTAAAGGGAAGAGAAAAAAAATCCTCTTCCAGATACCAAGCCTAGCCATAAGCGTGGCTGTACACTGCATCTGGGAACAGCTGTGTCAGGGTGCTGCACGTACCGTGCGCTTCTGCAGGACCACACAAGTTTACTGTACTTCTTAAATCCTAGCCTCACAGCAGTGAAGCTTCTGCCAGGTTGTTGGAGATAGTGGCACCTGGGAGGTGTTATGTGAGATGCCATGAGAATCCTATTTGCATTTACTTACATGTGTTTGTTCCGCCCCCCACCCCATGACAAGCAAATTGGATTCCCTATCTCTAGAGTGAGAAACGAAGCAAAAGGTTTGCAAGGGGAGTCTGGCAGACTGTGTGACTGAGCACAGAGTTCAGAGATAGGCAAGGGATCCCCTTGCTGAGTTATATAATGGAACAGCCCTCCACTAATTTAACTACATTTCAAGGTTTTCAGTCTTTTCCATACAAATGCCCCCTCACCCCAAACTCCCTTCTCATCTAACTGGGGTCTAACCTAGCAATATGGGAAGGAGCGGGGCACAATCCCCTGACATCTCTTTGCACCCTCCCCCCCCAAGGGGACATGACCCCCAGCTTGAGAACCCATACTTGAGCTATAACAGAACTTCTGCTGAGGTGTATTACCATAGTGCTGGTTATTATACAGAACATGATAATGAGGTCAGAGCGCCCAATGCTTGTTAAAGTTGCCACTCTGCAAAGCCTTGCCAGCATAAACCCATGAATCGGATTGGTGTAGCTGTACAATAGGGGTGATAAGATGATGGGGCTAGCTTGGAAGACAAAAAATAGTCTTGGGGCCCATAGTAATGTAACTATAGTACTGAGACTGATGATCACTAGTACGACAAGTGACAAAGAGTCCTGTGGCACCTTATAGACTAACAGAAGTATTGGAGCATGAGCTTTTGTGGGTGAATACCCACTTTGTCAGACGCAGATCCAGACTAACACGGCTACCCCTCTGATACTAGTAAGACAAGGGAACTCAAATATAAGTGGATATTGGCAGTGTCGCTGCATAATTACTTTGGACAGTTTGTCTAAAGGGGCACAACTCCATCAAAGTCAGTGGAGCAACACCCATGTACCCCAGCTGAGGTTCTGCCCAATATGTTTACTGTGCAGAAAATGACTGGCCCATGAAGACATGTCTGTTTGAGGCTGAAACCACAATGTGGGATAAAGCATTCCAGAGAACCTCCCCCTTATCTAGAGACTGTTCTTGTAATGCTCCTCCCTGTAAGTTCTGCTTCTGAAAGTTAAACCTTTCCGGGGGAAGCTCTAACGTGGACGGACAACTTTTTCAAAAATGTTTCTACATTTTTCATGTAGAATTGACGTAGTTTTGTTCTTTTAAGAAGAATTCTACCTTTGATGCTCCCCATCATATCCTGGTCAAATGCCGTGTCCTCCTCCATGAAATCCAGGGTAGGAAGTAGCCTTTCTGTATATCTCAGACATATGGGTCATGTTTGGACACATTCCATTCACATTAAAAGAGAATCAGATGTCCCTGCGTGAAGCATGATTCTAGTCCAATGATCATGCATATATGGGAGCCTCCTCATTGCATGCATTCTCCATCCACACAATGCTAGATTTTGAAAGAATGCAAAGGCAGTTTTGCAATTCATCAGGAGATAAAATTAGCTCAGGCACATTCCATTATTTGTTCGTCCCCTTCCTTCAGTTTTGTAGCTTTTATAATAGAGAGTGATTTGTGGGGGAAACATTACGTTTGCCTGAAGTAGTATATCCAGTGAAATAGAAGTTTTGTAACCAAATGAAATGTACAAGGTACTATCCATAGCTGTTTCCCTGTCTTGATTACTATGCAAATAGTGAATATTGTCTTGGCTAAAGATGTACGGCAGGTCCAGCTTCTGTATTGACTTAATCCCTATTCAGCTTTACTGAAATCAATGGAGTTGCATGAGGCGTCATCAATGCAGAAGTTGCATGATAGGTTTTTTACTGTACAATACATATGCATAGATACCTTTCATGCAACATCCAAAATGTTTCCATTTCACAAGTTGTGAGCATAGATCAATCACTTACTTAGGCATATTTTTGATTTAGAAATAGGGGGATGAATATTACCAAAACCAAATATATACTATCAGACTGTTTTTGTGACTTATGATCACTTGTTTTTAGATATTACGTGAATTAAATCTTTGTAATAATCATTAAAATTAATTGCAGTATTGTGTAACAGGGTACAAGAACAAATATCAGGAAATTTTTAAAAAGGGCACTTTTTAGAAGCTTTCATGTTTAATTAGATCTGCAAATGAAACATTTCCCCACCTCTAACTAAGAACCTAAGCCAGCTGGTATCTTGCCTATTTGGCACAAACAGGAAATATACATGTCTAGCTTTGCAAATAAGATGGTGAGTCATTGTTGCAATATAAATTTAAGTTTTTAGACAGAGGAACACTGTGTCTTTATATAATAAAAAGTGCTGATACTACTGCAATATATATTTTATACTGTTACACATTAAAATATTCCTTTAATTAAATTTTTAAAAACTTCCTCTCTGTAAAATAAGTTATTCGATTTTCACTTTTTAAAATGTACTGTAGAATCTAATGACTGTGTGTTTCCCATCAGTTTTATTTAACCTATGTCCTTTAAAATGTTAAAGTGGATTGATTCTGCTCCAGATCTTCTCTGTCACATGACCCATGATTAGGTTTCTTGGCAAAACAGTGGTTCAGTATTTATCCTGCACTGGGAAAAAGTAGACTATGAAGATGATCTAGGATCATCATTTATAGTATTGTTTTTCAACCCTCTCTATAATATAGTAAATTAGACAGTAAGGAGATGTTTCCACTACTAAATTCATTTCAGAATTAGAAATCTAGTATTTTTTTTTCAGATTTCAAGACTTTCATCTGCTCATGTGTCCTCCAGCTGTTTAATTAAAGATTTGATACATTGGCCAAGGAATGTTAAATAGAATTGCCGTAAAATAACTGTTGTATGACTAGGCTCCAACCCCAGGTATCTAGAATCAACAGTGCATTTGTCAGAACTATCTCACAGTTTGCATCAAGCTTACTAAAATACATTAATATGAAAAGTAGTAATTCAGCATATAATGTCTGCAAGAGCAAAATCACTTAACGTTCATTACTGACCCTAGGCTTTGTGAAGCCAAGTCCCAGGAAGTGCTTGGGATTTGGCCTTAAAACATAAGATTTACTAGACAAACACTCATCCAGCATAGATCAGCGTTTACATAACCAGGTAAGGGGCAAAAATGATAACTACTTTAGTAGATGCTGTGGATTGAGTCTTTATGGAAAACTGTTAGAATCACGTTGCAATTCAAACACCTAATGTGTTTGTTTGCTTTTTAAACAAGACATACATTGCAAATATTTATTCACGTCTAAACTTACTGCTTTGTGCAAATATTAAATTTCAAAATATAAAATTGTATTCTTGTTCCAGAATTAACATTTCCTGTTTGTGGCCCCAATTTAGCCATTAAGCAAACAAGCAATTGTTGTGATCACTCCTGTGCTTAAAGTTACGTATGTATGTAAGGACTTTGCTGAGTAGGAGCATTAGGGAATACATATGCATTTCCAGAGACCAACCAGGGACACAAATATTTCCACTTTTCTCTCCAGCAAAGCATACTTTGCTTTTGTCTATGAGAGCAACATATCCTCAAAAGCGAAAGACATATGGTTACACCGTAGACATGATATAGTTTGCAGAGCATTCCTCATGTGGGAGGCAACGGACCATCAGATACCCATCAGAGAGCATGAGATGATAGTAGTTCTCATCTGGCTATAGGACAGATTTCCTGAGGCAGATAAATGACGCCCAGCCTTCTCGCTTTAAGTGATGCAGTTTGCGAGCTGCCACTTCCAAAATGAGTTCTCTATCTGGAACAATGCAAAATAGCTTTCTTAAAAATAATACGAGGTACGTTCATTGCATGAGGCTAGATGGTAACTTTCTATCCTCTGAGCAAGGTGTGCCTTGTAGCGACATTGCTCTGGAAGCAGATCTGAGAATGAATTGTGACTCAGGGTCACCATTCCTACCATGCTGCTCAGTTGTTCAAGAGAAGTGAGTAAATTACTTCACCCCTTCTTGGAGAGCAGCTTAATCCCACCCCGCTACTCTGACTGGAGAGTGAGGTCACAGCTCCTTCCACTTCCATACCGTGGGGAATACTGGATTGTAACCCAACTCCCGCCACTGAAGCCAGAGTCCCAGTCTGTGTGGAACCAAGTGAAGGAGTAAGGCCCAGACCCACAAAGTGACTTCAGTGTTACAATGCTGAGCATCACAACACCTAACTTTTAGGAGCCTAGAAAATCACTGGGATCCACAAAGCCCGAGTTAGGTGCTTAGGCTTCCCCGGACAATGAATGGAGACAGAGACAAGAGCCGTGGCATGTGAGCCACAAAAGCCAGCATGTAGATGAGGAACTGCCTGAGCTGGCCAATGGGTGAGGCCGATGAGAGGGGTGTGTCATGAGCCCCACCCCTCTCTTGAAGTCAGGCACCTCAGTCCAGGCTGGATGGAGTCCTCGAGCTCTGCTGGCACTCCTCAGCTGAAAGCCCCTCTCTGGAGCCAGGCACAGACCCAGAGGGAGTTGGTGCAGTCTGCTGGGCTCACTTTATTGTTCAGGCAGCAAAGTTGAATCTAAGGCTTTGCGCTGGGGAGGAAAGAGTGCTCAGACATTTAAACGGGCAGGACATCACGCTGACCATGTAAGCACTGGGTCTCTGTTATCCCAGAGGGCAGGGTACTCACCAGGGGCTTGCAGGGTTCAGCTCCCCCTAGGCCCTATGAGGAGAAGGGATTTGAACAGGGATGAAGCAATTTTTAGGTGAGTGCTGTATGGAGCAATTCTCCCTCTTTCTCTGGCCCAATCATTTAACTGAAGAGGAACACCTGGTTTGGGCTCCACAGGTGTGAAGGAACAGTGCACACCCCCAGAGGGAGAAATGTAGGCAACTAGGGAGCTTCTGCAGTGGAAATTTAGGTATCAGGTGAGTTTAGGCACCTAGAGGGTTAGGCGGTACCTGAGCAGGGATTTTGTGGATGACAGTGAGGCCTAAAAATGGGACTTAAGCATCTAAATCTGGGGTTAGGTGTCTAAGTACCTTGGTGGATCCAGGACTGTGGGGCTTTATTTCCCTGTAAGGGCAGAGACAACCTAACCCCTAGTGAAGAAAAGCAAGAATTCTCATTTATTCCCATACTATGTTCACTGAAGTCATCAAAGTACAACACATGCCCTGAGCCTAGCTTACAAAGGATATCTGCTTCCTCCACATTCATTCAATTGTTGTTTTTTTCACGTCAGCAAAATATCTTTTAACCTTTTCACACTATGTGTTGGGTCTCACAGCAGAGCCATGGAAGGGCTTTCTATTGCCTAAGGCCCCTATCCTGTAACTGGATCTATGCAGTGGACTCTTATGCCTGCTTGGCGCTTCATTGATTTTGCACTAATTGCCTGGGCCCGAAGGCATCCAAATCCTCCATGGCTAGGTGGATCAAATGCTGAGTCACTGAAACAGAGTCAGCTGTGATTAAAACATTTCCAGATGATATCAGAGTCCATGTTTCACGGTGGGTTACTAGATAGAAAGAGCATTAGCCACCCCGGAGGACAACATTTGTAAGAACAACAAGAAGTCCGGTGGCACCTTAAAGACTAACAGATTTATTTGGGCATAAGCTTTTGTGGGTAAAAAACCCACTTCTTCAGACGCATGGAGGCTGACTCCTGACTAAGTGGTGAGATCTGGGGCCTAAAGTTGTACAACAGTTTCCATAGTAAACTGATAAAGTCCTCAGCACTTTCTGAAGGTTTGACCTTTCAGGACTAAAATTGACTATCCCGGTGTCTACATTAAAGTGAATTTTTCAGAAAAATTGAAGGGAAAAACTCTCTAATTAATTTTGACTTAGGGGAGAGTTTGAAATCATTTCTTTTACCCAGTTTAAGTACAAGACAAATGTTTTGAAGAGCAAAAACAAGCTAAAATTTTAAACTTGCAACATGGCATGGGCACAGTCCTCATTAAGAACTAATGCCTTTGCAGACACCATGTGGTCACACTTAACTTGTTTGGCTTGCGCCTGCACATTTACCAATGCAAACTAAACTGCTGTAATCCAGTTTTAAATCAAATTAGAAGGGTCCACACAGGGCTTTGCATTGGTTTAACTAAGTCAGGCTTTTTTATGTAGACCAGGTAAATTCTTTTTCTTTTTTTACGGAAATTAAATTGAAAAAATTTGCATGTCTAAAGTTTCAAAAAGAGTTAAGAAATGCAAGAATCGGGCTTTCAAGTCAGCCGCATTGTTGAATGTTTATAGCGATATCTGCACTGGGTTTTTTCTGGTTAAATATATAGCACAATGTGCTGTATTGTTTCTCATAAAATATATAACTAAAATACACAGAATGAGCAATGTGGCTGAATTAAATTGCTGTTGGAACCTTAATTTTTGCTTTTTCCTGTTTTTAAACCATTCATTAATGTCAGTGCTTATTTGCATTTAATATTCTATACAACTGTATTTCGAGCGTAGCTTCATGTGGATATTCTTCTTTAATTCTCACCGCAATCTGTTGTGTTGCTGTGCGGTGCTAAACAATTGCCAGTAACAAGGTAGTTTAAGTATAGCTAGACCTTTTTTATCTGGCGAGCTCAGAGGCTTTCTAATAATTTTACAAAAATATAGATAAATAGAATCAGGACAACTTGTCCATTGGGGGTTTCTGGAGACATTTTCAAAGTGCATGTTGATGTTTCTAAATGACCTGTGACTGTTCAGTTTAAGTCCAGTGGGGTTTTCAGTATGATCTGCTTTCTTTATTAAAATATTCTTGGTAATGGGGTGTTCACCTCCAATGGGCAAGATTTATGTTAACTGCACTAGGAAAATTCTCCTTTCATGACCTTTCCTCCATTGCGTGTCTTTATCTGTAATCAAAACAAACAATACCAAAATATTTGACAAGATTAGGAAAACAAACTATAGTTTGGTGTTTTTAGGACAACAAATGCAAAATCCTTAATTAGTAACAAAAGTTAGTCAGATCCACTTTAATAGCCATGTCAGACTCCAGCATAGCCTGCAGCAGAGTCTCCAGCAGAGATGAAACATCATGACTCATTCCATTGGGTAGATTGATTTGGGATTCAATCAGCAATGCGCCCAAGCCAGTAAGTTCAGATATGGACTTGCTCAATGTTTCGGGGATGGTAAAGTCGGGTTTTGGTTTGGTTCATTACTGATGGCTTCAAAGTTGATGAATCCGAAGTTTTTCCAAGTTTGGGTGCTTACATCGGAGGACTTTGTTTTGGGCCCAGCTCCAAATTTTATTTTGGTGACAGCTGATCCTCCGTATCACGTCTTAAATTTCCAAGTCCAGAGAATGGAAGGAAGATCTCTTCAGGCTCTGATCACCAATCGAATGTCACAGTCTTTCAAAATTAACATTGTAGGGCCAGATCCTCAGCTGCTGTACCAGCCTAACACCATTTTAGTCAATTGCAGCTGCAAGCCCCAAGAACATGATGAACTGCACTTGAAACTTTCAGAGCTTTTAAAAAAAGCCAAACCCTGTACCAAAGAAAGTGCTGTCAGCAACCTGATCCTCTCTGGATGGGCACAGCTCTGGTGCTACTCAAGGGATGGACCCTGACGCTTGGTATTAACCCTGGCCAGGACCTGACTCTGAACTCCTCTGCTACTCCTAGCCTCAGGTTTTTCCCTGCTCTGACGGTTGGCCCTGCAGGCACTTGTTGGGATCCTGACACTCTGGGGGTCTCAAACACACTCCCAGGTGAATGGGCAGGAAAAGCCTGTGTAGAGTTTAAGGAACCCCTGGAGGGTGACACTGATGCAAATTGCCTATGGGTTGCCTCACTTTACATGATGGAGTGATCATTGGCAAAGTGTGCTGGGCATGGACCGTTCACAAGCAGTGGGAACATAGCACTACCTCCTTCTTTCAGTTTGCTAGGAGATTGGGAACTGGATAAGCTCTGTCCAGACTGGGGGTGGATATTGCAGGGATCTGTTTATCTTCTGTGTGTACCAAATGGCAGTTCCCAAAGGCTGCTGCAATCTGAGACTAGCTCAAGTGGTTTGGCCCATAATTTGATGTAACCTTTGTGTCAACGGCGTCACCTGTGAGATGCAAAACAAAGGCAATGCTATCCTCTAAAACCTTTCCCCCCAGCCCTCTGGGCAGAAATGGATACTGCTCCCTCTCGCTTGCCAGCTACCCAAATTGTTTTGTAATTGTTTAACTTCATGCTGATGAATGAGTGGTAAAACTGAAACAGAGCTGCAGAACGCAGTTCAAACAGCAAGATAAAAGGGCATGTATAATGCATAGATGTTTTCATCCAGGAATGAAATCCAGGGGTACTGACAAATGAGAGCAAAGTTTCCATTTGGAGGAAAAAAAAGACAGCACATGGGATAGATAAAGGGAAAAAATAGAGACAATCTGGATAACCACATGACCCCAATGGCCACATGTTGTGTTACCATGTGGGAAGATACAGGTAAAGACTCTGGCTTCCTGCACAGTGGAGTGATACAGCTCACTCAGGGGTGCTGGAACAATTTGTATAGTGTGGGTGCTGAGAGCCATCGAACCAAACTGTAAACCCTGGAAATGAGGGATCGGCAACCTTTGGCATGTGGCTCACCAGGGTAAGCACCCTGGTGGGCTGGGCCGGTTTGTTTACCTGCCGCGTCCGCAGGTTCAGCCTATCCCAGCTCCTACTGGCCGTGGTTCACCGCTCCAGGCCAATGGGGGCTGTGGGAAGTGGTGGCCAGCACATCACTCGGCCCACGCCGCTTCCAGCAGCTCCTATTGGCCTGGAGTGGCCAGTGGGAGCCGCGATCGGCCGAACCTGCGGACGCGGCAGGTAAACAAACCGGCCTGGCCCACCAGGGTGCTTACCCTGGCGAGCCACATGCCAAAGGTTGCAGATCCCTGCTGTATATGATGGAAACCACTTCAAGCCTGGGGGTGCAGCAGCACCCCTAGTTCAGCACCTCTGAGCTCACTGGAGGAGAGCAGAGACTGCTGATTTTGCTAGAACCTCTTCTTGTAATGGGGCCTCAGCTGGGGATTCCAGCCCTGGGTCTGAAATAGTCCAGGACTGGTGACTTTCAGAGCATGCAGCAAGACCCATCTGCTTGCCTGAAGTTTTGAAAAGGGTGCGGCCTAGAGGGAGGTGGATTTCTGGAGACAGAGTTTGTGGGGGGGCTGGAATTGAAGTTTTGCTGGCTCTTCCTATCCATTTTGCTTTGGGTGAATTATTCTTTTTGAAATGGTGCCAAGGGCACCCGTGGCAGATGGATGCCTCTTTAATGTTGTTATAAATAAATTTTTGCTGAGTAAGGTGTTAGTATTCGCCGCTTGGAACTGAATGTTGAGTTGAAGAGCTGAAACACTATTTTCCAACTTAATCCAATTAAAATAATGTCTTTGAAGAATGAAGAAGGGTGCCGAGTAGTGTCTTGTTTAAGCGCTGCTCTGGAGATATCGCAGACGCAGTGCAGCTCTTGGGTCACCTGGTGGTTATGAATGATAGTTTACAGCAACTTTTTTTTTTTACAAGAAGAGGCAAATCCTGCCAACTTCTGGTTGCATAGGTCCTGATTTAGCTATCCTCACTCTTGCGGCATAGTAGCTTTCCTTGCCAATACTTTGATTTCAATGTGGCCGCTCGCGGCCTATAGGATGATTCACTGGGAGTAGGGCTGGCAGAGTCTGACCCATAACCAGTCCTAGGGGAAAGATCTTAGCATACTTGTGTCATATGAGGTTTCACAGTTTACAAAGCTGAAGGCCAGAAAGGACTGTTAGAATATCTACTCTGACATCCTGTATGAGAGAGGACATTTAAATTACACCCAGTTACCGCAGTAGTGAGCCTCGTAACTTGTGCTTGGCTAAAGCATGTCTTCTAGAAAGGCAGCCAGTCTGGATTTGATTTCAAGGGATGAAGGATCCACCATGTTGCATTGGTTAATCACCGTCACCATTAAAAACGGGTGCCTGATTTCTAATGTGAAGCTGTCTGGCTTCACTTTCAAGCCACTGGTTCTCGTTACATTTTTCTTGGCTAGAGTAAAGACCCCTTTAGTACCTGGGGATTTTCTTCCAGCCCTTGTATAGTTTGTGAGGCTCTCTTCTGCACTCTCTCCAATTTGGCAACATTCTTTTTAGAGTGTGGCCAGCAGAACTGGATGCAGGACTCCAGTATCAGTCTCACCAAAGTAAATCACTTTCCTCCTCCCATTCGCTACTCCATGTATATACCTCCAAGGATTGCTGTAGCCCTTTGTACCCTTTGCACTAGGAGCTCATACTCAGTTGCTTGGTCCGCTAAATCCTTTTCAGCGTCACTGCTTTCCGGTATACAGCCCCCCATTCACAGGTATGGCCCACCTTCCTTATTCCAAGAGGTGTAACTTTGATTTGGCTGTATTCAAATATGGTTTGAATGGGCCAAGTTTACCAAGCAATCCAGAGAGGTCTATGTAACTGCCCTGTCCTCCTCATTATTTACCACTCTGCCAATCTTTGTGTCACCTGCAGATTTTACCAGCAGTGATTTTATTTTTACTTCTAACCAGAGGTTTCTAATAAGCTTCCTGGTTACTAGTCTTGGATCAGAGGTTATAGCTAAGCCATAAGCTCTGTATTCTTCCAGACTATGTTTCAGAAACAGGAAAGTTCTTGCATATCTGATGGCTGAGTTTTTACATTTCTCTTTTTAGTTTTTCTCTATTTGTCAGTTGTGTCTTTATCTGTTCCACATCCTATTGCACAGAGCGTAGCTCTACCTAGATCTGGGGCTGGCAATAAAGTTATGGAAATTATTCATTGATTTGGTTTATGCACTGTAGCTCTCTTGAAATGGGCTTGTTTAGGAGTTTAATTACAGGAGATTAAATATATGCCAGCTAGGCTACAGTTGAATGTGATACCGATGCTCAGTTAAGCATGGCCCTGCATATTTCAATTTGCCCAGCAGAACCAGGTCATATTCAGAGTCATCAGTTTTAACAAGTGAACTTTTAGCATGGTGTATTGTGGGGGTAGGGTATTACCCTCCCTGATGTACATGAACAACTTGTGGTATTTCAGCACTCGGCTCCTCCACTCTGCCCTTGAAAAGTGCCCAGCTGCATTAAATACTATACACACAGCAGCCCCTGCACACCAAATGCTGCTCCATTCTTTTCTCACTAACGATGACCCTGATGCACCCACTCCTCCCCTTAGTGAAGTGCAAGAAATTACTGGAGCTGGTGGAGAAATGCATAAAAAACCTGAGTTTTCAAAAGAATTCAACCATCCTGATAAAAAATCAGCACCCAAAAAATTGCAAATCATTTTCATCAAGCATATGAAAAAAACTCAACCTGCTCTAGAAATGACTGATTTTTTCCCCCTCTCCCCCAACAGGTGGCCTGAATTATTAATTGACTCACGATAATCCTGGTACTTTTCACTTTACCCAAAGTCCTGGAGACTTTGGTGATTTGAGTACCAGACTTTGGGGAAGATCACTGAGGTGAACAAACCTGCCAAAAAGCACAGGACCTACCAAGGTAGAGGAGGAACTTTGTCACACCAAATATACCCATTTTGCAGAACAGACAGCGCAGAGGTATTGCATTGCCAGATATTTACTCTTCTTGTTCCATTTCTGCCTCTTTATTTTATTTCAATGCTTGAATTGTGGCTACAAGTGGTTAACTTTGCCTACAAACCTGCTACCCTTGTAGAAAATCCTGTAGGCTTTAATGGAAAATGCTAGTCTTTGTATGAGGTATGTTTTCAACCATCCTAGAGAGTTTCACATCCTTTCTATTGAATTAAAAAAAAACTCAAACCACCACCAAATAGAAAGTGTATCGTGGTCTGTTAAATGATAGATGACCCATGCCTGTGGATAGTGGCGGGGGGAGGGAGAGCAGAGTGAGGGCAGCCAGCTTCAGTAGTGTTACTGAGCGTGCTCAGTCCAGTGTGCATGATCAGTACAGCCATGCAGCAAATCTGGGGAGGCATGTGAGCCTCCCTCCCCCACATTGCCTCTGTCATAGTCCTCACTCAGCTGTACAGAGGAATAAGGGGAAGTTATATCCTTTCCTTACATTGTGGCTCCAACACGAAAAGCTGGCGTGACTCACCTGATATTCCCCATTGTGAGCAAATAGGAAAGGAGGAGGTGGGGAGCCATAGCTCTGCTTGCTGGCCCACGTCGCAGACTGGCTTCACAGCTGGAAGGAAGCTGCTTCACGGAAAGGGGTGAAGTAACTTAGGGTAGGTCTACGCTTCAAGCTGGAGGTGTAATTTCCAGCTGGGTGGTCAGACCTGCGCTAGCTCTGATTGAGGCAGCACGCTAAAAATAGATGTGGCGGCAGGAGGGGTTAGCCACCCCTAGTGAGAGTCCGTTCAAGATGCTAGGGACATACTCAGGGGTTTAGTCCCTCCCACCGCTCACCCCACCATAGCCACGCTTCTATTTTTAGTGCACCAGCTCAGTCAGAGCTAGCGTAGGTATGTCTGCCCATGCCGGAAATGATACCTTCCATTCCAAGTGTAGATGTCTCTCCTGAGAGCAAGAGGAGGAATTGTGACTTAAAGTCACAAGATTCATTCTCTGATCTGCAGAGCAGCTACACACCACCCCTGCGATAACAGGGACTGTGCCTTTGAGACCTGAGCATCCCAGACAGACAGTCTGGGCAAAGTACTGAGAAGTTCTCGTTAGGCACAGCCAGTTGATACCAGACAGAATAAAGCCGAGTTCTTGCAAGCAACTTCCACTGATTTCCGTGGCAGTTAGGAGCCTAAATACCCTTGAGGATCCTGGCGTCAGTTATCACCAAACGCCACAGCTCTTGCTCAGAGCAGACTGTCAAGTTATGACCCAGCCCATAGGTTTTGATAATGCCTTCTCTGAAGACTATTGATAGTTCTATTAGTGGGATCCCTCCCATGTTCTGTTGGATTGTTTCTACCGCTGAAGCTTGGGGAAAAGAGTAAAAAAAACAAACAGGTGGGAGCTTTGTAGCATACTTTCTACTGTCCCTATTTTCCCTAATTGAGCACTGCTTTATTTACAAGTTTGACATCCCAGTGCCGTTCCTGTTTCTCTACCTTCCCTAAAACCCACTCTGAATTAGTGCCAGATCCTCAGCAGGCAAAAATTGGTAGACTTCAGTAGAGCTTTGCTGATTTACACTCACTGAGGATATGGTTTTTCATCTTAAAAAAAAAATAAATTGGGTTCAGCATGCCATGGGAGCTGACATAGTCTGATACAACTCAATCCTGGCATTGCACTAGATAAGAAACTGAGGGAACTGACAGCTACTCGCTGCTGTTGTCCTTTCTTTTTGTTTTAAACTGGTGCCTCCACTACCCCTCCTGGTGAAATCTCCATGGAGTGTACATGTTGATTTGGAAGGCGTGTGTGCGCGCACGGCCTCTGAACGCATAGTGTGTGGTTCTCTGGGTTTGTAACTATGAAATCTTGAGCACTTCTAACAGCTTCTAGCCGCTGAACAAACAAATCATTTTAAGAAGCATTGAATCAAATGATGCCCTTCCAGAGGCCCAGTTTGGAACGTCTCCCTTTGTGAACAAGAGAGCTGTTTCTGGAGACCGTGGTATTCTTCGGTTACTAGCTAAAATAAAAGCCATCAGAGGTATCCTCCCTGCAACGGCAAGAGAATTCTTGATGTGGGGAGGTCGTGACTAAAACCACAATGAGAGAGGAGATCACACATCAGATGCAAAGTGATAAGTTAGTAAAGAATGGCTGAGTTTTCCCACATGTTCATTAATCTTCCTGTGTCTCTGTTCATTCATCTGGTCTTGCGGTGCGGCACCATTCATTCTCTGCACACCTTCACCCAGACTCCTGCTGTCCTCTCTCTGCCTTGCTTAGCTTTCTCCGCCCTGTGCTTAGAACTGGCCATGGAATTGGGGAGCTGCAGCTCTCCACCCTACCTGCTCCTAGCACTTTCTAGGCTCAGCTGAGAATCAAGCTCAGGGGGCTGTGTGCATTTGATTTTGGGCTCAAGCTCCATTGAGGTGATGGGCAACTTCAACTCAGCAGTGATTTTTGTGAGCACAATCCCAACTCCCACGAGTAAGTCACTGGGGCTGTTGCTGTGAGTAAGGATTACACAGGTGAGTAAGGGTCTCAGAATTGGACCCAAGTACTTTTACACAGTCGAGGCCTGAGTCAGTGAGGTGCTGAGGTTCACGTAAGTAAAGGATGCAGGAGCTGATCCAGGATTTATACATTTAAGGAGAAGATAATGTCATGACATAATTTTGGGACAGCTGGTAAACAATAGAGATTATAAATGAGCTGGTAAAACCTAATGCCTCCTTTGGAACGATTATTTTATTGTGCAAATATGTATTGTAGGAGTTATACTCAAACACTGACCCAAGGATCCCTGCCAGTTTCCTTTAGAGCTTTCACGGGTGTGTATTGAGCCAGGTTTTACACACACTATTGATATGCCAAGTATAACTTCCCAAACATAGTTACCACATCTGTGCAGTAGTTGGGTTTAAAAGTTAAACGTCCCCGCTGGGTTTTTTTTAGATGCTAGCAATGATTAGACATTACCATGGGCTAACAGCTTGTATAATTCCAACGTTTCCCTGCTGCTGCTTGAAATTGACACAAACAGGCTCAACCTTGCCTTACCCCCCCACCACAAAAAATACAAATCAGTTTTAAAAAAAATCTATTTTTTGTTTGCCGTTGTTTAGCCAAACACTGGAGAACTACTTACTTTGCATTTTTCTCAAATTAATCATGAACAGAAATAACCGCTGGGCAAGGCCCTTGTATAGCCAGAGTCAGTCCAGAACACATTTCAGGCCAGTTCCTACACAGCATATAGAGCCTTCATGCAGGGACCTTACAAAGCCCTGGCAGTGCAGCCTGATGATGGATGCCCGGGGCAGATCCCAGCCCTGTAATAGTTTATGTATGGCAAGTGGCGTTGCTGTCTGTAGCAGGGTGGGTCCCTGCTCCGGGTTTTAAGGGGTTTAAAAGCGGCCTGGCAGGGCTTGAGAGCTGCTGCTCTCAAAGCTGGGCTGATTGGGGAAGTAGCCGCAGCTGGGCCACACCCCAATCAGGCCACAGCCGGCCCCTATAAAAGGCTGTGAGCCGGGAGCCCAGTCAGTCTCTCTCTGTTTCTAGAGGGAGATGGGCCTGGCTGCAGGGAACTGAGACAAGGTACCTAGGGTGAAGCAGGGCTGGGGAAAGGCTGCGGAGCTGGGGAAGCTCCAGCCTAGAAAACCCCAGGCTGCGGCCTAGCATAGGGCAAAAGGTACTGGGGGGTTACAGGGGGCAACCTAGGGGTAGGCCAAGGCAGCAGGTCCAAACCCCCTTTGCCGATGATGAGTGCTGGCTACTGCAGTCTGCCCCAGGGGCTAGATAGAGACTGGGCAGTAGCCACTACTGAGGCGAAGTGGGGATAGTAGGGTGGGGGTTCCCCTGGGAAGGGGAAACCCAATTAAAGGTTAAAGGGGCACTGGGGTCCTGGGAGGGACACGGGGCCAGTAGCAAACAGGTGGATCACCGGCCTGCAGAGGGCGCTCCAGGGCTGGAAAGAGCTAATTCCCGAGGACGACCAGCAGGAGGCGCCGCAGGGGTGAGTCTGACCCGTTACACTGTCCTATAAAGATTCACTTATAACTGAGGCCCTGATCCTGCAGTGCACCTGCAGATGTGTTGGCACCCAGAATTGTAAATGTTTTCAGCCAGGGACTGACTCTTGCTGTATATCTGCATAGCACCAAGCTGCCGCATTTAGGCACTACTGTAATATACTTGTTTAATGTACTATATGCAAATAATATTTAAAATTCCCATGTTGGATGAAACCTCTTTGGGGCAGTATTGCCCAAGGGATGTGCCTAGAAGGTCTCATTTTTCAGAAGGCTGATTTCACTATCAAATGAAATGTCCCTGCTAAGATGGAAAGACTCTATCTTGCTCTTTCTTTTCAAACTGTAGTGAGCCCCTCTTGGACTCAGCTGCAGAAAAAAAACGGGCTAATACTGAAGATTCTAAATCATTCCTAAAACCAGAGCTCTTTGCTAATCCCAAATTTTAGGGCCTTTCTGGTCTTACCCAAACATCAAAGCTCAAAGATCATTTTGGCGCAGATAGGGAAATTACAAAGAGACATTACATGGCTGATAATGGACTGGGGTCTTTCACGGGAATGAATGTTGGGTGGTGAAAATGAAAGTTAATATTACGAACAGTTTGGGACTTGAGAAGGTCCCAGCATTCATTTATATCTTGCTGCCTGATTTTCTATGTTCATTTCTCTGCCCTTCCCCTCTACCTCCCCTGGAGAGAAAGAGTGTCCAGCCATTTCCCCGGGGGAAGACTTGGTTTTTTTTTGTTTCCTTCCCCAATTATCATGTTTCCAGTGCTGGTGAACTTGGATCCTTTGACACTAGAGAGCGTCTGCTCTGTTAGCTACTCTTCATCTCGCATGATATTCATACAGAGGGTAAAGCCGTTTTCCTATACGCATTCTCCCTTTTTATGGGTTCAAATCTCCAAATGCAGAGCAGTGCGCGCACACTTCACAATTTCTGTGGTGAAACGGAAAACGGTGACCGGCTTTATCACAGTCTCTGAACTAGTCCAAAGCCACCCTAGGAAAAATTGCTTTCTAAAGCTTTCATTTGATTAAACATAAATATATTTTGTAATGTCCCGGGTCTGTTTCAATAGCTGATTCTATGAATAGCTTTTTACAAAATAGGAAATGTACTAGACAAAGTGTAAGTTACAACCTGAATAAGCAATGAATAGGATGGTTGGGCAGTGTGTGTCTGATGTATAGAGACTAGGCATTTTCTCTTTGTGTGATCCTGCTCTCACCGATGGGAATTTTACCATTGCTGTCAATAGGAGAAGGCCGTTGGTGGAACCCGTTGTGATTACTGGACCTAACAAGTTACCTAACCTCAATCGTAAAAAGCGCGTGAAAGTTCATACAATGTTACAGTAACAATAAAAAATGGGTCAAGTTGTTTACGATGATGAACATTATATGTGCAAGAAAACCAGACAAACTGGATTAGTCCAAACAACCATTGTTTGAGGACTATGTGAGATGAAGATAATGTAGGAATGAAGTTACGGCCCTACGGAAATGGATTGGTGGATGAAATAGTGAGGGGATGGGCTGTTCCACCCATCACTCCCTTTTTGGGTCCTTATAGGAAGAGACTTGAGTGTGTGTGTGTGTGCGGGGGGGAGAGGAGTGGATTACAGAAAGAACAAATGGAGAGGAAGAACAGATGGAGATGACAGGCTACTGAAGTAAGCTTCACCTCATGGCTGCCACCCCCACCACACACTGTTTCCTGGGACTCTGGGCCTTTGCCGTCCTGATTCTGAGAGATGTCCTGACCAAGCCAGAGAGAAGATCCAGATGACATCGCCACCTCTACCAGCTCCAGCTGAATCCCAAATACCTCCTGAGATGAAGCAGTAACAGCTCCAGCTTCAGGCCACCTTTCTTCCCTGAAGGACAGTTATTACCATCTTTGATACCATCTAAGAGACTGTCAAACAAAGGGGTTAAAAGGATTTTTAATGATGTGTTTGCCTTGGGACTAAGCAGGGCGAGGTCTCTGTACTAAACCCTGCACTTTATTTAACACTGTTTAATGTTGGACAGTGACTGGGTTATATTAACACTTTGGCCCATTTATTTCAACTAAACGAAACCCGGCCACAAAATTTGCACAAATCTTGGGTGTGCAACTTTGCACACTCTTTTTTGTGTGCAGCTGAAAGCCCAGTTTTGGGCATGCAGTTGGCATTTGCATGAGCAAATTGGATAATAAGGTTGCAGTGATGTGCATCTGAACTTACTTTATGACCGGTTAATGCTAGAATGGGCATCCAACCTAATCCTTGGGTCTGCATGTGTAGCCTACTGTGTCTTTTGAATACAAAAGTAAAACGACACTTCCTTCTGTCCCTCAGCCCCCTCCCTCTAAATAAATAAAGGCCAGGGTGTCGGACTATAACTCCTCCTCCCCCCTTTCTTAAAAAGCCAGAGCAAGGAGTCAGGCCTAAAGATCAACAAACTCTGGCTGTGTCAGACCTCAAAGATAACTGATTCCAGAGCTAAGGACTCTCCACTGAGAGGGTCACCTCCCTAGTTCCATATGTTCACATATTGAAACTCTTAGCTTGAGGGCGCCACAGGCTCATCTCTGCTGCAATAGCAGTACAGGCTGAGAGGCAGTCTCCCAGCCAAGCCTTAAGCCAGGGGTCAGCAACCTTTCAGAAGCAGTGTGCCGAGTCTTCATTTATTCACTCTGATTTAAGGTTTCGCGTGCCGGTAATACATTTTAACATTTTTAGAAGGTCTCTTTCTATAAGTCTATAATATAGAACTAAACTATTGTTGTATGTAAAGTAAATAAGGTTTTAAAAATGTTTAAGAAGCTTCATTTAAAACTAAATTAAAATGCAGAGCCCCCCAGACCGGTGGCTAGGACTCGGGCAGTGTGAGTGCCACTGAAAATCAGCTCGCGTGCTGCCTGTGGCACGCGTACCATAGGTTGCCTACCCCTGCCTTAAGCCATAAGGTTCAGGGCTTGATCCAGACTCCCTTTGAAAACAGATAAGGCTCAGATAGGGGAAGATGTAGCAGTATCAAGTAGTGTCATTAGATACTGACCTTTGTCATGTGATAGGAGTAACATTTATTTTACTGTGAACGGTGTCACTTGACTGCGGCCAGGATCTGGCCCTGACCTGCAATCTTGGTTTCTACCCTCTGGTTACACCTGTCCCCCATGTCCAATCTCTGCCAAACAGTGGGAGAGTTGGTGGCTGGCTCCAATGAGAGAGAGAGAGAAAGCTAAACGTGGTCATAAGACATGCTAGCACAGTGTGTGTTGTATGCCCTCTGGTGGCTGCTCCACTACAGGATAATAGCCTACTACTGCTACACCCTAATATTATTAGAATTATTAGAATTATCCCCTTTAATCAAATGATAGAGCCTTATGTTGTGGTACAGATGGGCCTGGTTTCCACCCATGCAAGGGAGTTGTTTCATGAGCATTTTGTGAACACATGCTATTCTATATTAAAAGTGCCTTTTTCATGAATAAGTGTCTTTTCCCCCACTTACCTCATTAAGGCTTTAATAACTGCTAGCACATTTTTGGCATATAAAGTTGGCAAGAGTAAAGAATTTAAAAAAAAAATGTCTGAACCATTTCAGCCTTGACAATAAAGGCTTTTTCTTTTCTTTTCTTTTTTCTTTCTTTCTTTTCTTTCTTAAAGCTAAAAGGAGGGAAAAAAAAATCTCTAAATGCTGTTGTGTAACCTCCCCAAGTGGGATAATTTACTTTCTTTACAATACGGAGAAATTAAAAAGCCTATAATTTTTCCAGCAGTGTTTTCTGTGATGCAACACAACAGCAAGACCAATCCTCCATCTTAATGGGGAATGAGCTAGCACGTACTGTATGCAGGCCTCATAACTAGGTTCCATTGCTGCAGCAGGCCATTAGGATTAGTCATTCGGTTGCTGATGGTTCATTGTTGTCTTCTCAAATTTCTGAGTCAGCAAAAAGCGACGAGGGGAAAACATGACAATATCTTAGCATCAACCATTTCCCTTCCTTCCCAGTGCCAGCAGCCATGCAAGAAGCCTGGGTACGCAGGCGAAGAGTAACTGAAATACCTTGTTCTGGTCGCAGGAGAAGGCGCACAGGGCCGAATGCTGATGGCCTTGCTTCATGCAAAGCTCCCGTAGGTTTCTATGAAACTGCTGCTGGAGTAAACACTTGTGGGATTCGGAATGGGGCAGCAGAGGCCTTGAACTGATGCTCCCAGTGCTAGAGAGGGCTCAGTCCTGCTCCAATCACTTGTAGCAATCCTGGTTTTAACGCATTGGAATAGGGAAGTTTATCAGGGTTGATCCAACCAGGAAGCCTGCAGCACAGAAGTAATAGGAACAGGACATGGAGTGGGCACTGACTTGCTGTAGCGGACTGGGACTCACCCTTGCGGCGCCTCCTGCTGGTGTCCTGGGAATTAGCTCTTGTTCCAGCCTTGGAGCACCCTCTGCAGGCCGCTGGGCCCCCGCATCCCTCCCTGGACTCCCCCCCGGGCAGTAATCCCTCACTCTCGGGGTCTCCCCTCCCCAGGGAACCCCCACCCCCTATCCCCTCCTCGCCTCAGTCGTAGGCTCCTGCCAGTCACCAACTAGCCCCTGCTCCCTGGGGCAGACTGCAGGGTCAGCCACTCATCACCTGCTGCCTCTGCCTAGCCTTGGGCTGTCCCCTGCTACCCCAGTACCTGTTTGGCCTTATACTAGGCCGCAGCCTGGGGGGTTTCCAGGCCGGAGCTCCCCAGCTTCTCTGCCTTTCCCCAGCCCTGCTCCACTCCAGGTTCCTTCCCTAGCTCCCCCGCAGCCAGGCCCATCTCCCTCTACAACCAGAGGAGACTGTGTGTCTGCCCCTGGCTTCCCTGCCTTTATAGGGCCCGCTGGGTCTGTTTGGGGCATGGCCACAGCTGAGGCTGCCTCCCCAGTCAGCCCAGCCTAAGGATCCCAGCCCCAGCCCTCCCCAAGGGCTGGCTTTTAACCCTTTCAGGCCGGGAGCGGGTGACCACCCCACAACACTTGCTTTCTCCAAGCAAGTCCCTGGGCAGGGGCAGAACCCATTCAGTTGGACAACTCTTCAAGGCAGGGACCTCAGGCCCCATTCACTGTTGCTCTGTGACTTGTCTGCAGCAGCACAGGTGGCACAAAAAAGTTGCAAAGCAGCCACACCGGGCACTACAAGAGACCCTCGACAGGCGTCTCAAAGCCGGCAATGCCCTTCCCTTCCTTTCTTCACCTTCAAGAGGCATTCAGGGGTGGGTAGGTAGCAAGAGTGGGGTCGGGGTAGCTGGGGTGTTGTCAAACCCTGGTGATTCTGTGCCACTGCAATGTTCCATCAGGGCGGTGCAAGCTGCCTTCCCCATCTCTGGACTGGTAGGGCCGGCGCAGGCTGCGTTCACGTGGTTATCTGCCCAATGCCATATGCCATTAAGTACTGTGTAAAAAAACGTAGTAATTCCTCACAGGAGACCCAGGTCAGCCCCTCTGTAATGGCATGGAAGCCAGTGGAGTTCCACTGGGCATGAATCTAGGCTTGCGAGTTTTAGTACTTCTTGCATTCACGGTTGGTGGTCTCAAAAACTATGGGTTAAGAGCTCCCCAAGCCCCTCACAGGACAGTGGATCTTTTGCTGCCCTTTGCCCCTGCTGAATAATGTAGGTATTGCACATTCAGGAGGCCTCTCTTGATCTACTCTGCCTACAGGAGAACCTCAGAGTTACGGACACCTTGGGAATGGGGATTGTTCGTAACACTGAAATGCTCGTAACTCTGAACAAAGCCTTATGGTGGTTCTTTCAAAAGTTTACCACTGAACACTGACTTGGTACAGCTTTGAAACTTTACTGTGCTGAAGAAAATTCTGCTTTTCCTTTATTTTTAGTAGTTTACGTTTAACACAGTGCTGACCTGTATTTGCTGTTTTTTGTTTTTTGGGTTTTTTTTGTCTCTGCTGTTGCCTGATTGCGTAGGTCCAGTTCCAAATGAGGTGTGTGGTTGACCGGTCAGTTCATAACTCTGAGGTGCTACCGTATAACCGGAATGGGAGTTGCAACAACAAACGTGTCCAAGATTGGGCTGTGATGTGGTCACTTTTTCCAGGCATGACATCGTAGCTTGGCTGGTGTCAACATGGCTGTGGGTACTTTGGAGATACCTGCAGGGAGAGGGCCAAATTCTGCGGTTACAGTGGGGTAAATCCAGGATTAATCCATTGACTTTAGTGGAATTACTCCAGATATATTCTCATCAGGGCTAGCCTCAGACCAAATGGCACCCCAGAGGTGCGCTCCCCTTTCCATTTGTAAAACTTTTAAATACCTTACCACACACCCCCGCCCCCAAGTCCGGTACCCCAGGCAGTTGCCTGCCCCTAAATCCGGCCCTGATCCTATGTTACTGAAAGCATAATCTGGCCTGGCATATTTCCAACTCAGACCCATCTCTGAGTACACTAATTCTTTGAAACTGCAACATCTTTCTATACCAGAGTAAATCTCTTGTGTCGGCTGGTGTCAATTTTGCCCTGATTTAACAATGCATTCTGGGAAAGAGTTAAAAGTCTGTGGAATCTGGCATGGGGGACTCAGGATGGGGAAATGGGGCAGGAAGAACGTTGCTGATGTACTCCCTAGCCAGACTAGTGTTCAGAACCCACTTCCTAGACACTTGTATCTCACCAGGAAATGACAGGAGTATGACCAGCCAGCTGAGATGTGTGCTGTTCTATCCAGGGTCTAGTGTCCTAAAGCAACGACAGCTTTTTACAGCTATAATAGCCAGAATCAAAGGAGACCACTTCCAGCCTTCATACTTGTCCCTTTATTATTCAACTTAAATTAAAAGTGTCAAACCAAGCAAACACGTCAACAGCTAATAGAAACTGGAAAGTAACTACACACCTTAGCTGTTCACTCCAATCCACCAACCGTGTATAAAATCCCAAGAATTACAGGGGTGGGGAGGGGGAATGCTATGGTAAAATTTACAGCCACTCTCCTGGTGCTGGTTTGTGCAAAGGAAAAACATTTTAAGCCTATAGCAGCAGTGAGAATCTAGCCCCAGTGAGCTGCAAATATTTCTCCTCCGTTTATGTTCAACGAGACCTCTCCTTGCTCCCCCACACCCCTCTTTTTTGTGTGCAGTTGCTGCAAAGTCTGGTCATTCCCCTGTTCCATGAAGAAGGGGAGAGACACATCTGAAATGTTTACAGACTCTGTTGCCTGGAGACAGAAGGAGGCTCCTCAGGGCAGCAAGCCAAGCGGCTTTACATACAGGGAGTCAGACTCTGCAGCATAAGAACAGATGTGCAGAGTGACATGGCTGGAGCAGGACTGACACCGTCCCGCTAAGAAGAGGATAGAATGCCATAGGCCGAGCTCCTGTGCATCATAAGTGTAGGCCGATTATTGCTGATGGTGGGCAGCTTTACAGCTGGGAAGTTTTTTTACAGCGTTGCCAATTCCTGTGATTTTAGTGCAAGTCTCACCATACGTGGTGGGTTTCTCAAAATCCCAACTCCTGATTTCAAGTAGTTCTCATGAGCATCTCGACTTTCATTTAAAAAAAAAATGAGTTTCTGATCTTAGTGGTTGTGGCGAAAAACTTGAAAATATCAACCGTAAAGGCTCAAAACCTGGAAAGTCCATATAAAGAATCCAAAGTATATGTTTATTCAAAGATATCATGATTTCGCGGGGCCTAGCCCCTGTTGTTTGAAGGCTAGGGGTTGCCAAGACTGCAGTATTTGTACAACCCTGGAATCAAGGAGGAGCAGTAAAGACAGCAAAACTCCTAGCTTTTCGAAGGACAACATTTTTAAGATCACCCGTAACAATAAGAAGAGCAATACTGGTGTCAATGCAGTTCAACGGAAAGGAGCCAAGGCTCAGATCCTCAAAGGTGTTTAGGTGGCTGACTTGTGAGCGTTAGGCACCCATATATCTTTGAGGATCTGGGCCCAACTCCTTGAAAGTTTTGCAGCTAATTACTGCAAGCAGAAAGACACCAGGCTTAGCCAAGAGACCGACGAAGAGTGCAGAGTTGGCGCAGGGAAATGTATGTGATTAGACTGTGCAAATATGTAGGAACTGCAATCTTAGGATTAAAGGAATCTCCATTTTGATCTTACTCTTCGGTGCAGAAGTAGCCAGTGTAATTTCCTGTATGAAGGAATGATCTTCGAGAGATTGGCTATGGGGTGGGGGGGAGAAATGGTCCAGTTGTGTTTTGAATAGGCATGCGCAGGGGGAAATAACAATTTTGAAGTGTCAGGCGTTTGTTAGGAATCATTTGAAATGACTGCAATCACTAGGGTGATATACTATTAAGGATTATCCACAAGATCTGTCCCCTTTGAAAAACGAAGGCAAAACTCTTGTTGACTGCAATGGGAAGAGGTGCATACTTGGCAGCAGCAAATTTTGCTAGGACATTGTTCTTCTTTTCTTTCTAAATTCTTGTTAGTTAATATCAACTTCCTGCAAACTCCCATGGAGAAGGGATTTTAGCTTTAAAAAAAAGTCGGGGCTTTTTTTAGTAGACTCCATTGTCTTGCGTCTTCCTTGTTTTATCACAGAGATCATTGTTTTGTTATTTTGAGCATTTTTTGTTTGCTGTCTCTTTCGTGAGAAATCCTGCACAGCCTGTGTTGTGGACCCTCTCCTGCTCGCCAGGAGTCTGAATTCAACTTACGGCAAGGTGACTCAGTGCTCAGCTACTATCCGTCAGCTCTGGCAGACTCTGCAATTTCCTTAATCTTCCAATAAGTTTCCTCCCCCAACAACTCTGGATTCTTTACTGGAAGGAACCTAGAGAGGAAAGTCAACCAATTCTTCTGGTTTCTTAGGATATGACCAAAATATTCTCCTTTTCCAGTCTATAGCCATCCTCAGTGGCTGTCACAGTTGTGTTCTCAAATTACATGCAAGTTCAAAGGAAGTGGCCTTCAAATTAATAGCTTCCTTCATACTGTATTTCCACTACAACTATAGTGAGTGTAGCGTATTCTGTAACTACTCATGTTGAGCAGTAAATAGATAATTAACTATTTGGACAACTGTACAAATTTGCCTTTGAAGTATTCACACAATCTTTGCTGACCCTTTGTAGGTCATCCAGGATTTAACCAGCAATAATTGAGGTCCAAGGAAGAACAGGCAATTTCTCTTTTCAATGCATAGTGCCAAATGATGTATGCATGTGCTAGGAGGAAGAAAATGGTACAGGAAAGTCCACACGCATGAGTAGTTACAGCATACACTACGCCAGCTATAGGTGAAGTACAGTATTAAAGGAGCTATTAATTTGAAGGCCATGGTCTTGTAACATGGAGGTATTGAACTATAATATGCAATGAAGAGAACTTCAGTTTATTTCCCAATATACTTATTAAAAATGATGTCCAAGTATTTGTTCAGAGCATAAGGGCAGTGGGTCCAATTTACTCTACTGGGGCCAGCGGTGGAACCCAGAATTTGCACCCAGGGCAGCAGAAAGCCTGGTGGGAGAGAGGAACGTTGATATAAGCTGACCACAAGCCTTGCTTCGCTGGGGAGCAGGAAGCCAGCTGGCAGAGTTTGTACACTGGCAGGCCCAGTGTCGGAAGGAGAAGGACAGGGCTGCCAGAGGTATGCTGATTTAGAACTTCTCCCAGGAAGCCCTTCTCTGCTGAACTTTTTCAGATCCCTGGCCAAAACTTCTCCAATGAGACGCCTCCAAGGAAGGGCTGGGGCAGTACTGCCACTGATCTTCCTGATGGCTGAATTCCTCTCTCATATGCAGCTGCCTCTGGTGGCAACGTAGGCATGGAATTGGCAGCACCTTCTGCTGCTGGGAGTGAATTGGGTCCTTTGTCATAATAAAGCCAGATCAGAGCTGGGAGCGTTTGCAACTGTCTATTCTGGCTGCAGGTGGTGGTGATATTGTGCAATCCGCCGGCTGTTCATATAAACCCAGCACCTGACTTTGTGCTATTACATATTTTTTCGGAGCTGAATAAATTACCAGCGGACATCTGTAAAACACATTTGTATGACTAAAAGGTTTATAAAGACATGATGGGTTAGCTCCAGCTCCCCTCCCACTTTAGCCCAAGGGTAAATTTCTGTGATGGATCCTCTCCAGTGACGAATGGCATTCCAGAATTAACAAAAGAGGAAAGAAGCATTTCTCTCTGTGTTACCCATTAGTTTCTTGAAGTTTATGCCAAACAAATTCTCTTACCGTCAAAGTTGTTTTGTAAGTGGATATCAATGGATATACCTCTGAGAACAAGGTAATTATGAGTGTGGGGAAACTGTCTCCAATGGTTTCCATTTTTATGGCCTTGTATATAACAGTGCAGTACACATTTATTAATAAATGTGCTTTCTGATTGCTAATCCCCATAGGGACGAATTTTTGTTTTCCCTCATTCCCTGTAGCTGCAAAAACTTACTCACATGTTTAATTTATGCACTGCAAATAACCCCATTGATGTCCATTGCACTACTCACATTGTATAACGTCACATCAGAAATCTTTACAAAATTGGGACCTTATTTTTCAATTTTTAAAAATTGTGTGTAAGTAAAGAAAAGAGCAAATTTTATGCAACGAATATATAACACACTCTGCTCTCCCTTTCACCAGAGTTAAATCTAGACTCACTCTATGGACCTCAGTGGAGTCACTCCAAATTCACTCTGGGGTAACAGATCATGATGCATCTGAACAGAAAAATACTTTGCCCATATATGTCTCAATACCAACATAAGCTAAATCAATACACATTGAACTGTGTCCACCCAGAGAGATTTCACTGATTTAGTTAAAATTGACAAATCTGTTAATTTCTTTTTCCATTTAAAAAAAAACCCAACCCTTCCACATATGACCATAATCAAGAAGGGAAGCAGCAAACCAACATCTACCAACTAGATTTGCTGGCAATGTTTAGACTTTGTCAGTATCCCGAATATATTTCTAGCATGATGCTGTGCTCATGATACTGGGGTCACTTAAAGTCAGGGATGAAGACCCAGTGGGGAGGGAAGAAGGAGGGGGTAAGATCCAGGCATGTTAGCCTCTAGGCCAGACCTCTCTTTTTTTTTTTTAATCTGAGATTTGGTACAATGTGGTCCATTCCAAAAGAGCAGAGGAAAACAAACAAACAAAACTCTCAAGAAGTATTTTTATGAACCCTCGTGTAACACCCTCGTGTTACACTCCAGCAGTAGCTGGAGAAGAGTTGACTCCACCATAGGCAGGGAATTATAAGAACGGCCGTACCGGGTCAGACCAAAGGTCCATCTAGCCCAGTATCCTGTCTACCAACAGTGGCCAATACCAGGTGCCCCAGAGGGAGTGAACCCAACAGGCAATGATCAAGTGATCTCTCTCCTGCCATCCATCTCCATCCTCTGACAAACAGAGGCCAGGGACACCATTCCTTACCCGTCCTGGCTAATAGCCATTAATGGACTTAACCTCCATGAATTTATCCAGTTCCCTTTTAAACGCTGTTATAGTCCTAACCTCCTCAGGTAAGGAGTTCCACAAGTTGACTGTGCGCTGCGTGAAGAACTTCTTTTTATTTGTTTTAAACCTGCTGCCTATTAATTTCTTTTGGTGACCCCTAGTTCTTGTATTATGGGAATAAGTAAATAACTTTTCCTTATCTACTTTCTCCACATCACTCATAATTTTATATACCGCTATCATATCCCCCCCTTAGTCTCCTCTTTTCCAAGCTGAAGAGTCCTAGCCTCTTTAATTTTTCTTCATATGGGACCCTCTCTGAACCCCTAAACATTTTAGTTGTCCTTTTCTGGTGCCAGCATATCTTTTTTGAGATGAGGAGACCACACCTGTACACAGTATTCTAGATGTGGGCCTACCATCGATTTATATAAGGGCAATAATATATTCTCCATCTTATTCCCTATCCCCTTTTTATCCCCCTTTTTTTCCCCCTCAGCTTTCTCGGCAGTGTTTTAACTTGGCCCTTCCAAACTCTTTGCCGCTTTTATTATGATTTGTATTTCAGTAATGTTGAGGTGTCCTCGTCATGGGCTGTGCTGAGATTATGAGGCTCTGCAGGTGCCAAATCGCTGGTGGACAAGTCTGACTTGGTCACACCTCTCCCATGCCTACTCTGGCGTGGCCTGAGCACCCGGTGCAGCCGGGCAGTGGCCCTTAGCTGATGGAACAGCCTCTGCCTCTGGGCGAAGGGGCCCGCTGCAAGGAGGATATTGCTTGGAGTGAGGGTGCTATTCTCTCTGCCCCACAGTCCCTTTGTGCTAGCTAAGCTATGGCAAAGGGGGCACAGGGCAATATTGATTTGACCCTTGGAGGCCTGATTCTGTTCTTATGGTGGTACTGGCTTCAGTCAGCAGTAACTCTGCAAACCACAGGATGTATCGGGGAGCAGAATCAGGCCTTGGATGACAGTCTCTGGTGCACAGCTGCGAAATGCATCTAAAATGATGAGAGCAAAAATAGAGGCCAGAAATGTGTAACGTATCCAAGGAACTAAGCAGTGACACACTATATAAAATGTTATTGTTCAACAAACACTGTGTCTAATAAACTCCATTGACTAGTGTTAGCAGCTTGGAAACCCCAATGCCAGTTAAGTAAAGAAACAAAAAGCAGAGCCACAGGATGATACCCAAGCAGCACAGCTGGTTTTATTTTATAAGATATTCAACTTTCCATATTAAACAAGGCTGCTTAGAGTGTATGAAACACATGGGTTTGGGGAAAAGGAGACCAAAGTTCCAAAATCAAATCTCCGTGGATATGTACAGCCATTAAAAATAAGGGGCGTCCCTACGCCTCTAGCTAGTTACTGTCGCATCACAGAAGAACCCATCTTGCTGTCATTACTACATCAGTTGCACAACAAGGTCATGATCCTGAGAAGTGCTGTTGAGAAGCACACTATGCCATGAACTTCAACTGGAACTGAGCAGCTCTGAAGGTGTGTCCAGAAAGATTCCTTTGGGGAAAGACATTTTGGGCCTGTGAAATTCAGAGCACTTTTATGGGCTTCAGTGGGAGCTGAAGGTGCTTAGCACCTTGCCGGATTAAGCCCTTAATCTTGTGTAGCAAGCAGAACTGCTCTCCAATCTTTACTAATGCACATTGGCCAGCGCAACGTGTTCCTGACCATATTCAAAGATCTCTGACCCAATCTCCTCTAGCAAATCCCTAGGACATCTCAATAAACCTATACAATGGCTCAAATGAATGCTTGTTGCAGGGCAGATGTTTGAAACTGTCCTCTTGCTAGAGCTCTGATTCGGTTGCTAATAGCTGCAGAAGTCCCTGCTACTGGCTTTACCCTTTAGGCCATGCTTTCTTTTTTGCATTTTTGGTATATTCGAGTGTCAGAAAACTCCCAAGATTTCTGGACTGTGTCCAGGACTGGATTTGGTCCATTGGCGTCTCAGTGGAAGCAGCTGAGAGTATGAGATCACAGCATTGGCCTACCCATGTTGTCAAAAGCTGGGATGTCATGTTTGGACAGACTGAGTTCAGAGGTGCAACTTCTAGGACTAGTGACATGCATGAAGATGGCACCCTTAGTTATGTCGACACGTTTGTTAGGAAAAAAAATCTGAATTCACAGGTCCCTCCTTGTTAAACCTGTACACACCCAATATACCCTTGTGTATTCTGGAAATAGGTCCATGCTGCAAAATTTGGATTCTGTTGCAGCTTTTGTACACTCAAAAGTTTGACTGTTTGCATGCAGGGGTTTGAAGTTGCTCGTTATCTGTATAGAGACTACTTGAAAAATTCCAATCCTGCTCCAATTTAGATTTTGAACAACCCCAAAGTTTGGGGAATGTTTGAATCCAAGACTTTAGTTTCAAGTCTAGCTCTCCTAAGAATATCAGAATTCACAAAGGATGGACTGAGAATCATATCATTTTAGTCTCCAACCTATTGTTTCCTTCTGGTGACTTTTTCCTCTATGTGCAGCTGTGCTGGCGGCATCTGTCAACAGTTTTTAAAATATCTAAATGATGTTTTATTGTCGATTTTTTTTTGTCCTGAAAGTAGACCATGATTTTCTCTGGCAAACCCTGCTGTAAGTAGCCTTTGATGATTAACAAAACAATTTAAACAGCAGCAGTTGGCTTAAATTTTTGGAGATTTTTTGGCACACTGAATAGTTATAAGTAGAAAATCTTTTCTGTGTCTTGGATGTAAGTAATAACACATTCTTACAGATGTGGATTAATATGGCAGAGACAAAAATTAAGTCCATGGGGAAAGTGTCACATATACAATGCCAATCAGAGTGTTAATTAGACAGCATTTCTTTGGTGCTAGTTCGAATGCTATACCAAAATGATCACAAGCTACTGCAGCAATCAGATTATCCTTGTGTTTCGAAACTGCTACTCTCCAGATAGCTGTCAACAGATTAAACCCACAAACAGAACAGCGTGTTCAATTGGGGGAAGACATAAGTGAATGACAATTGCTATTAAAACAAGGAATAATGAGTTAATGCTTTCGGAAGAGTAAATGTATTTTGGCTGTTTAGGAGCAGTGAGAGAGAGACAAGGTGCGTGATGCAATTCCCTGTATTGGACCAACTTCGGATGGTGAAAGAGACAAGCTTTTGAGCTTACACAGAGCTGTTCTTCACTGCGTTTAGGAATGGTGAGATCAGTCAGACAATGAGGGATAGTAAGGTAATTATGGCTTGAACATTTGATGCCTTTGAGCCAAAACTAGATCTCTGCCAATAGGGGTGACGTAAGTTCAAACAGTATAAAGCAGGAGTAACTTCATCAAAGTCAGCAGTTACAGCTCTTAAGTCAAGACTGAATTCCAATATGACTTGTCCCTCCTCCCCCCATTAGGCACTCTTGAAACCCCCACCCTACAAGTCATGTGGGATCAGAATCAGACCCAGAAAGTATAATGTTGAGTCCATGTTGCTAAGCAAAGGGGTAGGACTTGAGGACCCAGGAGTTCCCTTCCAGTTCTATCACATATGCTTATCTATATTGGAAGACCTTCAATTTGTCCAGGGTGCTCGGTATACTGTAATGGGATTTTTTTAAAGCAAAATATGACAATTAATTGTTTAAAAATTACCTTTATCTTAATACCTCCATCAGGCCCTTAAAAATACTTCCTTTGAAAGTCACGAAAGGCCAAAGAGAGACACACTCAATTGCTGAAAGTACATGGCCCAGCTCCTCAGCTGCTGCTCATCTGTGGGAATGCAGAGTGGGTGTAGAGGAGGTGAGGGGCCGTCAGATGCGAAGGGAGGTACCAGGCAGGGCTGCCTGGTACCTCGCCCTGTGCTCTCCACCCTGCCAGGGGGCTGCAACCAGGAAAAAAAGCACTGGTACGTGCTGAAGCCTGATGCCCCAGGAGTCCAGGGAGTGGTATGGTGCAGCCCCGTGGCCCCCCTGAACCCCATAGAAAGCCCCCACCCCACTGCATCCCAGTGCTTCCTTTCCGGGCAGCTGCCTTGGGAACCTTCCTGTAGGTGGGGCCTGTTCCCCTCCACCCCCAAAAGTTGCTAGTAAGTGGCCTGCCGCTGTCAAGAGCTGAATCCCATTAATGTTGGAGTTAATGGGAGGGGAGTGGTTCCCAACCACATGTTGCTGATATCTGGACTGCTATTAAGTGGAATCTCCTGTATGTTGCAAAGGAAGTTAGGGAAATATTCACCTCAATTCTGAACCCCGCCATATCTCCCTAACACCTCATCTGATTTTCCACCCTTTTGCAGAAGCACTGCATAATGTACTGTACTCCCCTTCGATCCTGCCGTCGAAAACAAGAAATCTTACGTCTGCCCCATAGCTAATCCCTCATCTGTCAGCTTTGTCTGTTCCTGGGTTTTGCAGCAGGAGAGCCAAGAACACTCTGAGGGGGGATGCCTCTGGTTGATGCCTTTGACCATACTGTCACCGTGGAACTCCCCCTTCGACTGCTTGGCAGGGCAAAGGCTGCAGGATGGCTGGTAGGAATCATTCCCCAAACAGAGACCACAGAAGATCCTAAATGCAGAAAAGCTTCTTAGAAAACTAAGACAAAAAACCCATTAAATAAAAATGAGTGTTATAAAAGCAAGTGTAGTTTAACCCTGGCTAGTGGCTTAGCTAGATAAATTCCAGGCTAGTAAATAATTCAGAGAATAAGACTCTTTTGTTCTGCATTCAGCCATGTCTGTCCTTCACTCTCTGATATGAAAATCTCATCTTCAGCATTACTCCCTTGTGCGTCCCAGACTCTGAGCCTCGCATTTTCTCTTTGTCTCCCCATGCTATCTCCCATTACCTATGCACCATGGCAACAGTTCCCACATCAGTTACCTTGCTTAACCGATTGCCTACCACTTCCAAGAGACGTGAAACTCACCTCCGTGGTTGTATATCCCTTCCTGCACATGTAGATTGTAGCAATGTTTAATCTAATCATGCCATTCTCTTGTTTGCTTAGGCTGCCCTCCAGATACAGTACTCGGGGTGTCATTGTCCAGAGCTGTAAGGGCTCTGTCCCACTTCCTCACCTAGTAATCGTAAGCTGAACTCCAATACGATGGTATCACACACCACAAAATTGTTTAGTCTCTCCCAGTCCAATAGATTTTCTTCAAATGCTATCCAGTGGGACGACGTCTCTTGCAGGCTATCTGCTCCAAAATTCCCTACACCATTACTACAGAGACCTGCAAAACACTGGGGAGGGATTACACCCTTTTCTTTTTGCTTTAGAAAATCTACAGGCTAAACCTATTACAAGTAGCTTATTGGATAAACTGACTACTTCACTAGGTTAATAGAAGAACTGGTTCAGGGAAAAAATAGGAAATGGTCCAAAATCCAGCCCATAATTCAAAAAGAACTGAACGCAAGTTCTTTGTGGGTCTGAAAAGTCTATATAAACCTTTCCCCGACCCTCCAGAAAGCTCACTTCTGCTCTGAAATCCATCTGAGGGTTCCCGACAGTCTTGGTTCCTGCTCTGCTAGACTGGCTAGTGCCTTCAGATCTCACGAGTTCTGGGACTTCCCTGAGGTCAGAAGAGAAGCAATATATTTTGAAGCAGAGATCATTTAAGGAAGCCCTAGAGACTTTGAGGTTTGAATACAGTAACTGGCCCAAAGCCAGCAGAGAGATTACCAGACCTGCAGAGACTCCCCAGTGCGACATCACCAAATGTAGCAGAACTGCTGGGCGCCAGAGAGTCTGCTGAGGATCAAAGAAAGAGGTGGGGGGTGGAGGAGGCAAGTAATATTGGGAAGAGGGAAAAGGAGCTGGTTGAACTGGGAGAGAAGTAGGGGGTTGGAGGGCAAAGGGGGACTTTGTGGGGGCGGAGTTGGAGCGTGCTTTCCAGCGTTTAGAGCTTGTCTGGTCCAAAGCTCTGCCGAGTGACCCAATGTCTGGTTACCAGATTAAAGAGGATCAAATGTCAAGTTGACCTCATTTAGCAGTTAATATTTATGTCCAGGTTTTCAGAAGGGTGGGCGTGCAAAAGCAGGTGTGCAATTGTGTGCTTAATTTTCACCTGCAGTTCAGCACAGTTGCACGTATAATCATGGTAACCGCACAACTTTGGATGCCGGTTTTGCTCATGCATAAACCCTCCTGAATATCTGCCCCGCACTGCTCCAGATCACGTTGTGTGTAACGGTAAAACGCCTTTCATCAACGCCACAAAAATACACTTTAAATAATTTCATCACTCAATGGCATCCAATTTGGGCAAGTAGGATTTGTACCTTTGAGCAATGATCCTAATGATCTTTTTCTCTTACCAATTATGATCCTAATGATTTTTCTCTCTTACCAATTATTTGAACGTCCCTTCTCAGCTCTGGTATTACAAGGGAAAGAATATGCTAGGGTACCTTATCTGTGCAATGCTCTAACTATGTATTAGCATTAATAGGAGTAGGTTTAATTCTCTGCCCATGGCACACCATGATTAAAATATCACCCTCGTGCCTGTGTGGAATTGAGAAAAATGGTGAATACCAGGTTTCTGGTGAATAGATTTGAAACTTCTTTGATTCTTCATCGTCTGCGCTTTCTGTGCCTACTGCCTTGCTTTTCCCAGCGTGTATTCTCTGCAGCATTCGTTCTGTGATGTTGGCAACATTGCATCATTATTTGTATATTGAAATAAAGGATCAGCTGGGTATTAAAATGTTATTTGGAAGCTGATGTTTACACATATTGGTCTTTAAAACACCAAAGACTTGTTTAGTTCAAAGCTCACAAAGCAACCGGTGCCTGTTGCTAGTTAAGCCCTGTTTTTAAAATAAATATTAAGGCCCTGATTTAGAAAAGTGATGATGCATATGCTGAAAACCTACTGACTTAATTGCAGATAGACACGCATGCAACCTGCACTGCCAAATGTAGCATGCAGTGACAGTCTCGGTTGTTTTTCATAACTAAGCAGCACTTCAGCCACCTTGACTCAAGCATCACATTTCTGCAGCCGCCCCAAAAAATCATAGAACACCTGCATGACTTTTTTTTTGGTTATTGAATAGAGCTTTGTGCTAGTTTCTCTGTCTCCCTCCTCAATGATACTATCACGGATTAATTGGCACCAACACAGATGTTCACAGCTGCGTTCAAGATGTTGGTGAGTGCAGCATGTCAGTCATGCATGCTATCACTGAGCAGATGAATTTATTTCATTCTTTAGGAAGACAGTTTTGTAATATGACCTAATAAAATCTTTCAGCTAGATTTCAGCAAGAGAGAATACTCATCAGTCTACCGCAATGGCTTAGGCTGAGAAAGCCGTGCTTAGGCTGGGATTGTTATTATTTTAACTCTCCTGTGCTGAATTTTTAATCAGACAATCATGAGACAAACCTAGTTACCTAATGGAAGCAAAATGTCTATTAAAAATTACACTTAGTGAGAGTCTTTCATCCAGACGTCTCAAAGACTGTTACAAAAATGTGAGTGTGTGTTGTAACAAAATTATGTAGAGGGATCATTAGTGCCATTTTGCATACGGTTGCCCCCGTTCAAGCACTTAAGCCAACGGGACTTAATCTTAAATGGATGCCTGTGTTTAAATGCCTTGCTGACTATGTATGCGCTGAGGGGGAAGCGCCACTGCACTTTAGGATGTTTGAAATCTGGATCCAGATCCAAAGTGCATGCAGGGCTCCGCCCCAACTATATCCCTGGGGGGCTGTTCAGTGCAACATTAATTAACCCAAGAACATGTGACTTGGTACTTTGGACCAAATTCTGCCCCCGCCCCCAATTTACACCCTGGTGCAAGTGTTTGAAGGCAATGGGGTGCCCAGGCGGTGAATCATGTTAGATTTGGCCCATTGTTTCAGCATAGCAGAGTTTTAAAAGAGCCCTGGATTAGCTAGGCATAACCTGTCAACCACTTTGAATTCTCACAGGCTCATCCAAATCGGCAACTATTGTGCATGCAGATTAAGCTATACAGGGAGCATGTGTAGTTGTGCTAGAACACAGGTGTGATGGGGTGGACATGCTCCAGCCCCCCGTAATCCTCTAGCAAGAGGAAGAAAGGGGTTCCCAGCTCCCTGCAAGGGGAGAGAGAGGCCCTTCTGCGCCCAGTGCAAGCTGGCAATCAGGGTGGGAGGAGCAGACAGCTTGTTAGAGGAGGCTATAAAAGGAGAAATGGGAAGGGAAGGGCCCTTGCACCCTGGGAGGCTCTCACTGGCAGCTGGGCCTTGGCTGGAGAGGAGCAGCTTCCTGGGCTCAGTGGGCTATAGAAATGACAGTACTTAGCCTTATGGAAGTAAGAAACCTGATGGGGTTGTGCCCCCTTCTTAGCGAGCACTATTAACCTGAAACAACTTGCCTGCTACTGGGAGTCAGGACATGCCAAACTCTTGGTGCCAGGGCCAAGTTTCAGCAGCGAAGGTGAGCGAAGAGCATAAAGGATTAAAAATGGATAGCAATCATTTTGTCAGGCAGACTAGACCTGCAGCACGTGCCAAGGCATGTTTTCTGCAATGTTCTTGAGGCCTATTTATGCTATTTGGTCTTGACGCTGATGGCAGCAGGATGTGGGTATTGCATGGATTGTCTTGGAAACAAAGATTTCTTGCTCTGTAAAAACGTTTGCTGTAAACTGCCCCACGCTTTCCTTGATCTCCGCATTAAGACCCTAATCCTGCAAACTTGTTCCGAGGTGCTGAGCTTCCAAGCACGTGGGTAGCTCTATGGAAGTTAGTGGAGTCTTACTGTTGACTTCAGCGGGAGCAGAGTTTGGTCAACCTTGAGTGCTTTTGAAAATTCCACCCCAAACCCAGAAGAATTAATCCTTCTCATCAGCCAGTCAAGTACCCAGACATTTGGATTTTTCAGCTGGTATATTAGATATTATGGCACTTCTTTGCAGAGGTTATTCGGTGAGCCTGTATGACACAAGCATAGTTCTGTGTTCTTGCTATATGCTCTTCATAATAAAAACAACACAATATAGCCTGTTTAATGTTCTATTGCCTTACTATAACACTCTATCTGCTTAGTGTAGCTGCTTTATAGTCATTATAGTCCTGTACAGTTACAAGTTACAGAAACAAGTAACCGTCAAACGATACCTACTCAGACTCCTTTTAAAAAACGACAGGGTAATTTATCTAAGAAATGACAGGGCAATTTGGCTAAGAACACTACCCAGATTCACTTTTGGTTTAGTTAGACAGTCAAACAGAAAGCTGGCCTTTATGATGTATGAAATTTGCACGTTTTGGTGTCCAAACTGAATGACTTAAACAGCTCGTTTAACGAAATGCCACTTAAAAGCATATTACCAGCTTATTATTGTAGCCTTTCTCCTGAGGTCCCTTCCAACCCTGATATTCTATGATATTCTAAGTGATAAGGCATTGCTTCTGACATTGGTACCCTCAGCGTGAACACCTCATATGATCTCTCTCTCTCAGCAGTTTGAACTTCTTGCAAATAAAATACTAGAAGCATATGGAGGCGCGTGCCCCATCAAGGCAGATTTGCTTAAGTTTAAGTCTACCGCAGAGTAGTGCAAAAAGAACAGGAGTACTTGTGGCACCTTAGAGACTAACAAATTTATTTCAGCATAAGCTTTCGTGGGCTACAGCTCACTTCTTCGGATGCATAGAATGGAACACAGTGTTCCTTTCGCTGTAGCCCACGAAAGCTTATGCTCAAATAAATTTGTTAGTCTCTAAGGTGCCACAAGTACTCCTGTTCTTTTTGCGGCTACAGACTAACACGGCTGCTACTCTGAAACCTGCAGAGTAGTGGTTTCTCAAATGCCTCCCATGCTTCAGCTTCACACTCTGTGTTGGAGCCTGAGAGAGGAGTGTGGGCCGGCCTGTTGGCACTCCTTTTTACAGTCAGGACTGGTATCTGCTGTACAGCTCTTAGCAATGGCCACAAGGCCTGCGTTCCAAGACTGTTTCCAAGTCTCGTTCATGTCTAATTGTATCGTGTTCCCCCTTAGTAGCCTGTGATGAAAGTCAGCGGAGGAAGTAGGTGAATACACTGCTCCAATCCGTTCCTTGTCAACCACTGGCAAAGAGGTACGACCAGAGTAAATGGAAACACGCTCTAATGATCAAGGTCACAGATGCTGCAGAAGGGGCAGAATTTCCATGATTTGCACACTACACAAAACATTTGAGGAAAATACTCATACAGAACAATTTAAAAAACCACCCAAAAAAAGCCGTGGGTGAAATAGAATGCAGAAGGGCAATGGAGATGGGCTTGCATAGGAGGAGAGATTAACTTGCTTTCATTGAAGTCAATGGGAGTAGGGTTAGACCACCACAAGGAATTGAACAAGAGGGCACAAATGAGTGGTTTAGAGAAGATCAGTCAGATGCTGCTTTTTTACCCTTTCTCATATTGCAAAAACAAGGAGTTTTCCAGTGAAAACAAAACATGTTTGAAAGCTGTTGAAAGTAAATATCTATTATGTGAATGACGATTAATCTGTGGAATTCACTGCCACATGATATGGAGACAAAGATCTTACTAGTGGTCAAAAAAATGTTAATAGGAATGAATAAAAAATAAAGGGAAAAATATATCAAGACCATTGAGCTTCAGGCTATAAACCAGCCACTAACTGCATGAGAAATGTCCTTCAGTAGGGTCTGTTATAGGGATTTTACTCCTTGCATTGCATTAGGGACAGAATGCTGGAGTAGACTGGCTGTTGGCCCGATCTAGAATGGCAATGCTGTTGTTTGTTTGTATTCTGTATTAGCAGGGGGAATAGACAAGATGACTTAATACAGTACATTTCTAGCAAGTTTTCAAGTTCTAAATTCTGTTCTTATTCAAATCCAGTTTCAGTCTGTTTGCTCCCGTGATACGTTTTGAAAGCATTTTCTGTCCCTGTCACCATTCCCCCAGCCTCAGCGTTTTGCCAAGTTAGAGCCGGCTCCTCATCGGGTGTGAATAGCCATAATTCCAGTGGTGGCTCTGGTTTCATACTTACAATCACAGTCCTTATCCTACTCTGAAGCTTAATGGGGGCTTTGCCATTAACTCCAGTGGAAAGAGGAGCAAGGTCCATTATTCTCAGTGACGTGTGCATTTGCAGTTCCAACTCCTTGTTCTCTTTCCCTCGGCCCCTCTCCAGCCACCACTTGGCTCCATTACCGGTGGCCTCTCGATTAGGGTTATAGGCAAAAAAGTTTGATTCCCACCTCCTGTGGGAGTGAACTAATACTTCTCCTTGCTGAACTTAGCCCCTCACAAAAGGGCTCTTTGTATTTAGTCTTTAACCAGCTCTTTGTCTAGGCAGGTATTCAGCCCTGCATGAATAAAATGCCAATGCTCTCCGCTGAATCAGTGATCTATTCCTGCCCCGGGTTTCCAGGGGAAGAACAAAATGGCAATTCCTGAGCTATTACAGCTATAATTGGCGGTAATAATATAGATAATTGGGGGAGAAGGAGCAACATTTACTTTGGAAAATGTAGACTGGCCTTAACGGAGACCATACGAAAGGCTCATGGCCTTGCTTTGCAGCTATGCCCAGCAGAACCTCTCTTTAAAAAGTGTGTTCAACAATATTTTAATGTAAATATTGCTGAGTGCCTGTGATTGGTCAAAGCAGAGGTTCATAACAGAGCCCAGGGAGCTGAACGTACGCTGAAGTTACCACTAGAAACTTTAGCTGACGCTGGCTAGTTGTGGTGGAGTGAAAGGAGAAATGGAGGCTCCTGAACTTGTGTGTGTCCTGCTAACCCTCTGGATGGACTCAGAGCTTCTTACCTGTGTCTCGTGGACTGTATGATGCTAAGAGAAAACTCTCCTTTCGCTCCAGAGTAGGGTGACCAGATAGTAAGTGTGAAAAATCGGGACAGGGAGTGTGTGTGTGGGGGGGGTAATTGGCACCTATATAAGAAAAAGCCCCAAATATCGGGACTGTCCCTATAAAATCTGGTCATGCTCTTCCAGAGGGAAGGGACCTTCCTTCTGCAGCAGGGGGAATCTGTGTCCTAGCCCAGCTGTTGCTGCTGCTTGGAGCAGCCATGCTGCACAGCACAGTTATGCATGTGAAGCCCTAGATGGCCGCACTTTTGTTTTGCTACTTTCATTCCGCCTCTCCTCCCCAAGCCCTGCATTTGTTGTCCTCAATCAGCCAGGGATGGACTGAGGCAGGAGTATTTTTTTTTCATCCCGGGTATGCTCCCAATTGGGAGAAGAGGGGAATAAAATGAAACACTTTTACATCGCGTGCTTGTTTCTCTTTGTAGCGGGGTGGTCACCTGCTCCCGCCCTGACGTGAACGGCACTAGGAGAGGGCTGGGGTGGTGAAGGGCTGCTGCTGGGGAAAGCAGCAAGCCTCGGCTGATTGCGGAAACAGCCACGCCCCAATCAGACCGGAGCTGGCCTTATAAAGGCCAGGGAAGCCAGGAGCTGAAGGACCCTCCCTCTAGCTCTTGAGGGAGAAGGGCCGGGCTGCCTGGGAGTGGACAAAGGTACCCAGAGTGGAGCAGGGCTGGGGAAAGGCAGAGGAGCTGGGGAGCTCCAGGCTGGCGAACCCCCAGGCTGCGGCCTTGGTAAAGGCCAGAACAGGTACTGGGACTGCAGAGGGGCAGCCTGGGGTAGGCAAAGGCAGCAGGGCCAAACCCCCCTTTGCTAGTGATGAATGGTGTGTACAGTCCCCCCAGTGAACGGGGGCTAGATGGTGACTGGGAGTACCCGTATACTGAGGGGAGGCGGGGATAGGGGGTTGGGGTTCCCCTGGGAGGGGAGACCCAGAGACTGGGGGGGGGTACTGCCAAGGGGCAGCCCCCAAGCAAAAGGGGTACCGGAGTCTGGGAGGGACACGGGGGCCAGCGACAGCAGGACATCAGCCTGCAGAGGGCGCTCCAAAGGCTGGAGAGCTAATTCCCTGGACGAGCAGCTGGAGGCGCCGCCGGTGAGTCGCCGCATTGTTACACTCTTGCTGCGAGAGCCCTTTGAGACTACCCAGGTGGGGATAGAAAATTGTTCCCGTGAGAGCCTCGCTCAGCAGAATTCCCTGTTTCAAAACGTAAGGCTTGATTGACAGGAGAGAGTGGTTTACCACTAAATGGAGAATACCATATCATTGCATCATGGGTTGATGGCTTTATCACCCAGCGTGCAAGCTACAGCTGTGTCAATAGCACATAAGAATATCGTTAAAAATACTAGAATGCCTAATATTGGGGGGAACTCAGGTGACTGCTTAGCCATGGCAATGGCCTTTCAAGCTTTTCCTCTGCATCCCTGAGGGCAATGTATATTGTGTCCCATCACTATGTGTTCTAACCAGTTCAGTGTTTTAATCCTCACCCCACCCCTGTGGAATAGAGCACGGCTATTGTCCCCATTGGGGGGATGGAGAACAGAAGCTGAGAGAGGTTACGTGATGTGCCTGAGGTCTCACAAGAAGCCTGCAGCTGAATTTGGAATTGATCTCAGGGTCTCCTAAATCCCAGGCGAGTGTCCTAACCACTAGACAATGCTTCCCTTCTTGAAGACAATTTTTATCAAAGACGACTGAGCCTATGATCTCATCGTCTGACTACAGGAGCTGGGGCCCTAAGACTAGGTGCTATATATAAACTGTACCCTCCTTAAAAGTTTCAGGCCTTGAAGCCTACCAAGAGTTTGCTAACAGTGTGCTGAGACCACAGCCCAGCATGCTGTGTTTCCTTGTACTCCTCCGTCGGTTTCCGTATCCATCCCTTTTTCATCTTATACTTCGACAGTCCCTGCCCAAAACAGCTGACAATCTTTTTTGTTTCTGTTTGTACAGCACCTAGCACAGCGAAGTCCTGGTTTGGTCCAAGACTGGATTTCCTAGGTGTTATGATAATATAAACGATTAATAGTATCAGAGAGAAGCATTATTATTTATTAGTGCCTGTGCCTAAATATGGCCTTATCCATAATTATTTTTATCCAGGAAAATGTTTGTGCTATTTATGAAGATGAAGGGGGAGGAAAAGGCAACCTTCTACTGGTAGGCCAAACATCACTTCTAAATGAACATATAATCTTCCTTGCACAAAAACAGACACATCTCAGCTGCTCTTCAGCACGCAACTTCCTATCCCAGGAAAGGGACGATGCCTGTCAAAAAAAAAAAAAAAAAATCCTGACACTGAGCTGTAAACCCACCATTGACATTTCTTTTCCCAAAAGCAAAATTAATATTTAAGAAACACCCATGAACACACACACACACACACACACAACTTGCATTTACTTCATCTCGCCAGAATGTAAACTGAAGTCAATCTTTGATGTTACATGCACAGATGTTGTGGCCAAGATCTCCCGTGGCAAACGCTAAACAAAAAGTGACTGAACTACAGGAAGCTGAGCAGACCACAAACATCCAGCGCTACAGGGATGGCTCAAAGCTGCAATCTACAAAAATGCAATGATCTAACCCAATTCTCCTTAATTAAAGCAGGACTTCCCAAGATATCGCACACAGTTGGGGCTGATCTCAACTTCTCATTTTAGCTGCAGTTCCTGATCACGGTAAAGGAGCTAAGGTACAAACTAGGGCCCCAAGCATGCCATTCATAGGCACTGTAGTTTGCCTGTGCACTGCATGGAGACACAAGAAGTCAGTGGGGCTCCATGAAGGTGCAACAGTCTGCTTGCCAGCAATGAATTGTGGCATTGGGGCCTTTGATAGAGAGAGACTTAATTGAAAGGCTAAAATGTCAATCGCTTGTTTGTGATTGGCATATTTTAGCCCTTATTTCATTACTTCTATATGTGAGAGCTGAGTGATTAACTCCTAGCCAATAATTTACTCAGTTAAATTAGCTCCTGTTACTAGTCTCAGATCGTACAATGAGCAGAGTGCAATGTCCTCAAATTTATTAGCAAAATAGAGCAACTTCAAATTATATAGACAGAGAGAGACAGACAGGCCGTCTCTCTCTCTCTCACGCGCGTGTGCACGCGTGCGCACACACACACACACACACTAATCGCAAGCCTTTCACTCTATGCATTTCATGTTCCATATCCAAAGTGAGATCTGAATTGGCTAGTTGTGATTGGTCACACATGACTTTTATAACTGGGAGAAGGAATTGAAGCCATAGATGGAGATTTAAGGAGATGAAGCACAGCAGGTAAGACGAATCATGAAAATGGGAACATTCTTCCTCTCTGGGTGAAATAGACCTTGCTTTTCCTCATCTCATTCACACAAAGTGAAGATGAACACGTGCATAGTATGAAAACGTACCCTGCTATATGGTGCATTTACATGCCCTTCTTTCAGAGTCCTGTTGGGTTTGGCAATCAGCATCTCCCATTGTGTTAAAGGCAGTGACCCATGCTCCAAACCACTTTGGGGGGCAGGGCGGAATTCTTGAACTTCCAAGTTCAAATTTATCACAAGCATGTACGTCAGTAAACTCCATGACTCAGATGTTCACAGAAAGAGCATCTGAGATGTCCAAGTATGGCTAAAATAAACTCCCCTTTAAATTTGAATGTATGCTCTTGGACACCTTTTTTCTTTTTGCCTTCCACACTCCTCTTCCTAATCACCTACAATTTCTCATGTATAGTGCAGCTTTGATGTGAAATGCCAGTATATTGTACATCCCATGCTTAGAATATGGTCCATATAAGAATAATTACAAAATGCTTGCACATAATGGAAGTTAATAGGATTGTACCTTGAAAATTAGGTGGCCTTCCCTGTAACTGCCCCAGACTTCAATGTAACAAACTTCTAAAACCCACAAAGAATCTGGTGCCTACAACTGCACATCCTACTTAACCCATCAACTTCAGGAGATGTTAGAAAGTTAAAGCCACTAAGAGGAGGATGTCTACAGTTCTGTTAGAACTTAATACAAAAATGATGCACAGTTTGTCAAAAGACCTGGTACTGTAATCAGTGTGTTAACACCAACTTTGGTATTCTTTGACTGATAATATGTATTTAGTCATGTAATTGTGCATGTATTTTACACAGAATTATACTGCTTGGGAGTTAACAAATACGGTCAGATAACAAGGAGTCAACAGAACAAGGAGACATACTATGTTTTTTATATATTCTAATATATGTAACTGACATGTTGTTTTATGCAACTGATAGGAAGCAGTGCATTTTCACAAAGTACATGTGCATAAAGGGCAGTAGATTTATTACTTGAAATTAATCCTTCCAAGTGGTTTTTATTGTAATAGCAGGAAACCAGCATTTTTTTAAACTTGCCTTATTGAAATCATCTGGACATATGCTACCTAATAAAATGGCAGTAGATGGCTGATGGACTTCCTGCGAGAAAAAGGGCTGATCAGATATGAACAGACCCTGTAAATAGAAATGAAACATGTAACAATATTCATAATACAATGGGGAATATGTTGGGTCAGATCTTCAGCTAGTGTAAGATGACTAAGCACCAACCATATCATTGGGGCTACCCTCATCTATATCAGCAGAGGATCCAGCCCAGGATTTCTAAGGTGGACGGTCGCATATTTAGAACCAGTTAACCAGATATGAACAGTGTAGAATAGCAGCAAGGTCACCATTTGCCTTTCTCTCCTTGTCAGAGAAATAAGCATCCGAGCATTATTACGAATGGGAAGTAGGGTAGGTCTACGCTGCAGTTGTGGGGTGTGATAGCAGCTCATGTAGACATACCTGAACTAGTTTGAATCTACCTGCGTGACATTTTTTCATAAACTTGGGGGCACATGGTCAACATGAAGTGGCCCCAGACTTCCCTGAAAACAATAACCCCAAAATAAACCTACCCTGTTATGCTGATCATCTCAAGGCATTTTCCCTCTTTGGTTATTTTTTTCTCCTTGTACAAGGTCTTCTTAAGCCAATTCACAAATTTGGTGGTGCTAGTTGGTGGTGGTGGTTGGTTTCCCCCCCACAGCTTTCAGAGGTTTGAGCTGGAGCTAGTGTTGCCAAAAATGAATTTGGAACAACAACTTTCTATCCCCTTTCAAACAACTAGTAGCTTTTTAAAATAATCACTTCAGCATTGTTACTTTCTGATCACTCGCCCTCCTCTCTTTCCTCCCCGCTACCTGGAGGATAGCAGTGAATAGGGTTTCAAACAGAGAAAGAAATACATAGAGGCCAAAATGAAGACAGTGAGATTGTGAGGAGTCCTGGCTGGAGGACAGACAGAAGATATGGGGAAATGTAGTGTCTGGCAATGAGATAACATGGTCTTGTGGTGTCTGTGATCAGATTGGTTTTGATGAATGTCCAGCTTATTTAGTGGTGTCATTTGTATGACTCATTCCTGAGCTATCTAAATAGGTCCCAGCTAAATAGTAACTGCTGCTCTGCCCTTAGCTTCTATAACCCACAATGAATTTTCAGCCCGAAAGCACAGCAATTAGCATAGTCCATGAAAGCTGTTTATGGAGAGAGTGGTTTTGCATCACATACATTTTTTCTTCTGTTGCAAACAAACAAACAAAAAGCCGGTTGCTGTTATTGATTCTCAAGTGAACAAAAGAAAATATGATGCCGTCTTGCTGAACAACTTTTGGTCCTTTCAAAAGAGGGTAAACTTTAATATATAATAATCTCCTCTGACAATTAGGTAGTGGGCCAGATTCTCCACTCCACATAGCTATGCCAATTTACACCAGCTGAGGAGCTGGCCCCATGAATCCAAATTTATTCACTGGAGGTCAGTCTTGACCTGTCAAACATTCACATTCCTACATTAACTTATTTTGCTTTCACTTCCCCCGTCCAGATTGGCAGGTTGCCTAGGAACCTGGTTATTTAATCAGCACTCCCAATCTAACGAAGCCCACGGAGCTAAAAATATTTTGTACCAGTTTCCCAGTTCTCTTCTACCCATTTTTCCACAAAGGGGAAAAATGAAATTATGCATTTTGTGCCAGAGCTGAAGCATGCATACAGTGGCAACATGCTACCCTTCCTGCTGGCTCACTTCTACTTAAAACCTAACAATCTTCTCCTTTCAGTTATGCCATGAAACACACACAAGTTAATGGGTGAATGCAGCTCCAAGTACAGTGGAGCTTCACTGATTTGTACCAGATGAGGATCTGCCCCAAAGATCTGAGAGTGGATAAGACAGACAAATAGTAATAGATGAGGAAAATGCTGAAGACATTTATCTCATCAGTTGTAGTATTTTTAAAGGCTTCCCCAAGTCAATCCCCTCTCATCCTCTCGTTCTGTATTGTTGGTCTTCATTCTGTTTCCCCAGACTGCCCCCCTTATCTTTCCTGCTCTCTATATGCTGTAATTGTGGAATTACATGGACATTTTTTTATGGTTACAACAGGAGTTCCTCATGCCCTCATGTGAATTCCACACATAATTTTTCATATTCTTGAATTCTGGCCACAGGCCTCCGGGTGCCAATATAAATGTCTGATTTTTGCTTTCTAATTGCATCAAGAGTCCATTTCTGATTTGTGAGTGTTGCAGGGGGGAGGGGAACAAACTGTAATCCAGATGCAAACTGTAAGCGTTGCACATTTTTATATAACTTTGTAAGTATTGCCCTGGGTCCTATTGACTCGTGTAGGATATTTTGCAAAACATCCCTCCAGCACACACGTGAAGAAGAGAAAAGATCTCCAGAGAGTTGTCCACTGATGGTGAAACCCACAGAAGGATCGTGACTGATAACTAGAACTGGGTGAAAGAATGCGAAGATTCGGGTTGACCGGCATAGTTCATGAATTTGTGTCAATTTCACCTAACTGTGTTGGTAAAAAAAAAACAAAAAAAAACTCACATATGTTTTGTTCTGACATTTTTGAAACAAAACGCTTGACTTTTTGATTTAAAATGACTATTTTGAAAGTACCTTTTAAAAAAAAATTGAGGGGACAGAAGCTTGAAAATGAAACACTGTTTTGTGTTTGCTCAAACTAAATGTTTTGTAAAACCAATGAGTACTTGTGGCGCCTTAGAGACTAACAAATTTATTTGGACATAAGCTTTTGTGGACTAAAACCCACTTCATTAGATGCATGGAGTGGAAAATACAGTAGGAAGATATATATACATAGAAAAGATTGGGGTTGCCTTACCAATTCTAACGAGTCAATTCAATTAAAATGGGCTATTATCAGCAGGAGGGAAAAATCACTTTTGTAGTGGTAATCAGGGTGGCCCATTTCAAACAGTTGACAAGAAGGTGTGAATAACAGTAGAGGGGTAATTAGCATGGGGAAATTAGTTTTTAGTTTGTGTAATGACCCATCCACTCCCAGTCTTTATTCAGGCCTAATTTGATGGTGTCCAGTTTCCAAATTAATTCCAGTGCTGCAGTTTCTCGTTGGAGTCTGTTTTTGAAGTTTTTTGTTGTTGACGAATTGCCACTTTTAAGTCTGTTATTGAGTGTCCAGGGAGGTAGAAGTGTTCTCTGACTGGTTTTTGAATGTTATAATTCTTGACGTCTGATTTGTGTCCATTTATTCTTTTGTGTAGAGACTGTCTGGTTTGGCCAATGTACATGGCAGAGTGACATTGCTGGCACATGATGGCATATATCACATTGGTAGATGTGCAGGTGAATGAGCCCCTGATGGCGTGGCTGATGTAATGCTGCATTGATTAACTTTGTCAACAACTTGTGCCTTCATGAGAAGAAAGCCACGATACAGCGGCCTCACTAGCCACTATTGTTGGGAGTTGAAGGTATCAGACTGAGTGAGATGTGTGGTCTAGTCATCCTGAGCACAGAACTAGGTGTCAGGAACACCGACATTCTGATCCAGGCTCTGCTATGGACTCTGTAAAACAGGGATCCCACTCAGATGTTGTAAGACTTATTTTAAAGGTTGTCAGGTGGTATAAAGGTAAATTCTATATACGCTCCAATGCAGTGTAATTAAGTCAGCTATGATTGATTACCTCGTTATAGGAGACAGCAGTGGAAGTTCATCTCAGCTGCACTAGCAGTGCCAGTTTTGCTGTCTAACTTTCAGTTCTGGGGGCTCACTGTGAGACACATGGGAGCATGGCACACTTGGCTTCTTAGGTACTTCTCTTAAATACATTGTTCTTTTTGGCACCATTTTCTGCTTTACTATTTGTACAGGTTGTCTCCTACATACAAATATATAAAAAACTATTTCTCATTCTTTGTACTGGAGCAGGAGTGAAGGTTACCAGTTGGTGCTCATAGTCCCAAGGTGCTAGGCCTTGTATTTCATAAGTGTCTGTACAATCTTTAAGAAGGCAGCCTGCCTGGAGCACCTTCCTGCAGCAAGCTGTGGTGTGACAGGTATGTCTGCCTCAGTTTCCCCTCACAGGCAAACAACTCCGCTTCAGGCTTTCTTGTCTCAATAATACCCCTCATTGGGCTTGACCTATTACAAGATAGTCCAAACAACTGTCCTAAACATATAGTTTATTACTCATCCCCGTGCAAACAATCAGTAAGATCAGACAACACCTTGTCCCAAAACACCCCAGGCATCACCCTAGTGCCGTTGACTACACCTGGACTCTCTGGCAGTCCTTGCACCAGGACAGCCAGCCCAGCTCTTCAGCAGGAACTCCCCTCAGTTTCCTGGCTGGGGAGCATCCTTGCAATACCCCCACGTCTTCCACCACACCTGGAAATCTTAACCATCCTCTTCCATCCCCCTGCCACCCGAGCTCTTCCAGCTGGAGTGTAAAGATGATCTCCCAGCAGAGAGGCCATGGAGGTTCCCACTGGGAAGAGCAGCTCACTCCCCCAGCCTTCTCCTTGTTCCTTGTTTGGGGTCCAGCTCTCCAGCCCTGGAGATGCCAGTGAGTAAATTCCTCTGCTGCTCCCTTGTCTTCAGCCCTTTCGAACCCTTGGCTCCAGCTTACAGAGAGACGGCAGCTCCCTGTGTTGCTGCTCCCGCTGCCTTCAGCCCTCTTCAGTCATCCAGCCCTGGCTTGGATGCCAGCCAGCAACCCCTCTTGCAGCTCTCCTGCCTTCTCCCAGGAACCACCTTCTACTTCTTCATGGGACCTGCTCCACTGCCCCTGGTCTCTGGCAGCTCTCACCTGCCCTTCCTGACTGAACCAGTCTGCTCAGACTCTCTGGGACTCCCCATCACTAGGCCTCTCAAGGTCTCTCCCAGCAGGGTCCCCCTGCCTCCCCTCTGAGCGGATTCCCAGAGAGCATCCTGCTTCTGACCTGTCCCACGGAGCCAGCAGGGAGAGACCCACGTCTACTCTCTCTGCCACTCTCCTCAGTGATTCCCAAGCCTGCTTTCCCGCACCAGGTCTCTGTCTCACTGGGTCTCTTTCCTTCCCTGCTCCAGGCCCAGGTGCCCTCTTTAAAGCCCTCTTAATTGGCTAAATCAGAGTGTACTGGTAAGGCACAGGCGCATGTGACACGACCCTTGCCTCAAGGAGTTCACAAGCTAGATTACAGGGTGACATAACTGGTGAGTGAAACCACCAAATGAGCAGAGGACGGGAAGTAACAACAAAACCAGTAAATGCTAGTCTTAGGAATGGCTTGATGCCGAGAGATGAGCCAATTCGACAAGTGGAAACCTAATTAGAAGTCTTGTGAATGTTACATACTACATCTGTGGGTGTCTATAATATGTCCCCATGTGCAGAGACATGCTGCAAGACATGGTATGGCTTTCCAATCTTGCTAAAGCTTCCATAGCACGGGCACTAGAAGCTAATCAAGGCTACTGAATATGACTAGGCAAGATACAAGAACAAGACGAATGAAAGGTTCTCTCTGATGCTTTCCCAGCCCTTCTTTGGTCACTGAGAGCAGCTTTCCCCTACTGCTTTAGTGGCCTCTATTTAATTGTTGCCAGTACATGGGTGGAGCAAAGCCACTGGACCGCTGGCTTACAGTGCTACCCCAGAGCAGCTCTTTGAGAGAGTGGGGGTGAGTGGCTGTGATTGGTGAAATCTCAAAATTCAGCTCAGGGTCAGGGGAAATTGGGGATGTGTGCATGCACACTCCCTTCCTACTCAATGTTGATCTTTTTAAAAAATCTCTAGAAGCAAATCTCTATTTATTTATTTATAAGCAGATACTGGAAACCCCACCTCTACCACTCAGTTCCCAGCCCAAAGCCTTGCACTCATCCATATTTTGCATCGAGACTAAATTCAATCTTGAGGTTCTGAGAATTACCCAGACCAGTCGAGCTTATTTCATGGGGCTCATGAGGTCATGGGAATTCCATGACTGATCTGTAGTTCCAGCATTCCCAGTTGCCAGAGTGTAGAAATAACGGGGAATCAACGTCCCTTGCAGACAAGTCATGCAACTTTGAGCATGTATTTGGCCTACAGCTGAGTTGAGCAATGGAACTCAGCATTAGAAATGCTGAGTTGGATTGATTTTTATGTTGAATCACCAAGATCTTCAATCCTGGATGAGCTTGGGCAGAGTCATAGGTTCACGTGGCACTCCACTGAAGGACTAAATCCTCAGCACAGCACAAAATCTGACTATAAATGTCCTATGTTCTGGGAAAGCAAAGATCCAGAGAAGAAGTACCACAGCAGCCTAAGGGTTCTAGATTCCCTCACATTGTGCCATAGTCAACAATCCACCCACGCAACCCGGTTGTTCTGCCTGCGTACCTGCTAGCATGCAGTGCGTCTGTGCAGAGGACAGTCCTGCTTGCGCTCCATGCTCTGCCTGCACGGCAGAATTGCACCAGTTGTTCCACTATATTTCTGTAGGTGCAGTCCTAGGATCTGACCTTGCACCCACTGAAGTTAATGGCAACACTCTCATAGTGTTGGGTCAGAGAGGAGTGGCAGGATTTGGGCTGAAGTGGGCTCTGACACAGAATATATCTCGAGCAACCATCCATGAATCCAAACAATAACCAGCCAAGGGTCTAACATAAAGAAATCTGTCGATGACAACAAAACCGTGTCCGGGCTTATAAACAGAAGTCCAGGTCCCAATCCTTCACTGACTGAAGTCAATGGCAGCAGGAAAAGGGCCTGATTCTGCATTAATGACATGAGACGTGACACAGGGTAAAAACAATCCAGTCGTGTGGTCCTTAGCAAAGCTGTTATCTAAAAACGTCGGGGGGCTTGTATCTGTTCGGAGCTTTACTCTTTGGAGCCTTCCTGGCTGTCGTGTTTGGGTGTTGCCTGACCTTCTATTTAATTACGAGTGGAAAAAGGGGGTGTTTTGGCTGAAATCAGAGGAAATGGCTATGTGTAGTCTACAAGCATGCTACTTATTGTGTCACGAGACACCGTTTTCAAATGCAATGAGGGGCAATCAGCACCACTCGCTGCATTAGCTGAGCCTTCCAGCTGGGCTTCCAGAAATAACCAGATCTCAGACATTGCTGGTTACATTTGGGATATTCAGCATTCTACTGCTGGGAGCGGGGCAGGAACAGCTCCTGCTCAGAGCAAGGGGGCTTGTTCTGGACGATACCGTGACCATACACTTAGCTCTGAAGCAGATTCCTGGACGATACCGTGACCATACACTTAGCTCTGAAGCGGATTCCTGGACGATACCGTGACCATACACTTAGCTCTGAAGCAGATTGAACATTTAATCAGGCAGTTTTTGGTGTGGGATTGGCTCCTTGAATCCAGTTCTCACTTGCAAGGGTCTTTCTGTGTGGTGTCAAATGCATTTTCTGTTTCTAAATTGTTCTTTGCATTCTGTCTCCCTTACTTTATAGTGTTGGCTATTTTTTTTCTAGAGATGCAAATTTCAAAGTTCTGAATCCAAAACTTCTCCATTTCATAGAATCATAGGACTGGAAGGGACCTCAAGAGGTCATGTAGTCCAGTCCCCTGCACTCATGGCAGGACTAAGGGCAGGTCTATGCTACCACTTCAGTCAGCGTAACTTATGTTGCTCAGGAGTGTGAAAAGGCCACCTCCCTGAGCGACGCAAGTAACAGAGACCTAAGCACTGTCTACACTGGCACTATGTTGGTGGGAGATGGCAACATGCAGGGAGGGGACCCTACAGTACCATGTGACCAACTGGGGCCAGCAAACCCTGGCAAAAATCTGGCTTCACCTCTGTGGGGTTGGGGGGTCTCAGGGATTCAGCCCCACAGCATGAGCTTGCTGCAGCTCAGGGGTTCAGCCCTGCTCCTGCAGAAGCCCGAAGCTCCAGAAGGTTCCTTCTGTGGGGCTGCAGCCATGAGACCCCCCTTCTCTGCAGGGCTTAAGCCTCTAGCCCCACCACCCTACTGTGGGGCTAGTGCCCCAACAGTCGCCTCCCACAGGGCTGGAGCCCCAGTCCCGTCAAGCGCGCCCCAGCTCTTGAACTTCTGAAGATTGTCATATGTGGTCCGGAGGGTCAGTAAGTTTGGCCACCCCGGCTATCTAGGCTAATGCTCTTGGTGGTGGAGATCTTCAGTTTGGTCCTTATTGGCCAAGGTGGTGACCATCACATGTACATCTCACCTTGTTTTTGAAAGTTAGGCTTAATTTGCAAATAAAAGTATTGCTGTTCCCTGGCAGCCCTGTTGGGAGTCCCTTGCATCAGCGCTGCCCTCCACCTACAAAGCCAAAATGAAACATTCTAAATGTACCTTCTCATTCCCCTCTGATACACGGTTCTCTCTAAGTGTGTCGGAAAGAAGGTCCGTGGATCTGTCTACTGTAAGTCACATGAGACCACAATAGATTTCTGCCTCTCTTTCTCCTGTCTGCCTTATCCATGGCCATCCCCCGTGCCTTGCTTGATCTGTCACGTCGCCTGCCCTCTGATCTCCATTTCTTGGAAAGAAGGTATTTCCCCACCAGGCTTTGCCCAGCATATAAGTATGTTAGGCTCTGATCCTGCAAGGAGTTCTTTGTGTAGGGGGGTAGCAATGAAATCAGGGGGAGCATTACACAAGTGCAAGGTTTCACTCGCATGAATCTGATTGTGAAGTGAGTTCTGGCTTCCTGGGGCAAGGTATAAAGGTACATGGGCATGTAAGGGGTTCCCAGGTTCCTGCTGGTCCTATGTGTGATCTGGGAGGAGTTATAAGGAAGGGGTAACCAGGAATATTATGCTACTGTAGCAGAACAGGTGGCATCTTCTCTCCTCCTGGCTGGCTGAAGTTGGAAAGGCTCATGTGGTGGTTAGCTGGGACTCTGAGTAGATCCGTCCATGTTTGGAAATAAAACAAGCCCCAAAGACAAGGATGGGAAGTGACCTACGGTTGGGACTTCATTTCGTGCATCTGCTCATCGGCTTATCACTCCTCGGCCATTTCTCTGACCGAAGCAAAGGCTCTCATTAGAATTGGGAGATGCACGAGGGTGGCTTGTAGAAGACTAGCTCTGAAATAAAAAAGGAGCACAGATTTTTTTGTTTTTGTCTCTTGTATATATTTTTAAAGGTAGATTTGAGGAGCATACTTGTTTGCTATTCCTTTAAGCTGATAACACTCATTCAAAAAGAGTGAAAATTCATCACACTCGCACATGTTCTTTCTGACTTTGAAGTCTGGATTTCAACATGATGATGACTTCGGAGAATAGTTTTCTATTTCTATTGGATTGTTCCTGTTTGACCATGGTACTTCTATAGTAATACCACAATAAAATGTCCTTGGTGGTTGTTATTCCAGGCAAAATGCTGGGCAAATCTGCTCGTTGAAAACATCTGATATCCTCTCCCCGCTTCCGCCAGCAAGCCACCATCAGCATTGCAAAGCTGCTCCAACAGCACAGCTGGGAACACCAGGCTGGCATAGAATCGACACAGCTGGCTCCTCTCCATTCTTCTTCTCCCCCTCTCAGGATAGGGGCCGTGTCAGGGGTTGGCGAGGCCTTTGCACTGATTTCCCAGTCACTCTACTGCCTCTGTGCCAGCTGCCCTGGGGATCTGGGACATGCAAAGGTGGACAAGAGCCACTTTGCACCCCCTCGCCTGGATCTTTGCCAAATGCAGCTCTGCTTCGCCTGCTGAGCTGTGCCTCAATCCTCACTTACCCCATCATTTCATTTCTCTTGTAATGTCTGCAGGGCACTTTTCCACATTCATCCTGCCTCCCACTCTGCCAGTCTCCTCTGATGCCTCCTGCCTGTTCTCAGGTTATTCTTAGACAACACACTTCCAGAAATCATTGGACACTCGTACCAATCCAGCCCAGAGCTCAGCCAAATCAGCAGAGCTCAAATCCTTCAGCTCCCCTGAGAGAGGGCTGCTGACTGTACCCAATACAGGGTGGTTTTGGCATATGAGCAGATGTCCATGCCTACTGGACAGGAACACCTGATCCTGACCTGGATCCAAATATGCAGAGATAAAAGGCAGATATGTTGCCTGTTGGGCCACCTAGGCAGTTGGAGCTTATTTAGCAAGCATTTGATGAAGAAACAGAAGTTTCTTCTCCCCTGTGGCAGGTCTTTGGCACAAGAACAAAGCAATCCTTTTTAGTTGGCTTTCCTTTCCCCAAAGGAAAGGATGGAAATGATGTTTAGGTAACGCTTGGGTATTGTACGTACATTTGATGAGAGGACAATTAATATCCGGACTCTTTCAAAGAGGCAATTGCTGCTTTAGCTTATAAATCACTGGATAGGTAGAGAACGGTCATCTATTAATGTGGCGTTTGCAAATGACTGCTTATTGTTTGCGTCCTGGTGGTGTAATTCTATCTGGCCTGAACTTTCCATACAGATTGCATACCTCTGTGATTATGTATTTGTCTCTACGAGGCTGCCAAATACATACAGTGCAGCATGTGCAATCTGACCTCTACCACAGGCTATACAATTGTCTTTTCTAATCCACTCCAAGTTAGCATGCCCAACAATAGTGCTTCCAAGAAAGATCGTGCCATGCTAGATATGCCGATTGGCTACAGTGTTGATATTGTCCTAGGACGCACTAGTAATACCATCCTTATTGCAAATGTGCAAAACTGACCATTGTATGCAAGGGCCACATGGGATTGGAGTTCCAGATAAGAAATCTAGAGGGCAGATCTACCTAATCTAACCAGGCACTTGCACCACATTCATCTTTTTCTTGTCTGAGCACTTCAGAGTTACATAGGCAGAACCTGACCGATCCTGCAATCAGATCTGTGCGGTCAGATTCCTGGGTCCATGTAGAGGCCAGCTCGCTTCCACGGCAGTCTGCCTGGCTGGAGGAGTTCATCCACATGGATCTGGCGGCAGGATTCGGGGTCACACATGGGATTTAAGCCCTATATGTTGGTTAACATTTACATCCATTAGTGACTACTCTATTTCTACATATGTGTGCCTCCCATTAACGTTCTTCCCGTTAGGTGCCTTCTTGGTCCTCATAGCATTTGAGTTTCACAGCTTTTACTATATTTATCCTCACAAGACCCTCGTGAGGTAAGGAAGTGCTGTTATCCCCACTGTACAGATGAGAGAACAGAGTCTAAGGGTAACATTTTCAAAAATGGCTCAAGTGCCCGAGGACCTTATGTCCTACTTGCTTTCAGGCTCTTAAGGCCAGCTCTTAAAGGTATTTTGGCACCTAAATATAACCATAGGTGCCTAGTGGGATTTTCATGAAAGGGAGTTAGGTGCCTAGGGGCTTTTGAAATTACCACTAGATGCTTAGCTGTCTCTGTAGGCTACTGGCTACCTTTTAAAATGCAGCTCTAAGTCACTTTTGAAAATGAGACTTGGGCTCCTAAGTCACTTAGGCACTTTTGAAAATGATGCTCTACGTAACTTGCAGAAGGTTGCACAGTCTAGAGCAGGGACCACTCTCCTCTCGCGGGAGTTAAGCATGTTGATAGGAGGAAAAGCATTTTTAGTTTTATGACCCACTTTTATTATAAACTATCTTGCTAGCATAATGTTCCAGTTCTAGACACTACTTAACTTCCAGAAAGGCCACTGGTAAAATACTGATCTGAAGAGTAAATAAATAACTGGGGAGTGATTCCAGACTTTCAGCTTCACCAAACCCATCTTGAGCGTGTTACATCACCTAATTAAGCATCTGTAAATGTGGCAATTATTACAAAACTTCTGTAAATATTCATTAACTATTCCAACAACATTTTTCCCTCGCGTCAAGCCTGAAGAACTGCATTTACTAACTCTCTGCTTTGTACTATGATTACTTATGAGCGTTTAAGGGAAAAAATGGGGTGTGTTTTTAGGGCCAAATGTAATTTTTATGGTGTCTCTCTCCTATGATATTTCCTTTCTTTGTTCTCCATAATGTTTTAAAGAGGAGCCGCTATTTAAATCAAAGATCCCAACTTTGGGGAAGTCCAGAATCAAATGTGGACATAAACATCTTCTCGAAGAGCCAGAAGCCAGATACTCCTAAACTCTGGGGATGTTCAGCTCCGGCTCCTGCATTTACAGTTTGGACCAATGTGTAAAGTTCCAGAACTGCTGCTGTCATCAGCATCATGGGTTGTAACTTGATACAGGATGTCGTCATCACTTAGGCACTATGGTCCAGTGCCTTAGCTATGACCAAGCTGGGCTCACTGCTGCTCTGGAGGGGGCAGCAAAGGAACCAGGCCCCCTCCAGGCTGCTCACCCCGGTGCACATTAGCACAGCCTGAAGGCTGCTCCAAGATTGAGCTGCTGCCTCTGGCCCCCAGGGGCCACTGAGGCAGCTGGGGATTGCTAGAGTTTCAGGCTGCCATGCCAAGCCCACTTTTCCCTGGCTACATCAGGAGCTCGGATGGGGGTGGTTCTGTGCCCCTATTTCACAAGGCAATGTCAGGAGAGGAACGCAGGCAAGTAGGAAGCCTTTGCCTTTTGCTGTGTTATGAAACTGAGAATAATTTCACATGCTTACATTTCTGCTTCTGTTTTTTATGTGATCATTAAAAGGTGCTGTCTCTTGGCCACCATATTTGAAATTCTTCATCTCTTGCAAACCACCAGAATTCTTCCCTTGTGCCTTTCACCTCTGCATTTTTCTTGCAGTACGCATCTACAGCTAACCCATGCAGTAGATTCACAAGGAAAGGAAGCACAGGCACTCACAAATTAAAAAAAAAAAAGACAAAGCAGTTTTAATGTTACTAGCAGGGTTGGGGAAATGTACAAACCTCAACATCTGTTAGGTAAATTTTATAGCATGAATTTAACATTTGAATTATTCTGATTGTTTTATGACACATTCAATTATCCTGCCTCCTGCGAAATTTTTGCAAATTAAAGTGAGCTAGTAATAGTCCTTCAAGTAATACTAAAGCCAGGTTTAATGGCTCACATGCACTATATGCTTCTCAGCATGACTGCGGTTTTGCTTTGCTTTGCTGTTGATTATGGTCTAGCTCAGCGTGTCAGTAAGTATCGGAAACCAGTGATAAATCTTTCTTAACATGGCTAAGTGGGTGAGACAGAGCTGGGCCTAGTGCTGTGTGAACTGCACACGTGAGTTTGTTATTCACAGCGTCGATGGATCCTTTAGGATCTCAAGTATCCTGTGATTCATCGTACAATTATGACAGAATAATTTTTCTGCCATAAACAGAAATTTTAATATCTTAAGAACAGACTTAAATTTTGCCGTAATGTACAATCCTGAAATTCATACTCTCTTCCACCCCCAGCACCAAGGGGAGTTTTGGTTGAGAAATGGCTGCAAGCGGCTCAATCTTTACTCATGGGAGTGGCCCCATTGCCTGCAGAATCAAGCCTTTCCGCTCCTAGGAACTTCAGTGTTCTCCCACATACTGTTGTGTAGTTATGGGTAGTCCCAAGCTCTGCCCTGTGGTATGTCGACACAACTCCCATTAATATCAGCCAGGGACTTGAAGTCAATGAGAGTAGCATGCATGCATGTTTCCAACGCAGTCAGGCCCTATGTGACTCCATTAGCATTAAGATGGTGCTTTGTGTAATCTGACTGGAAGACCTCATTTCCATTGCTAAATTTTATGACAATGAAATACACAGCTTACTGCAGTACTTTAAAACTGCTGTCTTCAGGCTAGATTTTCCAAACAGCTCCGCAAAGCAGAAACTCTGCCCATTGGTGTCACAAGGGGAGTTTTTGGGTGAGGAGAGTCTTTCAAAAATTGACCTGAGCTCTTTGGAAAAATCTCCCCTCAACCCCAGACTGTATTTGCCCCATGAGTGAGTGCAGAATTTGGCCCTTCTTTTATTTAACGGTATAAATATACATTTTACAAATGACAGTTGCATAATAAATTTTTGGTTAAATGAGTTTAAACTTTAATTTTTTTCACTGAACTCAGGATCACTGCTGAATAATATGCATGTATTATCATGGCTCACACTCAAAGGGTCTTTAATTATTTTTTTGGCATCTGAGGAAAGGAAAAGAAGTGCCCAGCTAATAGACAACATGTAATCCATCTGTGTTTGTTTTAGTGCATCCTGGATTTGTGGAAGATACTGACAAGAGATGTTGCCTGGGGTACATTGACCTTTGTGCACAGAAAGAAGTTACAGCTCACCAGGCTAATAGTGTAAAACAAGAGAGCTGCTTGTCTTTAGATTATGACCCGGTCACTTAAAGCATGTGGGAAAAATGTGTTCAGATAAAGGCTACAAAATTGTTAACACTTTTAATTATGTTTAGATTACAGACCATTATACTGCTAGCAGAGCCCACGTTATTGAAAATCTTATCAGCTGCCATTCAGTGAATGGCCTAGCTAATAATGCACTTGGTGGAGTCTCTTCATGTATTCATTCATGGTGTTTGTCCATCCATGCAGCCCTAGGAGTATTCTTTTGAAGCATCAGTCTGATCTTAATCCTGAGCAACAATAGCTGTTTTATTCAAGTTATTCTTTATCACACAGTACTTAAAGAAATGATTTCCTTGCAATAATTTTCAGAGCCGGTGTATGTAGATGAAAAGTGAGGACTTTTTTTAAAATAGTCATTCTGGGTTCCATCCATTCATCAGTTAAATTTTTTTTGAAGCAGCTAAAATTGCAACGATGTGGAATTTTCTTACAATATCATCGTCTGGTTATTTTTTTAAAACTTTTAAAAAAATCTTTGGTGTGAAGGCAACAAATGGAGATAGGGAGAAGTATACATAATTTAAACGTGCTCTCAACATCAGATGAGAGAAAGTAAGCACTTAGTATAAAGCTATTGAAATTAAAGGGGAAAACGAAAGATGTTCACTTCTTGTGTCTAGGCGATAGCTATTTTATTCAACAATGGCTAATATTGCAAAACATCAAGGCTAACCAGAGAGGGATGTGTAATGAAACACTTAACACATCCAGGTCTAACCATAATACCCTATGGAATTCAATTAACTTGGTATCTACAAAGTTTGAATCAGAGGTTTGGTTTGGTACCCAAAGAAACCATCTGGGGGAAAAAAATATCAGTGCCTGGGGCAGCAGCAAGTTTTTTGTTTTTCCTACATTAGCATTCAGCTTCCCTGCCCACTGTATGGAGAGAACTAAATCCCAGTGATCTGAGAAGGGGAGACCAAGATGGAATGAAAAGCAACTAGGAGAAAAGAGAGGGACTCTTGCAACTGTGCAGTGGACTCTTGTGGAAAACCCTCCATATCTACAAGAAAAGGACAGGCTGTGCACAGATAGAGCTGTATATACCTGGCAAATGCTTGTTTGATATCTATTTGTTACCTAGCTGCACCCAGATTCTTTGGGGAAAGGTGAAGGGAGGGGTGTCCACCCCAGATAGTGTGCAGAACAAGAAGCAACGACCGAACCGTCATCTGGTAATGAAGTTACTTCTAGAACTAGTTAGAAAATGTTTTTCCCTCCCCCAGGAATTTTTTTTGACTTTTTATACCCCCCACCCCCACAACTAAAATCTGAAATTTTCAGTTGCCAAAACTCCAAGTTTTCAGTCAATTTTTTTTTCTGTTTTCCTTCTCTAGTGAAATCCGGAAATGTTCATGGAAAGCAGACACTTTCCACCAAAAAAAAAATGTTTTTAGTCAAAAATCTAGCTTTTCTTTGGAGGGAAAAGTTTCACTGCAAAATTTTGGACCAGGCTTGGCTATTTCCCAGTAGGCATGGTGCCTCTTTTTAACATTCTCCAACGCTTAATTTCTGACAATTGAAGGAAATGGCATCCTCAACTGATATTTTTTTTCTTGCGGGGATTGTATGCAGAAATTGGGAGGCAGAATGGATGAACTGAAGTAACAGTGGAGTACCAGGGCAGCATAGCACCATGTGAAAATAAATGCAAGTGCGCGCACTCGCGCACACACACACACACACACGATCCTTGCTCTTGATGATCAGAGCTCCAGCAGTCTACTCCATATTTAACTTGTATCATAAGCACACAACCAAAATCTATGAATTTGCAGGTGCCTGGCAAGTGGTTTACTCTGGCACAAAAGTTGGCCAGTGTATGTCTCCTAAGAACATCAGAATGGCCATACTGGATAAGACCCAATGGTCCATAGACCCAATATCTTATCTTCTGACAGTGGCTGGTGCCAGATGCTTCGGAGGGAATGAACAGAACAGGGAAATGATCAAGTGATCCATCCTCTGTCGTCCAGTCCCAGCTTCTGGCAGTCAGAAGCTTAGGGACCCATAGAGCATGGGGTTGCATCCCTGACCACCTTGGCCAATAGCCTCCGATGGACCTGTCCTCTGGGAATTTATCTAATTCTTTTCTGAACCCAGTTATAGTTTTGGCCTTCACAACATCCCCTGGTAATGAGTTCCACAGGTTGACTGTGCATTGTGTGAAGAAGGACTTCCTTATGTTTATTTTAAACCTGCTGCCCATTAATTTCATTGGGTGCTCCTCATGCTTGTATTATGTGAACAGGTAAATAACACTTCTTTCTCCACTCCATTCATGATTTCATAGATCTGTCAAATTCCTCCCTCCCCTCTTCTCTTTTCTAAGTTGAAAAGTTCCAGTCTCTTTAATCTCTTCTGATATGGCAGCTGTTCCATACCCCTAATCAAGGATTCAAGGTGTGGGCATACCAGGGATTTATATAGCGGCATTATGATATTTTCTGTCTTATTATCTGTCCCTTTTCTAATGATTCCCAAAATTCTTTTTCCTTTTTTGACTGCCACTGCACATTGGGCAGACATTTTCAGAGAACTCTCCACAATGACTCCAAGAGCTTTTTTGAGTGGTAACAGCTAATTTAGACCCCATCACTTTGTATGAAGAGTTGGGATTATGTTTTCCAACAGGCATTACTTTGCACTTATCAACACTGAATTTCATCTGCCATTTTGTTGCCCAGTCACCCACTTTAGTGAGATCTCTTTGTAGTCCTATTTGGACTTAACTCTCTTGAGTAATTTTGTGTCGCCTGGGTTTTGTGCGTCTTGCCTGAATACAAATGCTTCACATACCACAATCTCTTGCGGTGGACACAGCCATGCATTTGATATGGCTCAGTTGTGGGCCACAGCCTTATTGAACTGTCTAAATATTAATATCTGTGAAGTGATAGAGCACAATAGCCCTTCAAACAAATACCTAGCAGTATCCCAGTCCAGCCCCCAGTCACTGGCCATATGGTCCCCACTGGATAAAGATGGTCCAATTCCTCCAATCTAATTCACTAGGCACAGGCAATTTCTGCAGCATCGGGCATCTACAACGTTCTTTGGTTTGCTACGGAACTATAGCTTATAGGTGGGTCTAAGGTTGGCTTGCTTGTTCATGGGTGCAGCACCACTATCTTCAGTGGAGTTACGCCTCCCTTATAGCAGCTCTGAATGTTTCATGACGGGCCTAGTCATGATTGGGGCCAGAGTGCTCATTACCATGCAGAATTGAGCCCAATTCCCTTTTCAACTCCTGACTCCACCATAATTCTGATTGACATCATTGGAGCCAATGGGAATTTTGCTTTTGTAAGGAGGTCAGGACAAAGCCCCCAGTGTTATGGGTGGAGAAAACTTCCAAATTATTTTTCATAGTCCATGCTTGTAAGGCCTTTATCAGAAAATATTCTGTCTTTTCTTTGTGAGCATAAAAGATTAATACAAATGTGTGGCTGAGGAGTACAAATTGCTTTTCCAATGACAATTAATCCACTGGGGCACTTAATCTTGTAGATTACACATGCACAGTTAATCATGTGGATTACACATATACAGATATTTAATGAATAACGTAATTGGAAAAGTTTTATCAGCGTGTGGCTATTTAAATGACCTTCTACTACAAATACTGGGTCAAGTTTGTCTCCTGAGGTAAGATCTCTTCTAGGATTAATGCATCCCATAGTTTTATTGAACAGATTGTCTTCAGCTATTATGCAGATTTTTCTCTCTCAAATACAATTAATTCTGATTCATTTTCTCTGATCTTTTTATAGGTTTATTTCTCTGAAAGGGAAGAACCACTGGAGAGAGAAAGCACATTGAATGTGCGGGACAAACCTATTCTCAACATGAGACGATTTGGTGGAAAATATTTTTCTACGGGTAAGGGAGTAAATCAACATTGCTTTAATAATCTCTCCCTCCTTCAACCAAATCTGTAGTTTATAAATTTTTAAAAGATTTTTGTCTTTAATTTTCTGGTCTCATTTCACCCATGGCGAGAGGACTATCATTTTCATGTCACCAGAGCTGGGTTGAATTCCACTCTTTTTTCAATCTGAGGAATATGATCAATTTACCACGTCTTCAGACACATTCTTTATTTGCAGAATGATTTTAGTAAGAACATTTGTGCTTGATCAGGTTGTTGTATTTTTCAAAATGTGAGCAGACGGTTTTCAGTTGGTCCCATGTTACGTGTCAGTTGTGACTGGCGCCCCACCATCCCTCTTCAGGAAAACAGTCAAGCTTAACTTTGACTTCAATGGGACTTTAAAACATGCTTAATTGTAAGCACCTGATTAAGTGTTTCCCAGAATAGGCCTGGATTTAAGCACATGCCATAATGATTTTCTGAACTGGGCCCTGGATAAACATAAGTCTTAAAATTAGAGCCCTGAGCCTGAAAATATGTAACTTTACTCGTGTGTCTAGTGCCACTTAGTACAATGGGACTTCTGACATGAGCAGAATTGAATATATGAATAAGTGTTTGTGGGAACAGGGCTTAGAATTTCAAGTGCTCTACTCAAATTTTATAAATGTAAACCTTGCCTTTCATTAGTATTCTCCCATGTTCACTTAAAAGACGGTGCTTCTGTGAAATTAATAGCAGGAACATTTGTATGTAATATATTCAGAAAACTACACAGTTGAAAAATGGACTCATTTAAAAGCTAGAATAAGTATTCACAGGACAACACTATAAAGCTGGGTGAATACTGGCAGACTATTTCTGTTTCAACACATTTGTAATAAAAACTTTTTTGAAGGGGTAGGAGGAATAGTGTTAACTCATTCTTTTTGGATAAGATTTTAGATACGTAGACTGTTTCTTTATTGCTTTTGGCATGTTGATTTCTACTTAATACCCACAATGCTTAATGAAACTAGTTATGCTGGCAGCAGGTAGAGTAACAACTGATTAAGATATTTCTGAAATATTTCTCTTCAGTTGTATAACTAAGGCATAAATATTTACATTGTAGTTATCAGTAAAATATATTTTTCTGAAAGTACCAATAACAACTCAATCCCTTAATTAAGATATAAAACAGCTGTTTGATGGCACTTACAGAAACATTTCCCTTTGACTGATAACCTGAAGAGCAGAGAATTTACTTTAGGCGCTTTTAAATAATTCTCAAACATTTTGGAAAGAAGTTTTAAATATGAAGCTTATATAAATGCAAATCAGCACTTGTGGCAGTTATTTTCCAAGGTTAAAAATGTTTGTTCGCATGGCCTCAGACTTGTGAATGGGTATAATAATGAATGGATTATTATTAGGACTCATTCAGGTTGGGCCTCATTGTGTTAGGTGCTGTACAAACACATTGTAACATTTGTGGTAGGTCATTTTATAGAATTTCTCACTAAATACTGTATCCTTTTTTATATCTGCTTGGTACCTGTCAAGAGTTGGAATGGTCCATTAACTGACCATTGTTCGTGCCTATAACATTTCTAATTGCTGCTGGTATAAACCCTGGAAACCACTTAGTAATTCTTTAACAGTAGTTAATGACCAGTTTCTTAGCTGAGAGCTCACAGCAAAGCAGGTTAAACTCTTCTGAATTGATTGTTAATCCCAAACCAAGAGATCAATGCTACCATGAACTTCATTCAGCAATTCAAAAATGCAGTGAGATCGGGAATGGTGGGAAAATCTGGTCCTTCCATAATTGCCCATGTTCAGTAGTTGTCCAGTAGTTTGAAAACAAGCAGACTCCAAGTCAAAGCACCTGCTGTGATTCTAAGTGAATTCTGGTTGAAATTTCTTCTCAGAGACGTTGCCCACTGGGGACATTTCTATAGTAACACTAATAATTTTTTTCTACTGCAAGGCAAAATTACATATGCTACTTATGTTTTTATGTTTTTAAATTTAAAAGCTAGGCCCTCAGCTGATGTAAACTGGCTTAGATTCTTAGGACTTCTCCCAGGAAGCTCTGCTTGGGCTATTTTTTTTTTTTAAAGGTGGATGTGAGAGTGGGGGAGACTTGTTCTTGTGACTATCAGTCTGAATCAGGCCCTAAATGGGTGGAAGCCATGAATGAGATTTTTATTATGGTTGGTTGGAAATTTTCCATTCAAATTGTGGATGGAAAATTGAGTTTTTGATTAAACAACATTTTTTGTGAAAACTCCCTCCTTTCTGTGGAAAACCTTGATTTTTTTTTTTAAAAGCCTAAAAACTGAAATATTTTCATTCAAAATGGCACTGCCATATATCATGGGAGTTGTAGTTCAGGTGCCTAATACAGTAAAACCTCAGGGTTACGAACACCAGAGTTACGAACTGACCAGTCAACCACACACACCTCACTGGGAACCAGGAATATGCAATCAGGCAGCAGCAGAGACAAAAAAAAAAAAAAGACCCCCCCCAAAAGTAAATACAGTACAGTACTGTATTAAATGTAAACTTAAAAAAAAATAAAGGGAAAGTTTAAATTTTTTTTGACAAGGATAGGAAACTGTTTCTGTGGTTGTTTCATTTCAATTAAGATGGTTAAAAGCATTATTTTTCTTCTGCGTAGTAAAGCTTCAACCCTGTATTAAGTCAATGTTCAGCTGAACATTTCTGAAAGAACCACCATAACGTTTTTGTTCAGAGTTACGAACAACCTCCAGTCCTGAGGTGTTCATAACTCTGAGGTTCTACTGTAGTTCCATTTTCTTCTACGACCCAGGCTCTCTGGCAGACAGTTCCCAGGACTCATCATGGCATGGTTCTGCTATGACACAACCTCCTCTCATTGTTTTGGACCAAAATATTTGTTTTCCAAAATTTGCTGAAAAGTTGATTTTTTTTAAAACCCATCTATTTTATGAGTACTTGTGGCACCTTAGAGACTAAGAAATGTATTTGGGCATAAGCTTTCATGGGCTAGAACCCACTTCATCGGATGCATGGAGTGGAAAATACAGTAGGAATATATATATATATATTGTATGTATACATAGTACATGAAAAGATGGGAGTTGCCTTGTCGATTCTAATGAGACAATTCAATTAAAGTGGACTATTATCAGCAGGAGGAAAAATCCTGATTACCCCTACAAAAGTGATTTTTTTCCTTCCGCTGATAATAGCCCACTTTAATTGAATTGTCTCATTAGAATTGATAAGGCAACTCCCATCTTTTCACATACTATGTATATATATCTTCCTACTGTATTTTCCACTCCATGCATCTGATGAAGTGAGTTTTAGCCCACAAAAGCTTATGGCCAAATAAATGTGTTAGTCTCTAAGGTGCCACACATACTCATTGTTTTTGCTGATACAGATTAACACGGCTACAACTCTGAAATCTATTTTCTGACTATCTCTAGATTTAACGCTGCAAGGATTTCTGCTCACAAGTTCTTTGGCTGTTGAAGAGAGCATGCTGCTTAGAGCAGCTTCTCCCAGGCTCACCCTAATATACCCCTTCAAAACCAACGAGCCTCATTTACATGTTGGTAATCTGGAAAGTCTTTCCTGGGCACACAGGTTCAATGGGGAGCAGGGCATGTTGGCTCCAAACACCTTTTCTACCTTTTGTTCCTCTCATCTATTCCCCCATGCTGTGTGAGACTTAAACACAAAAGAATCTAAGCTAAGATTGCAGTGAGATGAAACGTTGCAGTGATATGAAACGTTGTTTGCTTTTTTTGGATTTATGTTAGCCTAAATTTAATTTTCAGTTACCCGTCTGACAAATGAATTTACATAGTCTGGATATCAATTAAGGAAAAGATTTTAATTTCAACTCCCATGCAGCGTGCTTAGTTTGATTAGGAGCAATCTTTCCCCACTAACTGCTTTACTTTGGGCTATTTGACATAGTTGTACCATAGCCAAGCGCTTCCATGCCGCATCAGGAATTTACTTGGTACATGTGCTCACTCCTCCCTGGGGGATTACCTTTCTCCCACAATTCAGCCTGGAGAGAAACTTATTACTAAACTGACCTTGGCGTTCTGCATAATATTTCCTTAATTTATGTTTCTTGGGTTCTTTTAGAATTCAGCTCCACTGGAGTTGTGTCCACAACTGTGAGCAAAACCCAACTTTATAGCCACAGAGCCTTTGCATAAAAATGACAATTTACAGAGTTAGGAATTTAAGCAATTATTGGATGTGTGCCATGATACAGAATAGAAGTTGGTTATCCCCTCACTTTGTGTGCACAGATCTTTATTACTCTGTAATCATGGTTGGTCAAAATGTCAGAAAAATGCTGGCTACATATATAATAATATTGACCATTTAAAAAAAAGTCAGTGCAGTCATCAGGCTTTATTATGCGATAAACTATTTTTCTCCAGAGTATACAGTGGTTGTTATGGAAACATAGTCAACTATCAAAGCAGAGCTTTTTAATGCTAGGGGTGAAATCCTGGACGCATTGCTGTCAATGGCAAAACATCTATTGTCTTCACTATAGGTATCAGAGTACATACATGTGTACACGCCCGTACTAGTCCCCTGCCTTTGGAAAACATGGCCATGAAGCTCTGTGGCATGCAGTGCACATCACTCATTTTATTTTACTTTTTGCACAAGGAAGGAATTTTATATTCATGTCGGACATTCTCATTCACTGCACTGATTACATAAGCTTCCCCTGTAACTTAGAGAACTGATTCTGCTCTCCCCAACTCCGTCACTGCAATTCATGCAGTTTAAGTATCAGCTAGTCTGCTATCAGCAAGAGGTAGCAGCTTGGGGTTTCGGTGTATCGCTGAGGACTGAATGACAAGACAACAAGAAGACAAAGTGTGCACTTAGGGAAAAAAATGGAGATAATTTAACCTCTGGATTTATCTTCCTGCACTTGCTGTCTCTAAGAACAGCTATGGATGACAAGCTTAATAACAAAAATCTGTGATCCGATTGCCTTTCAACAGAGAGCCTATTCTATTGCATCATCACAGCCCGAGCGCCAGTTGAAGGAAGAGAAACACCTGGAGTCAAGTGCTGAAAAAGGGAAAATACATGCTCAGATGGTAAAAGGTCATGGAAAAAGAGCTGGGCTTGTGGAGCAGCTGCAGCAGTAGCGGGGAGGAGCAGACATAACTGGAAACAATACTATCCTAGAGTCATGGGCCATGCGAGAAATCATCCCATTTGTTGTCACCCCGTAGTGTAGTAATATCGGGCTAAATCAGGAGTTCTCACCGGGATCCCCTTCTGACAACAAAAATTACTGCATGACCCCAGGAGTGGGGACCGAAGCCTGAGCCTGCCTGAGCTCCACCATCTTGGGTAGGGGGGTCAAAGCCTGAGCCCCTCCACCCCGGGTGGGGGGGACCCAAACTGAATCCTAAGGCGCTTCAGCCCTGGGCGAAGGGCCTGTAACCTGAGCCCAACTGCCCAGGGCCGAAGTCCTTGGGCTTTGGCCCTGGGTCCAGCAAGTTTAAGCCATCCCTGGTGACCCCATTAAAATGGAATCGTGACCCACTTTGGGGTCCCGACCTACAGTTTGACAACCGCTGGTCTAGATGGCCTCCGAATGCCTCTCACCTAGATACAGAGCAGGCAACGTGGAAGTGATGTGACTGAAAAGAGCAACAGTCAATTCTTATAGCAGCCTCGATGTGTTGTGCAAGGTGAAATGAAATGGTGGCCCTGAGAGAGAGCCACCACTGCTCAGCCAGATCCACCGAGCAGGACCCAGGCAGAGCTGACCTACAGGTGTGAGCAAACCAATCAGGAATTTGATGAAAGCAGCTGATTCACATTAACATGCTCCATGTCAGGCTTCCGCACCCATAAAAAAAGGCCATTTCATGGCTTCATAAATGTCACGCGCTGAGGTTAACACACAGTGCTGGGCAAAATTTTTCAGATAAAGCCTTTTTCAGTGAAAAATGAGGATTTGGTGATACCAAAATGTTTTGCAAAGTTCACGTTGGTTTTTCTGAATTGCTTGTTGTGGGAGAGGGAGTGAAAAGGCAAAACCCTTTGATTTTTTTGTTTGTTTGAAATGACTTTTCATTTTGAAAATTCCTTTAATTTTTAAAAACAAAAACCTTTTAAAAAAAATGGTCAACATTTTTACATATTTCACTGGACCTGAAGCAATGTTTTTCCAGAATTAACAGTGAACTTAAAAATCTGATATTCACACAGCGCAACTAATGCGTTTTCTCTTGATAGCTGAGCTGTCATATTAACGTCACCCTGGATATCTGTTCAAATGATCCGTTAAAAGTCCATCTCACCAACCTGAGCATATCACCTAGTCTGCCAGCTCTGCCCTACCCAGTCCAGCTTCTAGAAAACGTGCAACGTTTTGTATCAAGGATTGTTCTTCATCAGCTGCAACTGATAAAACAACAATTTGTAGTGACGTTTATCCCCAGGTATCTAAACCCTGGATTCATGCTGTACTGCAGGACTAATATGGATTCAGCACCCTCAGAGCCCTGTGTACTTGGAAACACACTAGGCCTAAATTTGGCAAGAAGACCATCACATTTTTGTGCTGAAATCTGTAGCAAACTAGAGAGCTGCATCTGTATGAGGTTCAAAAACAAGGGTGTTTCCCCCCATAGTTGAATTATATATTACAGTTTGTGATGCTTACTTAAGCCCGTATTTCCAAAAGGCCTCAGCAAATGGCTGGAACTTCCAGAAGCATTTGTTTCAGACATTCCTGTGCCTTTGTCTTTCTGTACCTTTTTAGGTTGCTGCCGAATGACCAGTTTGCTGGAGGATTTGACGCTGGCATGTCACAAAAGTAAGTCTCCCAAGAGCCTCTATGTCATCTCCCCTCCTTCTAGCTGGGGAGAGGAGATGAGAGGTTCTTCCATATCTGCTGAGAAGGGGTCAGAGATTACAGTGGAAGGGTAGGAGATGGGGAACAGTGAACTGGGGTGGAAGGTTGAAGCTAACAGTAGTGGGAGTTAGAAGGGGTCATGCAGGGAGAGTAGCCTGCCTGCAGTGTCCTGGCTGCAATGTCCTGTGGTGAAGGAATGGCCAGGCATGCTCCATTTTGTTTAAATGGCTTTCATAGCACTAACAGTGGTGGGAGCACCTAGCTAGAAAAGTGAGATACACGGGCAATTACATTCCCCCATTATTTCTGTGTAGCAGGTGTGTACTTTGTCTGCTTTCTGGGAATGCCCTGTCAATATTTCCCGACCAGCTGGTGAAACAAAGCTACTAATTAATAGTGTAGCCAGGCAGTCAGTTACCTCCACAGTCCATCTACCAGGCAGTTCCCCTTTCTGATTTTTTTCCACATATGGGCCTCGCCTGTCCCAGCCAGGACTGTGTTGAGATCCAGGTTCCCCGTTCCATCCCTAAGCTTAACTCTTTCGGCCTTCAGTGCAACAGACAGTGGAAGTCAAATGAGAACGCCCATTCTTATACTTTAAAATATCTGAAAACTCATGGTCCCTGATCTTAAATTGTATTAGACTAGTTCTGCTGGACCGGTGCTTGAGCTTATGCTTCTGAAAGGCTGCATGGACTCGGGGTCAAACGCCCATCTGAGGATACTTGATGTTTAATGTTATCAGGATCAAAGTGATATGTGGAGTAGTTGTTGAAAGTCCATCTTCCAGGAAAGTCTGGGATGCAGCTACTTTATTAGCTGTGATGACTTCTGATATCTCAAGAGCCTAACCCTTCACACCTGACAGGGAAGACTGTCTCCTAAAAAAGTAGAGACAGTTTATCTTGATAAATAACTTGGATACAACACAAAGGCCATTTGCTGGCTACATACCTGCAACTGTCTGCAGTCAAAAAGGGTTAAGACTAAATTCTGAGTGGGTCTGTCTGTAACTTGATTATGTGTTGCTGATAAAGTCGTAATCAAAGAACTAAAACTCTTTTGAAGTTCAAAGGAACTCTGTGTTCATACAGATATGTATAATGGATCTGATTATGGCAAATGATCGGAAGGTGTCTCATAATGGCAAATATAACTTGGGTAACACACAATGGGTCAAAGTCTAGGAATGACAGGACTTAATGCTACTTCAGAGTGCCGTGGGTTGGAAAAATAGATAATTGGTTCACTCAAGACAATTTCCCCTCCATTGATCAGAGACTTTCTAAAACTAAATTTAAGAGTTGACAGGTGAGGTGGACACTGTCCTAGGAATAAGACACATGCTTTTGTCATGACACCATGCTGATTTCTAGCAAGGCAGGAAAGCTTCTCTTTATATTTTTTGGTAACAATTTTTCTTTACAAATTTGGCCCAGGCTAGAAAGAGCCCTACTCTGTATTTTTACTAGTTTTCATGTTGTTCTAGTAGACCTAAATATGAGTATTTGTAAGATCTCCGTGACTGACTGGCTTTCTTTAGAAGGCACACGCTGACCAAGATCATAACCCCGTCTGTCTCTTGAGAGGAGCAGGCAGAGGGAGTTGTTATCCTAGACCACAAAGTTCAAGGAGTTCATGCCTTAAGACGACGGCAAGACTGGTGATTGCATGTCAAGGTCAGTACTGACAGGGCATGGGGGACTGGATGACAGTGTTTGAGATAAATATACAAGAACTTAAACAGGCTGGTACCGAAATGCCATACAGCTTAAAGACAACCAATTGTGGTTCTGAGAACGATTCTTGAAGCCCAAATTATGGCTAGGGTGCACTAGAATGGCAAGATCTCATTTGGAAACCATCTGTTGAGGATACCTGCTCAGGGGACAGCTACGATGTGGATATAAGGATTGAGGAGCAGACTAAGAAGTCTGTTGGGGAGGAGATTGTCTCCTACTTCATGTTTTGCATAGTTAGGGTGACGAGATAGCAGGTGTGAAAAATCGGGACAGGGGGTGGGGAGGGGAATAGGAGCCTATATAAGACAAAGCCCCAAATATCGGGACTGTCCCTATAAAATCGGGACATCTGGTCACCCTGCTCGGAGCTACTGTAATAATGATCGCAGCCCAAGCGAGAGGGTCACTTGTTGGCATGAGCCTATGGCCAAGAGACACCAATAGAGGTGTACCAGGGAAGGGAAGGGCACAAGCTTCACCATTCCAAAGCAGCTTTCCATCACCCCCAGTGCCTAGTGAAATCATTATGCCTTTCAAAGGCATAACACCTCCAGGAACTGCTGCAGCCCCTCCCCAGCCCAGCATAACATAATCTTGCCCCTAATGTAGAGTTCTCTCTCTCTCTCTTCCTTTTCCCTCCCTTCCATGCCAGGGAGTGAGGATTCCAAATCACAGCCAGGAAAGTCGCTTTCCAGAACACTTTGTGCTGCATCAGAACATTCCGTCGTTGTTGTTCCTCTGTCAGATTTGCTTGATGGCATTTGAAAAACTGGAAGGAGAGGGAGGAACTAATAATCTCCCGAGTTATGAAATTCTGGTTTTGGAATGATTCAACCTAAGGTAAATGTCTGGGGCGGGGTTTCATTCAGAAGGTGGGCAAGCTAGAACGTACTGCTCGTTGTGATTCCCTGTGCAGTGACTGCAGAATGGTCTACACGTCTTTGTAAAGCCATAGTAGCTGACCGAATCCCAAACCCCAGCTATACGCTGCCTTCAGACACATGCGCTGAGGAAAAGGCAATATTATGCCTGTACATCATCCTAGTCTTCACATGCCTCTGGGTGAGAGGACATATTGGGCCCAGTCTTGTCCTCAGTCTAACTGGGGGAATTATCTGGCCCCCATCACTACAGTATTTGAGTGCCTCACAATCTGTAATGTATTTAGCCTCACAACAGCCCTCTGAGGGCTGTTCTTATCCCCATTTTACAGATGGGAAAACTGAAGTACACAGAGGCTAGGTGACTTGCCAAAGGTCACACAAGAAGTCTGTGGCAAAGCAAGAAATTGAACCCATGTCTCTGGCTAGCTCCCTAGCCATTGTATCATCCTTCCTCTCCATGTCAAATTGCAGGAGAAGTAGAATCTTGATAGCTGACTGTCCCCTCGCTCCAATTTTAATATACTCTTATGTAACTGAAGACTGTATTATAATGCATATGAAGAAGGGGGCCAAATTAAGGTTACACAGGCAACCTCGATTCAGGCATATCTTAGCATTTGAGTGCTTGACTTTGCAACCTAGATTCACTTTCACAGAAGAATCACAGTACTTTTAACATTTTATTTTTTTATGTAATAGCTGTGCTGATTTCAGCAGTTAATTTTGATAAGACCAAAATTGCAAAGAACAGGAATGATATTGCAAAATGTAAGTCACGCAGCCTGCCAAAGCGAACACACTACCTCAGCTAGGCAGGCTTCCAGTGCTGAACGATTTAAAGTTTAACTGACTCATGCAAATATTTTTTCAATATTCATTTTAGAATGGTTTTCTAGTCACCTGGCTGCTTTTTTTCCCTTTCTGCATGTAAGCCTGGCATGATTCAAAAAAGAGAAGAAAATTGTCAGATTTGTGTGTGCATGCATGCACGTGTGTGTGTGTCAGTCACAGATTGCTAAGAGCAAACACATCAATCAAACACCTCTGCTCAAGTATTAGGGGCGTGTACTTGGTTTCAAGAACATAGACACAGAAAGCAATCGAAAAAGTTCAGGTGTATGAATGTTTGAAATATCAAAACACGGTTGAGATTCGTAGAGTTGTGAGACTAGCTATTGGTTGAATCCGAACCACATGCATAATGCGATTGGGTCTGCAAGCCACTCCCACAGCCAGCTAAGCACATTGCAAACACACATTGAGGTAAGAGAAGAATTTGATAGAAGAGAAGCAGCCCTGAAAATGTTTAAAACTTGAGGCAAACCTAGACTTATGGCCCTCTCTATGAGCCAATTTTTGCATGGGCCAAGTTCCACACAGAACTCCACTGGAGTCTCTGGGACCTGTCAGCACACACCTTGGTATAAAACTGGCCCTATAATTGTAGGATTTCACATTTAGGGCCATTGAAGCCATAAGGGTAGATTTTTCAAAGGCATGACAAGGAGTTAGGCATCCTACTTGTATAGATTTTTTTTTCCAATGAGAATTGGGTAACTAATAACCCTTTGCCTTGGAAAAAACTCCCCCAGTAGCAAACTCCAATGGGATCAGGATTTGGCACTTAGGTTTCTTGTTCCTACTATCCAGCTGGAGAACAAATTTCACAAGGCTTCTTGAGGCAACTGTCAATGGTGCTCTGTATTCCAGCCAGCAAGAGGTACTGTAAGAAGCTGTGAGCATTGGGTTAAAAAAGGATTGAGGCTAAAATATTTGATCTGCTTGCTGGACGTAAGGTCAGAGTTGCAGAAAACCACTCTTAAGAATAGTTTGTTTGCCAAATGCTGACGGATGACCGTCCCTTTCCTCAACAACTAAACTCTTGTTTAGCTTTATTTCAAATGTTTACATTTCTGCTGTGATTGCAATAAAAGACCTTTTCTTGTAGCAGCAGCAGCCAACCCTCCGAGCACAAGAAAGGAGTCTGTAAAACTGGTCTCTAATCTGTGCTTGTAAAATTCTTTCTTTGAGAGAGGCCACACTAGCCATCCTGTGTTTTGCTTTTGGAAGGAAGTTAAACACACAGCATTTTAAGTTATTTACCATAGAGTTAGATCATCAGAATGAACAAGCTGACCAGTAGCAAAACCAAAATGGTTAAAATGAATGCCCTGGGCTTTCTTACCAAAATTGATTGATCTTTAATGTCTTGAGGCCGACTGTAATGCAACTGTATCGGCAACAGCTTCCAGTCACTGCAAGCCAGGACCAGTTGTCTTTGGTTCCCTGTTCTATACAGGGCTATTTGCTGTAATCGGAAATTGTTACTAATTCATTGGCATATTGAGTCCGCTGTGTAGGCTTGGACCGCATCGTATGTTACCTGGCACAATGCTTCCTCTCTCGCTTTCTTAGTACCTTTTCATCCTCCCCTTATTGAGTTATACTCTGTGGTCAGGCGGCCCGACCACCTCCCCAACCCAGAATTAGCACTGAGGAATGCAGCATCCATTTTACTCTGTAGCCTCCATTTGGCTCCTTTCATTTTTTTTTTTTAAAAACCTCTTGGGGATCTGTGTGCCTGGCCCAGGATTTCCAGCAGATCTCTCTAGTATACGAGAGTATGACAGGCTCCACGCTTGTCCCTTCTGTAGGAAAGCCAAGGTTTGGAAACACCGCCGACTTCTGCTTGTTCATTTTCCTTTTCCAGCTGTCCTTCTGAGGAATGAGGTGATCTAGCGCTGTGGGGAGAGGGATCTGAAATACAGCCTGGAGAGGGGAGTGGCTGAGGAAAGCTTGTTCTCTTATGTAACTATGGTGCCCCCCCCCTGCGCCCCTGGTCTCATTTATTATCCACAGCACTGAGAGGTCCTTGCTGAGATCGGGACACCATTTGCTGCTACCCACGGCACAAACATGTAGTAAATTCCTGGTGCAGCTGAGGAAGAGAGGACAAAGGTGGCGTTAAGCCGTCATTACACTCACTCAGTCCTGGGGCTGTAAGATGCTACAATGGCTCCAGCTTGGAGCTATACCATGTGGAGATTCCCCCAGGAAGGGGAAACTCTCCACGGTAGGAGCAGTGCAGCATTGCTACATAGGCGAGGATGGTTTAGGCTAATGTCTCTTGGGATATGGCTATGTTACAAGCACCCCAGCTGCAGTGCTGCAGACACGCGCTAGAGCAACAGAAGGGGTTTTTCTGTTGCTGTCGTAAATCCCTCCCCCGTGATAAGTGGTAGCGAGGCTGACTGAAGAATTCTTCCTTCAACCTAGTGGTGTCTATACCAGGGCTTAGACCAGCTTAACTACGTCTCTCCAGAGTGTGAATTTTTCATGCCTCCGAGCAACATAGCTGGGTCAACCTCAATTTCAGGTGTAGACCAGGCCTTGATGATGACACACTTGGACCCCATTGAGGAACAGCCATCTGGAGATCGCACCTACCATATCTCGCTTCCAAGCCCCTGAGTCTCTCACTTGCTCACTCTTGTTTAGGCCTAGATTCCAATACCCGTACTCAGCCTGAGTAGCTCCTCCACCCAGTGAAGTCAGGGGAGTGAGGTGTTACTCAACATGAGCAGATTCTGGACCTGCAATTATTCAGAGTGATTTCTGGAAACGCATACATTCTAGGTGTACTTGGTCCTGCCTCTGTGTGGGTGGGATGGCCTAGCTGACCACCTGAGGGTCCCTTCCAGCCCTAAAATTCTATGACTGATAGAGACTGAGTGGGTTAGTCTTGTTCCCCCCAGAATATATTTGCTTAGATTCATTTTAAAGGATTTAAAATCTTCCCTACCCACTTATAAAATAGGTATATCCAGTATTCCCAAACACAGGATATCACCTGAGATTCATGGAGAGGGAGCTTTCTAATGATGCCTTCTCCAGCGGCAGTGGCATTAAGATTTTTTTAATGCTATTGCAACAGCAGGATGATGCGTGAAACCTTCCAGTTGGCTTCTTTTAAAACCTAACGGTGCTGACTTTCAAAAAGAAAAAGATTCAGGGTTAGGGCTTGAGTAGCAGGAGAGCACGACCGTGGCGTGCCATTCACAACCCCCCAGCCCCGATTTTTGCACTCTGCATTTGAACCTCCCAGCACTTTGCAGGAGCTCCCATTGTATTCCAGCACAGCAGCGTTATTGAATTTCACCTCTTTTCTCTGACCTAAGAAGGGGGGGGAGAAAAACCTCTATGCTCCTTCTCCCCCACTGGTGTTGACTAAATCATGTGTGAGGGATTAAGGAAGAGCTCGGCACAGCATTTGAGCTCTGCTCTTGCTACGGGAGCCGTTGCGGACTGGTGCTGGCACAGAAAGAAGAGAGTCTGTTTAACAGTTGGGCTTTTTTATCAAGGAAGTTATGATAGGACAGCAAGGGAAGGATGAGGAATAAAGAAAATGATCCTTAATCCAGGTAGCCCTTGACACCAATGGTCAGGCCCCGGCTCCTTGCTGGGGTCCCAGTTTCCAAGATTCAGTGTAAGGTTTTACGCTGTTCTTATAAGAAATGTGCCATTTTTTGGATGGAAAATGTTAAAGGAGCTTGTCTCCTATGGGGCAATATTAATCCTTCTTACATGCAGATTATTTGCACTAAAACCTTCTCTCTGATCTGGGTTCCCTGCTCTGCACATTTGGTGGGCAGGTCTCATCTCCCTCTCTCGGTCTTTTTTCCCCTTAAAATCCTTGCTCCTATTGGTATTGTCACCAGTCCCTCTGACTCAGTGCATCGGAAAACTGTGCCTTGTTGTGGGTGCGCTGCCAAGTTCATGCTCTGAGGGGAGGTGATACTTCCTAAAGGGCTCATTTAGCATAGCTGGGGAGAGGCAGACTAGCTGCCCTGAGAGTGTTCAGTAAACTGCACTGGCAAGAAATTGCATTGGTTCATGTATTATTATCCGCAGTTGTAAGGTACCCGAAGAGACTGTAGAGCCTAAATTAAGGCAGAAATAACTCATGGGTAGGCAGATGAAAATACATGATCCTGATTCTACTCCCTCTGGTTTTAACAGCCCCAATTTGGATACGGGCAGTAGCTTAGATGGTAGGAGAAGGCTAGTGCAATATCAAAATCTTATCGTTGTATTGCTTCTGTAAGCGCTATGTTCCTGGTTAGAAGCTATGTCTAGGCAGGGGCACAGCAGTGGGTTTCTTAAAATGATCTCTCATCCACACAGGCAACAGAAAGGAGGCCATGTGACTGGAGTGAATGAGTGCACAGGACGTCTTTGTAACGGCTGACCTGATGCCTTGATTGCTGCAGCTCTTCAGGAGGAAAGGTGGTCCTGGCTCTGGAGAGGGAGTCAGGTGACAGGAGTTCAGTTCCTGGCTTTGCTGTCAGGACCGGATTAGAGAATTTTGGGGCCCCGTTCACTATGGAAATTGGGGAGCCCCCATCCCCCCTGGGGTGGGAGTCCCATGGGATCTTGCCCCCAGAAGGGGGATTTCAGTTGGGGGGCAGTTACAGAGGAAGCCCCCCCACCCCAGTGCTTAATTTATAATGAAAGAGGTGCGGCAGCTCAAGCTCAAGAGAACTGCCAAGCCTAGAGGTGCCGGGGCTCCGCTCTGGCAAGGCCTGGCACAAATTAAGCCCTGTTCTTCCTCACTCATCTCACAGCTGTGGCTCCTGTCCTACAAGGCTGGCTAGACTTGGCTCCCCTCTCTGGGCACTGCCACCCCACCCCTCATGCACCTCTCTGGTCTGGCTCTGCCCCCGCTCCCCCATGATGGGAAGGCGCCAGAGCCAAAATTGAGGGAGTGGCATCGCGCGTCGCCCCCCACACCCTGGTGCTCCAGGTCGCAACGCCATTCATTCAATTTTGGCCCCAGCACCCTGTCATAATGGGGCGTGCCCTGCGTGGTGTTGTGACCCCTTGCACCATGGCCCAGGTTACAATGCCCGGTGCAGGGAGCCCAGCCCCGCACGACAGGAGCCACTTCAACTGGGCCAGGACTTTTTTGTGGTGAACATGGAACAGTGCCACAAAACCTAAGACAACTGGGACTTATGGAAATCAGATCCTGCCCCGAGTGGCATTCAGGGCCCTGAGGAGGGGTGGGGTTGGAAAGTGAATCTGCCCCACACTCATGGCCCAGTGGCTCCTGACCCAGCTCTGGCCATTAGCTCTCGCCACACTATGTAGATGGGGTAAAACCTCAGTGTGCCACCTCCCACGCCACTCAAATTTGGCCCAGCCACCCTTCCATGATGATGGGTTAAACCTGCTTGGGCCCCAAGACTGGCAGGAGGCACTGTGCCAGTGCACACTAGTTAATCCGGGCCTGTCTGCCATAGATTTCTTGGGGGAATATGGGAATAAGGAGTTTGAATACCTCACACTGAGTGGTAAGATCTGAATAATGATATAAAGTTCTCACCATTCTACAAAAGTGTCCCATCATTCGTCAGAGTAAAGAGCAGCCTTCATATATGCTTCTTTGGAATTTCAGATGCTTGACACATGATATTTCCTGTAAGGAAAAATAGCCTGCTCTGTATAAATAGCATAACAAGATAAACATTGCACTCAGTGTGACAACCAAGAAAAATACTGAGAGGTCAATGAGATGGATTCAGAAGACAATGCTGACTTTGTGACAAATCCGATGAAACTCGTCACACAAGACCCTAGCAATGGCAGGAGATGAAACAATAGTCTCTATCACACACACATCAGCTAGCATGGCCATGTTCTTTTTATTTATTCTATATGCTGGCTAATGACAATACATCTTTTGTTCTTACACCTGTTGGAGAAGGGAAATGATGGAGTTTTAGTGGCTTTCCATGGGGCAAATGGGTCAGATTTCTTTTCCCCAGTTTATTGCCGTACATCCGGTTTCATAAATGTGCTTTTCAGCCCAAGATACACAGGCTATTCAGAGCCTTGTTTGATCGTATTTTAAAGGACAATAAAGCAAGTCATGAAAATCCTCACCAGGGTGACATAAGAGGGAAGACATTGCCAGTTGTAAAACAAGCAGCCGTTTAAAGCGAATCAGATTATTTGTGGCATTGCAGGTTTGTGCTGCAGAAAAGCATCACATGTGATTGCAGCAGCACTGAATCTCCTTTGCTTTGGCCTGACGTTTGTGTTTAGAATGGCTACGCTAACAATAAAAATGCATGGCCGGATACCATTCCCTGCTCCGATCACCACCATCCCTCTGCTCCGTTATCCGTGTTTTAGCCCTTCTTTCTCTGATGGTTGCTGCATTGATTGGTCACCGCTGCTATTCATCTGCAGTAATCTTCATGCTGACACCAAAAGAATGAATGGTGAGATGAAGCTCCTGTAGCACAGCTAACAGGTCTTCCTTTGGGAGAATTTAGTGGAATCTGATAATAGGGGCAATTCACAAAACTGGCCTGGAGGGACTGAGCAGGGGAAAACCTAGAGACAGTCAGCAAGGGCCTTTCCTCTGGGAAACGCCCCATCTTGGGAATCAACCCACTCCTATAATCCCTGGGTGTGAGTCCTCCCACCTCCAAGGCATTCACTTCTCTGGCTCCTAAGCTGCAAGAGAAAGGTAAGCTCCTTGTTCACCGAAATTTACAAAGAGAGGCAATGAAGACAAGCAGTCAGTTGCGTAGCAGATCCCTTCACATTTCAGTCTGTGCTGACCATGAAAATTCTATCGCTCGCTCCACTTCAAACCAGAGCGGCCAAAACCTTGAACAGCCGGGGCAATGGCCTTGCCTGTCTCTAACAATCCTGCTACAATGTGCCGTGGCATAAACATGCTGAGGTTTGTCTGGCTGCAAGTTCAACACGCGGCTTTAAACAAAAGTAAGAGCATCACAGTCGGGTTTACAATATGCCATAGGGGTTGTACTCCCTGGTGAAAATGCCATAGAGACCATCTGTTCCTTCTTACCCATCCCATTTCCTTCCATACCACTGACTGACAGTTCACGTCCTTCTACATACGAAATCCCAACTACAGAGGACACTTGCAAAGATGAATTAGCACGGTCATATTACAAAAAGCCTGGCTCATGATTAGAAAAGCCGATGAGCATGTTGGCACGGTGCTGAATATGTAATATAAATGATATGTTGTGACAATTTTTCTTAAGTGACCTAACTCTTTGCTCCCTCTTCCCATTTATTTTTGGTTGTATGGCAAGTGTTACAGCCAGGGGCCACACTTTGTATGAAGGATATATTTAGAAAGAGTTGACAGAGGGTTACTATATGATATAAGCACATTACAGACATGAGGAATGCTGTAGATGGTTCTAAGCAAATCAGTAGAAAGTGTTATAGGTGGTTATAAACCATAGTAACAAGTAACCTGTTGGATTTTCTAACAATTGATTAACCACCTAATAAACACTTACTCACCCTTCATAAACAGTATTAAAGGTACATTTATAAAGCATGACTGAGCCAGCTACTGAAAGGCTAACACATTGTTGGTGGGTTTTCTGGATTTTTATTTCTTTTTGTGGATACTCCAAGAAGGTTAGGAATTGCGGTCCCAAATCCTCTCTCTTTAAAAAAATGTCAGAAGTCTGACTTGACCTCCAAAGCAAATCAATGGAAAGTCCTGAATTTGCCCTGTTATGAAGAACTATTTCAGGGATTTGAATCCAGTATCTGTCTTATCTACAGGGATGGTCCATTTTGCTCAATCCACCGCACTGTACTAATACATTGCATTTCTATTCTTGTCAGCCAAAGATCTCAAAGACTTTTACCAAAATTAATGAACTTTTCTATGTTACAGACGGGGAAACAAAAGGCTGGAGACTTGCCCAAGGTCTGACAGGAAGTCCAGGGCAAAGAGCTGAATAGAACCCAGCCATCTTAATTACCAGGCCTGTGCTTTACCCACTAGATTACTCTTCCTTGATCTTTCTGAGCTGAGCTCTGCTCAACTTTAGTTACTCACAGTCAGCTAAATAACCAAAGCCATAATTCTTGCTCGCTGACTATAGGAAGAGTACTCTTAGGAGCGACATTTGTACCTCAACGAATCAACACAACCGGCACAGTAACATCGTTTCCAGACGTGTCTTGCTTTACATCCAGCATTCATCAGAACCTTAGGACCAAAAGTGGCACCATACAGCTCTATAGAGACCCACCCTAATTTAGTTACCAACTAGATCAGATTCCATTCAGTTCTAGCTGGTTGGAAAATACTAAATATTTTCTGTGGAAAAACATGAAAAAGAAAAGAAAAATCTTCACTTGCCAAACAATGTTTCATGGACATCTTCTGCAGAAATGTTTGGGTTTGATGTTTTTAAAAAGTCTCTTTTGGGGCTGAAAAAAAGTCTCAATGAAATAGTTCAAATCAACTCTAGTTACTACAGGTACCAGGATAACTGGTACAATAAGTTGGAAGAATTGAGTGCAGTCCCTAATGTAAGAATATCCTGGGGTTTTGTGTATGGCTGTTTCTGTGTGTGGTTTTAGAGCCGACCCTTAACAACATTTTAACCTTTGACTTGTATTTTCACTTTTTATTTAAAGGGAAAGATCTCCATGGAACCATGTGAGACACAACCCTGTAATACCTGGATCACTGACACAACGGAGAACAGCAGTCCTGTCTATTATGTCAATGCAGCGGTCATTGCTTCATGGATTATTATCACAGAACATCGAAGGGGCTGTTACAGGCTTGGAATCTATTTGGCCATTGTGGATTTGCGGAACTTTAATTTGAAGATAGTTGACACTACAGAGGGCAACAGATCCCTCAGTCATGTCAGTTGCAGGATTCTTGTAAAGGGAACACTTCCTCCTGACTAAATTCCTCATCCCAGAGGACACAAACCAGTGTGTATCCCTGTAAAAGGTAACAATGGTCAAAGTTTAGAGACTCAGTTATCTGAGACACATCCCCCAAATTCTCTGGTCTGGAAACCTTGTGGGAACTGACTGTCTGGTAAGATTTCCAGCTAAAGCAGAGCTGTGGGAGAAACTGGTGCAAAATTAGCTGCACCATGGACCCAATTGTTGTGACACTTCTGCATCTCACTGGTTCCACTGGATTGCTTGCGTGTAACATTTTGTGTGTAGGTATTGGCAGGATCATGGGCCAATGCGCCTGTTTTTGATGGCTGGAGCTTCCGCTTTTTGTATCTTTTTTTTAAAAATCAGTGAAAGATTTCAAAGATGGGAATATAATCTGGATCTCTCTGCCTCTCTCAGCATGGTGATAGGCCCAGGGCCGATGCTATCTCCCTGCAAAGATTCTGCAGAAGTTGTTTAAGTCCCTATGCCGTGTGCTCAAGAAAGTCAGCTGCCATGTCCAGAGGGTTGGGTAGATTCTGTATTTCTCGCTGAGCCAACTGGGAAAAAAGTACTGTGTCTTTCCAGGAACTGAGCCTGGGTTTCTACCTGCAACTGCTCAGAATGTTGTATGGGGCTTGTCGCTGCCCGCAGAGCCTGATCACTCAGCAGCAGCAAGGAGTACCTCGGTGGGAGGCACGTTTACCAGCCGTCCCTTCCCACCTCCATACCCCACCCCTCAAAAAGATCATCCTGGAATAACGTGTGGGGGGATTAGACCTACTTGCTGGGAGCACTCCCAAAGATGCTGTGGGAGGGGGCCACATTATCCGCCTTAGATGATACCATCATGTAAAGGTAATAGTGGAGTGTCGGAGGTTGGTCTGGATTTTGCAGGTCTGGAGAGGCCTGGTGAGGCTTGGACATGTATGCGGTTCAGATAAGCAGCCAAAGTTTGTGATGTTCACCACTCTGAACTCTGACCTTACTGAGATTTTCTTCCTTCTCTAGACTTATTGGGGTTTCCACGTTCTTCTCTAACTCTCCTCATAGTGCTAAAAGCAAGACAAGGCACATTTGAAAACAAAATGGAGATTGTTATTTCTCTGTTCGCAACAGAGTAGGTGGAAATTGTGGGCATTGCTAAGGTAAGTGGCTGTTTGGAGTATGAACTGTCAGCTACCTGAGCTCTGGTCTGCTCTCTGAGCTTGTGTTCAGTACAGGGTAGGCACTGTCTGTGTCCATATTGGTGTGATTCGGTTTTGCTTTTGGATATACGTTTGCAGTGGTGACAAGGGATTTTAGTAAGGGAAAAGGTCAAGACACTGTCTAAGCCCCAAATGAGAGAAGAAGAAGGAAAAAAAAAACATTTAATGATGTGGGATGGTATCAAAGCTAAAAGTCAATAGTCAGAGCACCGATCCACATGTCTGCGCTGGGAATTCTCACCTCAGGCCCCCCAAGTCAAGAGATGAGCGCAGTAGAAAATTGAGCGCTAGCATTTCTGTCTGCTTTGTGTTAAGCAAAGGACTATGGAGTGTCTGAGATGGAATTCCTACGAGACAGGTAGGCTAAGAAGATCAGCATCACCCAGCATTTTGTAAGAAGAAGCAGAGTTTAGAGGAAAAAGTATATGCACAGTTGCACACCCACCAAACAAACAGCAGATAAGCTGTCCTGTTTCTCACCAGGATCCAAAGCATCGATTCTTATGGCAGATCTCTATGCCCATATAAAGCCCCATTTAGGTCATTTTAGGATCAGAACCACATTATAAGACCAAGGCCTGACCGATTTTGTTTTAATTTAAAAAAAAATGTACTTGAAATCAATTGCCCAGAGCAACTAGATAAAACTGTGCTTACATAAAACAGATATTTTTACAGTCAAACGAGAGATGTTTACTATTCAGTATAAGTACTTATTTACCTCATAAATAACCATTTTCTAATCTTAACCAAGTACTTACATTTGTTTGCTTTAGTCTGATTTACTTATATTTCCCAGGCAATGTACATATTTTAGAGTAACACAGAACAAATGATGTATTGAGTGTATTTGCCATGGCTTTTGAAAATTATCCCCGTGTCCAAAGACTGCTTAAAAAGTTGTATTCCTCTTAAATGCTCTCTGCTTGCTGCTGCTAAATGTCATCTGCAAAGCCAGGAAGTCCTACCCTGCCAAATATGCAGTATCCAAGCCAGCAGGATTAAATCCAAATGATATTTTAGCCAGCTTTTGAAAACGAATAGAATTTGTGACCCAGCACTCAGGGAAGTATATAATGGAGTGGCAAATACAGATGGTCCATACGAAGCTTTCTGGGTAACTTCTAGTTTGACACATGAAATGTTTTGTGTCACTTAAAATATATAAGTATTTTTGGCACTGATTATTTAGTGAAGTGCGTATTGGTGCAATAGAGAAAAAAGCTGTGAGAATAAGGACTCAGTGCTTGTTAGTTAGGCCTTTGTACAGCTTTCCGGACTTGTGAGTATAAATGTCAGTATTGCTCACAGTATGTTATTCCATTCTATACTGTGGACATGAGGCTTCCTCAATGCAACCCCAAATCATGTGACACTTGTGTGGTCTGGAGTCCTCTGGCAGACTCAAAGCTGCTAATGTCCCAACGTGGGAAAATCAGTCGTGGAGGTGGCAAGTCTGTTGGCAGGCGCAGGGCCATAAAGGCAAAACTGGAGTAGGCTGTGGTCATAGGTGCCAACTTCCCATCTGCCCAGTGGGTGCTCAACCCCCCCCCCAACCCTGGCCCGCCTCTTCCCACCCCTGCACTGCCTTCGCCCCACCCCATTCCACCCCTTCCCCACAGTTCCTGCCCCACCCTGACTTTCCCCACCTCAGCCCCGCCCCCTTCCCCCCTACATTCTACCCCCTTTCCCCAAGTCCCTGCCCCTGCCCTGCCTCTTCTCCACCTCCTCCCCTGAGCATGTCCCTGCTCCTCCCCCTCTCTCCTGGAAAGTCCTAAGCGCCGCCAAACAGCTGTTAGGCAGCGGGGGAAGAGCTGGGAAGGAGGGGGAGGAGCAGGGACGCGGCGTGCTCGGTTGGAGGGAGGGGGTGAGGAGGGGAGAGCTTGTCTGCCAGTGGGTGTGGAGCACCCGCTAATTTTTCCCTGTGAGTGCTCCAGCCCTGGAGCCCCACGGAGTCGGCGCCTATGCCTGTGGTAAATCTGAAGTTAAACCTAGCTGCCTGGGGAATGGGTTGGTGACTGCTGTGGGTCAAAACCAGAATCAAAGATTGCATGATTAGTCCTGTGCCGACTAAAAGAACCAAGGGTTGCAGGGAACTGCTGTGAGATCGAATCAACGGCTGACAAAATCGGCTGCTGATAAATTAACAATAATCACTTGTTTTGCTAAAGTGCTTCATCTGGAGGCCTGAGACTGCTGCACAAAAATAAAGAGGAACCAGACTATTGCAAAGGGTGACAAAAAGTAAACCAATGCATTGCACCCACCCTGGGGCAGAATGGGGAGGGAGGAGGAGTTAGGAAAAAGGAGCGTCTGCCCATGCCTAGAAGGAGGTGGATATTAACAAACGCCAGCATTACGCACCTTGTCCAGAACTAGTTGTGATCTGTGTTCTTCCCATAAACAAAGCTTCCATTGAAGTTGATGGAAATTCAAAAATCCAGGTCGGACCTTCAGAAGTGTTCATTTCTTAGCAGCTCCCATTATTACATAAATATTGCCATATTGGATCAGCTCCTGGGTCCATTAGTCTAGTATCTAATCTCTCATTGGTCTGTACCAGATGTTTCAGAAGGAAATGTAGGAACCTCGCAGTAGATACATTTTCATCCTGATTTCTATTAGCGATTGGCTTAAGCTCTTAACATCCCTCCTCTTTGCAGTGGGAGCTGCTGGGAAGTAAGCTGTCTTGGAAATCTGGCCCTAAACACCCACAATTGGCCTGTCCCATGGGCTACATTTTCAAAAGTGACTTGTGTTTTTGGGTGCCCAATTTGAAACACCTGACAGGGCCCTGATTTTCAGAAAGTGCTGAGTACCCGCCCTCTGAAAATCAGGGTTTTGTTTTTTTTCAGTGTTTCCATTTGGGCATCCAAAATCACCAGTCGCATCTGAAAATTTAGGCCATAGGGGTCAATCTAAAGCCCGGTGAAATCGATCAGTCTTTCCTTTAACTTCAGCCAATAAGGTGAACCACAGAATGCAGTGCCTTCCTGGTACTATTCTCACCTCATTTCAAACTAATTGTTTTTAACCCTAGAAACTGTCCAAAAGTAGGAGGTCAAAATACCAACTTCTCCTTAACCAAAAGCTTCTTCTTCAATGCTTAGCTGGACAGTCAGCCATAGTGATCGTTTGCCATTTGGTCTGTTCCTTTGCGGCCACAATACATCAGAACAGACTTGATGAACCCATGTAATAGGGGGGCTGCCTCTGGGCCGCCTCTACCTGCGATTGGTGTTATTTTATCACAGATGTTCCAGCCACCCGGAGAACGGCGTTTGCCGGACTGTCTTGTGGCATCCTTGCGACATGTCCCAAAAGGTAAGACGCCGAATGTGGACAATGGCCCCAGTAGTCTATAGACCGGAGCGACTGTAAACATCTGCATTTCAGAAGAAGTCATTCCTCTTCATGCCCAATATACATCATTGGCATATTGTGTGGAAACCCTCCAGCTTTGCCCAGACTGAGTGGCACAGTGCCCAAGTTTCGCAACCATACAACAGTATGGAGAGGCTACAGCTGGCTGAAACCGAAAGCTGGCTGAATAATATTTGTTTGAATAACTTGTATTGACAAACTTCACAATACTGTAGTCTAGTCTAAAAATATAAATATTTTTCGTAGGTGGGCAATTTGAGTGCAGGGGACTCCTCAGGCATGTCAGTGCTAACTGGCATGAGTAAGGGGGTCACAGTCTGGATGGATGGAATATATGGATTTCCTGGAGCTGGGTGGTCCCTCTGTGTCAGAGGTACACAAAGGACTATGAAACAATATGTGCCCCTATTTGGTTATTCAGCCACGGGCAGTGAGAGAGAGAGAGACTATGTCCTGGATGCTGGAAGGTCAGGCAGCCTCTCTGTGGACTGGAAAGCAGAGCGGTCCTATTTGGTAGCCCTCTGAAGAGAGGCCATATGCTATCCCCTGGGAGGCATGGAGAGAACCTCTTTCCTTCTAGCTATCTAATGGTGACTATGACGTGGCTGCAGGCCCAGGAGTGGAGGAAGGGGTTGGGGGAGGGCTTCTGGGGGGGTTCATGTGCTGAAAGAATACGTGAGGCTGGTCCCTGGCTAGCAGGGTGCGGAAACCAACTGCTGCTGGGTTAGTTTGCATAAACCATGGAAACCAACTGCTGCGGGGACTGTGCACCAGTGCAGCCCGGGCAGAGCCATGTGGGAACAGGGCTTGCAGCAGAGTCAGTCGCTGGGCAACCTAATGAGCACAGCTGACCTGTAGTCAGCCACCTGGTTGGCTCCACTGCCTGATTGGTTGGCAGAGTCCGCAGGCCAGCTCTTAAGCCCAACAGCAGCAGGTCACCCCTGGCTTGTTCCCAGCCTTGCCTCACTCCAGGTAACCAGGTGCTGACCCTCGACCCTGATCCCTGACTTTGGCTCCGGCATCTGGTCTCTGACTCTGGGGTCTTGATTCCTGTTCCAACCAGTAGGCATGTCTGCCCGTGTCCCAGCCACTGACAGAGACACAGATTTCTCTCTGTATTCTTGGTTGTGCGGCTCTCCGCTGTCTCCAGGCTTCGCTATATGATAGCACAAGACTTGACAGCCTGCATGAGGTTGCGGAAGCTGATCAGCCTGGAAGAAGCCAAACCACTTTTCTCGGCTTTGCCAAGTCAGCCCCTCTTCTTCGGAAAGGCAGCCAAGGTGGATGTTTTCGCTTTCCTCACTTGACGAAGGCAGTCAAATTACAATACTTTGGAACGCTGTATAGTAGTGTAATGCGACATCTCCTTTCATGAAGCTACTGCATTCATTCATTCATTCTCCACCCAAACAGAAACCTGGCAGTGACTTTCTCACTGCATTATTTTTGGATCAGTTATTCTATCTGTTGTCAGACCAGGAAATGTCAGCTTTCATCTGGCCTCACTTTCACGTGTGACTTTAAAAAAAGAAAAAACGGCAGCAAATTTGTTTTGGTGTATTTAACAAATTGATATATCCTCTACTGATGTCAGCTATCACCCAGCCACCAGCTTCATCACCAGGCATGCTGCTAGCTTTGACCACTGCTTTCGGCGCAGCAGCTGCCATGTTAATTGCCAGTAAAGACACAGCTTGACAAGGAAAGGGCCGGTGTCTGGATTTCTTGCTGTGCTCTTCACTGGGAAGCACTACTTTATGATTCTGTGGCTCTAGTTCTCCTACAATCTCATTTCCCAGACACCAACATTAGCACAGAAAAAAGTTAAGTGGGGTTGCTACTTAATTCAATTTTACCTTTGTATTTAATGTTCTCTCTTAACCCATGCTATAAACAGGAACATAACCATTGCCATACCAGATCATAACCTAGCCTGGTATTTCATTTCTGACTGTGGTTGGTAACTTAAGCTTCAGAGGAAAGTGCAAGAAATCCTGTAATGGACAATTAGGAATAATCTCTCCAGAGGGGAAGAGTCTTTCTAACCTCCTATCAGTCGGTGGACTGGTCTATTAAACTTGAGGATTTGTATCTCTGACACCCTTTTTTTTTAAATCTTAACTCAAATGTCTCTGGAGGATGCTCTCATTCTCCTAATTTTTCCCCCCCTGAAACCTACTTATCTCTTAGCTTCAATGGGATCTTGTGACAGGGAATCCCACAGCGTAAAAACAATGGATCATTTAAAACCAGTATTTATTGACTAGATAGGAAAAGACTCATTGGTAGCAGCACCTTCTTGCAAAGTCTGATGTATTAGGTGGCCAATAAAAAAATAAAGACGGCATCAACCAATGCCTGAATTAGATTCAAAATATTAGCTGCATTGTTTTTAAAAGTGAAGAGGCATTTTCTTTGCAGTCACCAATACTGATTAGTGACAAACCCCTGAGTTATGCTGGTGGCTTTGCCATTCACTTGAAGTATGAACTTGGTCAAACCACTTGGTAAAAGTCTCAAAAGTACTTTAGTGATTTAAGGGCTTACGCACTGTTTGACTTTCAGTAATTACTCCCAATAGTTTAAAATACATACTAAGAGGCATGTCTGGGCAGAGAGAAACACAGCTTCAGTTCAGGGGACAGATAACGTCTGCAGCCACAGTGAATGTTAGGGCCCTTCCACAAACACAAAACTTGCGTAGGAAAGAACATTCAATCGCCAGTAAAACTCAACCTACTGGGCCTAAAAGTAATGCTGTTTGGGTTTCCTCTCCTTTCAGGGCATAGGTTCTCCCTCTGCGCCCATGCCCCGACTCTGACAGATGAGAGCAATTTTAGGTTCTGGCCATGACTAGATAGAACCCCATCCATGGAGGCTGCTAAGGGAACATGCTGAATCTCTGGAACCACAAGCCCCTGTTGGCCTTGCCCACTTTATAGGCTGCACCCACCAGCTCTTAGGCTCATCAGCACAACAGGGCTTCTGACACTGTCCCCTGCCATTTGCACCACCAGGGACCTGAGTCCACAGATTGAGGCGGGCCCCCTCTGTAGACTTAAACTTTAAGACACCACAATATTTTGCAGACTTTTATGTTAACCGGAACAGAGATTTCAATGTGTGTCTTTCTTCTCCTTATGATTATTTATGCACTTCTGGTTTATTTTCAGCCTGTGTTTATATATTTCCAATTTTGTACTATTTTCATTATTGATGTGCTAAAAATAGGTATTTCCCAAAAGACCATTGTGAAAACATGCTTCTGTCGTTCAAATATCTTCCTCTACGTCTTCATTTGGCTGCTGATGACAAGACTAAGATGTTGAACAACTCGATGAGGCTTCCAAAGATGATTACACTGTCTTTTCCTTCATCTCATTGTAAATCTGGAGCATGGTGGGTTGCCTCTTACAAAATGTATGAAACTCTTCTTTCATTACCCAATAGACAACTTTCAGAACTTTCTGCTAATAATCATCACTTTAAATACAAAAGAAAATTGGTGCAAGAGAAGAAATTCTAGCAAGTATTCTCTTGCCAAATATGATGCTATGCAAGTGTATTTCAGATGTGGGGTACAGGTTTGTATACAAACAAAACATATGCTTGCAAGATATTTCGGGCATAGCGCAATGTTGTCATCATCCTAGAACACAAAAACGGATTGTGTTTTCTATATCAGGTCTGGGCCCAGAATTGTCTTCTGATGACTATTGCTAAGACCAGGTGTCTCTGCCACATGCCAGGCTGGTTAGACAGTGGGACCGGAGATGTGCGTCTGTTTTCTAGCTCTATACATTTGTTAGTGAACACATGCCTAAAGGTGTTAACGTTTAGCCACGCTTTCAGCTTTTTGAAACTCTCTCGTCTAATTTTGCACATGAATTTATTTGGAGTGTTGGTTTAATAGCCTTTAGGATATGGATTACAAGAACCTGATCCTACTCATGCACATGCTTAATTGCATCTGTGCAAGCAATCCCGTCCTCCCAATGACACTACTCACTTATGCAAAGTTAATCATTTGCAAGACAGGGGCCCAAGTTCCGAAAGAGCTTCCCATTGGAAACAGTAATCCAATGGGCTGCAGGGATCTACCATTTGTGGTGATGCCTAATAACGTGAGGACAATGGTTATGATGATGCTCTGTTACTACGGACCTGTTGGAAAATATTTCATATGACCTCAGGTCATACAAAAGATCAAATCAATAAGTACCGTTGTGTTTTTGGTATTTATTTGACCCATATTACAGTGGTATCTGAGCACTTCACAATCTTGAATATATTTATCTTTCCCGCACACCTGTGAGGAATGGAATTACTACTATCCCTATCTTACAGATGGAGAAATAGAGGCACAGAGTCTGAAGCCCAGATTTTCAAAGTTATTTAGGTGTTTAAAGACATAACTAAGTGCCTAGTGGGATTTTCACAAACACCTAAGTGCCTAATGAACTCTGATTGACTTGAGTGGGAGTGAAGCACCCAGACATTTTTAAAATCCCACTAGGTGCCTATCTGTCTCTTCAGGCACCAAAATACCTTTGAAAATCTTTGCCTAGCTGACTTACCTGATGTTACACAGGGAGTCTGCAGCAGAGCACAGAATATATATTTTTTTCTAAGTACCAGGCTCATGCCCTAACCATCCTTCTTCTGAATGTCCAATTGTGGATATAGTTATCTGGTAACATCTTAGCCATGGGCAGAATTGTTTATTGAGGAAACTTTCAGACTGCTCTGTATCAGGAATCAAAAAGTAAGACAAGAAAGGCCTGTTAAAATACCTGGTCCACCTCCCCTGCCAAAGCAGGATTATTCCTGAAAGCACCAACCAGTATGAAAAGATTTGAAATGCAAGTGATAGATTCTCCAAGAACCTTCTCATTTGCAAATTAATATTTTTAAACATCAAATGTGAGTGTTTTACTTGTTTATCTTTCCAGGAAACCCTCCTGTATTCCTTCCAGGAACTCAGCTGTGACTATCTACTTGGCGAGATTTTTTTTTCTAAAAACAGGAACTGATCTTTAAAACCTTTATTAATAAACAATTTATATTTTTTGCAGTGAAGTATTTGGCCTAACCAACAAATTACCATTCCCTTCACTGAAGAAACCATTTACCTCTGCAGCTGGTGGGACTGATTCAAAGCCAAGTGAAGTCACTAGGAGCCTTTCCATTGACTTCAATGGGCTTTGGATTGATCCCAATATCTCTTTTTAGTTGTAATCCATTGGTCAGTGTATGTTGCATATCCCCCCCACACACACACACTGTGCCCAGTCCTCAGAGGATATGACTCTGTTGTAGCCCATGTTAGCAAGCCTGGCTATTTAGCAAGCTGTAGCCACTCATTGTAGAACCAATGCTCACTGTATCAACCAGATGGCGGCTCTGATGTTTGCTCATATGTGAAGTGAGTCCAGATTCCAGCAAACAGGAGCCTTATTCATCACTGTCCTGAAGCCCCTTTGAGATCACCAGGGGGTCACAGGGCAGATATATGGGCCCTGTGATGGGGTGTTTACCCCACATCAGCCCCTGAAGGTGTTAAGGTGGCTAGGTGGGCCAATTAACCTAAGCTGCACCTGGAGAAGGAGCCAGGAAGCAATGAGGACTAATTAAAGGATGACGCTCACCTCGATAGAAACAGGCAGAGCTTCTATAAAGCCAGGTAGTTGGGGGCAGAAAGGGGCTGCAGGAACAAGGTCTGTAGTCACTCTCTCTGAGGCTAGGACTGAAGGGAGGTTGGCCTGGAGGGAAAGGAATATCCAGAGGATGGAGAAGGAGCCTGACAGAGGAAAATGTAGGAAGCAGTCCAGGGAAACAGCAGCAAGAGGTGGGACAGTGCCGACGTTGGCTGCTGGTTGTAGGATCCCTGGGCAGGATACTGGAGAACAGGACAGCTCCAGGTTCCCTTACCAGCCACTGGGGAAGTGGCACCATTGAGGGGAAGTGAATTGAAAGGCTTTCCAGAACGGTTGGTCTAGAGAGACTTTGGAACACGCTGCCCTGAAAGGAGAAAACTACAGTGACCTGGCCGGAGGGTCAAGCCACGAAGAGGGAACAGTCAAGTCCTGAGAGACAGATGGAGTGAGCACCTGCAGGAAGGGGTCTCAGACTGGCAGAGCTAAAGTCCAGCTGTGGCCACAAGGAGGCACTGCAGCAATGAATAGAGCACCCTGTGTTGGGCCCCCACAGGAATACCCCTGCTTCAGGGTGCTTCTGCACTGCCTCGGCAGCAGCCCCAGGTGCAAAGGGGGTTTGGGAGTGGAGACGGTTTTTGGAAGGGACACGTCTAGACACTGTCCAGTCCTGCAGCAGTAGGAGGAAGTATGACCAGGAAAAATCCTACAAATCTGAGCCAAGTTAAAATGGAGGCTGAACATCGGCAAATATTTCCTAGCAATGAGATTACGAGGCTGGGGATGTATCCTGGCCAGGGGAGTGCTGGAAGGTCCATCACCTGAGTCATTTGGAATTCGATTGGACAAAACACTCCAGGATACGCTCAAGGCAAAAATCCTGCACTGGTAAGGCATGGGCTGGATGACTTTGCAGGTCCTTCCTATCTCTGGGTTCTATGCTAGCTGTACCATAAAACACGGAAATGCTTGATTTCCCTTTCCTCTCTTGTCTGTTCTGTCATTGCCTTGCCTCCTTTTTGCTTCTGTTCTCTCTCCTGTTTCTGCACCCCACCCACGGTTCGAATGCTTCCTTGCTTCTCTTCTCTCACTGAGAAGGGAAGTTTCCCTTTAGGAAAGGGCACAGAAGTTCCTGTCTTCCGGACTAGGCTGCTTCTGTTACTATTCATGCTGCATTATATTATCTAATCACTGCTGCTCAGATTTCTGCCTCCTGGCTGACGGAGCAGAGCGAGCTGTCCTGAAAATATCCTCCTAATCCTCGAGCAGCAGCTTTCCCTATATCGCATGTGAGGCTTTATGGAGAACTTCAAGGGACAGCTCTTGGGTTATTTCCATATCAGCAAACAATAGCCAGGACCTACCATTCTTTATGCTAATCCCTGTACTCTGATTGGTTTGCCAATTTCACTGCATTTGGATATTATTTTCAATAGGCTGCTGTGCAGAAAACAGTCTCCAGAGCATTTCGGCGCATCCGAGACATTGCTCCCCGTAGGCCTGATCCTCCAAGAAGCTGTGCCGGGGCCTTCAGAAGCCCCAGACATGCCTGGTGGTTGAGCATGTTTTGCAGGAAATGCAGAGCGCTCGGCAGGATCAGGCCCCAGCTGTGAAAAGCAAACAAGCGACACGTTGCCAGAATAAACCACTGTTGTCTTTTTAGGGCTGTTGGGAGGGGTAAAGGCCCCTCCCCATAACATTGCTGAACTTCCCCTCTAGAGCCACCCAGTACTGGTCTGCCGCCGCGCTGGCTGCTGATGCAAGGCAGTCTCTGTGCGCCTGCCAGGACTCAGTTTACCTCTGTAGCATAGCAGCCACCCACTCCACAATGCTTTAATCCATGCCAGGATTGAGGGAGACCCTGTCTTTTGACAATAGACAGCACAGGCCATTTTAGCGAGCTAGAGCAAGGAGGAGAATGTCTCTTGGTCTCTCTCTAGGTAATAGCCTTGATGAAGAATCTGATTTAGATTCATGACAACCACGTCCTGAATTCTCCAGCTCCGGAGTGAATGACCCAGCTTGTATTCCCTGGCGTTTGCAGGGTTGGCTCTAGACATTTTTTATTCTTTTTTACAACGATGGAGTGAACGTGGGACATCCTGGTAATGAGTATTCAAGATTCCACTGCGCTGAAGTACTCTGACGGTACTCTGTGCATTTCCATGGGGATAACCCACACTTCATTCCCAGGTTCTCATTCAGTGGCCAGCGAAGAGGGAAGGAGAGTGAGGCCTCTTGATTTGGGGATGGAGTTAACTTCCTCCTGTCGTGGTTCACACGCTTGAGAGACAGCATGGACTGGGAGACAGGAGTTTTGGGTTCCAGTCCTAACTCCCCCACTGAGCTCCTGTGTGACCTTGGCACAATCACTTCCCTTCTCTGGGTCTGGTTCCCCTCCCAGCCTTTATCTATCTTGTCAATCTCTTAAGGAGAGGGACTGTCTCTTACTAGCCATTTGTGCCTAGCACAATGGGGAGCTGTGTTCTGCTGCTGGACTATAATTAGTAACTCTAGTACGAGAGTATAAATAGTATTATAGTAACTGGACTATAAATACAACTTCCACAGTACCAAACAGATTAGACAGCAGCGGCACAGTATCATTAGCTTGAGGAAAAAGATAAAGGCAACTCAGAATGATAGACTAGGTAAAACTCAATCCTTCTTATTCTCTGTCTTGATGTGCCAAAAAAACCGTGCATCTCTTTGCGGGTTTCCTTTATTGCCAGACTCTCTCTCAAATAAATCTATGCTACATGTGAAGCGGTGAGGGTGAGAAGAGCCGGTGAGGTTTGTTGATATGAGGGAAACTCAGGCGGATATTCAGCTAATATAGAACGGGACTGGTAATATGTGAAACCAAGCCAGAACTCAGGTGTGCTCTGCTCTTAGGCCACACAGAATGGATGGAAGAATCCCATGCACTGCTACAGGCTGGGGACCAACTAGCTAAGCAGCAGTTGTGCAGAAAAGGACCTGGGGATTACAGTGGACGAGAAGCTGGATATGAGTCGGCAGTGTGCCCTTGTTGCCAAGAAGGCTAATCGCATATTGGGCTGCATTAGTAGGAGCATTGGCAGCAGATCGAGGGAAGTGATTATTCCCCTCTGTTTGGCACTGGTGAGGCCATATCTGGAGTATTGTGTCCAGTTTTGGGCCCCACTACAGAAAGGATGTGGACAAATTTGAGAGAGTCCAGTGGAGGGCAACAAAAATGATCGGGGGGTGGGGGACATGACTTTCGAGGAAAGGCTGAGGGAACTGGGCTTGTTTAGTCTGCAGAAGAGAAGAACGAGGGAGGATTTGATAGCAGCCTTCAACTACCTGAAGTGGGGTTCCAAAAAGGATGAAGCTCGGCCGTTCTCAGTGGTGGCAGATGACAGAACAAGGGGTAATGGTCTCAAGTTGAAATGGGGGTAGGGTGACCAGACAGAAAGTGTGAAAAATCGGGACAGGGGTGGGGGGTAATAGGAGCCTATATAAGAAAAAGACTCCAAAATCGAGACTGTCCCTATAAAATCGGGACATCTGGTCACCCTAAATGGGGGAGGTTTAGGTTGGATATTAGGAAACACAATTTCCCTAGGAGGGTGGTGAAGCACTGGAATGGATTAGCTAGGAAGGTGGTAGAATCTCCTTCCTTAGAGGTTTTTAAGGCCCAGCTTAACAAAGCTGTGGCTGGCATGATTTAGTTGGTGTTGGTCCCACTTTGAGCTGGGGGTTGAACTAGATGACCTCCTGAGGTCTCTTCCAATTCTAATCTTCTATGATTCTATGATCTGAAATGCAACAGGAATCCAAATGAAATCTGGTGTGTATGTGGAATGGAATGGGAGACGGGGCTGATTAACAGTAGAATAGGGATGAATTTAAGGCATAAATAAAAGAACTGTTTGAAAAAACAGTAAAAAATGAAAATTTTTGAAAATGTTCCCTGACATTTTTAAATTTTGAAAATTTTCAGAATTTTGAAAGATTTGAACTAGCTCTATAATATTTGATTAAATATTTGATTAAAACATCCAATTTCGATGTTGAAATTCAAATTTTTGAAGAAAAAGCTAATAGACACATCAAAATCTGAAAAATGTCTACCAGCTCTGGCAATATTCTAGAGCTGACCACTGATTTCCTCATAGGAGAAATGTGATTCAAATGCCACGTGATGGTGAAAAAAATCTAGTGTTGCCAGATTTTATTTGGGGGCAGGGGAGGAGGTACAAGTTGAAGAAAGGCCATGGGTAGTTTTCCTTGTGATGCCTCTCTTAAAACAAAAGAAAAGTGCAACACAACCCCTCAATCCGATGTCGATGCAATGTTAAGGTTATCAGTTTAAGACACAAAAGTCAGGAAACGAGAAAGGCTAAGAAAATGAATTTACTCAGTTGGGTATATTTTTTGATTGCACATTAGAGTGTTTAAAGTAGGTTTGAGGGATGTGCAGTGTGACCAGATGTCCCGATTACTGTGAGAATCTAAACCCTTTTCATTTGATGAGTCTCTACCTTTTATTATTTTTAACGTTAGAGTTGCACTTTGACCTAGATTTTTAAAAAGAAGTAAATTCATTCTTTAAAAGGCATCTAAAAACAAAACAATAGTGTTAACTTGGGATTGGGGGAAAGGCACAGGGACAACCGTAGCTCTATAGCTATATAGCTCCCTATGTCATATTAAACCTGCTAGCTAGAACACCAGCCCCAGTGTTCCCCATTGTCATGATTTTATGCAAGTTCCATTATATTTCCAGTTTTTCTTAAAGCCCAAGCTCATGGAGTCATGTGACTGTATGATTCATGGATTCTAAGGCGAGATGGGTCCTTAGATCATCTACTCTGCCCTCCTGTATAACACAGACCATAGAAATTCCCCAAAATAATTCCTAGAGCAGATCTTTTAGAAAAACATTCAATTTTGATTAAAAATAGTCAGAGATGGACAAGCCACCACGACCCTTGGTAAATTGTTCCAACGATAAATTATTTTCACTGTTAAAAATATATTCCTTATTTCCAGTCTGAATTTGTCTAGCTTCAGCTTGCAGCCATTGGATCATGCATAAGGCAAAGATTTAGTCAGGGGTGTTTTTAGTAAAAGTCATGGACAGGTCATGAGCAATAAACAAAAATTCATGGCCTGTGACCTGTCCATGACTTTTACTATATAAATACCCATGACTAAAACTTAGCAGCTCCTGGAGCCCCGGGCACTGCTGCTCTGGGGGCCCCCGGGACACCATTGCTGTGGGAACCTGGGGGCTGATGGCCAGCCCCTGCACTGACCGTGGGGCTGACTTCCCCCCAGCCACCTCTGCTCTGAGGCCCATGGGACCACTGCTCAGGCACTCCTTGGGGCCAGCCGCCCCAGGACCACCTGACCAGTGTCTGGTGTGGATGGCCCTGGGGCCGCTCCAGCAGCTCCTGTTGTGGCTGGCCCCAGGGCCAGCTGCTCTGGTGGCCCTGGTATCCGCACTGGCCACTGCAGCTGCGAAAGTCACGGAGGTCACAGAAAGTCACGGAGTCGGTGACTTCCATGACCTCAATGACAGAATCGCAGCCTTAATCAGGCACTACCCTTCTCTGCTAGATTGAAGAGCCCATTATTAAATATTTGTTCCCCAGATAGGTACGTATTGACTGTAATCAAGTCATCCCATAACTAGCTCTTGAAGCTAAATAGATTAATCTCCTTAAGTCTATCACTATAAGGAACGTGTTCTTAATCATGGTCATGGCTCCTCTCTGAACCCTCTCCAATTTACCAAAAATCCTTCTTGAACTGTGGACAACAGCACTTGTTGCAACAGTGCCATATACAGAGGTAAAACAACCTCTCTACTCCTACTCGAGATTCCCCTATTTATGCTTCCCAGGATTGCATTAACTTTTTTTGGCCACAGAGTCACATCGAGAGCTCATGTTCAGCTGATTATCCACTACAACCCCCAACTCTTTTTCAGAGTCCCCCATCCAGTAAGTATGGCCTACATTCTTTATGCCTAGATGTATACATTTACATTTCACCATGTTAAAAAGCCTATTGTTTGCATCCGACGAAGTGGGTATTCACCCACGAAAGCTCATGCTCCAAAACGTCTGTTAGTCTATAAGGTGCCACAGGATTCTTTGCTGCTTTTACAGATCCAGACTAACACGGCTACCCCTCTAATACTTGACAACGTTATTTTGCAAGTCTCATGACTGTCTTGGTTTCTGGGGGCCTAACTCATGAACACTTGGAGTTGGCCATGCTGCATCCTTGATTCCCTTTCCACTGTCCTGTCTGGCTCTGGTGGCATCATGGGACTACTAGTGTGAGGGAGGATTAGTCGTGAATCTTTGTAGGATTGGGTGCTAAAATGGCAATTGCAGCTGGTGAGTTCAGATGAAGAATGGCCCCAATTCAGCAAAGAGCTTAAGTAGTGATTGCAACGGAACCTCAGCAGATGCAAGTTCTTTGCTGAATCTTGTATTTGAATTTTACTCTTTTATAACACAAGGCCTGCTGGTGTGTAGCAAAGCAAATCTAAACACTGAGGCAGCACAACGTAGAAAGAAAAAAACAAAAAGAAAATTCCCTGCTTCTACAGTTCATGCTGTTCTTCTAAACTATTTATAAAAAGGTCTACTGTAGCCAGTGTTTGCATTTGAACTGCTTCTCTGTTCCAGTTTTCAGGCTTCTCTGACAGCTGAAAGTACAGGTCAGTTCGACTCCCCCCAGTTTTGAACTAAGAAAGGGAGGGAGCTAACGCTGCAATCACAGACCAATTAAAACAGAACTCCTACAAATTAATACATGTTCACAACCTATGCATGATGCCAATTGGGTACCCCTAATAAAATGCATCTGAGGCAGGAAACGGAGCCCTCTCTCTGGCCTGCCTCTCAATCCTCTTCCCCTCTCATTTTCATTAACTCAACAACAGCTCTGATTTCCTGTGTCCTTTTCAAAGATCACTGTGCACATCATTTGGGATTCATGCAATACTGCGTACTGTTAAACAATGCAAACCACACACTTTGTCCTACGCTTGCCAAGAACCCCTGGATTGGTTTTTGAGCTGATCTCATGCTTATCCTCCCTACAGTCTACATCCAAATAATATATAGCTCCATTTTTCCTCTAGTAAATCCATTACAGAAAGTAACAACCTATCCAGTGAAGGATTTTTTTCTGATTAATAGATATTGAGATATCAGAATGGTTTGACTTCATCAAGACTTAAAATGTATTTGATATTTTTTTTTAAATTCTAGAAAATATTCCCTATCTGTCTTTGAATTAATGTTTCAATAGCCTTCTTTTGGCCAACAGTGCAATCAAATATAGGTAATTAGTATCTACAGCCCCGGGGAGGGGGTGGAGAAGAATAGTTTAAAAATCATATTAATATATTAAACATTTTAAAACCCTCTTAATGGGATTCTTTAATCACACAGAAAAACAGGAGACCAATGTAAGCAGTCTTTGAGTGTGATGTCATTCTGTCTCTGCATGGGGCAAACAAGCCACAGATAAGCACCTTCCAAAAGCCTTTAGGCAAAAGGAAATAATCCTTCATGTACACATGCACGGTTCTTAGTGTCTAAACTTCTTCCTGGCGTTTGCATAGGAGGGCTGGCCAAATTTATCAAGCAGAGAATTTCTGAAAGGTTTGAAACAGACAACCAGGAAAATGTGGGTTTAAGCCAGGATGAGCAAACCTTAAATTGTTCAATCCAAATACGGCTTTTTATTGATTAGCCCTGTCTGAAACTCCTGAATGCACAGAACGGGGCAGGAAACCTTGATTTAAAATAGTGTCATGAAAAAGAACGTTTCCACTTCTATCACTATTCGGTTAGTAATGATAATACTAATACGTAACTCTTGTATAGCGCTTTTCATCAATAGATCTCAAAGCAGTTAACAGAGGAGGTCAGTATTAAGCCTGCAAGGATTTTAAAGATCAAGGCACTGATTCTCTGGTCCAGCTGAACTATACTTGAGGGCCAGGGTGGTCTTAAGTTTCTTAGTGGCTAATGCCTTTCTGATCACATGGCCACTTACCCTTCATTTCAGTTCCTTCTATGAAGACTTGTTCAGTTGCAGAGCTGGGGCATATTTTTGCTGATCCTGGTGTGTTTAATTGTCAGTGATTGGATGGGGGTCTGTTATTTTTGTCCGGACTAAGAGCATTCTGGGTGCCCTCAAGAAATGGAGCACCAGTGTCCTTGGGTTTGCTTAGATGCCTTCAGTTCCTTGTGTGGTACTGCACCTCAGAGATGGTTATGTCAAAGAGTCAAGAGGTCATCTAATCCAGTCCCCTGCACTCAAGGCAGGACTAAGTATTATCTAGACCATTCCTGACAAGTGTTTGTCTAACCTGCTCTTAAAAATCTCCCATGATGGAGATTTCACAACCTCTCTAGGCAATTTATTCCAGTGTTTACCCACCCTGACCATTAGGAAGTTTTTCCTAATGTCCAACCTAAACCGGCTTTGCTGCGATTTAAGCCCATTGTTCATATACCATAGCTGTTACTCTGGCAAACTACCATCCATGCTCTGCTTGAAATCTAACTTTATCCTTGCAATTTGCCAAGGCAGTAACCATATGGCATTCTTGCTACATAGCATCTCTCGCCTAGTTTTTGTGCATTTACCTTTCTTCCATTTAGCTCTCATGACCACAGGGGGACAATTGCCTTTGACGCAACAATCTTATTGGAGATTCACAGTTAGATTATTATTGTTCTGCCCATAATTCTCCAAACTGGTGAGCCCAATACAACATTGTGAGGTGTGTTGATAGTCAAATTATGTTAAGTACAGGTCCCTCAAATCCATCAGGTCTTCTGCTGTTTGCATTGACTTCTGCTAACTTATTTGACCATGCATGGGATGGGTTTGATGTAGTGCACTTGAAATGATGTATCAAGAGAGTTGCCAAAATGCATTACTTGTGAACTGGGGATCATTTCTATGTTGATAACACATCTAGAACCCCATGGCAGGCAAACTGCAATTTACCTTGTTTTTTCCCCATTGTTACTCAAAGTGTTGTATGACTGCTCGATTTCTAAAAGAGGTGAGTAGTGTTGTTTTCAGTCTCACTAGTTACAATCTGATGATTATAAAAGACGCAGACATTAAAGGGCAGCTGTATGCTCATGAAAACCACCCATAACGATGTTTGAATACAACTATTTTGTAGTATGCCTTTTAATTTTGAGAAAAGCAATACATTATTTTAAAGCATTGGGATTTTAAAAATAAGCTTTCTACCAATGTGCTTATTATAGAGCCTAACCCTAAACACACTTCTAACATCCTGTAAGGATGAATTTGCTTTTGTATTTCATCTATTTTGATTGATTAAAAGTATGTTTAAATATCATATTTCAAACAAGTGATCACTAGGGATTATTTTGTTAGCTTTACTTTCTTAAACCAATTTTAGACTGAAGTCATTGATAATCTGTGCCCTTGATGTTTTGTCTCCAGTACTGAATTATATCAGTATTGTGGAAGTAGGAATAAATAAGTGAATTTCTCTGGCACTTTTGCCTATATGCTACTAAAACTGTAGAGTATTTTTAGAGGTTTTTTTTTAATAAGATCATAATTTCAAAATACCTACTCCTTGGTTCTCTTAGAATTCTTCAATAATGAAACAAGTGATAGGTCCAAGTGGCACAAAAGTGCAAGGTGGTGAAAACGAGTAAGCACACACCTTTTCAGGCGCATTCGGGGGCATGCCAGTTCGGTCCCATGTCACAAAGAATGAGTCAGAGGTGTATTTCCTGCTGTACAGTATGCATGTGAATTAGATGGCTTAGAACCATTCCTTACACCTTCCCAAGGAAAGGAAAGAATTTGAAAACATCTTCCATGCATCGAGGCTACTGAACTACTGGATGTGGGAGAATCAATTCCAGGACCATTTACCGTATTGCAGTGTCTTAAACACAGCATGCATTTCTTGCTCTTGTTCCCTTTCAAAACAAGCTGTAGATTCTTTTTGGAATGGTCTCTGAAGCTGATATTTTATTCAATTATCCAGTTATATGAACTGGCCTACTCCAATGGCCAGATTTTCAAAAGAATGAGGTAGCCACAATTCCGGCCAGAATTTCAAGAACTCATCAGGCACCAAAATAAGAGGTCAGATTCTCCAAAAGAGGTCAGCATATTACAGATATGTGGGAGTCCTGAACAATCTGCTTCCTCTGGATGGGTCATGGCTGTATTGCGGGGAAGATAAAATTGTTGCTGTGCTGACTCAGTGGGCCAAATTCTCCTCTTGAGAGGCCCCTATCCACAGTTTGGGCATGCAGAAATGAGTTGGCATAGGATTGACGTAGTCAAACACATTGACAATGCTTTTGCAGAATGTACATATGCCAGCACTGAAAGCTTGCGAAGAGCTCGTGTGGTGACATTAAGTGCTGCAGGCTGTTAGCCAGTGTGGGAATTAAGGCCTCATCTAAAGCTCACTGAAAGTAACAGAAGGACTCAGTGGGCTTTGAATCAAGCCCACAGAGAGCTAAGAGTTACCATGCCTGGAGAACTGCTGAGCTCTCAGACTGAGCATAGAAGGCTAAGGAGAGATTACTTTTTGATTCACTACAATGAAGTCCTAACGCTTCCACGTACTGCAAAAAAAAGACACATTTTTACTATACTTCTCAACATATGCTTAAGAATATATATTAGCTACCCATCTTTCTCTACTTCCCTCTCCACTGAACCCTTTGTCTGTGTAGACGGCTTCAGTAACGGAAATTTAAAACTTCTGTTTACATCTATAAACAAGATAAGGTACAAATTGCTGCAATACAAACTCCTCGCGCTGGCCTTCCACTGACCTCAGCCATAAACCAAAGGGAATCTCCCTTTTTTTTTTTAATAACTGAAGGAGACTCCAGTCTCCCTCCCTAAACAGCAGCTACCAAATAAGCTTGCTGAATTATTTGTGGGTCTGTTTTGTCACTGCTGTGCCACAGGAGCTAGGACCACCAGATTCATTGCATTTAGCATAGCAAGAGGCCACCAAGTTAATAAATGGCAGCGGTAGCCCAACCTGCGTGGTCCTGAAGACACTTTACGCTGCAAAGTGAGGCTGATTAAAGACACTCCTATCACATGACAATTTAGTATTTTATGTTATCACATAACTAGTTAAAAAAAGCATTTCTACCATACAGCTGAAAAGGAAAACTACCGTAGGTACTTTAAAAGTATTTGTGCAGCAAATGATACTGGATAACTAATGACAGGATTGTGTTATGCTTTCTATTTTTTATATCCATGTTTTTCCCCTCTCTCTGAAGATCATTTTTGTCAGATCATGTGTACTGGCTGTAAACTACCTGTTTTTACCAGGCTGTAAAATAAGCAGAAGTATAATTGGATAAAAGAGAGATCCATGCACCTCACATGGTTTTTAACAGAAGCTGAAGGAAGTGCTTACTCTGATCTATGAAAGTGACAGTGTAGGTCCACCTAGAGAAACAGCTCTCTGCTAACCTGAGCATTGGCTGCAAAGGGAAAACAAGTACGTTTTGACTGTGGCCCAAAGGAACATCTGGATAGAAGGTACAGGAAACAAGAGGTTGTCAAAGAAAGGAGTGAGGATGGTGTCAGTGACAAATATTCCGAAAGCTCTGTCCTTCACAACCTTTGCTGTAGTTATAGCTGTATGCAACCCGGGCTCTCACAGGGTATAATCTGCTATAAGACAATTGAACCTGATAATTCTGCTCCAAGAACAGTGATCTGGAGACAGAAGGTCACTACAACTCAGGAGCATGGCTTTTGATTTGTCAAATGGTCCTTCTAACACCAGCCGTCAATGGCACGTATCTGGGATCTCAACAAAGACTTGTGCGAATACAGGAAGCATCTACATCTTGGTGTAACTTCTAGCTGGACAGTCCGCTCTGCCTCTGGAAGCTACCTTTGCACCATAAAGAGGAGCTAATAGCCAACCCTTTCTCCCTGAAAAAAATCCTAGTAGATCATTCAATGTTTCCCTTAATAGCTTGATGCCACCCACTGTGCTGCAAATGATAACGCCTCAGCTTTTTTTAATGGCACTGTGATGTTTAGAAAGGGTGAATCCTCCAGAATAAACAATGGCTAATGCTCTCACGCAGCAGAGTCCAGCCCGAGGGCCAAACACCTTTTAAAAGGTCGAGGGGTTGCAATCAATACCTTAACTATTTCTCTAAGCTGGTAGAGCCAGTTGAGCTCCAACCTTGCTCTCCTTGGAGCTCCCACAGCCCGGCAGGAAGCAGCCAGAGCTCCTCTCCCTTGCTCTCATCGGTGATGCACCAGGTGGCCTGCAGCTGAGCTGCTGGAACAGAGAAGGGAGAGTAGTTGTTTGGAGCACCTGGCTGCAGGGGGGAGGCAGGTGGGGAAGCAGCAACCCCTGGAGCAATGAGGCTGATTCAAACACTTCCCTTTTTTGTAAGCTGAAGCATCCTGCTCCTGGAGCCCATTTTTCAATCACCATATGCAAACGTTTGTAACACAGTTGCCCTTGAGGGCCACAGGTAGGACACCGCTGTTCTAAACTGCAGGTATGGTAGCGGGTTGTTTAAAATTAATGGAGAGGTCAGCTGATCCCAGTAGCTGGCTACAACTCAATACCAACCTTCAGCCTGGGTGAAGCAGCTGCCAGAATTGTGCATGGTTGTGGGGTGTGGCTACATAGACCAAGGTCGGCCTTCTCCATTTGGGACTTTGGACTGCAGAGGGGACCGTGGGATGGGAGCAGCTTCTGACAGCAGGCTCTCGTTGCTGTGTTATGAAATGTTTTAGATGGAAATAATGCAGTAATTAAATACACGCTCTCTGTGCCTTGATAAGTGCAACACATGACCATATGGTTAGTTCTAAGTAACCCTTCATCAGATGAAAGCACACCAGTTCTACAATATAAAATAGTGCTACACGATAGCTGTTTGGGGCAGAGACTTTGTACAGCATCGAGCATGATGGTCCTGGCCCACAACTGGGATTCCCAGTGCTACTGCAATCAAATAATTAATAACAACACTATATCAGCCTTGTCCAGTAAGTCAACTGATCTATTAACTTCAGAGTAGTTTACAAGAGTTACGTTGTCTTCACTCTGGCATCTTCTGGATTATTCTTTTTTAATTTTTGAAAAGCAAAGCAGGTAGACTATACAATAAAAAAGAAACTGGGAACAGCTGGATTCCAAAGCAAATCGTTGCTTCCTTTGCCTTCACTTCACTGTTGCCAACTTTTGGGACTTTGTCATGAATCTCATGACGTTGAGGTGTTGTTTTTTGTTTTGGTTTTTTTTGGTTTTTTTTTCAGTAAAGCCCCAGTCCCTGGATTAAAGTGATTGTGAGAAGCTCAGCTTTCATTGGAAAAAATAAGTCTACACTTCATGGTTGCTGAGAAAAACTTGAAAACGCGAGCTATTGTAACGCTGACAGACCCCGGTAGACGGTGGGTGGGATCAAATCTAGGACCTCTGGAACTAAATGCATGAGCCTCCACTGCATGAACATAAGAATGGCCCTACTGGGTCAGATCAAAGGTGCATCTAGCCCAGTATCCTGTCTACTGACAGTGGCCAGTGCCAGGTGCCCCAGAGGGAATGAACAGAACAGGGAATCATCAAATGATCCATCCCCTGTCTCTCATTCCCAGCTTCTGGCAAACAGAGGCTAGGGACACTATTCCTGCCCATCCTGGCTAATAGCCATTGATGGACCTGTCCTCCATGAATCTATCAAGTTCTTTTTTGAACCCTGTTATAGTCTTGGCCTTCACAACATGCTCTGGCAAGGAGTTCCACAGGTTGCCCATGCATTGTGTGAAGAAATACTTCCTTTGGTTTGTTTTAAACCTGCTGCCTATTAATTTCATTTGGTGACTCCTAGTTCTTGTGTTATGAGAAGTAGTAAACAACCCTTCCTTATTCCCACTTGGCCCTTAGCTAAGGTTGTAGAGCAGACTCATTAATCTCTCTCTAAGCAGTGTTGGTGCCACTAGATGAGACAGACCCAGGAAGTGTGTGGGTTACCCTAGGTGCACTGTAAAAGCTCAGAAACAAAAAGTCAAATAAAACAGATCACACTTTTTTTAAAGAAAAATCATGATTTTTTTAAACCTGACTCATGATTTTTTCAGTGCTTAGAGTTAGCAATACTGATAAGAAGGTAAAACAGCTAAAATTAATTACAATAAAAACTTTTTTATCCAGCATGTTGGGGGAATGGGGGTGCTGGTAAGTGAAAAATGCCGGTTAACTCAGAGGGAGTAAGTTTGGGAGTGGGAGGGGATGTGGGGTTGGGGCGCAAGGGGAGGGTGGGCTCTGGGAGGTAGTTAGGGTGTGGGAGGGGGCTTGGGGTATGGGAGGGGGTGCAGGGTGCCGGATCCAGGGTCCGCGCAACTCGGGTGGCTCCCCGCAAGTGGCAACCTGTCCCGACAGCTCCTCGGCGGAGGAACGGCAGGTGGCTGTGCACGCTGCCCCAAGCACTAGCTCCACAGCTCCCATTGGCTGTGAACCACGGCCAACGGGAGCGGCGTCTCCGCCTAGGAGCAGCCGGGACAGGTTGCCACTTGTGGAGAGCCACCTGAGGTGAGTGCCCCTGGATCTGGCACCCTGCACCCCTCCCGTGCCCAACCCATTGCCCCAAGCCCCCACCTGCATCCAAACCCCTTCCTGCACCCCAACCCCCGTGCTGGCCCCACGCCAACCGGACTATAAACTGGAATTTCAATGAAGATCAGAAATGGCGGGTTACAGAGCTGGCGAAGTGCCGAATAAAACAGCTTTTACTGTACTGCTTTATGCAATGAATAATTCATCTGTGGAGCAAACTGATTCCGAAACAGAATCCTGCAGCGAACTGTCATGATCGTTTTCATGTATCACTATGTAATTATAAAACCATGGGAGGAATATCGTGCTAGCCATTCTCTCTTAGGAGACAGGGACGAAAAACTCCTCTCTGGCCATTTAATTTTAGAAAACCTCCTGAATGTGTGTGTTTACTTGTAACTCTCTTTTTTAAATTAATCAGAACTGACGATACTAATAAATTTTTGCCTCCGAAGAAATAGACCATTATAAATATAAACTCCCTAGGTCCTTTTAGGCATGGCAACAGAACGGTCTTCTGTTAAATATTCTTCCAAAGCCACCTGGTACCCTATTTTCATGGCCAAGTATTTGGTAACTTTATTGCTCTAAAAGAAGATTGTGCTTCCAATATTTGACCCTGGTTCTCTGGGCTACTCACTCAGACAGACTGACGTGTCTCAGCAAACTCCATCTGAGACTGTGGGCTAGTGAAACGAGTCTGTGTTAGTGCTTCTCCGCTGCTTTCAACCTAGACCCCCAAATGCCAGGCCCGCAGGCTGCAGCCAGAAGCTATGGCTGGGTTGGGGTGGGGTGGTGTCCATTTCTACCCCCATCCCACTCTGCTCCACTGGTTCAAGCATCAGTGCTGCAGTGCACCAGCTGCTTTCCCAGGAGCAGTGTGTGCGTATGGGGCATGAGAAGAAGGGGGGAACGGAAGCAGCTGGAGAGGGAGAGAGAAAACTTCCATTTCACCTGTGCCATTTTCCTGGTTTGGTTTTTCTTAACTGAGGCAGTCCTGCCCTCACCACCCACCTGCCAGTTGCATCCTGCCGTCTGAGAAACACTGGCCTATTGCTACTGGGGATGAGGGAGGTAGTTCCTTATACCTAGTTTGAGGAGAAAATTTTAGGGGGATTATTGCTGGTCGGTGCTGCTTTCAGAGGAGGTGTGTGAACCACTGAGGTGGTACCAGCTGACTCAGTTTTGCTGTCCCACCAGAAGGCTCCACTTCCCAGGCGGTTCCAGCCACTCTCACCTCTTCCATCTTCTTCCTAGCTTAATCCCTGCTTCAAGCAAGCCTACCTCTTAGGCAAAGCACTTACATATGTGCTTAAGTCCCACTGAAGCCAACGGGATGTAAGCATATGCTTACAGTGCCTTGCTGAACAGGATTGGACTTAAGCACGTGCGTAAGTGCTTTCCTGAACCAGGGCCTTACAGAGGAAATGTACTTCACTGCCACTGCTTTGGCCACCAAGAAGATGCTCCAGGCCGGGGGTGCCACATGCTTCTGCAAGGCTGCCACATACCAGAAGCTGGCTCTGAGACAGATGCATTCAGGCCATGGTAGTTATGCCGTTCAGGTAGCTCTTAGGTCTGGTGGAGCTCCTGTTAGAATTTCCCCCCGAAGTCCATTTGTGGTCCTTAGCTACTTGGCCTGTCTTTTAAACATGCGGCTTTACTGTGATAAACTCTAGAGGATGCAGCCATGCTGGAGAGAGATGGTTCTTTCAAGCCACTGCACCTGGGTAATGAAATCCAATGTGGGCTATTCGCTTGTCTAGGGGAATATTAATAAACCTTCTGTGGTGCTGTAAAATATCAACAGGAAGGCACGCAAAGGATCCAATCCAGCTGCCACTGATTTTCCAGTGGAAGCTGGATTGAGCCTAAAGAGTTTACCCTCATTTAGCCATTAGTTGTTTTCTGATAGTTTTATAATCAGTGCAGATTTAATAACACTCCGTACATAGTACAATATAGCTAAAGATTTCCTGAAGGAAGATTTTAAAGCAATTGAGTAAAAGGTGACCCTCTTCTTCAAGTCATGGATGGCGTACAAAGAGGCCAATTTGTGGAGGAAGAGTTTTTTGCATGCGTACTGTATCTTGGTTTTGATTTTTTTTAAAAAAAGACTAGCTATTTCCATTTTATAATTGTTGGGGAAGGCCAAGTTTTCAGGAAAAGCCTGAAAACGTCACTCAAATAAAAATGTGATGGTTTAATCAGATGTGCCACTAACATTGCTTTGTATGTTCAGTGCTGCATATAGATGTGAATGGGAGGGGAGGTGTTCCAGTGGAATGATCACAGGATTGGGTTATGGCACCATTTTATTGCATGGCCTTTGGCAAGTCAAGTGACTGACTGCATTTCCCCATCTCTAAGGCGCCGATAATACATGTAATATCTGCCTCACAGGACAGTTGTGAGAATTAGTTTATTGGAACATCTGTTAAGAAATACTGTAAAAGTACACGGCTCTAGGGCAGTGGTTTTCAACCTTTTTTAATTTGCGGACTCCTAAAAAAAATTTCAAATGGCGGTTCAAACCCCTTTGGAAATCTTAGACATAGTCTGTGGACCCCACCAAAGATCTGTGGACTACATACTGAAAACCACTGCTCTGGGGCGGAAGGACTCTGTACCTGCATCAGCTTCAGCATTCATAGGTTGTCTTCTGGGGCGGAGATAAGGAACATCTGCTATATTTACTCTTAATTTGACATTTATTTATTTATTTTGCAAAGGCACCTGGAATGCGTAATATCAAAAATCAAAAGAAACATGTTCAGATTCTGCTCAATTTACAGCATGTTAAATGCAGACTATAAATTAATGCAATGTTTAGTTTGAGGTTTTAATTGCCGAAGAGTCAGGAAATGCAGCATTAAGTGTCCCACAGCAACCTTAATTCTGTCCCATTTCATGGCTGCATTAAAATAGAGTCTGTATGTGCTTTCCGCTCCCGAGCTCTGTAATGTAATGGCAAGATCCAGCAGTTAGGTCAAACTAAGTACAAACTTTCTGTGAACACTACTAAAGGAGGCATAAGCAAAATAATTAATATACTGAAAATGTACTTCAGAGCTAACCTTAAAAAGTGAGGGATGGGCCAGCACTGGACCTGCAAAACTGATAGATTTTAAGGCCTGAAGGGACTATTAGGATCATCTCACCTGACCTCCAGCAGAATTCAGGCAGGAGAACCTCACCCACTTTCTGCATCAAGCTCATAACCGTTGAGCCTGCCTCTCCCACTCTCACCCCCAACTTACTAGTATCAAGCGATCCTCCAGGCTCCATGAGATACACAAGCTTCTGCTGAGGGAAAACCTGGAGGCATTAAACACAGTGGCACAGGTTGTTCCTGAACTTTGCAAGGGGGAGGGTGTAGGAGAAACTTCCTTTCAGCTCCCTCATGTTCCAGGAAAAGCGGGGACTGCTCCCTCCATATGAGGTGGAGAGGTGAGGGTGCTATAAAATAGCCTCTACTAGGAAAAGGGCAGAATCAAACTATTACCCTCTTCCATCAGCCCAGGCAGCTATCTCACTGTGTAGGTTGCATCATTCGTCTTTGCTCCTGGGAGGAGAGGGAAGCTTCTGCTACCAGAGGCACAATTCTTGCTGATAAGAAGAATGGTCTAGTCAGAGGATAAGGCTCTGGACTAGCGTTCAGATGACAAGGGTTTGATACCCAGCTTAGCTACAGCCTTCCTGTGACGGGCAAATCATTTAACCTTTCTGTGTCTCAGTTCCCCATCTGTAAAATGAGTTTAATACTTCCCAGCCTCATACAGGTATTGAGGATAAAATCCATTAATGACTGAGCTGCTCAGATACTACAGTGATTTGAGCCATCTAAGTGCCTAGATCGATCTCCCTGCTTGAGCCAGCATGGCAGTGCACCACACCGGGCACAGGTTAGTCCATTATGTGAGCGAAAGTTTGGAGAACAGTGAATTGAATGGAGAAAGCAGAAGCTGGAATGGCTCCTGCAGAGGAGTTAGACCACGAATTTAAATCCTTTAACCAGTGCACCATCAAAAGCTTTTGCTTGGCAGAGAAATGAAGAGAAGCTTGAAAATGAAGTGCATGCCAAGAACCTGCAGGTGTTCAACTTCCTGGCCAGGTTGGAAAGGTTCAGAAGCTGTCGGATTTTAAATAAAGGCTCTGGCACAATGACTGAAAACACTTTTGGAGGGATATCCGTTTTTGCATGGAGAAGTTACTGAATTCAGAGAAAAAAGAGCACAGGGGCAATATCTTTGCTAAAACATTGGAGGGCGGATACGATAAGAGAGAATTTAAGATACGCTATGAAACAAGTAAGCTGGTTACGAGGAATGAGAGCCTTCCATTCCTGGATTTAAATCTGGTCCCAAGAGGAAGGGAAACCCTGGCTGCTGCCATTGGTTATCTTGTGGCACCCAGGACCTACCATCAAAGGAAAACATTTCACCTTGTGGACTAAGACTTGGGCAAGCACACTGCGGAAGCAGATAAAAGAAGACAATGCTGATACCGACAAGCAGGACAGCAGAGACCAGAGAGATTAAAGTTACTTAGGCTCACAGTCACCCCAACTTAGAAAGATAAGACCCAGGAAAGATAGTGAAAATAGAGTTATAAAGCTGGAGGCAAATTTGGTGTCCCCAAGAGTATTCTACTTAAACCTACGTCTGTTCCCTGAGATACCGTACTGTCTGTGTGTTGTGATGAAGTGCTCTGTCACTCCCTAAATCAAGCAATCCCAGCTTGACTGTTTTGGCCGTATTTATATAGGCAAAACTCCCACTGTCACACAGGATTTTTGCTTGTGTAGGTTTCAGCCTTTAGTTATTTCTTTGGGTGTAGAGACATTGCACGCTGTAAGTAGTAACAGATCCTCCCTGATAGGAAAGTGTTTTGCTGAGTTTGTATTTATGGCTTAGTTCCTTCAGATGTTGCGCATCTATTCACTTATACTAAGATTTTCCTGCTGTATTTCCCAGTCCACGGCAGTAACTATTCAGAATGATGAACCATATACAACTTACTTCACATTATCCAAAATGCCAATAAAAATACATTTTAAATAGGCAAATACCGCACCTCCCAGAATGAGAGACGAACTTTAATGCCAGTCTGCATCTGATTGTATACGGGCTTAAGCACAGAACACAGATCATCTGGGATGATTAACATGTATTGTTTGAACTTTACTGTTAAATTATTTAGCTTTTTCAAATGACATTGAAATTGAATTCAAAATAATGTATCATCATGGGAGGCATTTCTTGCCTTGAACAGGAAGGGGACTGGAATGGATTAGAACAGCAGTAATGCAAGATTGTGATTTTTAACACCACTGCTAGAATGTGTTTTAAAATTTTGTCCCTTTGAAATTGTATCCTACAATTTCTAACCCCGAAAATCTAAAATAAAGGATTATAAAATTCTCCAAGGGAGCAAATAATTTACTTTAGGAATTTATGATACAATCTTGATTTTTCCCTCCTTTTTCCAGGTCCCTTATTGCTCCTCTTTCCAATTTCCCTGTCTCCTGCTCAGGTTCTTCAGTAAGTGGGGGCTTATTAATATCTGTTTCAGGAGTGGTTGGGTGAGGTTCTTTGGCCTGCAATGGGGAGGAGGTCAGAGTTGATGATCATGATTGTCCCTTTTGGCCTTAGTCTATGGATTTGTGTATATATGTCTTCACTTTTCCCTCTTAATTTCCAAAGCCTAGATCCTACCATCTCTGCTTCTGTCCCCCCTACGGGTTTAGGCTGAGAAGATGGATGGTTGTGTTGTAAATGATCTGCACTGGGATTTAGGAATTCTGGGTTCTATTCCCAGCTCTCTGCCATGGATGGTACGACTTGGGTCAAATCATTAAGGGCTTGTCTGCATGGTAACTTATTGCGTGGCAAGCTGGAGTGTGACTCTACAGCTGCTAGTTTGTCGTGCACGAACTGGCCATGTGGACCCTGCTAGTTCTGCAGTAGGGTTTGACGTACTATGGAAAGTTTAGTGCATGGTAGCAGGCTCCACAGAGCCAGTTAGTGCCCTGTAGATTCACATGCTGGCTTGCCGTGCACTGAGTTTCTGTATAGACAAAGCCTAGGGGGGTCTCCGTGCCTCAGTTTCCCATATGTAACATGGAAATAATACTGTTTTTCTCCCACCCCGTGTCTTGTTTATGTAGACCGTAACCTCTGAGCTAGGGACTCTCTCTTACTATGTGTTGTCTAGCAGTGTTACTCAACAACCAGTCCATGGACTGGCGCTAGTCCCAGAGATCTCCCTGACAGAGTTTAGGAAGACAACAAGCCGGCCTCTGGTATCAAAAAGGTTGAGAAAGGGGTCTTGAGCCACTACTGTGATACAATAATAGTGGCTACAGACCCAATCTCTGATTAAAGCACTAACAGAACCGTACTCAGCAGGGCTCTCCCCTTTTCACAAGGACGTTATTTGTGTTGCTGACTGGCAGCCTGATGTCGCTCAGCACCTGCAGCCAGCCTCCCCTGTTATGTTGGTTTTGGGAGAAGGAATCGTGAGATGCTGGGAACATGGAGTTATCAGCACTCTGGTCTAAGACCCCCCCCAGTCCTCCCCCCAGTTTGCCTAGCTTAGGTGTGAGCAGCCAGCTGCAAAGCCGCACTCCAGTTCCTGAGTCCTGGCTGGTGCTGCATTCCCCCACGCGTGTCGCCGACCCTAGGACTTTTCCAGGGGTGTGGCTGAGAATTCTTTGCGCTGCTCTGTGATTCTTTCCCTGTGAATTGTGGGAGAAACTGTCCTTCTGGGCACATGAGGTAGGTAGCGGGGGGCGACAGTGGGGGACTATCAGCACTTGAGAGACACGGGGGGGGAGGGGAGGTAATATTTGTGTTGGTCCAGGGAGAGTGATTACCTCCCCCACCTTGTCTCGCTCCTATCCTAGCACCAGCACTGCTATCAGCACGTGAGTAACTGCAGCCTCACGGCAACATGGCAGGTTTCTAGCCCAAGTGAAAGCACCACCCAGGTTTCAGCCTATTGCCCCAGCTGGGCCAGCTAACCTGGGATGAAAGCACCAATAAACCCAGGGCATCGGGTGACCAGACAGCAAGTGTGAAAAATCGGGATGGGGGTGGGGGGTAATAGCCTATCTAAGACACAGCCCCAAATATCAGGACTGTCCCTATAAAATTGGGACGTCAGCCTGTCAGGGCAGGTGGGGGCAGCCGAGGGCGATACCCAAGTGCAGGCCGCAGTGAAGACATACGCTTTGTTACCTGCCCAGGTAGCACCTCCATTCGTCCCAAGCTGCTGGCCAAGAGTCTTTCTCTCAGACTGACACAATACCGAGAAAATGTATTGTCACTCACAGGCATGGTGGTTTCCTGCAATCACAGGGGGAATTCAGGAAACTCACACGGTGACTGTCACAGGCTGGCAGTGTTTGCCTGACACCCCACACTTGGTTAGCAGGTGTTGCTCCTGCTGTGAAAGGGTTAAGCAGGTTTTGCTGACTCACTAATTGAGCAGACAGGGCCTGCGGAGACGCCTCAAGCTGGGACTCCAGGTAGTGCTGTTTTCGGATTCCCTTTATGGTCATACACCAGCCCCAGGTGGGGTGACTCTTCAGGCCTCCACAAGTACATGGTCCAGTGTGGGGACTCCGCCCACTTGCAGTGACCCACTTTTGCTAAAAGCCAGGCAAAAACACGCACAAGCAGTGGGTTCGCATGGAACGCCAAGTGGGCCCAGCAGCTTGAAGTTATTTCAGAATGGTTTGGTCTCTTTTCTATTTTGAGGGTTTATTTTAACTTGTTTGTACATGCACAATCAATTAACGGTGGGTACATCCAGATGCACGTTGTATAGGCAATTTACAGAAAGAGAAGCAGGACTGAGGCAATTCAATTCATGGAGGAACACTCCAGTTCAGCTATTCTGACAAAGGTCTGCATCCTGCTACGCCATCAACAATTAAACGAACTGCAGAAAGAGTCGCTGCCTTCTAACGCTGAACAAGGAACTTTATCAGAACTACACAGCCATTCTTTCTTAGCTTCACTGTAGACCTGCCTAGAACATTTCCCCACCCCTGGCTGGCCTGGGTGACAGATTTAAAGAGACATAGCATGCATATCCTTGCATGGGACAATATGTTGGTCTTCACATTCATTATGTAAAGTCTGGTGACTTTTGCTCCAAGTTCACAAAGAGTAAAGTAGTTTAAAAGTGCTAGAGAGATCATAAGTAACTTGCTTTCCATTTGATTAGAAGCCTTTAAATTTGACAGTATCTTTCCCCTTCCTGAAAACAGGGAAAAAATTAAAGGGACCACCTCAATTTAAATATGGAGCACAATTTAAACTAGATTTTTATATAAAACTTAAGATCAATGGAAATATTTTGAATTAAAAAATAGAAGAGTCAGTGTAATGTTTGGCACTGCTGGAAATGAAACTGACTATACACAAAACTGGGCCATATCACCGATTTTAATTGTCCTAACTCTGAGAAATGCACAAGAAAACAAATAGCATCAAAAGTGGCAAGTTAATTGATTTTTTTAAATTCTTGTACTTTCAATAAACAAAAGTAAAGAGATTAGTTTGTTTACAAGGTCTGGGTGTTGCCACATTCATTTTGCTGTTTTTATTTCTCTCATTCTCACTCCTCTGAATGCATTTAATACCGTGTTTCTTTTTCAGATGAACTATTCATTCCTGGAGGAATGAACTGATCCAAGTCTATAGGAGCTGCATATATTTTCAGAAATCCAAAGTCACTAGGTGCAGAAGAACAAATAAGATTCAAGGAATCATTAGAGTCTTCTGATCAGGCAGCTTTAAGTTGAGAAGGGGGAAAAAAAGTGCCCAGCAGGGAACAAAGTACAGTGTGATTCTTGCTGCAGTGTTCAGCTTATTGTAAATCTCTCTCCCTCCTTCATCCCTCCGCCCCGGGAGAGGAGTCCTGGCCTAGGTACTGAATCGGACAAGGTCTTTTCTCCTGGAAACCCAGAAGCAAAAGTTTCCTTGGAAGGGAAGAAAGTGACATGCTAAGGAAGCAGGGAGGAGCCCTCCTCCACAGAGGCGGGCCCTGGACATTTGCTTTGCCGGAGACCGCCCCCCTCCGGTCTCCTGAACTGGTTCCCAAGAACTCCGAGGGCACCAGCTAGAAGGGGGGGGGAGAGAGAGGAAAAAGCAGCCCACCAAAAGTGCAGCAGGCGCTTCCCTGTTCCTTCCCGAGCCCCTCTCACTACACTATGCTGGTGTATCCGATACCCCGTGCGCGATTAGTCCTCCTCCTCCTCCCGCTGCTGCTGCTGCTGCTAATCTGCTCTCCGCTGGCAGTTGCGGTCACAGCAGAGCCCAGGGGGAACACATCGGATGCGAGCGATTCCCACTTTTAATAAAGTGAAGTTGGGGGGGGGGGGGAGCGGAGAAGTTCCGAGCAGGAGCACGGGGTGGGGGCGGGGGTGGAATTAAAAGGGGGGGAGGGGACGGCTGCTCTCTGCTAAGGAACAGCTCGCAGCACCATGCAGCTTGTGCTCTGGGCACTGGGCTTAGGAACACTCTTGCTCCAGGACGTCTTGAACGTAGCCACCACCGCAGCGAGGAAGCAGAGGCTGCACCCCAGACAAGGTAAGAAGATGCTTTTGGCGTCTCAAGCTCCTTCAGGGGAAGTTTCCAGTTCTTTGGGCTGTTTCTTAGACCTCATTTTAACATGGGGGGAGGGGGTATTTCTACAACTCGGCGGTGTCAGCTTCATTGATTCCCCCTTGGCTTGCCCTCAGTCACCAGCTACAAGGACTTTAAAAAGTTGTGTGCGCCTTTCTCAGGCTGGGAGAACACGGTGCACACGGGACAGGAGCTGCTGCACATGGTCTTCTCCTTGAAACCTTTCCGAAGCTCCAAATAGCCTGAGTCTAGAAACCCATTTTAAGTGGAGGAAGGGCTTTGGGCAATTGGCACTCCCTGGTGGCTTTATAGAAAAGCTAAGGATTCTTCGTGGGCTGCTGGAGGCAGGGACTGTCTTTTTTTTTTTTTGTGCAGCACCGAGCTCCGTGGGGGTCCTGGTCTAGATTAAAGTCTCTAGGTGCTCCTGCAATGCAAATACAGTACCACGACTTCACCACCAGTGCCCGGTGCAGGCAAGCTAGTGGTGCATTGATTTGTTTTGTAAGCAGAGCTCCCTACATCCTCCCCCCCCCTTGCTAGATATAACTTTAGAAAGCCAGGCCTTGCTGCTTGCATCCAAGGTGAGTGTGCGTGAAAAAGCTACGCCTTGCCTGAGCGGAGCGAGAGAGCGCTTCTTTACCGGGCGCGCGTGTGTTCCTGTTTGCAGCCCAGCTGTTGGAGAAACGGCGCGAGTTCGAGATCGTCACCCCCACCCGTGTGAACGAATTCGGAGCCCCCTTTCCCACGCACGTACACTTCAAACGAAAGAGACGCAGTGTTAATCCTGACACGGACCCTTGGGCCACCGACTCCTCCTCGGCCCACTACCGGCTTTCCGCCTTCGGGGAGCAGTTTCTGTTCAACCTCACGGCCCAGGCTGGATTTATCGCGCCACGTTTCACGGTCAGCCTCCTCGGAGCCCCGGGGGTTAACCAGCGCCGGTTTTACAGCGAGGAGGCCAGCGACGTACAGCACTGTTTTTATCGAGGCCATGTGAATAGCCAGCCCCAGCACACGGCGGTCATCAGCCTGTGTTCAGGGATGGTAAGTGCCGTCCCCTCTGCCTCCTTTCTCCGCCGCCTCTGGGGAGTTCCAGGGCTGAGCTTCGCCGCTGCTTCTGGCGGCTTCAAGCCTGGCCTCCCCGGGGTTTGTGTTTACACGGAACAAATGGATGCGGAGTTCTTTGCCCTGGTTCTCTCGCAGCCAGGCTCGCCTGCTGTGGCTCCGCATGTCGAGCAGCTCCGTGGTGGCAAAGCGCCGCCCGCTCCCATTGCCACAGACCCTGCAAGGGGAGAGCCCCGGGCAGGGAAGCGACCCTGCGGTACGTGAGCCCGGGACCTCTGCCGGGGCTGCCCCGGGTTCTCCGGCGGTCGCCAGGGGCCGGGGCTTTTTCACACGCCGGTGGCCGGGGGCACCGAGCGGAAGCAAGGAGGGGGGTCACCCCGGGGGCCGCTGGCCACACGGGCTGGACGCCAGCCGCAGTGAAGGTGGAGCGAGCCCCCCTTTCCGTGCCCCCCGCAATCACACCGAGGTAAACCCCCCCCAATGCAGACCGGTTGGCTTTTTGCCCTGCACACGCGCCGGGCTGACTTGGAGGAGTTGCAAAAGTCTGGCCTGAAACTCTGCCCTAAATAGAGCGGGGGGGGGGGGGGGTAGGCCACGTCTGTCCCAATAGGAGGGACGAGCAGGGGGTGCTGGCCCCCTGGTGCGCCCCCCCCCAACCCCGGCAGAGCTTGCACGTGCTGGGGGGGGGGTCTCCAAACTTCCACGTGAGGCAAACCCCTTCAGTCCCCGGTGGGGGCGGGGGCCAGTCCTGCACGCTGTGCCCCCCCCCCAAAATTCAGTGGGAAAGCAGAAACCTCCAGAGCAGGCAGCCGGGAGCCCGCATACTCACCGGGGTGGCCGAGCTGCTGCTGCCGCGGGGGAGTCCCATTGCCAGTCCGCCCCCGCTACGGCGCTTTCCCGGGGGCTGCGCGCTCCCAGCGGCCCCCCCTGTTGGTGGTTGTGCTGAGCCGGGTGGGCGGAGGCGAAGGAGCCGGGCCCGCGGGGGGGGGGGCTGCAAGGAAGCCCAGCAGCAGCAGCAGGCAGTGCCCTGGCTGCAGGACGGGGCCTGGCACAGCTGCGAACCACTCCCCTGATTGAGGGGGGGGGGAGAGGATTCAATTCCCCTAATCCCCCACCCCACCAGTCAAGCGTGCCGCCTTAAGAGCTCCCCCCCACTCCTCCCTCGGGACGACCTTAAGGAGGTGCGAGGCGCTTTGCCAGCCCCGAGCCAGGTCTGCTGGGGTTTAAGGAGGCCGGAGGAGATGTCAAGACGCCGTCTCCATCCTGCCAGCTCGGGGGGAGGCGCTGCGGGGAGAAGGAGGCGACACAACCAGCTGTGCAGGAAGCTTGCGGGGGAGGAGGGCTTGTCCGGCCCCTTCCCCCTGAGCCGGGGCTCATTCCCTGAGAGCTGGGATGAGCCAGGGGTGGAGGCGGCTCAGGGCGCGTACTGCAGGGGGGTGCAGATATTCTGGGTACAGTGCCCTCAGCTTGCCTGGGGCGGGGGGAGCTTAGTGATGAGCAGGGAGCCTTTCCAAGGGCGATCCTGATCCATCCTAGCTGGGGGGTGACCTGTGGGACACTGGCCAGAGCGCCTGGGCACTTGGCTGATACTTTCCATCTCCTGGGCAGCCTCCACCTACAGCCTTCCTGGTTAAAGGGGTTCCCCAGGGAGAACCAGGTGCCGCTGCTGCCTGCCCCCTTTCGGCCCCCGACAGGCTGCCGCTCGCATACCTGTCCCCGGAGATGCAGGTGGATACGCTTTGCGCAAGGCCAGGGCACGTGTCTCTTGTGTGGTTCAGAACTGGGATCGTGCTCTAGTACCAGCATCTTGGCAGGAGGTCAGACTAGCTGACCCTCGTGGTCCCTTCTAGCCGTATGGTTCTATCTTTTTGGCTTATGGCATACTTTTGCTTGGGAGTGGCGTTTTTTCCCCATGGCCTGCTCCACAGTCATGTGGGTTAGAAGCTTTGATATTCTCTCCTAGGCAGTAGCTTCGCCTGGTGAGTTCCTTTCCCGGATCAAGCCACTGGATGCCATGCTCAGCTTGTCTCTGCTCAGTTTTGCTCTTGGCTTATCTTATGTAAGAGAAACAGAGAGGGCAGAACATAATAGGGTCCAACTCTGTCCTAAGATGTACTCCAGCACCTCCCATTGAGATGAGGAGTAATTTTGCAAACATATCTGAAGGAAGAACTGGGTCTAATATGTGTCCTCTCTTCACACAGGGCTGAATTTTACTCCTGGTGAGTAGTAATTTACGCCATGAATTATCTCCCTGGTTTTAATGGGAGCAAAGTATACAGAGTAAAGTGCTACTCAGCGTAGCAGAATTGGGCCCATAGCTTTCAGCCGCCCCAGATGTAGGGGTTGCTTGCCAGACTGGACATTGTAAGGAAGTGTAAATGCCCTAGAAACTTCTGCATGTTACCATGTCTGTTTTATAGGGTAATTATGTAGGCCTAGTCTCTTGCATATTCCAACTGGAAGCTGACTACCTGTCTCTCTCTTCACTCTCAGCTAGGCACATTCAGGTCTCACAATGGGGACTATTTTGTAGAGCCGCTGCTATCGCCCGATGAACAAGAGTACGAAGAAGAACACAATAAGCCACATGTGGTCTACAGACACAGTGCACCTCAAAAAGACTCACCAAGGGAACGGCACACTTGCGATACTTCAGGTATTCGTTTGACTATTCCCCATACAGTCACTTCCATGATTCTGCGTTGCTGAATTATAAACCATTTACCGTGATATGGGAGGGGACATTGGCACTGTTTGGGCTAGAAGTAATTGTGGGCGTGCAGTGAAGGGGCTATTGTGAACATCTAGGTGTGGTGCTCTTTGCTTTGGGGATAGTCTTTTGCTATTGTTCAGGTGAAGTACATCTTGTCTTTGACTTCTAATTTAAGAAGGTCAACCGGAGGCCAAATTCTACCACTTCCATTGCCACCGTTGATCCCAGTCATGCCTACTGTGAGGTAAAGTAGTCATCTCTGAGCTCTTGTGCCTTAAATGGCTTCTGTGTCTGTACCACCTTACTTCTCTTCCCTCCTAACCATAAGCCCTAAAATACACAATTTCTCCTACACTTCGGCTGAAACTCACTTGTGCCTTCAACTTCCATCATCTTGCTTGCTATAATTCCTTCCATCGTGGTCTTTCTAGGCCCGATCTCTCCTTACTTGAACTATTCCAAAATGCAATGACTTGTCTCTTCTCCCAACCATTCCTCTTCCTTGCCAGAGGTTACTTAATGCTTTCACTGATTAATTTACTTCTTGGGTCTCCTGTTTTCTCCCCATGTTTCAGCACCACTCCTTGGTGTACTAAACCTACAGATGCCTCTTGTGAGGTATATTACAACCTAAACATGGTGGGCATGAATCTGCCAACATTACTCAGGCTGAGTGGTATGGTTACTCTTCAAGCAGATGGGGTTACTCACGGAATAAAGCTATGATTTAATGTGAGTAAGAGCAGCAGAATCTGCTTGTATACATTAGCTTGTACAGAGTGAGAATCTCCTTTGGACTATTATGTGATGCATTTGTATTGTATTAGTGCTATACAGAATTTACAAAAAGAACAGGAGTACTTGCGGCACCTTAAAGACTAACAAATTTATTTTAGCATGAGCTTTCGTGGGCTACAGCTCACTTCTTCGGATGCATAGAATGGAACATACAGACAGGAGATATTTATACATACAGAGAACATGAAAAGGTGGAAGTATGCATAACAACAGGAAAAGTCTAATCAATTGAGATGAGCTATCATCAGCAGGAGGGAAAAAAACTTTTTGAAGTGATAATTAAGATGGCCCATAGAAGGTGTGAGGAGAACTTAACATAGGGAAATAGATTCAATTAGTGTAATGACCCAACCATTCCCAGTCTCTGTTTAGGCCAGTGTTAATTGTATCTAATTTGCATATTAATTCGAGTTCAGCAGTTTCTCTTTGGAGTCTGTTTTTGAAGTTTTTTTGTTGCAAAACTGCCACCTTCAAGTCTGTCACTGAGTGGTTAGAGAGGTTGACGTGTTCTCCCACTGGTTTTTGAATGTTATGATTCCTGATGTCAGATTTGTGTCCATTTATTCTTTTGCGTAGAGACTGTCTGGTTTGGCCAATGTACATGGCAGAGGGGCATTGCTGGCACATGATGGCATTATCACGTTGGTAGATGTGCAGGTGTACGAGCCCCTGATGGCGTGTCTGATGTGATTAGGTCCTATGATGGTATCACTTGAATAGATATGTGGACAGAGCTGGCATCAGGCTTTGTTGCAAGGATAAGTTCCTGGGTTAGTGTTTATGTTGTATGGTGTGCGGTTGCTGGTGAGTATTTGCTTCAGGTTGGGAGGCTGTCTATAAGCGAGGACTGGCCTGTCTCCCAAGATCTGTGAGAGTGAGGGATCATCTTTCAGGATAGGTTGTAGATCTTTGATGATGCGCTGGAGAGGTTTTAGTTGGGGGCTGTAGGTGATGGCTAGTGGTGTTCTGTTATTTTCTTTTTTAGGCCTGTCCTATAGTAGGTGGCTTCTGGGTACTCTTCTGGCTCTGTCAATCTGTTTTTTCACTTCAGCAGGTGGGTATTGTAGTTTTAAGAATGCTTGATAGAGATCTTGTAGGTGTTTATCTCTGTCTGAGGGATTGGAGCAAATACGGTTGTATCTTAGAGCTTGGCTGTAGACAATGAATCGTGTGGTGTGTCTGGGATGGAAGCTGGAGGCATGTAAGTAAGTATAGCGGTCAGTGGGTTTCTGGTATAGGGTGGTATTTATGTGACCATCGTTTATTAGCACAGTAGTGTCTAGGAAATGGACCGCTTGTGTGGATTGGTCTAGGCTGAGGTTGATGGTGGGATGGAAATTGTTAAAATCACGGTGGAATTCCTCGAGGGCTTCTTTTCCATGAGTCCAGATGATGAAGATGTCATCAATGTAGCACAAGTAGAGCAGGGGCGTTAGGGAACGAGAGCTAAGGAAGCGTTGTTCTAAGTCAGCCATAAAGCTGTTCATAAAGAATTTACACTGTATCTTACATTTGTGGCTCATTGCGGGAGAGAGGATATAGGCAGTGGTTTTGTCTACATAGTTAGAGCTGGTATGGTGACAGAGTGGTTCAAGGAGATGTCCCAAGGCACTGATCAAAGACCAAGGTAGATTTAATGGTGATGGAAGCATGGTGGTACACACACGTGTACGCACATTTGGGGGAATAATAGTACATCTCACAAGGCTTTTATTGTTTGTTCTTCCAAGGGTTGCTGCTGGACTATGCCACTCTGGTTTCTCTCTTCCAGCTGTTTCTGCTCCCTTCTTTGAGATCAGATGCAGGAGACTCAGAACAGTTGGAAAGAAACACGGAATCTGGCACAATTCACCAGTAACCCCTGGAGGAATGGACCAGCAGATCTCGGAACCCATTGAATCAAAGGTAGATGGAAAGGCCCTGAATACAATTTATGGTCTTTCCCTTTGTGGAGTGATCGTATATCGTTCAACCTTGTGACGTGTCTAATAGTTTCAGGTCAGGTGTTCGTGCTACACTAGCTTTCGCAAGAAATCAACCCGCTGTATTATTCTGCTTAATTACCCAGGTCTTTTTCTGTCCTCTGTTAATCTGCTGTGCTTCCCCTTTTCCTTTGCTGCTTGTTCTTAATTGCTCCACACAGCGTGGAAAAGGAGAAACCCCAATAAGTTAAAGCTCTGTCCAAATAATAAGGTTCAAAGGACCCAAAATAGGCGGCATGGTTCTGCCCTTCCCCCATTTCTGGTTCAACAATTTTAAGTGAATCTTGTGCTGGTGACAGGTGCTGTGTTGTTAGCTGTGGACGTTGAAATAGCAAAGCACAGCGTGGTCAGTGGCCATATGCACTTCCCTCCACTGGCTCACCAATATTCTTCCATCTTCACCAGCTCTAGAGCAATGATTCTCAAACTTTTGTACTGGTGACCCCTTTCACACAGCAAGCCTCTGAGTGCGACCCCCCCCATACATTAAAAACGCTTTTTAATATATTTAACACCACTATAAATGCTGGAGGCAAAGCGAGGTTTGGGGTGGAGGCTGACAGCTCGCGACCCCCCATGTAATAACCTCACGACTCCCTGAGGGGTCCGAACCCCTGCCTTAGAGGCAAGAGAGTAGCTCAGATAGCTTCAGGGAAAAAGTGAAGCCCAGCTACATTTTTCTCAAGCTTATCTTTAGGAGTCACCTTTGGGCAAACTGCCGTGTTCACATAAGCCAGGGGAAAAGGAAATGATCTCATTAGAATTTATGAGCTCAGTTGCATTGTACCTGGGATCTGTAGATGACATTAAATTTATACTGTTGCTGCAGCCAACATGTGAAAAGTCCATTTGTACTGCAAGTTAATGGAGAAAACGGAAATCCGTCAAAAGTGGAAATTCAACCCCAGAAAAGACTTAGACCCCAAATCTGCAATGAGCTTTGCACGGGCAGACCCCTTTGCAAGACTGTGGCTTTATTAAATCTCTCTTTCTTAGAGGCTGTTGTGCACAGAAACGATTTCTACACAACATAATGTTTTCCAACTGTGTTCTTAGCATAATGAAGTAGTTGTAGATGTCCTCCAGTGTCTAAGAAAAGCTTTTCCCCCGAGCTATGATTGATGGATAAAGTAGGGTCTTTCATTTCCAGTGATCTCCATGAAGCATTTATCATTACTACTATTAGTTTTCACTTGATCAGGTCAGCTAGGGCAATGCAGGCATATTTGTCTTTTTGGTTCTGCTACATTTTAATTAGCAGTTTCTTATAGCTGCTTTTTAGATCAATGCAATATGGGCTTTTCTGACCACATGCCCTAGCTCTTCTGCCATACAGTTAATGGATTAATGACGTGTGTTATAATAAACTGTTGCCAAGGCTTTGCTGTTGTAGTTATGCTGAGGTCCTGGGTTATGAGGCTGTTAATAGCAGCTTCTCCTTGTTCTTCCACTGTTGGCCTGTCCCATATCCTTCTCTCTGTGTCTTGCTTCCTGCCAGAGTAGTTTGGGAGTTAAGAGGCGGACTTCGTACCCTCACTAACCCTTCCCTTCCTTCGGCCATCACAATAGAGTCCCAGCGTTTAAGGTGATCTAGTCTGATCTCCTGTGTATCACAGGCCACCAACAGCTCCCAGCCCATGCATGCTAAACCCCAAAGCCAGAATGAGACCAAAGTATCTCAGCCCTCAGGAGACTAGACTTTTCTGTGCCAGAGAATAGGAGGCACCAGTGTCCAACACACCCACAATATCAGGGAAATGATTAAATGAGATCTACCCAGATAATCCTGGCGAGAGACCCATACCAACATGCTGCAGAGGACGGTGAAAAAACCCCAAAGTCACTGCCAATCTGACCTGGGGCAAATGCCTTCCTGACCCACATTTGTTGATCAATTAGACTCTGAGTATTTGAGCAAGTACCAACCAGCCAAGCCCCTGAGCGAGAGAATGCTCGGTGCCAGCTCAGAGCCCATCCCACCCAATATGTCATCTCCAGCTGTGGCCATTCCTGATGCTTCAGAGGAAGGAGATAAAAACCCGCCCAGCGTACACTAGGGGAAAACATCTCTTCCTGACCCCTGCAGGTGGCTGGCTGAAACCCTGAAGCATGAGCTTTAGGAGCATAAGACATAAACTGCAAGTGAGCCCCAGGACTGCCTCCTACCATCACAAGCAACCCTGTCATATAGTCGCACTCCTAAATTATGTCCAGCTCTCTCTTAAAACTAATTAAGTTGGTTGCCCCCACAACTCCTATTGGGAGGCTGGTCCAGAGCCTCACTCCTCTGATGGTTAGAAACCTTCTTCCGATTTCCAGCCTGAAATTGTTCATGGCCCATTTATATCCATTTTTTCTTGTGCCAAGCTGTCCTTTAGCTTAAGTAGCCCTTCACCCTCCCTGGTATTTATCCTCTCCCCCTCCCTCCCCATGTATTTATAGAGAGCAATCCTATCTCTCTGATTTCTTTTTGCTAAACAAGCCAAGTTCTTCCACTTTACTCTCCTAAGATGAGGCCTTCCATTCCCCTAATCATTCTACAGGCTCTTCGCTGCACCTGTTCCAGTTTAAATTCATCTTTCTTGAACATGGGGTGACCTGCTGAGGTGATTCCTCCCCTGATTTATACCCGCGCAGGCTCTGGTACAATAACTAACTAGACTTGCTTGAACAGCATATAAAAATGAAGACTGACAGGGTGGATGTGAAATACCACTAGGGGGTGCTACTTAGACAAGCCGCCCGCGGCAGCCCTGCTCGCTCTCCTTGCTTCATGCCAGCAGAGCATTCCCACAAAACTCTCCCCTAGGTATTACAACTACCACTGGATTTTTAAGCAGTCTCGATTAGCAAGGTGGAGATTGAGAGTTTAAAAAATGTAATTTTAATCCAGAAGGGAGACTGCTCAGTGAAGGCGGAGAGCTGAGCTTCCTGAGCTCAATGGAGGGAGGGTCTGCCGCTGCTGTCGAAAGGAACGAGAATCCGTATTAGAATCACTTGAGAGATCGTCCAGTGGACTTGATGATAACTGTGCACTCACCTGTGTACACTCGCAGGTTCTGTAGATTCATAGATTTCATGGTCACAGGGGAGCACTATGACTATATCTAGTCCAAGGCACAGGCCAGGAAACCTTACCCATAATTTCTGCATCAAGTCCACAACTTCTGGTTGAACTAGAGCATATCGTTTAGAAAGACATCCAGTCTTGATTTACTCCAGCTACGGTTATTACTTCACTGACAGGAAACCTCCCCTATATCTAAATAAACCACTGGGGTTCATCTCTCATTCTGTTCCATACCATTTCCAGAGGGGGTTGGATGAACATCACTTCTAACATAACGCATTTTTTTCCAAACACACCTGTATGCGTGTACACGTCACGCAAACTCCTTAGTTGTGCTTATATCTGTGGCTTTCCCCTTCCAGCCTGCCGCCTCTATTGAAGTTGTTAATTTGATTGGTTGTTTTCAGAAAGTGAGGGATGGGAAGCCAACCCCTTCTGTGCTGTACGGTTCTTTATTGCTCTCATGTGTTTACTTTTCATCTTTGTCTGGTTTTTGCTGCTTACCTTTCTTTCCTTCTGCCTCTTGAATCTCTCCTGGGGTGTGTTTGGTCAGTTTTGGTTAATTTATTTCTGATCTTTTGCTACTATTATCTATTCATGCTCCAGCTCTTTTGTGGCTTGTCTGGAGCTTTCTGTTATAATTCTACCTGTCTGTTGTGTTTTGTTTTCTCAGTATTGTTCTTGCTTATTATATACTCCCAATTTGCCCATTTTTATATCTTTTACTACAAACCCCTTGCAAAAGTTATATTTTGAACGAGCTGTTTCTGTTCTTTTCTCCTTTGTGTTCCAATTGTGTTCTGATATCTGTCCTCTGACCACCTGACTTTTCATTATGCTTTTTCTGTTTTCTTTCCAGCTTCACATTTAAAAAAAAAATGTTTAGCACAGACTCCCCCGGCTGCACCTCATTTTTCCTTCAGTTTGACATAACAGACTCAGGCTGTGGCTGAAATAGACAAGCAGTTTTTTTTCATATGTAGGAACAAGGATCAAATGTGAGCACTGGCTGCTGTCCCCACTTTCATTGCTAGAATAGTAGCCCCCTTCCACTCGTTTGCCTCGGGACTGGGAGATAGCGGCAGTGGGTTTTGGATGGCAGTCACAAGTCATGTTGGGCCTAGCCCTGTCATGACATTTGTTAAAGCAGAAGCATCCACTGGGGCAAAGCTCTCCGATGAAACAGCAGCACTCACCTCATTGGTGCGGTGCTGATAGGATGATGAAAGTCCTCCCCATCTTGAAAGAGAGCCAGGAAAAGGCCGTCCTGCTATTTCATATTATGGTGGTAAGAAATGAGAGCTGGTCTCGGGTTAGTGCAGGACAGAGGAGCCCTGAGCTGTGGGAGAACAGGCAGAACTTGCTACAGCAGAGTTCCCTGCAGACACGGACTGATAGGAGGAGAGGAAATGCGGTTATGTTGCAACCTTTTCTGTTCAATTTCCATAACCCTACCAGTCCCCGAGCTTTACTTGCACCGATGCTCGTTAGGAGCCGCTCTCGAGTGTAGAATGTTCTAGCACCTCCTGAAAGCGAATGCAAAAGTATCCCGAATGCAAAGTCCCAAATTCTGACCTGCGTATTTCGACTTAACATTTTAAATTCCTGCTTGATTGTTTAGCTACGGTGATTCAGCAAACAGAAACGTCACCACTCGATTTGGATAGCTAGCTCCCAGAGCACCAAAAAATAAACATAAAAACGTTCCGAAGACATTAGCTAGCTCCTAGCATTTGAGAACTTCTCAGTCCGCTCATGGATGGTTTTTTGCCAGCGGGGAGACAGGTGAAATGCAAAGTAGCTGTGAATTATTTGCTCCTCTCCAACAGAGAGGCAGCTTTTGCTGCAGTCATGCCGAGTGTCATTATTATCTTGTAGGACACCGACGTTTCCCAGACTTCTGGCCAGATGAATGCTTGCAGTTCCCAAAGGTGTAGGCTGTTGAACGTGCGGTTATCGCATTGATAAGGTGGCCAAAATAAATGGGTCCGCTTCTCCAGTGGTGTAAATCAGTGTAGCTCTATTGGGTTCAATCCATTTACACCGTAAGTGGTTCTAGACCCTATTCCATAGAAGTAACCTATTACTGTGTAGACCTAATATTATGTGGATTCCATGTGGTCCTTTTTTCCCTTGAAAAAGTGTCCTTTTCTGATGATGCCACAAGAGTCATGGTACAAAATATGTCTCGCCGTGCAACTGACACGCATGACACCGAAATAATCAGTAACGTGTCACCGATTGTCAGGTACATTAATGAGTAATTTGTAATACATTACGCTTTCCAAGTAACTTTTAACGGCCTTTCCTGCTGAACACAACACAGGAGAGTCACCGTAGCCTGGGGCCATTTGTACTATGGCCTAAGCTACCAGATCGCTGTTCTAATTAGGCCCAAAATTAACAGAGGCTTGATCCTAAATGATGTCGAGCACCTGTAATGTGCTGAGCACCCTCCATTCCCATCATCCATTCTGTCATCATCTCTCTCCCTGAGATTACTGGTGGCGCTCCCAGGAGTAGCTGCAGCCAGGGCATTCCCACTGGCCTGGGACTGCCCCGCCCGAGTCTGCCAGAGCCTGGATTTCTAAAGCTTATGGGCCCACTGCAAATCCCATATTTCCTCACAAGCATTTAGGGAGGCTGGGGGCCCATAGGTGAGGGGCTCAGACTGAGGAATGACTTGGTGGGGGCCTTGTCATAGGAGAGGGTAGAGGGTCTTCCATTTCCTTTGTGCAGGAGAGACTGTAAACTGGTGTTTGAGCGATGGGGAAACTGGGGTCACACTATTTGATTGTAAGATTTTTAGGATGGAATGTGTTCAACGCTAGGATGTGCCTCAGGCTGTGGCTAGCCACCAGATACGTTGAAAAGGCGTGTGTGTGAGAGAGAGAGAAAATGAGGCTTGTACGCCATTGAAATACCTATAAATGAACACCTGATTCCGGATAATGAGATTATATGTAACTTGTTAGAGTCCAAATCTCCCCTTTCCCAGGATCCCCTACCTCTGCCTCCATATCTCAAGATTGTCTCTTCCCACATCCCACAGGATCCCTCCCAACCTGACACAACCTTACCCTGCCTCCCACCCCAGGCACTCATCCCTCAGGAATCATTCCTATCTCTGCTTCTGTGTTTCTAGCTTGCAGTATTGTTGTGAGTCTCACAATATTGGCTGTGTGTTTTAAAGCCCCAGCTCCTGGAGTCATGTGACTAGGTGGCAATCTCAGCTTTCCTTTCTTACAGAAGTAAGCTTCTGGCCCTTGTGGCTGTGAAGAAAAGCCTGACGTGAACCTAGAAGGCAAATAAAAACATACCTCCTGATGGTTCTAATGGCTAAAGCAGGGGCCAGTGTCATTCAAATTTGGCCCAGCTGCCCCTCCATAGACTGAAAAATGGGGGCGGCTGAACCAAACCTGAATGGTACCGTGACTCTATGTGCCAGGTTGCAATACCACCGGGTTTGGGGGCCCTCTCAAATGGGGCTCTGGGACAACCTGCCCCTTTTGCACAGTCCCCCCGCCCAGGTGGCCTGAATGTGGGAAACGTTCCCAGCTTTACCTGTGACAAGGGGCAGATGGGGGTCAAAGAGGGAAGTCCCCAGAAACCCGGGACTGTTGGGAGGTCTGTAAAAAGATTCCAACCTTTATTATTTTTAAGCCAACCCCATGATTGTGTGGGGCCTGACTCGTGATTTTTTGGCAGGAGGGCCCCTATGATCCCAGACGCTCTCCATTCGCCTGCTGACAGAAGCTGGGCCCCTGGGAGCGTAGATTGCTGGAGCCAGGCTACTGCTGCAGGCAGCCTTCTGTGCCCCATATGGCTGCTTCTCTGCTCAGCCCACCCACCGCTGCCTCCTGGTGGCTCGAGATTGGAATGACAGCTCAGCAGAGCAAGACCCGGACGGGCAGCACAGCAGAACTTCAGCCCACCGGGAAGGGCAGGAAAGGGTGTCAGGGCAGAGGCATCCGGAAGAGGAGAAATTCGGGGGGGCTGGGCCCTTCCTCACGCTCCCAGTGGAAGTCCAAAGGAACCAATTGGTTAATAGCAGGCCCAAGAGGGGGAACGAAGCGGGGTAGTGGAATAGTAGAGTGGCACCGGCACAGCTTAATTTTACTGGGCAGGTGGAGACAATTTCTGGAGGGGAGGGAGGCAGCTGAGGGAACAGCCTGAGGCTGCATCTTAGTGCAGCTCAGCAATTGCTTCTCTGCTCGTGGGCCTGGTTGGGGTGGGAGGAGGCAGCTGGGCCCACTGGGCACTTCTCTGTCCCCCGGCTGGGCGGCCACAAGGCTGCTCTCAGTAGCCAACTGGGCTGAATTTCCCTCCTTTGCCCTCCCACTGGCTCTGAGTGCCGAGCTGGCCTAGGCCAGGGGGCTGAGCCGGCTCCCGGGAACGATTGAGTCAGGGCCTCCTGCCCATTCCAGCTCCCCGCCCATGAAGGAGAGAGGAGAAGTGGAGGAGGTGACTCAGCCCTGGGGGTCCGGTGAGGAGAGGAGGGGGGCTGACGGGGATATAGGCACGGGGGTCTTTGGGAGGGACATGGGCTTGGGGGAGCCTTGGGGAGGGGCTTGAGCGAAGATACAAGACATTTGGAAAAGGGAATGATTGGGGAGAGGGATGTCAGCAAATTTGCCCTGGCTGGGGCTTTGTAGAAGGGGTGGGGGGGATTCGTGATAATTGTGAAGGTCTATATTACTCCCCCCGCCCGGTACCCTCCTCTGGTTTAGCTGGCAGTTAGCCCACTGCCTGCAGCAATCTGTTTGAGTGCGTAAGAATTCATAGCACGGGAATCAAGCGTCGTAGACAGGAAGGTGCAGTGTTTGCAGGAGCGGTATTAAACGTTGTTGTGCTTTGAGCTGTTCACATGCTTGATACATTTCAAGAAGAAAACCCGGGATTCAGGGCCGCAGGGCAACTGTCCCTGGAGCAGATGCTTCTGGGTTGGATGTTTCTGATGGTCAGAATATTGCACTGCTTGGTCTTGCCACCCTGCAAAATACATGGGTGCAGAGACTGAAAAGCTCCAAGTGGGGCAAAATAAGCCACGACCATTAACAAGGAGATGAACTTGGGCCATGAGGTCTTAGTCCTGTACTCAGACATCTCAATATACGGCACAGTTCGATATTTCACTGTGAAATGACTTTTTGTTTCAAAATTCTTGTGCGTTATATAAAAAAGGTTAAATCGAAACAAAGTTTTTTTCAGAATTTGCCTTTGTGGAGAATTTAGAAATTTTTCTGGTTTTGTTCCTAATCGGAATAAAACAAATGCTGAAATCTCCAAATCCTTTGTGAAATGGGATTTCCATCCTCTGCCCAGCTTTAACGTGCCTGTGAATAGTGGGCTGTGTTGTATGGTTTTGCTGTATTACAGTTTTGTCTGCACATATGCTATAAGTTATATCTATCCTTTTTAGTGAATCCTTTTGCCGTTAAAGACTCTAGATCTAAGTTAGCTCTATACGCTGTTAAGCAAGCTCAGATTGATTTGTATTTGAAGTTTCTTTGGTTTGCAGTGCAAGTAGTAATCAGACAGTTATCAATCATTTTTGTCTCGTATGTAGGAACGTAGAATATGTTGTTTTTCATTGGATTCTTGTTTGGGTTTGATTATTCATTTCCCATTTAGTTTTTGTTCTTCACGTCCACCCCCCCAGTCCATAAATGCTGTTTTCTATATCCTACTGTAGCAGTTTGCGGTTCTCTGGGTCCATAGTCATGGAAGTGGAGTTAACATCCTGTGGAGTTAGCATTCATTCTGCCTTTAGGATTGATTGATTGTCAGAATATGCTACCAAGCAAGCCACTCAGCCCCCCTCTCTTTTCACTCCTCCATCTCCAGCTGTCATCCTAGCAGCATAACAAACTTCCATCACCCAAACTAAATTCTGCTCTGCGTTACTTTGGCGTAAATCTGGAATAAATCCATTGACTACAGTAGAGTAACTCCAGATTTACACTGTGGTGTAACAGAAAGAGAATTTGCCTTCATGTCATTAAAAGGGAAAGATTCATAGATTCATAGACTCTAGGACTGGAAGGGACCTCGAGAGGTCATCGAGTCCAGTCCCCTGCCCTCATGGGATCTGAGTTTGTCTTCCGGGACAGTTCAATGAATGCCCATCATTTGAATAAGGTAGGATTTTTTTTGTTTATTTTGCTTAATCCAAATACAGTAAACACCATATTTTTCTAGACTGTGACTGTAAATACAGCTACTATCCTGTCACCATGCATGTGATTTCTCAGTGGACTGTGGGAATCTTCATAAATTACAGTCAAAAGAGTGTGCACGTTTCTTGAAATCTGGGGTGGATGGATGGATCAGAGTTATAGCCTCTTCCATCTGGTTCAGAGCCCTCCTAAAATGGCAGTGGCCGGTGCTTGTTTTTGTGAAATGAAATGCCGGGTCTTCCTCTAATTCTGGTCTCCACATCACAGAAACCGCAATCAAAACGTCATCCCCTGTTAGCGGCCTCAGCGAGGCCCAGGACTCAGCTGGCATGGAATCTGAACTGTTCTTCTCACTCCTAGCGATGGCCCCACGAGGTCAGGGTTGAGGCACATTAGCAATATTGCAAAGCTTGTGTTACTGCTCCCCACCTTGTACCTGTGTGTTGGGCGGAGAGAGGAATTTTGTTTCCCTTATGTTCTTGTTAGCACCTTTCATGAACGTCAGTGAAAAGACTCTTTGAAACAAGGGTTCCCAATGCGGTGCACCCGCGTACTGGCCGGCGAACGAGCATCCGCCAAAATGCCGCCGACAAGCTGTGTCATCCAGAGGCGTCGCCGCCTAAATGTCGCCGATTTTTGGCGGTATTTCGGCGGCGATGCCTCTGGATGATGCTACTTGTCGGCATTTCGGTGGCAACGCCTATTGACATTGCCGCTTGGCGGCGGAATTTCGGCAGATGCTCGTCCGCTGCCACCGTCCTCCGTGGCTCGTCATCTGGCACCCACCAGACGAAAAAGGTTGGGGACCACTGCTTTGAAACAATTAGATATTTTTAAAGGGAGGTAAATAAAAAAGGGATATAAGGGCTGTTTAAAAGCCTGCTGTGTTGTTTTGAAGTTCATTGTGAGGGTCTATTCTCCTTTCCTTGCATATTTGTCACTGGTAGCAATCGGAGTTAAAATTCCTATTGAGAGTTAGAACAACTAGGGTTGGATTCTATAGCCAGTACTCCTAGGTGTGTTTCCAGCGATTTCACTGGGCGTTCTTGTGAGTGTGGGTAGCAGGATCAGGCCTGTATATTGAAACCAAGCACACATGCAAAGCCATTCTGCAAGGGTGAATTGCCTATAGCGCTCCCTAACAACTTCAGTTCCAGGGAGTACGGTCACAAGGTGTTTAACCGCCTTGAGGGAACTCAGTTAAATTTTGCTCAGCTTTATGAAAGCGTGCAATAATTAACTTCCTAACTATAGCCTTAGCATCTGCTTCGCTGGGTCAGAGTAGTTATAGAGACTTTATAGGCTAACTACCAAATAGTGAGTCTTAAGTACTAAAACACCTGGTCTATTATTCAAATTGCATTTGATAATAAGTTAGTTTAAAAGCACGTTTTTTTTTTTTTAAACCTGGAAGGGAATTTTAATACTGTTAGCTAAGAAGCTGCTTCCCTCCCCCCCACCCCAGCGTCCATGAACTTGAACTGGGATTGCTGTCATTGTCACATGCCTTATTTAATTGTGCAAAATGCTTTCTAGTCCCAAGGGCAAGTTAAGGTGGAAGTGGAAAGGATTAGAGCTATTAGGGACAAGTGATCACTCTTTGAATTTTTGATTTTAGCATAACAATAGTTACTACTTCAAAAGCAATCCCGGGGTCCACTGCTGTCACCCTTCCTAATGCAATCAGTCCGGGTACTCCTAGGGCCTGATTTTCCACTGCCTTTGGGGCAGGTCCAAAGTCCATTAAGTTCAGTGGAAAGAGTCCCATTGACTTAATTGCAATGGTCTTTGAATCATCCTTTGGCCAAACTGAGTGCCAAGTAAATGTAAAGTGTTGTCAGACCAGGATGGGAGTGTTTTACCTCCAATTTGCACCACTGTAAATGACTGCACAATGTACAAGGCCTATGTTGTTTGCTTGTGTGAATGAAATTTCCAGGATTGGGTCTTTATAGCCTTCCGTTGGCTTCGTTTCTTCCTTCCTGTTGCAAGTGAAAATGAATTGTTAGAGTTTAGATCCAGCAAGTACTGTACTGGGTGATTGCTAAACTGAAGCAATCATTAAAAACAGACGTGGCTTAAAGATCCAATGTTAGGAAATTGTTAGACTGGTTCTTTGACCACGTTTAAATGAATATCAACTGTTGAAGCTGTACAAAGGATAGCTTTGCTCATTCCTGAATTATTAATCTAGTGGTGGCTTGGCTTTAAATACCAGGCACTTGAAAATCCATCTCGTCAGTGGGGCTTGGATTGTATTGTGAATAAGCCAATGTCTTGTTCCTTAAACCCATCTAATTACTGTCATGGGTAGGTAGGTGCTTTCCAGCCATTTGCAAGGAACTGAGAGATTGCCAAACGGATATTTTGCTTTCTGTTATCTGTTGATGTATCAATGTGGTAGACAAATGCAAAACATCACACTCTTATTATAGCTCAAAATATAGGCGTTTTTCGTTGCTTTCCATGTTATCAGACTAAGCTTGCCATTGTTAAGTTAGATTTTTGCAGTGTTGGCTCCAGAGTATTTGAGAGACAAGATGGGTAAGGTAATATCCTTTATTGGACCCACACTGTTAATTTATGGTATTCTGGGTGATGTGTGAGTTTTTCACTTCTGCTTAATTAGACTGCAGAATGTAGGTCTATTCAAGAGGTATGCAACATTTCTATCCTTTGGTGGCCATCTTAATGGTGACAAGTTAGATATCAACAGCTTTAGACCCATATGGCATTCTTAATCTGTATGCACAATTGCTGTTGGGAGTTTTATGCATGGCTTGAGAGCAGTATATTGCAGTTAGTGTTTCATATTATTATTATTATTATTATTTTTTTTTTTTTTTTTTTAACAAATTAAAGTGTCCCATTTCTGGCTGGGTTAAGATAACGGCTCATTATTGTCAAAGTACACGAGTGGTTTTAAATCAGTTGCTGCCCTGCCAGACTGTGTTTAGTTTCTTAGGCCAGGTCTACACTATAAACGTGTATCAGTACAATTATGTTGCTTGAGGGTAGTTACACCGACCTAACCCCCGATGCAAGCAGCACTACTTCGATGGGAGAACTTCTCCCATCAACATAGCTAACACCTCTTGGGTGGGTGGATTAGCTATGCCGATGGGAGAACTTCTCCTGCTGGCGTAGTAACATCTTCACTAAAGCATTATAGCTGTGCAGTTGCAGCACTGTACAAGCCCTCAGTAACGAGATTGGAATAGCCAGTGTATAAATATGACTGACTGGTGCTTTTCTGGTGCGCCTATAGAGAGAGACATGGAAGGATTAGATGTATATCCGTAAATGTCAGTAAACAATGATTTCACCAAACACACACACACACACATACCCACACCTATGACAAAATGTTTCCATTGAGAATCGAAATTTACAGATAGATAAAGCAATAAAAATGCTGCTTGAGAAAGTCTGAGAGATTCATTTTTAAGGCTATTTACTGTGTATATTTTGACAATTTGTGTTTGAACAGATACAAAACTCTAACTTTTTGAATCTCGGCCTCCTCTATCATTAAAGAATTGTCTGACCTCTTGCCCCATAAGCTCCCGCAACTGTGAACGTTTAAAATAGATAAAAATAAAACAAATACTTACGACCCATAACTTTGCGCAACTGTGAAAATTTAAATCGATACAAATAAAAAAGCTTTAACATAAGTATTGTTATTTTCCATTCAAATTTTAAAAATGAACTCTGCCAACCCTCCCCTGCCCTCTATATAGTCACACAAATACAACTGCCCTACTTACTTACTTCTAAGCTTGCATCTTCCAATAACGAGTAAGGCAGCAAGTACCAAACTTCCCTATCCCCTTAACCGTAACTCATTGCTAGAGGAAGAACAGTTACTTAAGAACGTAAGAATGGCCCTACTGGGTCTAGGGTGACCAGACAGCACATGTGAAAAATCCGGACGGGGCTTGGGGGTTATAGGAGCCTATATAAGAAAAAAAGACCCAAAAATCAGGACTGTCCCTATAAAATCGGGATATCTGGTCACCCTAACTGGGTCAGACTAAGGCAGGGTTTCTCAAACTGGGGTCGCCGCTTGTGTAGGGAAAATCCCTGGTGGGCTGGGCCGGTTTGTTTACCTGCCCTGTCCGCAGGTCTGGCCGATTGCGGCTCCCACTGGCTCCGAGAGCAGCGATCCGCGGCCAGTGGGAGCCGCGATCGACCGGACCTGCGGACAGGGCAGGTAAACAAACCGGCCCGGCCCGCCAGGGGCTTTCCCTACACAAGCGATGAACCCTGTTTGAGAAACCCTGGATTAAGGGTCCATCTAGCCCAGTATCCTGTCTTCCGACAGTGGCCAGTGCCAGGTGCCCCAGAGGGAATGAACAGAACAGGGAATCATCAAGGGATCCATCCCCTGTCGCTTCTTTTCCTTTTTGGATCTAAGGACCTTGCAGAACTTTACCATAGAAACGCTGCAGACCAGTAAGGTCCAGCTAACCTGTACAATTACAGGAAACCATATTGTGAACCAACCCCCCATTCGGTCTGGGTTACATCTGGCAGAGCTGTCTTCCCCCGGCCGGGCTCGGCTTGGCTGGATCCAACTCAGGGGTGGGCAAACTTTCTGGCCCGAGGGCCACATCTGGGAATAGAAATTGTATGGTGGGCCATGGATGCTCACAAAATTAGGGTTGGGGTGCGGGAGGGGGTGAGGTCTCTGGTTGGGGGTGTGGGCTCCGGGATGGGGCCAGAAATGAGGAGTTCAGGTTGCGGGAGGGGGCTGAGGGCTCCGGCTGGGGGTGTGGGCTCTGGGGTGGGGCTGGGGATGAGGCGTTTCGGGTGCAGGAGGGTGCTCCGGGCTGGGACAAGGGGTTTGGAGGGTAGGAGGGGGATCAGGGCTGGGGCAGGGGATTGGGGTACGGGGGGAGGCTCAGGGGTGCAGGCTCTGAGCGGTGCTTACCTCAAGTGGCTCCCAGAAGCAGCGGCATGTCCCTTCTCCAGCTCCTATGTCAGGCGCGGCCAGGTGGATCTGCATGCTGCTCAGTCCACAGGCACCGCCCCTGCAGGTCCCATTGGCCATGGTTCCCGGCCAATGAGAGATGCGGAGGCAGCACTTGGATTGGGGACAGCGTGCAAAGTGGAGCACCCTGGCTGCCCCTACATGTAGGAGCCAGAGGGGGGCCATGCCACTGCTTCTGGGAGCCATATGAAATGGCCCCCGACCCTGCTCCCCGGCTGCAGCACCGGAGCAGGGCAAGCCCCAGACCTACTCCACAGCGAGAGCTCGAGGGCTGGATTAAAACGGCTGGTGGGCAAAATCTGGCCCATGGCTCGTAGTTTGCCCACGCCTGCTCCAACAGGTGCTCAACTTGGCTGCCAGTTTTGTACCCCTGGCAAGAGAATTCACTGCTGATTAGTCAAGAGCTTCCAAGTCCTAACTACGGGGTATGTGTGTACATGCAGGAATGTCGGTCCTTAATGCAAACTTCCACACTGGCTTCAGAACAGCTGGAGAGCCTGGTTAACAACTTCCCACACTCCCTCTAGGACAGGGCTTCTCAAAAGGGGGGTTGGGACCCCTCAAGGGGTCACGAGGCTGTTACATGGGGGGGGTTGTGAGCTGTCAGCCTAAACCCTGCTTTGCCTCCAGCAATAATGGTGTTACATATATAAAAATGTGTTTTTAATTTATAAGGGGGGTCGCACTAAGAGTCTTGCTGTGTGAAAGGGGTCACCAGTAAAAAAGTTTGAGAACCACTGCTCAAGGATGCTCAAATAGCAACTATTCGTTTGCAGTCAGTCAAGTCTGTATGCTGCCCCCTAGGCTGGGAATGTTTCCATATCCACTCACAACAAGTAGAAACAGCTGCTGTAATTACAGCTATAAGGTTTTTGGCCCAAAACTAGAAAAGAAAAGGGGATTACATATAGGTATAGTTGGCCTGCTTCTGCGCTACTTCTTAGTAGATGCGGGTGGCATGTGACCAGGCTTCATCACCGAATGTGATCTTCTAGTTGGATCATTAGCGTCCCTGGTCCAGGCTGAGTACTGACAGGCAGTTCAACATGAATGCTGATCCATCTCCCCCTGCTTCTGCACTGATTTATCAGGGGTATGCCAATGCTGCCTCTGAAGTTAGTTTACCGTGAGAGCAGAATCCTGCCCAGTTAACAGCACTGCTTAGTGCAGGATAACTAGAGCAACCCAGTTATATATGAATGCCATGGGTTTTCTCAGGCTTCCTACTCAAATAGCTGTTATGCGTGGATTGTTAGCTGTCATAAGGTAGTCCACACCAAACATGAGGAAACATGGCTGGCATTCATATGAGTTCTGTATTGTTTGCAGTCCAGTAGCCAGGGCCGGCTCTACTGTTTTCACTGCCCCAAGCAGCGTGCCCAATTGCCGCCATGGACGGCGGGGGCAGTCTGTGCGCCGTTAGGGCGGCACACAAGTTTCCGCGGCAGTGGCAATTCGGAGGCAGCTTCTGTCTTCAGCCGGAAGACAGAAGCTGTGCCGCTGCGGACAGCTGAACATAGAAGCTGCCACCGAATTGCCGCCACTGCGGAAACGCGCGTGCCGCCCTAACGGCACACGGACTGCCCCTGCCATCCGCGGCGGCAATTCGGCGCGCTGCTTGGGGGCAAAAACACAGGGACTGCCGCCCCTTGCAGATTGCCGTCCCAAGCACCTGCTTGGGATGCTGGTGCCTGGAGCCAGCTCTGACGGTAGCATTTAATTTTAGAATGTCGTGTATTGCCATGGAGGAGGCAAATTATCCATTCTCAGTTGAACAGTCATTGGGTCATACGCTTAGCTGGCTGCTGCTATTTATTAACATTGTAAAATCAGTTCTTTGGAAATTATTACTAAAACATCCGAAAAGGAAACGGCACATGTCAAATAGCCAAGAAGTTCCCTATCGTTGAAATCTTGTTTGCACTCTGAGCGTTCCTTTGTTCCCTAATATTCTGCTTCCTGTGCCCTTCTCAGTGGGTCAGATAAGGAAATGGTATATTTTTCACCAGCATGATGAAATGAAAGGAAAGCTACAAAGACTACGAGGTCTATAGGCCGTTAGATGAACAGTGCTGATTTGGCTTTATGTTACTTAGCAGTACTGAACTGTTTCTCTTGGATGAATCACATTCAATTAGCTACTTCCTCTGATGAGCTGATTAAAACTTAAGTGGTATCAAATACCAGTGATTTTGCTCTTACACTTAAATAATTCTATAATTACATAGTAATCAGATGGTAAATCTTAATTGTACATGTTCCATATGTGTTCTTTGCCCATGCACCCTCCTCACTCTGTCATCTTCGTATCAGCTTTTAGCATACTTTCCAGGTCCCTTTTTATGTTGTGCCTAATTGAATATCAAAAGCAGTATATGTGAAACTTCCTGTGTTCTATTCTTTAGTCAGTGGCAGCTGTGTTATTAGATGACCTTTACTGTTTCGGTGGCACAGAATAATAAGAGGGGAAAAAATAATTGAAGCACAGCCATGCTATTGTTACAGGCAGAAATGAATCATATGTAATTGCTTCAGTCTTTGGGGCCAAAATCTGGCAGTCCTTATTCCATCCTTCAGTTGTGCATGAGTAAGAGAGGCAGGATTTAGCCCTTATTCTCTTATGTGGGTTAATAGCCACGTTGGACACACATGGAATCTGTATGCAGACAGAATAGTTAAAATTCCTGGATACAAATATAAAAAAAATTAGCTGATTTTTTTGAGTACGAATTCTTCCTACATACAGGATTACTCTGGTCCTGGTCCAGCAACACATTTGAACACGTCTAGCTTTAAGCATCATTGACTTCAATAGGACTATTCATGTCTTTAAAGTTAAGAATATGTTTAAGTGCTTTGCTAAACTGTGGCTTTCCATGCAATCCTCGTTTTGCATGGCTGCTTAGAACAAATCTGAATGAGTGTAGGAGACAGTTCATACAACAGCTAGTAGCCTGAAGTGTGTTCCTAACATGAAAAACGTGTGGTTTTTTAATGCATTCAATCAGGAATCCATCTTTTTTTAAACCATAGGGCATGAGAACAGTCGCAAGAAGGGCAAGAGGAAAAACCGGAGAAGACAATGGCAAGGAAGTAATCTGTTCTCGGACGTGGAGGTATTAAAATATAGCATAGCAGGAAATCAATTTTCTACATATAACAACAAGACTGAGAACACAAGTGATGTCAAGATACACCGAAGAACAAAGCGATTCCTCTCCTACCCTCGATTTGTGGAGGTCATGGTGGTGGCAGACAGCAGAATGGTTGCCTACCACGGAGCTAATCTGCAACACTATATCTTAACATTAATGTCAATAGTAAGTATCAAAATAGAGGAAGAATTTCCCCCTTGGATTTTACTCATCCCACCCCACGAGGGTGCAATACTCAGAGCTTGTACTGTACTAAAGTCAGGATTAGGTAAAGATGGAATGTGGCTCATATCGACAAAACTTCAGTCATGTCCTCCCTCAATATAGAAAATGTCAAAACCCACAAGAGACTCTTCCAGTCCTGTTGGATGGGTTCTTCCATCCCCGGCTCCACCACACAAATTAACTATTCCTGTGGTTCACTCCTTCAGTTCCCCACGTCTCCAGCAGTAGGGTTGTCACAGGCTAGTGCTGCTGTCCTTGAGATCTAGTCTCCTTCCCACTCAGGCCCGTGTGATGTACAAGCTGAATGAGAATCTTGCCGCATGTGGCTTCTGAGCGTACACAGTCATGAGGGTGGATCCCCTCCCCCTTCCTACATGCTGGGATTTAGAGGTTGAGTTGTTACCCAATTTTCTTTGCTGCTTAAAGCTCATGAAGAGTAGTAATATCAGTTGACTTTCCATTATGGTAGTAGGAGTCCCAGTTGCAACTCTGGCTTGTGTGCAGTGGTAGGGTAGTTGTGCTGGCATCTTCTTTAACTTTCTCACCCCATTCAAGAGCAGGTGTAATGCTGACAGACCCCGGTCGTCAGCAGGCAAGATCGAACCTGGGACCTCTGAAGTTTAGTGCATGAACCTCTATCTCATGAGCTAAAAGCCAACTGGCTGTTAGCTAAGGCTGTAGAGCAAACTCATTAATCTCTCTCTCTCTCTCTCTCTCTCTCAAAATGGTCTTGGTGCCACTAGATGGGAGAGAACACCACACCCAGGAGGTGGGTTACGCAGGCTTAATGGTTTCAAATGCCCCTGGATCTTTGTGCTCAAGGTGTGATGCTAAATCTCTCAAGGTTTTGCACCAAGATGATGTTCATGACCAGATCATTAGCTAAAATTCTACTACAAAACCTACTGAGAGAGCGAAGAGCTGCCACGCTCTGCTCATTCAGAGAACAGAAGACAAATTTGTGTTGCTGTGATTCTTTGTTTGAAGCTAGCATTAACTATGAAAATTTCTCTTTGATGCAGGTAGCCTCTATCTATAAAGACCCAAGTATTGGAAATTTAATTAATATTGTTATTGTGAAATTAGTCGTGATACATAATGAACAGGTAATGAAAATATTTTTTCCGCTTTGTGTTTGCCACAGGGAGTGAGCACTGAGATAAATAACTAAAATACATATTTTTGTATATATATTTTTATGGCTAGGATGGTCCTTCAATATCTTATAATGCCCAGACAACATTAAAAAACTTTTGCCAATGGCAGCATTCCCAGAACCACCCTGAAGAAAATAAGCTACCCAAACATGATACCGCTGTACTTGTTACCAGGTATATTAAGTTTTCTCATTAATAATGTAGCCATTTGAGTATCACAGTTAGAATTTATAATGCATGTGATTATCAGAAATAATTGATTTGGGGTAGCCCAGTAATGACAATAAGTGTTTGGATTGCAACTGTGGAAGTAGTGTAGCAATGAAAAGAAATATGGTAAATATTTATCCCTCTGTTTAAATGCATCTTTAATTGATTGATTGTAGTATCCAGGATCTGCTCCTAATGCCATTGAAGGAAATTGGTAAAACTCTATTTGACTTAAATAGGCAGTTGAATCAGACCTTTGTTCAGTTCACCTACAGCTTATGTGACAAAACCAGTTTGAGAATGTCAGCTGGAGAACCAAGAATTGCTTTTGAACTATTTTTTTTTATTTTTGCATTTGTACTGTAACTTGCGTGTACATGAAAATTAAAAGCGTCAAGTCTGTTCTGCTTTCAGACAGGATATTTGTAGAGCTCACGACAAATGTGATACATTAGGTAAGCTTCATCTATTTTTGTTTTTGTTTTACTCCTTTGAGGTGACAATGTTAATATGTGCTTAACTCTGAGCAGTATTTCATTTTTTATCGTAACCCTTCTTGTTCTGCCCTTGCCTTTCTAGGTCTGGCTGAACTGGGCACTGTTTGTGATCCGTACAGAAGCTGTTCAATTAGCGAAGATAACGGACTAAGTACTGCTTTTACAATCGCGCATGAACTTGGCCATGTGTATGTTTTTATGCAAATAAGTTTATATTTAAATAGCCAAAGATATATGCTAAGTGGAATTGATGGATTACCTAGGGAGGTGGTGGAATCTCCTTCCTTAGAGGTTTTTAAGGCCCGGCTTGACAAAGCCCTGGCTGGGTTGATTTAGTTGGGAATTGGTCCTGCTTTGAGGAGAGGGTTGGACTAGATACCTCCTGAGGTCCCTTCCAACCCTGATATTCTATTATTCTATGATGCACAGCTGAGCCTAAGAAATGAGCGTACTTGGGTAGGAGGTGCAAGGACAAGGAGGCGAAACAGCAGGCAGCTTCTGGAAGGCAGATGAAGATGCTCCATAACATCCAGTGGTAGCAGCATGGAGTGGCCAAGAGAAGACCCAGCCCCGGGGGAGCACAGAATGGGTGGGAGGGTGTGTCAGAGAGAGTCATAGGTGTCGACTCTGTGGGTGCTCTGGGGCTGGAGCACACAAGGGGAAAAATTGGTGGGTGCTCTGCACCCACTGGCAGCTCCCCTCCCCGCCCAGCTCACCTCTGCCTCCGCCACCTCTCCTGAACGTGCTGCTGTGTCCTGCTTCTCCCTCCTCCTTCCCAGCGCTTGCGCTGCAAAACAGCTGTTTCGCGCAGCAAGCACTGGGCGGGGGGAGGAGGAGGAATGCGGCGCACTCGGGGAAGAGGTGGGGCCAGGATGGGGATTTGGGGAGGGGTCCAATAGGGGCAAGAAGGGGCGGGAATTGGGGCGGGGCATGACCACCCACCGGTGCCAAGGAAAGTTGGTACCTGTGGAGAGAGTCCCCAGCTGTGGGTAGCAGTTGAGTAGGGGAGAAAAGGATGCTGCCCTTCCCATCCCCCTGCCCAAATCAAACGAACACGTATCCCCTCCTGCACTGTCGTTTCCTCTCAGGCCTAACTCGCCTGTAAAGGCAGAGGGTGGGAGTCAGTAGGGCGTCTCCAAGCAGATCCAAGGTCTCGACGGCCTATGGAGCTGGCACATTTTATGGCATAGTGCATGCTTTGCTCACCTGGCACGCACTCACGCTCATCACAGGGCTGCGATGATGGAAGAGCTCAGAGTAAACATGGGCAAACCTCTCCCCTTCTGCCACCTAGCCTCAAGGCCCCTGCCACTGCGCGTTTCTCAGAACAGACCCTACCCTGGCGGGTAACTTTACTGAAGTCAATGGAGTAGTTACGCCAGAGGATGAATTTAGCTTAGTGTCATTGGCATTCGACTGAGACAGCTTCCACCAAGGTAGTGCTCATGTGGATGAGCACGACCATCTATGAAGCTAGGGTTCCTGATGCCCCCACATCCAGTTGAGCCCCCAATTGATCGTTGAAAGTAGGGACGAAAAAGATGGGCTTAGATCACCTAGTCCTTTGCCTTACAAGTGCAGGATGTGTCAGCTATCCGATGGCTACATCACCAATTAAAATAATATACTGTGTTTTAGATTAGAGACTTCAGAGGTGGGATTGGTGAGTTCTAATGAACAGCTCATTCGCTGCTTAAAACGGTTTTTCATTTGGGCAGTGTATATTTAAGTGCAGTTTTATTTTTTTAATTGGATATCCTGATGGCAATCCCCAAGGTTTGACCTCCCCCTCCCCCAACTTGCAGCAGTTTACTTCACAAACTTCATCCAAAGGAGATGGTCCTGAACCGGAGTGCCTCTGTGTGGGAGGCAGAGGGAAGAGTTGGCTCACTGGACGAAATCTTAATGGAAATAGAAACTCATCAGCCTTCAAATTTTGGATCACATCAAGTCATTTCCCCTCTTCCGCTTCAAATAGCAAAGCAGCTTAAGATGGTCTGTCTTGGTGACATTTTTGCAGCATTCTTCAGTTGAGCGTGTGCTGCAAATCTCAGATGGGTTTATGTTGATATTGATTCTTGATGGTATTCGGTAAACCTACCAGATAAAATATAAGTTCATCCCTGGTGTGACTCCATTTAGGCAACTACATCAGGGACAGACTTGGCCCTAGATGTCTAAACCTACAGTTCAGTTTCATTAGAAACTTTCTGCTACTAGGGTATTGAACTCTCAGGGCTTAACTATACTAGGGGCTTTTAAAAAAAAATTTTTTTAGGGGGGGAATAGCTCAGTGGTTTGAGCATTGGCCTGCTAAACCCAGGGTTGTGAGTTCAATCCTTGAGGGGGCCACTTAAGGATCTGGGGCAAAAATCTGTCTGGGGATTGGCCCTGCTTTGAGCAGGGGGTGGACTAGATGACCTCCTGAGGTCCCTCCCAACCCTGATATTCTATGACTTCAGCCATCTATGGCTTGCAGACCCCTAGAGTAGACAAGCAACACTGCTGTAAAACACGATTTGCATCAGTGCCGTTTACTAGGAACTGGGGTATTCTGCACTGATGCAAATCGTGATTTGTGTTAGCTGTGTCTCTCTGCACTAGGGGTTTGTGCTGGTGACTGGCCGAAAATAGCCATTCGCAGTACAGACAGTGCCTCGGTGTCAAACTTTGTAAGTCCAAAATGATGCCCATATTTTATAACTTCACCACAGCTTGCGGAAGGCTGGGATTTACGAAGGAGCCGAAGAGAGTCAGGTGCCAAATTCCTATTGACTTTCAAATTCCCAGCCAAAGTCTTTGAGTGTTTGGAGAAAACTTGTCACTGGCATAACATTGGGCCCAATCCTGTGAGGTCCTGAATGCCTGCAGGGTCATGGCTACAGGTAGCAAGAAAGAAAACTGCATCTGAATTTTACCCAAAGTGTCTGGCTTGAGAATGCCTGGAGTACCCACAATGCCACTTAGAGTTCTGATGTTGAAAGGTTTTGTGTACTCTGGCTGCAAATGGCTACACACCCCAAGAATCCAATAATGTTCCAAAACACTTACTGTGTATTGGTTATTCCAAATATTTTGGCTAATTTTATTTTTATCTGTAATATTGACCAGCAGTTTCAAAATGAGACAAAATGTTTTATACACCCTATTGCTGCTGTAGTACGGTATGCGTGGTCTTTAACGTGCACTTCATTAGACTTGTTTTGCTTTTTGTAGATTTAACATGCCACATGATGACAATAATAAATGCAAAGAAGATGGAGGGAAAAATCAACAACATGTCATGGCGCCAACACTGAACTTCTATACCAACCCCTGGATGTGGTCAAAATGTAGTAGGAAATACATTACTGAGTTTCTAGAGTAAGACATTATCTATGTGGCGGTGTTGTTATATATACAGCCTCCTTCAAAGAGCTCATTTGTTACACTGAAAGCCAAGTGTGCATCATTTGGAAAGGAGCTGAAGTGGGGTGCATGTGTGGGTGTCCCATTTACAGAGTGTAGAAATGCACCTTCTGAGTTTCAGTCCCTGCCAGTTCAGTCTCATGATTGGCTGGCAAGGAATTGCTTCTCTATGGGGAAGGCTAAGTCTTGACCCCCCCTGGAAATCATGTTTAAGGAACTCGTCATCTCTGCTAAACCTGAGCAGCGACTTTCCCAAGCTTTGTGACCCAGATACCAAGTTGTATGTTAGGAGCACTTGGCCCAGCTAGGAAGGCGGTTGCTAAAATCCATGAAATCTACCTCTGCAGGCCTTGGCGCTGACCTGCAGCCAGCCTGGACCCTGGAATAAATTAGAGAGGCCCTGAAGTTGCTCTGGTTTACACTGACTGCCCATTCTGGCATCTGAGAATGACCAGGATGAAGGGGGAAAGGGGCTTGGCCACGCATCCTTTCCTCTGGCCATACTCCGTACGTGGGCAGCTGGGAAGGGGTTAGCGCAGTAGCCGCTACAGTGGCACTGCACCTCTTTAGGATCCCCCTATGCAGAAGGAGCCCTCCGGTAGCTTAATTAAGTAGCTCTGAGGCCGCGTCAACCTCTCGGAAAGGCACAAAGTTGCCCTAATGTGGCCCAGGATCGGTGCCCATGATGTTGGTTGGACGTTCGGAGTTCTTCTGACGTACAGTGAAGAGCTTTTTGTGAACATGTCCTGGGCCTGTCCTCTTCTCCCAATGGTTTGGGCCTTTACCTGCTCCCACCAATGTTGTGTATAGTCAGATGTGAGAGCTTGTATCCCTCGAGGTGGCCCTTACACTGTTTGTGTTGTGGGAATATTCAGTATTTCCTCTTTCAGTCTGCACTCACTCTTGGCACCCAAAGCAATGTGCTGTATTTCTCAGTAGCTGAAGTAGTGTACGTTAAATATGACAACCCAATAACAAGGGAGAAAGGATGGTCTTGTGGGTTAAGGCCCAGGCTGGGAGGAAGGCAATCTGGGTTGTTTTTTTTCACAGTTCTGTTTATAAGCAAGGACCTGGGGCACACCATGTAAGCAGGGTATGCCCCTGAGCAGCCCCATGTGTAAAATGGGTGACAGTCAGATTTCAGTATGGTCCAGGAGTCTTGGGGGACTAATTTGTTAACCTTTATGTGCCACGCAGATACTGCATTGATGAATACATTAAAAAGAAATGGGCTCTGGCCTGACAAATCCCTATTTAACCTTGTTGTTCTTCTGTTTTATTGAAGCACTGGTTATGGGGAGTGTTTACTCGATGAGCCTGTATCAAGGACTTACACTTTGCCTCAGCAACTCCCAGGAGTAATTTATGATGTTAATAAACAATGTGAGTTAATTTTTGGACCAGGGTCTCAAGTCTGCCCATACATGGTAAGTGCTCTTCCACCTCTTTGTTTTGCTTGCAACATGCGATAGGAATATAGCATTGCTGGGTTAGTCCCATTCCCGTATCATTTGGTACCCAGGTTGTTCATTTTTGTCAGTGGCAAAAGGCGTCGCCATAACAACCACTACCATAGGCCATCGGCAGGGTTTGACTCCAGGGCCTCCATCTCCTCACATCTTCAGGACTGACTAGCGATTTTGAGAGCCTTAGTCTGGAGGGGTCCCACTTGGGACACTTGAAAGAGGCTTGGTTTTCAGAGGGTGGGTGCTCATCACTTCCAAGGTATATCAAGTTGGGCATCTAGACACAGAGGCACCCCAAAATAACTAGTCCCTTTGGAAAATCCAGGCCCTAGATGATTAGCTGGGAGCTATAAAATGCAACTGTCCTCTGTGGACCAGGCACAGAGGGGCTATTTAACATATGACTACCCTGGAGAGAGAAGCCCTCTGTCCACCAAACAGAAGCATCACACAATAGTCCTCACTCTGCCCTGCAGCATGCCTCACTCCTGTTCTACTGAGCAGCTTGTAAAAAGCAAAAACATTGTCCCCTGCTGTTTGCTGAGACTCCCAACCTGGGTACCAGTTAGTGCCAATTCCAGTGGCTATTTTTGTGTTCCATGTCACATAGGCTACTAAAATGCTACCAGAGGGGAACAGCTTATGATCACCACCATAACTTAGGTTCGATTGGAACTGGTAGCAGGAGACGGGGTGGGGAGGGGGGATTTTTCACGATTTTGGTTCCAATACACACACGCACAGCCCATGTTTTGTCAAAATCGCCTGTTGACAGAAATTTTCCAATCAGCTCTACTGGTAGCTTGATTTCAGGTGGGCTCCACGCAGGTGAAGAAGTTTGCCCACACTCATCCAGGTTCAGGACTGATATATCTTAGAGCTGAAAGGCTCCATGTCCCCATAGCTATTCAGTACTCCCTTCCCCGGCCCTGTTTTATATTGCACACATTCATTGTGTAAGTGATGGCAAATCTATTGTGAAATGTCATGTGATAAACAGTGTGCAATCACACTCGAGCCGGACATTACTTAATACTATGATCATTTAAATAAATGAAGCAGATGCAGTGCAGACGCCTCTGGTGCATCAGCAGTGATGGAGCTCACAAAGGATGTCGTACTCAACACACACCTTGGGCTGATGGGACAGAGTGTGAACCTGGAAAGGTCTGTAATACCTGATGTTTCTTCCCCTTGTAGATAAAAATGGTGTTAAAAGGGTCATACTGTCTATATCAATCAAAAGTCTTTTTTTTTCCCCTGAAGTTCAGTTGTATGGAGTGTAATTTACAACTGAAATTCACCCCAGGCTAATTCTATATAGCTTTGATGGTGGCACAGTGTAATCATGCTGGCTTGTGATGTAGGAGGTAATGTGTTCTGTTCCTTGTCAGTGCTGATGGTGTATGATATCAAAATGATAGTCTCTCTCTAACTTGGAATTAATGTAGTAATGTGTCATCTGCAAATGCCTTTCGCAAATGCCTCTAAATTGTTCCTGATATAATCTCCTGTTTGCCATTATTGTGTGTTTGAAATGCATTCTACTTTTTGAAAAGCTAATTGTACTTTATGGAATTACTTGAGCAAACTCTGGGAGGTTTTCCTGTCCCATTCATAGGAAGTTAAATATATGCAGTTGGTAATTAGTATGTTTAAAATTGACTCTTTGCTTGGACAACTTCAGAGTAGAATACAGAGCTGGTCAAAATGTTTCATTTGAAACTTTCTTTAACAGTTGTTTTTCACCAGAAATGGAAATGTCTGATTTCAACAAAATGTTTCAGTTTGTGATCTCAATTTTTCAGTGTTCATGTGTCAAAAACTGGAGGGCAGGGGGCTAGTTTATGAGATTTTAGTTTTTCCAGGAGAACCCAACCATTCTGAAGAAAAATTTCAACCAAAACTTTTTAGCTTTTATCAGAATTCTTTGTAAGAACAAAAAACATTTCCCAAGCAGCTGTAAGCTTGATGGTTTTCAAGGACTTGTCTTAAAAAGTCACGTTTGTAACACGCTGGATAACCAGTAATAGTTATAGTTGTCATAGCCTTGGAAGACTTGCTGTCCCTAATACTGTCTAATACAGGGATCGGCAACCTCTGGCACGCGGCCCGTCAGGGAAAGGCCCTGGCGGGCCGGGACAGTTTGTTTACCTGCAGCGTCCACACGTTCGGCCCATCGCAGCTCCCACTAGCTGTGGTTCACTGCTCCAGGCCAATGAGGGCTGCGGGAAGTGGCTTTGGCCGAGGGATGCACTGGCCACCACTTCCCGCAGCCCCCATTGGCCTGGAACAGCGAACCACGGCCAATAGGAGCTGCAATTGACTGAACTTGCGGATGCTGCAGGTAAAAAACCGTCCTGGCCCATCAGTGGATTTCCCTGATAGGCTGCTGGCCAAAGGTTGCCGATCCCTGGTCTAATACACACAGTCTTTTAAATGCATTTTAATTAAAATGCATTTAGGCTATATTTGACCCATATACTTCCATAAAATAAATAGATTATTAAATTTTCTGCATTTCTGAAACCTTTCTAGTCAACATGTTTTGCTAAGTGATGATTCAAGTCAATGGGCATAATGTATCGTTTTACTTTTCTTTCTGATAAAAAAGCACAGGCACAGAAATTGTACATCTTCTCCTGCATCCACGCAGGGGACTGGGTCATGGGAATAACCTTGAAATTCCCATTTTTATACTGCTCTTCGGAGCTGTGTGGCAGTGGGCTCAGTCTACCGCTCTAACCAATTTTATTCACTTTTCCCTGAGGTTCCCCCTTGGTCAGAGAGTCGGCCGAAGGCCTGTGCATCATTGCGGTCAGTTTGAACCCTATTTTGATGATGTAAGTGGAACTTCCGGGATGTGTAGACCTTGTGGTGGCCCACCGCATAAGGGTGAATTTCACCCTTTAAAAGACATACAGGCTTGATCTTGAAAAAACTACTGGGTGTAGTTACTCTCCCAAATGAGTCGCTTTTCAGCGACTTCATTCGGTATTGCTCACAGTATAAGACTAACAGATAATGTCCTACTACTCTGTGTGTATAAGATCTGCTGCTGTGTGTGTTTGTATTGCATTGTAGTAAATAAAGAAGATGTATTACACTCAGGCGTGGTAGGAATTAATGACAGGTACATTTAAAGTTAAAGCACCAAGCTATCTCCCATTGACTTCATTGGGACTGCTCTAGGGTGACCAGACAGCAAATGTGAAAAATTGGGATGGGGGAATAAGAGCCTATATAAGAAAAAGACCCTAAAATTGGGACTGTCCCTATAAAATCTGGACATCTGGTCACCCTAGACTGCTCAAAGTGGGTGGGTGGGCGGGAGCACTAATCCCAATAGTAACTATCTTCGTGGTCAGGCCTGGTAAAAATAGCGAGAAATCACAAGGCCCATAATGCAGAATCTGGAAGTAACCCAGTCATACAAAGGTGAGCAGGGAGAAAGGCACCTTTGTAGATCTGGGCCTAAGTTTCAGTTTTAGGCTTCACTGCAATCCACAAAACACGCGCTCAGCTGCCACCCAGTCCTGTAGGCGTCTCAACTTACTTGCATCCAAGTTTTCGGGGTAGAACTTCCCTGGGCCCTAAGGTTTCTGCCGCTGATCATGCACGTGGCTGCTTCCCTCCAGGCACCTGGATGGACGCCCAAGTCCCAGCGCAAGCCACAAAGCATGAGGCAATAGGCAGAGGAGTACCTGTCTCACCCCTGGGGCCCAATGCAGTAGGGCTGCCTGCTCAGAGTTAACCTACTGGATTGGGTCCTCTTCAAAAGCTAGGAGGTGTTGGCGGTGATAGTGGCTTAGCTGATTTTTTTTAGCCTAGTGGTTAGAGCACTTACCTGGGTTCAATTCCCCCTCCAGGCAGAGGGGAAGAAAAGATTTGAACAGGGGTCTCCCACCTCTCAGGATCATGCCCTAACCACTGAGCTATGGGATAGCCTGATGTGGAGCTCTGTCTGTATATAAACACTGGAGACTGGACTGTGGGCCCAGCTTACTGCTTTCCAGCTGGGTGCCCGAACCACTTGGCTTTAGAATCATCCCGTCTGTTCGTGTTTATTGGGCTAAAAAATTCAAAACAAAATCCAGAAATGACAGTCACATTCCTAATGAATCACAGATGCAGAAAGAGACCATCCAAACCTCCTCAGCCCAAAATATGTGCCTGAAAATGAAGTCAGGCCAGTGCCGCCCCGTTCCTCCAATCACATTCTTTTTTTTTCTCCCCCTCCGCCCTAGCCAGCAACTGAATAACTGCACAAATTGTGGGAATCAGCCTTTCAGGTGCGGTGTTCCGAGCCCAAAGACGGGCCAAACAGCCGCTCTGCCACAGTAGCATAAAACCACTGTGTTAACAACACCCCCAGAGACTCAAAGGACATACACGGCAAATGCCTGCTCTTCCGCATGGAGGCAAATGCTGAGGCCGCTGGTGCCTGAACAACGTCTAAAGGCAATTGTCCATAAGTCTGGCCACGTGTCGGGGGGACCCTCTGTTTGTAAGCCAGCAAATCCCCAATGGGCATATTCTGTCTGCCTCTCCCTCCCTCCCAGTAATGCTTTCGCTATTTAGCCACAGTGGAACAGCTTTAACAGGAGAGACTGAGGGAGGACCCCTCCCCATCAGAGTATCCCATAGCGCTCTCCTGGGAAACCCCTGTTCAAATCCTTTCTCCTCTTCTGCCTGAGGGGGGCATTGAACCTGGGTCTTCTGCATCCCAGGTGAGTGCTCTAACCAGTAGGCACCACCGCCGCTGCTTTGTGTGGAGCGAGGCACCTAACTCATTCTTGCAAGGAACGACTGAGATGCCTAAGTGTCCAGGAGAGTGTTCCCAGCTATGGATCACTAGCGTAGACAGGCCCAGACCAGGCTTAGGTGCCTATCCCCATAAGGTAGTGGAGTTTGGGATACACCCCTCTCCTCGGCATCTCCCCTTGGCGGGTCCCTACCTAGCATGCTTGCTTTTTGCGGATCACACTCTAAGGTGCCTCTCTCTCCCCATTCATTGAATAGGGAGTCTGGGTACCCAGATCAGGCTGTGTGGGTCGCATCATTGTTCCTGTGATTTTTCTAAGCACCTAAAAATTAGGTGTCATGACTCTGAGCATTACAAGGCCTTAGTCACGTTGTGGATCTGGGCCAAAGGGCCTTATAGAAAAGTGGGAGGAGGGAGCATCTCTGCGTTTTGGTCTAATTTACCCTTCCAAAGTTTGGATCAGCATAAAAATCCTCCCCCGTATTTTGCTGCGTCTTGCAAAACACTGATGTATAAAATCTGGAGTTAATTTATTTGGAATGAGTAGCTATTTTAGTACTAAGCTATGATGTGGCCAGCAGCCCTGCATGCTCAGTAATGCTTGGCCTCAAGTCGCCTTGTTTAAAGTCTGTTATATATGGGTTGGCAGGGAAAATAAAGTGCCATTTTTTTTAATGGAAATATCTTTGGAAACCAAAGGGCTTGCCTGTCCAAACTGAGCTAAAACAACTCGGATATCTTATCCCCCACCTTTAAATCTTAGTCCTAAATCAAAGCTATTTATGTAACCGAGGAGTATTAACTTGCACATATTTTGAATATGAGAGTACTGAAGCTGACACCAAATTAAATCAAGTAATAATCCAACCTCCGGTTTTTGGCCTTTGCTAGGTGAATACTTGTGGTGATCGTTTACTTTTGTTTCACAGTATCACTGCTTCACTGATTTTAAAATAAGCGATGCAAAAAAAAAAAAAAGGCTGCTAATCCTGTGGTTTTAGAAACTATTAAAAAAAAGCATAGAATTACAGCTATGGTTGCCTTTTTTTGCTACCGGTAGAGGCATAATCATGAGTTTTGGTTTCTTGTTTAGGGCAGTGGGTAGTCGGATAGGCTATGCATGCGTGAAGTCTTGGTACACTTGTCTGCCCCATGCCAATCTATTTAGTAGCAAGTCAACTGATGCCTGGGCTCTGGATTGAGTGAATTATCTAGGAGTCTCTTGGAGTGACAATGGAAAGTAGACTCTGTTAGAATGCCTTCCTCCACCATCACCACCTCCCTTCGTGAATTTATGTCTGTGTACGTTATTTTGAAGTTGGTCCAGACAAAAACTGGATTAACAACAGCACTTCCACTCATTCCATAAGACACAGGCCCATAGGAAAGAGAGCTCTGGCAGACACTGTATATTTTTCTGTTTTTTAATTCATGTGTTTCCAAAACATAAAAATAATATTTAAACATAGATGTAAAACAAACAAAAAAAAAGACATGAAAGTTACACAACTTGAATATTCACAGTATGTTTCCAAGAAACACAACTGTATTTCCTTAATTTAATCTTGCTGTTTATTAAAGTGGAACATCTTTCTCTCCCTCTTTCTTTCCTTAATGATGTGCTATTTATGACCACAAATCCTGAAATTCTGAACACAGTCAATAGTGTAATTTCCTGGCAGAGTTCCGTGTCCTTAGCCATCAGATGTGAAGCTTGTAAGTCATGTCGAGCTCTGTTAGTTGCCTATATTCATAAGTTATTCCGTCTGCTTCACTGGGTCATCAGTGCCAAGCCTGTGTGTGGCTGGATACTTCACTGCCGAAGTCAACATTTCTGCAGGAAGTCTCTCCTCTGGGACGGCACTGCCATCTTGATGCCACGTGTCTCTTTCCTTTGATGACAGCTGCTGACCCTGTGTGCCTCTGAAAACAACTAGGATAGGGCCCCATCCTGCAGTGCTTAAACTCTCGAAACGTCAGTGGCAGCCATGTATGCAGCGGATGGCAGGACTGGGCCCACAATGGAGAAACAGACGTTGCAGAACTTTTTAATAAAACGGACTGTACTGCGGCAGGCTCTTGTTAAACAATATGGCCTTTGGTAATCAAGTGTGCAGAGGAAGGCAAACCCAGGGCATGCTGTAGGCTAAAGGACAAGCACATCTTCAAATGAATCCAGCAAATAGACCCCATCCCTAATAGGGAGCAGCTAGCCAAACGCAGCTAGGACCATCTTGCTGCATTAGCAAGGGGCAGGCAGGCAGTGCTGCAGGAAAGAGATCTTTCTTAAGCATGCGGAGAGGCCAGTGTTTATATAGGTTCAGCGTGGTAGCAGCGGACCCTGGTTGCATTTCTGAGCCCTTGGTGCCATACTAAACTAGCCCCCTTCGGAAACCTGATCCTGCACAGTTAGCCAGTACGTGTGCAGTGTTCCTGCTAACGGAGAAAGATTTGGTCACACGTTTTTGCAGCGCATGGTGTGGGATGGGTATGTGCAGGTGAGAGAGAAGACATGGAGTCGTTCAGGATGACTTAAACCTGGCCAGGGACAGTGAGAGGGGAAATCTCTTTTCAGACTTTTCTTGAGATTTTACAGAGCTTTTCCATGGAGTTTTGACTGGATAATTCTGCAAAAATTGTTGAAACTCCCCACAGGTTCTTTGTGGCTGTAGAGATCAGTCACAAATTAAATATGAAATGCACAGAGCCCAGCGTGCCAGAGAAACCTGGGTGCATCAGCAAATTCTGACTCCATTACCATGGAGACCATTCCGTTTCGGTTTCTTTTCGTGCCAGTCCAGCCTCAGCAGTAATCTAGCAATGTTTGTTGACACAGCATTAATTTGATAAATGGTTTGTGATTTGTCTAAATATTTGAGCAGTGCCACTTTAGTTACGGGTGTGTCAGCACTTTCATTGCGAGGCCTGTTTTATGATAGGCTTACAACTCCCCGGTTTAAAGGCCGTATCCAACCACCATTGATGTTTAATGGGAGTTGGATTGGGCCCTACATTTTCTTTAGGTTTAACATTGGATTTCCCAGATGGCCAGAGCACAGAACAGGGAAGCGAGAATTCCTGGGATCTGTGGGCTTGTGCAAAGAGCTTTCCGTGCCTCGCTTTCCTCATCCACAAGCTAACTGGGCTGAGGCGGGATGTTCTAGGTCAGGGGTGGACAACCTGTGGCTCCGGAGCCACATGCGGCTCTTCAGAAGTTAATATGCGGCTCCTTGTACAGGCACCGACTCCGGGGCTGGAGCTACAGGTGCCAACTTTCCAATGTGCCGGGGGGTGCTCACTGCTCAACTCCTGGCTCTGCCACAGGCCCTGCCCCCACTCCACTCCTTCCCCCTGGCCCCGCCCCCTCCCCTAAGCCTGCCATGCCCTCGCTCCTCCCCCCCAGAGCCTCCTGCACGCCACAAAACAGCTGATCGGGAGGTGGGGGGAAGGTGCTGATCGGTGGGGCTGCTGGTGGGCGGGAGGCGCTGGGAGTGAGGGGGAAGGGGGAGCTGATGTGGGGCTGCTGATGTGTTATTGTGGCTCTTTGGCAATGTACATTGGTAAATTCTGGCTCCTTCTGAGGCTCAGGTTGGTCACCCCTGTTCTAGGTGAGTTTGCTGGCCAGAGCTAGCCAGGAGGTCAGATTAAACTGTCAACCATAGTCTGAGAAAAGGGAATGGTCACATTGCTTCTGCAACCTCATGGGGCTATTTATGAAGATACTTTGCAGACAACAGCTCATGGATTTGTGTAAACTATTAGTATTTCTGGCATTAAACTCTCAGTCCAAGTATGATCATTTTTATTATACACCTTCAGTCTTTATTCCTGCATAATTATTACCTAACGGCCCTAGGCATGGATTGTGCTAGGCACTGCGCAGACAGCGAACAAACAGTGATTTCAATAGGTTTTTGCTTTAGGAAAGTGCTCCGATTGTGCCTGAAATGTGATATAAAACTAACCAGCCATTTTTAAAGGGCAAAAAAAATTGCATCATAGTGATTTTGAAGGTACCAACATTCCCTGCTGTCTGAAATATGCAGAGTGTTTTGCACACAAGCATCCCCTGAAAACAGGCTCCATCTGTTAGGATGAAACCTCTTGCTGATCCCTTTATAAATGCCCAGAAACAGGGACCGTCACTTTCTGAGAAGAATTTTGTGCCAAATCCGTGAGTTTCAAGAAGCTGTCGCAATGTCAGAGGAATAGCCGTATGTGTTGCAGTGGCGCTGAAAAATCCATGGATCTCAAACGAAGTCGATGGAGGGTGTTTGATTTATTTTTGGCCCCAAAGCAATTAAGCACCTGCGGGAATCCCATTGATTTCCCACAAATAGGGATTGACTGCTGAACCAGAATCACATTTAACACTATTGCCAATAAAGTGGAATTTTTTTTAAACATTCAAATACTTTAAGCACTCCCAAATAAGAAATGCATCAATCAGGCTAGTAGCTTGCAATCCTTCAAACACTTATGAATGTGAATTGTTTTACACGAGTAACTGGGGGCTTGTCTACACTTACCAGGGGTTGGACATGTGGCGATCGATGCATCAGCGGTCAATTTAGTGGGTCTAGTGAAGACCTGCTAAATTGACCACTGATCGCTCTCTGGTCAACTCCTGTCCTCCACCTGAATAAGACATGCAAGGGGAGTCGACGGGAGAGCGTCTCAGGTCGACATCACGTAGCATGGACCCCGCGGAAAGTAGATCTAAGTACACTGACTTCAGCTATGTAGCTGAAGTTGTGTAACTTAGATCGATCTCTTCCCGTAATGTAGACAAGGCCTGGGACTACTTGGTTGCGTAAAGCTACTCACGTACATAAGTGTTTTCAGATTCAGGGCCCTATTTCATCCCACTCTTCTTAGATGTTGGAGCCTAGGTGATCTGCATCCGTTATTCAGAACCCCCGTCAGTACTCCAAGGCAACAGGATGCGCTGCACACAAACTGGTAGCCTTCGCTTTTGTTTCCCTCCACTGTAGGCTCTAGAGTGTTGTTTTTAATGTAAAAATAGGATGTAGCAAATAGCCACATTCATAGATTTAAGTCTAGAAGGGATCATTATGCTCCCTTTGTCTCACCCCTTGCATAGCACGGGCTGTAGAATTTGACCCAGTAGTTTCTGCAAGGGAGCATTTATTGAGCCCAATAACTTGTGGCTGGATTAGCCAGAGCACGTCTTTTGGAAAGACATCCTGTCTCCAATGAACAGCACCAATTGTGTGAGGAATTTATCACTTCCCTGGGCGAGTTATGTCAGTGGTTAATTACCCTCCATGTGAAAAAGCACAGTAGAGTCCTGGTCCCCGCGTAGGGCTTCTAGGGGCTATGGCAACGCAAAACTCACTAGGGGTGAAATCCTGGCCCCCTGGAAGTTTCACCGTGGAATTCAGCGGATTTGACTCTGTTTCTCAGGCCCTGTCCCCACTAGAGAGGGTTTGCCATGCCCCTGTAGCTCTACCAGCAAACCCTCCTAAGGGAGACACAGCTTAGACCAGCAAAAGACGTACTTTTGCCAGGATTGCTTATACCAGTTCCCTGGACAAAATAAGCTGCTCCCACAAAAGGCTTTTTTTGCCAGTATAACTGCATCTGCTCTAGGGCTTTTGCTGGCACAGCTGTGTGGGTTAAGGGGAGTGATTTTGTTTTTCACGCTCGGACCTGACGTCGCTATGCCAACAAAACTTTTACATGGAAATAGGCCTGGGGAAAGGGATGTGGAAAAAGTGTTCTGGGGGTGGAGAAACCCCACTTGTTTTTATTGCTCTACTTTTCTTATGTTTTCCCTTACCTTTATTCTGGCAGTTTCTACAGTTCAGGAGATTTTTCTTTCTTTATATTCCTGCTCATCTGTCTCTTTGTACTGATGCATTGTGGCTCTCAGCCTGTAGCCAGAAAATCAGATAAGTAGCTTTTTTTCAAAAGTCCTCACTACGAGTGTTGCTTTACAGTTCAGGATCAGTAAACAAGGGGTATTTTTTGGCTGGTGCAGCTGTTATCGTTTCTCTATAAATCACTCTTCTGGCCTCTGCAATCTGTCTGGTCTTCACCTTTTAAGGATGCAGAAGTTTTGAACCTGCTGCTTCACCCTAATCTCATGCAGAGCAGTATAACGCCATGTGATCCGCTCTTATTGTTACTGAAGTCAGAAAAGCACGTAAGCATGTGCCTAAAGCGAAAGCTAAGCATGTCGTGGTTTCCTGAATTGGGACCTGTGAGTTTCGTCCTTGATTTCGGTGAGGGCAGGATCAGACACCAGGGATTTTAAGCACTCTAGCATTTAAAAATGTTTTCCCAAGTTTTTGAGCCAGTGTGATGAACAGTAAGTTAAGGCTTCTTTTGTAACGTGTTCCTTTCCTTGTGAATGTAGCTGTTGAGAAAAGGCGGACAAATGACCATGGGCTGAAAACCGAGGGGGAAATTTTGTTTGCTGTCCTCTAAAACATCAATATTCTGTAATGGAAAAGAGTCGTTCTGTGATGCTCTCTTTTGCGTACAGCACTGCAAGTTTGGCGTGTGTGTCCCCAAGGAACGAGAGGCGCCGGTAACAGATGGAGCGTGGGGATCGTGGAGTCCCTTTGGAAGCTGTTCAAGAACCTGTGGTGGTGGCATAAAAACCGCGGTTCGAGAATGCAACAGGCCTGAGTGAGTACAATAGCACTGAAAAACCTGCTGCTGTTCTTGATAAACAAATGGCTCGAGCGGTGACATTGACGCTGGATTGGGAGCCCAAACTGACCAAAATACTGACTGGGCTACCCAGATCTAAACATTTTAAGAGAGGTGGTGAGCTGCTCAAAAGCATTGGCCTGACTCTGCTCCAAATGTCCTTGGAACTCAGAGTTTTAAGATACCAGCCAAATGTCCACCCAGCACTATTGTATGAATCTAGTTCCTTCCACAAACACTTCATTAAGCCCCTTTATGCTTTTACACGTGAGCCGGCACAGTCTAGACAAGCTCTATGGAAATTTGTACCCTGTTTTGTTTTTTTTAAAGCATTTAAAGATGTTTATCATAAACATGTCAAGCAAACTCATGTGCCCTTTGAAATCATAGGGAATGTGGCCATTGACTTCAATAGGATCAATACGTGACCTGTAGAATGTTAGCAGCTGGTTTGAAAACAATCCGTTTAATGCAGTGACTGGGCGGTTTTTTGCCTTACTGCCTGCACTCGGTCACTGTGAGTGTTGAGGAGAGGAAGGGATGATTTGGGGTGGGCAGGAGAGTGTTCTGCTGAGCTGGCTGAAAACAGGAATTTAAAAAGGCAAAGTAAGAGTCGAGTGAGCACTTGAAGGCAGGAATCATTCCACTTTCTTGCCGGTAGTGTCAGAAAGGTTATTGCCAAGGAAATTGGCAGTAGCAGTGGGTCCGTGTCAGTTTCTGCATTACTCCGCAAAACCTGCTATCAGCTCTTTGAAGTCTGTGGTAGATGAGTGTTAATTGAGGAAGGGAGGTTTAGCCAGGGACACTGACATTAGAGTGATACATAGAGATTGCTCTGTTTGCATGAGCAAATGTCACCGTAAAGGAAAGGCTGAGGGCAAGGGAATTGGACGTCGACAAGTTCGTTAAAATAATGCTGAGCATAATGCCAGAACCACAAGCATCAGAGCGTTCTCACTCCAGACGGCCTCCGCCAGTTTTGCAACAACCGAGCAATGCAGAAACTGGATGGTTGTTCACAGATAAAATATAATTCCACGTGTGCAAAGGATCGCACAAAGTAGTCATCCAGCCAAACATTCAGACATTTTTGGTGAAATACATTCCTGGTGGTATGGAGCACTAGGCAGCTGGATGGATAGATTCTCTGGTAAGAAGCCTCCTGGACCTCAAGCCTAGCCCCATCTGTTCTACCTTCTTCTGGAATTCAGAAGTGAAATTGGGTGTATTTGTATTTCCTAAGAAACGTTGTGGGGGGCATTTTCAAAAGCACCTAAGTGAGTTACGTGACAACGCCCATTGAAAATCTGGGTGCTTAACAACCTAATGCATTTTTTAAAACCCCACCCGGAGTGCAGTCAATTGTGCTTATTTTCCTTGATTTCTTTCAAGAGCATTATAAGCGGCATTGTCCTCCCCTTGAACCCACCATGAAGTCTCCACAGAGTTGTTGTTGGGTTTTTTTGGTCTTAGGCTGGCCCAAATAGGTTTTACGGTGACTTTGTTTTGCCATTTAAATGTGATGATATGATGTGGGCTGCAAGGACCTCCGTTCTCCTCATGAGATTTTTGTGATGTGCGTGTGAGTGAGACAAGTGAATAAAGTTAGAAAGAAAGAACCAACCTCTGCATATCCTCTCTCTCCCACTTTTCAAAACGTTCTTTTCTAAAATATCAGCTAGCACTAGTCTAGCTGAAAAGCAGTTTTATTCCTACATGTTTGGACTCTGTTATGACCCCTGATGAAGAAAACAACAAACAACCCCAGTTTCTGAAGTCTGATCCAAATGACTTTTTATTTGCCCTGGTATATTAAAAAAAAAAAGACTTCACATTTTTAAGCAGCTCTTTTTTATAGGAGCATGCAGGTTGGCGCCTTGTGTGCCAATGAAACAGTCTATTAGACTGGCTGAGTGAAGATCCTCTCCAATCCAATGTTTAAAGTGGAAAAAGCCCACGAACTCTTAGCTGGAGTACAGCTACTGCCTCTGTCTATAATGTGTTTTGACACCTACATGGCTGAGCACTTTGTAGAACAGTAGGAAGCTGTAAGCCTACGACAGGCAAGCAGACTGTGTTTTGACATGCACTCAGAGGAATGTATTAGCTGACTAGACCCTTCACCTGGGAAATCCAGCAGGATGGTAAAGCTAAAGCCAACTGCTGCGGCATATCACGGACAGTATCTGCATTGCTGGCACATTGTGTCAAAGAAAGCCACAGTTGTGATAACAGCAGAAGAAAACATAGCTCTTAGATCAGCAGCACAGGGAGCCCCGTTTGCAGGAAAGGCGGTTTGGATGTCTGTGTCATCCCTGTCTGTGGTTCTAGTCAGATCTGCATTTCTGGTATGTCACAAGAGTAGCTACATGTGTTGAGTTGACATGTAAGCATATCTACAAATAAATGTTTTTAACCACTTAACTACCGAGCTGCTGGCAATACAGTTAGCTGGTAATAGAGCTACAGATTAAAATAGTTCTGAGCCTTTCCCCGTTGAAATGTGTTCAGCCTTTTTTTTGGTAAAGGGGTGGTCAGATCTGTCACAGCTGGGTTTTCAAAATGTGGCCTCTGTTGGTGTCCATGCCATCTCTTTCCACATTTCTGGGCAGCCTCACTTGAGTACACTTAGGGTGACCAGACAGCAAGTGTGAAAAATTGGGACGGGGGCGGGGGGTAATAGGCCTCTATATAAGAAAAAGCCCCAAATCCTGACTGTCCCTATAAAATCGGGACATCTGGTCACTCTAGCTCCACTTCACACACCTGCACAAACCCCATCATTTGCCTGCACAGAGCCTGGGGCATTGAACTGCATGCAGGTGGAGACCGAAGACCCGGCCCTCGTGGGTCAGGTTTTGATGCATGTAAAATGGAAGTCTAGCCCTATAGTGAAATATTTGGTCAGGAAAATGGTGTGCGGGCAACACTTGGCTTGAAACATGCAACACTAAAATGATCATATAAGATCAGAGCAAAACATTGTGGGCGTTTCTGTATATTACCTCTGTGTGCCCGTTTGCAAATGCAGTGACCTGGACGCATATAATAGAATTTGCATACTCAGAACACGTTTTATGTATGTACCATCAGGTGTTGCTCGTGTAAATTATGTCACTTGTGCCCACAAAGGTGTTGCATATACATAAGTGGACTTCGTATAATAACTCGGGACAGTGGAGTTGTGTCCAGCTCACCTGAAGCAGAACATAATCACTCTGATGCCTTGAGAGGTACGGGTGAAAAATAATAAAGCTTAGTATCTACATAGGGTGCCTTATATAGTCAAAACAAGTCAGCGTGGGAGCACGGATGAGAACCCAGGTTTGTCTCCTACTTTGATTTGATAGGCCACATACTGAAATGGGAGGATCTTTGAATCTCTAGCAGGGATTTAGCTGTGAGTGTGTGGAGCAAGGTTGGAAGGGAAATGTTGCTAGACTGGAGAAACAGTCCACAACAGAAGTTACCTGCTAGTACAGGTGCTTCAGAAATGGTAGGGTTATGCATAGAATGAGCAGCTTTGTATGCATGAATTACTTCATTTCCCATCATCTGCCACTTGTTGATGGCTGTCCATAAAAAGTATTCGACCGTGCTGGTTGAGAATGGCTAATGCGCCAGTATTTCTTCATGACATTAAAAATGTCACGTTATTGGTGAAAATCAGTGTCTGAAAATATTTTATATGAAGCTGATTTCTTGGTCAGGGTCAGCCATCTCAGTTTTACCAGGCTCTGTTACAGTTTTTCAAGTATGTTTAAAAAAAAAGTAATAATCAGTGTAAATGTGTTTAAGCCTCAAATACTAGCAGAAGGGAAAATGAATAGCAAAGTTACGAAGCTGACAGCCAGCTCATGGCGAGTTTTAGCATTCTTTGTTTCATGGTAGGTTCTTGTATGCAGTATATTATCTCTAATCTCAAATATCATGTCTGGAAAATGTATGGTAATTGCATAGAGGTCTAATTGTATGGGAGGCGGGTGTTGAAGTGGTTAGTATTATATATGACAAGAATCCTGCATGTTCTTGTTTACTACCTTAATATGAAAAATACATCTTCTGTTAATGATATCTGTTATATGGGAGCATTATGCTTTAAAGTATCATAGTTGCAATGTATTTCTCTTTAAAACATAAGCCTTGTAGAGGTTTGCATAATTTAAGGCCATCATGACATTGTAGTACTGCGTTTGCAAATGTAAATAGAAAATATTTTCAAACTGAAACTAATGCTTGTGTCATAAGAACCCTGTGAAACCTACACTGGATTCTTTTTGGTTTAAGAAGATCTGTAATGTTCACCTAAGAATGAAAACTCTCAGCGCTAATAATTAAACTATTATTCTGATCTATGTTCTCATGCCAAGCATTCAACCTCAAGTGTTACTGATTGAAGGTTGGAAGCAAATTTGATATGCTGCTGGGTTTACTGCAGATCAGCACAAAACCCATGACCGTTCAAGCTGAAATTCCTGACAATTTTTTTAAATTTAAAATATTTTTGACTAAAATAACATCAAAATTTGTAATTCTGAAAATTTTGACCTGTTCTAGTTCAAATTCATGTTCCCAGATGACGTTCAGTGGTGTCAAGTCATGTCGCCTGGGTTTGTGTTGGAGTTTGCTGTAGCATGTTGGATTACTCAGATGACCAAATGCCTCTTGTGCATGATGGGTATGTGTTTACAACAAGTAGAGCCCTGCTCTTATTTCCTGGTTTAAGATCAATGTGTCCAATCCTATATGGGTCTAAATTGTGGTAACTCCATTGATGTCAATGGAGCCACGCAATTTACATAAGTAGAGGATCTGTCCCAGTTCTGAGTGCCTCCTATTTCTCTTTCCAAAGAATTATGCTGTAAGATGGTCAATATGGCCCTGTCGAGCTACCTGCATTGAGGGCTGGGTTCTCACTTAGACGTTATGCCTGCATAAGTGAGTAAGGGACCCCTCCTGAGGCATCTACATGGGAGTATGCGCGACTACTCATCTGCTCACTTCCTACCCGGAGCAGGGATAAAGAATGGTTGGACCCATAATTAGCTGAGCCAGCGTGGGAGTGGGAAGTGAGAAAATGTCACTGGTGCTCGTAGCCAGCAGTAGATTACAACTCCTTGGAAACAGGACAGAGAAGAGAGTTCCTCTGAAATGTGTTTCCGGGCTTGTCTGAGTGTACTGCTTTAGCTAAAGGGTTGATTTTAAATCGATTTACTTACCCAGTGCAAACGGCTGGGTGAACACTATATTACATTGATGTAAATTGCAGTTCTATTGATTTGAGCTTCAGGTGATTAAGAACAGGGTTAAGCCAAACCAAAATAAGCTGACTTTAACCTGAACTGAGAGTGTCTGCACTGTGTTTTTCACTGGTTTAAATAAATGGCCAAGTAGCCAAGGCCACAGAGTCATAAGACTGCTCTTGGAGTGGGTAGAACTTACGCATCACCCTTTGCAGAGAATTGTGCCGAAAGCCAGAATCTAGTCCTCTCTGTCTAGAGAAGAATTACACGATCTACATTACAACCACCTTCATTTCACTGAGGAGAGGCAATCACTGACAGGCAAAGTGGTGCCTTTTTAGCTACTGATGCATTGTATTTCTTTTGCGGTCGTTGGTTGAGATGAAATGCCTGCCTGCCCAATCTATCTAAAATACGCCATACATGTGTTAACAATGGTATGTAAAGATGGGTAGAACAACCCATAATCTCTTCTTCAGTGACGCAGGGTAGGGAATGGAGTATCTGATATGTGATATGCTGATCAATATTGTCTTGTTGTTCCCTTATACTTCCCTGTCAGCCTTTCTATAGCCATGTGTTTATTGTCTCTTGTCTAATCCTTAGATTGGGGCGGGCATTGTCTTTGTTCTTCTGTGTATGTACAGCACCAAGCACAGTAGAGTCCTGGTCTATGCCTTGGACTCCTAGGCACTCCAGTAATACAAATAAATAATAATAATGGTTGGTTATTGACTCATCTTAAAAGGGAGCGTGAAAGTGAGTAATAAGTAGTAGCGAGGCAGTGTTGACTGGGAGGCATTGAATTTGGAGGCAGGCAACCTGGTGTCCATGTCAGCTCTGCCAGTGACCTGCTAAGAGAGTGCATTTGCCTTTCTGTGCCTCAGTTTCCCTCTCTGTATAATAGATATTACTGGGGCTGCCTCCACTGATGAAGTATTTTGAGATCTGCAGAAGAAAAACACTATATGCGAGCTAAATATTATTGCTATAAATGCGGGAAGATGTATTTTTAGTGGTAGGCTGCATGTTGTCATGCTAGTCATTGAAGATCTTCTGACATTTGCACAATTTATTTTTGTTTCACTTTCTTGTATTGTGGCTCATTAGGGAAATCTCAGAATGTATCTGAATTTGGAAAGTTTCCCTTGCAATTTGTTTTGTTCATGGGCATACTGAATGGGAAGCAGATGCTACTGTCATTTTAGGGGGAGGGTTTTTTTGAGGCGTAAATGGAAGTTAGGCACCAAGCTCCAGTCTACACTCAATCTCCCATTTATAGTTTTACAGATCTTCCCCTGAGATTGTGTCACGCTGCCCTCTGCAGGATAGAACGTTTCAGCCCCATCCACCATTTATCGACTGGGAATGTTCTTGCCCTCTTATGGTCTGGTCTAAAAAGAGTGTAGTAAATGCAAAGAGGTGAATTAATGGAGACTGGTGGCTGATATTTTCCATACCCAAAAGTTATGAGGAAAGTTAACTCGGCCCCTGTGTGCGCATGTTCTGTTCTGCATCACTTCTGGCTTATGGATACTATTTTTCATGAGTCACTTAAACTGGCTCCTCCCAGATTTCATTCAAAGTGTCGTATCTTTCCTTCAGTAACACCAGGAAATAAAGGAGAGCTGCAGCTACATTTGATTGTGTTATCAACCAAATAAACCCACATTGGAATGTGTGATCTGACAGTTCTACTCTTAAATCTAATTTTTCACCTTTTGGAGCTTTAATATTAAATTGCAGCTGTAGACAGTGGCTAGAACAAACTGCAAGCGGATAAGCCACTGGGCCAACAGGGCCCGTGCCCGGGGGCCCTGAAAAATGGGCGTCCCCGCAGCTGACCTGCTGCGCCCATGGCACTCCTGGCAAGGAGCGGGATCCATGCCCAGTTCCACCCACCCAGCGCTCCTGCCAGGGAGCAGGGGAAGCCCCCGAGCCCCGACCTTGCTCCCCGGTAGGCGTGTGGGAGGAGGCAGAGGGGGGACTGCAGGCAGAAGGGGAGGGGAGGGGCCCCAAGTTGCTCTGGCCCAGGGCCCCACAAAAGCTTAATCTGCCAATGGGCTCTTTCTGGTGTCCCGTTATTTTGTTGTTGTTTATTTATCTGATCGTGGTGCCTAGGAGTCCCACTCATACACCAAGACCCCATTGTGCTAGGTGCTGTGCAAACACGGAACAAGAAGGTCCCTGTCCCAAAGAGCTTCCCGTTGTAAATGTGAGACAGGTGACAAGTGGGTAGAACAGACAGACGAGGAGCACAAGGAGATGACCGGAAATACTGGTCAGCATTGTTCTGGTTAAAAGATTGTAATTGGTTAAAACTGGATTGGCAACTGGTTAAACGATAGGAAACAAAGGGTAGGAATAAATGGTCAGTTTTCAGAATGGAGAGAGGTAAATGGTGGTTTCCCCCAGGGTCTGTACCGGGGTCAGTGCTGTTCAACGTATTCATAAATTATCTGGAAAAAGGGGTAAACAGTGAGGTGGTAACATTTGCAAATGATACAAAACTACTCAAGACAGTTAAGTCCAAAGCAGACTGTGAAGAGTTACAAAGGGACCTTACCAAACTGGGTGACTAGACAACAAAATGGCAGATGAAATTCAGTGTTGTTAAATGCAAAGTAATGCACATTGGAAAACACAATCCCAACTATACATATAAAATGATGGGGTCTATATTAGCTTTTACCACACAATAAAGAGATCTTGGATTCATTGTGGATAGTTCTCTGAAAACATCCACTCAATGTGCAGCAGCAGTCAAAAAAGCCAACAGAATGTTGGTTCTCATTAGGAATGGGATAGATAATAAGTCAGAAAATATTATATTGCCTTTATATAAGTCCCTGCTATGCCCACATCTTGAATACTGCATGCAGATCCGGTTGCCCCATCTCAAAAAAGATACATTGGAGTAGGAAAAGGTATAGAAAAGGGCAACAAAAATGATGAGGGGTATGGAACAGCTTCTGTATGAAGAGAGATTAATTAAGGGACTTTTCAGCTTGGAAAAGAGATGATGGGTGGGGGGTAGGGGATATGATAGAGGTCTATAAAATCACTGGTGTGGAGAAAGTAAATAAGGAAGCGTTATTTACTCCTCAGAACACAAGAACTAGGGGTCACTAAATGAAGTTAACAGGCAGCAGGTTTAAAACAAATAAAAGGAAGTATTTCTTCACACATCGCACAGTCAACCTGTGGAACTCATTGCCAGAGAATGTTGTGAAGGTCAAGACTATAACAGGGTTCAAAAAAGAACTAGATAAGTTTCTGGAGGATAGATCCATCAATTACCAGAGGGGTAGCTGTGTTAGTCTGGCTCTGTAAAAGCAGCAAAGGGTCCTGTGGCACCTTATAGACTAACAGACGTATTGGACCATGAGCTTTCATGGATGCATCTGACGAAGTGGGTATTCACCCACGAAAGCTCATGCTCCAATACGTCTGTTAGTCTTTAAGGTGCCACAGGACTCTTTGCTGCTTTTACAGTTCCATCAATGGCTATTAGCCAGGATGGGCAGGGATGGTGTTCCTAGCCTCTGTTTGCCAGAGGCTGGGAATGGGTGACAGGGGATGGATCATTTGATGATTCCCTGTTCTGTTCATTTCCTCTGGGGCACCTGGCACTGGCCACTGTCGGAAGACAGGATACTGGGCTAGATGGACCTTTGATCTGACTCAGTCTGGCTGTTCTTATGGCCTGTCCATTGTCAAGTTTTCTGTAGGCATCACAGCAAATGAGTTTTAAGAGGGATTTGAGGAAGAACACTGCAAGGGGGCAGCATAAAAGAAAACATGAAGGTGCTTGCTTGAAAACTTAACAAGCAGGTGATCGGGGCCAGTTCTAGGAGTGGGCAAGCAGGATGATTGCCGGGAGGGCCAACTTCTAGAGGGCACTGTACAGTTGTGCCACTCAGCCTTTTTTTCCCTCTGGGGAGGGGGTGCTAAAAACATTTCCTGTCCTGACCAGCCATTATCCTGCCCATGATGAAGGGTAGGAGTTGGAAAAGTGTTTTTTTTTTTAAACTGGACAATTGCATGTTCTATAAGGCATGTTGCAACCTTTCTCATGCTCGGTCCTCAAAAGTGGCCAGAGAGAATTTTACCAGAGTTTCTGGAACCATTATCCTTTGAGCTGACAATAAGCATCATAAACTTCATCCCAAAGGGGACTTTCTAGGTCTGAAAATGAGTTCCTGTCCTGAAAGTGCTTTCTGATCAGTCCCTCTAATGTCACAGCAGGAGCGCTCATTCTCTCATTACTACTGACAGTTACTGGCAGGTCTCCTTTGGTTCATGTAGAAGAGACTAATGGTTTTGGGGTGGCAGGTTATGAGTCGAGCTGGTCAAAAGCTGTATGCCGGAATGATTTCCTGATGGGAAGTGCCCTTTCTGTGGGAAAAATTTCAGTTTTGCGGGAAAAAAAATATTTTTTTCCCCCATCAGTAAAGTCAAAATGACAGCTGCCCACCTGGAAGGCTCTTGTCAATTTCACTTTCTGCCATTGAAATTGACAAGAGGAGCCTAGACTTTCACCCATGTGAAGAAGCTGTTACTTGGCTGTGCAAGGTAAACGTTGTTGGTGTTTTAGTTCCTCAGAATCAACTAGGGCTCCTAGGCTCTCCAGTAATTCAAACAATAATTGTCACAGCAAGGTGCTCTGGGCCATCAATGCTTATAAAGTCTTATGGTGATGAGGTCCGTGTATGTCTCTCTAGGGATTGTCCCATCTTTATTTGTAGATTCTCACAACATAAAATTTAAAATGACTGCAGCAGAGGGGGAATTCGTTCCTCCTGGGAATCTTTCTCTCTGCCCACTCTCTCCATCATAATCAGTGCTCCTCAGAAGAGGGTGGAGTCTGCCATGCTGATGAGGTGATTCCCTTAAAGATATACACACACACTGATTCATTAGCTAGTCCGCGTGCGGTAGCATGCTAAAAATAGCAGTATGGCCGTGACTGCATGGGTGGTGGCTCGGGCTAGCTGCACAAGTACAATCTCTCTTGACCCCCTGAGCTGCCACCCAGGAAGTCTTCTGCCAAGCGCCCTCCCAACTGCTGTATAGAAACAAACTGACCCTGGACTTTGCTCAGTTGTTTTTTGGGGTCTGAGGATTGTTAAGCATCCTGCCCTGACTCCCTCGCCTATGGATTTTTTGTGTGCCTCCAATGCCTCCACCATTCCCAGGTTTCATTTGTAACCAGAAGCAGGTGAATGGAAATCTCACCAGGGAGCATCGTTTTCACTAGATTTTTCAGTCCAAAGCAGTTCTGAAGTTGTTTGAGGTTTCCCCTTTGCAGCTCCATATTCAGGCCTCCATTCCAGCCCACTTTGCGCTGTGTCCTGTTGTGTATCCGGCTCTATTTGCCTTTCAGGTGTCCCACTAGCCTGTTGAGAAGCGGCAAATTATCAGGGCTTTGTTGTGATGAGCTGTAGGGTGCAGCTCTCTCTACCTCACTCCTCCTTCCCCTGCCCCGATCTTTATTTTCCCTCGTCTTTGTTCTTAACCCCTTCCACTTACTGCTTGCAGTATTTAGCTGCCACTTTGAGATCTTTCTTAAAGAAATGCAAGAACAAAATATAGGCTCTTCATCATCAGGAACAGAAGAAGTGTTGTAAATAATAAATGTCCTGAACTAGTTAAAGGGATGTGATTGTGGGACCGGTGGCTGGTAGCATAGCACTTGATCCAAGGCTCATTGAAGTCAGTGGAAAAACTCCTGTTTGCATCAGTAGGCTTTGAATCAGGCCCATCACACACAAGCATGGGAGCGATCCAAAGAAGTTTAAGCTGCTTCCCCTACCCCTGTGAGTGCAGAACAGCTGTTGTTGTGTAATGAGGTGGAGGGTGGCAGCAGAGACCAAAGTCGTCTTCCCTTTTGGAAGGCTGGGGAAAGCTTGTGGATGGCTGCAGGCTCTGGCTGCTGTGTTATGGAATCTCTGAATAAAAGAACAACATAACAGTTAAATACAAGCTCTCCATATCATCGTAAGAACACCGCCACCTGTTACCAGGCCTGGGGCTCAAACCCAGGAAGAGTAACATACGTGCTCACGTGCAATCAAGGCAGCATACGCAGTCCCTGGGGAAGGAAAATGGGTACCATTCTAACCACTTCCCTGGCTGCTGTATTGATTCCATAGCCTCCAGTCTCATTTTGACTAGCATCTTTCATGAGATGGGAGGGCGAGGTTGAGAGGCTCAGAGGATGAAAAGTACCAAAAGTTGATATATTAGGGGGAGAGAGATTGAACTCAAATAGAGGCTCAGTTGATGCATTGCATCTTAGGCTTGTGGTTGATCATTGCATCTTAGAACTAAAGCGATGTTTTTTTCCTCCAGGCCCAAGAACGGTGGGAAATATTGCGTGGGTCGTCGAATGAAATTTAAATCCTGCAACACTGAACCATGCTCTAAACTAAAGAAAGACTTCCGAGATGAGCAGTGCGCTGACTTCGATGGGAAGCATTTTAACATTAACGGTCTACCTCCTAATGTGCGTTGGGTTCCTAAATACAGTGGAAGTGAGTATGTCAGGAAATTAACGTCAGCCTCTTTGCAATGGCTGCATAAGGGAGTAGCATTAAAATAACGTGACCTTTTGCTTTTCCAGTTTTAATGAAAGATCGGTGCAAGTTGTTCTGTAGGGTAGCAGGAAACACAGCCTACTATCAGCTCAGGGACCGAGTTGTTGATGGCACCCCTTGTGGCCCGGACACAAATGACATCTGTGTGCAAGGACTTTGTCGGGTAAATATTTCCTTCTGCTGTTTAACTAGGTTGTTTTCTTGTTTTTATTGAAAGATCAGTTCTCAATCCCGCTTCCACATTCTGGGCTTCACGGGTACTAGTGTGGATTCTTCCCGAGGCAAATCAAAGAAGTCCCGCTGTCGTGGTCATGTGTCCTGTGATTGGAAAATCCAGCTCTAGTTGTGTGTGTTGAGCCCTCTGGAAATTCCAGAGACCTCAGCAACTACTTCGGCACTTCAATAAGTGACCAGATTTTCCAAAGAGCTCAACACTGACCTCTTTGAAGATCTGTCCGTAAGTCTTGCAGTTTCTGGGTGCTAAGCACTCTTGAAATCTCAGCCCAATTTTGGGTGGGAAGGACATGAAAAATCTACCCCGTGCTCTTTTGAAAGTCTGACCATGCCAGAATTTGTTTCCCCTCTTCACAATTATTGTAATGCTATTCTCCTGTATCTGAGTGACTCCCCAAACTGAGGTTCCCTTGTACACATGGCAATCTCTAAACTGGATAACATTGCCATCTTTTTCTTCTTCTACCAGTGGCACAGTTGCAGGCACAAGTAAACGATCCCTTGATGTTAAGCCTTGTTTGGGAGTAAGGGGCACTAGCATACACTGCTACCCACTGTTAATAGTAGTGAAGTAGGATACAATAAACTGTCCGTTATGGAAAGAAATGTCAAGTTGTCATAATGTTTCAGTGTGCAAATTCCACGTTTGATTATAACGAGTCCTTGCTTTTTGGAAACCCTCTGCTTAAAAACAGCTTCAATGTAAGATGGTTACACTGTAAATTAACTAAACGTGTGGAAAAGGGGGAAAATAGTTTGGCGGTGGTCTTTGTACACAGATGATTAATATGATTTAATTAGGAGATTTGTAAATTCTGTCCTATTTAATATTTGTTCAATCTAGTTTTTAACTTTTTCTCTTAAAGCAAGCTGGCTGTGATCATGTGCTAAATTCCAAGGCAAGGAGAGACAAATGTGGCGTTTGTGGTGGCGATAATTCTTCATGCAAAACTGTTGCAGGCACATTTAATACAGTGCATTATGGTAAGACTCTGTCACCAGAAAACTTATAGAGAAAAATGCAAGCCTATAAAAGCATTAACTACATACAGTCCATGAAAACGCGCATGTAAGTTGCAAAATCCCTCTAGCTGTGGTATATTCTGTTCTGTAACTATTTATGCTACCCTTACAGGAAAAATTTGGTTTGTGTAATGCCTGATCCTTTAAAATCTTTAAAGATGTTTCCCTCCTCCCATAAAAAAGTAAATGGAATGGCTGAGGAATAGTCTTGACCTTCTGCTCAATCTTTTAGGCTATAACACCGTGGTACGCATACCCGCTGGTGCTACAAATATTGATGTGCGGCAGCACAGTTACTCAGGGAAACCAGAAGATGATAACTACCTTGGTAAGTTTAATGCCCATTAGAATGTGGAGACACATGCTATTTATGTGGCCCTTTCTCAGCTAAGGAATATTTAGATTTCACTGTCAAAAATATGTACAGTATATCTTCCATATGGACTAGCCTTAATTTTGCTTCCTCTCTCTGTGTCTGGGTACTTATAAGGTCCTCGTTGCTGTAGTACATGAGAGACTAACAAATGTTAATTACTTTATCCTTACAATGCCCCTGTGAGATCAGGAAGGGGTAGTATTCCCATTCCACAGGTAGGAAGTAAGGGAGATTAAGTAATTCACCCAGGGTCACTCAGGAAGTCTGTGACACAGCTGGGAATTGAGCTCTGATTTCCAGACTCCCAGAGCAGATCCCTTCATAAGCTACGTTTGCTGGAGTATAAAGACAGAGATGTTTACAAGGTTTCAATGGAAATTATATACAGATTTTTAGGTATTGTAACCAAAATATATATTATTTACTATTCCACTGGAAGATAACAGGCCTGATCCTCATACACACCTTCCCCTTTACCCCTGCCAGAGCAGTGTAAATGAGAATCAGGTCCCAAAAATCTTGGTTTTATTTAAACTGATATGTTATAATGGTAACTCGACCTTTAGCTATTGCGCACCCCCGACAGCAAGATTCTGACCCCCAGTTCATGCCGAGCAGTAAATTGCTCCTGAAATAGTACGGCTTGAGTGAGGACAGCAAGGATGGCAGAATCCAGCAGTATGGAAATTCACCTATGGGTGAATTTGATACCTGGGCAGATGCCCAGTAAGGCCTGTGTTCGACTTCAGCCCTGCTGTCTCCCCCCAATAGGGTTCATGCTGGTCCTTTGCACAGCTGTCAATTTCATCCTGAGGTGGGTGAAATCCTGGCCACATTGAAGTCCAGGAAGTTTTGCTGCTGATTTGCAGAGTGCTCGTACTGTGGCTCTGTTTCTCTTCCTTTGCACACATCCTTTGTTTGGGTTGGTCAGCAGCGCTGTGGTTCATTCGCGTTTATCTAGATCCCTCTTTGGACAATAGGCGTTGTCTTGTTTTCCAAAGGCAGAATAATCAGCTTGTCAAAACAGGCTGGTTTTGTTGTTAGGTTGTTTTTTATTGTAATAGATTTAAAAAAATAACTCGTATGTGTTGGCTTTAATGATTAGTGTTATTTTAAACACGTGACTTATGAGGAGAGATTGAGGGAACCGGGATTGTTCAGTCTGCAGAAGAGAAGAATGAGGGGGGATTTGATAGCTGCTTTCAACTACCTGAAAGGGGATTCCAAAGAGGATGGATCTAGACTGTTCTCAGTGGTAGCAGATGACAGAACAAGGAGTAATGTTGCAGTGAGGGAGGTCTAGATTGGATATTAGGAAACACTATTTCACTAGGAGGGTGGTGAAGCACTGGAATGGGTTACCTAGGGAGGTGGTGGAATCACCTTCCTTAGAGGTTTTTAAGGTCAGGCTTGACAAAGCCCTGGCTGGGATGATTTAGTTGGGGTTTGGTCCTGCTTTGAGCAGGGGGTTGGACTAGATACCTCCTGAGGTCCCTTCGGACCCTGATATTCTATGATTCTGTGGAATGTTGTCTTCACTTGCGGTGAAATTCATCCCTGTGCACAGGGTCGGCATGTAACCCCTGCAGCGCTTAAGTTCCACGTAAGCCCTCAAAGTAGGACACAAATGATGGACAGACCTTGTGTATAGGAGTTAATTTCACCTATGGATTTTTTTTTCTTTTTTTGGTAGTATCACTACTTAGGCCTCGATTTACTGTGGGGGAGATTGTCCCGTATCCTAACACAGATGCTCAAGGGAAGAGTGGGGTGTAAGGAACACCCCCCAGCATGGCACAACTCCAGGAGTGGGGAGAGACAGTAGAGGCTCTGTGCCCCATAAGTGAGTGGGTGGAGGCACCTTTCCCCTACAAGTGAGTGAGCGGAGCCAGACTGGCCAGGCCTGAAGGGGGAAGTGAGCTAAAAGCAAGAGGAGACTCAGGGGGAGGCGGTGACTTTCTGAGTCACGCTTCCTGTCCAGCAGACTCCGGAGGGCTCAAGCTAGCCTGATATGCTAAAGAGAATCAGTGGCCTGATGGTGTTCTGCATGGTTTAAGATGTAGAAAATATGTCCTTTGCAGTCATTAGAGAATCTTGCCAATGAGAATACAGTGCAGGGAAAGGAAATACAAAATGAAGTGGGCCCCGGGCCCTGCTTCTGACAGTTGAGCCATGCAAGTGGACCCCTGTGCCCCAGTAGGGTCCAGCTGTATGGATTTGATTCCAGGATTGGAACCATTCAAGGTATTTTGACCTTATATACATATTGCCATTAATTTGTGGCTATGTCCATTATGAATTCATGTTTACAAGTGTCTAATTAAGCAAAACTGGATGAATCTGCAAGCTTTGTTACCAAGAGAACCGTAAAACTTTCCAAACACTTTCTGTCTTTCTCCAGAGGGAGAGATTCCTCCCTGTTCTTCTCTTTCCTAGAAAAATAATCTTCCATGTATATAGTTCCCTGCTGTGTATTCAGAACAGTCTACCCCGGCCAGGCCCCTGCGCCCAGAGGAACCTCTCAGTTCTTTCTGGAGAGCTTTAATCTTCTTGAGAAGCATGAAGTCAGATCTTCTTTAATGTTGCAGTGTAGAGTATAGGGTCTGGGCCAGTTGTGATTTCTTTAACTGAATATTGCTGGGAAAGCAGCTTTTCCTATCAGGCCTGAATAAAAGCGAGTGAAAAGTGTGCATGTGAACACTCATTTCGCAGCTCACTGAGTGTGAAATCTTAGGCCCTGGAGATTGTGAACCTTGTAGTAGTTACATAACAATCTAGGAGGAATTTGATGTTGTCATCAAGTCTGTGATGTCTAACCGGTCTCCCCTATTGTTGTAGGAAGGTGCACTAAATGGAATGGATTCCTTTAATGTGTTTTAGTGCTGCTTAATAGTGTTAAGTCACAGTAGGAGGAATTCAGTTGGGGCTGAACCCTGCATTTTGAGGTTTTCCTTTGGCCATGTACGTGTTAGCGGCTGAGCAATCGTTTGCTTTATTCTCTCTCCTAGTTACGTTTCAACCCCTCCTTCCATGTTTTGATGGTAGCTTTAGGTTTTGCAGTAGAGAGCCTTTGTAGTAATGTAGCTGTGATGGGTGAAATGGTGGGGAAACTAACTTCGGAAATTAGCTACTTAATCGCATTAGTGTGAAGTTGTGCAGCAGACTGCTGTTTGCAGGAAACCGGTCCTTTTAGAAAGCAGTTAGGCTTTAAGCCGTCAGTGCTTTTGCATACCTCAGGGCCTGGAATAAAACAAAAAAAAAGATGCTGTTGGCTGAACTCCACTGGAAGGTGAAATCCAGGCAGCGTACCCTACCGATGCACCTGAATGCAGGATGGAAAGGTTCTACAGTCTGACAACCTTTACAGCAAACAACCTTGCCCAGCCCCCGTCTCGATCTGTGCAATTCTTGTGTTGCAATATTTGGGGTGCAGTTTACGTGTACCATTTAAAGAGACCAAGCTGGCACCTCTTTGCCACCCCGCCTGTGCCCGGTCTTTAGGAGCAACCTCCAGCAGGCCAGCAGGCCGCCTTTCTTCTAATAAGGCCTGGGGCCAGCGTAGGGTCTGCCTACACGGCAGCTGGAAGCTGTGATTTCCCTCACAGTGTAGCCATGGCAGCTGGTCCTGTGTATGTACCTAGGGCCTCTGCTGGGATTGTACTCAGCATGACGAGCCCCTCTCATTGCTCGCGCCTCCCCACCTGCACTCTCTTGATCGGAGCTAGGACGGGTATGTCCGCTCGAGCTGGAAATTTCACCTTCCCTGAAGGGTTCTGTCTACCCTGTACCCCACTGGCAGTGGCCTGTCGGGTCTGTGTAGCTACACGCCACAGGGAAAAGCCTCCGGCCTGTGGTGTGGAGCGACACGTGACAGCGAAGGGCTCTGGCAGCGGGGAGGCAATGGGGAAAGGCTCCGGTAGCTCGCTGCAGCTTCCCGCCACCAGAGCTTTTCCCTGCCACGGGGAGCTGCCGGAGCCTTTCCCCACTGGCAGAGTCGTTCCCTGCGGTGAGGAAAGTTTCCAGCAGTTCCGTATGGCTAGGAAAGGCTCCAGCAGTGGGATACTGCTACGTATACGGTAGGTGTGTGGATGGGGGAGGCACTGCTTGGGTGTGTAGAGACCCGTGTAGGTGCAGGGTAGATCCCTGAGGAGTTCAGGGGTGTCTCCACTCTACTGACTCAAGCAGTGTCTCACCATCCACACAGCTGTTTGCATCCGTGCTAGGGGGCCATGCAGTGTCTCTATTCTAGGCGCCGCCATAAGGGGTGTGCGGTGTAGACGTCCCGTGGTCTCCCTGCGCGGAGCTGTGGCACACCACAATAAGCAGGAGCAGTCCTCAGCTGCAGGCACAGCGACTGTATTGTCACTGCCGCTGTCCTCCAGCTCCTCTGGGTTTTACTGGCAGAGGATCTACAAGATCATCTTTAAATAATTCATAGGTTCCAAGTCCAGCAGGGACCATTGTGATTGAGCCTGACCTCCTGTGTAACTCAGGCCAGAGAACTGCCCCCAAATAATTCCTAGCGCAGACCTTTCAGAAAAGCATGTGATGGGTTGTCACCCCCAGGGTGCAGACAGGTTGTCACCCCCAGGGGGACCACTGCACCCCTCTAACCCCCGAGCTGGGCTGGCCCTTTTCTCACACTGCTTTGCTGGAGACACAGCCAGCCTCACCAGGCCCTGTCATCACCCAGCAGGTGGTGCCACACACCCAACTGAGCTACCTCAGTGCTGTACCTAAGTAGGGTGACCAGATGTCCCGATTTTATAGGGACAGTCCCAATTTTTTGGTCTTTTTCTTATATAGGTTCCTATTACCTCCCCCCCTCCCTCAACCCGCATCCCGATTTTGCTGTCTGGTAACCCTATACCTAAGCCACTCAGACAGACAGTCAATGCACCCCCCGCCCCGGAGTATAAACCCAAAATTTGGCCATCTTGCCCTGCACAGGGATCTGTACAATGTAAGCTCATTAATAAAGTTTGCCTTACCCTCGATGTGGGAAAGATATGCAACAGCCTTTGCTCACAGAGCTGAGATTTTTCTCCAAATACTTCACTAAAAGGCACACTGGTTTAGACAAAGCAAAAAAATGTATTGACTACAAAAGATAGATTTTAAGTGATAGCAAACAGATCAAAGCAGATTGCCTTCATCCCTTAACGGAACTTATGGTCATTGGGCGATTTGCTCGATCTGCCATGCCAGCTGTCGGCGCAGGGCTGGGGTGGTGGCACACAGAAGGAACACACACATGCACTGCCAAACATCCATCAACATGTAGCCACACATCCAATCTTGATTTAAAATCAGAGACACCATTGTGGGATAGAGTGTCCCCAGGCCTGAAATACTCTCAATGCAGGAGGCTGTCAGGAAGCCAAAGCTGTTCCCCCAGCTAACGTGAGTTAGGACAACCGAGGGTTCTTCTCACAGAGGGAGGCTCCTCTTCTCAGTCCCAGCCTGGGACCAGAAAAGGCCTGTCCTGTTGATTGCTCCCCATCCCCTCCTTGGAAAACCACAGCAGCTCCCTGCAGTGGCATAGCCAGGGGGAGGGAACAGGGGGAGTGGGAAAAAAATAGGCACCACCTGCTGCAGCGCTTTTACTGACGGGGAGGCGCTGCGGGTCTTCAGCGGCACCTTGGCAGCGGGACCTTCAGTCGCTCTGCAGGTCTTCGGTGGCATTTCGGCAATGAAGCTTCAGTGCCACCAAAGACCCCCGGAGCGAGGGAAGGGCCCGCCGCCGAGGTGCCGCCGAAGCCCCCCGGGGCGAGTGAAGGGCCCGCCGCCGAGGTGCCGCCGAAGCCCCCCGGGGCGAGTGAAGGGCCCGCCGCCGAGGTGCCGCCGAAGCCCCCCGGGGCGAGTGAAGGGCCCGCCGCCGAGGTGCCGCCGAAGCCCCCCGGGGCGAGTGAAGGGCCTGCCGCCGAGGTGCCGCCGAAGCCCCCCGGGGCGAGTGAAGGGCCCGCCGCCGAGGTGCCGCCGAAGCCCCCCGGAGCGAGTGAAGGACCCGCCGCCGAGGTGCCGCCGAAGCCCCCCGGTGCGAGTGAAGGGCCCGCCGCCGAGGTGCCGCCGAAGCCCCCCGGAGCGAGTGAAGGGCCCGCCGCCGAGGTGCCGCCGAAGCTCCCCCGGAGCGAGTGAAGGGCCCGCCGCCGAGGTGCCGCCGAAGCCCCCCCGGAGCGAGGGAAGGGCCCGCCGCCGAGGTGCCGCCGAAGCCCCCCGGAGCGAGTGAAGGGCCCGCCGCCGAGGTGCCGCCGGAGACCCCCGGAGCGAGTGAAGGGCCCGCCGCCGAGGTGCCGCCGAAGCCCCCCCGGAGCGAGGGAAGGGCCCGCCGCCGAGGTGCCGCCGAAGCCCCCCGGAGCGAGTGAAGGGCCCGCCGCCGAGGTGCCGCCGAAGCCCCCCGGAGCGAGTGAAGGGCCCGCCGCCGAGGTGCCGCCGAAGCTCCCCCGGAGCGAGTGAAGGGCCCGCCGCCGAGGTGCCGCCGAAGCCCCCCCGGAGCGAGGGAAGGGCCCGCCGCCGAGGTGCCGCCGAAGCCCCCCGGAGCGAGCGCAGGGCCCGCCGCCGAGGTGCCGCCGAAGCCCCCCGGAGCGAGTGAAGGGCCCGCCGCCGAGGTGCCGCCGAAGCCCCCCCGGAGCGAGGGAAGGGCCCGCCGCCGAGGTGCCGCCGAAGACCCCCGGAGCGAGTGAAGGGCCCGCCGCCGAGGTGCCGCCGAAGCCCCCCGGAGCGAGTGAAGGGCCCGCCGCCGAGGTGCCGCCGAAGCCCCGGAGAGCCGCCCCGTCAGTAAAAGCACCGCAGCAGGTGGCGCCTTTTTTTTTAACCCACTCCCAGGTGAGTAAAATTAAAAAGACGCCACTTGTGCTCGGTGGGGGAGCGGCCGCTACCCCGCTCCCTCCCCCAGCTACACTACTGGCTCCCTGCCAACAAAAACAGGGCTCAAAATAAGGATTTTTAACCAAAAAAAAAAAGTCTCAAAAGCTGCCTTGACTCGCCTGACCCTGCTGCCTGGCTGCTGGGCTCTACCATGGGGCAATGACTCCAGCCTAAGGGCCTGATCCTGTAATATGTGGAGTCTCCCTCCGCTTCCACTGATGTCAAGCATGGCGTTTCCAAACCTGTATGGGCAAGCTCCTCCCCCACTGGGAATCAGGGAGGGAAATCACTGATGCCAATGCGGCTCCACCGTAGTTTTAAAATGTTTGTATATGGGACCTCAAACCAAGTGCTCGATCTACTTTGCTTCAGCGTCCGTGAGTTGCTTATGTGAGTGTGGGGTTTTGTTTTTACCTCTTTTGCGCAGCCTTATCAAACAGCCATGGAGCCTTCATCTTGAATGGAGACTTTGTCGTCAGCATGTTTAAAAGGGAAATCAAAGTTGGGAATGCTGTGATCGAATACAGTGGCTCAGACAATACAATCGAAAGGATTAATTCTACGGAGCGCATTGAGCAAGAAATCGTTCTTCAGGTACCGGGCGCTTCCTTCACGCAAACGCACCTCCGCTGGGTTTTATTTGAGTGAAAATAGCACAGATATTGACTGGTTTTAGTTTATCCGTGTGTGTCTTTGTTTTCCCCAGATTCTATCAGTGGGTAATTTATATAACCCTGATGTTCGATACACATTCAATATCCCGATTGAAGACAAACCTCAGCAGTATTACTGGAACATCTATGGCCCGTGGCAAGCCTGCAGTAAACTTTGCCAAGGTATGTGCTTTGGAGTGTATTAAATCAGTCACGGCATTTTCTGGACTTTGGTGGTGGTAATAAATGCATTTTCACTTGTTTTCTCTGAGCTTCTTCTATCATATGAGTAGTTTGATCATTTCCATGAGCTGTAGTAGTGGAATGATCTATGCTGCCTTATGCCAGCTGATAATGTTTAGCACTTTTCTGGTGCTTCTCATCTTCAAAGCGCTTCACATACATTCATTCACTGAGCCTCACAACAACCTTATGAGGTACGGCAATGTTGTAATGGGGAAACTGAGGCACAGAGTTTCCTTCTCATTCCCAGACCTGCAACGAGAGTCAATGTCAGAGCTGGGGTGAGCATTCAGGAGCATCTGTCTCTGTATCTCTGTACACCTCTAGATGGGTGGCAGGGGGTGGATCACTTGATTACCTGTTCTCTTCATTCCCTCTGAAACACCTGGCATTGGCCACTGTCAGAAGTCGGGATACTGGGCTAGATGGACATTTGGTCTGACCCACTATGCCCATTCTTATGTTCTTATACACTACCTCTCTCTCATTCACCAGTTGTACTAAAGTCCATCTAAATAAGCTGGATCTTTTTTGAGTTCATGATGCAAATTTCACCTCTGTAGTGGATCCCCTAGATCAAATAGATTTGCAGAGCACAATTTGAATTTTTTTAAGAAGCTGTTTTGAAAACAGAGAGAGAGACAAACTAGATTGGATCACTTTCCTGTATGTGTTTAAAAATGTATTTTTTCCTGTTTAGGGGAACGAAAAAGGAAACCCATTTGTACGAGAGAATCTGATCAACTCATGGTGTCAGATCAAAGATGTGATCGAATTCCCCAGCCTGCTCCAGTAACTGAGCCTTGTAGCACAGAATGTGAATTAAGGTGCATGCTACTCAGTCATGTATATACATTACACCATATATTTATTGCCTAGTCTTCTTTCCTTTCACTGCCTGCTGTGGTTCCCTATTTCTCAGTGAACCACGCTACCTGAAGCAGACAATAACATTGCTTTTGTAGGCTTCTGCAGAGTAACGTAGGGGAGGGATAGCTCAGTGGTTTGAGCATTGGCCTGCTAAACCCAGCATTATGAGTTCAATCCTTGAGGGGGCCACTTAGGGATCTGGGGCAAAAATCTGTTTGGGGATTGGTCCTGCTTTGAGCAGGGGGTTGGACTAGAAGAGGTCCCTCCCAACCCTGATATTTTATGATTCTATGAAAGTTCTGCCACAAGTTAATGGTGCACACTGGCTTCTTTGTAGGAGGGAGTCAGGACATGTTTTGCTCTCTTCACTTCAGCTTGCCTTTCTATGGTGAAAGAAGCACTAACTGCAAGGGGCACATCTTTTATTCAGTGCTGCAAGATGTAGAAACATGAGACAAAAGCCTGTGATTCCTATCCTGACTTGATCAACGAGGCTGGGAACTGCATGGTGGTCTTGTCTTCCCAGGAGAAGCAGTCTGCAAACATTAAAAAATAAACAAAAGTAGGCCTAAATCCAGCAAAGCAACTTAAGCATGTGAGCTGTCCTACTGGAGTCAGCGGGAGTACTCGTGAGCTGGAAGTTAGCATGTGCTGAAGGGTTTTGCTGGATGAGGGCCTTAGCCAAACGACTGCCACTGACGATTACAGTATGGCGAAAGATTTTGGAGGGGGGAAAGCTTTCTGAAAGAACCATTATTTCTAGACCTGTTTAACTTTTACACTTTTCATAGAATCACAGAATATTAGGATTGGAAGAGACCTCAGGAGGTCATCTAGTCCAACCCCCTGCTCAAAGCAGGACCAAACCCAACTAAATCATCCCAGCCAGGGCTTTGTCAAGCCGGGCCTTAAAAACCTCTAAGGATGGAGATTCTACCACTAAATTGTGAACTTTTGAATTAAAGTGTGGGCAGAGGGGGGGTTAAGTGGCTGCTGCTGGGCTAGTTTAGTTTTTATCTAGATTCCAACTGAGAATGTGATGGTCCTCTCAGGTTGTCATTGTAACAGCTGAAAGGTTACTCAGTTGCCATTTCAACAGCTTGGAAGCTCCAGAGTGGGGAACACTCAAAGTTAGGAAAGTGATAACAGATTTGAGACTGACCTGTACATCAGGAGCTACTGGCTCCAGATCTTTATTTTACTTTCCTAGCTACTCTGCTGCAATTTGGCCTTGTGGCCAAGTTGAGGAGCTCTGCATTTTCTATAGAGGAGACTCTAATCTGGGCTCTGATCCGATGCCTGTTGAAGTCAATGGGACTCATTCCATTGACTTCAGTGGACATTAATGCCTGTGGACCTAATTCTGCAAGGTGCTTGGGCGAGGTGCTGAGTGCCCTCAAGTCCCAAGTGGGCTCTCAGGACCTCATGTAATCAAGCCCCATTCACCGTGTCATATCCTGGCTGTCTGCAATGGTAGCGAAGCAATCACAAGCACCTCCTCCAGGGTCGGGGCCGGCTGGTGGAGAGGCAGTGATACAGGCAGAGCAGTTTAGCAGTCCTCACTTGGAAAAATGGTGTCTGCACTGGATGATCTTTAGGGTGGGGGCTTGGATAACACCCGGAAGAGTGTGTGTATGTGTAGCGGATGGGAGTGTGGATGGGGGATGTGTAAGAGGACCATGGAGAACACCCTCAAAAGAGTATGAAAGGCCAACTTCTGCTCCCAGATATGCAGGTGCATCTCTGCAAAGGCAGGATTCTGCCCAATAGCTATGAAAAACATTCAGTGCCTTGGGGTCTAGTCCCTCTCTGCCTCATGGGCAATATACCTGTGTAGATGGCATTAATGTCATTTACTTGCATATATCCTCAGTACATTGATGGGAGAATAAACACATGTGCTCGTGACCAAATATCAAAGTGAGCCTTTAGGACTAAACATGCATTTAATTGTTGTTGTTATTTATTATTGGTCTGGGGCCCATTGTGCTAGGATCTGTATTAACGGCACATTAAGAGACTAACCTGGCCCCCAAAGAGTTTGCAAGGTAAATACAAAGGCTGGGAAACAAAGGTGAATGGGTTTCCCCAGGGTCACCTAGCAGATCAGTGGCAGAGCCAAGAATAGAACTCAGGGTTCCAATTTCCCAGGCCGGTGGCCCGTCAACTGGACCGTGCTTTTTCTGCCACCCATCCAGCACTCTGGGATATAATTTAATATTTATATCAAGTCCTTTATATTGGAAAACGTGTTAGTCCCAGATTCTGGAGTGAGGAATCCCAATAGTGTGAATTAAAGTCTCCCATCACCTGCACAGATCTATTATAGTCATGAGGCTGGTATCAAAACATTGGAAAGCATATCTGGAGCCTGTTTTTTATTTTCAAAAGCACAGAGCACCCATAGCTCCAGCTAAAGTCCACGGGAACTGTGAAAACCAGACCTCTGGTGCCTTATGAAAACTGCACCATATATATGTGGACATAAATTTAATGCAACCACATGGGAAAAATCCAGGCACAGCAGCAACATCTGGACCTTCGCTCTCCAGCCTGGGGACAGCATGGAGGTGATTCTGGAGTATTCTGGAGAGAATGCCACACACATTGCACTCTTGCCTTCTTGCCATTTCAGTCTTAAAGGAGGATGTCTGATCTCCTAGCTTCAGGGTAGGAAAGGTGACTAAAGCATGAGGATGTGGCTGTAGATAAGAAAATGTGTTCAAGAACCGAAAGGTGGACAAAAGCCCTGAGGGTCTCAGTTAAATGGCCTTAATTTTTGCATCGCTGCCTGCAGGCAGTAGAAGCCACCCTGGCAAACACCAGGACCAGAGTCCCACCAGCTGAGAGCAAGCGCTTTTTAATCCCTGATAGAACTCTATCTCGTACCAGTGCACAAATCACTCGGTTCCACTTCAGAGGGCTGAAAGTTTTGCTAAAGCATTCTGCTCCATGGAATTACATTTGACGTACGCTTCATGCCCATACAATCTAATGCATTTGATGCCATGTTTTTGGAAAGCTTTTGGTTTTCTGAGGGTGAGGCATAGTCTAGGGGTCTGAACACAGGCCTAGAAGCCAGGAACCCCTGAATTCTAATCCTTGCTCTGCCACTGACTCTATCTGTGACCTTGGGTAGGTCACTTAAACTCACTGCCTTGGTTTTCCCATCTGTAAAAAGGGGCCAATAATATATATGTACATCCCAAGAGTGATGCAAGGAGTAATTAGCTAATGTTTTAGACAGCACTTTGAAGATGCAAAGCTTTGGGTGGTGTTGTAATGAGTTAAAAATCTGTGTAATTAAAGTACGTACATGCCTTATTTATGTAATGTGATACTAACTGCGTTATACACATAGGATACTAAAAAGCAGCAACTCCTTCTGCTTCTGGTGCATTTGCCGTGCTCTTCCAGGCTTACTGTTTTAGATAGCATAAAACTGGCCGAGTTACTGATGGTGTTTTTTGGGGGGGGCGTTTTGTGCCCAGGTGGCATATTGCTAGAAAGAGCGAGTGCACTGCGCAGTGCGGGCTGGGATACCGAACGCTAGATGTCTACTGCACAAAGTACAGTAGGTCGGAAGGGAAGACAGAGAAAGTCGACGACCGATTCTGCAGTGGCCAAACCAAGCCAAATACTAGGGAAAAATGTTTTGGAGACTGTAACGTAGGAGGATGGCGGTATTCAGCCTGGTCTGATGTAAGTATGTCACCTGAGTGGTGAAATTTCCCTTATTTCAGCCTGTGTATTCTTGGCAGCTCTCAGTCAAATGTTTGGGTGGGGCAGGCACTTAGTCAGCCTAACCTAGTAATAAAAGTGGCTTTGGAAAGTGTCCTGCAGTCCTGTGCTGCTGCTTTGAAGCCCTGTACTGGAATAGTGCATTAGATGTGCGCTACAGTCGGTCAGTCCTGCATGGATCCGGCATCAGGAGGACCTAGTCTGTGCAACTGGTAGCTATAAATAGCACATGGAACTGGGAGACGGTGACGTTTCTGCTGATTTTTCAGCATGTTCTCTGGGTTCAAAGCTGCCCAGTAACGCATCCGCCATTGCTTTCTGCATTCCTCCGATGTCTGTAAGACAGAGCTTGACCTTTCTCTGCACATACAGCTGCTAGCACCATCAGTAAGGGTTTGTGTGTGGCCTTAGCATGCAGACTGGAATAAAGACAGGAGTTTGTTTCATGACTGCAATATAGATAACTTGACTTTTTAGAATACTGTGTATCTTGATCTTCATTTACACTGAGGCCCCTTTACCCTGCTTTGGCATTGGCACACCTTGAGGCCACGTAACGTGCCCGAGTGGTGTAAAGGCACCTTGGTATAAATGGTAGAGGATGTAAAACAATCAGGGCTTTGGAGCAGAGCCCGGAGCTGAGTGTGGAGCAGCTCCGGAGCTGGAGCTGCAGGTTTTTGCCTGGAGCAGGAGCGGAGCTGGAGCACAGTTCCAAAGCCCTGAAAACAATGTTTGGTATTGAAAAGTTAAACCAGGCCACTGCTATTTACCATTTCTCATGATACAAGTACAAAGAGACACCAGTTGAATGAAATTGAAAGGCAACAAATTTAAAACTAATAACGGAATTCTTTTTTGGCACGACCCATAATGAAACCTGTGGAACTCATTGCCACAAGATATTACTGTGCTTGGTAAGATTTTAAAAAAGGATATATAAGGGATACTAACCTTTGTACTTCTGGTCAAGACCAGCCATCAGCTGCCTGGGCTTAGGAAGAAACTTACCCTATGGGGACACTTTTGTGCAGTTGTTCTTTATGGGAGTTCTTGCATCTCCTTCTGGGCATCTAGTCCAGGTAACAGGACTACATAGACTATTGGCCTGGCCCAGAGTACAATTCCTATGTGTGTTTACTGAGTTTCTCTTTCTTTCAGTGCTCTAAAAGTTGTGGTGGTGGCACAAGGAGACGACGAGCCATCTGCGTTAACACCCTCAATGATGTACTGGATGACAGTAAATGCAGCCAGCAGGAGAAGCTCATTGTAGAGCGCTGTAGTGACTTCTTGTGTCCACAGTGGAAAACAGGTGACTGGTCAGAAGTAAGTGTCTAGTGTTTTACAGCCAAAGAAAGGAGAGTTCCATGGAGCTTGAAAGCTTGTCTTGTTCACCAACAGGCTATTACCTCACCCACCCTGTGTGTCTCATATCCTGGGACCGACCCGGGTACAGCACTGCACTTAGTAGTCAGCCTGCACTGATGTGCCTGTCTTTACCCATGACTAACGAATGGCTACTAAAGACCAGATCCTTTCCCTTAGAGGGGGCACATTGGAACCACTGGGGTTCTGCTGTGGAAAAGGGGTGAAAGCTGTCACACTGCATCCTGTGCCCGTTGGGGGATCAGCCCTCTGCTCTGTATGCACTCTCTTCACCCCCACACACAGGAAGAGTTGGGAGCCAGGATAGAGGGAGGAGTGGGGAAGCAGTGCCCTTGGTCCTAAGCCTCCAGCTCCACTGGCCTTTTTTCTCTCTGCAGAGCATGTGCCTGCAATAGGGAAATGAGGGATTACTTCAGCTCCAGGGGTGCTTTGTCGCCTTTGACGGGGCTCATGGCGAGGGGTATTCCTGCTCCCTAGTTCCACAAACGCAAACCCCAGTAGCTCGTCTAAACAGGACTCACTTCTCCAGGGGCCATGTTCTTTCAGGAGTCATGAGATGACAGAGGAAAACTCCCGCAGTGAGTGCACTTTGGGCTTTGCTCCCGCTCCGGCACCTAAGAACATGAGCCGCGCTGCAGGAAGAGAGCGCGTCAGCCCCTGGAGCTGTGATGCCTTTGGAACGCTTGGGCTGGCGGGAACATGGGAAGAGGAGCACTTTGCTCCATCTTTGCAGAGATGTTGCCAGCACTTCTGTCCCCATTCAGGCCCGGCTAGTGCCTGGCTGTGGCCTTCCAGACTCCCCGGTCCTTGGAGACAAACCATGGCTGGCTTCTGCCCTGGACTGGTTTGGAGGCAAGGGCTTCTGCACCCTTTGTCCCCGGCACACCTCCCATTTTGGCCCTCACGCTGCAGCATCCGTCATTTGCGCCTTTGCTTTCTGGCACTTCTCAAGAAGTTCTAGGGAGCCAACCTCACAAATAACAAGCATGTTAGCAACACAGAGGAGAAGTTCCACGGCTGTAAAGCTGAGCTAGACCCACTGAAGTTAGTGGAGTTACACCGGGTTTATATCAGAATCCAGCCCCGTAAATCCTGTCTGAGTTCCACTGAACATCCTGAATTACACTGATTTACCCAAAAGGGTGATTAATAATTATCCTGATATTTCTCCATCTTCTTTGACTGGATGTTATTTTCAACCCTCCCTGTATGTTTGTTTCGACCCCCATAGTTCTCTTTAAGCTCCAGTCAGTGCTGTGAACCAGCTCCTCCTAGTTAAAGACACGCCTCTGAGCAAACAATTGTTTGATGGTGGTTTCTGGTCTGGTTTTAATATCACGGGCAGATTCTCCACTGCTGTCCGTCACCATAGTTCCATTGACACCAGCTAAGGATCTGACCCCGAGTCTGTGATTTGCTCCTTGCAGTGTTTGGTAACCTGTGGGAAAGGGCACAAACATCGCCAGACTTGGTGCCAGTTTGGAGAAGATCGGTTAAACGACAGGTTTTGTGATCCGGAGAGTAAGCCCAATTCTGTGCAGACCTGTCAGCAACAGGAATGTGCGGCGTGGCAAGTAGGACCCTGGGGTCAGGTAATGTAAGAGACTCTGTTTCCTTCAGCTCCAGGTATGAATGGTCTGTTGTTGAGCTGACAGCGGTAGCAGGACCATGCGAAATTTCATTTGTGTTTATAATAGATTGGCCAAGATTTTCAAAAATGGGTTTCCAAGCTTAGACTACGAAGTCCATATTTAGGCACCTAAATAATAGCAATACCCGCTCTGATACAGTGCTTGGCATCTCAAAGCACTATACAAAAGAGGTTAGTATCGCTACCCTCATTTTACAGAGGGGGAAACTGAGGCACAGAGGGGTGACGTGACTTGCCCAAGGTCATCCAACAGCTGAGCTAGAACTGGAGCCCAGGTTCCCTGAATCCCAGGCCAGTGCTCCATCCACTCAGCAATATTACCTCCTTTTAATAAGAAGTGCCCTGATTTTCATAAGTGCAGCACCCATTGACTTTCCGCAGCCCTTTTTCAAAATTTTGCCTTAGTTTTTGTCGTGTTTCAAATTTATTTCCACAGAGGGGAAAATAAGCAATTTGTGCTCATATCTTCCAGAGAATTCTGTCATCTTGATTTCCATTGCAGCTGTAACTTTTATGATTTAGTTATTTAAAAAAAAAAAAATTTAGCCGGACCACACAAATTACTGATCGGCATAATTCCTTTCATTCATGATCATGATATGTTACTGGAAGTTTGCACAGCCTGCATGCAAAGCAATGTGACAGGGATTATACTAAATTCATATCCCACCGAATGGGAAATCATTTAAACACTCATACATCCATATTTGAAGACAATAAATGAAGCATGCAGGATTCCGACGGAAGCAGTGAATTAAGTTTGGCCTACTTTTAAGTTGAAATGATCGAAGTAGAAGAAAAAGGCTTTTTTACTTTTGGTGGATGTTATGAAAGAAATGATGCGCTTCGAATACGCTACCCCGCTTAATATTTTCCAGGTCAAATCTGTATTTAGTCATGTGCACGTCTTTCTTATTTTTTTCCCCTCCCAGTGCACAATGACATGTGGGCAGGGCTACCAAATGAGAGCGGTGAAATGTGTCGTCGGTGCCTATGTCTCAGTAGTGGATGACAATGCGTGTAACGCCGCTACGCGGCCAACGGACACACAGGTAAACGTTACACTTCTCTTCATCTCTTGTTCCCATCGTGGCATTGCCTCTTGTGAGAGTGCTAAAATAAACATGCCTTTCCTCTTTCTTAATGGTCCCTGGCCTAGTAAATCAGTACCAAGATCTGCTCTTTTGAAAATCCCTGGGCCCGCTCCTCAGCTGGTGGAAATCAACGTAGCTTTACTGACTTCAGTGGAACAAGGCTAATTTATAGCAGCTGAAGGTGTAAGGTCTCCTCTGCAGTTAGACACCTGCGTCTGGCCTGTGCCAGCTGACTTGGCTCACAGGGCTTGAGCTGTGGGGCTCTTGAACTGAGGTGCAGACATTCGGGGCAGGGCCGGCTCCAGGGTTTCTGCCTCCCCAAGCAGAAAAAAGAAGAAAAAAGCCGCGATCTTCAGCTCTACCACCACCGCTTCAGTCTTCGGCAGCTGGTCCTTCACTCCAAGAGGGAGTGAGGGACCCACCACCGAAGACCCGGACGTGCCGCCCCTCACCGTTGTCTGCCCCAAGCAGCTGCTTGCTGGGCTGGTGCCTGGAGCCGGCCCTGGTTTGAGGACCCTTCCATCTCACAGGGTCCTAGAGCCCGGGCTCCAGCTTGAGCCCAAATGTCTACAGCACAGTTAAACAGCCCCGTGAGCCTGACTCAGCTGGCATGGACCAGTCCCAGGGTTTTAATTGCAGTGTAGCCGGCCCATCAGTGGCCAACTTGAGTGGTTTTGGGCAGATCTCAGGCAAGAGCAGCAGAGCTTGTAAGCCGTGCCCGTTCTGCTCCAATGCTGTCTGGTAGCAAACCTGGCAGTGGGCAGGGGGTTCCAGTGTGCATTTCTGCCAGATCTGGTGAGGATTGAACGTGTACGTATGCCATGAAATGGATCTCTGCAGCCTTGTTGTAGTTGTCACGTGCTCTGTTTTTGATGTCAAAGCCACAGTGAGCTTCCTAGTGTCAATTCTATACTATGGAGCATGCCTAGGGTGACCAGAGTTCCCGTTTTTAAAGGGACAGTCCCATATTTAAGCCCTCCTGCAGGTGTCCCGACTTTTTCTTAAAAACGGGCAAATTGTCCCATATTATCTGTTCCTTCTCTCCCCCCCCCTCCCCCCATCAGTACTGGTGGGTCCTGTGGGTCCAGTGGCCGACAATAGGGAAGGGTGTGTAAGGCTGGTGACGAGGCAAAGCTGCAGTGCATGGGGCCGGCTGCTGCATCAGCGCAGCCCCCCGCTGCGTGCCGACTCTCGGCAAGCAGGGCTCTGTCCCCAGCTGCGTGCAGCAAGCTGCGGTGGCTGGTGAGTGTGGGCAGGCTACGTGTCGCCCATAGGGACAATAACTCGAAGAAGAAGGAGGAGCAGTTACTTACCTGTAGAGAAACAGGAGGGGTTTTTTGAGATGTTTTGTCCCTGTGGGTGCTCCACTACCCACTCTCCTTCTCCACTGTCCTTGCTCTGGGCTCCATGAATAGAAAACGGAGCAGCGGAGGGTCTTCCCCTCCCTGCATACCCTCCAACAGACTACAAGGATGCATAGGGCACCGCTGACCAAAAAAAAAAAAGCTCCAATCAAGAGCATGCCAGGTGCACACACATCCTGACATGGAGCTCCCATAGGACAATCTTGAAGGACTCTAGTTACTGTATACATAACCTGCCCGTGCTTTTCAACCAGCATCAGAGAGGAGAGTCACACTGCCTATAAGTGGGTATTCACCCATGAAAGCTCATGCTCCAAAATATCTGTTAGTCTATAAGGTGCCACAAGACTCTTTGCTGCTTTTACTGCCTATAAATGAAGGAATTTTAGATCTGGCAAAAGATCTCTGGGTTACTCCTGTCTCAGTTGCCACTAGTTCATAGAGTGCTAATCATAGATATCCAGTACTGTCTGAGGGTTTAGAGTGTTTTTATACTCCTCCTACTCCATCTTCACTTGTTGTTACTGCTGCAAATGCAAAATCAAAACAAATAGGAAAGTCAACGCCCAAAGAAAGAGAATCAAGGAGACTAAACATCTTTGGAAGGAAAATTTATTCCTCAGTGTTTACAAGTTAGGATAGCTAATTATCAAGCCATGCTGTCTAAGTATGATACTCTTCAATGGGTCATTCTGTCTGATTTTAAGAACAAGATACCTGTAGAAATTACAAATGAATTTAGATCTATCTCTGAAGAAGGTCACTTAATTGCTAAAACCGCACTGCAGGTTGCTCTGGACACTGCTGATACTGGTGTCTGTCCAGGGGCTAGAGCTATTACTATGAAATGTGCCTGCATCAGGTTTGCCTAAGGAAGTACAGGCGACCATTGAAGATTTGCCATTCAATGGACAATTTGTTTAGTACTATAATGGATGAGTGTCTTCACTCATTGAAAGGCTCAATATCCACTGTTAGATCACTGAGTTTATAGACATATTAGTATTTAGAAGGAAGCAATTTTGTCCTCACCCTTCTTCCTCGAGATAGAGGAATCACTTTTCTGATACTTTTATCAAAAGAGATCTTCTGACCAATCCTAGATGAGATTGAGATATCAAAAGAAGAGAACTGATCCATCATCCTCTTTGGTAAACTCACAAGCAGGACATATGCAAAAACATCAGATTTGATGCCACAGTCAAGGATCTTGGACTAATCTACAAGGATCTATACCTTTTCCTCCCTTGCTTTGGTTCCCATCTGTCTTTATTTTTCAGGAGGGTTGGGTGACTGTGGATTCTTCACGTATTGAGGATGGTTACACCATTCAGTTTCAATCTCTGCCTCCCTTCCAGTTCCTTTTTAGTAACTAGTCTCATGAGAGCACTATGCATCAAGAGGGGATGATGTAATCAATCCAGAAGCGACAGAATTGGTACCTCAAGAATTTGTGGGAAAGGGCTTGTATTCCCCTTATTTCCTCATACCAAAAAAGAAAAGAGTTTGTCGTCTGATCCTGGATCTCAGAAATTATTACAAATACATTTAATGCACCAAATTTGGTATGGTAGCTTCAGTTATTCCCGCTTTATATCCCATGGATTGGTTCATCACCCTGACCTTATAGAAAGCTTACTGTCATGTGTTGATAAATCCTGCACAGAAGAAACATCGACCATTTGTCGTTTTAGATGTAGGCTTTCCTTCCTTTTCCATTAATTCCAAAGATGTTAAGGAAGGTAAGACAAGAAGCAGCTCAGATTATACTGATGGCTCCTGCCTGACCTCACCAGTTCTGGCTCGCAGAACTCCTGATATTGTCCGATCAGTTTATCACGCTTCCAGTTCAGAAGGATAGAATCACAGTCTAGTCCTACATCCAAATCCAGCTTCTCTGTGTGTCACAGTGTGGATGGTATCTGGATGCCGTTAGACAGGAAAAGTTCTGCAAAGATACAGAATACAGTATCTTACTTCAGGGGAGGAAAGTACATGCTAAAATTATGTAGTTTGCAAAATGGAAGCACTTTTCCTCATGGGCAATATGTAAAGGTCACATTCCATATCCATGTTCTGTTCCAGTTATTTTGGATTATTTATTACATTTAATACACTCGGGACTCTCTGTCAAACGTACCTTGACTGAAACAGAGATTTCAGCATTTCATCCACCAATACAAGGGGGTTCAGTTTTCGGACATCAATCAGTGAATAGATTTCTAGATCACAATTGGGGAAACCGAGGCATAGGGAGGTGAAGTGACTTGCCCAAGGTCACCCAGCAGGCCAGTGGCAGATGCAGGAATGGAACCCATGGCTCCTGAGTACCAGTTCAGTGCTCCGTCTTCTCACCCACACTGCTTTGTGAAAGCCTGATTGAAAGAGGCATAAGACATTGACCAGACAGTTCCTTATTTGGAACATATTTGAGGAAGGTTAAAAATTCATCTAATTCTTTCCAAAACCAGCGTGACTTATGTTCAGTACATTTGGTCCAGGTCCCATTTTTTTTCATGCGATTAAAAAAAAAATTAGTTTGGCTGGTATTTTTCAGTAGTGCCTAAGGGTGTTAGGAGCCCAACGGCCATTGAAAACTGTTAGGAGTTGGAACGCCTATTGGCTTCTTGGTGACAATCTCTACTCTTGTCCCCAAAACTCCTTTTTTTGGAAGTTCTTCGTCGTAAATGCAGATGGCATATGATTGTGAGGTTTGGTAGTTTTGAGGATACTGGCAAATCAAAAGCTGGATGCAATTCAGTTCCCCTCTTCCCCCGCCACCCACAATGTATTCATTTCAAATTTTGCAGATCTGTCATGAGGACCTGAGAGCAGGACCTGAGAGCAGAACCTGCTTCTATTGAAGTGAAGAGTTTGTAAATAAAAACAGATTGTAGGGCACTGTATGGTTTTCCTTCTTTCTTAACCACATTGGGGAAATTACTTACCTGGTGCATCTGCAAATCAATAATCCAATATTTTTCATTTCCTCTCATATGTTTGTTTGCTAGGACTGTGAAATAGCAGCATGTCCTCTCCATCCAGCTGCTCCAGAAACGAAAAGATCTATGCCGAGTGTTCACAGGACACAATGGAGATTTGGATCTTGGACACCTGTAAGTGTGTGGTCAATGGTCATCTTTTATAAGATGACACATTTTTAGTTATCGTTGGTTTGATTTTTATCCCAAAGTCTGTGACGTTGCGCAACAGGAGATGACTTCTCACTAAACTACTTGTTGATCTTTCCTAGTGCTCGATGACATGTGGGAAAGGTACTAGGATGAGGTATGTCAGCTGTCGTGATGATCAGGGCTCAGTGGCTGATGAAGCCGCCTGCTTTCACCTCCCTAAGCCTTCAGCGACAGAAGTGTGCTCCGTAACGCCGTGTGGACAATGGAAAGCTCTGGAGTGGAGTTCTGTAAGCAAATCCAGTTCTTACCACAATATAATCTGTATGGCCTGTTCCTTCAATTTAATTCATATATTTCTCATGTGCTCTGTCATCCAGGTGAAAGGCATAGAAGTTGAGGTGTTTCAACTTCTTTTCATTAGCAAGTGATTTCATTTTAAAAAGCATCTCTTCAGGCTGGAAATAAGTGTCTTCTTTTCCACTTGTCAATGCAGTGTTCAGTGACGTGCGGCCAAGGTAAGGCAACACGGCAGGTGGTCTGCTTGAATTTCAGCGACCAGGTGGTCGATAGAAGTGAATGCGATCCAGACGATCTCCCGGCAACGGACCAGGATTGCTCTGTCTCTTCCTGTCAGAACACCCATGACTCCGGCAGGCCAATCCACCCTTTCCCATACCCAGAGCATCCACCGAAACCCCACCCAGGGGGAAACCTAAACCAGAACGCTGGCCCCGCGCACATACCAGGAGGCAACCAGTGGAGAATCGGCCCATGGGGTGCTGTAAGTGTCAATTTATTCTCTTCAAGCCAAATTATGAACCCTGCGTTCCTTTTCCCCCCGCACAGATGTGCAACTAGGTACCACCTCACTCCCCTGCACTCACTACCTATATGGGCCTTCTATTCCTCTGCCCATGCATACGGGTGGATCGTTAGCTCTGCTCCTTCAAAGCACCAGGGTAAGTGACCTGCCTGGCATAGGGCTGGCAGCATTACTTCCCTTGAGGCCAAGGACTAACTAGGGACCAGATGGTGCCTTTGAGTCACCATGTGGTTCCTGGTCTTCTCCTGGGGCAGTGCAGCTCTGCTTCTTGCAAGGGCTAGCGACCAGCCACAATTGAGACTTTCATAGATTCTAGGACTGGAAGGGACCTCGAGAGGTCATCGAGTCCAGTCCCCTGCCCTCGTGGCAGGACCAAATACTGTCTAGACCATCCCAGATAGACATTTATCTAACCTACTCTTAAATATCTCCAGAGATGGAGATTCCACAACCTTCCTAGGCAATTTATTCCAGTGTTTAACCACCCTGACAGTTAGGAACTTTTTCCTAATGTCCAACCTAAACCTCCGTTGCTTCTTGTTCTATCCTTAGAGGCTAAGATGAACAAGTTTTCTCCCTCCTCCTTATGACACCCTTTTAGATACCTGAAAACTGCTGTCATGTCCTCTCTCAGTCTTCCCTTTTCCAAATGAAACCCAGTTCTTTCAGCCTTCCTTCGTAGGTCATGTTCTCAAGACCTTTAATCATTCTTGTTGCTCTTCTCTGGACCCTCTCCGATTTCTCCACATCTTTCTTGAAATGTGGTGCCCAGAACTGGACACAGTACTCCAGTTGAGGCCAACTTATTTTTTCTCTGAACACAACCAGTGAACTCAGATTTGAAACAGTGCATTTCTAAGGTCCCGCTTCAGCAAGGTGATGAGGTGTGGGAGGAATTTTAAATATGTGAGTGAAGTCAATGGAATGGCTCATGCCCAGGCATAATTCCTTTGCTGAGTTGGGGCCTAAAGCGTCACGGGGGATTTGAAGTTGGTAACAACAGGCTTTTCTGCCTGATTTATGTAGACGGCAAAGCACAGGTGCCAGCTTCCTCATTTAGCTGGGGGTGCTCGACCCCCGCTCTGCCCAGCCCCTGCCCCCACTTCTTCCCACTCCTCCCCCGAGGGTGCCTGCCCTCACTCCACCCCTCCCTCCCAGTGCCTCCTGCACACCACTGAACAATTGATTTGTGGCGGGCGGAAGGCGCTGGGAGGGAGGGGGAGGAGCTGATCGGTGGGGCTACCAATGGGTGCTGAGCGCCCACTGGTTTTTTTCCTGCAAAGGTAAAAGGATGTTAGTTATGCTAATACCATAGATTTTACATTTGTCTATTAACTCTAGCTCCTTTGGCAAGAGGTGGGGGGTTCGCTGCCTGTTGCGCAAGCGCACTCCCAGAGCTGAGTGTGCTCATGGTCCTTCGGGAGAGCCAGTGAAAGCTAAGCAATAACTGGACTTTCTGGCACCGTGGGTGATTGTGTTTTGCAGTGCTCTAGTACGTGCGCTGGGGGATTCCAGCGGCGGGCTGTGGTGTGCCAGGATGAAAACGGATATACTGCAAGTAACTGTGATGAGAAAGCAAAACCTGTCGAGCAGAGATCATGTGAATCTGGCCCTTGTCCTCAGTGGGCTTATGGCAGCTGGGGAGAGGTGAGAGCCAAGTGAACCTTTTCCTGTCTCTCTAAAGACATAAGCCAAGGTTTTCAATTGGGGGGCAGGGAGTTGAAAAATGAAAGAAAAAAGTACTGGCAATGGTTAGCAAAATGTTTCGTTTACTGAAAAGCGAGTTCTTGGGAGCTGAAACCGTTCTGTAAAGTGTCTGATAATGTTTTCAATTAAGTACGTTGCAGAAACTTTTCCAGACAATGACAGATTTTGAAAACTCTATTTTAAAAAGGCCATTTTTTGAGAGAGAAACTACTTATTTGAATTATGTCAACCTGCTCTAGTGAGTTTAGTGTCCAGCTTCAGACATCTTCAGAAGCACTGGGCTGGTGTTTAGCACTTTCTAAAAATTGGTCCCGTTTAATGTGTCTTATTCTGAGCACCCAAAAATAGTGGCCCCCAAAAATCTCTGGTGCCTTCTGAAATTTAGAAAAAAAGACCCTCTTCTGGGGCCTGTCTCGCCCCACCCTGAAATCTGTGGAAAGACTCTTGTTGGTTTCAATGGGAGTTGGCTCAGACAATGCTCAATATGCAAATTACTAATATTATAACTACTCCGTTCTCTGTTGGTTTCCTTTCTCTAGTGCACAAAGTCATGTGGTGCAGGAACAAGAACAAGGCTTGTGGTGTGCCAGCGCCCTAACGGTGAAAGGTTTCCCGATCTGAGCTGTGAAATTCTCGACAAACCACCAGACCGTGAGCAGTGCAATATGCAGGACTGTCCTAGAGATGCAGCCTGGAATGCTGGTCCGTGGAGCTCGGTACGACCATAACATATTTATCTTTGTGACTCTTTTTATAGATGTTCCATAACAACAAATCTAATATGCTTAAAGCTAAGGTGTTAATATTTTGTGTCATAAAACTGCACTTAAAGAAGATTATTTACAATATATTCAGAGTGACACATTCAGGAAGGGCTTACGTTAGCAAGGTAAACTCCTTTAATTTAAAAGGCACTTTCTGCTAGATAACCAACTTTGTACATTTTACTACATTGCAAGCACTATGCATTACGAATCTTGGTTATGACTGAGTTCTTTGCGTGCAAATTAAAACCTGGCATTTTAAGCAGTACATTTAAATTTAAATGAAAGTTTTGATTATATTTTATATTAATATTTTATTGTGCACTTCTTAGTGCACATGTTGCATTTTCTCTGCCAAAAAAAAAATTATAGTTACGGGAAGATTTTGGTGCTAAGTTGCCCTCATTTGCAAGTATATGTGTTTATAAGTGTGTGTATTAATTTATCAATCTATACACACCCATAAAGAAAACACATGCACATTCCTACATTAGTATAATGCATATATACATGTATATGTATTTCTATGTATGTACATGTGTGTTTATACATATTACATATAACATCCTTTATTCTCACCTCACAGTGCAACTGATGAGGGGCCATGTTTAAAGCGGCTTTAAGTTACCCTTGCATATTTCTCTGATCCTTGGTCAAATCCCCAACCACTGCTCTCAATTACACTAGCTGCCCATGTGGAACTATTATGGCAGCCAAGGATCAACAGGAAGTAGGGAAGTCCCCTTACTTTAGGTCATCTTTCCTCTCCAACCTCTGGGAGGGGAGTGGAATAGGAGTTATGTGGCTCTGTGCCACTGGGACGATTCTCCTGCACTGGAGTGAGCCACCCACAGCTCCAGCAGTGCAAAGTGGGGGATGATCTGGACCATTATATCGTGTCCTGTAGCTTAAAACTCGACCCTGCCCAGCCTGGGATCTGTCTGCTCTGCAAGGTGAACTCCACAGAATAATACCTACTTCCTGTATAAAAGGCCCTCTCCACCTGAGGACAGGTGGAATTCTAGTGCTGGTTGCTAAAAGATGCTCTTCCACTGAAGTGAGTGTGGGACTTGGGACACTGGCTAGATACAATGAAAACCATTTGATGTGACCATTTTAAAATGACATGCAAACACGTGTCAAAATGTATTGTATATTTTGTTATAACGTAGCTGAAGGCTTTTTAAAGGTGATTTGACTTGAAAGCACTTTATTAAAAAAAAAGGCCTTTTTATAATATATTGACTTCCTTAAACACTATGATTTTAAAAGTCACATTGCTGGAGTTTAACGTCACTGTAGTTTCTGTGGATGCTTTTGGTAACATTTCTAATATTTTTTCATACCTCAGTGAATTATGTGATAGCCATAACATTGCTGAATAGTATTTATACGGTGCTTCATCATTACAAGGGACAGTGATCTGAAATATTTAATTTGAGGTGCTAATGTATCACTTTTATACTGATAGTTGGTGCTAACAGTGAATGAGCTGAGCACTACTCAGGGGTGGCTCCAGGCCCCAGCACGCCAAGCGTGTGCTTGGGGGGGCATGCCGCGGGGGGCGCTCTGCCGGTCGCCGGGAGGGTGGCATCCCGTGGCTCCGGTGGACCTCCCGCAGGCGTGCCTGCGGAGGGTCTGCTGGTCCCGCGGCTTCGGTGGAGCCGCGGGACCAGCAGACCCTCGCAGGCACGCCTGCGGGAGGTCCACCGGAGCCCCAGGACCAGCGACCGGCAGAGCGTCCCCCGCAGCGTGCCGCCGTGCTTGGGCCAGCGAAATGTCTAGAGCCGCCCCTGGCACTACTCAATACCTGATGCAGTTGGTTTCTCCCACAACTACGTACTGAAAATTGCTGCTAACTTCTAGTTCATGTGCTTGAATGTTTGCAAGACCCAAAAGAGATGGATAGACTGTTCTGTTGGTTTTTGGTGTAATCCAGCATTTGGCATTATCACCGTGTCTCTTCGGGAACAGACCATAGGGCTGTATGCAGCTCTGGCGTAACTGTCAATTTCAGTGGAGTTGTGCCCACTTACATCACAGCTGAGTCTGCCCCCTAGTGTTTGATAGACAGGACTCCATCCTGCATTCCTTCCCCAGCCAAACCTCCCACTGATGCCAGGTGTCAATGAGCTGGGTCAGGTGTGCAGAATCAATCATGCAGCACTGGGGTGCATGCAGCTGTAAACTGTGTTCTTAGTCTTATGTTAATTAATGTTTGCTCTAACTCTTCAGTGGAGAATCTTGTGACCAAAACGTTCAGTAGTCACCTGCTCGGACCATCCTTTCTCTTGCAAAGTTTCCACTGGAGAAAGGTTTTTCAGAACTGAGCCACTATTGTTCCTATGTAGGGTCTTGATTTTTCATGTCAAGTATCTTATCTGTTGTTTGCCTGAGCTCTGCTGTAAGTGACTCCAGAGCTGTATATTTGAGGACCTGGATGATAATCTGTGGGCTCAACAAGGAACCAGTTTTGGCTCTCCTGAAAAATCTAATAAATATATATGTGTCCCTTGTTTTCATATTACCATGCGCTACTACAGTAGGTAGTAGGGAGAGTCCAATTTTTATTATTGTATCACCTCACTTGCTTCTAGTTCTGACATTGATTGCAGACGTCATTCGGTAGCTGTTCATACTTCATCTGTTCAGATGGAGTGTCACTACCATATTTTTGGTCACTTTTGTAACAAGAGTATAGTATTAGCTGAAACTTTTCAGCAGTGTGGATTTATGTATTTATGTAATAAAGTGTATTTATTTTTCCAATATTGTTATTTAATTTTATATAAATATTGCATACATTTACAATGTTTAATGTTAACATCGAACAGTGAAAATTAAAGACAAGTAGAATGTAATCAGAAATGAATTTGTATAATGATTTCTTGAGTCTTATGCTAAACTACAATAATACACTTACTGCTATAAGATGGCAAGATTTTCTGAATAGGTAATGTGAGATTAGATCTTCTGTCACCAGTTTTTTAAAAATCATTATTATTTATTTAGGAAATCAGTCATTCATACTAAGCAATATAAACTATATTTAGAAAGACATTTAGTTACTTTTGCAATAATGCTATTCCTCTAAGACCTCTCACTGTGTCTATGACGTACAGAGGAGTCATTTCATGCAAGTATTTAATTGGATAGTGTTCTTGCATGATTGACTGAAATGTATTATGTAAAACGTCAGAACTTAGACTGTTCATTTTATTAATATTTAGTCCTGCAGCCCTTATTCAGGCAGATTCTATAGTGATCTTTTATGAAATCAGATGGAGGGAGTTTTATCTGACCTAAACATTTCAGGATGTAGCCAATAGATAGAGATTTTATATATACAATTTTTAAAGCTGTGTGTGAAATCATACCATTATCATATGGCATGGCTGGTGTAAATGCACCAAGCATTACCTTTGTAATGTACATTCCAGGGGAACAAAAGAATCATAAAACCATGTGGTACCTTTCAAACTCCTTGTTTATTCAAGAACATTTAGTGTTCAAGCACTGGGGAAATCATCATCCATCTGATAGACCTGCTTTTAGGACACAAACATATAAAGACTGTTACTGGGGATAACTAATACTTTCTTAACATTCAGGTGCATAATTAAGTTGGCTGACAAAGAACAACTTTTTATGTACATGCAAATGGTGAAGGGAAACATTTGCGCACTCCTAAAAACTAGGTCGCCAAGAGTCAGTACACTCAGAACCTTGAATCCATGTATCCAGAAACTAACTGGGTGAAATCCTGATCTGGTTGAAGTCAATGGGAGTTTTCCCATTGACTTCAATGGGATCAGAATGTCACCCTCCTGAGTATAGAATCCCCACTGAAACTGATGTGAGTTTCTTACACACAGGTCATGGCGAATTGGACACCAGAGTTGTGAAAGCCAGTTCTTTGAAAGAGTAAGCAAATCATAGGGTACCTACTAGTAATAGCTATGTATTTATTGAGGTGGGTCTCTTATACCCTCACTACATGAGTATTGTACTCAGTGGTTTTAATGGGGATTATGTCAAATACTTGCAGGAGAAACTGGGGCCTTCATTCTGCCACTAGATCCACGTGGGCAGACCAATCGGGGCATTGAGTCCTATAACGGCATTTGCAAAACAACATCTGATTGGCTGCATACAGTTTATCAAAAGCCTACCAATAATCTAGACTTTGGTTTGCTAAATCATGAGCTACAACACCACTGCAAACAATCCTATTAAAACTGAGCACTTCAAACTAATGGCATACAGTGATTAGAGGGTAAATAATCAGGGTATATGTTTTTTCTCATGAAAATAAATGATTGCATTAGTGTACCCTAATAGATAGCACAGCTGTACATTGATATGAGATCTGTGTAATGAAGAAATTACTTATCACAGGCTTCACAACCTGCTCACTTCTCTTCTGATTAGAAAACACAAAGGGTCAAATGAAGCAGTTATTTTACCCAATGCAATCGCCTTGGTTTCAGCTGTGACAGTCACGGAGCTGCCTGGCAGTGGGGTATAGGTCAGCGTTGAATTTGGCTTGTGCACTGTATTTGAGATAACTGTAGAAGAGTATTATCCATTTCAACATGATCTACTGTGTGGTTTTTGCCAGCAGGCCTCCTTGTTTATCAATCATTATTATCAGGAGACTTTAGCCAACAGAAATGTTCAAAAGGGATTTAGGGCCAGATTTTTAAAAGTGTTTTAGGTGCCTAGTGGGATTTTCAAAAAGCACATAGGCACCTAAAACTCATTGATTTCAACTGATGGTAGGTGACTAGATGTTTTTGAGCATCCAAATAGATGCTCTGATTTTGAAAATGAGAGTCAGGTACTGCAATGCTGAGTGCAGCAACACCTAAATACCTTCAAAAACCTGGGCTTATGGGCATGTCTACACTACACCCTAAGTCGGTCTATGTTACTGCGGTGGCTGATGTCCACACTACCCTCCTTCTGTCAGTGGTGTGCATCCTCACCAGGAGCGCTTCCACCAACTGAAGAGGGGTATTGGGGATGCTGAGAGCCCTCCGTGCAGCTCCCTGCCAGGAGCCCAGCTGCTCCCCCGCCTGCCGGCTCTCAGTTCCCCAGTCCTAGCTGGGAGTAGGGGGCAACCACCTGGACTTATCGGCTCCTTGAGCGGGGAGTGTCCGGGCAGCAGCCCGGCTGGGAGTGGGGAGACAGATGGAGAATATATTATTGCCCTTACATAGAGAATAAGATGGAGAATATATTATTGCCCTTATATAAAAATCGATGGTACGCCCACATCTTGAATACTGCATACAGATGTGGTCGCCTCATCTCAAAAAAGATATACTGGCAATAGAAAAGGTTCAGAGAAGGGCATCTAAAATGATTAGGGGTTTGGAGAGGGTCCCATATGAGGAGAGATTAAAGAGGCTAGGACTTTTCAGGTTGGAAAAGAGGAGACTAAGGGGGGATATGATAGAGGTATATAAAATCATGAGTGATGTGGAGAAAGTGGATAAGGAAAAGTTATTTACTTATTCCCATAATACAAGAACTAGGGGTCACCAAATGAAATTAATGGGCAGCAGGTTTAAAACAAATAAAAGGAAGTTCTTCTTCACACAGCGCACAGTCAACTTGTGGAACTCCTTGCCTGAGGAGGTTGTGACGGCTGGGACGATAACAGCATTTAAAAGAGAACTAGATAAATTCATAGAGGTTAAGTCCATTGATGGCTATTAGCCAGGATGGATAAGGAATGGTGTCCCTAGCCTCTGTTTGTCAGAGGGTGGAGATGGATGGCAGGAGAGAGATCACTTGATCATTATGTGTTAGGTTCACTTCCTCTGGGGCACCTAGCATTGGCTACTGTCGGTAGACAGGATACTAGGCTAGATGGACCTTTGGTCTGGCCGTTCTTATGTTAAGAGCTGACATGCTAAGTGATAACCAGAGGCAGATTTGGTTGCCTATAGCTCTGCCAGTCTCCTCTATTCCTCAGAAAATGTATTTGCTATGACAGCAACATTACCCAGGTGCTGCATGATCCTTTACGCTTACTTTTGCTATAACAAAAACACCCTTGAAACTGACGAGATATATATTCAACAGAACTGCTCATTCCCTCTGCCGTTACATTGCTTCCCCTGTCCTTTGCCTCTTCGACGTCTCTTCAGACTGTGCGTGCCTTACAGCAGGGAACTTTACAGCTCTGTAACGTGTCATGTCTCCACTCCCTCCATGGCCACTATAGAAATAATAATGATCGGTCTGTGGACACTTACGTGTGGGGACAAAATACTGTAGCAGCGGAGGAAAGACAGACATAAGGTTCTACGGTCCTTAACGTCGCCAGATAGATGGGTGGTATTATAGTATGTGCTCAGGGATGCATTGAGAAGTAGGTGGCTTAACAAAACATAATATTTCCATAAGAAGTCGCAGCAAATAAAGTGAGAGGCTCCATATTCTATTCACAATCTCCTAAGCCAGCCTCTCCCTCTGTGAAAGTCATTTTCTGCCCATTTCGACTGTGAGCTCTCTGGGGCATGGGCTCCTTCACTGTGATGTCCTCAGGGTTCCGTTGTTGGGCCCCTCTTCTCTTTCCTCACCTCCTTAAATGCAGCCTTGGGCATCACTCATCTGCAGAGGATACCTTGTTCCATGTGCCTCTCCTGCTTCAGCCTGTTCCTCACTTTCTGTCTCATCAGTTGTTGACGCCACCAAAACTTGCTTCCTCTCAGTATGTTCCAGAACTGAAGAGATCACCCCAAACCACCACCACTTACAGCTGAGTCAAATCTCACCGTCACCTCGGTGATCAGAATAGAAGTATTGGACATGAGGTCCTTTTCCTTCAGCATCTCCAGTCCATGTCAATCTAAGTGCCAGCACCTCCAAAAGCTTGGCCACGTTACCTGAAATACGAAAGGGTTGGTTTAATAGCATAGGGATCAGATCTGGAACATCTGGATTCACTAGAGTCCTAGGTTCAAACCCTGACACCATTAGCTCAAAGCACTGTGGTCTTCATGAGCTTAAAGGGCTGGGATTTTCAGTGCCGGCCTAACTCTGCTGCCATTGGTGTCCATAGTAAATCTTCCATCGGCTTCACTGGGAGCAGAGCTAGGCCAATGCTGAATGCTTTTGAAGGTGTCACCCTAGGAGTTTATCCCGTTGTCCTTAACCAACATTCCCCCTTTGCCCCGTGCCCACTGTTGAGCAGTTGCCATGTGCCAGTTAGCTACCTCTATACACCCCAGAGATGCCTGAATTTCAACAGTACTGTGTGTGACCTAGTGGGGTGATAGCTCCCCACTAGTCTGGCTGTGTCACCCCAGCCTTGCAACCTGGGTTGCCTAGCAATGCCTTACTAGTGTAGCTCCCAACCTGGACAGCTCACAAACAGTCTTCCAGCATGTAAGTTACACCAGGAGTGTCTGTGTGTAACTCCAGCCTGCCAGCCACACTTGGGTTACACGCTGACTTTTACCAGCCTTAGTTACCTCTGCCAGGTAACCCCAGCACACTCCCAATCCCAGATTTCCCTCCCAAAAATTGTCTTGTACTGTGCAACCCTCTCCTGGACAATTAAAATAAGTCTGTTGTTCCTTTAAGGGAATAATATACATACAACTTGCCATCCCAAATGGAGTTAGCCAGACACTTCTACTTAAACACACTGGATTAGATAAAGCAATAAAACAAGTTTATTAACTACAGAGAGATATATTTAAAGTGAGTACAAGCACTGGGTACAAGAAAATAAAGATAAAAATGCCTTCTAGTGCCTAACTTGACAAACGCTGTTAGATTCAAATCAAAGTTTCTCACCACATGCTTCCAACAGCATTACTGACCACACTTGCAGGTCAGGACCCCTCCCCCAGAGTCCAACAGCTGTTTCCTTAGGCACAGAAAATGAGATGGGCAGGGACAGAGAACGGGGTGTCTTGGGGTGTTTGCTTCTCCTTTTTATATATTCATTACCTCTTTGAAAAGCTTTCCCAGCTGAGAACCAAGAGACAGGCAGTCTGGCAGAGGAAGGAGACCTCCTGCTGTTTCTTTGCTACAATGCAGATCTCTTTGTCCCTCCTTCTTGCCAAAGAATGACCACTTGACAGGTGATGGCCCATTAGCTTTGTTGACACCTGGTTGGGGCGTCATCTTGCCCTTTGTCTTTGAGAAACGGTTTTAGCCACTCCCCAGACTCATCTGGGAAACACATTTCAGTCATGATTTCAGCTTATGTTCATGACTTTACACATAATGGTGCTACATGCATTTTACCAGAATATTACTGATCAGTAATTATGAGTTTTCAAATGATACTTTACACGGCATGCTATGTACAAAGATTATTACAATAATGTGTAGGGTGTGAATACAGGGGTGTATTCCGTCACTCGATGTATGTAACTTATGAAATGACCTGGGATGAAATGAGAAATGTAGATAAGTGTATTATTTCATCACTATGCTCTTAAATACAGTTCCCTATCAAATATTTTTTCTGGACTTCCATGTGCCTGGCCACAGCCACACCCAGTCTTCTTCGACTGTTCCCTTTTCTGTTGTTTCCTCCTAAACAAATCTCAACAGAAGATTCCTTGCTATCTTCTAACCTCATACTTAATATCATCCTCCCCCACAAGTTTCCATTATTTGGAGTTGACGTGTGTCTTCTGTTTCCTTACCTAGTGTCTTCTGCCATGATTCACCACCTAGGTCAGCCCCCCATCTTTCACCATGTTGATCTTCCAGTCATCATACATGTAGAGCAAGAAGCACAAATCCAACCTTTACGAAAAGCATAGAAACCCAAGCATTTTGCAGCTACAGTTAGGGTCATTTATGGATTCAGTGAGATTTATGGTAGGGATTAGGTAGGTTGTTTTGTATCATAAAAGTGTGTCCCAAAGAAAGTTGCCCGATCACAAAAATATTAAATGTTTTCATACTCCAGTAAGACCACCTCAGAGTACTGTCAGGTTTCTCTAGCATTTCATTTCAAGACCAAATTGGAGCAACTTAATTAGACAGATCGTATGGGGGTTTCCTCCAGATGAGGGCAGCTTGGTGCTGCTTAAGGAATAGACCTATATGTCAATAGCAGTTAGCCAGGATGGGCAGGGATGGTGTCCCTAGCCTCTGTTTGCCAGAAGCTGGGAATGGCCAACAGGGGATGGATCACTTGGTGATTCCCTGTTCTGTTCATTCCCTCTGGCACTGGCCGCTGTCAGAAGACAGGATACTGGACTAGATCGGGGGCAAAGTACCTTCTCCTCAGCAGGCTCAGTCCTTTTTAGCCTGGGAGAGACAGGCTTGGGCAAAGCAAATCCTTCTAGGTCGCACAGGGTCTGGCTATTCCTTCCCTCAGTCAGTCCCTTGTGCTGGTTTCCTCCCCTTCTGGGGACAGAGCGCAGCCTTCCTGGCTGGAAGGGTTCAGAGCCTTGCTGCACCTCGCTTGCTGGCAGCTCCTCTGCATTCTCACCGCTCCCTCTCCCCCCCCCCCACGCCGGGGAGGGTTTAAAACGGTCTCAAGCAGCTGAACCTAATTAGTTCCCTGGTAACTCCTTTTCCAGCTGAACCTTATTTCCCCATGGTTATCTCTCCTCAGTGGATTGGGAGAGGCCTTTTAACCCGCTGGGACTAATTACTATCCCCTCCTTTGTAGCCATTTGTCCTGGGTTTGCTACAATGGACCTTTGCTCTGACCCAGTGTGGACGTTCTTATGTTATTTGTACTGTGAGAGTGCCCAAAGGCTCCAACCTGGCTTTGGGCCTACTTAAGGGACAGTCCTTTCCCAGAGGAGCCATCTAGTTCAGAATAGGTTAGGCCCATTCACCTCCTTTTTGTTGCTGCTCCCATAATGACCATGAGAGAGCACAGTCGTTTTCAGATTGTTGTGCCTATTTTTGCTTCTTTGTGTAGTGCGTTCACTGCCCGTCAGCTGACCCCACTGCAGACTATTAGATCTTTAAGTAACCTCAATTAAACATGACAACTTAAAATAAAAAAAGCTCCTGTTGTATTGGCTTGGCACAGATGGATGGTTTGTTGTCTGTGTGGGTTGGGGAAGACGTGACTTTATTTTAATGCAGGCATTTAAGAAAAACAATTCCCCTTATTCCTAGCCACAGACATGGTGCTTGCCTCAGGCATTGTGCCTCGGAGTGCTGGGTATAATAGTCATGATGGTTACGATAAAAGGTGTGTTGCCACTGAGAGAGCTTTGAGCAAAAGCCACCGGTTCTGGCGTGGAGCCGCTGGTTCTGGAGCAGAGACTGAGACTCTGAAATGGTCACTTGCTGTAATCTGGAGGTAGTTCTTTATAGCCAACGGGCAAGTTTGTGATTTGCATCCCTCTGAGATGCATTCCTCTGTGCGGCACTGCACAGCAAATCACATTTCCCTCTGGGTAGGAATCGTTTCCCTCTGCGTAGGAATGGGAAGTTTCATGGGGACCTCCCAGACTGCGATGCTTGTTCTGTCTCTGCTTCACTCCAACAACCCTACCCTTTGTATCTGAGCTCTGGCTAATGCTTGGTTCTGGTAGTAGCTTCGAGCTTGTTCTGTCACTAGCCTGCACTCTAGGCGGTCTGGGAAATGGAGTCCTGAGCCTCTGCGGCCATTGCTGCTATAGCCCAAGGGCGAGTCGCTTAGAGTAACATGTCAGGAACAACTAATTCCAGAGAGGGTTACAGTCACAATATGGCCCTGTACAAACTAAGCATCCGTTATAATATTGTTTAGCGTCTCACAGACATGTACAGCTTAGGTCCCCAGTTCAGCAAAACACTTAATGCATGTGCTTAACTTTAAGCATGTGCTTAAGGCCCCGTTGACTTCATTAGGAGTCAAGCACATGCTTAATTGCTGACCTGAATAAGGGCTGAATTTTGCAATGAAGAATCCAACAGTAGGAAGTGGTCGCTGGACCAGGATTTCCTTGATGCTTTGGGATTAGAATTACTGTAGCAACCTTACCTTTCAATCTGTGAAATTTTGTGGACATATGTATTTTTGGAGGCACTATTTTCATGTTCTTTATACACTTGTATATTTTCTAGATTCAAACAAATAATCCCGGAAAATTCCCAGAAGGAAAAAAACATCAGGAACTGAAAGTTAAAGTGGTTACAGTAAATCTAACTCTTAGACACAAACTGGTTTAATGCATAATAAATGACCATTGTTTTTAATCCTGAAATCCTGAAACAGTGTTTGTTTGATTTTATCTGGAATGGAGAGTATGAGCAGTTGAAAGTACTTTCAGTATTTGAAGAAATTAATTTCATACCATTATCTGAATATGGATAAAATTATTCATTTTATCACAGTATAAAATGATTTCTCCTTAGATGAGAAGAGACAGTTGTGCAAAATGGAGCTGTGTGCACATACATGCAAACCCCAAAGAGTTCTGCTTGTGTCGTGGTTTGTAGTGTCACAGTACTCTGAAACGTCCATTTATTTCTCAAAGACTCTGTGAACAGGAATACAGGAAAAATGTTCTGAGGATTTTTAAATACTCATTTAAAGACTGTTGTGGAACATCTTATTATTGGTGGGATTGTGGCATTTGACACGACTCAGACAATCAGCATAGAATTGACCTTAGCACAATTCAAAGGCACGTAGTAGGTTTCACTTTGCTCATGTTCTGTTGAAAAGCTCCTTAAGAAAACCAAGCAGTTTATCTGACTGTGACAGTGTTAATATGAATGACTGTTACTATGACACCTGTTCTCCCTTTCAACTGCATTATCTGCTGGCAGATCCACCTGCAGACCATGGGCTTCTTTTAACTGAAATTCTGTCAGTGATCCAGCAACTTACGCTGCTTCCAAAGAGCCAGGCTTAGGGCAGGTCTACACTACAACCCAGATCGATGCTCTGAGATCAATCCACCGGCGGTCGATTTAGCGGGTCTAGTGAAGACCCACCAAATCGACAGCCAATCGCTCTCCAGTTGACCCCTATATTCTACTCCCGACGAGAAGAGTAAGGTAAGTCGACAGGAGAGTTTCTCCCATCGACCCCCCACGGTAACTCGACTCCACCTACATTATTCATGTAGCTGGAGTTGCGTAGGTTGACTTACCGCAGTAGTGTAGACATAGCATTGGTGGTTGTCAGGAGGTTGCTGGGTGACTCACCGAGGGTGGGGTGGAGTCAGTTTGGGTAAGTGGATGCTGGTGTAGGGTCAGCTGGTGAGAACAGGCTGGAAACCTGAGCCAGGAGCAGGAATAGGCTGGGAGCCCGGCCGTCGGTAACACCCTGAGGCAGAGGGAGAGTTCCCAGCTGAGTGGTGACACTGCACAGACTGATTTGTTGCTCTTTCTGTGGCAATAAATAGCTGCTTGGGGGGGTCATCTGACCCGTCCTGGCTCGTGGATTGGCTGCTGCAGCATACCTGAATAATGAGTCATCGCAGACTGTCTACCCACCCCCTGCCCCCGCACAAAATAGTTATCTACTGTGCTACTGTACAGCCAGAATCTGGCTAACGGCATTTAACATCCATCATACTTAGAACCCAGACTGCAGTCTGATAGCACAGACAGAGCCTTAGAGAGAGGCTTCTTTCAGGCTAGCTTTTCTGCTGAGCACTCTGGAATGGATCTAGCAAAGCACTTGAACATCCGCTTAACTTGAAGCATGTGAGTAGTCTCACTGAACTCAAGGGGAATACTGAAGTGCTTAAACAAGCTTAAGTGTTTTCCTGGATCAGCGTCACCACATGCAGCACTTTTCCAGGCTTGATTCCTTATGGAACTAAACCTCACCTTCTATTTCCATTGAAGTCACTGGAGTGACCATGCTCAGTATCTGGCCCTCTGATGATAGTGCATTTAAATGAACCATTTTATAATTTAATTTGTTTTGGACACATTGTAGATTCTTAGGTGTTTTTTTCGATGAAGTATCATCCTAATTAATTAGCCTCTTAGCGTTGGTATGGCTACTTTCACCTTTCCATGTTCTGTATGTATATACATCTCCTCACTATATGTTCCATTCTGTACATCTGAAGAAGTGGGCTGTAGCCCACTAAGGCTTATGCTCAGATAAATTTGTTAGTCTCTAAGGTGCCACAAGTACTCGTGTTCTTCTAGCTCCCCTAGTATTTTCTTTGTCATACCGTGACAACCGTGGCTGGGAACAGAGCTGATCAGCTACACATGCTCTCATACTGCTCTTTGTCCTACGCTCTCTTGTAGTCTAGCCCAGGGGTCAGCAGCCTATGGCATGTGCGCCAAAGGTGGCACGCAAGCTGATTTTACGTGGCACGCTGCTGCCGGCCTGGGGTCCCCACCGCCGGCCCCGCTCAGCCTGCTGCCTGCCTGGATGGACGGAACCCCAGGCCAGCTGCAGGCTGAGCAGGGCTGACGGCCAGGACCCCAGCTGGCAGGGGCCGGTGGACGGAACCCCAGACTGGCAGTGGGCTGAGCCTCTCAGCTCGGTGCTGGCCTGGGGTCCCAGCTGCCGGTCCGCTCAGCCCGCTGCCAGCCTGGGGTTCCATCCGCCAGCCCCTGCAAATGTAAAATGTATTACTGGCATGCAAAACTTTAAATTGCCACAAATAAATGAAAGGTTGCTGACCCCTGCATGCTCCTACATTAGGAATTTTTACCTTCCTTCTTCCAAGGAGCAGCAAGCCTCTCACTCTAACCCCTACCTGTGGCTGCCTCTAGCTTGTTATAGAACCACACAAAGTTCTTGCATATGCAGTGAAATCAGGTAGGGAGCAAGAGTCCTTGGGCGCGAAGGATGTAATTGACAAGTGCATTAAGCTCTTCTTTCTTTCTTATATAGCAAGTTGTGCTTTACTAGTTCTTTAGTATCCCCTCTTCCCATCAGCTGGACATTTGCTGGTCTCTGCAGCACGCTGGCATGAACTTGATCAAAAGGATATTTAGCAGTTGCGTTGGCAAATGCTGATGGTTCATTAAGTGATTTTGGAGAGCGAGGTACTCACTTCAGCATATTCAGCTAATCCTCATTCCACCCGCCGGGAGGAAGCAAACCAGCAATGGTTGCCATTTACCCCCAAGGTTACATTTTGTCTCCCAAAGCACTGAATTCCTGTACAGCAATTGAACAGTGTGCCAGATGGCAGGAAACCATGAAGGGCAGTAACACAGAAATGGAACGTCCAGGGATGAGATGAAGAACGCAGTGCCTTCAAGCTAGATGGATCCCTGGGCTGTGATTTGAAGCCTGCACATATTTTTTTTCCCATGTTGCAAATTTATACATAAATACCCTAGACTACAATAGTAGCTGGTTCCTCATTGCTGAAGTATTAGAAAGAGTAATAGATTTGTCCTTTAGAAAGAAGAATATGCTATTATCATGGACTCTGAACATGCAGGCATTTACCATAAATATGACACATATAGTGACTGTTCGGTTGTGAAAGAAATTGTGTTGCAAACCTAGTTGCAAAGACACTTAAGGAACTCTACTCATGTTTTTTATCTTTTTTTATCTCATTGGTAAGGCAGGTGGGTTAGCTGCATGCATGATTTCCTAGATACTCAGCACCATATGTTAGCCTCTGGACAGTACGTGAGCGATGATGTATTTGAATATAAAGTCCTAACAAGATATTTTTCTGTTTTAAGGGAGCCCTGCTACCAAATCCCTGTAGCAAGTTATTTTCTCTGTCTTGCCTATTTAGATTGTCAGTTCTTCCAGACAGGGGCTGTCTCTTACTATGTGTTTGTACAGCACCAACCATAACAAAACCACAGTCTTAGTTGGGGCCTCTAGGCACTACTGTAGTACAAATACTTAATCATTATAAAAGTGTGATGTCCGTTAAATTAGGTCACCCTCTGCTTTAATTGATCCCATCTCAGTTCCTCAGCATGTCAATCACGCTTCCCTGGACACGCAGACTCCTCTACACTTTCATGTACCAACTTGCTCACGTAACCTAGGGTACGTCTACACTACGGGACTATTCCGAATTTGCATAAACCGGTTTTGTAAAACAGATTTTATAAAATCGAGTGCGCGCGGCCACACTAAACACATTAAATCAGTGGTGTGCGTCCATGGTCCGAGGCTAGCGTCGATTTCTGGAGCGTTGCACTGTGGGTAGCTATTCCCTAGCTATCCCATAGTTCCCGCAGCCTCCCCCGCCCCTTGGAACTTCCGGGTTGAGATCCCAGTGCCTGATGGGGCAAAAATCATTGTCGCGGGTGGTTCTGGGTAAATGTCGTCAGTCACTCCTTCATCTGGGAAAGCAAAAGCAGACAAGCATTTCGCGCCTTTTTCCCCTGGATTGCCCTGGCAGATGCCATAGCATGGCAATCATGGAGCTTTTTTCGCCGTTTGTGACTCTGTACTAGATGCCGCTCACAGAGGCGATTCAGCAGCGCTACACAGAAGCATGCGTTTGCTTTTGCATGACAGCAGAGATGGTTACCAGCCATATTGCACCATCCAAACCTTTCCATAAATTGGAACTGAGGATGATCATGGCTACCAGTCCTTTTGTACCATTTGCTGCTAGCGCCCCTGGTCAATCAGCCAGGGGCGCAAAAGCCAAGAGTGGTTACTAGCCATATTGCACCTTCCATCGTTTTTGTACCATTGGCTGCTGTCATAAGTGCCCCTGGCCGATCAGCCAGGGGCGCAAAAGCAAAAATTGGGAATGACTCCCTGAGTCAATCCCTCCTTTTTGGTATCTAAAAAATAGAATCAGTGCTGCCTAATATAGGCAAGTGTGCTAGAGAACCACCTGCTCTGTGTCAGAGCCCGCAGAAATTATTATCTGTATGCTATTCACAGGGGGTGCTCCTGTAAACAACCCCCACCTGTTGATTCCGTTCTTCCCCCAGCCTTTCTTGGCTACCGTAGCATTGTCCCCCCCACTTGTGTGATGAATTAATAAAGAATGCAGGAATAAGACACACTGACTTGTTAGTGAGAAATGAGTGGAAGGCAGCCTCCAGCTGCTATGATAGTCCAGACAGGACATTAAGCAGTGTGTAGGAGAGAAGCCCCAGCATCCCACTGCTTGTCCAGGGCAACTGAATCTTTTCTTTACACATGAAGGGTGGGGGCTGATGGAGCTCAGCCCCCTGTTGCTATGATGAGGATGGTTACAGCCATATTGCACCATCCATCCACCAGAAAAAAATTAGGGCCAATAGGCTGATGACGAGGACGGTTACCAGTCCTTTTGTACCATCAGCTGAGGCTGATGATGAGGATGGATTTCCATCTTTTTGCACGATCAGCTTATGCTGATGATGAAGATAGATTTCCATCCTTTTGTAAACCATCAGCCGCCCATGGCGGGGGGGGGGAGCAAGGATGTTGGTGTTGAGTGCTGCACTATCGCGTCTATCTGCAGCATTCAGTAAAGATAGGGTGACATGTAAAAGAGTCAGAGGATTGTTTTACCTTTCGATTCTGGGGGTGGGTGGGGGGTGGGTGAGTAGATTGCCAAGCTATGCCTGACCCCCGGGCACTGTGTTTGACCCTAGAAGCATTTGGAGCTCAGCCAAGAATGCAAATAATTTTAGGAGGCTGCAGGAACTGTGGGATAGCTTCAGTCCTCCAGTCCATGCGCATCCATTTGATTCTTTTGGCTTTCCGTTACGCTTGTCACGCTGCAGTGCGCTGAGTCCCTGCTATGGCGTCTGTCTGGAGATTTTTAAAAAAGGATTCTGAATTTCATCTTCTGTAACGGAGCGCTGATAGAACGGATAGAACGGATTTGCCTGCCCTTACAGCGATCACATCCGCATGGTCCATGCGGGAGCTCTTTTTTTTATTTTGATTTCGGACTGCATCGCCACCCGTGCTGATCGGAGCTCCACGCTGGGCAAACAGGAAATATTCAAAAGTTCGCGGGGCTTTTCCTGTTTACCTGACCACTGCATCCGAGTTCAGATTGCGGTCCAGAGCGGTCACTGGTGCACTGTGGGATAGCTCCCGGAGGCCAATACCGTCGATCAGCGTCCACACTAACCCTAATCCGATATGTTAATACCGATACTAGCGTTACTCCTCTCGTTAGGGAGGAGTACAGAAACCGGTTTAAAGAGCCATTAAAATCGATATAAGGTGCCTCCTAGTGTGGACGGTTTTGGCGTTAAATCGGTTTTACGCTCCTAAAACCGATTTAAACGCCTAGTGTAGACCAGGCCTTAGATATCACTTTGTCCTGGAGGATGAAGAGGGAAGGAAAACGTGCAAGCCTCATGTTGACTGAAAATACGTCAGTAGCTAATGCGCTGAGGAAATGGCGCCAGTAATGCTGCCCGCATCAGTGCAACCCGAGGTCATTACGAGGTATTATTTTTTGAAGTTAAATAGTTTGGACCATGGGACACCTGGGAAAATTCTGCACGTAGTGATACATATGCAAGAGCGTGGTCTTCAGCAGCTGGCACATCACTGCACAGAATATAATGACGGTGCAGAACAGATAGTCCAGAATGGGCCATTACAAATACGACCTGGCTGCTGCAGGGAGAAAGATGAGTACGTGATTTTTTCCTGGCTTGTGGTGTACTCAGAGCTCCCTATTGCCCACAGATATGTGCGGTTGGAACCTGATCCAAAGCGTGAAGACATCACCGGGAATCTTTCCACTGAACTCAGTGGACTTTGGCTCAGGTCTTTGAAGAGTTAGCGCAACGTCCCCGCCAAAGAGTTCTTTGACCAAGGGCCATCTCTCAGGGTAGGGCTACACTGTGCACAAAGGGTCCGTCTACACTGCAAAATAAAAACCCTGCATCAGCAAGTCTCAGACCACAGGTCAGCCTCCTTCGCTGGGTTTCAGAGCCCAGGCTCCAGCTGGAACATCTACCCTGCTATTTTTAGCCCCATAATGTGAGTCCAAGTTTATGGGATCTGGGCTCGTGGACTCAGTGTTTCCAACCCTGCACTTGAGCGTCCAGACTGCATTATAAACCTGGGTTTATGGTTACTGGATCCGGTGTCAGAGCCATGCCAACGTGTCCATACACAGACCTTTTGACTCGCTTCATTTTGCAGGGCTTGGCTGGCTCTGACCCAGTCCCCTAGTAGGGTCCTGAGTGTTTGACCCAAGGCAGACTGGTGTGTGTGTGGACAGAAGGGGAGCTTGGGCTCAAACCTGAGTCAGAGCCTGGGCTTAGTGTGCAGTGCACACACCCCCTGAAGGACCAGTAAAATAAGCTACATACATATCCATCTCTGTTGTACAAATTGCACAGTATTCTAAGGCAAAATTTTCCACAGCACTCACTAATTTAGGTGCCTCAGATTATGGGTTCCTGTCTTTACACACTTAGAGTACGTCTCCATTGCAGCGGGAGGTGTAATTCCCAGCTCCGGTAGATGTACACTCGCTAGTTCTGATTGGGCTAGCATGGGAAAAATAGCAGCCTAGCTGGGAGGGTGGGGACGGCAGCTTGAGTTAGCCACCCAGCTACAATCCCTTCGGAGACCGTAGGTACGTGTGGGGCAGCTAGCCCACGCCACTACCCGCTGCCACCAACCCACTGCTGTGTTAGCAGATTGCCTCAAGCAGAGCTAGCGTGCGTACGTCTACCCACACTGGAAATAGTCAGATACCCCAACTGGAGATGTGTCCCGCTGTGGCGGCGATGTGTCCAAAGGCCCTCACTTTCAGCAATTCTGAGCGCCTACTGCTCCATTTGAAGTCAATGATTTTTTTTGTCAGCAGGATTGATCACTAGAGTTTTGTCAAAAAATGTGAGGAGGCGGAGGAGGACAGGAGCGCTGGAACAGTGGGGGTGCTGCGAGCCACTGAACCAAACTATAACCCTTGTATATAATGGAAACCACTTCAAGCCACGGGGTGCAGGAACACCCGCAACACTCCTAATTCCAGCAGCTATGGAGGAGGAAGAGAAACTGTGAACACTTCATCCATTTTTTGGCCAGGGTTTTGTCATTGAAATGAAAAACTGATTCAAAAATTCAAATGCCAGAAAATGTCAACCTGCTCTACTGATTGTACTTCTGATCCATAGATTGGATGGCAGAAGTACAAAGAAGCCAAATAGTCTATTGTAAAACCACCTTTTCATGTGGCTGAAAAGCCAAACATGATACTACAATATTGTGTCCATGGCAGTAACTTTCCTTACGGAAACATAGGCATGTTCTGCCCAGGTCAGCCTCAAGGAAACCCAGTGACTTCAGTGGAGGCAGAATTTGGTCTGAAGTGTTCTCTAGCACATGTCTACAAACTATTAGTTAAAAAAACGTGGTGGTCTGTAGCAGGCATGTGCGTTTTCTTTAACAAATATATTAATTTTATCCCATTCAAGAAAAATCCCAATGTCCATTTACTTTTCACTTCCCTCCTTTCTCTCACAGTGTCGGTGGAAAGGAAAGTATTACCATGTACATCACTTGGGGGAAGGGGAGGACGTTGGTAGACTCTGGTGCTGTGGAGTAATTTTTGTTTATGTCCCTGCTTCAGTAGCTCTGTCTCTTTAGTATAAAGATTACTCTTCCCATGTTAGTTGTAAATAGCTGACATGTCTTTTGAGTTGTTACCAGAGACGGACACCAGCAGTAGAGATGCACTAGTAGCACTGCAATCATTAGCACCAGGAGTTCCACAAATGTGGTGAAGTCGTTCTACATGAAAACTAGAGCCCTAATTAAGCAAGTGCCTAGACCCATGGACGTCAATGGGAATACTCATGTATTTAAAGTTAGGCAGGTGCTTACATACTTTGCTGAATTAGGGCCTATGAAATTAGCAAGTCCTTGTACAACCACCACTTTTGGAGGTTGTTTCGGTGTTGCTGAATGCCATGTAAAGACTATAATATGTTTTTAAAAATCCTTGTGGTCCAATGGAGCGGCCAGCTGGCCAGAATCTATCCATGCAAATCTTGCTAACATATTTGCATAGGTCTTAACATATCTTCCTCCTGACAATAGAAATGAGGCTGTGTGCTTCATAGGGCCGCATTTGCAGAGCACCAGCAGTATCTGTGAGTCAATCTGTTTGCGTGCACCAATGCAGAAGAGAAGTGCAGTAGCTACTTGATTGCCATGATCTGGTTACAGCTGCATTTAAGGAGGCTCATTGAATTTCAGTAGCTTAGTGTCTAATGTAAAATGACACTGCGTTGTATGAAGGAGAAACATTAACCTCCTTAGTTTTTCTGTTTTGTTTCATCTAGCATGTTTCAGCTAAGATTTTTGGGTAGGACGATTGAGCGTTTACTTTTAATATGATCCTAAAAATGTGGAAATGTAAACCTTCAGAAATGGGTTTTAATTGCCTTTGAAAAGTTGCACATTGCAAAATCTGATAAAAATGTGTTTAGCTTGATTTTTCCCTCCCTTCTTCAGGTAACTGATTATAATTATCTTAGGAAGCCCTTTTGTTGCAGCTTGCATTCATTACATTTAATACTTCCCACATTGTAAGGCTGCTGCACAGTGTCTGTAAAAATGGCCTTGACAGCACTCTATAAAATTTTGTTACTCTGAAGAATTAGCCATATTCTTGGTGGGAGTTGGCAGTTCTGCCCTGTAGTTACAGCCAGTTGTCCATTTTCAAAATACAAACAGCATAAAGTATGCACACTATAAGGGTCAGTTCTTGCACTGGTTTCATCCACATATATCCAGTTGCAGAAGTTGGTCCTAACTGATTATAATTTGTGGAAATCTTTTATAACCTAGGTGGTCTTTGTGGGTATATATTCCGTTCTTTCCATGCACTAAGCCAGTCAGAAATCTTGGAATCTACTGCAGACTTTCCATTTTGTAAGAGCCTTAATGAAGCAGGTGGCTTCTTATCTTCCAGATTTTATACATAGTGAGGAATAAGCTGATGCAATTCACACATACTTGGTAACAATGAAATAATCTTCATAATTCTTGAAGTCTGAAATAGAAAGCAAATTTCTGTGAAAATGAAAATGCCAGCACCAGGACAATGGAACAGAGCATTGCATCTCAGGAAATGTTTTGCTACACATTCTGAGTTACAGCTTCGCTGACCTTGATGGGAACAACTAATAAGAACATTTATTTAATTTAAGTAGAACATTTTAGGTTTGTTATTTTTAAATAGACACCTTTCCAAGACTCTAGGTGCCTTACTATAATCACACCAAAAATAGAAGTAAATTAAACCTATGCACCCAGGACATTGATTCTAAGCTTTTCTGGGAAGAGATTGTTTATTCTTTGTGTAAAGCAGAAGGCATGACTATAGTGCTATACGTATGTTAAAGAATAACGATAACAATAAACAATAGAAATGTTTCACTATACCTTTAAGGTAGTGGATACTGTTTATTTTTAAAGTAATAGGAGCCTATATCAGAAAAAGACCCAAAAATCGGGACTGTCCCTATAAAATCGGGACATCTGGTCACCCTAAGATAGCACCACTGTTTCATCAGTTTGTGCTGATAAGATCCAAGTTACATTCCCTAGCTGGCAGTGAATTAAGCCTATTGGGAGTGGATTGGGACTTTGTTGCTATTCTGAAGCACCTCTCTAGCTCAGGCTAGTGCATGTAGGTGCAAGAGGGAGGATCTTTACCACCGTCTAAAGCCCCACGTGGCAGGGAGTAAAGGTTTGAGGCAGTTCTGAAAGACCCAAGAAAAACTTCACTTGAACTTCTAAGTTCACTGTCGGTATATGTTTAAAACGTTCATATAGCTACCAAAGGGCCCAATCTCGCCAGGTGCTGAGTGCCCATTGCTTCAAGAGAGCGACTCCATTTTATGTTGATGGAACCTAGAGCCCAGTTTCGCTTGTATGGCCTTCTGCAGTCCTCAGTCTGTGTCTAATATCAGTGGCAGTTGCCTATGTTGACTAATTGCAGTAGCTCAGATTGACTTTCTGAGCTGTTCTTTCTCTCAGACAAATGGGAATTCTCCATTTAATTTGAGCTCCGAAGTACATGAAAAACCCCATGGTATCAACTTCCTGGAGTCTTTCTACTCTCTTAAACCCAGCCATAGCTAATGGAAGTTTTGCATGAGGCAAGACTGCAAGATTCAAGTTGGATTTTGTTGTTGTTTCCTTTGTTACGCCAGACAATCTGCCCAGTTTGTAAGGTGTTAGGGTAGAATCTTCAAAAGCATGTCAGTGGGAACAGAGTTAGACTAACGGAGCATGTCTGAGAGTACAACTGCTAAGTCCAGAAACCCTATTAGCATAAGACCATCCATCCAATACCTCCACTGCACATTTAGGGCCAGATCCAAAGCCAGTTTTGGTTAGTAGCAGTCTCTTTATTGACTTAAATGATCTTTCGATCAGGCTGATATTCCATGAAAAGAGAGTCTCAATTCTCCCCTTTCCCCATTACTTTGAAGTATTTTCTACAAACAAAACAAGAAAAAAGAAGTGTTTTCATCCGTACACTTCACAGGCTTTAAAGAAGCCAAGGTCAAAGCTTACTTCACCGTGGAGCTGTTACTGGCATAAATTGTAAGCGGACCGTGCTGTTTCCAGCTATAAAAGAATTCTAAATTCTGTTAATGACATGCAAAGTTCTTCCAGTGTTAGAAATAAAAGGAGTCAGAGTGCACCACCTTGGTGTGTACCTCCATAAATCACATACAGTAGAAGTGAAGCACATCCTTAAGCTTTTTTTCTGCATCACATATGCTTAAAAATAGTGCCCCAATAAAACTGGAAATAGCTAAAAAGAATTTTTAAAACATCACAATGTGTGCTCTTGTCAAAGGGAATTTCAATCCTCAGAGTCTTCGTTTCATTTGATTGTTCATCCTACTATTGTTCCTTTTAAGAGTAAAAGAGTTTACAATTCACATATACATGAAAGCAAATACGGCTTAGATCAAAAATGTTTATGCACAGCTGTCTCTTTTTCATTTATGTTCTAGAAAGGGAGAACAGAAGAATGTTTGGTACCAGACATCATCTTGAGAATATCCCAATTATATTCAAGCATTAGCAAACTTAGTTAAATGTACATAGACTCCTAGACCTTAAGGTCAGAATGCAACAATGTGCATGTAAATGTGTGTGAAACTCACCTAGCGACATCAAGTTTAAGGTCAGAAGGGGCCATCAGATCATATCACATGTACCACAGCCACCCACGCACTAAACCCAATAACCAAAATATTACAGCCGACAGGAGACTGAACTATTGTATGCTACAGGCAGAGAAATTGCAGCAAGGGAGGTTTAGGTTGGACATTATCAAAAACTTCCTAACTGTCAGGGTGGTTAAGCACTGGAATAAATTGCCTAGGGAGGTTGTAGAATCTTCATCATTGGAGATTTTTAAGAACAGGTTAGACAAACATCGGTCGGGGTGGTCTAGATAATTAGTCATGCCTTGAGTGCAGGGGACTGGACTAGATGACCTCTCAAGGTCCCTTCCAGTCCTTTGAGTGTATGATTCTAACTCTTTTCCCATGTAGAGCATAGGTCTTTTAGAGTCACATATGCTGGATACTCTTCCTGGTACTGTGAATGAATTGCATGCGTGACCCCAACTCACATGGGAGTTCATCCTCTCAGCATCTCACCAGATTGGACCTTGTATCTCTCTGTTCATCAATCTGTAAAATGAGGATTAAAAAAATACTTACCACTGGCACCGTACCTACCAGTACCACAGTTCTTGTAAGACTGAATATTTGTCAAATACTTTCAGCTCCCTAGAAAGGTGCTATGCATGAGCATTGTTATTAGTCTCTCTATGAAATGAATGGGAAGAAGATTTATAAATTAAAGACGTACATTTCTCCATTGACTGGGGGAAAATACTAATCAAGTCTAGGGATTTATTTGATTTTTCACTGTTAGGTTTAAGAGCCATGTCCGCCTCCATTCCAGGTGCAGAATGTGTAATGAAGATAGCAGAAATTTGTATTAAATAATAATGGCAGGATTTAGTCCAAAGACGGTAACCAAATGAAAACATTAGAAGGTATTTGGTTATAACAATATTTGAGAATGTTCTTAATCTTTGCTGCCAAGACACAATTTATTTTTAATTACATTTGCTTTGAAGTTGAGCTGTTTGAACATTTTTCACAAAAACAACTGAGTTTCCAATGAAAAATACCATTAAATTTTTTTTTACCAGCTCTGAAGCCTGGCAAAAAAGCAAAACAAAATTTTGGAAAAAAATTCTGACTTTTTTTTTTTGGCTGATGTCTGAAATTTTGTCAAGATTGTGCATTTCCATAATTTTAAGACATCCCTGTGTTGGAGGAAGGAACTGTGTTTTCTCTTTGTTTTTTAATGTGAGGCTGAGCAATTTTTTGACCGATCTTGAAACTACAGTACACGTCAACAAAACTCTTAGGAAAACTTAGACTCCCTCCTAACTGAAAATACATGTGGTCTTCTCTTAGGTGGCACAGTGGATTGACTCATCCAGAGGAAAGTTCAGCCTGCTCAAATCCCACCACTGACGCAAAGCATGGTGGAATGAGGTAGCCTAACTATGGTCACTGTGTAGGCACCGCTGCATCCTATCTTGGTTCATCTTCTCTGTTCTTTGAGTGCTCCATAGTAGACTGTATTACTTTACAATTGAGACGGTGCTTGGCTCCCCCTTTCCCAATCACACACAAGGGCTTCCTCCCACTCCGATTGCTCAAATACATGAACATTTGAATACCTGGCCTCTCAGGTTCAGTTCCCAGTGGGGTCAACTTGGTTATTTAGCTTTCCAAGGTAGATTGGATGTTCCATGCCATTTTTGATATGGGGTGAGGGGAGGGTGTCTTCTGGGGGAGATGCTAAAAACCAAGGTGCTGGACATCTGCTCTGTTACACCAATAAATATCCCATGGCTCTTTTTGTACGAGTAAGGATTAAACCTAAAAGCTTTGGCCAAACTTTCCATTCCCCCATTTCAAATGTGCTGTGCACTGTCCTTCATTTGATCTCAAGGGGTATCATGTTTCGGGGATACTCTGTTTACACAGTACCAGTTTCTGCAATTTTTTGTGTTGAGTAACACTCAGCTGAAGTCAATGAGATGAGCATCGGTAACTACTACGTAATCTGTGTAAGTATTTCAAAAATCTGCTCTGTGGATTGCACATCAGCTTGGGATCCTTTGAGATGAAAGGAGCTATAGATCAGGCATAAGGAATAAGAAGTGAAACAGCCAGCTGGCCATCCTAACAAATCATTTACAAAGTAATGGGCTGGGCCTGAGATACGGAGTTCAAATATGGATCTGAATGCCTTCAAAGACCGGGGTGTTTACCTTCAGGCTTTTGATGTAACACGTTACAGTGACTGGGGCCAGGCACATGGTTTGGATCTGGACTTCCCCGTACGCTGCATCTGCATGATCTAGTGGTTAAGAATTAGATATGTTCATGGAGGACAGGTCCATCGATGGCTATTAGCCAAGATGATCAGGAATGCAATCCCATGATCTGGGCATCCCTAAGCCTCTGACTGCCAGAAGCTGGGAGTGGATGATGGGAGATGGATCACTCAGTAATTGCCCTGTTCTGTTCATTCCCTCTGAAGCATCTGGCATTGGCCACTGTCGGGAGACAGGACACTGGGCTAGATGGACCATTGGATTGACCCAGTGTGGCCATTCTTATGTTCTTAAGACACTGGACTGGGACTTCAGGAAATCTGGGTTCAGTTCCTAGCTCCTGTGTGTCTTTGGGCAAGTCATTTAGGCTCTGCTTCAGGGAACAATCCCTATTCAGGGCAGCACTTAAACGTGTGTGTAAAGGCTTCCCTGATCTGGGACCTAAAATATCTCCTTGCCTCAGTTTGTACTTTTTGCTTACGTGCTGTCTCCCCTGCTCCCCGCCTTCATCTGGTCTATTTAGTTTGTAAGCTTTTCAGAGCAGTAACTCTCTCTCTGATGGCTAGTCAGCACAATGTCCTACACAATTGAACCCGACTGCTGTAATTAAAATAATAATAGATGGGGGTTGGCTCTGGCCAATTTCTAGACCTAATGTAACCTCCAGGCTCCTACATGTACAATCCTTGCGTTTTTATTTACCAACTTAGGGTGAGGGGAAACTTTTGGCTTGATTTATTTCTTAGTAAAAGCACTGATAAAAGTCATCAAAAGGAAGGAAGAATCCTAAGGTCTATCTGACATTATTTATCTCCATCTTCTTGCATTCATTCCATTCTAAAATGAAAACAGGAGAATTGTTATACCGAGAGATTGCAGAAATCCTGTGCTTGCATTGAAGGATTAAATCAGTATGGTTGTGATATAACATGCAATGACTTGCCTAACATGTAATGAAGAAATTGAAATTGAATCTCTCAGTGCATCATGCTGAGTAAGGGGTTTGTTCAACAAGAAACTGTCATATTAAATTCTTGTCGTGATTCCAGACCCCTTTTGAGTCCTAAATCTTTTGGAGGAGACTAATCTGAAATCAAAGCGAAGTTGCTTAGGGTTGGCATGCCAGAAGTGGTCACATTTGAAAAAGTTCAATGAACCTGCAGAGAGAGGTTGAAATTAGTTGCTTCACTACAAAGCTTACAGCTCACCTACCCGCTGATTTGCTTTTTGCTTTGATTCTTTATGCTCTGTCTTCTTGGCTTCTTCTGAGTCGGTTTAAAAACATATAAATCTGAAGTGGGAGCTTGTCCCGATTTCAGTATTTATTTAATAAAAAATAAATCAGTCTGCACTGTTTAGTACAACATTAAAACAACCATAGCTTTAGAAACGTGGCGTTTGGAAGGTTATGGATTTGTTTCTCCACTGCCTCCCTCCTTGTGGAGTCATTTTAATTTGTGCAAAGTGGGCGTAGTGTGTTGCTCTTCTGATTTACCCGCCTTTTACTCTCGCTTGGCACATAAGTCAATGGCTGCCCAAAAGGGACTCTGTTCCTTTAATTTTTTTAGTGGTAGAATGTGTCATACTAAAGGCCAGATTCTCGGCTGCTGTAAATTGACTTTGGTCCTTTGAAGTCACTGGAGTCATGCTGACTTATATCAGCTAAGAATCTAGCCAGCTGAATGCCAATTTCTATCCAATTCCTTTATGTTGTTGTTGGTATTTTCTTCTTAGAAAGACTTTTACAAGCAAGAATAAGATGCAATACATGATACAAATGAGGACATTTCTCTTGGGCTAAATTCTGTCCTCAGTTACAACCCCTCATCATTAATGGCTACCATGGTGAGACGGAGGGCATAGTTTTTGGCCTGTTACATTGAGTTTAAATACCCTATTTAGTTATTGGATGTATGTAACAGTGTAGCCCTAACTGCTTTAAAACTGTCTCATTGCTTTCCATTTCCAGTGTTCTGCTTCCTGTGGACGGGGACATAAACAGCGAAATGTGCACTGCTTGTCAAAGGAAGGAAACCGCGTAGAGAACGATTATTGCAAGCACCTTGCTAAACCGAACGTGCAAAGAAAGTGCAGAGGGGGCAGATGTCCGAAGTGGAAAACGGGAGACTGGGGACAGGTGAGATGCGACATTTTACCTTTTGCACCATTAGATATTCCTTATCTGGTTGCCAGCGTAATTTCAGTCCTTTTGCAATAAAAGTATAAATGTTTTGGGTGACATTCTCAGCAGGGTAGGTCGGCACAGCTCCAGATAAGCCTATGGAGCTGCACTATCTACATCAGCTGAAGCCCTAGCACTGTTTTAGATACAAAAAGGAGATCAACTGCTAACAAAAAAGCAACTGTTGTAAATGCCTTGGACTGCTGCTGGAAAAGGCATTGCTGTGTATGAGTAAGCAGACTCTCTTCTCCTCCTCCTTCCTTATTATTTAAATACGTTGGCTCCTAAGTACAATTGTGATGAATTTGGAGGCATATGAAATTAAAATATGTTTGTTTATCATTTTCCTATTAAAGTTGAGAAAATATATAGGAGCTATTCATTTTAAAACATACTTTTCGCTCAGTTTTGTGTTCTTCCAAATGCATTACAGTGTAACAGCATCTGACGAAGTGGGTATTCACCCACGAAAGCTCATGCTCCAATACGTCTGTTAGTCTATAAGGTGCCACAGGACTCTTTGCTGCTTTTACAGATCCAGACTAACACGGCTACCCCTCTGATACTGTAACAGCAGTTTTCCTCTGTGTCAGTACAAAATCAGATGCTTAGTGCATAGGCTGCAGGAAAGTAGGAAAGTCTGGATTTTTCAAGTATGCTGTTTGCTCAGACCACAACTTTAATCCATTTTGATTCTTTATTTACATTGCTTTCACCATATTAAACTATTGAGAAATATTTCAGGCATGAAAAATATCAGTTTGCTTTTCTCATCCTTTTTTCGCTAATACTGATAGTGGAATTTGGGTTTTGAAACTAAAATTTCATATTTTCCATAACACCAAATTTAACCTATTTAATCAGATTTATTTTTACCTCTGAATCTCCATTTTGCATGTACATTAATGATGTGCAAATCAGACAAATTATTGAAGATCCATAAGTAAATGAATTTTTAACTTGTACAATGTCATATTCATTCACAATCTTTCTCTGCTTTCTGTATGAAACCCTAAGATTCTTGCTGTATGCATCCTTCCCTAATAGATAAAACATGAACACATCTATACATGCATTTGTGTAGACAAATATTAATATTAATAGATACATTTTTATCAAATGTCAAATATTAAATTTAAAAAGCATTAAAGCTATCATTATTTTCAGACTTGGATTTTTTATTCTCCTCTTAGAACAAGTAGAATATGTGTTGTACAATATTTGTGTTTCTTTCTTGGAGAGTGGGGTAATCATATATTCATCATACAGGTTTAGTTGTTTAGGCTCTGATCCTCCAAAAAATATACAAGTAGTTAACGTTAAGCACGCGAGCAGCCCAGTTGAACTCAATGGGGCTCCTCCCAGATTTAAAGTTAAGCACAGTGCCTTACTGTTTGCACTACTGAGGCCTTAATTTTGTCCATAATCCTACAAGAATAAAGAATCACGTGACCATTAAAATGTCTCATCATATCAGATCTGCACTTTATTTAAAGTGACTGCTCCTGAAAGCAATTTTTGCAGCTAATAAAAGTCAACGTACCAACACAATGGTCTGTTGATTGCTTAAAAACATGCTAATTTTAATTGATAAAGATAAATGCTCTAAAATTCAAAACATTCTACTGCATGATAGGATTCAGTTTCATACAATTTGAGAAAGAAGCTCAGCTTAATGAGAATATGAGGTGATTTATGGCCTAAAGTCATTTGTTATGACTAGGCAATTAAAGAATATTTGTAGTCGTTATATACTATAGAGCATTGCCAGCGTGACCCGCTGAGGATCTGGCCCTAAAAATTAGCTATAAAAGCAAAGATGAAAATGCATCTTATAACAGCAAAATAGATCATTTAAAAATAATGATATGATACTGTTTCCTTATATTCTGTCTGTAACACAGAGCCAGTCACCATATAGTAAATTGGCAGAGTGTGTCTACGTTTGATAGAGTAAAACTGGAACAGTTAGAAGGCTTGAATAATGTTATGCCATAGTGACATGCATGTCACACTTCTAGAAGTGCCTTTTATGATAAATACTTTTGAAGGTATACAAGTGATTTGTTTTATAAACTGCTGAACAGCAGCGATTAAAATGCTTTCTCTGTCTGATACATCCTGAAGCCTGCTAAATAGTATAACTGGTCAACTTGGCCAGATCCCACACTGGTGTAAATCAATGTAGCTTCATTGACGCCTATGTAGCTGTAATGATTTACACCAACTGAAGCCTGGGCCCAGAGTTTTTCAAATATCTGCTCTCTATTTGGGCTCAAAGATGTTACTAAAATGGTTAAATGAGTTAAGAAATTGATTTCTGATTGGAAACTTGACAGCAAAAAGTAAAGCTCTGCGTTCTGTAACACTGAACACGTATCTAATGTGTCTGGAGTCTAAAACAGAAGAAATTAGCAATCGCACTCTGGATCCAGTGCGTTCTGAAGTCAGTTCAGTCGTTGATTTCAATGGGTTTTGGAGCAGGACCTTAGATACAGGATACAGCCCCAGGCATGGTGGCAGGAAAGTATCTGGAGTTGATATGCAGATGGCTCACTGGCTTCGACAACCAGGGGGCGTTTGGCCTGAATTAGGACTGCAGGATAAGGTCCCTAATTAATATAAATATGGGCAAAACTACAGCCAGTTATATATGCCTTTTTCAAGGAGAGTGACGTTTTGTCACTTTTTCAAGGCCTGGCCGCCATTCACACTCCATGTTAAAGAGAGAGCAGAGAGCTGGTGTGATCCTTCCACACCAGGAGTGAAATGAGCTATGTGCTGTTTGAAATCTTAGCTATGAACAGTTTGGATACCATCAAAGAAGCACTCTGTTTTTTCGTAGATCTTATCAGCTGTAAAAATAAGCGCGGTGCTATGCTACTATGAGATTGTCTCTTTCTGTAGCGGGTAAACCAGCAATAGACTGTGTAAGATGTAAGACAGAGTTTTAAAAAACACATACATTTTCTTTGTCACCACACACCCACGGTTTGTGTTGTGTGTGCCCGTGGCTGTTTCCTTTTCCTTTTAGAAACGGTACGGGAATGATTAATAATGAATACTAGCCAGCACGAAGTATAAGAGAGTGTTCCAGTCCCGTATGTTTTCTATTATCTGGACTGCTTGTATTTAAATTCTGGGTAATTCTTTTCTAGATAATTATAAATCCTCCTTCCTAGAGCAAAATATTTGTTAATTTATGCATTCATCTGAAAAGGTTTTTCTCTTCCAGTAATGAATGGACCTGTGTTTTTAACTAAGGAAATTCCCTGAGACGTCTGACAGCTTAAAAATAACAATACTTATTCTGTAGTCTGAAAATTGTCTGTTTCTTTATGTAGATTTCAGGCTGAAACCTGGTCCTATATTTTTCTCAGTGATAAACTTGTGCGTAATGTAAGTTAATATGTTCCATTTTTACTGTTGTGTTTCTCTGTAGACAGTGGAGAATTTGTGCTAAACTATATCGAGGTCTATGGTGAAAAAAGTGGCAGGTTTGTTCTGTCCCATAGAGGATAAATATATGAGCATAGTAACAGTATGCCCTGATCCTTACATGAACGGGGGAGAACTGTAGTATCAGGCTTATTATGCTTTTAGGGCCAGATATCTAGTAGGTATAAATCAGAGTTGCTCTTCTCAGATCAACAGAGTTATTGGTAAAACCATGATCACTGTTAGAAATGCTGTAGGGCAGAGTTTCTATCTAAATGGGCATTTATAATAGTGTATCATTCTGTTATTAGGAACCCAGCTGTAAAATCCTACCTATACTCTGACAAATATGTAAACGTTATACACGGAGAGTGAGAGGGCTGCATGCTGATTAGGGGCTTGATCCAAACCGGACTGAAGTCAGTGGACTGACTCCTATTGACTTCAATCACCTTTGGCTCTGAACGCTAGGTGTGCTAGCCCCTTTAAAAGAATTCTAGCCCATAAACTCGCAACTTCCTTCTTTTCAGAACCTTAGAGATGACGCCGTTCTGATTTGTAAGAAGAGTGACGTCCATCCAATATTAATGTTCTAACAGCGGCTGTAGTTTCTCTTCTGTTATTGATTAAGCCAAATAAGTTGTTTTGAAGCCTTGTATCTTTGGGGATTTTGGGATGTGTTCTGGATAAACATGATAGTATAGCAGGGATCTCAGGAGTGAAATCCTGGTCCCATTCAAGTTGATGAAAAAGATTTTTCCTGACTTAAGCTCACAAATGGGGTGCAATCCTGGCTCCACTGAATTAAGCAAGAGTTTTTCTCTTGACTTCAATTGAGCCAGGGTTTCATTCCAGGTGAGCCCCTAAATTAGCCAGAATCTTTTCCTGGGGGCTTGTGTCCACGACTTAAAAGCCCCTGTCGGGTCCTTGGGAGTATTACAGTTTTACATACAGTAAACTGGAGTACAGTTATTACAGCTTTACATACAATAAACTCCCATTACTAAAATAAGACGACATTGTCCTTTTTGGCTCACTATGTTGTATAACATTTTCCTGTTCAATTCGATATCTAATGCAGGATCAGGATCTTCTAGGACAGAGCTGCAACTTTAACCCCTTCTGTCAATATCACAACAGTCTTGCAAATGTGTGTTTTGTAGGTGGGCAAGTTTATGAGCAAAAGTTATTTAAAGATGGATATGTTTCTCCGACTGTGTTTCTACTATTCAGCTCACCCTCTCTCGTGGAATGTTTAAGATGAACCATATTATTAATCATAATAGAAGCACTACACCATATGGGATGTATTTGCATCACGAATCATAGGAATCTAACTGCGTTGTGCGACTTTTCCAAGTTACACAAACCAGCCTTTCATAAATATTTATAACCAGGAGAATGTTCACAGTCAGGGGTTTGTGGGTTTTATTTTTTATTTTTTTGTCTCCTTTGCTTTCTGATGTGTTCAGATAGTAAAGGAAACGCTGCATTACAGAAGAATACTTTTTAACGTTTTGGAAGAGGATTCCTTGCACATTATAAATTCCTTAATTCCATTACTTAATAAGGCTTACTTTTGTGGTATTATAAACTTGTTTTCTCAATATCTCATATATTAATTAGGTCTTTTTTACTAATTTTTAATGAAGCAAAATGTTAATCATAATATCTACATTTCAACTATACACCTCTGTTATATACACGTCTATCTAATCTTTACTAATCTTGTTCCACATTTACAAACTATATATTAGGACCTAACAATAAAGAATCCATAGAACAGTGAAGTTAAGTACCAGTTAAAAATATTATATTGTAGGATGTTAGCAGAAAGTATTTTTGTATGGAAAAAATTAAGCTATTGAAAATAGTGAGCTGTAGATATCAATATTCAAAAATCAGAAAAACTTATTTTGATCATGATTAAAACCAGGCTTTCATGATATGACTAGAAGTGGATAAAAATGTGCTCATGCCATAACGAAGCTACTATATGTGAAAATAAAGCAACTAATTTACAAAAATAGTTTGTGGGGATATGCAGTATGTAGTAATTTGCTATAGTGTATATGTAAATTAAAAGTAATTCCAGAAGTCTCGTACCTACAAATCTTCAGTGCTTTAGTTCTTATTCTATATAATTCGTGCTCCTTTTCATTACAGGCTGACCAGTCTACTGAACGATGTTTCTGTAAAGTTTGATTTATTTATTTAAACTATTGAACTGAGTGTGCAAGGAGTAACATACAATTCCTGCTGACTCTAGCATATTGTGGTTTTTTTTTTTAACAATGCTGCTATCCTTAGAGATTTTTGCAGTATAAATCTTGTAGGTGAAATCCTGACTCCACTGAAGTTAATGGCAAAACTCCCATTGACTTCACTGGAGCCAGGACTTCACCCTATGCATTCAGATTCCCTGCAGAATGTTTTCTTACATGGAGAAGAACTTTCTGCATCAAAAGGAGTCAGAGTTTTAAATGTCTAGGTGCTATTGCTTGCCAGCTCAGACAAGTGTTAAATGTCTTTCAGAACTCAAAGTAGAGCAGTATCTCGGCTCCCTTCCTCGTCTGAAATCAGAGAGGTTCACTATAGCAATGGAGAGTTTCACAAGGAAAATAAGGAAAGCTGCAACTTACTTCTTGTTGTCCCTCTTTAGTGCTCCGTGTCCTGTGGACGAGGCATTCAGCAGAGAAACGTTTATTGCCACGCGGGCACTCAGAAAACAGCCAGGGAGACCGACTGTTACCAATTCACAAGACCAGTCTCTGAACAGGAATGCTCCAGTGCGGAATGTCCCCGTTACAGCTGGGAAGTGGAGGAATGGCAAGCTGTAAGTAAAAAGGGCCCGTAGACTAGTGGGCAGCTTCAGCAGTATTCAAAGCATACCAAAGTAAGACCTTCTTCCTGACGTTTACCAGTATCACATTACTCGTTCTGTGAAGTGTGAACTACAGAGAGACTTAGGAGATGGCTGGCTTGTTCAAAAGATTGTTGTCAGATGGCCAGGGTTTACACTGGCCAGGGTTTACACTAAGCAGGGTTAGAGCTCGCCTTGATGCAGACGGAGTGTGTATTTGTGTGTGTGCGTATGTATGTGCGTGCACGCATTTAAGTTTAAAACTTAGGATGGCCACAAAAAAAAAGTGTGACGTAAATTAAATAGTGATGTGTGTGCAGATTGTGCCAGTTTTTTAGAAAGTACCAAAGAAAGCACTGGAGCGTGAGAAGATGCATAGTATAGTTTTATATGTGCATGCTGCGGAATGTTTTGGTAGGACCTGCACAAAGCCAGTATTTTTCACATTTTGCTGGCGCTGCATCCGATTCCACTCCACTAGTCCCGTTCATTAGTAGCTGACTTTGGGCGGGAGTCTCCCATCCGTACACATGCTGAAGTAGTAATTTGGTAAGTAGGTTTTATTGAGCTAAGTTTCACTATTTGCAGAGCTGTAGGAAGCTGTGTAAGCTGTGCATTTAAAAAGTAACCTCCCACACTACATAATCATCTGTGTGCCTTTGGGATACTTGTCCAAACTCCCTCCGCCCTGCTCTCCTCCCGCCCCCCCGTAACATAACTCTCCCCATCCAACATGACAAGTTCTTCTCCTTACTCCACCAGTCCGCCATCTTTGAAACACACCTAGATTCAAGATGCACTCAGATCTCTTGCACCGTGTGCACTTACTATGACAGGTACGTGTGTAACCCACACACCTCCGGGGTGTGGTGTTCTGTCCCATCTAGTGGCACCGAGACCACTTAGAGAGAGATTATTGAGTCTGCTCTACAGTCTTAGCTAAGAGCATTATGGCTTTTAGCTCATGCTAAGCTGCAGAGGTCCTAGGCTCTATCCCGCTCGCAGACGACCAAGATCTGTTGGGGTTACATGCGGTATCAGGCATCGTTAGAATTTCAGCATTACTTGTGGTAAACCTACTAGAATGTGTCTAAGTGGGAAGATGATAGTTATAGCAGAGATTATGAAAGAGCTGCTGGACCCTGTGAATATAGCAAGGGCAAATGAGGATGAAACCAGAGGCCTTTCTAAGGTCAGCAGGGAAGCTATGGATTCTTACTGTCTACCCAGGCCTACAAGTGGATGTAGGGTCCACTTTTCAGCTGTCTAAATCGTGCATTTGGATATTCAGGTTGCCAATTTGATTATCTAATTGCAGGATTTTTATGCCTCTTAGGCCATCCGCAGTCAGAATTCAGACTTCTAATGAACCAACATGAAGGACACAAAGACAATTATTAATGTAGAAAGCTTAATATGATGCCAGATTATTTTTCTGAAGATAAATATGATTGTCTACAAATCCCCGTTCACAAAATGTACACTAGAAATGAGAACACAGCCAATTTTGTTCTAAAATGGCCTATGTCAGAGGTTCTCAAGGCATAATCAATTGGCAATTGACTGGTCACATGGTACTAGCCCCTCCCCCTTATTTCCAGCTGCTACCTTACGTTCTAACACAGTTAAAACACACAACTTCCTAACATTACTTTTCTGCTGTAGTTTCTCCAAAGTGGTACAGTGTTGAAGGGGAGGGGAGAGGCGTGGCCCCCAAAAGAATCCCTGTGTTACACAACAGGCCAGGAGATGAAAAAGGGTGAGCGTAGGACTGTTCAAAATTTTTCTGCTGGATTGTTCAAAAAATGGTATTTTTTGAAAAAAATCTGACAACCTGCTGACTTTTTTGAAATGTTTCATTTATTGCAGACATTTTTGGTGATTTCTAGCTAAATGAAAATTGTGGGTCTGTTTCAAACACTGCAAAATAGAAACAACTTTAAAATTTGTCAATATTTAATTATGGGGTTTTTTTTAAATGCCATCCTGTTCTCAGTGAGAACCCTGGAGCTGGATATTTCATAGTAAGCAACGGCTGAGAGATTTCTGAGCATAGAGAGCTTCAAGTACAGGGTTTTATTCTGCTGCTTTTGTGAGGAGAATTGCTTTGCATCCTCATGTGTAACAAACCTTTCATGAATCTCCTCTTCAATCCAAATGGCAACCTGCTTAATGTGCCTTTTGCTCTGCCTCCTGCCGCAGGCACATAACCCTTATTGATATCAGTGGGGGTTTGGTGCACATTAAGGACCTATTGAAATCAACGGCAAAGCTCCCAATGACTTTAATGGTGCAGGATCAGAGCCCATGTCCTGAACCTATGTACATTGTGGTTAGTAATGAAGGCTGCAAGGGTGCAGATTCCATCCCATAAAGAGAGCAGAATAATCATTAAGCGATCTAGGGCCTGGTGTTCATTTACACTAAGGCCCCTTTACGATGCTTTTGCAATGCAAAAGGGTCTTAAAGCAGGAATAAATTCTTTAAGGCCTGTTTACGCTGCCAGAGGGGGTCTTCAATTTAAATGAGAATCTGATCCCTTCTATTCGAATGCAAAGGACAATCTAGCGCTGCCCGTTTACTATAGTCACCTGCTTAGAATATTGGTGTGCTCAAAAACTCCCATTTTCTTTATTATTGTTCTGTGGTTGTATACAAGAAATAAAGAAAAAAAAATTCACAGATGAAACAAAAAACATTTCAGTCTTGCAAAGGCTGTGGAATGTTTCACCTGCAGCAAGAAGATTCAAGGTCAAAGCAGCAGCTCCAGTCTTTCTTTTATTAGCTCATCCTTGATTCATTACTGTACGGGACACTCACTCATTGCAGCATAACGGATTATTGTATATACCTCACAGCCCTGTAGTACTTGGCCTTATGGACTATGTTACAGACAAATTTAACCAACTTTGTTCCGTTAGCTGTGCCATAATCTTAATGTTTGAAAGCTGTAATGATGATAGATTCACATGTGGGGGCAGCTGAGGAATGAGTCCAAGACTGCTAGAAACCTTGGGGATCAGATCTGTAGCTGGTGTACAGTGACATTGGTCCATTGACTTGAATGGAGCTACCCCAATTTACAGCTGCTGAAGATCTGACCCTGCAGTTACAAGACTGAGGAGGTAAGAAACAGAGGCAGAACAGAATAGACTGTGCGCTGGTTGCCTCAGACAGAAGTGTGTTAGCAGAAAAGAAATTTGCAAAAGGCCGAGCTGTGCAAAAGGCCAAACACATTCTCTTCTACAGGGCACATTAAACCCATTCAGCTAATGAATGTGCAAGCGGGAAGGAAAGTAGATCACCAACCAGGATGCAGCTTTAGTACTTACCAAACAACATAATTAGCCCTTAAAGGAACTTCTCCAACCTGTGGTCCCCTCTCTCACTTTTTGCCACTGGAGAGAATGACCCGCTCCTCTTCCCACACTTTTGTGGGAGGCAGATGGGCTCCCCACCAGACTGTGTGCACTCTGGAGAGCTTGAGCATGGGACACGTAGGATTCCAAGGAAGCTTTAGGGATAGAGGGGGGAAAGAAAACCCCCCTGGCCCATGAAGAATCACTAATTGAAACCCACTGTTGACGTTGCCCATTTCGAATTTGTTGCTTTGTATCCGTTTCCAAGTCCTTCTCTTGGAGTAGTTTTTATTTTGTCAGATGTACGGTTAAAGCAAAATCACCTCCTTGCCAGCTGTAACTATAGCTTGCACGTTATTCATAGGGCTGAGGCACAGATTGCTTTAGTATGCTCTGAACAAGGAATGCAGTAAACCCAAACTGACACGAATGGCATGACCTAAAATAACATTACAGCACCCTTCACTTTCTGAGTTCATTTTTTACAGGGAGCTTGTCAAGCATTGTTTAGTCTTCCTTTTTAAAAACACCGCTCTAGGCTTGCCAGTGAAAAGCCATAGGGAACATCCTGGAAACCATCTCTTGTTATATCGGTTAATTAACTCTTCTGGCTTCTTACAGCACTGAGGATGCTGAGGTGGTTGGATTGAGTGGGCAGGTGCTGTATGGGGTTGGTGGCCTCTGATATAGGGGAGACAGGCCTGCTGACAGGGGAAAGGGGGCAATTGCCCAGGGGCCTGGGAGATTTAAAAGGGCCTGGGGGGCTGATGCCACAGTAGCGGCAGCCGGGAGCCCCAGGCCCTTTTAAACCCCATGGGAAGGCCACAGGGCTCCTAGGCGTGCATGGCCAGCGCCGAGTTTCTAATCTGCGGGGGGGGTGCTCCCCCTGGCTCTGCCCTGACCCCGCCCCCACCCCACTCCACCCTTCCCCCAAGGCCCCGCCTCTTCCTGCCCCGCCCAGTTCCGCCCCCTCCCTCAGAACATGCTGCGCCCATGATCTTCCCCCCTCCCCCCCAGTGCCTCCAGATGCCGAGAAACAGCTGATCTGTGGCAAGCGGTAGCTGTTGGGAGGGGGGGGAGGCGCTGATCAGCGGGGCCCGGCAAAGGGCTGGGGGGAGGGGGAGGTTCTGGTAGTGGGGCTGCCAGTGGGGGTGCTCAGCACCCACCATTTTTTCCTGTGGGTGCTCCAGTCCTCGAGCACCCCCGGAGTTGGTGGCTCAAAACCGGCGGCGGTGAAGGCAGCCGGGCGGGCAGGTGGAAGCCCTGGCCGTGCCAGAAAAGCGCACCCAGCAGCACAGCCGGAAGCTCGCTGGGCACCAGCCAGCGCAGGTGCAGCACCACCCAAATGTCAGGCGGACCAACTCCGCGGCTTGTACGTGCCTGCACCAGCCACCGCACGTGGTCCAGCTCCACGCCCATGTGGCCACGGGCCAGCAGCAGCCTGGGGCCTGGCTCCAGCCCGTCCTGCATGAATCAAACCTCAGCCATCCCTTTCTAGGGGACCCACTGACTGTTCTGCCTTGGGGCCTGGAATTGCTGTCGGCGGGCCTGAGGGGAGATCATGCTGTGTGTTCCCTTCTGGCCTTCTACTCAGTGATTCCGTGAAACAGATGTCAGTAGAAAAGGCCTGTTAATTTCAAGGACGAAATGGGGGTGGGACTAGGGTGACCAGATAGCAAATGTGAAAAATCGGGGTAGGGGATGGGGGGAGATAGGCACCTATATAAGACAAAGCCCCAAATATCGGGACTGTCCCTACAAAATCGGGACATCTGGTCACCCTAGGTGGGACCAAAAGGAAAAGGACAAAATTGGGAGGGAAAGAATTTGTACATTCACCCTTATGCAAGAATGCTGCAAAAGAATGTAAATTAGAGAGAGAGAGAGAGAGAGAATTTCCATTCTTTTGCAGCATTCTTGCATAAGGGTGAAATACACAATTTCTGATATATATATATAGATAGATAGATAGATATAGATATATATCTGAAATTGTGTATTTCTGGCATTTGTTACTTCAGGAGAAATTTTCAGTGCTGACTTAGGCAGAATGCCCACTGAAAAATGTCAAAACAAAATGTTCTGATTTTGTTTTTTACTTTTTTTGTTTTGTTTGCTTGCTTGACATGGAAAAAAATGCTTCAGTTGACCTAAAGCTGTAATTTTTTTGGTGGGGAAAAAAGTTAATTTTTTTGGCCAGCTCTATTCATGAGCTTAAAGTTAAGCGCCTGCTTAAGTATCTTGCTGAATCAGAGCCGAAATAGACAAGACAGAAGAAAGGCAGGAGATGCATTAGACTTGCTTCCCCTTCCTCTTTGCCCAGGTCTTTTGCCCTTTAGGGTACATGGCAAGGTTCCTCATTTTACAGGTGAGCAACTGAGGCACCGAGAGATTTAGCGATTTGCCCAGGGTCACTCATGGAATCTGTGGCAGAGCCAGGAACTGGAATCTCATTTCCTGGGTCTCAGTCCATGTATCTTAACTGCAAGACCCTCTTTCCTCTCAAGTTAAAAATTAATAACACAATATGGCAATATACTGTCACTGTATCTATCAGTCACTTTGTCTTTTTCCCATGGCATCTAAGGGCAAACTGGAAGTCATGTTTGAGGATTCTTCTGCGTCTTGGACAATGTGACAGTCTGAACTTTTTCTAGTACATGTTGCAGCCTAGCAAGGGGGCTTCCAGTACCTGTTGCTTGTGGTATTATTGCTGGTATTATATGAAGTTTCTCTTCATTTACTGGTGCTGGCATCAGTCTAGCTTAAAAATCATACAACTTATTCCCAGGTTTCTGCAGAAACTCCCTAATTAGAGTGGAGCACTATGGCTGCATTGGAAAGGTGACAATTAATGTTTTTTGTTGACTGTGCTTAGGGAATCCAGTAATGTAATTTAAAGGAGTTCTCTACTTATACCATGAGGCGATACCTGAGAAGGGCAAATACAGCACATTTGGTTCGCTCTCTGGGGAAATCACAGTCAAGCAAATTATTCTGTTCCCCTTAGGAGTGCTACATTTCAGTTCAGACCTAGGGGAAATTTCCACTCTAGGGACTTACAACAGGAGAGTAAATAAGGTTGAAAGCACATGCAGCCCGTGGGGTCTTTTGCCAGACTGCAGATTTTTTAATATTGACTCTTGCCTCAGAGCTGCTAAATGACTCCTCCAAAATAAATGCTGCTGGGTGGGGCTGTTTGCAGTTTTGCATGATTACTATTTACTAAATATTGATGTTGAGCATTAACTTGCATTTCCTGCGAGCCCTCTGCATTCAAAGGGCTATGCTGCGCGTAACCACAGCACTTCTACTTATTGACATTTTATTTCAGCCTTCTCAAGAAATAATTTGCAGTCTGGGTTCTGACAGCTAATTAAAAACAAAAGGCTCTGATCGTACTGCCTTTCACCTAGGTGTACTTGGTAGATCTCGCTCATCATAGGAAAGCAGTGACTGGTTCAGAGATCTTGAAAATTATGTACAAATGGTGAAGCTAGCTGGATGAAACCCTAGGTAACTTGGCATGTAGATTTGTGTGTGTGCGTGCAGTCCGATTGAATTTGCTTAGAGGAAGACAATTCCTGCACATTATAGCCAATGATAATTTCAAGAAATGGCCTGTTAACGACTCCAGGTACCTGAAAGCTTAGCAGCTTCTGGTAATTTATTATTTTGACTTTTCTGCTGTCAATGGCTCGGACCCTTCCATATTTTTGGTAGGTTCTCTTCCCAAAGCGCATTCTATGTGTGTGAGTGCAGGAAGGAGCCATGGCCTAGTTCAGCACGACCCTGTGACCGGAGTGTTTCTCCACTAACAGAGGACAAGGAGACGAGTCCAGTTTGCCTCCTGTGGCTGCAGAAGGCTTAGAAAGCATTTGCTGGGCTTGGCATTGTGCATTGTAGCAACAGTGGTTAAACCAGATTGAAGCAGTAGGGGGACCTCTCAAGGCACCAGTCAAGGAGGAGAGAGGGGAGCCCACTTTACTCAAGCCAAGCTGAGAGGGGGAGCTCTCTTTCTGCTTTTAGCATGGGTTGGGGAGCTGCCCATTCCCCTCACTTTAACCTTTAAGCTCAGTTAGGCGCTTGCTCTTCCAGCCCTTATTCATGGGAGTAGTGCCACAGAGAGGGCTGAATGACTGGGCCTTAACATGTCTGGAAAGGCCCTTTCAGGAGCAGTGGTGAACCTCTCCATCCATTGATCAAGGGATTTTCAGAGCCCAGCCAAAGGTGGGTAAAGCGTGTACACAGGACCTGTTTGCCTAGCGTGTTTTGGCTGATGAAGAGCTCCTGTTCTGCTCTCAGTCGCCCTCCCACAGTCCAAGCAGTCTCAGTAGGGCTGCTTTTTCTTCACCAGTGCTTGGGAAACCAGGGACGACCTTCCCTTCGAAATGCGGGCCTTGCTCCAATGAGCCATGCCTGGGTCCCCTCGAGGCAAGATGGCTGCAGTGCACCCCCCCCCGGGGGGGGCTACCCCTCCAGATCTTTTGTAAACGTAAATTAGCTCAGAAGGCTGCTTGCTCCATCAGACGGTGAACGTGCTCTGCTGATGCTCCCAGGTCTGCACCGGCTTCCAGTCAGATTCTAAGTGGAGTCTAAAATGTTGGTTTTGAGCCAGGAAGCCCTCCGTGATTTGGGCCCAGGCTGTGTGAGAGAGAGAGAGAGAGGGGGCTCCTCTCCCTCGGGGGTAACGTGGCGTTTGCAATCAGAGGCGCTGACAGACCCCAGGTTTAAAAGAAAGGGGCCAGCTGACAGGCTCCCTTCACTCCAGGGCCGCCTAGAGGATTCAGGGGGCCTGGGGCAAAGTGGGGGAGCAGCAGCGCTTGTACTCACCCAGCGTCGGTCCGGATCTTCAGCGGCATTTTGGCGGCAGGGAGGCCCTTCAGTCGCTCTGCGTCTTCAGCAGCACTGAAGGGCCCCCCGCCGCCGAAATGCCGCCGAAGACCTGGACCGCTGCTGGGCCAAGGCTCGCGGGGCATTTCGGCGGCAGGGGGCCTTTCAGTCGCTCCACGTCTTTGGCAACACTGAAGGGCCCCCTGCCGCCAAAATGCCGGCCAAATTGCCCCACTTGCCACCCCCGGGTGGCTCTGCTTCACTCTGGAAGTCTCACTTCCCCCTACTTTTGGCCCAACAAAGCCCAAGTCTTGTTGAGCTTTGGGGTATGTTACAAAGGTTCCTGGGCCTTGCAGGAAGGGTTGAGTTGCTTGGTTGTAGAGCAGTGGACGAAAGCTGGTCCAGAGGTTAGGGCTCTTGTCGAGTGGCGACCTGGGTTCAAGTCCTTGCTTTGCCACAGACTTTGAGCAAGTTGCATAGTCTCTCTGTGCCTCAGTTCCCCTTCTGTAAAATGGGGGTTGTAGCCCTGCCCTGCCCTGCCTCACAAGGATGTGGGGAGGATAAATATATTCAAGATTGTGAAGCACTGAAATATTGTTGTAAAGGGTGCCAGATGTGTACCGTACGTAGCTGGCTTATTATTCAAAATGAGCAATCATTGAGGAACCTTTCTTCCGGAGTCCTTCCCTGGGCTCCCATCTTTTGTGTAGGACACAAATCATTTTTTATTTTTTAATATTGGTGATAGGTGCTTTTTAATAAATCTAAATACATAAACCTCACTTCACTTCTCAACTCCTTTTCCCGTTTCCGTGGTGTCAGAGGTGCCCATGATTATTTGCCACTCCTCCTGGTTCATGGCGCAGGTTATAGGCCTGCACATAGTTTGGGGAGGGCTATGGGGGAGCATTGCTCCTGCAAACTGTAAGTCTCAGAAAGGTGCAGAATTTGCCCCCCACAAGCGGCCCCATTGGCCTGGCTGGAGTTGTCTCCCCAAATATAGAAGTGAACCTACCCCTATGGTTATAGCCCCTGGAGTTCAAGTCCTTTTCTCTTCAGTCTTCTCTTGGCAGAGTCTTTCCATTGTATCCTCTGTCTTCCATTGCAGTCCCTTTCCTCCAGTGCTTTCTTTGCCAGCCATTCTTCTCCCATTCTTATCACATGTCCAACCCTCCTCAAATGTGCATTCTCCAGCCAGTCCATCAACGAGAGTCCCAAGTTTATCTTCCCCTCCTTGTTCCATGCACATTCTGTCTACCCTCCACTTACCTGCCATTCTTACCTTACCGCTTACCTGCCATTCTCCTCAGTATATTGTTGGCTAAATCTAAATACATAAACCCACACTGAAGTTAATTCTTCCGTCGGGGTTGCGCAAGGTAGCCAAGGACAAATTGGATCCACCAGCGTTTAAAAACTAATCAGTGCTGCCCTATTGACTCTTGCCAACTCTTTTTACATCAGGCTGCGAGCAGCCCCTGAACAATTTCTAGTCTCAAAATAAGGGTGGCCAATAAGGAAGCAAAACCCTATTTTACATTAATTGGATATAAAATAGGCATGTTAGAAAGACAATAAGAGGCAGGTAGGGTCTAGTGAGTGGGTAGGGCACTGGACTGGGAATCAAAAAACTTATGTTATATACCCAGCTCTTCCACTGACTAGCTGTGTGACCCTTTGAAAGTCATTCAGCCTCTTTGTGCCTCTGTTTCCCCTTCCACCCTTTGTCTTGTTCATGGAGCAGGGTTGCCAACCCTCCAGGATTGGCCTGGAGTCTCCAGGAATTAAAGACGAATATTTAATTAAAAACTATGTCCTGTGATGAAACCTCCAGGAATACATCCAACCAAAATTGGCAGCCCTACTATGTAATTGTTTGCTCTTCAAGACCTGGGCTCTTTCTCTTTATTAGTTTGTGCAGTGCCTAGCATGGTGGGGCCTTGATCTCAGTTGTGGCCACTAGTCGCTACCTCTGATACAAATAACTAATAATAGAAAGCGACAGCATTCATAAGTACCATTAGTTTATCATTTGTACTGGGAAAATGTTTTTGCGTCACTATGTGAATTAAAATGAAGTTCTGGGACATCTGTGCTGACCTCTCTCATTTATTGGCAGTGCATGAAAACGTGCGGGGAAGGGTCCCGGTACCGGAAAGTTGTGTGCGTGAATCAGAATAACCAAGAGGAGGACAGCGTGAATTGTGATGCGAGCAAGCGCCCCTCTGATAGGGAGAGCTGCAATTTACCGCCCTGCGAGTACGTCTGGATTACAGGGGAGTGGTCTGAGGTGAGCCCCATAGGGAATCTACTGCAGCGATTGTCATTCTGCTGATTGGACTGGGACCCTCAACATCATTAGTCTGAGTAGGGTACAGAGCCAAACCCTCTGCTGGAGCAAATCAATGGAGTTCCTTGGCTTGGATGGAGTGACGCTGATCCTCAGCTTGGGGCAAATGTCACCAAAAAACTCAAGTCTTTCCACACAGGAGCACCATCCCTTTGCCCCCTCTCCTCTGCCCTAAGAAAAGCCTGGGTTGATGTGCTGGAGCAGTAATTACTGCTGGCAGCACGGTGCTGGATACTAATCATTAGTTTGTTTCTTTCTGTGTAGTTTCTCTGTGAGAGAGAGGAACAAAAGAGAGGATATTAAAAAGTAAAGATCAGTTTCCAGTTCGGTCCTGGTTGATAACTTGAAGCGTTTTTATTCCCACATGGATTCCACCTACTGTACAGTGTAGATTAAATATGTTTTTATTCCCCTGGTACACGTAACATACGTGAACCCAGTCAAACCATGGCCTCTTGTTTGCACAGTTCCACTAGAAATGGATCCTTAGCTGGTGAGAATCTGTATAACTCCATTGAGTTCAGTGGAGCTACACCAATTTCATCAGCCTAGAATCTGGCCTTCAAAGATCAGCATAATTACCAGATCCTTCTCTTAATCCTGCATACCGTAGCATTTGAGAGCCCACTCCTGCTCGCTTTCCTGACCCCACTCATAGGGCTACTCGTGCGAGTGAGTAAAGCATGAAGGAGGAGGCGTCTTCTTCCCTTTGGAGCCAGAGCTCACTGCAGAAGGAAACAAACTAATCGCAGATTGTTTCTTTCTGCATCAAGTGGAGTACTTTCCACTTGGAAGAGCAACAGAGGAAACTGACAAGGCTGCTGCTGACACAGCAGAGATGAGAGAGAGAGAGAGAGAAATGGTAAAAGGTGAGATGGTGAGGAGCCCAAGAAAATACAGGGGAGAGAGATACAGAGAGAGAGAGAGAGATTTTTGGGAGGACCAGCTTATGACCCAGCATTCTTCAAGTGCCAAATGTTTTTTCTGGAAAAATGTTCCTTCAAATATGAGAGGATCTACCAAAGTATCTGCTTCAGTAGCCTACTGTGGGTCCAATCCTGCAAACACTTATGCACATGCTTACATTTAGCCGGTGCCGTGGGGCTACTCACACGCATAAAGTTGCATGTGTGCATGTTTTCAGAATCAGGGCCTATGTTATCGCACAGATCACCAATGTGTTCACCCCCAACTGCTGTTGAATTTATAGCCTATAAAGGGAATGCTACAAAATTGCAGACAAAACATCGTCCATCCTCCTGTAGCCTCCTAGCATATCTTCATTCCAGTGGTACAAGGCAGGCATTTACCCCCCGCCTTTTCTGACAATCCTGTAGAACAACACAGATTCACAGCAGCGTTTTACTGATCGCAGAGGACCACATGCTGCTCCCCTTACTCGTGAAGAGAAATACCGTACGGCACAAGGAGTCCCACCGACATCAGTGGACTCACGCACGCAGATTTATAGCAGCCGAGGATCTGTCCAAATGAGACTACTTGTGAACTGAGCTACCATTCAGAGGGAGTAAGGGGGGTCAGAGTGTGACCCACAGCTAATTTTAGCACTTGGCTTTGTAGGTTGCCAGTGGCCACTACAATAATCAGCAGCCACTTCAGTACTGTGCGTTAAGGCGTGCCGGTCATGTATTGATCATTCTGAGCACAAGCATATAGTATCCCTTCCCCCGCACCACCGCCATAACTGGCATAAAATTCAAGCTAGCCCTTCTTTTCCCCTGTTTGTCAAAGACACGCTGTGTGCGCCCATGTACAACGTTAACCAAACTCCTTCATTTCCCCAGTGCTCTGTGACCTGCGGCAAGGGCTATAAGCAAAGGCTGGTCTCGTGCAGTGAAATTTACACCGAGAAGGACCATTACGAGTACGGTTACCAGAATACAGACAACTGCCCTGGCACCCAGCCACCAAATGTCCACACATGCTACCTTGGGGAATGTCCAGTTTTGGCAACATGGCGAGTTGGCAACTGGGGAAGCGTAAGTTTAATGTTGCGTTGTGCCTGGAAAGAGGCAGTATTACCAAGGGGCGAGAAAGGTTGAAGTTGAGCCGGTGGGTCAAAACATTGGCCCGAAATTGATGCGTTGGTTAACACACATTCAGGCAATGGCAGCTTTAGCCTATGAGTCTGTTCCCAAGGGTCCCACACCCAGCAGTCAAACAGCTGACAGCTCCGATGATCAGCTCTGCTGAAGCCAGGTGACTGAGAACCATCAATGGTTCTCTGATCCCTATGGCCCTTCCTTTCTGCTCTCCCCTTCTGTCTTAGCAAGACTGCACAGATCTCTTCCTCCCAGCCCCCCTCTGTGCTCTGCGTGTCTTACTCTTGCCATCCCAGGTAGCTTGTATATCCCAGCAGCCTTTGCACAGATGGGCAAAAAGGAGGAAGTGATCTTTTGACTGGGATCTAGCAAAAGCGATGGTTGGCCATGTGTTTTGGAATGAAATTCACTCACGTGGATGTTCAAGCCTTAATATGTGAATAATTGATACCCCAAAATTTGGACAAATTTTGAGCATCAACACACAAAGAATTACACTTTCCTTTCTCCCCTTACTTCAAGTGCTATGATAGAGCAGTGAAAAGAATCTAGCCTTTCAGTGTACAATTATTATAGTGCCAAACCTTTTCTGGATCCTAAACCACCAGATCAGATTTTAGTTAAAAGACGACAATTCACATTTGAAGACTTCGCCATTCTTTGAAACGTTATGTTCCCCAATGGCTTTGATTCATTAACACATCTCAGGCATATAAGGATATGTATCAAATCTTTATGAGGATTGAGTCAAGCAAAACATTGTGAAATTTGTCTCAGTTAATAGAACTTCTTTTGGGAGTTACACACACTTCAGAAAGTAAAGATTTGGCTGTTGGTTTCCTCTATTGTCCTTACCAACCATTGTAAACTACCATGGCTTTGCCAGCCTTTGATTTTCAAAATAATTTAGTGTGGAAATAATTCTCAGCTTTGTTCAAATCCTGGCCCCCCTCTGCTCCCATTGAAATGTTATGGTTCAGGGACTGATACAGAGTGACCACTGTGACCCAGGGATAGGCACAAATTGATCATTTGTGATTGGCTCAAACACGTGAAGAACCTTTTCGCCATCTGACTGTGCACTAGTTAGGAATACATTTTCAACAGGAACTAGTGATTCTGGCTGCCCATCCTGAGACACCGTAAATGGGCCTGATTTTTAAAACTTAATGGGAGCACTGGTCCTTTTAAGATGTCCCAGGTTGGGCACCCAAACATGGAGAGCATCCAAAAGCACTCGTGGCTTTTGAAAATTCAGGCCTCGAGCTGCTCAAAACTGGATGGTTTCTGTTTACAGGATCTGGTGTAAACATTTCCTTTGGTTTCAGTCCTTACCCCTGAGTTTCCTTTTGAGTTTGGGTTTCAAAGAGAGCCCAGGTGTAGCTACCATTTCACCTGATCTCTTGCACAGTTTGCATATGAAATCATACATGAACCCATGTTTGTTCAAAGGGGCCTTTCTGTGACCTGGAGCAGAGTTTCACATTCGTAAGCAGAGACTTGCTTGGATTCTGGCTCCCTAATGAATGTTTCTCTGTCGTTCATCCCTGCTGATGCGAAACAATGTCAATCCACTGGGTTGAGCAAGTGGAACGAGCAGCCTCTGGGACTCTTTGCTTGAGCATATGGTTCACTTGAACCATTTCTGCCCCAATCCAGCAAAGCACTTTAAGGCTGGTGAGTAGTCCCACTGAAACTATGGGTCTCCTTGTGTGTCTAAAGTTCAGCGTGTGCTCACATGCTATGCTGGGTTGGGGCCTTGGCAATCTGAAATTCACCAACCAACGGTCTGTGTTTTACCTGCCTAGCAACGTAAGCACCAGTAATGGCACAGGATTTACGGTGTTTTATTTAATAGTGCTCGGTGACTTGCGGTATTGGAGTGATGCACCGGTCAGTGCAATGCTTGACCAACGATGACCAGGCGAGCTCTTTGTGCCATGCTGATTTAAAACCTGAAGAGAGGAGGACGTGTCACAACATCTATGACTGTAAGTCTACGGAATGGTGCTTTCCACTTACGGTGGGGCCAGAGAGGCACCGAGCGCCTGAGGGCTGCAGTCCTTGGCACTTCCCGCATCGGGCCCTTGATTTGGCAAAGCGCTGAACCTGTGTGTGGTTTCCTTGGAACCACTCCCATGCTTAAAGTTAAGCATATTTAGATGCTTCCCGGGATCAGGCCCTAAGCGCTCCCGGAGGGAATGGTGATCTACAATGACTACTTGACTACAACTATTTTGGTGTCATTTCAGGTGAATTACCAAGCAGCTGCCAAGATGTTAAAAGACTCAAAGGTGTCATTGAAGATGGTGAATATTACCTTAAAGTCAAAGGAAGGATATTAAAGGTGTGTTTCGGCAACCTATTCCGCATTTCTTAGAGCTGCAAGATTATCTTGTGTGCACTCTTCACTTACGCATTTGCCACCGTCAGTTTTCTAGTCACATGCTTTTCACAGTCAGTGCCTGACAAAATTATGATCTCTGTCACTCTCAGATATATTGTGCTGGGATGCAGACTGACAGCCCAAAAGAGTATGTGACTCTTGTCAGTGGGTATGCGGAGAATTTCTCTGAAGTGTACGGCTACAGGTAAGCAATCTCTTGGCTCTGAGCTTCATGCTGCTTTGTTTTCCATGGCAATCTTTTCCTGTCATGAGTAGAAAGGGTTTTCTTTTGATTTAGATTACATAACCCGACTGAATGTCCGTATAACGGGAGCAGACGAGAAGACTGCCAGTGTAGGAAAGATTACACAGCAGCTGGTTTTTCTGCCTTCAGCAAAGTCAGGCTGGACCTGAACACAATGCAGATAATAAGTGAGTAAAAACAGGGCCTTTTACCCAAATGGAGCTGTAAGTACAGACAGAGAGAGGGAATTCAGTGTGCCGTGTTCTTGGGCTGTCTTGTGAAAGACCTGCTTTCATTTTATACCCGGTCACCCCAAATCATCAGATCTTTACCCTGAAAAGCAGTTTAGGGGCACTAGGAATGATTAAACTATATCACCTTGAGACAGGAAAAAACACAGAATCATGACTGTTTTCTCATTCCTTTGAATTATCTGTTACCTGGCTGTGAACTCAGCCTGGTTTATGTGTTGGTTTGTTGATATTTTTATATTAAATTGAAATCGAATGGTAAATATAGCCCTGGAGAGCCTGGCCCTGCGTCTCTCTCTCTCACTCACACATGCCATTAGCGGCAGTTGCCGGATGGGGCCCCAGGGATTCAGAGATGCTCATCCCTGCATGGAGCACTCCAGTATATAACTCCCATTAGTGCAGTTGGAACTGAACTCTGCGATCTTTAAGGGCCTGATCCAATGGCCATTGCAGTCAATAGGACTTTCCCTTGTACAAGGGAAAACAAGGTATTTCCCTTGACTTCAGTAGGCATTGAGCCAACCCTAGGGAACCAAACTTACTCCTGTTGAAGGCGATGGGAGCTGTGCTATTGGCTTCAGTGGGAGGAGGATGGGATATATAAATCCTATGCCTGCCATGCCCATGGACGCTGGGTGAGCTGGGGGTGCTTGTCTGATGGCCCATTTAGATTGACTCCAAGAGGAGCCCCACACACCTACATCTCAGGGTAGAATTTGGCTGGGTATCAGTTTTCAGTAAATATTTAAAAAATGCAACATAGGATTAGTACTGGCGTTGAGGGGGCAAAGATTGCAGATTTTTAAATCAGCCAAATAAACCAGTCTCACGTGATTGCTATCACTTCCTTTGCAAATTGCTAGGCACCCTGGCAATATCCCCACCCCTGTGAGCTATAGAAACCAGGAGGTTCAGATTTTCAAAGGAGCCTAAGGGGATGAGACACCCCAGTCCCATCGAAATACAAAAGGAAATGGTCATTTAATCTCCATAGTCTCCTCTGAAAATCCCAGTCTGATTTTGTTGAGTTGTACGTTATTTGAAATCAATCAGCTGGCATTTTTCACTAAGCCCTTCTAACTTTGAAAGAACAGTTTTGTTCTGTTCCAATACCGTGTTTTGTTTAAGGGAAAATATACGCTTTAGATGTTCATGTGTTTTGCGTTACTGGTGGGTTCGGGTTACTGGGAAATTTTCTGCTGTGAGAATAAAACCATTATGTCCGTGTTAGCTGTTGTTTCTACACAGTCAAATTCATCACGGTACTTGAAGACATGCGCAACTTTCAATATGCGAGGAATCCCACTCCGTTCAGTGCGTTAGTCGTGTGTGGAATGTTACGCATGTTCTTAAGCATCCTGCTGAATTGGGGTTTTACTGCTGCAAAGCTAAGAGAAAAGATTTTGCTGAACTCCCTAGATAAACGTATAAAAGCAAATTTCCTAGATGTACTGGTTAGCAAATAACGTATTCAAATTTCTCTCTCTCCCCATCTGCCCTCTCTATGCTGTTCACCAAATAATTTTCTCAGCAACTGATTTACAGTTTGCACGGACACATGATGGACGACCTGTTCCTTATGCCACTGCGGGGGACTGCTACAGTGCAGCCAAATGCCCACAGGTATTTGACAATAACATTTCTTAGGGACTGGTTCCATTTATTATGTTCAGACTTTCTATTAATTACTCTTGATCACGTCAGCCCAACTCCAACAACTGTCACATTCTCATCTCAGCGGTCTGAAACTTTCTTTTGTCTGTACAAAGTGTACTTTCTGTTCTGCAAACAGCCATTGGGTTGTTGGGAGACAACCAGCAGGGTTCAGAAAGAGACATTCCATAAAGCCTGATCCAACAGCCCAACATGGGGAGAGAGAATTGACAATAAAGGGGAAACAAGGGTAAAAAAAAGAAAGATTGGGGCGGTTTTGCTTGATTCAGTTTGCACTGGTGGGATCTATCAATCTTGGATATTGATCTGGCTCCTGACAGTAGTGTCTATGCACCTTGCTTTTTTAATGCCTTTATCCTCACAGCAGCCCTGTGAGATAGGGCAGTGCTGTTACCCCCACTTTTCAGGTGGAGCACAAAGAGACTACGTGCCCTGCCCAGGAAGTCTGTGGCGAAGTAGGGAATTGAACCTGGATCTCCCAAATCCCTAGCTAGCACCTTAAGCTCTGAACCAGTCTTCTGCTAGGTTGAGCTATTAGATCAGTTGTTGTCAACCTTTTTCATTTGCAGACCCCTAAAAAATGTTGGATGGAGGTGCAGACCCCTTTGGAAATCTTAGCCATAGTCTGCAGACCCCCAGGGGTGTGCAGACCAGAGGTTGAAAACCACTGTTCTCTGGCAACGACAACCTTTCTCAGATCTCTTAGACATAGTCTGTGGACCCCAGGGTTGAAAACCACAGTATGAGACAGTCAGAGATGTGTGATGTAGCTGAACTACAGGGGTGGGTCTGGAGTGGAGCAGCAGATCTGTGAATCATCAGCATAACAGTGATGCTTCACACTGCTAGAGTGGCTGAGGGCTCACAGGCTGAACGTACAAAGAGAAAAGGGGAGAGCCAATCAGGGAACCCTGAGGGACTTCTGCACTAGTGAGAGAGGAGCGGCTGGAGAACAAGGATGGAGATCAAGGTAGCACAGTCACAGAGTGCTAAGGCATAGAGAGAGAGGACAGCTTTACCAGCCAAGCCAAGAAGAATGCAACCAAAGAGGAGGTGTGGCTGGGAAGGGGACAGAGCCAAACAGCAGATCAAGGAGAAGGAAGTCAGGTGAGCAGGAACAGGGATCATGCACTTAGGGTGACCAGACAGCAAATGTGAAAAATCGGGACAGGGGGTGGGGGTAATAGGAGCCTATATAAGAAAAAGTCCCAAAAATCGGGACTGTCCCTATAAAATCGGGACATCTGGTCACCCTACATGCACTTGAGGCAAAATGGAGGATGGAGATGGGCTTGTCATGAGGCTTGCAGGAAGGTTTTCGGGGGCTGGAGGAAATGTGGCGTATCTGAAGGCGAAGGGAGAGTGGTTAAAGAGGAGGGAGAGCGGATGGAAGAGGAAGGTTCAGAGTTGGAAGGATCTGGGGGATTTATGAGAGAGGAGCGAGACACACACCTCAAGCTGGAGACCAGGTTGAAGAAGACAGTGCTGGGAAAGGTGTGTGAAGAGGATTGAGGCAAGTGGAAGGCAGTGGAGAGAGGCCTCCTCAGATAACACACGCGTTCCCCCAGAGAATGCAAGCAAGAGGAAGTTGAGAGTCAGAAGCAGAAAGGGGCCGGGGGGCTGTGGGCACAGGTGCAGCCAGTGAGGAGTAGAGCTGTTTGGCAAGGAAGATGGTGGCGCTGAAGGCAGAATCGATCAATCTACTGAAGTCTGTGATATCTTCTGGTCTCCGCCGCAGGGGAGCGGTGTGCGAGGCACACACAGCAGAGGGAGAGGAGAGCAAAGGGGCCACGTGTGGAGGTGTTTGTGGACAGGAGGGAAGGACAGGCCCGGTGAGGTGGAGAAGTGTGGTTGTGACCAATATGCACATTTGGAAATGCTCTAGCATGCAGGGGCTCCGGAATGGGGACCGGGGGCCATGGCCCTCCCACTTTTTACCTAGCGATGGGAAGGAGAGGCTGGAGAGGAGCGAGTGGGGGGCAGAATCTTAGGGGGAAAGGGTGGTGCAAGGATGGGGGAAGGGTTGGGGTGGGGGTGGGGCCTCCGGAGGGGGGGCAGAGCCTCCGTTCAGTAGCCCCCCCACTTTTAGGGACCTTCTGCCGCTCCTGCTAGCATGTAGTAGCTTCACCCTGATGTGTGGCGTGATATACACCATATTGAAATACAATATGTCAGCGGAAGGATAGTTTACATTATGTTACAGGAGCCTCATTTAGCCTCCTAGGTGTTATCAGCTTCCAGCACCACCAGCTTATAACACTGTTGAATTCTGGAGTAAAAATAACAAATGATCAGTTCTGATAGTAAGAACTTGTTTCTCGACCTTAGTCATAGGGGAAGGGTCTGGGAGCGAGGTTTAGTGAATAAGGAGTCCAGGAAGCTGACAGTGGAAGAGAAGTCTCTCCAGTTCCTTGCCTTCCAACTTTTGGAGCTGATGTCTTTCTGTACAGCACCGCGTCTCAGGGATTGACTTGTTACTTCAGGAATGTTGATTTCTCTCCACCTAAGTAGATACTTGGCATTTAACTGGAAATTCACATTGCCGAGGAAGCGAATACATTGAGCACAGCTAGCCGTGGTCTGCCTTTTCCTAGCAGAGCAGCCATCTCAGACTCCGGGTCAGGCTGAGATAACAGCCGGCAGGTTCACGGACTTTGGGTTAGGTGGAAAGGGGTATTTCAAAGCACAAAGTCAGGTGGGCATTTGCCAACGGGAGTTATGCATGGGCATCAAGTGCAGACTTACCCCTTAATTTTGTGAGCATTTTTTGCTTCTGGAAAAAAACAAGACAGTTAAGTTAAGGACATAACTAAAGACCAAACAAAACAGAGTTTTGATTTTTATTTAAGTTGGGGCGGGTGGCGGGGGGGGTAGGACAAAATAAGGACATGGATGCCCTCTGCAGGTGAGAAGGGAGGAAAAAAAAGCTATGAAGTGAGGTTGAGTTGGATACAGTTTTGTTCCATGTTCCAGGAGCTGCTGAAGCATAGCAGGTTCTGCAGCTTGCAATGGGAAGGCCAAGAGTGCCCTCAGCTGGCCAATGGTGGAAACGCAGCCCCCTCCTTTGAAGCCCCAAATGAAAAGAAATTCTTAATCTGAGTCATGCTGTGATTTGTACACTATGTGCTAATCACTCTCAGAGCTTGGAAAAATTGAAAACATCGCCGGCAAGATCTTGTTAGAAAAACGACACCGTGGCATGTTGTTCCAGAAGCATGCTTGTAACAGTGAAGAATAACAGCATTTAAATATGGCTCTGGGGTTATGTGGAGTCTCAGGTTCCTTGTGCATCCCTCTCAGAACATGTTTTGCTTGAGCCATTTCAGAAGGTACATCTTTGTGATAACCGATATGTTTTTATGTTTTTAGGGTCGCTTTAGCATTGACCTGTACAGAACAGGCCTTTCGCTAACAGAAACAGCAAAATGGATCTCGCAAGGGAATTACGCAGTGTCGGAAATTCAAAAATCCCCAGTAAGAGAATGAGTGTATTAATTCTGAATCTGGTTATACCTGCTAATGTGAGGTACCTAATTATCGTGCCACATTATGGTGCATGGAATCATTCTTCTAACAACATGTCGTAATGAAATCTAACATAAGGCATTAGCTATGTGAAGCATAGCCCATAACTTTGTGTGTGCATGTGTTGGAGTAGGACAGGTGTAGTAAACGTAACTTGATCTGAATTATTGCAATTAATTAATGGGTCTGTTTAATCGGGAAGCTAAAATCACTGAACACTGTGGTGCAGACGTGTCTTTAATTAGCTTCTGAATCCTTCTGCAGGGAGCCTGTGCCAGACAGGATGTGGAACCAGGACATTCTGTGTCCCTGCCTCAGGAAAAGTTCTTGCTGGGAGCTTTGCCTGAGTAAGGGCTGCAAAATTTGACCTCATTGGCCTTTTCTATCTATAACTTCTGCTCTTGGTCATGAAATTAATCAGTAAAACCAATAATGGGGGTGTGGCTATTATTATTTGCTTGCAGGAGCATTTAGAGTCTCCAGCCAGGAATCAGGATCCCATTTCACTAGGCACTGTGCACAAATGTAGTGAAGAAGACAATCCCTGCCCTCAAGCAGCTTAACTCTTTTGGCTGCTAGAGCAGGTAATCTTAAAGACCCACTCAGTCAATGTTTGTCCATCTGTGTCCAGCATGGGACGATATTAGGGTTAGATGCTGGCTTATCCCTGGTAAGTATCAGATGCTGGTTGTGACAGGCATGGCAATTTCCTGCAATATGCTTGGGGAAACCTTACTGAATTAAGTTTAAGTATCTTTGGAGTCCAATGTATGAAATGCCGAGGTTCTGCATTATTGTGGGCTGTGGTGATCAAGGGGCTGTATCGAACAATGCGGCAGACAAGAATGATCTTTTGGGACAATAGGCATGACGCGGAATTCCTGGGGAATCTCTAGGAGGAGGTGAATAAAAATGCCATCTGCTGGTTGGCCAAAATGCAACCTTTTGAAGCCAGGCCCGGAGGAAGCGATTGTTGTCTGCTCATTACCTGTTTCCGAAGGTTGGGGATCAAAGGCCCAAGCTGAAAAAAGAAACAGGCTGATCTGTGCTGTCGGTGTCTTGTTCTGAGTTGAGGCTGTTATGAACTTTAAAAGCAGCAAAGAGTCCTGTGGCACGTTACAGACTAACAGACGTATTGGAGCATGAGCTTTCGTGGGTGAATACCCACTTCGTCGGATGCATGCATGTTAGTCTATAAGGTGCCACAGGACTCTTTGCTGCTTTTATAGATCCAGACTAACACGGCTACCCCTCTGATACATGTTATGAACTTGTAACCTCAAAACCCCCTTGGGGAGGTTTGAAGGACTAACTCCAACCAGAGCCCTTGTGTCATAAACAGATAGTTAAGGGTTAAGGTCTCTTTTACCTGTAAAGGGTTAACATGCAGTACCTGATGACCACCTGACCAGAGGACCAATCAGAGACAAGATAATTTCAAATCTCTGTGGAGGGAAGCCTTTGTCTGTGTTCTTTGTTAGAGTTCTCTTTTTGGATCTAAGAGAGGCCAGCCATGTCTCCAAGTTCTCCTGGAGTAATTCCTACTATTCAATAGTGAGTATTAATTAGAAAGGCGGATTAGTCTTATAATTTGATTTCTACATTTGCAATTGTGTGTTTGCTGAAGGAAATTCTTTATTTCTGTTTGCTGTTACTTTGCTTTTACTGAGAAAGAAAGGAGGGGGGATTCTCTCCAGAGATTGATAAGTTTAGACCCTGTATTTTTGCATCTTGGGTTACAGAGACAAGTTATTCTTTTTATTCTTTAATAAATCTTTTCTGTTAAGAACTTGGTTGATCTTTCCTTGGGTGGATTCTCAGGGAAAGGGGAAGAGGGAGGCATCCCTCTGTAGTTGGATCCTGGTATCTCTCCTAGGAAAAGGGAGGGGGGAGGAAGCAGGGGGGAATGGTTTATTTCTCCTGGGTGTAAGAACTCCATGGATTTGGGGCTCTTGGGATCCGCAAGGATTTTGGGGAAGGACTGTGTCCCAATCCACGTACCTGATTGGGTGGTGGCAGCTTTTACCAGATCTAAACTAGGATTTTAGTTTAGAGATAAATTCATGCAGGTCCCCATATTGGAACCCAACAGCTCTAAGTGGGGGTGAGACCTATGACACCTTGTTAGAGTTGGAAGGTGATCTCTGGTAAGCTTCTTAGCATGTGTGTAAGCAGCGAACTGTGCAGTCTGGAAAAACCCCGGTCAGGAGGGGGAGAGGCCCAGTCACGGGTCTCCAGTCAAGAGAGGTGATGGCTGAAGAGCCTGGAGCCTAGAGTAGGTGCCCTTGGGGGACCGCAGAGGTGGAAATACAGGTGCAGTTGCCCTGAACTGTGGTGCTGGTATTACTTAGAAAGAGAAAGAGGCAGAAGGGGTGGCAGAGAGTGGGAGAAGAGGGTGTCAGGGTGTGAGGTGCGAAGATGGGGTGGGGGAAGTGAGAAAAGATAAAGACTGAAGCTAGCAGAGAGGAAGAGAAGAACTAAGGAAGAGAGTCAGTCTTGGGCTGTAATGTCTTCTGGCTGCGTCCTCTTAGAGTTCATGGCTAAGGTTTTCAGAGGAGCCTCTGTGGGTTTCAAGAGGAACTGGACATCTGACTCCCATAGGCACCTTTCAAACTTCCAGCCAGCACCCTGAATAAGAACGTGAGGATCAGCCCTCTGCTCACTACAGATTCCCACTTTATACTTGGGGCTTCATCCAGCCAGGTGCCGAGCAGCGTGAGAGCAGTCTCACTGAAATCAAAGTTACGTGCCTGGCAGGACCTGGGCCAGAGTGCTCAACATCTCATCCAATGGAGCCCTTCATGGCTTGCACAGACACAGTGTGAATTGCTTGCAGCACATGGTCAATGGGGAGCTGGATGTTCCCTGTGGATATTCACCTCTCACACCTTCCCCCCTCCAGATATTGATCATGCTTTGAACTCTGAGAATCGGTGCTAAATTTTGGAAGTGATTTTGGTCATTATTTCCAGCGTGCGGTATTATCCAGACGTCAGTGCCTCAGAGAGCCCCCATCTACAACCCCACATCACCATAAGCATGTAACATTTATACCTTGCATTACTTTTCTGCTCTAGGGCTTGGTTATTATTATTCTTGTTGCTCCGTGGCCCAAGTGGCTAGCCAGTTATCGAGGCTTTGCAGGATTGCTTCCGTTAGGAAGAATGGAAGATACAAGGCAGGTATATTCTTTGATGCAATCCTGTTTATTTACAAAGAATGTACACAACCTCCTGTTTCTCTATGGCAGGCAATTACCTTGCTTCCAAGCCTGCTCTCTAGGCAGTCATGTGTCCCAAGGAACTCTGTCTCTCTGATCTTTCTCAGGGTCATGCTCACCACTGCTTCTCTCACAGTCTGTTCGCGTCACACGCACACACGTGGTGTGTCAAACAAGCCCTTGGTGCCGTGTTTGCAATCAGAGCCAAAGAAACCCTTCTTATTTCCCTCAGTTCATTCTTGCTCAGGCTTGCCATGCACCCCAATGCCTTGGGCAGTGGCTTCTATTGTTTTAGCCATCACTATATAAAAGGAGATTAATTGCTTCTTCCAGTTGCCATTTAACCAGGTCTCATGATCAGAGCCCCACCTGATGGCAGCCATTCACACCATCCAGCATAACCCCATTTATTATTTGTATTGTGATAGTGCCTAGAAGCCATGCTTATGGCCCAGGACCCTGTCAGACTAGATGATCATAATGGTCCCTTCTGACCTTTAAAGTCTATGATTCTATTGTACTAGGTGCTGTCCAAACTCAGGCGCTCTTCGATAAGGATAATGCCACTGGTGTTTGAGCTGGTGCTTTCTCCTGATGCTAGTCCGTTTGGACTCTCATAACAATGGTGTGATATGTCAGTGTTTCCTTCTAGACCTTTTTATCTTACTTTGCTAAAGATTATATTTTGGTGGCAGGGGGGAGAGACTTTGGTGGCAGGGGGGAGAGAGTTTGGATCCGGCAAACAATTTTGTGCCTGATTATGGACTAGGGTCAGAGCTCATCCAAAGGGGTGGTGAGGCGCTGTGCTGTCCCAGGGCTAGCACCAGGAGGCAGAATACCTCCCTGAACTCCCCCAGCACAAAGGACACTACCATGCCCGTGCTTCCTGTGCACCAGTCCCTCTCTGCTCCCCAGTGCATGGAGTGTGCGGGGGGAGCAGGCATAGCTTTCCCTCTTCTCTGCCCCTTCTGGCTCCTCTGAGGGCACTGTGTGCCCCTAGAGTAATAGGAACAAAGCAATCTCTGCTCTCACCTTTGTGCAGGGGAGTCCAGCCACGGCCCTGTCCTCTTCTCCTGCATCCCTTTGCCCCTCTCCTCTCTTTCCTGAAAGATTAGCAGTTCTGTCTGGTCCTTTTGGAGGCAGCTCAGCGCTGGGGGAAGCTCCTTGTGCCATGTCCCACTCTGCACCCATGCAGAATCCAGCCTGAGATTGGTGTTTGTCAGTTTCAGGGTTCTCTGTATCCCTTGCAACACCTGATGACATCACTGGGACCTAATACTGAGAGGAACAGCTGCTTCTGCTCCGCTTTAGCTGCCAGTGAGCTCAGGACGCAATGTCCTGGATCTGAGTCGGGGCCGGGACAGACCTATTCAGCTCCCCTTCAGGAAGGAGAAGCTTCAGCAGCAAACCTCCCGCAATTGAATTAGGTGCTGAGAGAGGCGAATGAGGCAATTACAGTTGGCAGAATTAAAACAAACCCTGAGGGACGTGGCTTAGTTTGATCACCCTTGGCAACCTGCCTGGCATCCTTCTTGGAGTGTAAGTGCCAGAGCAAACCGAAGGAGAGAAGAAACACCAATCAGAGGTGAGAGTGGTCTGCTACAATCACAGATCAATAGCACCAAGCACAGGAGAGAGTTCATACACTGCAGTTTAAAAATAAGTGCTCTGTGCAGGCTTGCACTGCACTTACGTCCAATCGTCAGGTAATTCAAGGCACAATTCCCCTCTGAAGAGTGTCTGTTTGTGCAAAGGACCGGGGGGGGCATGCTACGTAGACAAACGAGGCGGAGAGGGCCAGATTCAAATCTCAGTTACTCTGATGTAGATCCATTGAATCTGATGGGGTTACACTGGTTTAACTGAGATCAGACTCAGGCCTAAGGTCTTCTCATTCTTGTCTGTCAGGTGGCTGCAGCAGAGGTAGTCGATAGGTGGACTGCAGGCCAAATCTGGACCGCCAGACGCTTTTGAACAGACCCAGAAATCGTTCTGATTTACTTGAGGTGGTGGGTGGTTGGTGGTGGGGTTATTTGGCTTTTTATTATTTTCGTCAGGAGTCTGGACCTTGACCAAGGGATTTGGACCTTGACAAAAAAATAATTGACTGCCCCTGGTCTACAGCGTAGAAAGGATGGAGAGCGCTGTAGGAATCTGGGAGAATAGCCGCCAGATCTAGTGAACTCCACAGTCCCACAGCATCACTTTTCATCTGCCGAGCCACACCAGGCATTTCCCCTCCAAATAAACAGTTGGACGTAGTGTCGGCAAACATCTTTCCTTGCCCTTCACGTGCTCGGTAACGTTAGAGGTGCAGTTTCTTTCCAGCTCTCTTGTTTCTCGTGACTAATCTGTGTTCCTATCCAAGGGGAGGAGCCAAGTAATTCACTCATGAGAAAGTTCTCTCTGTGGGGGCAAGTTGGAGAAAGCTCAGGCCTAGAGGACTTCCCATCAAATGGCCTGCCCCTTGGGTGTCATTTCATTTGGCAGTTCACAAATACTCTACTTTGTCTGCATTTTACTCTACTTTGTCTGCATTCAAATGGGCCAGCATCTGACCTATCAGCCATAAATGTAATTACATTTGCATCAAAGGGAAAAAGAGCTGTTAATTTGTAAATCATTATAGATTTTTGGGAGGGATTTTTTCCCTTCCAATAAACTTTTTCAGTTTTATTATTAAAACACCCACAGACTCGGGTGTCTGGGAATGATTTCCTCTGGTGTGACATGGTTTTGAGACATCATTTCTGATTTTTCCCGCAGGATGGTACCAAAGTCGTAGGGAAATGTGGTGGTTACTGTGGAAAGTGCACTCCGTCATCTGGAACAGGCCTCGAGGTTCAAGTGTTGTAGCAATGGTAGGTTCCCATTGTTTTGGTGCTAAAGGAAATCGTTCCAGGAATTTATTGCTAAAGAAAAACACTCCTGAGTCCTATTTTCAAACCAGATTTAGGCACTTCGAATTCTGTCTGCTTGGGACTCAGGCATTTTTTAAAATGTTACCCTGAGTGCCTAAGTCTCTTTTGAAAATGAGACTTTGGCTTTGGGCTTCTAAGTCACTTAAGTGCTTTTGAAAATGTTACCCAGTATTTAAATGCCACTGGTATTAAAATTTGACTTGTATATAATCCAAAGGGATTATCAAACAACCATACTTCACGGATACTCAGCCACCATTGGGATGGAGAGGACTGCCAGCTGGTACATACAACACAAGGCTGGGAATTGCTTTATGTCCTAGACAAATCACTCTACTTGAAGAAAATACCAGCGATCATATGGACCAAATTTTCAGAGAAGGTCCACATGCAAAAAGGCATGCTCATTTGTGGACCTACATTTATGCCTGCATTTTGCATGATTGTGCGCACAGCTACTGAAATTACATGTGCAGAATGGGGATTTAGACATCTAAATATTCATCTGCACGTGCAGCAATTACACGTGCAGTCAATGGTAAATCACATGGGGCCAGTCTTTAATGTTCAAATTACCCATTGAAAGTTTAGTCCCCCATTTCCATGTAGGCCGGGCCTCCATTTTTAAGATATTGTCCAGAAGACCCCACACTGGAGACAGGTTGATTTTACTCAGAAGTACCAAGAGCTGTGTACCATAGCCAGCTGGGGTCGATTAGAGCCCCTGCACTAACTCACACCAGGTCCTCAGGCTGAAGCAGCTGCACCTTAGAATCAAGGTTCCGGTTACACTTATGGTTGTGGTTCCTTGATGGCTTCCCCCATCCCGTGCTGAGTGGATCACACCATAAACCGCTTGATTCTGCACCATTACATTTCATGGGAATTTGTCAATTTTTCTTGAATGGGAGCTGGGTCAAGCTCAGGGAAAGTGTGAGACTGACTGTACATACAGAACTGTCATATGCAAACTGAAAGAGGTGGAGAAGCATGTTTTCTCTGCTTTTTTCAGCTCTTGCAACCTTAGGTGCTACCTGGAACAATAGCAGATATAACATAACATTTTCAGATGGATATTTGATTTTCGAGTTGGCGTCCTCAAGCTGTTCTGGCTCCAAGCTTTTCTGATATGAGAAATCAATGTTTCAAAAGCAAAAATAACCATCTTACTGAACCATGTAACTTATTTGTATATTTCAGGTTTTCTGAAAGCAGGGAGATGAGATGGATGAAGGATAGTGTTGCAATACCTCCGCCTTCTACTTTTGTACTTGTGTGCGTGTGTGTGTGAGTGTGTATGTATAGATATTGTATATTCTTAATGATGTAAAGTATAATATTTATGGCTGGAATTATTTATTTTGATTTAATATTTTTGTACGTAAAATGTTTATATTAAGGCTGCTTTTACTGTTTTTTGTGTTAAACCTTGCAGTCAAACCACTGCATTTTACGTACTCTACATTATATGTAGCATTATGACAAAAGTGATACTTCATTGTCACTGTACTCAGTTGTTTACTTTCAATCAGTAATTTGTCTTCTTGTTACAGGCTGCTTTGCCCTTTCAAGGTGCTACACAATTTGCATAGGGGTATTTTTGGCATTTCAGTACAATCTTTTTATAAGGAAAATAGAGCAGGTTGGGTTTTTTTTGTTTGTTTGTTTGTTTTTACTTATTAGGCAGACAGCACTAAGGGAACACATGAAGAATGAATACAGTGTTTTCTGTATTATCAGTCACTATCTTTTAGGTATATTCTTAATTTCATATGACCTCTGTGGCCAGTGCTAACAGTTGCTGGTTCGGTGCTACCACAATGTATGTATTAATTCTCTGTAGCTTTAGACCATTAGATACAGTGCCCCCATAGATAAAAGGGGGAAATGGATGGATGAGCCAATTCAGATAAACTAGAGTCTAACCCAAACCTAGGATCTCACCCTGCTAATGGGTCCAAAACTTGAAACCCATTTTTAAGGCTCACAAAACCTTGGTTACATTTTTTAAATTAGTATATTCTAATGGCATCAGCTGTGGAACTTCCTGGTTCTGTCCGGATATGGGGTGCTGGATTTGTCCAAGACAGTCTGATTGGGCCATATGATCCCATGACATGTACGCTGAAAAGCAAAATCTGCCACAAAATCGTAAGCCAAACCCACCTACTTCGCATTATGCTCCTGCCACCTTGGGACATCAAGCCTCTAAACATCATCTTGGGAGTGGGGTCTGTGAAAATGTGGGAGGGGTCATTGAACAGCCAGGACACGCTGGAAAAACATCCTATTTTACCAGACAATGTATAAGTTACTGTTCTGGGCCGCAGTAACTCAGTATCAGCAGACAGCTGCAGGGCTTCAGTGGATTTCTATACAGACAGGGCCATCTGCAAACAAGAGGGGATGAGTAAGCTTCATCTCAGACTTACAAGGTGTTTCGATCAGATCACTTTGTACGTGTCAACACCCCACCCCACTTGCACACGCTGGTTAACGTACCAGTGCATTGCTTTGCTCTTCCCCAGCAAGGCATCCGTGCTCTTTGGGTTTCTTCCATCCAGGCACAACTGATTCTGTAGTCCTTGTTCAAGAATAGCTCCCACTGGAGTCAAAGTTTGGCTGAGTAAGGACTGCAGAAGTGGTCTTTGTCTGTATGTCACCAGCCTTGCTGCCTGTTAATATAGACCATCTACCCAGAGCTCTGCAGTACATCGTGTGGTGGTGACTCTGCCACTTAGTTCTTTCCCTACAGTTTTACTAACCGTGGGAACATATTGCCCATTCTCACTATTTCGGGTGTGATCAGAAGCCAGGAACTCTCAGGAACAGTATGGAAGGGAACATCATGGGACTTTCATCAATGTGTGAAACCAAAGAGTATATCCAAAAATTTGGATAAATACCTATACTTTGAGGTGCGCATACTTACCAAACCCAACCTCAGAACCTTTTGAGATCCTGTTAACCTGCATTATACTTCAGCCATCACTAAGGAGAGCAAATGTAATCAGTTTGTTGAAAACTATAGTATCAATAAACTACGATCATAGAAACATGGGGCTGGAAGGTACCTCGATAGGTCATCTAGTTCACTCCCCTGCACTAAGGCGGGACTAATTGTTAACTAGACCATCCCGGGCTGGTGTTTGTCTAATCTGTTCGTGATCATGTCCACTGATTTGTAATCCATGCCTTTGCTAGGCTGTTATCAGCATCTTTATTCTGCCATCTAAACTTGGTCTATTTTAGAAAGAAAATTTCTAGCCTGAACCCCAGTGGGTATAAATTGGCATCGCTCTATTAAAGTCAACAAGGTTATGCCAATTTCTACCACTCAGAAACTCTAGCCTTTGCCTACTTTGTCAAATGCTGCCTAAGAATTCATGCATGTAATATTTTGGATCCAAAAAGAAGATACATTATCCCATATGCCTTTTGGCATCTTATATTTCACCAAGTAGTAGGATATGGTCATACGACAGACAGACTAATAGTTTATCACCAATCTGGGTTGTATGTATATGAGTAATTGTAATGAAATGACACCCACAATATTTTTTGAGAAAATGCCAAAAATACCATTTCAAAGTATGTTTTATTTTAAAAAAACAGGGTGAGGGGGAAGAGAGAGAGTAGCTATGAAATTGTGATTTTGTGATAACTACTCATCATTAAAGCTTCTGTCCTGTAGGGAAAAAGGGAAAATTGCACTAACTTTAGGAGAAAAACAATGGTGCTCAATTAATGTTTAGACAGTGCAGGCTGATTTTATTTTCTGTAATGAAGTGACTGAGTATTTATAAAAAAGAAATATTATTTAGACCTGTATGCATTCCTTTCTACCATGTTGTTTAATAACCACTGGCAACAGAGGCAAGAGAAACCTAAAATTATGAAATAAAATGTAAGGGAATTATTTATAGTTACTTATCTTTAGAATCACTGGTAGATTTAAATAAGTTAGAAAGAAAAGGTGGGGACCACTGAGATATTAGTACTTGTGAAGTAAATATAATTATATTTTTTGCTGTACCAATGCCATTATTTTTCTAAAAATTGTTTTTTTCCAAGCACTTTCCTGTACAAGGTTATTTTTTTCTTTTCTTATCACCAAAAGGAAATGAAAAGATCTGTAGCATATGCATTTGTGGTCTTTCTTTGCCATCATCGCAGCTCACTACCTGCGCGCTATTGTAGAGACCAGAGACTTTGTACACATGGGAATAATTCATTGCTGATCAAAGTGAATGTTCCACTAACATCTCTTTTCCCAAGCTTCTGATTGCTGGAGTTCTTCAGTGCAAAGCAATGAAGGAAACCTACGAGACGTAATACCACATTATCAAAAGTTTCAGAAGGTAGGAATAAGGTGAAATATTATGTGTCACATCCTCCGCTGGTAGAAAAAGAGTAGTAGCTCCAGTGAGGCCTACGCTGATTTAAAGAGTTAATCAAAAATGGATGTTGTTTGGAAGGGGGGATGGTACAGGAGTTAGAACACTACACTGGGATTGGGAGAACTGGCTTCAAGTTCCTGTTCTGCCACAAACAACCTGTGCGACCTTGGGTCAGTCACTTAGCTTTTCTGTGCCTCAGATCCTCTATCTGTAGAATGGGGATAATAGTACTGCCCTGCCTCACAGGGCTGTTGTGAGGATCAATCTGATAAGGGTCGGGAGGGACTCAGATAGTGGGTGATATATATGTACCTTATATAGCACTATGAAAAGCTAGATGAATATTAAATATGTAAGGAAGTCTGAACACAAGATAAAATTGGGTTCAAGGCAGGGAGATTTCATAAGAACATCCTACAGGAACGTTACCAAGCAATGATACATTCCACCAAGAATACTGTATCTTAGGGTTTGTCTATATGATATGTTAGTCTGCACCAGAAGGGTGTACGTTTTAGTCTGCAGAACTGTGTCACTCACCAACCAGCCCGTGTGGGCCCTGCTGGCATGCACTAAAAATTCCCGTGGGCTGTTTAACGTAGAACTGTTAGAAACAGGTCTATGTTAACATGCAGTAGGGAACTTCTAATGCACGCCAGCAGGGTCCACGCAGGACAGTTCGCAGCCTGTTAGTGCAGACTAAAATTTACACCCTTCTGGTGGGACTAATGCTCTATGTAGACAAGCACTAATAGATTCCCCAACCTGCTTGAAACTGGTGGGTATTCACTTGGCACAGCTAAGCCATGCCTCTGCTGCCACTAGTAGTGTACTCCTGGGGGAATTCTGCATCACTGCACATGCACAGAATTCATGTCTCCCGCAGCTTTCTTTGCTTCCCTGCAGAAAAATGACTTCTGATGGCAAAGCAAAGGGAAGCTGCAAGAGCAGTCATGTGCCCTCTCTGGCAGCACGGGCAGGTTGGCTCGGGTGCCCAGAGCAGCTGGTAGAGACTTAAATCACTGCCAGGAGGGGGTGAGCTGGGCAATCAAGCAAGCTGTTGCAGCAAGCTCGGCATGGAGGGGCAGGGCTTTGGGGTGTTTCTGAGGCAGTAGGCATAGGGCAGGCTCTGTCCCCTCAGGCAGAGCAGAATGAAGCAGCCTGCCTGCTTAGTGAATTGTTCCCATTGTATTTGTGAATTCCCCCATGAAATGCTGGTTAAAAGACCTAGAGAATGTCTGGTCCTTAATCTACTGGTGTATACCTTGTAGGAAATATTACCATATAAATTAGTATTCCCCCTCTCTTAGGGAATTGAGATTTGTTTGCTTAGCCGGGGAGTATACAGCAATGCCGGGGTCTCATACAGAACATGCACTAAGATGACCACCATGTTGGCATCTCCGGAAGCACCAGCATGTTCCTTATCCCTTGAGGCTGTTAGGGCTCAAATCTGGTAGGTGTTGAGCACTCTGACTCCAGTCCATCGCTTGCACACATGCTTATTTTTGAGCACGAGTTGTCTCATTGAAGTCAACCACCGCAAGTGAAGCGTGTGCTTCAGTGCCTGGCTGGATGGAGGGGCTGCAGCACTCAGCACCTTGCAGAATCCAGCTCTTGCTTCTGGACTGTTCCATCTCTTGCAGGGTCATCTTGAGGAGGTTGGATTGGGGGCTGGTTGGCATGTGGTGGCAGGGGATAAGAGTGAGACAAAGCTTACTTAGATGGTAAGCTCTGTGAGACAGGCACTGTCTTTTGGATATATGTTTGCACAGCATCTGCCACAATGGGGACTTGGTCCATGACTGGTGCTCCAGGATGCTATGATAATGCAAACACTACTAATAACGATTAATAACAGAGCTGCCTTTGATGGGGTGGTTGTACCCTGCCCTTTTCATCAGCAAGGGGAAGAAAGGGTTAACAGACTCTCTGCAGGGAAAAGGAAAAGCCCTGCCATACCCCAAAGGCTGCTGCAAGCTGTCATCACAGAGGAGGGACGAGACATTGGAGTTTTGCAATTGACTTCAATGGGGCCAGGATTTCACCCCAGATCTTAAACCGCCCAAAATCATCTGTGATCGGCGCTCACAGAATTGGTGCACAGCTAAGAATTTGTCAACAAGCAGGATGTCTCCTGCATCACTTCCATGCCTATGTGTTCAACATAAATATTTCATCCATGCCATGGCTTCGTTGATCTCTTGTGTAACACAGCTACTTTGCATCTGTTCACTTCCTGCGCGAATGCTTTTTTTCTCCTGCTTTTAAATGAGAGTAGTATGTTCTATCGATCCGGGAAATCACTACTCGGAATCCTGTGGCCAGGTGTGGTGTGCACACTTTGGACAATTGGCGAGAGGTCAAAGAGTTGCAAGAATGATTTGAGGTCGGGTAGATATATGCTACAGGGCCAGACTTAAGGAGCCATCCCTATTTAGCTTATTAATATTATTTGTTTATTATCGTAGTGTCTAAGGGACAACCAAGAGTGGGGCCCCATTGTGCTAGGCTCTGTACAAACACAGGAACTCACTGTCCTGGCCCTGAAGAATTGACAATCTAAACGGCGTCTCTAGCTGGCCTCTTTGCAATTTTATCCCAAAGGCCAAATTGGGGAGCAGAGGGAAAGCACCTCCAGGGTCCTACTGCCCCCAGAGTGTGTGGGTGTTGCGGGGGGCCCTTCCCCGCACAGTTCTGGGTCCACAGCAGTGCGGGGGGAGGGAAGGCTCTGTCTGGGCCCCATCTTCCCCCTCCACCCAGTGCAGCCATTGCTGCTTCTGCCCCTCCTAGTTGGACTCTAGATAAATAATAATACTAATTGGAGATATACCCATCTCCTAGAACTGGAAGGGACCTTGAAAGGTCATTGAGTCCAGCCCCCTGCCTTCATTAGCAGGACCAATTTTTTGCCCCAATCGCTAAATGGCCCCCTCAAGGATTGAACTCCCAACCCTGGGTTTAGCAGGCCAATGCTCAAACCACTGAGCTATCCCTCCCCCTCTCATCCTGCTCATTAGAAGGCCCTTTTGTCTAGCAGACAACAGCACAGAAATTCAAACTGGAAATATGACTTGTTAACAGTGAGGGTAATTAACACGTGGGACAGCTCACCAAGGGACATAGTTGGAGTTGTTACAGCAAGACTGAAGGTCTGTCTAAAAGACAGGGGTGGTGCCAGCCTCTTCCTGGTGGTGGTGGGGCTGAGATGGGCCTTAGCCCCCCCCCTTAACATGAGGCTGTGCCTCGGAGGCCCTGCTCCTCCTCTCCACCCCCCAGGCCTCGCCCCCACCCCCTGGCCAGGACAGAGGCCAGAAGTCAGAGCCAGGCAGTACGTGGCACTGGCTGCTTGCAGGGGGTAAGAGCTGCCTGGGCAGGGAGACCCAGTCTGGGACTAGCAGAGCCCTCGTGGCACTCAGGGAGCAGGGCCCAGGAGCCTGGGCTGGAGTGGGTCAATCCAGGCTGCTGTGGGGAGCCCCAGACCCTCCACCTGTCCTGGATGGTGTGCCCCAGTGGGTGAGGACACAGGCCGGGGGCTGCTCTCAATCACCACTACCCGGGCTTCACTGCTGGAGCTGGGTGCCTGGCCAGCAGCCGCTGCTCTCTCCGCTCTGCCTTCAGAGCTGGGCAGCTGGAGACCGGCGGCTGCTACAGGGTAGCTACAGGGGGGCTAAGACAAATGTTGGGATGGTTATAGCCCCCCACAAGATCCCCCCCCCCAGAGCCGCCCCAGCTAAAAGATACACTCTTGTCCATTCAAACGTTGTTGGACTCAGGAGTGTTTACCTGTATTGTGTGGGACAATGAGTCTCTCCATTGCAGAAATTCCTAGGTGAGATTCTCTGGCCTGTGCTACCCAGGAGCTCAAACAAGATGATCATTGTCACCATTCAGAGCAACGGCACCTGTATTTTCTCTTGCGGTCCAGCAAAGGCATCCGCTCGCAGGCTTTCAGCTCCCCAGCCGTCACCTCTCTTGGGCAGAGATACGTGTCTCATTCTGCATCCTGACTAGGGTATTTCCAGGCTGCACAGCTCCCGGCCTACACTGTGATAACCCCAATAAGGTTGTCTACCTCAGCAGGCCTGCTTTGCCTTCTCTAAAGTTACCACATACCCTTTTCTAAGCAAGCACACTTATTCTTAAGGTGAAAGCAATACAGAGAAAACACATGGAGAACAATAAAAGAACCTACACATATGCCAGTACAGTAAGTCCTTCCTTAAAGTTGTCCCAGTTAACGTCGTTTCGTTGTTGATCAATTAGGGAACATGCTCATTTAAAGTTGTACAATACTCCCTTCTAACGTCGTTTGGCAGCCGCCTGCTTTGTCCACTGCTTGCAGGAAGAGCAGCCCCTTGCAGCTAGCTGGTGGGGGCTTGGAACCAGGATAGACCAGCAGCCCCCTATCAGCTCCCACTATCAGCTTCCCGCTCCCCTAAGTTCCCTGTGCAGCAGCTGTCAACAGGCTAGCAATTGCAGCTATCCCTCCCCCTACTGCCATGTGCTGCTACTGCCATCTGCCTTGGAGCTGCTCCCTGAGCCTTCTGCTTGCTGTGCAGAGGGGAGGGGAGAAAGACAGGGGCTAATATCAGGGTGTCCTCCTGCACCCCACTTACCCCATCTTCCATAGAGCAGGGGGGACACACAACAGGGCTCAGGATGGAGGGAGCTTGCTGGCAGCAGCTGCAGTCTCAGCAAGCTGATCTAATTAACAAGGCAGTGTACTTAAAGGTAAAATGCACATCTCTCTCTCTCACACATACACACGGTGTGTGTCTCTGTCTGCAATGCTGTCTCCCCTCCCTCCATTCCTGCGGCCTTGTAGAGTGTGAGAGTTAACCCTTGAGGGCTCAACCAATTGCTAGTTCATTATTTAGCAGTTAGGCATTCCCTGGGAAATATCCCACCCTCTGACTCCACCACCTCAACCAAGCTTCACAATCATCATCACTGTGTACCAGTATTAAATTGTTTGTGTAAAACTTATAGTGTGTGTGTGTGTATATATATAGAGAGAGAGAGTCTGGTGAAAAAAATCCCTGGAACCTAACCCCCCCACCCCAATTACATTCATTCTTATGGGGAAATTGGATTCACTTAACATCATTTTGCTTAAAGTCACATTTTTCAGGAACATAACTACAATGTTAAGTGAGGTGTTACTGTATGTTTTTCAAAGATCACCCCAGCGTCAACAAGGGCTCTGGCAGCTGACAGTCCTTCACATCCCACCGAGTGTTTTTTTGTGGTTACAAGCTCAAAACTGCCTTGGGTGAGAACAAGCACATCCATGAATCTGTGAGGAGCACACCCATGATCTGTGAGGCCTGCTCTACATCTGAAACTTAGGTCAATCTGGCTACGTTGCATAAGGGTGGGAAAAACTCACACGCCCCCCGAGAAATTTAGTTAAGCCAACCAAAGCCCCGGTGTAGACAGCACTAGGTTGACAGAAGAATTCTTCCATCAACCTAGCTACCACCTCTGAGGGGGATTTACTGCAGCCATAGAAGAACCTCTCCTGTTCTACTGCTGTAGCAAGTGTCTACACTACTGCGCTACAGTTATGTAGCTGAAGCTGTGTCACTAGCATCTCTAAGGGAGACTTGTCCTCAGTCACGTCTTTATACTGTTTGGGTCTTCGATCCCTCCTCATGTAACAGGTGGTCAGCAGACAAAAGGGCCTCTCCTCAGGGTGAAGCTTCAAAGGGCTCAGTCCAGAGGTAGGAAAATTGCATTTCCACACTCCCTTCCAAGTATTTCCTAGGAAACCCACGTAACTCTAAAAGTTCACATTGTTTCAAATAGGCCTTTGAAGCTTATAACTTCCCAGAGTTTACATTAGTCTGCTCTCCTCCCTAGAGATGTTACATACAATCCCACAATACTACACAAATATTTGCCTTTTTAATACAGAGAACGTCTACAATACTGCAACTTCATTCAGTAAGGTTTAATTTAATTCACTGAGGCTGGTCCAGGCTATTGCATAAAATCGTCATAAACGTCACAATCAAAACAGTCTCTGAAAATGGCCCTATTTTTCCTGAGTGACAAGGTGGGTGAGGTAATATATTTTTCTGGCCCAGCTTCTGCATTTTTGCATAAGTTTAGTCATCTTAGAGCTAATTTTAAACTGTGGTATGTTCATACTGTAGTCAGTTGAATAATGTCTGATAGAACATTTTTCCATCCGAAATATTGTTGAAATTGAAACTTTCTGCAGGAACATGTTGATTTTGGTGAAATGTCACGTAAAAGAAGTTGAAATGAGGTATTGTGAGAAGGGTATTTGACCTTGTAGGGATGAAATATTTCACTTTTTCATTTTGAAATTATTTTGTTTCAAAATTGTTCACAGTGTTGTAGTAGCTGTTTCAGTCCCAAGGTATTAGCGAGACAAGGTGGGGGAGGTACTATCTTTTATTGGGCCAACTGCTGTTGGTGAAAGAGACAAGTTTTCAAGCTACACTGAGAAGCAGAGCTCTGTGGAGCTCAAAAGCTTGTCTCTTTCAGCAACAAAAGTTGATCCAATAAAAGATAGTACCTCCCCCACTTTGTCTCTTGTTTTAGAAATGTATTTCATTTTAGATTCGATTTTAAAATTTTATTTGATAATTTATAAAGTCAGAATCAGAAAAAAAATTGTGAATTTATCAAAACAACAGTTTGCTTGGCTAGAAATGAAATTTTGCTAGAAATTTCCAATTTCTTTGGTTTCAAATTTCAAAATTGCAGAATTGCCCATGAAACAGAAATTCTGGTTCCCACACAGCTTCACTTGGAAGTATCACTTCTAAAATGTTTGGACATACGATAGAATCAATGTGCACAAGATTTCTTTCCAGATTGCATCTTAAAAGCCAAAATAAATCATATATAAGCATGTATCAAACTCTGTTTAAAATTTTACCTCTCTCTAATGTAAACATTGATTCCTATACCCAGTAGCTGTTCCTTTAAGACAAAATCTAGATGGGGTGCAGTGCACATATGGAAGCATTGATTAGGCAAGTGGCAAGCTGTGACTTAATGGTGAAAATGGACAATCTTAAGGTCCTGGTGTTATCAAGGCACTTGCATGTGCCTAACCTTTAGCATGTGAAGTCTATTCACTTGCTCAAATCCGTGCCTGGCTTGAATCAGAGCCTACAATGATATCAAACTACAACTAATTAGGCATTTGTTAGTGGTTGGTGTATAAAAGTATTCATCTTTGACAAGAAAGCTAGGGACAAAACCCAGATGTCTAAAGAGTAATCCCTGCATGCAAAGTCCTTGTGTGTCTGTGATTGTGGGTAGGGTTACACATGTATTCTTCCTTAAATAAAAATGATTACTTGGCTCCATTCATATGTTCATCATTTTCATCATCCTTCTATAATCTTTAACTACACTTCTGATGAACAATTAAATTAATCAGGTTTTTGCCTCATTGTCCTATATTAATCCAGGCTTGCTAGCTGCTAACCTTCTTTGAAGCTGCTGCTCACTGCTGGGTTTTTTGCACTACACAGAAGGGAATATTTTAAGTAAAACTCATTAATTGCTCTCACTTGGTGTAGCAGAGAACGATGGTTGATTTCATGGGAACACCTTGCCACCCCAACAGCAAGAACTAACCTGTGCCAATATTCCCTATTTTGCAAGGATGTCTGAGCGGGAAAACCTTAGTAATCGCACAGATTCGGCACCAGCCTTTCTCAGTACTGGAGATTGTCCCAGTCTCCAGAAATACTTTTAAATGCAGAAACACAGTGCAGATTACACCTTTGAATGGTAAATGTAAGAATACTGGCATGACAATTTACAAATACTGTGTGAGATTGTGAACTTTCTGTATGCAACGCTTGAATTAGTGGGGGTGGGAGTGAATTTTCATAGATCCCAAGGTCCAGAAGGAACCTCTGTGATCATCTAGTCTGACCTCCTGTAGAACACAGGCCAGAGATCTGCCCCAGAATAAGTCCTACAGCAGAGCTTTCGAAAAACATCCAAACTTGATTTAAAAATTGCCAGTGATGGAGAATACACAACAGTCCTTGGTTAATTGTTCCAATGGTTAATTACTCTCACTGAGGGGTGGAAATAAGGGGTGGAGATAAGAGGTGGGCCCCCTTCTTTTAGGAACTACCTCATTTCTGTCTTGTGGCCCCCTTACTTCCCACTACTGTTTAAATTAAAGTGAGCCACTTGGCATTTAGGGGGCCCCTACTTTTCCACATAATTTAAGCACTCTCTGTACGTGTCTTTAGCAAGCTGCAGATTCTCTCTTGTCCTTTCACCTCTGTGTTGGGCTGAAATCCCAGGGGGTGGTGATACAGGGCTGACACCAGAGGGCCCTTGCATTGGAAAGCTCCTCTAGTCAAATACAAACAACCTAGAGAATACCCTGGCTCACACCAAAGAGAAACAGTTTGTCAGGGGAGAGGTTGCCCAGCAATGAAGTCACCTGGTCAGGGTCTGTGATCACCTGAGGAAGGTGAGCTGGGAGTCACCTGACCAAGTTTATAAAATGGAAGGCTTCTCTGTTTGAGAGCTTTTGCCATTTTTGCCAGCTCCAAGTAGAGGCATGAAGCTGTGGGGGACCCTGCCTACCTAAACTCGGATAGTCCCCAGGGAAAGGTAAGCTAGAGTGAGGGTCCTTGTGTGCAGGGTGTTTGTTGTTTTCTAAATGATCTGGTCTCTGTTGTGCTTTAGGTCTTCAGGAAAGAGCAATGGTGCTTTAGAATCCTGTGCAAAGTGTGTGTGTGTGCGCGTGTGCTCACGCTCACTCCAGCTATCTTACAGCCCTTGAGGAGTTGAGCTGTAGACCCAGAGTTCTGGGAGTGGGTGTGTTTAAGCAATGGGGAAATCTGGGAGTCAGCACTGTTACCAGGGTTGAGGTTGTTGGACTGTGGAGGGCTCAGCTGCCAGGATGGAAAGCGGGCTAGAGGTCCTGCACCCCGAACGTGTGCTGAGAGATCCCAAGGCAGCAGCAGTGCCTGGACTTGGAGGCTTAAAGCACATAGATTCAGCGTTTGGATCTCGTCACAGCAGTCTGGTGAGTGGCCAGGAGTTAGAGTGGTTAATCAGGTATGGTGTATATATAATCCACTAGTGAGTGTGTGTTACAGACTTCCCTCTGTGGCCAGTCCAGAGGATCTGAGTCTTTTATAGCTCCAGCTAGAGAGCTTTAGCTCAAGCTTGTGGCAGTTCATGCTTTTCGGGAACACCCTGCTTCATTCCATGGTGTTGGCCAAGCTGGTGGCCATCATATAAATACATGTCATGTCTCTTGTACTACAGTCTTCACGTTATGCCAGACCTTTACAGCATGGGCCAGATTTTCAATGTTAGGAGCATGCAACTGATCGCATTCATTTGCACATACCTGGCTTCCATGCACATCTACCCAATGTGGCCATTCAACCAGGAACGGTTGAGCATTAGAAGTATATAGCTGCATGTACATAGCTACATGGGCCAGACTTTGAAAATTTGGCCCTACGTGAGATAAATTCAGATGCAAATGAAATGTTGCTGTTTCAGCTGAACTTGCAAATGCTTAACTGAACTCACAAGTAATAAGCCAAGTGCACTATGCCCCAAATTCTCTGCCAGTGTAAATGGGTGCAAATTCATTGACTTCAATATGCCAGCAAAGAACAAGAAAGTAAATTTGAACTTTTCTCTACAGGAGTGGAGACTACAGTGTCCTTTTCCTACAACTTTCAGCTCCCACAGAGCCTCTTGCTGTTACTATAACACAATTAATTCATCTGCCACTACATCCACGATACTTCCCATGTATGTGACTCCCCCAACTCCACCTCCAGGGAAAGTCTTAGATTTGCCTTCTCTCATAAATACAGAGAGAAGGGTAGCATAAAATCCCTCCTTGGCAGCTGTACTTAATCGCCTAACTTGTAAGGGGTTAAGTAGTTCAAATAACCTAGTTGACACCTGACCAGAAGGACCAATGAGAAAAGAAGATACTTTCAAATCTGGGGGGCGGGGGGAATTTGTTCTCTCTCTTTTTTTTTTGTTTTGTTTTGTTCCCTCTCTGGACAGAGAGAGAAGCCAAGCAGCCAACATCTCCTGAAAATATACCTGGAATAATCCATCTAAATTCACAGAAGTTGTAAGTAGGGCAAGGAAATGCATTAAGTTATCTTTTGTTTTGGTTTGTGAATTTTCCTATGCTACAGAGGTAATTTTATTCCTGTTTTTGTAACTGTGAAGCTGAGCCAGAAGGGAATCCTCTGTGTTTAAAATCTTTTTATTACCTGGTAAAGTTACCTTCCATCCTGATTTTGCAGGTGTGAGTCTTTTACTTTTTTCTTTATAATAATGTTCTTTTTTAAATAACCTGATTAATTTTCAGTGTCCTGAAGACAGAGTCTGGTCTGTGCCCACATTGCTCAGGCAATTGGTTGGTATATTATTCTCAAGCCTCCCCAGGAAAGGGGGTGAAGGAGTTTGGGGGGATATTTTGGGGGGATAGAGATTCCAAGTGACCCTTCCCTGAATTTGTGTATAAATCACTTGGTGGTGGTGGCAATAGTGTCCAAGGACAAGGAAAGGAAGTTTTAACCTAAGCTGGTAGAATATAAGATTAGGGGGGCTTTCATGAGGGTCCCCACATCAGTAGCCTAGAGTTCAGAGTCGGGGGTAACCCTGACACCTTCATTCCCTCTTGCCTGGTCTGCTGACTCTTCTTCCTTCATGGATTTCCCCATATACCATATCTGTGTAAACACAAACATCTTTCAGAACAACAAAAGCTGTACAACAGGATCAAGCAGTGTCATGACTCACGGTACTGCTGGCTTCCAAGCCAAGTAACTTTTCATCTTCCAACTAAGATGAAAATTTAGCTCATTATTAGGCCAGCATGCACTTGTTTCTGATACCTTCCTTTGAAATGACACTGGCATTTGCAAACTCTGCTGATCAAATTGCAGCAGTCCCTTTCAATCATCTTAGGAAAGTGCTTCCAACCAGGGCCGGCTCCAGAGCCCAGCGGGGCAAGCACCCGCCTGGGGCGGCCCTTTCTCGGGGGGGCAGCAGGCTGGGCCGGCGGACCTGCCGCAGTCATGCCTGCGGGAGGTCCACCGGAGCCCCGGGAGCAGCGGACCTCCCGCAGGCATGACTGCGGACGGTTCGCTGGTCCCGCGGCTCGGCTGGACCTCCCGCAGGCATGCCTGCGGCAGCTCAAGCGGAGCCGCCGGATCAGCGAACCGCCCGCAGCTGCGGGAGGTCCAGCCGACCCGCGCGACCAGCGGACCCTCCGCTGTCATGCCCGGGAGGTCCGCTGCTCCCGCGGCTCGGGGGCGCCTCCCGGGCATGACTGCTTGGGGTGGCCAAATTTGTAGAGCCGCCCCTGCTTCCAACAACCCCTATCAGCGTCCACAGATTTGTGCTGTGTAATAGAAAACAAACGATAGGTTTTTCCAGAGCTAGTTCATTTCTGTGGTTGTTGGTGTAACTGAAATGAATAAGAATGCATGCTAGCACCGTGGAGGGCCTCTTAATTATCTGACCTTACTAGGCTGATAATTGCCTTCTCCTTAATGAGTTTATTCCTGTATTGGGGAAGATGTGTGAGAAGATTTTATTCTGACACATAAATTGGGGCACTTTGATTTCACGATTTGGTTTTTCATTTGACAAAATGAGTTTTCTGGGTCTTTTATATATGGTCGAGTGCAGTGCTTCTAGCAGGTACATCAGCTCAACTAGATACTTGCCTAGTTTTATAACAGGCTACATAAAAAGGACTAGCGAAGTCAGTGCAAACTAAAATTTCATACAGACAACGACTTCTTTATATTATATTATATTATATTATATTATAGCAGTGTTTCTTAATCTGGGGGGGAGGCGTGATTTATTTTATAATTATATGGTAAAAAGGAGAAAGTCAGCAATTTGTCAGTACTAGTGTGGCTGTGACACTTGTCTAGTGGATAAGGCATCGGCGTGGATGTCAGGAGACCATGGGGCTATTCCCACCTCTGCCTCTGAATTCCTGTGTGATGTGGGTAAGTCACTTGAGCTGTGTACGTCTCTGTTTCCCCTCCCACCCTTTGGCTGGCTCATCAAGTCAGACTGTAAAGTCTTTGGGGGAAGAGAGTGTCTCTTGCTACGTGTATATACAGCACCTAGCACACTAGGGCCTTCACATGCTAATGTAACGTAATCATCATAACCAGGATCTAATGACTATTGCATTACGAACTTCTTCTTTGAACTGGATGTCAGGCCCACTGGTTAATGGGTTTCAATTCACAGCCCAGCAAACACCAAGTTCCAAGCTAACCCACCTTTGATTCTTTATATTTTGCGTTTCTGAATATAAGTGACCTAAACATGTTCAAATTGTCTCACAAAAATTATAGATTGAAAACCCGGCACTGCACTGCATTGCGCATCAACAAAATGTAGGCCAAGAGCTTCCAAACGGGCTAGACCATACGCCCTTATTTAAGCACCTTAGAGGCCTGAATCTTAAAGGTAGCTCCCACTGAAGTCACATCACTTATTTAGGAGCAGGAATAATGATTTAGGAGCCTAACTTGAGGCTCCTGTATTTTTGAAAGTCTTGGCCATAGTACCACTGCGGATCCACAGGATCGGAGCTATGCCCCGGCTTTTAAACAGTCTCTTTAGAGCAGGGGTGGCCAACCTGTGGCTCTGGAGCCACATGCGGCTTTTCAGAGTTAAAATGTGGCTCCTTCCCCCCAGAGCCTCCTGCATGCCACAAAACAGCTGATCAGGAGAGGCTGCCAGTGGGTAGGAGGCGCTGGGAGCAGGGGAAGGAGCACTGAGGCGGGGGCTGCTGACGTATTACTGGGGCACTCTGGTATACACTGGTAAATTCTGGCTCCTTCTCAGGCTCAGGTTGGCTACCCCTGCTTTAGAGGAATCCCTTCAGCGTGCTGGGTCCCCAAGGGGTCCCACTCTTCCTTCATGGTAGGCCACTCAGCCTTACCTGGCTTCAGCACTCCTTCATGCCATGAGCTCAGCCAATTGAAATAGACGCCTGGCTAGAGACTGCACTCTTCAGGGACTGATGCGCTGCACCAAGTGTTTGCAGAACGGTCGGATTGATTAGGCAACTGTAACACAAGGTCGGAAGTCCTTAGGTTAGCATAGAGGAATCAGCATTAAGACATAGGCCATCTGGCCAAGCCATAGCGATCCACCAGCCAACATTTCAGGCTCTGTCTCTTTTCTGACCTCTTTGGCAGTCCCAGGCTCTTCCAGAAGCTCATTCTTTATCCTTGGCGTGTCACCTCTCAGTCCTTTGTTCTGAGCTGGTCTCTGGACAGCTTCCCAGCTGAGAGGTCAGAGGGAAACCTCCTTCCTTTGGATTCTGGTTTCCTAGGTGTTCATGTTCTGGTCACTGAGGCCAGCTGTTGTCTCTTTTCTGCACTGATTGCGTTGTTTTCAGAAGGTTCCATCTGGTTCCTTAATGACTCATTCATTGCAGCTAGACAGCAAGGCAACGCCCACCTCTTATGCCCTGCACAGCCCCCCAAAGCAGACTTAACTCTTGAATCCCCCACTGGGTGGCCATTCAAATTATATAGGGAAACTGAGGCACAAGTAGGATTCACAAGATTATTACAAAAAATTCCCACTTCGTCACACGTACAAAAGGAAAAAAAAGTTTCTGAAATACAGCGCTTCCTTAGAGTAACGTATTCCCTTCTGTTACTCCCACGTTTTCCAAAAAATCAGGGAGAACAGTCTGTATGCTAAGTACATTTGGTTACTGCCTTGAAAAACATACTGTGTTTTATTCCTAATAGGCAGGCAGGGAGCAGAGGGAAAACCGCCAAGAGGATTAAAAAAATTGCAAGATTAATTTGAGGCACTGAATAAAGTGACTTTGGCTCTTCCATTGCACTCCCAAGCGAACATCAGCATAACTCTGTTCTAAATACTTTAATATAGTTCCTCTCACCTTTGCTTCCATCTCTATGGATTTCCCCAAATCTCAGATCTTCCTGCTTCAGTTAAGATCCAACACTAAGGTAGTACAGGAGGAGACTACAAGGAAGTAGTCTTGCTAGGTCACACTAGAGGTCACTGCAGGAAAGGGAGAGAATTATGTACATTGCATTTCCTTTTATTACTCCCAACATATGGCTAAAGAAGCCCCCTTTGCTGCCCCATCTCTGTGTATTTATTTAACCTTTGCTTTAAATCCCTAATTATAACAAATGCATCAAGTAGCATAACCCACAAAGAAACGTATGCAAAATGTAGCTATATTCAGAATAGCCTATTCTTTATGGCAGAGGAATGCAATTCTCAGATGAGCTGTTCCCTGTCATTTCTGCTCGTTAGTGAGCAATAGCTTAAAAGGACAAGGAAATGTAAAAACAAGTGGTGGGTATTTATGTGGGAGGTGAGGTACCAGGAGAGTGGTAAACAGGATGCAGTCAGACTGAGTGCACCCTGGATGCTAAGCTATACAAGCACTTCTGTGAGCTGGTGCCAGAGGGCACTGAGGATTTGACTGAATGTAGGTATATTATGGGATCTGTTCAGAGGGGCCATGCAAATTCTTGGGATGGGGGGGGGCAGTTTTTCTGTTTTTGCTTGGCTCTGACCTGCATGGAGTGTGTTTGTCTCAACGTGGTAAAAACTGGCTGGTTGGTTTTCTTACGCTCTGTTGCAAAGTTGACTCCCAAATACTATTTATGGTGAAACTGAAGACAGCCTCTGAAATTAACAATAGATGACTATAAATCTTAGTCAGTTACCTAGCAACTAACCCACTAAAATGCAAAGGTTAAAAGGAGGGGGCTTATTTAGAAATACCTTGGTGTGTACCTAATGCCCAGTTTTACATTCCTGGGTGGGAGGACAAAGAAAATGCATGTGATAGTTACAAATTATTGTATTGATCAAGGCAGGGAACTGCTGTACAATTATTCAAAGCTGTTTCAATCAAAATACCCCAGCAATGTGACACAAGTGGGAAAGCAACGCTCATATGTTAGTCAGAGAGCTGTGATAATGAGCACGACAAGCACGTATGGATGGAACACAGAGTGCTCTCGATGAGTCTCTAGGCTTACTTTGCTGCTGTTTCAGACATTCAAAGTGTGTGTATCACAGAATAACTGTGCAGTGAATATTCCACGAACATTTTACCAGTACGAGAATGCTAATGGACTATGCAGCAGAAAACCTACACAGTGCGATAAATAAATGAATTCAAGTAAACGAAGCACTATGGCATGATTCATCTTGTTTTGAGTTGCTGTTCTGCTCGGCACAGCTTGAAATTCCCCATCCTTGTCTTGAACTAAGGCTTGAGGCATAATCAGCTCTATTTTCAATAACCGTAAGGTCTTCAGGCCAGAGTGGAAGCATCACTTTGTCTCCCTAATAAAGGACCCAAGTGAGGGCACATTTAGCCACAAAGAAAAGGGTTTGGTGAATAAGCAGAAGACAATGCCGTAAAATAGATCCCTGTTTTATAGCCCAGTCCTTCAGCGGCATGGCATTTAGAGACACTTATTTCGTTTCCTAACTCCCCTTTTGTTATTGAAAGGGCTTAGACAATACCAGCCAGAGGGTTATTGTCAGTGGGCTAGGAGATGGCTGCAGAATTAATAAAGGGCTGTAATTCACCTGAGCTGAAGCTCTCCTTGTCAAGAGCCACAAGAGGGCTGCCTGAGCAATATCTGAACAGCAGCAGCTGGGCCCACCATTGACTCCAGCATCATTTGTGATGTAAACTCTTGTTGTGGGGGTTAGATCTTCAGCTGGCATAAACCAGCATTGCTCCAGTGAGTACAAAGGGGCTATGATGATTTTTACTCCAGCTGAGGATCTGGTCCGCTGCCTTGTAATTTATTCACAGCAGCAGCTGACGTTAAATGTTCTCTAGAAAGGCCACATTCTGCTTCCTTTGCTCATGCAATTTATTTGACTGCAGTGGGGCTGCTGGCAGATTGCAGGTGGCCAGGGATTGGCCCTGCACAGCACCTGGGGAGAAGTATGGGAAGAGCTGGGGGAATAACATGAGAAATTTTCCATGAACATTTGTCTAAATGTGAAGGGTGATCGTCTAGATTTTACAAGCATGGCATGGGGTGGGCAGCAGAAGGGAATCAGGAACCTCTCGTTCCTTGAATTGCCCTGTAAAGGCAGAGCCAGTCTTATGGGTGGGCAACCGCCCAGGTCACTGTGGTCGGGCGGGGGGAGGGGACATCATGGTCAAAAGGCCAGAAGCAGGGTAAGCCTGGGGTGCGAGGCCACAGAAGGGAGTTTGGGGCAATGGTGGGGAGGCAGCGGGGCCCAAGGATGCAGTAAGGGCTTGGGGGAATGAGTGCTGGGTTGTGGGGAGCCCAGGGAGACAGCGGGAACTGGGGGCACCAAAATACAAGTTCACCCAGGCACCATTTTCCCCTAAGACTGGCCCTGAAAGGCCAGACTGAATTCCAGTGCCCACTGCAGGGGAGTTCAGAGATGGCACTCTAGCTATTCCCCTGTCTTGCCAGGTGCCCGGAAAGGCACAGAGTAGGCAGAGCCATGATTCTGCCTGCATTCCCCCACCACCCCCCGCCCACACAGGCTGAACAGTGTTCGTACGCTGCACCACTTAAACGGGCGTAACGTCCTTCACGCTCCTCCAGAGCATTGGGGGGCAATGTGTCTGAGGCAGTGAAACGTGACTCTGAAGGCTGGGCCAACGTCAGTGCACAATCGAGCCCTAAACACATCAGTTATGTTCACATCCCTCGTGTGTGTCTGCTTTCCAAGCACCTTCATGCCATTGACTTTTGCTGCCAGAAATGTTTGCAGAGACAGAATTTTACATTTGCTCTGCAAAACTTCATGCAAGAAGTGTGCTCAGCCAGTCAGGGAATAGGAACTATACCATACGACGTAGCTGACCAATCAGAATTAAGAACCATTGCCTGAATTGCTCAGGAGAAAAGACTCCTGAACACATTCCAGTTTAGCTTGGTAAAGCTGGTAAGTAATAGTGCACACTGCAGTATTTATACACAGAAGGGATTTCGGTAATGTTTGCAGTGTAACTGAAAGCCACCCAGCCTGGTAATTAAAGTTTAGGCAGGAACTGTCCTCAACCTTCCCTGGAGCTCATTGATTGTATGCACCAGTACAATAGGGAAGGGATCCTGCCACTTTGCACATCCCAGCAGGTTGAAACATCAAAAGGAAGCAAGAGCTTGGCTCGCTATGGAAAAATGGGAATAGACTTAAAAATGAGACAGGCAGTAATTGGAACTGACAGCTCTGCACAGGGCTGGTGGAATGATGTGGGGCAAAACGTGTAGAACAATTTAAAAAACAAAAAAAGCCAACAATTTGTCAAATATATTGTCTCTGACAAATATTATTCTACCCGCTCTGTTTCTGAGCCTATTGCTGAAGGTGTCTGTCTCGCCAAACAATAATACCGCTTCGAATTTCATCCTTTTCTGCAGAATAACCCACGGAAGGATGACACGTCTGTAGATAGCTCCAGGGCATTTCCCTCTGGAAAGAGAGGGTTTATGAGGAGACGGGGATGGTGGCAGGGCAGGTGCAAGGATGTTTCGTGCCCTAGGCGAAACTTCCACCTTGTGCCCCCCCCCCGAGACCTGTGGCATTGCTCCACCCCTGCTCCCCCCGGTCCGGGGAGCTGTGCGGCAGTTCCCCGCCCCAGCTCACCTCTGCTCCGCCTCCTCCCCGAGCACACCGCCGCCACTCCACTTCTCCCGCCTCCCAGGCTTGCAGCACCAATCAGCTGTTTGGTGAAAAGCAGAGCGGGGTGGTGTGCTCAGGGGAGGAGGCGGAGCAGAGGTGAGCTGGGGCGGGGAGCGGTTCCCTGCGTGCTGCGCCCCCCCTTACTTGCTGCAGGTGGCCCTCCCCACACCCCCTGCCCCAGGTCCCTCCACCTAAATGCCGACGATGACAGGGGTGGCCGAAGATCTGGCCGCCGCGGTCTCCACTGAAGGGCCCAAAATGCCGCCCCCAAAATGCTAGCGCCCTAGGCTAGGTTTGGTGAGGGGCTGCCTCCTGGCTCCTGCCTCCTGGCTCCCTCTTCCTCCCAAAATGCACAGTGCTCCCATCTCTCTATTTACGAGTCCCCCCCTTAGCACTGTAGTATCCGAGCATCTCGCCAACATTAATGAATGCCTCCTTAAAGGAGGGCTTTGAGGTAAGGCAGGATGGCCACCTCCATTCTCTTGATGGAAAACTGAGGCAAATGGATTAAACGACTTGCCCAGGCTCACTCAGGGACATTGTGGCAAAGCCAAGAACCAAACTCTGATTTTAATTTCTAGATCGTCTCCCCCACCCAGCTAATCTTTCATGCCCAAGGGGTGCAAACCCCACTTTTTAAGACATGCTGTTGTAAATCTTCATAATATGCACTTTCCTCTCTTTTCTTACATGCTTTGAGCTACAAAATATATAATGTTTGAAGCATCACCATTGGCATCTGAGTTAGCACCCACTGAAATGCACAGCCCAGCCTTATTGTTCAGGCTTTCTGCAAAGGCAGGCAGACACCTCTGCACTGGCTACACTCTGGTCACGTTCGGAAGCTTTTCTTTCCAACCATAACACTTAGAGACTGGCTTTATCTTAATGAAAGCTGAGAGTGGTGAACAATTAAGAGGTAGGTCCGTGCCCGCTTCCCAGGGCCTCAGGGGGCCGGCCCCAGAGGATGGGAAATATCGCCCCAGTGCAAATGGAAGTAGCCACAATGTGATTTTTGTTGCAGAAAGGAGCTGGCAATATAGCCATGAATGTGACGTACAATCTATATTTCTCTAGCTCCTTTCATCTCAGGAGCCCCAAATGCTTTGGAAACACTATTGTATGTGGTGGTGTAGCCATGCTAGTCCCAGGATATTAGAGAGACAAGGTGGGTGAGAGATCTTTCATTAGCCCAACATCTGTTGGTGAGAGAGACCAGCTTTTGAGCTTACACAGAGCTCTTCTTCAGGTCTCACTAACACTAATCATTTAAGGCCATGTGAGGAAGCAGGATAAATGTCCCTTCTCTACAGGTGGGAGAAAAGAGGGCCAGAAAAGTGGTGTCACTTGCCCACTGTTGCACAAGTAGTCAGTGACAGGACCCAGTAAACCCCCCCCCAGGATTCCTGGATCCCAGTCTTGGGCTCGGATTATGATGGGCCTGATCCTTGTGTGGTGCAGAGAACCCATTGAAGGTACTAGGAGCTGAGAGGTCTCAGCAGTTTGCAAGAACACGCTCAGTGTGCTGGGCCAGTTGAAGAATCCAGCTTTGTAGAGTGCCCCAGATGCTGACCTTATTCGCGTTACTAGTGGAGTTCCACTGGCTGTGAATTTGGTCTGTAAGCAGGTCATTGGGACCAGAGGACATGTTCTCGGTACTGTTCAACTCCCTTTCATAGCACCATAGACATGTCGGGCTGGAAGGGGCATCAAGAGGTCATCTAGTCTAGCCCCGTGCATGGAGGCAGGACCAACTTAACCTAGACCAGCCCTGACAGATGTTTGTCCAACCAGTTCTTGAAAACCAACAGTGACAGGGATTCCACTACCTCCACTGGAAGCCTGTTCTAGTCCTTAACTACTCTGACAGTTAGAAAGTTTTCCCAAATATCTAACCTAAACCGCCCTAACTGCAGACTAAGCCCGTTACTTCTTGCCCTACCTTCAGCGGACATGGAGAACAATTGCTTGCCATGCTCATTATAAAACATATTTGCAGACTATCAGGTCCCCACTCAGTCTTTTTTCTCAAGACTAAACATGCCCAGTTTTTTTAACCTTTCCTCATTGGTCAGAGTTTCTAAACCTTTGATCACTTTTGTTGCTCTTCTCCTTAGCAGCTGCATCACATTGTTGGCTCACATTCAATTTGTGTTCCCCTAGAACCTCAAATACTAGTTTCAGCAGCATTACTGCCTAGCCAGTCATGCCCCATTTTGTAGCAGCGCATTTGATTTTTCCTTCCTAAGTGAAGTACTTTGCACTTGTCTTTACTGACGTTCATCTTGTTGAATTCAGACCAATTTTCTCATTTGCCAAGGTCGTTTTGAGTTCTAAGCCTGTCCTCCAATGTGCTTTGTGCCACCCAGGCACTATAAAGGCTGGGGAAGCCACCCACAAGTCCCCAGTGGGGATTCCCCGGGCACAGAGGACTCTGCAGCAAGCTTGTACACCTCCATCCTGGTAGCCCCAGTGCAGGTGGCGTTTTGGTGGCAGGAAGGGGAGTGCTGGCTGGGAAGGGAGCACAGTGTGCTCTGATGATCCCCAACTGACACAGGGACCTTTGGGGACCACAAGTAGCTGGGACAAGTTAGAGCAGGCTCCAGGATGGGGCTAGAGCAGAAGATCATGGAGCCGTCATTGCTTCCCAGTTCTGCTGCTCCCAGCGAGGTACAGCAGAGAAGCTGGACCCATATCATTTTAAATTGAGTGAACTGCACAATTTTTAAAAAATACAACCATCTGTAGCAATTCCTGCCATATGCTCCCAGAAACTGAGCCAAGAGGGACAGCCTGTACATTAGGGCTAAATTTGCCCTTGCTTAAGTGCGACCAACTTCACTGATTTCAGTGCAGCTACGCCAGCAGGGAATTTAGCCCTAGAAGTCTGGATTACCTTAAAAAATGTTTTAAACCTACTGCACGTGTCCTGACCAGCCAGACTATTGAGAGCACTCCAGACCTTTATAGCAAAAGCAATTAAACCAAAAATGATTTGCAGGTAACCTGAAAAGCATTTTCCATAGCACATTGATTCTGGTTTTAAATCATTTTTCTGATGCTGATTTTCTTTTGGCAGGTTCAAATTGACATTTTAGTTATTCTGTACCTCATACAAGGCACTGAAATGCCATAAAGTTAGGGCCTGATCTTGCAAGGTGCCTAGTGCCATGCAATCCCCCCGACTTTGCCTAGAGATGAGAGTGCTCAGTACTCACCTATTACTACTGTATGTTATTTACCATGTCCCATTATTATTTGTACTGTAGTATCAACCTGAAGTTAATTCAGACCTCAGAGCCCCATTGTGTACTCACATATTCAAAAGACAGTCTCTGCCCTGCAAACAGCTTGCAGTGTGTACAGAAGTCACTCTCACAGCGAACAGGATGATAAAGAATCCAGGAGGACAAAGAAAAAGAGGGAGAAAGCCAGAAAAGAATGACTACAGGAGAGAGGAAGTTTGGGGAATGGGAAGTAGCAGGGTACAGGGAGACAGGGAACGGGGTGATCAACATTTTCACTAGGAGGGTGGTGAAGCACTGGAATGGGTAACCTGGGGAGGTGGTGGAATCTCCTTCCTTAGAGGTTTTTAAGGTCAGGCTTGACAAAGCCCTGGCTGGGATGATTTAGTTGGGGATTGGTCCTGCGTTGAGCAGGGGATTGGACTAGATACCTCCTGAGGTCCCTTCCAACTCTGATATGCTAGGATTTCATTGAAATGTAATTTTATGCAAAAAATTTGTTTTTGAGAAAAATGTTTTGGCTTTTCCAACTTTTACAGAAACTTTTAGGGTAAAAACTGTCTAGTTTTGGTAAAAATGTTCAGTTACTGGGCTTGGAAAACCAACCATTTGACCGGAAAACTAAACATTTTAACTCAAACTAATACGTAAAAACCAGGAAATAAGGTTTTCGGTTCATTTCCTTCACCAAAACCTCAAAAAATGCTCATTGGACATTTGGAGCAACATTAAATATTATTTTTATTATACAATTCCAGCAAAAAAGTTCAATTTTTATTGAAAACTATGAAGCAGATAAACAGATTTTTGACTACCTCTGAGACACCGGTCCCGAAGTGAGTGAATGGGCAGAGAAGAGAACAAACACGAAGGAAAGGAGGGAGATGAGACAACATTGTGACGGACAAGAAATACTAGGGGTGAATCTACGAAATAATAATGGAGATGCTGCTCCATCATCTGGGCTGGAGGTGAGCCCTTCCTGATCCTATCTCTGAGTATTTCTAGAGAACCCTGTTTTATGAAATGTGATTGCCCCACCACATTCTCTCCGCATTTCATGTTGGCCTGTATTGTGCCACATAACCCCTCAGATTGGAAAGGCCTTAGGGCAAGTGCTGGTGTTTGGTCTGTTGCACCTATTTGATTACACTGTATAAACAATAATAACAACAGACTGTTAACTCTGAAACTTAATGACAACATGTTGTAGCTTACTGACAACCGGAACTGTGAGGACAGCATAAAATAAATTGAACAACATACCAAGGGCTATGGTACTAAGTGCATTTATTTTCATATTGAATTCAATAAAATACTCACTTAAAACGCCAACAACTTTAACGGAAGCTGCTGCAATTAGTGGAAGGGGGTGGGCAGGGGGCAGTGGAAGGGGCAGGCTTGGGCAAGGGGAAGGGGCAGTGGAAGGGGGCAGACAAGGGGCAGGCAAGGAGCCGGGGGAGCCAGTGGGACGGGGGGCAGGCAGGGAGCGGGCTGAGGAGCCGGGCAGTGGAAGGGGAAGGGACAGGACAGGAGCGGAGCCCGGGGAGCCGGTGGGAGGGAGGTGGGCAGTGGAAGGAGGCAGGCAGGGAGCCGGGAAGGGGCAGGACAGAGGCCCGGGGAAGCGGGCAGTGGAAGGGGCAGGCAAGTAGCGGGGAGGGGGTAGGACAGGAGCCCGGGGAGGCGGGCAGGGAGCCGGTGGGAGGTAGGCGGGCAGTGGAGGGAGCGGACGAGGGGCAGGCAGGGGGCAGGACAGGAGCCCGGGGAGGCGGGCAGGGAGCCGGGGGAGCCGGTGATAGGGAGGCGGGCAGTGGAGGGGGCAGGACAGGAGCCCGGGGAGGCAGGCAGTGGAAGGGGCAGGCAGGTAGCGGGGAGGGTAGGACAGGAGCCCGGGGAGCCGGGAGGGAGCCGGTGGGAGGGAGGGAGGGAGGCGGGCAGGCGGGCGGGGCGCTGGCTCGCCGGGCGGCGGGCGCAGGGCTGTGCCGGCCGCGCTCTCTCGCACACGGACGGCGGGGAGCGGCAGCCGGGGCCGGGCGCTGCCATGTTCAGCCGGGGCTCTCGGAAGCGGCTCTCCAGCAGATCGGTGAGTGCGCCGCGGCCGCGGCTCCTCGGGGACCGGCACCTGCTCCCGGGGGCGCCCCGGCGAGCCCCCCCGCCCGCCCCCCATCGCTGCCCCTGCGGATCCGAGCCCCGCGCTACACGCGCCGCAGGTGCCGCAGAAGCTGGCTGGCGCCCAGGCACGGACCCAGGGAGCCGCATCCAGCGGGGCTCGCGCGGCCTTTGTCCCGAGCTAGCCGGGCACTTCCCCGGGCGGGAGATCGCAGCCCCGGCCGGCACGGGGGCAGCGGGGCGGAGGCTGGTGCCGTTGGCGGGGGAAACATGTGGCTTTGCTTTCTTTTCTCCCAGCTGAGCGCCCTGGGCGAGCCGGAGCGAGGGCAGCCCTGCAGCGCGTGTGGCGAGCGGTGCCCTGGGTTCGCCTTGCACAAATGGAGGTAGGAACCCCCCCACCCCCCCGCGTGTTTTACGGTTTCCTCCTTAACTGGATCCCGGGCAGGCCACGGAGTTCATTACCGGAATGCAAAAGGGGGTGATTTGTGTGTGAATTCCCTCACTTCGTTTTTCCACCTGAAGGATCAAAGAGGAGATGCAGCCGCGGTGCACCCTTCAGTGGCCTTTCCCAGGTGTGACCAGCCATGCTTATCTCAGTGTCCTTCGGTTGGGGGTTCACTCTCCTTGCATTGCTACTGTGCTTCAGAACTTTTACAGTTCCGCTCCAGTTTGACAATATGGCACGATGGGGTTTTTTTTAAAATGTATTTATTTAAATCAGCTGTGACTGTTGAATTGTGTCCCTAGATCTGCTGCCTGTCATGTTTGGTCATTTTCAACGTACTGTCGGTTTTGTCTTCTTCGTAAGAAAGTTGCTTCCCTCCTGGGGCACAGGTGGATTTCTGATATTATGCATTGGGATTGTAAAGCACTGAAATCCATCCTACACCCAGAGCAAGAGAAACACCAACATTTCTAAGCACTTATTTTTTCCCCCTGTGTGCTAGAATGATGGTCCCCGGCTGCTTGTTTCTGACCTGCCCACTCAGCTGCCACTGCTTTCTACATGCCCAACTCATCTTTGTGGCTTCTGCCATCCCCCTCACAATTGGGTCTCACTCATCAGATTGAATTGCAGACTCAAAATGAGGGACATGAACGAAATAATGCTGGAACTGGCAGGGTTAATTTATTTGGCATGAACGATGCCTGGAATAAATTGTCTAGGGAGGTTGTGGAATCTCCATCATTGGAGATTTTTAAGAGCAGGTTAGACAAACACCTGTCTGGGATGGTCTAAATAATACTTAGTCCTGCCGGGAGTGCAGGGGACTGGACTAGAGGACTTCTCAAGGTCTAGTCCACTGATTCTATATCAGGGGTCGGCAACCTCTGGCATGTGGCTCACCAGGGTAAGCACCCTGGCGGGCTGGGCCAGTTGGTTTATCTGCTGCGTCGGCAGGTTCGGCCGATCGCGGCTTCCAGTGGCCGCAGTTCGCCGTCCCAGGCCAATGGGGGTGGTGGGAAGTGCCGCGGGCCGAGGGACTGTACTGGCCACGGCTTCCCGCCACCCCCATTGGCCTGGGATAAATTAATGGAGGATAGCATCAATGGCTATTAGCCAGGATGCGCAGGGACCATGTCCCTAGCCTCTGTTTGCCAGAAGCTGAGAGTGGGTGATAGGGGATGGATCACTTGATGATTACTTGTTCTGTTCATTCCCTCTGGGGCACCTGGCATTGGCCACTATCAGAAGACAGGACTCTGGGCTAGATGGACCTTTGGTCTGACCCAGAATGGCCATTTTTATGTTCTTATGTTAATAGCCCATGTGCGTAAATTAGAACCTCTTTTAGCTGTTTTGTTACATTGATGACTGTACCAGCTCCCATATAATTATTTTTAATTGCCTAAATATAAGAATATATAATCAAGTAAAATGAAGCCAACTAATTTGCCTACTTAAATAAATATAGACAGTGGACATACATTCATTTTTACTTTTGAGAGGTCTGTTCTCCCATTAGTGCCTAGGACTTATAAGTAGGCAAATATTAATAACAGTTCCTTTTGTAGGTCACACACTCATGGGAGAATAGACCTGCTGAATATGGAAAAAAGTATATTTAATTAGTACTGGGGGTGTTCGTGAACAATAGCTCAGTGGTTTGAGCATTGGCCTGCTAAAGCCAGGGTTGTGAGCTCAATCCTTGAGAGGGGCCATGTAGGGATCTGGGGCAAAAATCTGTCTGGGGATTGGTCCCCCTTTGAGCAGGGGGTTGGACTAGATGACCTCCTGAGGTCCCTTCCAACCCTGATATTCTATGATTCTGCATTAAACCACTGTGTGAAACTGAAAGAAACAATAGTTTTCAAGGGGATGTACAAGCCCATATCAATTAAGCGCTAGCGGTTCGTAAGCCTTTTTGTAATCCTTTAACAGTGTACTTTTGCTGATAAATGTAAATTGGACTTGGGCTTCAAAGATGGGAATTTACAGCATACATCAGGGAGAGAGGAATTTATAAGCATGCAGATACTGAAAGTGGAATTCATCCCAGTTGCTGAGGCAAGCTTTATGTGGTATATATAATTATGTGGAATTGTGTGTTTTCTAATTAACTGCAGTTTGGGGCATGATCTATAGGTCCATGTTAACAAGCAAGCAAAATTGTGTCCTGTCAGATCTCAGAGATTTTTACATTAATTGGAAAGTCACTTTTTTCAGGTATGGAGTTGATTTTGATTATTGATTGAAATTATCATTCTTGGAAGCATATGGATGCTTCCTGTTTGAAGGAAACCATTCATAAATAAATTATATTCTTCCAAACTATTTCTGCCTTCAGAATAAGACCACTTTGTCTAATTTAGAGGAAGTGAAATAATAATTTAAAAGGAAAGGGGGTTTTCAAACGATCTTGATTTATAATGATGAATGAATAGTATTAATCATATCTTTACATCACAATGTCACATTCATGTAAGCTTGTGGACTTCCTATGTTAATGTGCCAGCATTTTTAATATGTATTTCAATGGATGCAAGTAAGAATAATCATATGCAACAAATTCTTTAAATTTGGGCCCTTATATATGCACAATACCCATATGAAGTCCATGGAAGTTTGTGCATCACTGATCCGCCACCTATTATAATTCAGAATTAAAATTTTCAGTTTGCAGTGATTTAGCAAAAAGAGAAGAAAAATAGTCTATTTTATTTTAAAAAATCGAGACTGAATTTAGTCATCACTAGACATCAGTTCTGTGCTGCATTCCTCCAAAGACATGACTATCAAACAGTAGCTACTGTAGCCTGCAATTTCCCTGTGGTCTTGAACAGCAAAGTGACTTTTTACTTTAATAACATGTTTTTTTTTATTACAGTAGACTGTGAATTAAAGGTATAAAAAGACAAATATTTGTGTATGGTTGTGTTCCTGAAAATGACCAATAATGTAAACAACAGATTCCTCATTCGGTATTTAATATAGGCTGGTACTTGAAAGGTGGCGTTGTGTGAGAAAGTGAAATCATATTCAATAAAATCTCCAGCTCCTTAGGAGTCTGGCTGCTGTTTCCTAATCAGATCTGCATTACATTAAACTCCTTGCCATTCAACTTGTTAACAAGCTTTGCATTAAATAAAGCTGTCACTGGAGTTGAGTGAATGAATAGCCATTAGAAGTGTCTTGTGCATAATGTCTGGCCGAAGAAAAGCCTGCAAAAGAGGTGGTCAGAGGAGAGAAAAGGGAAAGGAATTTATAGCCTATTCCTAATGCAATTAGTATGAATATGCAAACCTTAAAGGTGACAAATGAGTACCAATCAGCGGAATGGCTCATGCTGCTTTTGCCACCCTGAAGTTTTTGATAGTCCTTTCATATGGACATTGGAGAAAGTTATACTTGAAATTGCTTTTAGTACCGCTTTTAAAATATACTGTTGAATACAATCACGCATGCTGTCTGCCGCATGTTGTCTGATTTTGGTGTATCATCTACTGCCCTGTATTATTTAGATGTGTTTCCTCTTTCAGAGAGTCTTTTCACCATCAGTGACCCTCACAAGTCAAACACCCCTTTTATTCCCAACCCTCCCACCTAGTCTTCCCACACACACACAAAAAAACCCTACTCCAAGCAGAGTTTTAACCTCATAATTTCTCCATGAATATTCATCTTACCATAGGCCTGATCCAGTAAAGTACTGATGGGGTCTAGTTTAGTTGTTACCAGTCAAGACAGAGATCTTGGTATCCTCATGGTTAGTTCTCTGAAAACATCCACTCAGTGTGCATTGGCAGTCAAATAAATCAACAGAATGTTAGGAACCATTAGAAAAGGGACAGATAATAAGACAGAAAATATCATAATGCCGCTATATACATCCATGGTTCGCCCACACCTTGAATCCTGCGTGCAGTTCTGGTCACCCCATTTCAGAAAAGAGATATTAGCACTGGTACAGAAAAAGGAAACAAAGATGATCAGGGTTATGGAACAGCTTTCATATTAGGAGAGAGTCAAAAAACTGGGACTGTTCAGCTTGGAAAAGAGACAAAAGAGGGGGTATGATGGAGGTCTCTAAAATCCTGATTGGAGAAAGGGAATAGGCAAGTGTTATTTACTTCTTTAGACCAGCATTTACTTTCAAACTAGGGGTCACCAAACAAAATTGATAAGCAACAGCTTTAAAATAAACATAGGGAAATACTTCACACAACGCGTCGTCAACCTATGGAACTCGTTGCCAGGAGATGTTGTGAAGGCCAAATTATAACTTGGTTCAAAAATAACAAGGTAAGTTCATGGAGGGCAGGTCCATCAGTGACTACTAGCCAAGATGGTCAGGGACACAATCCCATGCTCTGGGTGTCCCTAAGCTTCTGACTGTCAGAATCTGGGAGTCGATGACAGGGGATGGATCACTCAAGAATTGTCCTGTTTTGTTCATTGCCTCTGAAGCATCTGGCACTGGCCACTGTCAGAAGACAGGATACTGGGCTAGATGGACCATTGGTCTAATCCAGTATAACCTCTCTTATGTTCTTAAATGGAGAAGTGCCAGAGACTCCGTGAAGTTCACTGGAGACTTCGCTGTTGCTATTAGGTTTACATGGAAGGTGCCCAGATGCCGTGCTGACAGGTGGCAGTATAAAACCCCAAGATAGATAGTCTTTTTAAAATTAGCCAAACTCTTGCAGAAAATCTTTGTTGCCATAGTTATGCTTCTCATTTGCAACAGCTTTAAATAGCAGTAAGAAATGTGCCATAAAAATGATGCTAATGCTTTTAGTTTTTGACGGCCACTGTGAAATCACATTTGTGTTGTTTATTGAATTCTTGTCCCTGTAACATGCTGCAACAGTTTTTCCCTAAGTCATATTTTGATGGTCAAGAGTTCCACTTCTCCTCAAGTAGCTTGTTAAAATTGTTTTACAGTCTCCATAACTTTGGCTTATGTTTATGGAACAAGCATTGCCCAGTACTTAAACAGACACTCTAAAGCAGAATCTTTAAAAGAAGGGAAACCATTTGTTCAGCCATCTTCTCGGCTCGGTAATATTTAACATTAATGAATGAAATCCTGTGGAGAGAGCTGTTGAAAGCATTCACTGTGTTCCTAAAACGTACATTGCCTCAAGGAAAGAGGACCCTAGATTTATATAGAGGTGGTGTGATTTAATGGACAGAGTCAAGACACCTAGTTGCTGTGTGATCTCGGGGAAATCACCTCATCTCTGTGTGGTGACAGGCCCAACCTTTGTCTGCTTTATTTGGGTGGTAAATTCTTTGGGGGTAGGGACTGTCTCTTACTGTGTGTTTGTACAGGGGCTAGTCCTTGTTCTCAGCTGAGTCCTCTAGGGCAGTGTCTCTGAACCTTTCCAGACAACTGTCCCCCTTTCAGGAGTCTGATTTGTCTTGTGTACTCAAGTGTCACCTCACTAAAAAACTGCTTGCTTACAAAATCAGACATAAAAAGACACAAGTGTCGCAGCCACACTAGTACTGAAAACTTGCGTACGTTCTCATTTTTACCATCTAATTATAAAATAAATCAATTGGGATTATGGTGACCAGACAGCAAGTGTGAAAAATCAGGACAGGGGATGGGGAGGGGTAATAGGAGTCTATATAAAAAAAAGACACAAAAATCAGGCCTGTCCCTATAAAATTGGGACATCTGGTCACCCTAATTGGGCTATAAATATTGTACAGCATATAGAGCAGTGTAAACAAGTCATTATATGAAATTTTAGTTTGTACTGACTTCGCTAGTGCTTTTTAACGTAGCCTGTTGTAAAACTGGGCAAATCTCTAGATGAGGTGATGCACCTGTGTACTCCCAAAGGTACATCTACCCCTGATTGAGAACCACTGTCCTAGGGACTAACATACCATTAATAAAATAACTAGTAATTCTATAAAAAGAACAGGAGTCCTTGTAGCACCTTAGAGACTAACACATTTATTTGAGCATAAGCTTTTGCGGGCTACAGCCCACTTCATCAGATGTATAGAATGGAACATATAGAGAGGCGATATATATACATACAGAACATGAAAAGGTGGAAGTAGCCATACCAACGCTAAGAGGCTAATTAATTAAGATGGTCTGAAATGGGCCATCTTGATTATCACTACAAAAGCTTTTTTTCTCCTGCTGATAATAGCTCATCTTAATTAATTAGCCTCTTAGCGTTGGTATGGCTACTTCCACCTTTTCATGTTCTGTATGTATATATATCTCCTCACTATATGTTCCATTCTATGCGTCCGATGAAGTGAGCTGTAGCCCACTGAAGCTTATGCTGAAATAAATTTGTTAGTCTCTAAGGTGCCACAAGTACTCCTGTTCTTTTTGCGGATACAGACTAACACGGTTGCTACTCTGAAACTAGTAATTCTATATTTCTACATAACTCAGATCTGCATATATTGGAGATCTTGGTCTTCAGTTTGATTACTGGTGTAGCTTCCAAAGGGCAGAAACAACAATGTTTTCAGTGTAGCACATGAATGATAACAGTGAATTCTGAAGCATTTGTCTCTGGCTTAAAAAAAAAAAAGGGAATACAGATTATTGCTTCCATATGTTTTCAGCCTTTTTACACTGCTTGCAGTTGTTTCCTTTCGTGAATAAACATGCTTTGCATCGCTGTCTCCTTTAGGATTCAGATATTCTACACATCCTTGCATTTTTATTTTTAAGGCTTTTAGTTTGCAGACCATGAGCATACCTTACACAATCTTATCCTGTTTGAGCTTCTGTTCGTATCACTTCCATTGCAGTAGCTTAAGGCCATGTTAGCTTATTCAGGTTTTGCGGTGGGTTGTTGAAATAGACAAAACTGTACTGGTGGGATTGGGAAGAATATTGAACCTAATGACCACGAATACCCTTCCATTCCCATCTCCAGAAGCCATTCCTTGGAATGCCATGTGTTTTGGGGTTCTACCTGAGTCAGCTGGCATGGGCCAGCCACAAGTGTCTAATTGCAGTATAGACATACTATAGATACATTGGAGTTGCTGCTTTGGCCCATTGACTTTACATCGGGACTTAAAATTAACCCCAATGGGACAATTTATCTCCACATACCTGTGAGAATTTATACGTGTTTGTTTCTTTTTTAACTGTATGTGTGTACTATAAAGCCCTGGAAGCAATCTAACGCTCTGACATACAATAGTAGTCATGGCCAACTCAAAAGCCCGACCAAATGTAAATGAATATATTTTTATTGAACGCTATAAAACTGCTTCTAAGAAAAACATTTACATTGTCTTCAGTGATTGTAAAATTGATCCATCAACCGGTGAACCCTAAGAAAGGGAAAATAACTTCTTGCCAAAGTTGAAGTTCTTCAGTCTTCTGTTCTGAGCCATAAACTAGAAACTAAATTGTGCTGCTGTTGAGCTATGCAGACAAAAACCCGATTTAGCAAGATCCTTGTGCCTGCATGTAACTTTAAGCATCTGAGTTCAATGGTCCCATTTACTTAGACGTGTTAGGTTAAGCATGTGTAGATGTGTTTGTAGTATTGGGACCTAATTTATTATTTTATGACTTCTCTCTGTAAGTTTTCAATGAAAAAACAGTGTTAATATTATTGATCTATCTCTGGTACTTATATGGGCCTCTGAGCACCTCACAATTTTTAATGTATTTGTCCTTACAGCATCCTGTGAGGTAGGGAAGTATTAGAGGTGTGATTCCTCAGGCACACTCTATCACCTGGGTTAAGAGATGGGAGATCATGGGCTGTTTTGTCAAAATAATCTTTCTGCTTCCACTTCTGATTTTCTTTCATCTTTGTATGGCTTCATTGTGATGAGATTTCAGGAAGTTGGTGAATTAGATCGGATCTTTTTTCCCATTAACTGCTGAGTTGGAGAAAAGCCATTCTCCAGAGGCGTACTTCAGTAAACCAGTAAAGTTTATACAAATCACCCCCACTCTCAAAAGTTTTCTTTGTAAGGTTCTTTACTATCCTTTTAGACCTTTCCATAAGTCCATATGATTGGTGGTAATTTGGACTTGATTTTTTGAGATGAAAATCCCCATCTCTGGCAAATTGCCTAAAATCTGCACTGGAAAATTGGGGCCCATTGTTGCTAAAGACTTCATCTGGAATTCCATGTCTGGAGAAGACTTACTCTTAGTACTGTGCAGTGTGTAAATTTCTGGATGCCAAGAATAAGAATCTGTGACTATTAAATAATTCTTTGACGGCCAGGTATAAATCAGTGCCTACCTTCTCATAAGGCCTTTGTGGGACTGGATGAGGTTTCGGTGGCTTTGCCTGTTGACAGGGAGTTTCGCAAGGGAGTTCTCCAGGTGAAGGAGGAGCTAATACAGCATCTGTGGGGTAAGTGACGGTCTGTAGTGTGTGTTTGTTTGTGTTTGGGGATTACTTGCTGTGTGCTGAGCTTGTGTTTGTCAGTCTGTTTGTTTGTTTGTTTGTTTGAGGGACTGTGTGCTCTGGCTGGCAGTTGGAGGCAGGTTTGAAAGCTCGAAGCCTCTGGTAATTGGCTGAGCCTTAATCAGCGGGCGGGGCATTCACTCAGGCCAGGGCTTTATAAAGCCGCGCACAAGTGACCAGGGGCTGCTAACAGGGAGTTTCGCAAGGGAGTTCTCCAGGTGAAGGAGGAGCTAATACAGCATCTGTGGGGTAAGTGACTGTCTGTAGTGTGTGTTTGTTTGTGTTTGGGGGTTACTTGCTGTGTGCTGAGCTTGTGTTTGTTTGGTTGTTTGAGGGACTGTGTGCTCTGGCTGGCAGTTGGAGGCAGGTTTGAAAGCTCGAAGCCTCTGGTAATTGGCTGAGCCTTAATCAGTGGGCGGGGCATTCACTCAGGCCAGGGCTTTATAAAGCCGCGCACAAGCGACCAGGGAGCTTTGCGAACAGGGAGTTTAGAAGGGGAGTGGGAAGGGAGCGGGAGTCCCTCGCCGGCCGTAACCCCTTTCCTGTGCCCCCCCCCCTAAAATCCTAAAACCTATAAACCAAACTACATTCAAAACCTCTTTCTTTAAACCACCCTTACATTAACTAGGAGACAATGCAGGCAGAAGCCCAGCAGCAGGGTGGGGGCTATCCAGTTTATTGCACTGACTGTCGCATGTATGATTACCTGCCCTGTGGGCGGGTGGCGTATGTGTGCAGTCGGTGCAAGGAGCTCCTGGCCCTCAGAGACCATGTACGGACTTTGGAGGCCAGGGTGGCGGAACTGGAGGAGCTAAGAGAGGCAGAGAGGTATGTTGATGAGGCTTTCCGGGACACTGTAGAATTGTCCCACCTCCGCTCAGACAGCTCCTGTGCTGTTGAGGAGGAAGAAAGGCCCAGGGAAGCAGAGTAGTCAATGGGAGCAGAGGGAACCTTCCCATAGTTGGGACCCTCCTTCCAGATCGTGCTGGGGTTGCCTCTCGCACTGAGGTTGCCTCTCCGGGGAAGGGAACTCCAGTTTCTAGGAAAAGGCAGGTGTTAGTAATGGGAGATTCGATTATTAGAAATGTAGATAGCTGGGTCTGTGATGACCGGGAGAACCATATGGTGACTTGCCTGCCTGGTGCGAAGGTTGCGGATCTCTCGAGGCATCTAGATAGACTTATGTGTAGTGCTGGGGAGGAGCCGGTGGTCGTGGTACATGTAGGTACCAATGACATAGGGAAGGGTAGGAGAGATGTCCTGGAAGCCAATTTAGGCTGCTAGGGAAGAGACTGAAATCCAGGACCTCTATGGTGGCATTTTCAGAAATGCTCCCAGTTCCACGCGCAGGGCCAGGTAGGCAGGCAGAGCTTCAGAGTCTCAATGCGTGGATGAGACGATGGTGTAGAGAGGAGGGGTTCACGTTCATTAGGAACTGGGGAAACTTCTGGGATGGGAGGAGCCTATACAGGAGAGATGGGCTCCACCTAAACCAAAGTGGAACCAGACTGCTGGCACTAAACATTAAAAAGGTTGTAGAGCAGTTTTTAAACTAGGAGATGGGGGAAAGCCGACTGCTGCAGAGGAGCGTGTGGATCGGACACAGACTTCTCTTAGGGGAGAGTCTGATGATAAAGAATCTCCAGGTTATAGTCAGGAGCAGAGGACTGAAAAGTATAATGTAAGGGCCGGATCAGATGATAAACAGTCACATAAAAAAGAATCTGGCACATCAGAAAAAGGCAGGCTAATAAACAGGGACAAGTTTTTAAAGTGCTTGTACACAAATGCCAGAAGTCTAAATAATAAGATGGGTGAACTAGAGTGCCTTGTGATAAAGGAGGATATAGATATAATAGGCATCACAGAAACCTGGTGGACTGAGAGCAACCAATGGGACACGATCATTCCGGGATACAAAATATATCGGAAGGACAGAACAGGTCGTGCAGGGGGAGGAGTGGCACTATATGTGAAAGAAAGTGTAGATTCAAATGAAGTAAAAATCGTAAGCGAATCCACATGTTCCATAGAGTCTCTATGGATAGAAATTTCATGCTCTAGTAAAAATAAAACATTAGGGATCTATTATCGACCACCTGACCAGGACAGTAATAGTGATGATGAAATGCTAAGGGAAATTAGAGAGGCTATCAAAATTAAGAACACAATAATAGTGGGGGATTTCAATTATCCCCATATTGACTGGGAACATTTCACTTCAGGACGAAATGCAGAGATAAAATTTCTCGATACTTTAAATGACTGCTTCGTGGAGCAGCTGGTACGGGAACCCACAAGGGGAGAGGCGACTCTAGATTTAATCCTGAGTGGAGCGCAGGAGCTGGTCCATGAGGTAACTATAGCAGGACCGCTTGGAAATAGTGACCATAATACAATAGCATTCAACATCCCTGTGGTGGGAAGAACACAACTGCCCAACACTGTGGCCTTTAATTTCAAAAGGGGGAACTATACAAAAATGAGGGGGTTAGTTAGACAAAAGTTAAAAGGTACAGTGATTAAAGTGAAATCCCTGCAAGTTGCATGGGCCCTTTTTAAAGACACCATAATAGAGGCCCAACTTCAATGTATACCCCAAATTAAGAAAAACAGTAAAAGAACTAAAAAAGAGCCACCGTGGCTTAACAACCATGTAAAAGAAACAGTGAGAGATAAAAAGACTTCCTTTAAAAAGTGGAAGTCAAATCCTAGTGAGTCAAATAGAAAGGAGCACAAACACTGCCAACGTAAATGCAAGAGTGTAATAAGAAAAGCCAAAGAGGAGTTTGAAGAACGGCTAGCCAAAAACTCCAAAGCTAATAATAAAATGTTTTTTAAGTACATCAGAAGCAGGAAGCCTGCTAAACAACCAGTGGGGCCCCTTGATGATCAAAATACAAAAGGAGCGCTTAAAGACGATAAAGTCATTGCGGAGAAACTAAATGGATTCTTTGCTTCAGTCTTCACGGCTGAGGATGTTAGGGAGATTCCCAAACCTGAGCTGGCTTTTGTAGGTGACAAATCTGAGGAACTGTCACAGATTGAAGTGTCTCTAGAGGAGGTTTTGGAATTAATTGATAAACTCAACATTAACAAGTCACCGGGACCAGATGGCATTCACCCAAGAGTTCTGAAAGAACTCAAATGTGAAGTTGCGGAACTATTAACTAAGGTTTGTAACCTGTCCTTTAAATTGGCTTCGGTACCCAATGACTGGAAGTTAGCTAATGTAACGCCAATATTTAAAAAGGGCTCTAGGGGTGATCCCGGCAATTACAGACCGGTAAGTCTAACGTCGATACTGGGCAAATTAGTTGAAACAATAGTAAAGAATAAAATTGTCAGACACATAGATAAACATAAACTCTTGAGCAATAGTCAACATGGTTTCTGTAAAGGGAAATCGTGTCTTACTAATCTATTAGAATTCTTTGAAGGGGTCAACAAACATGTGCACAAGGGAGATCCGGTGGACATAGTGTACTTGGATTTCCAGAAAGCCTTTGACAAGGTCCCTCACCAAAGGCTCTTACGTAAATTAAGCTGTCATGGGATAAAAGGGAAGGTCCTTTCATGGATTGAGAACTGGTTAAAGGACAGGGAACAAAGGGTAGGAATTAATGGTAAATTCTCAGAATGGAGAGGTGTAACTAGTGGTGTTCCCCAAGGGTCAGTCCTCGGACCAATCCTATTCAATTTATTCATAAATGATCTGGAGAAAGGGGTAAACAGTGAGGTGGCAAAGTTTGCAGATGATACTAAACTTCTCAAGATAGTTAAGACCAAAGCAGATTGTGAAGAACTTCAAAAAGATCTCACAAAACTAAGTGATTGGGCAACAAAATGGCAAATGAAATTTAATGTGGATAAATGTAAAGTAATGCACATTGGAAAAAATAACCCCAACTATACATACAACATGATGGGGGCTAACTTAGCTACAACGAGTCAGGAAAAAGATCTTGGCGTCATCATGGATAGTTCTCTGAAGATGTCCACGCAGTGTGCAGAGGCGGTCAAAAAAGCAAATAGGATGTTAGGAATCATTAAAAAGGGGATAGAGAATAAGACTGAGAATATATTATTGCCCTTATATAAATCTATGGTACGCCCACATCTCGAATACTGTGTACAGATGTGGTCTCCTCACCTCAAAAAAGATATTCTAGCACTAGAAAAGGTTCAGAAAAGGGCAACTAAAATGATTAGGGGTTTAGAGAGGGTCCCATACGAGGAAAGATTAAAGAGGCTAGGACTCTTCAGCTTGGAAAAGAGAAGACTAAGGGGGGACATGATAGAGGTATATAAAATCATGAGTGATGTTGAGAAAGTGGATAAGGAAAAGTTATTTACTTATTCCCATAATACAAGAACGAGGGGTCACCAAATGAAATTAATAGGCAGCAGGTTTAAAACAAATAAAAGGAAGTTCTTCTTCACGCAGCGCACAGTCAACTTGTGGAACTCCTTACCTGAGGAGGTTGTGAAGGCTAGGACTATAACAATGTTTAAAAGGGGACTGGATAAATTCATGGTGGCTAAGTCCATAAATGGCTATTAGCCAGAATGGGTAAGAATGGTGTCCCTAGCCTCTGTTCGTCAGAGGATGGAGATGGATGGCAGGAGAGAGATCACTTGATCATTGCCTGTTATATTCACTCCCTCTGGGGCACCTGGCATTGGCCACTGTCGGTAGACAGATACTGGGCTAGATGGACCTTTGGTCTGACCCGGTACGGCCTTTCTTATGTTCTTATGACATGGCTCGTATTTCAATACAGCACCATTTCCCCAAGTTATAGCCTTGACTACTAGCCTCTCTCCTTTGTTGGGTGCCAGGAGGAAAAAATGGTAGCCATTACATTTTGTTTCATGAGGTTCTTTTGCTGCAATGACGTTAATGCTTCAGATAATCTGCATACTGGGCCAAGTTCTCAAGGGGAGTGGGGGGAAGGCAATCAGTTTTCTTATTTCTGCTACCCCCTGTAGATGAAGGGTTCTTGCTGTGTTGAGCAGGCATTGCCTTCTATGAGTAATTGAGAAGACATGTCGTTTTACTCCTTAGTAAGGTTGATATTTATTTGTATTGTTTAGAATCCACAATCAGGAATCAAGGCCGTTTTGTGCTAGGTGCATGTAAATGAAGTAATGCTTGGTATGAAAAGAACTGATTAGCAGCAGTTGGAGAACTTGTGAAGTGAAAGAATTTTTATGGGGGGAGGGTGGTTGCTTTGATCAAAGTTTTTGATCTGAATTCTACAATATTCTGTTGTGCGGTTGTTGAGGGGATTCAGCCGGTAGATGGATCTGAAGGCATCTCACATATTTACTTAAAAGAACTTGCCTTTGGTGAAGTCCCAGTACTCTGTAGCAAAGCTCCCTTATATAGAGCTATTGCAGTGATATTGTTCTAATTTTCAAGTCAGGTTTCCGATTTGCATAGTAACAATGTGTAGTTGGCGACTATTTATTTCCTGAAAGGGCCTGAGCCTTGTATTTATCATCAGCACTTCACATGCCATGTGGCTCAATGAGTGTTGGAAGGGGCTGGGTTCCCTCAGTGGGAGCAATCTCTTGAGATGTGCCCAACGCTTCAGAAGCAGAGCTCCATCATGGATGGTGGAAGTTAATACAGCCATCGCTGACCGAGTGTTTGTGGGATTGAATAGCCCTTCATTCATTCAGATCACTTGAACATTTGAGAACTGCTGCTCTAGGATAGCAGAGTGGTTTTTAAACTAGCAATTCAAGATCCAACAGTGAAAAGATTCAGAGTAACACTAGTGGGTTGGTGAGAAAAATACCTAGGTACAGAGAAGAGAAACACAGCTAAAAATTAAAAGGGTGTGCAAAGACGTCTAAAGGACATGATTTACTGAAACAGTGTTTCTCGGACTGTGGTCCACTGGTGGCCCTCCTAGCACTCGGTGAAGAGCCCTGGAGAGTTGTCAGCTCACGTGATGTTGGCAATTTTTTGTTTCTAGGTGCCACATTGCACCAAAGTCAACTAAAAATACATTCAATAATTCCCCAGTATTACTTTTCACTGGAAATAATGGCTATAGTTGCCACAAGGACATTATGGGATAACAAATAGGAAGGAGAGGGTGTCCATGACATTGTCAGTGGGAGATGTCCACGAGACAACTTCTCTCTCTATTAAGATATGGTCCACGTTGCAAAGATCTTTGAAGGCCTCTGATATAAGAGAATGAAGGTTTGATTCTCCTTCCACTTATGCTGCTGTAAATTGGGAATTACTCCCATGAAGTCACAAGAGACGGGATGTGGCTGATGTAAAGCTGGTGTAACTCAGAGCAGAATTGGATCCTGAGTCTCTCCTGGCTGGTAGAAGCTGTTGAGATTGTCTCAGGTGTTCTTGCTGTCAATTCCTGGGAGTGAATTTTCCTGGATAAGGTCCTTTTCCTTAGACTTGAAGGTCCTTCAGTCTCGTGCTCACTTCCATAAAAGAAGGATGATCTTGTGGTTAAGCCACAGGACTGGTAGTGGGGTGGTCTGGATTCAATTTCAGATCTTCTCGATGATGCCTCAATTTCCCATCTGGACAATGGGGATAATAATACTTCCTTTCTCCCACTCTGTTTTCTCTTCACTTTGCAAGCTCTTTGGGAAAGGAACCACATCTTCGCGCACGTGTGTGTGTACACACATATACAGTGCCAAGCACAATATGCCTTTAGGTAATTGTCTGTAATGCTATAATAATTAATAACTTCCTCCAGTATTCTGACAGAGTCCAGGTGTGGTTGTCCTTAAGATGGTAAGGCGTACACGTTTTGTTAGGCTTTTAGTTGGCCTTAATTACACCAGCATAAGGGCTTGATTGTTGCAGATGTCATTTGGCTTAGTGGCTCATCGTAGTGCAGCTGTGGTTTATTGCCATCTAGGTGTGAGTATGTTGGGTTTTTTTTAATTGTTTATTTAAATTTTCTTATTTGGTAAATCGACTCTGCGTCTCAGGGTACGTCTACACCACGAATGCAGGTTTGATTGCAGTGCGCGGCCGAGCCAGCTTTCGTCCCGTTGGCGTGGGTAACAGTGGGAGTGAGGATGGGGCCCACGCAGGCTTCAGCGCATGCTAGCTGCCCCATTCCGTGCCCGCTGAGGACCCTAAGGACTTGGGTTGCTGGCCTGCTCCGGGTTCCTCACTCTCTTGTCTTCACTGCTCTTGTTGCCCATGCTATCCAGATGAAAGCTAGCGGGGGATACGCCTACCCACGCTGCAGCCAGACTTCATTTGCGGGGAAGCCGCCTGGTCTAGTGGAGTCAGCACAGGACTGGGAACGGGGAACTCGTGGATTCTAATTGATTCACTGTCAGCCTCCAAGAACCCCATACCTTGAGCTTTGTGAGCCCAACTGGGATCCTGTTAGCTGGGCTGGGTTGTGGCTGGTGGGGAGGGGCTCTGGGACCATTGTGGGAGGGGAGGGTACATTGGACCCTTTCAAGAGTGTTCTCACTTGGTTTCCCCCATAGTACCCTCTACTTCTCAGCCCCCTGCAGGCAGAATACTTCTGGGAATCCCTGGAGCATGGCTGAAGCTGGGAGAGCTACAATGCAGCCCTATATACCTGTTTCCCCACCCAGTAAAATGGGGATAGTACTGTTTCTCTGCGGGATGGTTGAGGAGGCTGATGAATGTTTGTGCAGTGCTCAATGCATAAGGCCCAATCAAAAGGGCTCAGTATTAGTATCATTATCTCCACCATGGGTGGGGATTGTAGCACAAATGGGCATTTACACTTTGAGAGAAACTCCTACGCCTTCACTAGAGGGCTTATAGTCTAAGAGAGAAGGGACTTAAAAAACTGAAATGTGCTAGTCTAAAAAAGATCCCTTTTTTCCTGACTAGTATTTCACTTTGCAGCCTTTCATACAGAGTCGGGATTCATTTTCTTAAGACAAAAACATTTCTGCAGCCAGATCCTGCTGTAAAGCAGTGCAGTACCTACGCTGAGCTCCAGCAGCAGAAGTCAGGCCCTTGTCTTTAATTTGTTCCCCGTTACAGATAATTGTTCTCACTTCTTTCCAGAGATTCTCTTCCCTAGTCTATTGTTCATCTTTAAAAATCTTTCCACATTCTTTCAGTTTTCAATTGTACATTCAATTGTAATCCATTAATGATTGTATCAGTGATTCACTACTTTAATAATCTATTACATTCTAATTGAATACTATCTCCTCATAGAAATCTTGGTCCTCTAAGTATATGGAAAAGCTTAAGTAACGGCAAACAGCATCAGCTCAGATTTTTGCCTGATGGTCTCATAATAGCTTGTTTGTGAATTTCAGCTGTACATTTAATTTTTCTACCATGAATAACCAGGCGGTTGTCACACAGGAAATCAGGGGTGACGGTTCTGTAAGCAGTGCACCCAACATGATGCTGATCTGTGGTCATTAGCTAACATTTAAGGAATTCGTGATGCTATTTGTAATTTGTCTGATTATAAAGAAAACAAATTTCTGTGTAAGCCATACAGGCATGGCTGTTGCTACACAGACAGTCTTTCCAATTAAGTTTTGGTATGTCTAGATGTTTAAAACATAGCACTGCATGTGCCGTAAAATGCTTGTTGCTGTTTATGGTCCTGTTGCACTGTTTTTACACCAATCTAGTCTTCCATTAGTTTCAGTGGAGCTGCTCCTCATTTAGATCCATGTAAGGGAAATGATCTCTCAGTTGGAAATCACTCACTTTGTTGTTCACTTGTACTCCCGTTGGTGCTGCACGGGTGATCCATAGCGTACAGCCAGGATCTGCAAGGCGCTGACCGCCTCCGACTACAGTCCGATCCCTGTGTTCAAAGGGAGCTGAGGACATTGTGTGAATTTGGACTCCAAGCCTTCATTCTCACAGAGCTCTGCACCTACATGGAGTTGTGCTGAAGTCAGTGGTGCTCCGTCTAGGCACAGAGAAGTCCATTAAAATTGAGCTCCAGCCAGGATCGGGGCCTGAGAGAGCAGTAACCACAGAAGTTAGGCTGGAGCTGCAAAAATCACAGTGCACTCGTGCGTTAAGCAGAAAGAGCCTGGGTATTTCTTCCTCCATGTATGGTTCTTATGCTCTGCAGTGATCTGACTCCAAAGCTTGGCGCTTGAAATGCTAAGAATTGCTGTTATTATTATTACTAAGGGGGGTGATGCTTAGCACTCAGTCATCACGGCAAATAGTTCATTCGGTATCAGTTGCCCTGGTGCACATGCTGCTGCTACAATGATAAAAAACATAATAGCTGCTTTGGGAGATAAGGAAGCTATAGGAATATAATTACTGAAGTCCCTCTGCGGGGTGGGGGTGGGAAAGCCTGTAGATAGATGAGTCCCTCTGCCTCTGTATCTGCAAGGGATGCTCCTGAAGCACTTTGCTATGCCCTTGAGAAGGGATCAAACTCCCCCTAACCAGCATGCTAACCACTCGCCGCAGCACACTTTCCAACTGGGTGCCGCTTCTGGCATATGAAATTGGAGCTGTTTGGTCACAGCTGTGAGCAATTAGCTACCCTCCCAACCACCACCACCACCACCACCACCTTTCCTCCTCCGATCTCTTGTCGCCAATCCGCTGGAATTCATGAGTGAGAAAAGGGAAGCCCCTAGCAACTTGGGTTGAGCAAATCACATGTAGTTAGTGACATTGCAGTTGCATTAGCTGCTGTGGCTAACAGGTTTACAAAGGTCTGTTGTTCTTTCACTAACTTACCCACAGGAACAAATTCAGCTTCATTATAAACTATTGGGAGTTGCATCCAATTACCAAGAGCTGCCAAGGTCTCAAAACACTTACAGGTTCGTTTCTAAGGCCCTTTCCACAGTAGGTATTTTAGCCCTGGGGTAGCTGAGATAGTGCAAATGTGCACAGATGTGATTTGCACCAGTGAAGCCTGAGTTGTACCCGTTCAGCTCACTCCCGGATAGGAACCAGGAGAAGTTGCCCAGTGCCCATTGCACTGTGTTGGTGTTTGTCAAGTCTGTGCTACGGGCTTGCATCAGTGCAACTATGCTGGTGGCTAAAACCCGCAGTGTAGACCAGACCCAAGCTTCAAGCTTATTTTTCTTTATTTTCTATTTCTTCTTGTAGGTCCCAATTTTTTTTTTAACCAGGAATGGAACATGTTTTCTAGTTGTGTAGCCAGATATTTCTGAGGCCATACTGATGAAAATGATTTCCATGGCAGCAGTAACCATAGGAAACCTTCTGAATGTGTCTTGTGTGGTTCCTGGCTCCTTTCTTTTAACTGTGTACTCTGCAAACGGAACAGCGAGTATCACTGGTATTTTGTGCACATTGTAACCGTGCAAATGGCCGAGAATATTCGCTGTGCCCCTTGGCTGATGAGCACCTCTGTCATTCCTTGAAGCGTACTGGAATGTTTTCACACAACTGCACAGGTTGTGGGTGGCGGAACCAAGATGTGGTGGCTAATTCTCTTTAGCTGGGTAGAAAAGCTTTTGTAGGAGGATCTGTTAGAAGAAATGAAGTTTCACAGCTATCGTCTGACTCCTGTGCGCACGCAAAGGGTGCAAATAACATTGTACGTTTGATGATAATTGCTCTAGAAAGAAAAGGGAATCGGCTCCCAGTACCTAGTTCCCTGTTGCTCTCTTTCTCTGCTCTTTCTGATAATATTTTAGAAAGATGTTGTATTTCTGGTGCAGCAAGGATGTACTATGCAGTAGAACCTCAGAGTTACAAACATCTCGGGAATGGAGGTTGTTCATAACTCTGAAATGTTCGTAATTCAACAAAACATTATGGTTGTTCTTTTAAAAGCTTACAGCTGGACACTGACTTAGTACCAGCTTTGAAACTTTACTATGCAGAAGAAAAATGCTGCTTTCCCCCTTTTTTTTAGTAGCGTACTGTATTTGACACAGTAGCGTACTGTGTTTGCTTTTCTTGTTGGTCTCTGCTGCTGCCTGATTGTGTAATTCCGGTTCCAAATGAGGTGCGTGGTTGACGGGTCAGTTTGTAACTCTCTAGTGTTTGTAACTCTGAGGTTCTACTGTAACTATTGTGTATTACTGTGATGCCGAGAGCCCCAAGAACAGGACCCTATTGTGTTAGGAGCTGTACAAACACAGAGTAACACAGTCCCTGGAGAGCTGACAGTTACTCAGAGTGGGCAAAAGAGATGGAATGTTTATCATTCAGCAAGGATGGAGAATCTGGGGCAAACCTGATTGAAAGAAAAAAATGTGAAAATGCCATGAACATGTTTTGTTGAAAATAGACATTCTGTTGAAAGTTTTATGAGAAATTCGAAATAGGGAATGTTTTCACCTGCTTTCTCTGGGACCTGTTCAGAGGAGGGGTCCCTTGGGTACTGCTGCATGTAGGAAACTTGAACTGAAAAGCAAGTCTAGTGCAGGAAATGAAGCTTCTAAATTAATCCTCATAATGAATTGGAAACCACTGGTGCAAATTAGAGTTAGACAGGTAAGTTCACAGACAATCCTGGCTCTGGGAAAAGGGCAATTGTTAGCAAAAATAAAAAATACTTAGCCCAGCTCGAGGCATGAAGGTTATGGGGAGGGGAACAGGCCACTTATGGTTTGGTATCACCGTTAGCCAGGTGAGGAGGAGGGGAAGATTCCATTAATGATTAGTACAATTAGTATTATTCCATACAAGGCAGAAATACAAATCCTTTCACTCCCTCCCTACCCCCAAAACATATATTATTATTTATTTGTATGGTGGTAGCACCTAGAGGGCCCAACCATTGCTCAGGACCCCATTGTGCTAGGCACTGGGCAAACACGGAACAGACAGTCCCTGCTGCAAGGCGCTTACAATCTCCGTAAATATATATTGCTTCAGTGACAAGCCTATGGGTCTGCTCTTTCCTCCTTCCATCTGCTGTGTGTTACAAACCACCGTTCAGTTTGTACCTTGGCCAGTGCAGGGACAGCATTAGTGCTGGTAATTCCACACATGGGCTGCTGTGCAGAAGACTGATGTGTGGAAAGAAGCATGCATAAACTAGCCAGACTAGAGAACTCGGTGGGGTTGGAGGAGGGGTCTTCACTTGTCTTCATCTTTCCCCGTCACCTCCGTATATGCTGGCACAAATATCGAGGCACTGCCAATCCTTGCTGCTCCACGGGGGGAAAACAAAAAACAGCTGGACCAGGCTTTTTTTGAGATTTGCGGGGGAAGGGTGAAATTCAACTTCTGCTTCAGCAGGGCAGTTTGACAGTTCATACTGTTTGCTGCTGGTGAGATGATGATGATGATAATTATGTGGAACTGGCATTTTGCATTTGATGGGAAATTCTACTTTTCCATCGTGTGACTATTACACCCTGGCCCAGTGCCATTCTGTAGGGCCCCCATCTGTTGTAAGTCAACCCAAGCTCTGGGTCCCATGTCGTCGTAAATTAACTGGGTCTGGCCTGTCTCTAGCTCTGGATCCACAGGGCACACTCCCAGGCTCAAGCCTTTTGTCTACATCCTTCCTTGGGATGTGGGACTCTGCAATCCAGCTGCTCAGGACCTGAAAACAGTTGTCAGACCTCCCGAGGCCCTCAGTTGCTTACACATACAACCCTAAAGCTCCAACAAGGCTGTGGGCGTTCTGGCTTCTAGTTGAACTCCTTTCGGCACAGTGTGTCAGGAAAGCAGGGGACCCAGGCTTAGCAAAGGAATTTCCTAACCATAGTCATTTAACTTTTAAAAGCACTTGAGAGTTACAGATCTTTGAAAACTAACAGAAGTCTTGAGATGCCCCCTCCCTTCGTTTGATCTGACCACTTCTGTGGGTCCAAAGTCTTGTCAGTGTTTCAGACTGGGCAGATCCCTCCCGCCCTCTCCTCTCCTGCTTCCCTGTGGCGATGGTGAGATCCCACTCCACAGAGAAGCAAACACCCTTGAATACAGGCTCGGTCTCCTTTTGCCATGTTCTCTTGTGCCATGTTTGTCCCTTCCCCACTCTGGGCTTCTTTACAGAGAGTCCATTGTTCCATGGGGTTGGGGCCAGCAGTTTAGCAGCAACCAAAGTTGATGGCTTCAGATCTGCTCTGTGATGGCTTCTCCAGGAGAGTCCTTCAACGAGATGTCAAACACCTCTTTGGGGCAAGGCTGCTGACTGAAATACATGGTGTGATAACCTTGCGTTGGGCCAGGTTAGACATGAGTTCAGCATGTAACACAAAATGGAGGTTAAAATACAACATGGAGTTCACACTTTGACCCAGACACATCCCACTCTGTCACAGTGACTGGTCCATACTACAAGACCAGAGTATGTAGAGCCCTGTCTGTGAGGCTACGGGGCAGCCTTCATCAACTCCAGTAGCTGGGATTTCTATGAGAGAACTGCCCCTAGATCTTGTACTGTTTCATATTAGCCTCTGACGAGAGGGTGTCTAATGATGTGAAGGCCCTTGCTCTGGTCCCTTTTGGACTATTGGACTGGAGAAGCAATTAGGGCTGGTCAAAAACTTCCCTCAAAACTTTTTTTCTGGAAATATTTAGATTTGGCTATTCACCCACAATGCCTCATGGGAGTTGTATTTTCTTTGCCTCACGTCCTCATTCTCCTCTGGGGGGCCAGGCTAGGTTTGCTAACTTTGGTTGGACAGATTCTTGGAGGTTTCATCAGATGACATAATCTTTAATTCCGGGAGACTCCAGGACAATCCTGGAGGGTTGGCAACCCTATGCCATGCTCCCTGCCTGGACAATATTTCTCATGATGCACTGTGGTTGGAGATTTCCATGCTGTACCACCTCCCCTCTCCAAGTGCAGGACCACGGTGCATCGTGAGAGGTCTCATCTCCTATAGAAGAGAATGGGACCAGAAGGCACCCAAACTACAACTTCCATGGGGCACTGTGGTGGCATTTCCATACTGAAATATTTTGGGGTTTTGAATTTTCATCAAAAATTTAAATTTTCCATAGAAAGTTTAGATAAAAAATTATTCTTTTGGTTTTCGTCTAAATTTTTTGCAGGAAAAAAATCTAATTTTCTGGCTAATGCTGTCATGTGCAGTCCCTTTCCCCAGAAGATTGCATCAGTTGGGAATGAGGGAATAAGAGATATTGGGCCTTTTTGGAATGTATGTGTGAAGAGAATATGGGAGAATGTAGTTGATTTCCTAATTAAATAGATGAGCTTTGTTATGACAAGTTTTAGGTTTGCGTAAACCTGAAACTCAAAGTAAAACCTGGGTGCTGTGAAACTTCTGCAAACCTAATCTGGCTACGGTTGAGTAGCCGTGCACTTCTGTTAGTCGTGAACTATGCACAGGAGAAGAGAATCTATAACAGACTCATGAACACTGGGAAAACGGAGCAATGGGCATAGCTCCTTGGGCCACAGACGGTTGTAATTTTGTCTATACGTCCTGTGCTTAGTTCTTAACAAATCATAAATACTAATTGTTTATGGCAATGAACCTATTTGAGCAAAGTGCCATTTGAAGGGCAACGTGTCAGGTTGCAAAGACTGAAGGAGTTTTCTTGCCTGTGCTGAAAGGAATCTCTCTTGCCCGTTGTGTTCCATTCCACAAAGTTCGTAACTATTGTTTGTCTTCTGCATAGAAGGCACAAATCAGATGGCGTTTGCATCATATGCCTGGTGATGAAAATAGGCCAGCTTTACCAGACCCCAATAGACTTGAGTCCTAACAACCATGCCTTTACTTTCGACAGATTATTTAATCACTGTAGCGCTAAAAGTCAGGCTTTTACTTAAAATACATGACTATTAAAGAACAGGCAATCAGTCGAGAACAATGCAAGATACAGAATTGCTTTCTCTTCTCACATGCAGAACTAATTGTAACATTTATAACAAAGCTGCGTTCCTGCTGTATTAAATCTGTATTCTGTGCCATAAAGAAAATGTGCTGGAACTGTATCTCCTTTAAATGTCAGATTTAAGGAAGGTGGAGAAATGTGAATACAATAAAAGTTAATATTATTCACTGCAGTTTGTACAGATTAGTAATATTGTGCATTTAAGGCTTTAAATAGATGCATTTGAATTTGTTTTTATTATGGTGATTTTTCTTCCTAATACCAGGAGAAGAAAAATGGTTCCATATTGTCATGCGATGGATTTAGCTTGTACCTGTAATAGATGTGAAATTCGGCTAAGTATGCAAACTATCTGATACATTCTGGAATAATGAAGCCACATTGTTTGCTCTGATTTTCCCTTGTTATTTTCAGAGATATAAATAAATCATGTCCAAACTGCACATCACGAAGTTCCAGTAGAGACTGCATTTACTTTCTGCAAAGGTGATGCATCTGTGGCATATGAAATATGAATATTTGAAAGTTGTCTAATGGGAGAAATCTCCAGGCATTAGTATTATGCTCAGCATCTCAATTGCACAAACATTTAACTTTAATAAACATTTAATCCAAAGTAAAATTATAAATATTAAAATCGCTCATTGGTTCTTCATTTTACATAAAGGAGCATGTGTATCAGTGTACAGCAGAGGGCACCATATAATGCTTAGCTGAGTATTTTTCTGTTTAATAAAGGGAAAAAACTGCTTGAATCATATTTTTTAGAAATTAATTGCAGTGCGGCTGTATATATAATATATGTGGCCACCACTGAAGCTGGTTCAGTAGCTTGTCATATTGATTAGTGTTCAGCCTGTTGGTACACCAAGCTTCAGGGGTTTAAAGCTAAGAAAGATACATTGTGAGACACAAAGAGGAGTAATGATGAAAGATGTCAGCATTGTAGGGCTATGTCTGAAGGAGTCTTTCCCTACCAGTGGGTATAGCTGTGGGCACTATTACAAATCAGAGAGTTCTTGAACAGTATCTAGACAATATTAGATTATATGTATTTCACCCAAAAGTGTCAGAAGTGCTTCACAGCAGAAAAGGGAGACACGATCCTGGCCAAGGAGACCTTCCAATCCAATGTCCAGACTCTGCCACCTTTCTCGTGGGGAAAGTGCCATACTCTGCCAATACCCCCCTGGATTTCAGTGGCACTCCTGGTAGGTAGAATCTTACTTGTGAGTAAGGCTAGCAGGATCGGGCCTTAATTAAGATGTTTACAGCCTCGCCACCTTGCTCACGTGTGTAGTCACTCTGAAGTCAGTGGGGCTCTTTCTGTTCGTAAAGTTACTCACACGTGCAAATTCATCAAACCGCAAACATGTTAGTTAAGTCCCCAGTCCTGCAGAGACCTAGGCAAGTGATTCATTATGCACACTGAGCATTCCTGCTGAAGTCAAAATTGAGGCTGTAGCTTGCTTAACGCAGTGCCATAGACAGAAACACACCATTTTAAATAGTAAATCCAACACTGGCGCTGTTTTTCACTGAGCTACTTCATGTATATTAAGTGTTTCTTTTAAGGGGGAGGGGAAAAACCACACTTAAATGGTCTGTATTTCATATTGTGCATTGTTGAAGAAGTGAGATGTGTTGGCATTTGTTCAGCAAGCAGTTGTATGATTGTGAAAATGCCAAGCCTGTGTTCAATTTAAACTTTACATTGTTTTACTTCACTATGGCATATTTGAATATTCAATACAGCTGCATTTCTGATATTACACTTTGGCCCATGTACTTTAAGGCGGACCCATAGAATTCCATACCGAATTTTAGAATTTGCCATTCATCTAGAAGGATTTCAACATTCCCCCTTGGCAACCAGCCCCTTTCTATTCAAACTGTGCAGAGTCAAAACAGTCTCTAAGGGCTTTACACCGACTGTGTGCAGAAAGTATGAACATCATTGTATTGAACACGGGGGCTGGTAACTATAGTGATAGTCCTTGTAGTCAAAAATAGCCAACATTTCATGCTATATAAATGTTGTTACTGAATGTCTGTGGACTGTAAAGAACAGTTAGAGAAACATGAAAATGTTGAAGAGGTTTTACGGTAGTGTGCAGCACTCTCTAGCATAGACAGTACACTTATAAAGTTTGTGGATGATACCGCGCTGGGAGGGGTTGCAAGTGCTTTGCAGGACAGGATTAAACTTCAAAATGGTCTGGACAAACTGGAGAAATGGTCTGACATTAATAGGATGAAATTCAATAAGGACAAATACAAAGTACTCCACTTAGGAAGGAACAATCAGTCGCACACATACAAAATGGGAAAGGACTGCCTAGGAAGGAGCACTGCGGAAAGTGATCTGGGGTCATATTGGATCACAAGCTAAATATGAGTCAACAGTGTAACACTATTGTGTAAAAAAAAAAAGCGAACATAATTCTGGGATGTATTAACAGGAATGTTATAAGCAAGACATGAGAAGTAATTCTTCCGCTCTACTCTGCACTGATTAGACCTCAGTTGGAATATTGTGTGCAGTTCTGGGCGCCACATTTCAGGAAGGATGTGGATAAATTGGAGAAAGTCCAGAGAAGAGCAACAAGAATGCAAAGGTCTAGAATACATGACTTATGAGGGAAGGTTGAAAAAATTGGGTTTGTTTAGTCTGGAGAAGAGAAGACTGAGAGGAGACATAACAGTCTTCAAGTACATAAAAGGTTATTACAAGGAAGAGGGAGAAAAATTGTTCTTCTTAACCTCTGAAGATAGAGCAAGAAACAATGGGCTTAAATTACAGCAAGGGAGGTTTAGCTTGGACATTAGGAAAAACTTCCTAACTGTCAGGGTTGTTAAGCACAGGAATAAATTGCCCAGGGAGGTTGTGGAATCTCCATCATTGGAGATTTTTAAGAGCAGGTTAGACAAACACCTGTCTGGGATGGTCTAGATAATGCATAGTCCTGGACTGGAGGACCTCTTGAGGCTTTTCCAGTCCTATGATTCTATGATTAAAGATCAACTGGAATGATATAGTATCAGAATCATGCAGAGTTATATTAGTAAGGAGTTAAAAAGCCCTCAGAGTTTGGAAGGGATATAAACCTTAAGGCCTTTGGACTTAAAACAACCTCCGAGTGTGTTAGAAAGAGACTTTCTCCATTGGCAGATTATTCCCTGATACCGCAAATCATTTTAGCCCAATGCGTAACTTGAAGGACATGATTCGTCCCAGGGCTGCTCGCAGGCAGAAAGGCATGGAGGTGCTTAAATGCTTTGCTAGACTGAGGCCTAACTGCCCACTTGGAACTCTCACTGCATCATTTAGTAGGTCGCTGTTGGAGAAGCTGGATCCTGGACCAGGTGGCCCATTGTTCGGATCCTACATGGCAATTCCTGTGTTCCAGTGCTGTTTAGCTGAGATAACAGGCCACACCTGCGGTTGTGACCGTAGATTAGTTTTTCCTTCTGGAATCTTGGAGGCGAGAGCTGAGTTACCAGTGATGTGCTGGAAGGAATTAACTATAACAACGGGAAACCAGTGCCAGCAGCAGCATCTGGGATGCAGAAGCAAAAACGAGTTCTGTGGCTCATTTCCCCGCATGCTGATACATAGCAAGGAGCAGATGAAGAATCAGTTTTGATTGGGGGGGTTTCTATTGCCCATGTTTCAAATATGGATATTTGACATTTGAAAATACCTTCTATTCAAAATATTTGAAATAATAACAGTTTAGTAAACCTTGCACAGTACACTCCGTGCTGGAAAGTCTTTTATATGCTAACATTTATCCTGTTATGAATGTCTGAGTGATGTTATGGGAGCAGTCACCAGATGGTGCTGTTACAGATAGGCCTCTTTTAAAAAAAAATTTTAAACAAGTTCTTCATCTTAACATGAGCACTGTTCAGCCTTCTAGGAAATGTTTGTAGTGTTAGTTTTGCGAGGCAGCATGTTTTGGGGCGGAGCTGTGGCATGGATAAAGGAATTGCTCTCTGCCTCCATTTTTCTACCCAGAGTCAGTTCTGGAGGCAGAGTTGCTCCCTGGGAATTGGGTGTTTGTTATTTGCCTGAGATTCCTATAGCAGGGGATTGCTTGCATGCTGTTTGTAACCACCTTTGTTCCAGGACTAGGGAATATAGTCTAAACCAAACTGAACTGAGAATATACCCTGATTCCATATAACTGATTTCACCTCCAATAGGAGGATGACTTGATAGGTCTGATATCTGCAACCACTTACAATAGTATTATCCTGGGAATGGCATAGATAGGAGAAATCCAAAGCTGTGTAGAAAAATATGTCCACATGTGAACTCAGTAGTGTCTATATTTTTGTTTGTGTAACTCTGCGATAGATTTCCTTACCCTAGAAGATGATGTTATTATTGTAGTGTGTAGGAGCCCCAGTCCTGGGCCAGGTCCACATTTTGCTAAGTGCTACACAAATACAGAACAAAAATACAGTCTCTGGTTGTCTTCTCTCCTGCCATTCAGGCTTCCCCCACATTGTGGGAGCTGCATGAGACACCACACGTAGCAAAAGAGGAGTGCTTCAGAATATTGACCAGTTGGGAGGTTAGGATTTATAATAGTTTCATAGGTTTTTTTTAGCATTAATGTGTATTTATCAACACATCATTAGAATGACTGCGCTAATGACAGCCCTGCATTGTTCTGAAGACCTTCTAGTCTAAAGACTCACCTTTGCCAATGTCAATAGACGTGAAACTACTTAAATACACAGTTAAAATATTTTCTTATATTAAAGTGTGGACCTCCCTGCAAGATTACTGTTTAACTATAATCTTTTAAAGGACCCTCATGCAATACATACAAAAGGCTTTTAAAACCTCACAGCATTAACCAGTCGAGTGCTGCCAAGTGTACTTCATACATGCAAAGAGAACATCAGTTTCCTCTCGGTGTACCAAATTCACACCTTCAGCACCCCACTGTCCCAGTGACAGGGTTAAGGAAATGCTGCACTGTTTTCTTAGTGCAATGAAGTCCAGCTAGATAGTCTATCACATTTTTTCATTACTATGTTTTTATATGTGACAGCCAAAACCTTTGTAATAGATAATCTTCCAGCCAAGTTTTATCACTTAATTTATTTTAAGCTGATCTTCTGTTCTTTCAGGTTTTTTCTGGATGATGCTGGAACTTGCAAAAATCCCCAAAGTAGAAAAAAAGGGGCCAATGAAACATTCCCTTATTGCTCAGAGATTCATGGAGCAGACCCTTTACACAATATTGCATAAAGAAAAAAGTGGATTCCCTAACCTTAGGGCCATATAATATACAATTTATCAGGGTGCTGGCAACCATTACATAATTGTAGTGTGTAGGAGCCCCAGTCCTGGGCCAGGTCCACATTTTTTGTTCTAACTCCTCTTTTCAATCACTCACAATAACTGTTTACCCTTTTTGTCCTGAAATAGTCCAGGCTTGATAGGAGATCCTGCCCCCATCGAAGTCAATAGGAGTTTTGCCACTGACTGAAATGGGACCAGGATTTCATCCTTGGTCTTTGCCTGAAGATAATTTATTTTTGACAAATTTGAGTATTTTGGAGCATAATGAGGATTTAAAAAAACCTCTCCATGATTTCTAATAAAGAAAACCTCACTACTTTTGAAAGCTCTTCAGCAGCAATGACTGGGGGATAGAAAGCTGAAATTTGGAATGAAAATAGCCTTTCCTGGGAATTGCCTTGGTGTGTGCCAGGGAAAACTGCTTTTGATTTGACTGACCCATAATACTTTGACATGTTGAGGACAGTGTGTGCACAATCCATTTTAGTGAATTCACCACGGCACAGAGGGCAAGCCCAAAGGCCGCGTCATGATTGAAATCCTACCTGCCCTAGTTTAAGAACTTTAGTGGGACAAGGCTGAATAGTGCTGTCCCTACTTCACGTGTGAATTTCACCTAAGAGACACAGTTAAGGATGGTCACGCTCCCCTTGCATGAGTGAAGAGTGTGTGCAGCCCTAATCTGGATGTCACCTGACTCCTGAGGTCATAACCCTGCATCCTTAACGTTCTCCTAACAAGGGTTGTTTTTGTTTTGTTTTGATGGACTGCAGAGGTAATGCTCAGGCTACAGATTGGACGTGAATTTGGTAACTGATACCTACCATAGGTGCTGGGACTAAGGGTGTGTGTGTAGGGGGGGTGCTGCTACACCCCCTGGCTTGAAGTGGATTCCATTAGATACAGGGTTTACAGTTTGGTTCAATGACTTCCAGCATCCCCCCTGCCCCCATAAAAATGATTCCAGTGCCCCTGCTGATACCTTTGGTTTTAGATTCTTCCAACTTCAGATCCAGCCTGGAACCAGAACTGCAGACATGAGTTTGGGCCTGAGCACTTGAAGTCCAAAACCTCATCCCTGAATTTTGAAGGGGTTCACAGTCAAAGTTTTGGCTTTGTCCTACCTCTAAAATATAACCGTGATGATGATTGTGGTATAAATATTTTTATTGGGCTGAATTTGGGATGGCCATTACTCACGCGTAGTTTCTATAAACTATAATATTAGTATTATAGCTGCAGTCACTGGCACCAATTACATTTCATTAAGTATTTCTGTAATAGATCAGTGCGAAAACTCAGCTGCAAAAAGTCTGCCTGGGCTGAAGCACAGTGTCAGTAAGGGGGACAGGACCTGATCTGATTTTTTTTTATCAGATCCCGTTTAAAATAAATCACATTAAACTTACAATTCCAGCAGATCTCCAAGATCACTTTTGGGGATGTTTACTTTGGAGCTCAGATTGATTATTCATTCTTAACTCACTCTCTTGTGCCTAGCTAGTGCATCAGTTTCTGTAGTGGTATAATCTTGCATACAATTGTGTGTCTTGTACTTTGCACACTTCAGTTCCATTAACTTTAATGGGAGTTATAGTGGTATCTTGAGAGGATCTATATCCTCTCGTGTATTGCAGTACTTCAAAACAGCCTGGTGGGGTTGAACTGAGCCTTAACTCTGAGTTTCCATTTTAAGGCAAACCCTTAACATTTCTTCTGTGTGATAGTTTGTGGTTCTGTACATGCATGCATCGCTTATTGAGTTTGACTGACATTCTTACTTTACAAATTGCTACTTTTTGAGTATTTTTTATGAATTTTTTTTTGGTCAGATACTATTTTTTCCCCTCTCCTCTGAATGTAGGGATCTCAGACATCTGCTGGTCTCTGGAAGTTTAATATTATGAGTGCTTTGATTTCCATACTGCTCTATCTGTAAGCTGATTTTATGCAGTTGCCCTGAAGCGCTCGCACGCCAGGGCGCTTTAGAGAGATAAATTTGGTTTGAGAAATTATTTTCGCTGCGACTCTCTCTCAGTTCAATGCGAGTTGGTCCTGTAGCTTTTAATTAAGGTTGGTGAAGGTTTGGAAATGAGTCACTATGAACATAAAGAAGATAAGACATAATCACGTGCCACCTAATCCCCCCCGTAATGGTCCATTGAATGTAGGAAAAATACGGGAGACTAAGATTGAAAATGATGGGGATTTGGGAGCAAATCTGCCTTTTATAGTTGGAGCTTTCAAACTATTTTACTTTTGGTTTAGAGATTTCATATACACATATTGTAGGTAAACATAAAAGGGCCCAATCCTCAGCTGGTGTAAATCAGCATAGCTCTACTGAAGTAGATAGATATAGACACACACACATATACACCTCAATATAACGCTGTCCTTGGGAGCCAAAAAATCGTACCGTGTTTTTGGTGAAACCGTGTTATGTCAAACTTGCTTAGATCCACCCGAGTGTGCAGCCCCGCCCCCCCAGAGCGCTGCTTTACCATGTTATATCCGAATTCGTGTTATATCGGTGTAGAGGTGTATACTGTGGTCTTGCAACATATGGGACCTCAGAGAGATTAATCGTGTCCGCATGTGATGAGAATTAGCTCTCAGTTAATCCATGCTATGGTGCCAAGGTTCTGTCAAGGACTTTCCCCAAAGTTGGCAATTATTTAGACAAAAGCACCTGGTAAATTGTATGAGAATAAGAGGGAGGATAAGTTTTCAGGCAGGCAAGCTTTTTGCACGCTCTTTCAGTCAGAGGAGCCCAGCATCCTGTGATTCCCTGGTTGTGAAACTGCACTCCAGAATTTCCACTTTAACTGAAAACTAATGCTATTTTTCTATCCCTAATGATTGCTAGAAAACTTTTTACATTCAGGGATTGAGTGTAAATTGGCTATATTGTTGTCTTCCTGAGTCTGACGAGAACCTGAAATGAAAGCTCCAAGTGTTGTGATCTGCCCTGTTCTAGTTTATCCTAGAGTCCCATATGCATTCCTGAGTGCCAGAAGCCTCAACTGTCCTTCTCTCTGATCACCAAAGCCTCTTTTTTTTCCCTTGACAACTTCTTTCCTGCAGCTGTGCATTGTCAGTGCTGCAATCTTTCCCACATGGCAGACAGAAAATATAGCAATGAATGCCGGGGCTTGTGCTGAATGCATAATTTATTTAATAAAAAATCTCCAACTTTTTAATTTCAAGGCTTCTGCCCAAAGACTGAGGAGTCCCCCATCTGCCACCTGAGAGTGCCAGGAACTGTACCACAGAATTGGGCTCATGTTACTGCAGAATGCACAGGGTCTTGCGCACAGCTTCGCTAATACAACACAACAGGAATTGTTTTCTGGGTGGAATAATTGAGACTACAGCGATAATTGATTCATCTTTTCTAACTGTTTTGAGAATTCACAAAAGCTCTTGTCTGTATATTAGTTTCACAACAAGATAAGGGCATGATGTGGTCAAAAACGATGGAAAACATATCTAAAGTACTGTTATTTATTTATTTAACGTGCCCTTCAAACTGCTTTACCAGCTTAGGAACAAGGAGTTCTCCGAAGATCTCTGCTCGGGTCCCGATGACCCGAGTCTGCAAATGATTCCATTCCAGATCTTTTCACCTGCACAAAGCCCCATTGGGTTGAATGAGGAAAGGTGCAGGCTCCGGGCTATTCATGGGATCTTGGTTTGTCAATGCAGGTTGTGTGAACCCCGGGGTTCTGTTTTGGTGTTAGCAGTGGAAATGTAGGAGCCATTTGTGAGAGCCTTCATAGAATCAGAAATGTGCCGTGCAAGATGTTTCTGAGCACCGGAAATTGGAGAAGGCATGGCATGGGTTTAGGGCTCAATCCAACTCCCAGTGAACTTAACGGAAAGACTTGCATTGATTTCAACGCAAATTGGATAAGTTTGGATCTGAGGTGAAATCCAAGCCCCATTAAAGTCAATGGCAAAACGTCTGTTGTCATCAGTTGAGTCAGGATTCCAACCCTGATTCTGTTCCGTTCTGCTGGTGTAAATCGGGAATCACTTCACTGCAATCGATGCAGTCAAATTAATGTAAGTGTGATTGGAATCAGGCCCTAAGATTTCCAACGCTTGGAGCAAGAAAAGCAGCACGAGGAATTTGCACTTGGCTGTCACCATTGGTAAAGGTGGACTTTGAACAACAAAGGGTTAAATCATCCACTAAGTGACAAGGGGAAGAAAATGGCTAAAGAAAAGGGGAAAAGAGGGCTAAACAAATATCTGACAAAAGACTGAAGTGGACCAAATTAAAGCAAAAATGTATCCGGCTTCCGTACTGCAGAACCCCATGGAAACTAGAAGGGCTTTTTTTTTAATCTCGCTGTTGAATTGGGCTCAAAGCCAAGTGAAAGAAAACATTTTCCCAACACCAAATGGAAAAATGCAACACAGCTCTCTTAAATGACCTGTTAAAGGAGTAGAGCTGTGAAAAGAATCCGTTTGCTGTGCACCAAGGCTACGCATTTAACAGATTTTGACTGTACTTGACCTTTGCAATGTGTAGGCAGAGAAATATGTTGCTGAAATTTGAGAAAGGACTGAGACAAATATCCAGCATCTCATCAACAATAAAGGATTGAGATTTAGTAAAGAAGAATGTAAAATATCATTCCATACTAACAAGATCCCTCCTCCCAGCCCCCTTTCCCCCCATCCTCTTTTCTTTTGCAGATCACTAGCAATTCTACCCATGCTTTAAAATAATCCAGGCTAAAAAGTGTGATTTGCGTTTCAGTGATTTTGATTACGCCCACGTACTATATTTATTGCTGTTGAAATCATCTGTGTTAGCTCGAGATTTGTTTCTTATTTTTTAAAAAAGCCTACTCTGCACTGTTGCTAAGGGAAAAGATTTTTTTTCATCTGGGCACTGCTTTAGTATTGGAAGGCCGATAGTCATGGGAGGGGAGTGTCAGAAAAAATGATTACACATTTAGGCCTTTTTTGGGAACTTTGCCATATTTACTGATGGTTAATGGATATAATTTTTTCAACATTATGCATGTTGGCTTAGAGGTGCATCTTCCATTATCGTTCATGGCAGTTGTTTTTCATCTAGGGCTTGATCCAATGCTTATTAAAACCACTGGGAAAAAAATCTATTCACTTCAGGGAGCTTTGGATCAGGCCCCTTATTCACCAGGGCCGTACGTTTTAGCTGTATTCCCTGTTTCTTTCAACAGATGTCCCATGGCATGGCATCCATTCCAAACATAAATGGAACTTCTTTCTTCTCATCTTTTCTAATGCTACTAACTCTGAAAACCATTTCCCACTCCTTTCGGAAGAGAGACCTGTTTTCTTGAGTAATTTCTAATCCAGCGGTTTAAAGGTGTTCCTCTCCACCCTCTCCTTTGTATCATATCTGTTTGAATTAGCATTTGTCTTGACTAGGAAAGGTAGTTGAATTTAGGTTGGGTTTAGCTAATCCATGTTAGCTAAATCCAACATAAACCCTACTCTTTTTTCCCCCTAGTGTAGATTCAAGCCAACACCTTTAGCTTGATTTCAACTGCTCAAGTTGTAGACTAGGCTGCTTCTGTTCCTCAGTGACACTTGATTGTTCCATGGATTCCTAGATTCCAAGGCCAAAAGGGACCATTGTGATAAACTAATCTGATCTCCTGTAGAGCACAGGCCAGAGAACTTTCCACAAATAATTCCTAGAGCAGAGCTTTCAGAAAAACATCCAATCTTAATTTTAAAATGTCAAGTGATGGAGAATCTACCATGACCCTTGGTAAATTGTTCCAACAGTTAATTACTCTCATCATTAAAAATTAATGCTTTATTTCCAGTCTGAATTTGTCTAGCTTCAGCTTCCAGCCATTGGATCATGTTATGCCTCTCTCTGCTAGACTGAAAAGCCCATTATTAAATATTTGTTCCCCAGGTAGATACTTACAGACTGCATAGATTGTATGATGTGAGTTGCCAGTTTGCAACTGAGTTCTTTAAATCCATGTCAGATTATAAGCACCGAGAGCCAGAAATGTTGCTTCTAACAAAGGGTTCAGCAGTGCTATTCGTTGTATGTGAAGTTTTCTTTTAGCCGTCATAACAACAAAAAATATAGTTTCTCCTGAAAACTTACTAAAAATTTCTCCTCTTTCCTGATTAAAAAAAAATTAGTAACTTTGAAAAAAATATAATTTTTGTTTTGATCAGGATGGCTTTCTTAGAGAGCTAGGACCTCTCTGGTGTATTAACCAAGTGAATTTTGTAAACCTATCACACTGTGTAATTTCCCCCACTGGATTCGTTCAAGGCGTGCCTCAGGAATTCAATCATTATTTAATGTTAGTCTTAAAGTGAAAAAACATGACTGGCATTGGTGTTTGTAACCTGCTAAAACTTGGGGAAAACACCAAAATCTGGTTAGATTGCATGAAGCAAAGGGAATGTATATTAATTCTTCCGATGTAACATTTTATAGTCTCACCACGGATAGTCTCTATAACTGTTAAATAATTTGAGTTTTTTCATAAAAATACCAGCTTACTCTAGATATGTTGCTTTAACCTTATAGGGTTAAATATGTAACAGCCTCCTAAAATGCACTTGTGGCGTTTAAAGACTAATCCATTGGTATATACAAGCCCTCAAATTCTTGCACAAATGGATATTTACATATTCAAATTGGACAGTTAGCAGTGCAAACTCTTGACATGTGTGTCCAGTGATCGAGACCATCGGATATTTTAGCCTAACCTGCTTGTTAGTGTTTCTCATACAAACTACCTGACTTTTTTTGAGCAATGTACATACTCTTATCATTGTTAAGACTGTGATATTTATCATGGTGACAAGAAAAGTCATTGGGCTTGGCTATGGTGAAGGGCAAAATTAATGAAAACACTGTTTTTAAAAAGTCCTTCAAAAGTTAAAGACATCCTTCAGCACAAATACAAACCATTTCTCTGTGCAAACAGCAAGAACAATTTGTGTTTAAGAACTGTCATACCAGAGTAAACCTAACCAGGCTCTTTTAAAAATAAATATGTATATAAATATAATTTTAGCATGACATCTGGAAGCGAGACACTTCATGGCTGGACCTATGTGCACCCTTCTCAGTGTGTAATTGGAAGTGGGCTTGCAAACTTCTGTGTCAGGTACGTTCGCGTAGGTACATGGAATATTAAAAGGGTTAGCTTGGAACAAACCTGGTTATGTGCTCAGATCCGACTGTGAACCTACTTTGGGTTCAGGTTCACCAGAAGCAGGATTAGAGTTAGCGGCCATGTTAGAAAATAATCTGGCCTACGTTTTCAGAAGTGACTAGTGTTTTTGAGACTCCTTAAAAGGGAAGGGGTCCCCACCTCTGAAAAGCAAGCCTTCTTTAAAGTGCCTCAGGTTGGGCACTCAAACACCCGGGCATGCAAAATCACTAGTCATGTTTGTAAATGTAGGTTGTGTGTGTGACTTTCCCCATTTGATCTAACGCATTGGGATCGATGGCGTACGTTGCACACTTCCAGATGGAGAAGAAAAGCCGGCAAAAAGTGTTGCTGGATAAGCTGGTCACTCACAAGTAGGGCGGGTTGAAAAATTTCTGTCACAACTGTCTTTCAACTGAAACTTGGGTTTTAACTAAATGATTTTTTTTCCCCACAAAAAGCGTCTGCTTTCCATGCACAGTGTAATTTTGTCAAAAAACAATGTCCAAAAATGGCAATATTTCAATTTGGAAATGTCTCATGAGAGTTGTCGTTTGATTTCCTCATGTCCCCATTCTCCCCTGTGGGCCTGGTTCCCCAGCTAGGCTGTATCTTCCGTGACCAGGGACTCCCATGATCCACTTTCCAAGAGTGGAGACTGCGACGTATCACGGGAGGTACAGTCCAACCAGCAAGCCCAGCCGAGAGAGGAAAATGGAAGCTTGAGGAACCCGAACTACAATGGCTATCAAATAAAAAAAGAAGAGTTTGGGCTGAGTTTTTTCAGCACCTTGACACCAGAGAAGGACGTATATGCTTAAATACCCTGGCTGTACCAAACGAGCAATGAAATCTCTTTATTGGCTTTCAATGCCCAGACCACACCAACAGCTGTAGTGTTGCTATTCTTTTTTTTTTTTATTATTTTATTTCACATAAAACAGAGTTGGCTCCTTGTTGCCATAGAAACCAGCAACCCTAATTATAAGGCGTGCGATTCACTGGATGTAGAAAGCCATAATTCTTTCTATAAAAAAAACAACCCAGAGCCGGGTCATAAAAATGACAACCCAGAGCTGGCACGGGCTCAAGCTTGAGAACTTCCCATGGGAATAGGGTGTATTCGGATGATACAAATAGCATTGCATGAGAAGAGACCACCCCCTTAGTGTGCGTTCAGTGGTGGTGGGCTTCTCTGTGATGTAGCCAGTGCTGGTTTCCTTTCGAGCTCCGTCCCTTGGCCTGCGGCGTAGCTGTTTCCACATGGATACCCTAAACCAAATCAAACTGACTATGTACTAAGAATTTAGATTTCACTGTTCTGTCACTGCATCGTGTGTAGCAGCAAAGCATAACTTAATGTGACTGATCGGAGCGCTAACCGAGCACAATTTTAAATATCTTCTTATGAGCTTGGTTCCTGCAAGGAACTCAGGACTCTTAATAAGGTGAGGGTGCTCAGCACCTTACAGGATTGGGCCCTGGCCTCCGATACGTCCCGATCCAGCAAAACAATGAGGCGTGTGCATAGCTTTAAGCTCCTGAGTTGCCCTGTTGACTTCAAAGGGACTGCTCACATGCTTGAAGGTAAGCACAGGCTTAAGGGCTTTGATAGATCAGCCTTAGAACTTGCCAAATTTGCAAACAGCAGTTAAGTAGCATTATGACTCGATCAAAACAGGATGTGAATCAGAACTTCAGTAATGCACAAAGGTATGCAGTGTATGCATAAAGTATCCTCCAAGTTCATCTTTCCAGCTAGTCCTGCCATCTGTTTTCTGATGAATCTTAACCGAAACCTACAAAATTGGCCTATTAGCTTGCTTTCTTCAGGCAATGAGCTGGCAGAGGGTTAAATGACTTTAACTAGTCATGGTGTCAGTCTTCTTTCGGTCAATAAGGTTACTGGGAAGCCAGAGATTTGCACATGGAATTGATTATTTTATTCCTTTTTTAGAATGTGCTTACTGCAGTTTAAAACTTGTCTTGCAAATTCATCTCATAATGTGAATATTTAAATCCCGGGCTTGAACCTTAGATTCAGAGGGGAATGTGTTAAATAACCACTGAATCCTTAGTTCAGTCCCTATTTCAAATATACATAAAAGAGAGACCCATTTTCTGGTTTATCTGTCAAGAAACAAAAGTTGATATTTTAAAATACGTTCAATTAAATAATGCAGGGTGGGCTTTAACGTAGGGATAATGCCTGTAAAGTTTGCTCTCTGACTGTCTGAAAAGCAAGAAATGTTTAGAAGGCCTATGTAGGCAGCTCTATTGGCTATGATAAATTATGCATGATCCGCCCCTTGTAACTAGGAATTTTTCCAGCAATAGGAGGAGTTGGTTATGAGGAATGATTTTATACTCCATCTGGCTACTGGGAACAGTTGGTGCGGTGGTGTTTTGTATGGCACCCAGATGCTACAGCAATGGGCAGTGTTTGAACATCTCACAATACCCCTTTGAGACTAGGAAGTACTATCCCCATTTTACAGATGGGGAACTGAGGCACAGAGAGATTGTGGTTTGCCCACAAACCTGTGATGGAGCAGAGAACTGAACACAGATCTCCCGAGTCCCAGTTCAGTGTGTTAACCACAAGGCAATTCTTCCTGTGTCTTTTCAGGACCATTGCTGGAACACAACCGGCAAGTTTGTTTAACAAGGAGTTTCTGAATGATACCTTAGTGAACAACTGAAGGTGATAAATGTTGGAAACCCTCATCAGCCCACGCTGTCAAAATGTGGCAAGGATCTTAAAAACAAAATGAAATGCATTGCAGGCACATGGACAATTCCAGTGTTTAAAGTGGTGTTTATTCTGCAGTTGGCCAAGAATGGGGAACTATAGTTTTTCATAGCTGCACAGAATTAGCAAGCCTGATTTTTCCGGGTGGTTAGCAGTGAAACTAGGAGGGCTATTCATTCTGACTAACATCATGTCAAACACTTTGGGGATAGTAATTAGCTGCCAGAAAGCAGTTTGGGAAAAGCTAATTTTCTCTAGCACTGGAGTGTTCAGCAGCTTTGGATCAGGTTGATGATTTGTGATTGCATCGCCCCCAAATTTGCAAAGTGACGTGTCATTCCTACAGGTGTTACCTCCAGTACTTGTGCGAATGATATTACAGCACTGGGGAAAGATGCTGCTCGGAGGACATTTCTTAAGAGCCATTAACTCTGCAAATGGTGGCCAGTTAGTTGATTACACAGCAAAGTATTTAATCATGTGCATAGCTTTAAGCACGTGGCTAGAGCAACCCAAGTCAATGAAATTACTCTCATGCTTAACGTTAGGCAGGTACTTAAGTGCCTCACTGAATTGTGACCTTAGTGACTAATCCTGAATAGGATGTTATCTGGGCCTTTTCTAAACTGGAATCATTTGGCTACATTTTACATTCTTCATGAGTTCTATGAGGATCCATCTCTGGCTTAAAAGTCCTTAGCCGTAGTAAAACATACCTACCTCTGACAGCTGTTACCATGTACGAATTATGATGTTGTGAACAGAATTTATGAAACCACAAATTACCCTTCGTATATTGAAAATTAAAACAGCACTAGCATTTTTGGACTAATGCAAAGGTAATCTAGTACTTTGTCACTTAGCAAGTAACCCTATGACTGATACAATATTTTTTTTAACCTACCCCCCATGTGTATATTGGGCATAAGAAAATTATAAAAACCATTAGGCAAGAATAACAGGTTTAAAATGTATTTTACATGTTTTTCTTAGGCTGAGTCAACCATATGTTAAAATAAACTTCACCAATGGCAGCAGTTCTCATTTAAGGCTGATTATGTCTGGATAAAATAGTATGTGGGTGGTAAATACAAGCAGATGCATTACTGCACAGAAATCAGCACTGGGATATTTTATATGATGTTTATAGATCATATAATGTAGGATACAGGTGACCAGAGTTTGGCTGCCTACGTTTCCTAAGGTGGTCCACTCAGCTGTAGCATGATGATGATTTTTTTCTGTGCTACCAGCCCTTGTGTGAGAATTTGCTCTGCTGCTGGTTGTGCTGATCAGCTCACACCTGCAATTCTTAAGCCAACAAAATGGAAGCAGTGGATCTTATGCAAAAGTGGCCTGATCCAAAGCCCACCAAAGTCAATGGTAAGACTCCCATTAGATTTAGCTCGGGTCCACAGGCAGCGTGGATTTCAGAGCACCTAGAAACATCAGCCGATGAACAGTAAGCTAGTCTCAACCTTAGCTATCGGGATGCTACCACACAGCTATAAATCAGGCCCCTGATTAGCCCTCTGCTAGGTCTGTGCACCTGCTGCATTAGGGTTGACTCCTGTTGCCACTAAAATCAATGGCATCATCCCATTGTCTTCCATGAAAGCAGAATCAGGCCGTTAGTGATCACATTGGCCAGTCCTCACTGATGCTAAACAGTACCTTGCGCTACGAGTCAGTCCACTGAAGTCAGAGGGAGAGTTTGTGGAGTTCAGGAACTATTGAGGAAGAGTACAGCAATCTGGGCGACCGGGTGCAATGGGCTGTCTAGGTTCAGAAATCCTGTGACTAGGACACATGGCTTAGCTGATCTGTGTTTGTGTATACACTCCAAGTGACTTGCTACATCCTTGTAATCTATTGCGTGTCTTCCAACATAGAAACATTTCCCCACTGGTTTAAAGCAAGGCAGGTTGCCTGGATAATCCTGTTGCATTTTGGGGTGTTGGTAGTGAGCCCTAGGATAAGGCAAAGGCAAACAGAATGGGTTGTGTGACTGGCTAATGGTCTAATAGTGTCACTGTGCCTCTTACTCTTTCACAAGTCACTTTTGCATCTCCGAAAATCCCCAGAAGCTCGTCTGTTTTGAGAGCAGGCAGAGAAATGCAAAACCTCCAGGACGTGGCACATAAATCATTCTTTCAACAATCCGCCCGCATAGCGTGGAAGTAGTGGTGTTAACTTGGTCCTGAGCGCGTGCACTGAGCAGTGTCACTTCCTCCAAAACATTCCACCAGTTCTGCGACGGGAAGGATAGCTTTGAAGCTATGGCCTCAACCTTTTCCTCACATCTGCAGGTGCACACACTTCAGATTATGTATTTATGAAGACACTTGAGCCATATGCTTCCGTCAGTGTAACTGCGGTAGAGGCTCCCATCTGTTTGCTGCAGAAACTAAATAAGTAGGATCAAAAGGTTTGAAATCCCAGTGTTATACACCTGGGAATAGGGGGCACTGAGGAATAATTACAAGAAACAAAAGGCAAGGACTGATCCACAGACCAAACATTTAGTCCATATTAAAAACCCCAAGACAGATTAGTTTCAGCTAGGGTTATTTCCCCACGCCAGCCTTCATCTGCTGAGAAACCCAATAGCCACAGAAAGTTAAGTGACAGGATTCTAGTGGGCAAAAGGGAGGGCAACCCCTTTGCTACTTTTATGAGGCATTTTGGCAATGTAGCTGGTTTATCTTTGTTTTGTTTTTTTCCCCTCAGACCTCAGTAGCACGGCTCCAACAGCCTTTTCTCAGCCCTTCCCCAAAACTCCATTGGTTCCCAGCATTGGTCTCAGTGGGAGTTTTGCTTGAGAAAAGACGAGAATATGTCCCATGCTTAGTTCAGCTATGACAATCTGGAGCTGCTCCCTTTATGTTTCAGCAAGGAATCATAGACTATCAGGATTGGAAGGGACCTCAGGAGGTCATCTAGTCCAACCCCTTGCTCAAAGCAGGACCAATCCCCAGGCAGATTTTTGCCCAAAATTCCTAAGTGGCCCCATCAAGGATTGAACTCACAACTGTGGGTTTAGCAGGCTAATGCTCAAAACACTGAGCTATCTCTTCCCCTGCCCCCCGTTTGTTGTGTTCCTGGTTCAGGATTTTTCATTTCTTGCAGAGTATGTGAACTATTCACACGGATAGATGTATTTCCAAGTGCTCAGCTTCTTGCAGCGCACAGGAAGGCCTTTGTTCAGCAAGTTTAAGCAGTGTTAAAGGTGGGGGTGGGTGGGTATGTAATCACCCTCCCATACTAGACAAGTTTTATTAACACCATCGTAGGACACAGTGAATCCGAGGCATGGCGAGTAAGCCGTGAGCTAGCTGACATTCTATCTCCCACAGCATATTGAGTTCAGTGTGGTCTTTTTCAAGCCCTTTAATGCACAGCGGTTCATGTTTCCAGATGACAGTTTGAAGGAGTTGGACAAAGTCATTCAGAGCTGGCAGCCTGGAATGTGCTGTAATGGACAGTTAATGCCCTGTGTAATCTCTGACCTGTGTATCTATGGCTGGGTAAACCTGACCCACTCTCCGCTTACTTTAATCATGCTTTACTTTTCTACATATCACTTCCTAAAACTGTGGAATAAACCTTTTTTATTTATTTATTTATTTTAGGCAGAATGTGCAAGAAAAAACTAATAGAGGTCAGCTGTAGCCATGGATGTAACTAAAGGTTTGGTGGAAACCACATCAAATGGTAACATGAGTCCAGAGATGAGCCTGACTCAGCAATGTTCATATTCCAAACCAGTACAGATGGTTGGTTCATTCCGTATGTGGATTTCATGGCTACCATTTCATACTGTATCACTCTGGCCACATGCTCAGAAGGCCAGCACTGCTCTTTTATCCTTTCCCCACATCCTTTTTTCCTTCTCGTTTCCTTGTCAAAAATGGGGGGAAACACGGGCAAAAGCTTAGATGCTCCTCGAGGAATCTGGAATTCCATCAGTGAAACCTGCACCTGCTTTTAACTCATGGGCGTAGTCCCTCAATGGCAAACCCAGGCTTTACATTTTCACTGTCATTTTCCACTAACACTGGGCTCTGCCAGTCAGTTGCCTTTTCAAGAGTGATGTCTCATGCTCATCCTCCCTCCTTTGACTAATGCTTGTGCTGCGAGAAAGTGAAAAGGAATCAGTGTACTTGTTAGATCTGCAATTTTATTTTAAAGCCGGTCTCCTAACTTCATTGGGATCTTGGAACACTAATGGCTGCGATGAGGAAATGGATGTGCCCAGGATTGTTTTGCTTTGGGGATTTTCAGGAGCATTTGGAATGTGGCTTTTTTCTTTTCATCCTTGTCATTATTCCCCAGTCCCTTAGAAGTGCAGGGTTTGATCTTCTCTTGCTCTGGTATTAAATCAGGAATAAGCTCAGCTGAAACAAATGGTTTATAAAGTGGCATAAGTGTATAAGGAATCAAGTCCCTTGAGTCTTGGATGTCCTGGGCTTTTGCATGTTTTACTAGCCTCTGATTAGAGGATCTCCTGGTTATTATCTTGGAATCACTCCAAGTCCATTGTAAAGTTTTGTTTTCTGTTCAGTTTTTTTAAGATAAGCAATTGTCACGTTCTGGCAAACCAACATGTGTTCAAATCTGGGATGTGAACGGACAGCTAACCTTCAGAAAGATCTGAGCTCTTGCCGCCAGAGGGGACTTGAAACCCAAGTGAGGTTTTGACATTTTTTGTTTTGAATCTGCCTTCTTAAATGTACAGCTTGTCTATTCATACATGCTTTTATAAAAACTCCTTCTCCAAGCCTACAGCTCAATCACAGGAACCGCAGCCACTTTCTTGGAAGCACGGGTGTGGGGTTTTGTGGTGTCGATCTGCCACATATTTCAAGAGGCAGCACTGCAAGTACCCTTATAATGGAAGGTAGCCAAAATATTTCTCAGCTGTGTTAGCCTATTCCTGTTGGTTGTATAATACATTCTGTCACTCCAGAATTCTAGTTCTATTTATCTTTACCTCTGATCATTTACTTAACTTTGCATTCATGTAGGATTTAACTCGAGCAGCTTGTTTTAATTGCTTATACTGCAGTGTTGTTGTGCTAAACTCAAGACAGATGGCGCTTAAATACAGACCACACATGGAGACCTGCAACAATTGTGCTTCCTTGCTCTGCTGGTCCAGTGGAAGGCAAAAATGACCTGCTTCTTTTTGATAGGAGGGGACCCAATGGAAAATACAAAGGCTGGGAACTGGCGAGAGATTCAGTGCAGTCTTTTCTGAACTGAGTGAGGAGCAGCAATTAGTACGAGGAAGAGGAAAGTAAAAGGGAATCATGTTGAAAGCGAGTAAGATCCCCTGGTGTCCAACTTAATCTATTTATTTGTGCATGTTTCCATAGACACTCTCTGGAAAATCACAGAACGTTATTCAGGTGTGTAGAGATATTACATTCAGCCAGGTAGTGGCTAGGGGCCTGTGATGGGGTCTGTAAACACCACACTGGGACAGTAAGGGTTAAGGAGCAGTTCTGGGCCGAGGTGACTCTGTCCCTGCAGAGCCTTCTGCAGCTGGACCAGGAGTTTAAAAGGGAGCCAGGGCAGACAGGAGAGGAGAACAGACCTATCTTGAGAGCTTCTAAGCAAGGGCACCCCTTGAGTTCCTCCCGTTGCTTCTCCCTGCCAGCTAGAATTATCCTGGTTTCACAGGGCAGGAATTGGATCCATGGCATGTGCTTGTTCAGTGCCTAGTGCAATGAGGCCCTGATGCATAACTAGAATTACTAGGCACCATTGTCGTACAAATAATAAGCTGGCTTCAGTCTTATCCAGCTCCAGCTCAGGTATCATCCAGGCTCCCGTGTTTGCAAGCTGTCAGAAACGAAAGAAAGCTGTTGGCTCTGACATATCGGAGAAGTGGAATTAAGTGTCATGATTAAGCTGATATTTCTGCAACCCAAAATACTTCCTGGTCTCCTCAAGTGACCCCTGCTTTGAACAAGAGGCCAGGACTCAGTGGAGCCCTCAGAGTAGATCAGCAGTTGCCCAGCACCACCCTTTAAGGCATCTTGGAAATGAAGAAAAGGTGCCACAGAAGAATAACCTTGTCCACTCTTGTCAGGTCCTGTGGGCAAGTCAGTAAACCCGGGGGTTGGTGCTCTCATGAGCTGCTGAGAGATCTAATATAACAGCCTGACCATGTGAAGGTGCATGTATTGTGCAAAGCTTTTCTTGATGGTTTTATTATCCCTTGCATGGAAATCCTGCTGCAAATGGAAAAGGGAAAACTGAGAGTGATGCCGTGTATTAAAAAAGTCGTCTATCTTCAGTTCAAATAAATACAGCTATTTCCAGCCTTGCTTGTGGCTAGATGACGACTAATGATAAAAGGGAAATTAACAAATGTTCTGGGTCTCGGTAACTGGAGTTAAAATATAATTAAAATGTAATTTTCGGATGATTAGCACGTACATGCTCAATAAAAGCTAAAAGAAACCTTGTGGAACAAAAAATACTCTTAAAAACTAGAGCTGGAATAGAACTATTAGTTCATCTTGTTCATCTTCCTAACAACTGTGTGTTCTCAAATGTTTTGTCTAGCCTAGTTGAAAATGACTCAAGCAGTTGTTTCTTTGTCCAGTCTGGTATTAAATGACTCAAGCCTTCTACCACTTCCGTTGCTTTCTATTCCACAGTCTAATAGATCTCTCTGTTTAGGAAATTATTTCCTGATATTCAATCTAAATTTTCCCCTGGTCAGTTTCATCTTGTGAGTTATGTACTTGTGCCACCCAAAGTAATTCATTTCCGTTATTTGTTTGCGCTTCTCGAATCCTGCGAGGTTAAATGCAGAGCATTATCCTGGTTCCCCCTCAATATGGTCAAGCAATATATATTCCTATTATTTAATCTTCCTTCTTATATCCCCCAATAATTTTGTTGTGCTTTTCTCAATTCCCTCTGGTTTAGCAGCACCATTCTGAAGTGCCCAAAATGCTGGGCAGCTTTCTAAAAATTAGTGTTAAAAAGCGGATTGGTTCTGTTTTGACATGACATCATTCGAGCATATGAAAAGAAGCTGCCATGCTTTGGATGAGATGTTAAACAAAGGTCTCCTCTGCCTGTCTCTAGAGGCTGAACAAGTGGAAGCTGAAGATCCCCTAGCATTTCCTGACAAGTGGAGAACGATAGCCATTCTGTCACTCTTCACACTCGATTCTAATAGCGATGAGTGAGCTGTTCCTGTGCGCAAAATGGAAGGAGGCTGCATGCATGACGCTCACTGCAGGACCTGGTCCTTTGTTGCTGTGCTCTGAACACACAGTATTGCTGTGTAATGCAATTTGAGCTGCCTGGAGTATCAGTTGCCCAAGATGAAATTAAATCCCTTTCTAGGTTGTTTACTGTGGTGTTGTCAAGCTGCTTTTAAGTAATTTTTTTGGAAGCATTTTATCAAGAAGTGTACTTTCCCTCAAGGACGCTTTTTAAGTGGATTTTCCAAGTCAGCTTATTTTTTATAATTACATCATGTTTGCTGATTCTGGCTGATGAATTTGTAATAAATGAATGTTGTAACTGCTTTTTGCACTAAGTAAACACAGTACAGAGAAAGGAATCCAGTCAGCTAATTAGCTTGGGCTCAGACTAAGGCCTGGTGTATGTGTAAAATTTAGATCGACAAAGCTACATCAGTCGGGGCATGAAAAACCCACACCCCTGACCAAGGTAGTTGTGCTGAGCTAACTCCCAGAGGAGATACAGTTATGTTGATGGAAGAATGCTTCTGTCTATGTAGCTACCATTGTTTGGGGAGGTGGTCTTCCTACACCGATGGAAAACCCCTTCTGTCCGTATAGGCTTTGTCTATGCTATATGGTATGCTGGCATAGCTACAGCACCGTAGCCGGGCGGGTATAGTCACCAGAGAGTGGACCTAACCTTAGTAACAGAGGAATTCATGGTATGTTTATCTGTGGAGTTTTATCAGCCAGTGCGGGTGTTGCCCAGAGGCTGGTAGAGAAGGGGTTTAAATTATGTTCTGAGTTCTAAGTCAGTTTGCATAGAAGACAAAGAAAGAAGCAAATTGTAATCAGTGTTTAACTAAGGGTATGTCTATATTACCCGCCAGATCGTCGGGTAGTGTTTGATGTATCGGGGATTGATCTATCATGTCTCGTCTGGACACGATAAATCAATCTGCTAATCGACGCCCGTACTCCACCTTGGCAGGAGGAGTAAGCGGAGTTGATGGGGGAGCCGCGGCAGTCGACTTGCCGCCTTGAGGACAGCCAGGTAAGTTGATCTAAGATATTCGCGTAGCTGAAGTTGCGTATCTTAGTTCAAACCCCCCCGATAGTGTAGCCCAGGCCTAAGGTTTGAAATCTACCAAAATTTCCCATAGGTTGGTTGTCCTCTGCTTTAGTGCTATTGCTGGAATCATTCAGTGTAACTAATTACAGTACCAGGCTGGTGAGCTGGTAAGACTCTTCTTTAAATCTATAAAGTGGGTGTGGTTCTGATCGTTTTAACTCCTCTGTAGAAACCAGTGTAAAAGAAACCAAAACCAAGCCTGGAGAGTCTATATTAGACTTATGTGGATGTGGGGACCAAGCTCTTATACCTGAGAGAGCCTTATTCAGAGGAAACATTGTAGTTCATATGTTGTAAAAGTGAGATACTTTGTGCCAGTGTCAGGAATATTCAGGAAAAGATCAGATTTTTCTCCTCTTTGTAAGACAGACCTTCACTAGCTCAGCTCTGTTTTGAATCGATCTTTCCCGGGGAATAAGGAGTTATTGTGATGTAATTAAAGCGGCCACAAGATACTGTCCTTTTAAAAAGAAAAAAAAATCCTTTACTTAGTAGTTTTCTGACAAATGATTTAAAATCTTTGAAAATGTTGGTAACCAAAGAAACAGTTCCATAAATGAGTTGCACGGTTACCAGTGTGATTACCAAAGTAAAACCAAGGTTATCTAGAGTTTAAAAAAAACTTTTCCCTATGGAATGTTTTTAAAAGCACAAACCCACAATTTAATTACCCGTCCAATGATGGGGGGGAGGGGGATACTTTTCTTCATTTTTTTTTTAAAAAGGAAGCTTATCAGTGACACACATTTGTTGCAGAACTCAGCACTAATATCACATCTTTGCAGTCATTTCACATGCTATCCTTTGCCTTGAACAGTCTCTGAACAGGTATCTCAGAATCTGAGGCAAAATGGTAAATATCTGTGGCTGGGCATTGACTCTTTCTTTTGGAACTTGGCACCTTGCATAGCATCGCCCAGAGCTCTTTGAACTGAGATTTTGCTTTGATATGTGGTCTGTTAAGAACCTAACAAATCTTATGTTAGTTCTACTCGTATTGGGGGCTGAAACTTATGAACTTCATGAACGCGATCTGATTTTTCACCACCTTTTCACTGATATAAGTCCATTGGCCACTGGGGAAATTACTTCTGATTTATATTGGTATAAATGAGATCAGAATCAGGTCTTTTGCATTTTTTCAGTCTATTGTTTTGACAAAGCACATGTCAAAATGCATAACAATCCTCAGTTGTCAAAACACATTGTGCTGTCAGGTACTAAATTATATTTATAAAAGTTAAAAATATGCCAACTTGTGTACAATGAATGGTTGGTTATTGTACCAGTAGTGGGTACCGGGAGATGGCAGGCCTAGAACCATGCATAGTGAAAGGTACTCCCCCTTAGTTAGTGGGGAGGCACCAGAGGACCCAGGCTACAACTGAATACTGGTGACAACAAATGAAAAAATGGAGTGAAGGTCATAGGGTGAAAATCAGAGAACCAGAAGGGGACACCAAGCAGAGAACCACCGACAGCACCCACTGCTCCTCAAAGGTGCCTATGCAGTCAGTGGACACCGCTGACACCGCCCCTACAGCTCCATTTGGCTTTGGTTCCCAGCCAATGGGAGTGCAGAGCCGGTGCTCGGGGCAGGGGCAGCACATGGAGTCCCCTGGCCCCCCTGCCTAGGAGCCGAACCTGCTGGCTGTTTCCAGGGTGCAGTGCAGTCAGGACGGATAGGGACTAGCCTGCCTTAGCACCGCAGCACTGCCGACTGGACTTTTAACAGCCTGGTCATGGTACTAACCAGAGCTGCCAGAGTCCCTTTTCGACTGGGTGTTCTGATCAAAAACCGGACACCCGGCAGCCCTAGTGTGTGCCAAGATCAAGGGGTGTGGGGAGAAGTGCAGCCAGAATGTCAGTAAGAGGTTCTGGTGGTTGGCTATTGTAGGGTAGCTCATAAATAAGGCTACGTTTTAGTCACAAGTATTTTTAGTAAAAGTTGTGAACAGGTCACGGGCAGTAAACAAAATCCACACCCTGTGACCAGTCCATGACTTGTATTCTATACCCCTGACTAAATCTTGGGTGCTCTGGTGGATGGGGGTGGCTCAGGGGCGCAGCTCGCAGCCCAGGACCCCACTGGTGCAACGGAGGGTCCGGGGGATAGCGGCGGGCGGCCCGGACCACTGCTGCTGCTTGAGGGTGGGCGGGTGCAGTGCTGTTGGGGTTGGGGTGGAGGGGCGCAGCAGCCCGGGACCCCGCTGCTGTTGCTGGGTGTGTGTGTGGTGGCCTGAGACTGCCTCAGCAGCGACCAGCCCAGCGGCTGCCCCAAGCCGGTTGGGTGGCCCCCGGGCCAACCACACTGGCTGCTGCAGAAGTCACGGAGGTCCTGGAAAGTCACGGAATCCGTGACCTCTGACAGACTCGCGGCCTTACTCAGAAGCACAGAGCTGCTGGCATTCTCTGTGGGGAAAATATGTATTTTTTAAATAAAATACATAAATATCTGGACTGAGCAAACTGACACAGGAAAGAGAAGATAGGTCAAATGTTAGGCTTGTTAACCTTAACAAGCAAAATCAGAGTCTGCTTATTTAGCGGTGTTCTCTGAAAGGGTCGATCCTAGATCCATTGACGTTAAGAATGGCAACACTTTCACTCAATGCAGGTTTGAGCCCTAAGGGTGTAATCTTCACTGCAGAGATAACCCAGAATATTAGCCCAGCCCACCCACTGCCATCCGCATAGAAAAACCTCTGTATGGAGGTGCTTTAAGCCTGGGCTAGCTGGCTTGACTGGCTCTGCTTTAACTTGAGTGGGAACCCACCTGCTTTGCAGTGAGGTGACAGTCGAAATCACATGAGTGCTGATAGTCCTCCAAAGCCTTCCCATAATTCCCCCCAGAAGGACAGACAGGTTCTCCCACGGTTGATTGGGAAAGCATCCTAAAGCAGCTCAGCACAAAGAACCATGGGATATGCCCCCAAACACACCTGGCCAAGTGCAGAAACAGTGAGGATGCAGTAACATGGGTAGGCCTTTGCGGTCGGGATGCTTGCACCTGGGCGAGGACAAACCCAGGTTCTCAGCCTGAGGTGCCAATCACCCAGGTTCACTCCACAATGAAGACGTGGCCTATAGGACTTTCTGTAGTAACTCCAAACCTTGTTGAAAGTTGCTTTAAAATTCATTGGCAAGCTGGGAGACTTTCAACAGCACTGTGCACAATAAACTAATCAGCTTTTTAATAACCTCTCTATCAAGTTTTAGAATGGCATTTGTCTCCAGTTACCAGTCTCCAAAACACACGTGCTGCTCTTTGCTACTATAATCTTCTAGCATGATTTGTTAGTAAAGATCTTTCTATGTGGCCTTATTAAATGACCTTTCAGTAATTTTAGGAGTTTGATTGGGCTGCATCAAATAACTTTCATATTCTGATAGCTTGATCTATTCATTTAAATCCGTACACATTTGATTAATTTTAGCTCATGCTCAACGATGATTTTGGTTACACGGAGTATATTCATAGATGTAGATAGGAATGCCATAAAACGAAGAAATTCCAGGATTCAGACACAGAGCGTCTGAGCACCAGTCTGTGAATGCATCTTTGCTGTCTAGAGAGTTATCGGATCTGGCAGTTTATACAACAAGGTTTGGTAATGCTCCTTTAATCTCCCCTCATCTGAGTTAAAAAACCTGTTCTACATAGAGCTGCAACCAGCCCTCCCCTGCCAAAAAAAACACAACTCACTGAAAATTACAGATCTAAATATTTGCTCAGTGAACATTCAATTCTTAATTACAATTAAGCTGCTACGAATTCTTCTTATAAATTGTTTTTGAAAGCATAAAAGCTACAGCATGAACACAGATATTAAAAATAGCCTTCTACAATTGCTATCTGTGAGTGGCATGGTCCCATCTGGAAATCATTCATTCAAACATCCATCCTATACACAATAGATCATTATTTTCCAGTTTAGTATGACTTTTGTTCCCCAGAGCATACATTATATCCAGACACTGGATCTATTTCTTATCATCTATATTGTCTTATTAATACTGCACAAACTGGCTTGCAAAGGTACGTCTCTTTTGTATGGTTGAGTGTCATTCCTTGTAGCAAAAAGAAATGCATGCCAAATCCCTTGGGTTAGTAAACTACACGTGCACATTTTTATGGGACTATTGACTATCATCTCCCACTTAGATTGGGATACATTTTCTAAAATACTGACCTGATTGATTGCATTTTTAGTCAAAATAGCCTCATGTTGATTAAAACACAGAGAGAGAGAGATTTCCTAGAATGACGGCTGAAAATGCTTTTGTTAGTCTGGCAGTGGTTCTCAACCAGGGGTCCGAGGCCCCTTGGGGGTTCGCGAGCAGGCTTCATGGGGTCTGCCAAGCAGGGCCAGCGTTAGACTCACTAGGGCCCAGGGCGGAAAGCCGAAGCCCCACCACATGGGTCTGAAGCCCAGGGCCTTGAACCCCGTCACTCAGGGTTGAAGCCGAAGCCTGAGCAATGTAGCCTCCTGGGCCCCCCCCCCCCCTGTGGTGTGGGGCCCCCTCTAACGCTGGCCCTGGCTTTTATATGCAGAAAAACAGTTGTTGTGGCACAGGTGGGCCATAGAGTTTTTATAGCATGTTGAGAGGCCTCAGAAAGAAAAAGGCTGAGAACCCCTGCTCTGTGGTAGCTCATTTCTCGTGGTGTCCGACATTCACATGGAAGTTACAGTTTAAACATGCTCACTGCAGAGAGCTGAGTGGTCAAGCCGTGCTAACAATGGAACATTAAGTTACACGGACCAGATTCTCAGCTGGTGTACATGGGTGAAGCTAAACCGACTTACATGAAGTCCACAAATTCAAAACAGTTTTTTCCCCAAATGGACATGCAAATGATTTCATTTCCAAAGATTTCATTGCGAAGTTTTTAACTGGGGGGGGGGGGGGAATGGAGAAACTACAAACAAAATAATTGTGCTTTTTCCAGCTCCCCTCCCCAAAAAACAAACAAAGAAACAATAGTTCTAATTGGATTCACAGAAAGCAACACTGGTAAAACCATATATCAGCATTTGCATGATAACTGAACCCCAGTCTCCTTCCCCTTGCTGGGGACTGCTCACGGACGTAAAATTACTCACATGCATGAGTGCTTGTAGAAAGAGGCTCTTTGTAAACTAACCAGGGCAATGACCTTGCATGAAATCTTGGCCCCATTGAAGTCAATGGAAATGTATCTTTACATTTTTCTGTAAAGTATTGCAGAACTAGAACCATAGAAACAGCAAATAAGAATGGTAACACTGAACAGTTTCCTCTAATCCAAAGCAGACTTTCGTGGTTATTGTGTGATCTGAGCATTGTCATTTCAAGAAAACTCCATAATGAGAACTTTCTGTCCATATCAGTGAGGTTTCCTATATTAACTCTACCTACCTTCCATAGAACCCAGGAAATTTACAAATTGGACAGTGCAGTTTAAGCCCTTTGGGGGGAATTTTCAGTTTCTATTTAAGTCACTTTAGACAATTATGTTAGGCAGCTTGTTAAAAGAAACATGAACTGCTTGGGAAAAAAATACACACGCATTACTGTATATAAATAGCATATAATTTTATCCCTTTGGAGACCTGGAATGTTGCCTTTTGTGTCCTGCATTATTGGATTGCATTCACAATGTCAAATGCTTGTAGCATCTGACAAGGTAAAAGCTTTGTGTTCTTGCACTGAAAAAACCAATAGGCTACATAAATGTGATTGGTTTCCCCACCCCCCCAGTTTGATGGTGCTTTCACTGCCTGCTTACTGTGTGGAACCTTGTTTTCTGGGAGATGATAATATACTCTTATGCAGGGTTTATTCATAGAGTGGGACTCTTTTAATTGAAATGTAAGTTACCAAAAATATCATTGTTCATCTTTTAAAAAAAAAATAGAATCCACTTCAAAGCCCAGCATAAAGGTTAACATTCTCTACAACAACAACACTGAGAAGGCAAATCTACTTGAAGGAGTGTAGATAAACTGAAATGTTCTTTCCGGCTTTGTTTTAAGAAGCATTTTGTTGATAGAGATTTTGCTTATCACTGTTCCAGATGAGATGTTGATCTAATTAGCAAACAAACACTATACAGTAAATGCTGTATTATCTGGCACTTTACCAACTGCTGCTCCTAGGTGGAGGAATGGCCATGGGGGCTCTGTGCGCTGCCCCACCCCAAGCGCTGGCTCCGTAGCTCCTATTTGCCAGGGACTGTGGCCAATGGGAGCCACGGAGGCAGTGCCTTTGGGCGGAGGCAGCGCGCAGAGCTGCTTGGCCGCCCCTCTGCCTAGGAGCAGGAGGGACATGTCGCCACTTGAGGGGAGCCGCCCAAGGTGAACGCTGCTCAGATCCGGCACCTCAAAATCCCTCCCACACCCAACCCCCTGCCCTGAGGCTCCTCTCACACCCAAAGTCCCTCCTCCATTGGTAAGTAGAACTCTTAGTTAACCAGATTGCTTCCCCCACCATGCTGGATAACAAAGCTTTTACTGTACTAGGTGGTGATTAAGGTTGCAGCATGGCACATCACATCCATCCAACATCTTAAAAGCATGGACAGAAGTTAAAGAGAAAGATTTATGCATCCCCTTCTACCTTCATATTGCCCATACTCCTATGCTACTTCCATCTCCAGCAGATACCCTTAAGCAATGCATACTCATCTAAATCAGACTCACACAACCCTCACCCCCATACTTCATCAGACTTGTACTCAAATGCAAAACCTTAAGCTTGTATAGCAATTACATCATCAGATCAGCACAGCTGACTCTTACATTCCATGCATGTGGGAAGTTATTTTGCCTTAACACTGCTGAGGTCACTGTCAAGGTTTTGCATTATGTGCCTCATGCCCCCATTTCGCTCTGTGGGCTGGGTACTCCATCCGAACTACGCCTCCCACAATGCACTGTGGCCAGGAACTCCCAGGCTGCACCACCATAGCTCAGAAACAAGAGAGACCATGGTGCATTATAGGAGTCCAGGCCATAGAGGAGAATAGGGACATGAGCATCTGAACTACAACCCCCATGGTGCACTGTGGCACCATTTCCAAATTGAAACTCTTCGGATTTTAGCTTTATAGGTCAGTAAACCTTTAAACTCCACCTGGAAACCCACAGGCAGCAGTACGTACTGGAGCAGTGGTTTAGTATGCACTGAACAAGTAAGCTACTGCATTATGAGTGTGCTTCCATTTCTGAATGATTTGAGGCATAGCAATGTGTAGAACACGTCACAGCGTCTGATCCTCTGGTTACAAAGACTTGAAATGGGGTGATGATGCCTCCACGCCAAAGAGGAAAAGTCACCGTGTTCTAGCCATAAACACACGGTAGATGTCTATTTCGGATACTGCCGAAGGTTGACAATCCAGCAATGGTTGAGACTCTAAACAGACTCCCAGGTTGCAAACACAAGTAACACACAGAGGAGACATACCTGTGATGCTGTCCGAGGTACCCAGGGCTGTGAGACCCCTCGCTACCAGCTTCCCTTGGCATAAGGAAGCCTTGTGTCTAGCGCCTGCCATGCATCAGCTCCACCAGCTACTGGCAACAGAAGCACTACCCTCTAGGCCTCGCAAGCCATCTTGTTACTCTGTAGGTTCGTGATAGGCACACCCCAGTGCTCGAGCCCTCTGAGCATCTCCCTGGAGTGTCCAGCCCCTGCTCCACTGGACGCTCAGAGTCGCTGCTTCCAACATCACAGTACACGCCAGCTTACCGGTTCCACCACAGATCCCTGCTCCGCTTAACACACACAACCCCTACATATGCTCAGAGTGAAATTAAGTATAAGTTTATTTTACAAAGCATAGCGATTCAAATGATAACCAGGAGAAGTATTGACGACAAATGAGTGCATATGAAATAACGCATTCTTGAAATAATCTCCTGTCTTCTTCAGTATTGCTCACCCAAAATCTTTGCAGCCAGGTTGGCTGTAACCCTCCTTACGTGAGACAGATGCGCTGTCAGCTTGACTCTAAGTGAAGGATCCCATGTGTTCCCTTGCACCCCAAGATATACCAGAACAATCCTTTGTCTTTATTCATAACCAGGACCACCCCCCCCCTTGCTGTTTGGTTCATCTAGTAGAGTTCCTTTCTCCATCTCTTTTGTTACCTGAGGCTCAGTATGTACATAGGCATACCTTGGGAGGCCAAATGGCCAGACAGACAGGCAGGTGTCTGTTACCTCCTGCCTCATCTGAGGTTCCCATCAGATGTTGTCTTAGAATCTTCCTAATATATCTATCCCAGAAATAACTCTCTCTTGCTAGCTTCCCGTAACCATAAAAGCAGTGAATATTTTATCTTTGGTCAAATTCATGCTGACAGCTTTTAAAGAATGGCATTTCTAAAGTGTACTGCAGATTAGCTGTGGACGTTGGTCTGAATTGTAGCTGGATAAACTGGGTTAGTGTTGAGACTTCAACAAATCATTGTGTTAAATAGTTTAATGCACTTTCTGGATCCCTACTGTGTTGGTAGCTTCCCTGCACCCCCAGCTAGTGGAGGGCTCTGATTCCCAGTTCAACTTCTGTCCTAACCAGGAGAGGGCTCCATAATCCTGGGAGCTGGCTGCAGAGGCAAGGCTGGGTAACGGGAATTCTGGTGCCGGCAGGAGGCCAGCAGTAGCTAGGGTGACCAGACAGCAAGTGTGAAAAATCAGGACAGGGGGTGGGGGGTAATAGGAGCCTATATAAGAAAAAGTCCCAAATATCGGGACTGTCCCTATAAAATCGGGACATCTGGTCACCCTAGCAGTAGCCAAGGCACGAGGATGCAGTGGTCTGGAAGCAGTAGGCGTAGGGATGACTGCATGTGTGGAGACCCCAGTACTTGGACTGTCGCCAGGGGCTGAGCTAGGAACTATTGGATGGATCTTCCATTGTAATTAAAATCATCATGGCGAGGGCATGAGTACTTCTTAATTTCTGGTAGCTCTAGCAAAGCTCCTCCTTTACTCAGAACATGTGACTATTTATGGAATCCTCCGCAGCCCGTCGGGCCTAGTCCTGGGAGTACCTAACTGAACTCTGAGCTCCTGGTACGCAGAGCACACGACCAGTACCAGCCATCTAGGAGGGGTTGGTGCTCCACATGGATCGCGTCAACAAGCAGTGGGTCCAGTTGTAGAATATGGGCTCCTCTTTTTAGATTTTGCCCTTTTCAGGGGATGAATGCTGCAGCTTGTTCTTTCCTTAGGAGCACCAGAGGCCAGTGGATACACTCAGAGAGCCCAGTGCTAGATGCTTGAGAGGAAGGTGTAAGAAAACCTGTAATGGATAACTATGGAGTAATCAGCCCACGGGTGAAGTTTTCTTCCTAACCGCCATCAGCTATTGGTTGGTTTGCATCCTGAAGCATGAGGACTTATAGCCCTTGTAAAAACCAGAAATAATGTTTGTATCCAGTGTAATGTAACTGCGCAGATTCTCATTATCTATATTAATGTCTAATCTTTATTAAGCTCTTGACCTCCATATTAGTTTGTAGCAATGACTGATTTGCAGAACAGCACTGTAATAGTTTCCTATCCCATTCCTCCACACGCTATAACATTTTGTTTGCAGTTTCAAATCACTGCTGTGCATGGACCAGAGTTGAGTTGCTGACAAAGATGTCCTGGGCTTTTCCAGAGTGGCCACAGTGGTTAGTTCTGAATGTGTCTCGACTCTTGCATCTATTACTAATAGTACATTGATTTGATAAACACAGCTAATCTAGCATGCCTCTATCTTGCTTGCAGGGAGAACGTTGTTGTGTGAACATTTACCTTCACAAGCAAATTCAACTTTGCTAGCTGATCTATTGTCTCAGTTCCAAGAACGGAACAGAAATCATCCATTTTATATATTCTAGCCCACAGGCTATCACAGAAGCATGATAGGAAGATCGTGTGTCTTAGATTGCAGTTGCCTTAACAGAGAGTATCTTCCGATGAATCTTTGGCAACTTGCCTCGGGTTACAGGCAATTGTCTGCATTGATTTTAATATTTCGTGAAATATTTACAAAGTGGTGCTACTCAGTATGGCTACCACAAAGGAGCTATAAACCTTGCTATGTCATTTTAACACCAAGGTCAGACACCTGGGATTCTGTAGCTCAATAGCATTTTAATATTGGTTTTAACTGTGATTAAAGCTTCCAGAGACAGGATGTCTTTTTCATCCGTGATAATAACCCGCGTGGCTTTAGAATCATAGGACTGGAAGGGACCTCGAGAGGTCATCTAGTCCAGTCTCTTGCACTCCGGGCAGGACTAAGTATTATCTAGACCATCCCTGACAGTTTGTCTAATCTGCTCTTAAAAATATCCAATGATGGAGATTCCAGAACCTCCCTAGGTAATTTATTCCAGTACTTAACTACCCTGACAGGAAGTTTTTCCTAATGTCCAATCTAAACCTCCCTTGCTGCAATTTAAGTCCATTGCTTCTTGTCCTATCCTCAAGGAGAACACTTTTTCTCCCTCTTTTATGTACTTGAAAACCGTTATCATGTCCCCCCTCAGTCTTCTCTTCTCCCGACTAAACAAACCCAATTTTTTCAATCTTCCCTCATAGCTCATGTTTTCTAGACCTTTAATCGTTTTCTTGCTCTTCTCTGGACTTTCTCCAGTTTGTCCACATCTTTCCTGAAATGTAGTGCCCAGAACTGGACACGATACTCCAGCTGAGGCCTAATCAGCACAGAGTAGAGTGGAAGAATTACCGGTACTTATTGTGTCATGATTACAACACTCCTGCTAATACATCCCAGAATGATGTTTGTTTGCTTTTTTTGCAACAGTGTTACACTGTTGATTCATATTTAGTGGCGTAACTGCAGTGATGAATTTGACCCATACAGTAAAACACGATGTTGCTTCCATAGAATTATGGCAGCCAGAGACAGAAAACACATGTGCCTGTCAGTGAAGGACTACTCCCTACAGTAAATGTTTAGGGGAAAGTCTTGGCCTCATTGAAGTCGATGATAAAATTCCCATTCATTTCAATGGGACTGGAATTTTGCCCTTAATGTTTAGCCTCATCTTATTTTTGTTTGTGATTAATTTATTAGTTTTCATAAAGAAACAGACTAAAAAATACAGATAGATAAATGATTTACAGCTTGTATATGTTACCAAATACTGCATGTTTTACAGGATATCCAATAAAGTTATGAAATTGCACCATTTTACAACTTGTCAAAGCTTCCCGGGACAGACAGTACAAAATCAGACAATATTATACAGAGGTAACATAGAATCATAGGACTGGAAGGGACCTTGAGAGGTCATCTAGTCCAGTCCCCTGCACTCCTGGCAGGACTAAGTATTATCTAGAGCATCCCTGACAGGTGTTTGTCCAACCTGCTCTTAAAAACCTCCAACGATGGAGATTCCACAACCTCCCTAAGCAATTTATTCCAGTGCTTCACCACCCTGACAGTTAGGAAGTTTTTCCTAATGTCCAACCTAAACCTCCCTTGCTGCAATTTAAGCACATTGCTGCTTGTCCTATCCTCAGAGGTTAAGAAAAACGATTTTTCTCCCTCCTCCTTTTACGCACTTGAAAACCGCTATCATGTCCCCTCTCAGTCTTCTCTTTCCCAGACTAAACAAACCCAGTTTTTTCAGTATTCCCTCATAGCTCATGTTTTCTAGACCTTTAATCTTTTTTTTTTCTCTTCTCTGGACTCTCCAATTTGTCCACATCTTTCCTGAAATGTGGTGGCCAGAACTGGACACAATACTCCAGCTGAGGCCTAATCGGTGCGGAGTGGAGCAGAAGAATTACTTCTTGGGTCTTGCTTACAACTTTCCTGCTAATACATCCCAGAATGATGTTTGCTTTTTTTGCAACAGTGTTACACTGTTGACTCATATTTAGCTTGTGATCCACTATGACCCCCAGATCACTTTCTGCAATACTCCTTCCTAGGCAGTCATTTCCCATTTTGTATATGTGCAACTGATTGTTCCTTCCTAAATGGAGTACTTTGCATTTGTCCTTATTGAATTTCATCCTATTTACTTCAGACCATTTCTCCAGTTTGTCCAGATCATTTTGAATTTTGAATTTTAATCCTATCTTCCAAAGCACTCGTGACCCCTCCCAGGTTGGTATCGTCCGCAAACTTTATAAGTGTACTCTATGCCACTATCTAAATCATTGATGAAGATATTGAACAGAACCAGACCCAGAACTGATCCCTGCGGGACCCCACTCATTATGTCCTTCCAGCATGACTGTGAATCACTGATAACTACTTTCTGGGAATGGTTTTCCAACCAGTTTTGCACCCACCTTATAATAGTTCCATCTAGGTTGCATTTCCTTAGTTTGTGTATGAGAACGTCATACAAGACAGTATCAAAAGCTTTATTAAAGTCAAGATATACCACGTCTACCGCTTCCCCCCCATCCACAAGACTTGTTATCCTGTCAAAGAAAGCTATCAGGTTGGTTTGACACAATTTGTTCTTGACAAATCCATGCTGACTGTTACTTATCACCTTATTATCTTCTAGATGTTTGCAAATTGATTGCTTAATTATTTGCTCCATTATCTTTCCTGGTACTGAAGTTAAGCTGACTGGTCTGTAATTCCCTCGGTTGTCCTTAGTTCCCTTTTTACAGATTGGCACTATATTTGCCCTTTTCCAGTCTTCTGGAATCTCTCCTGTCTTCCATGACTTCTCAAAGATAATCACTAATGGCTCAGAGATATCTCCTCAGTCAGCTCCTTGAGTATTCTAGGATGCATTTCATCAGGCCCTGGTGACTTGAAGACATCTAACTTGTCTAAGTAATTTTTAACTTGTTCTTTCCCTATTTTAATGTCTTCTGATCCTATTTCATTTTCACTGGTATTCACTACATTAGAAATCCAATCACCACCAACCTTCTTGGTGAAAACTGAAACAAAGAAGTCATTAAGCACCTCTGCCACTTTCACCCAAGCTGCCTTCCACTTTCAAATTCTCAACCAGTTCCTCCCTATTTGTCAAAATCACATGTTACGGTGGGTATAATAATACATAAATAAACAGACATACACAAATAGGTTAAAAGGGAAGGAGAGGACTGAGGGGTTGGGGTTTAGGAACAAGTGGAGAGGTTGGGTAGCATGAAAGTCTGGAATTATTTGAGCTATCTCAGCATTCTTTAGCCAAATGTATCAAGAAACAGGGTCCTAATTTGTACAAATTCACATAATTGCTTTCTGTGTCGTTAAGCTGTTCTTTCTCTGCAAACTCAGACAGGTCCAAATACCACTACTTTCTTGTAGGCCTAGGCCTAAAATCATGCTCTTGGTAATCATTGAAGCCCTCAAGAACCAAAGGCTTTGTGGCACAGTTAACCTAGCAAAGTAAGTACGTAACCTAGGACAGTGGCTCTCAACCTTTCCAGCCTACTGTTACCCCTTCAGGAGGCTGATTTGTCTTGTGTACCTCCAAGTTTCACCTCACTTAAAAACGACTTGTTCACAAAATCAGACATAAAAATATAAGTGTCACAGCACATGGTTACTGAAAAATTGCTGACTTTCTCCTTTATACCATATAATTATAAAATAAATCAATTGGAATATAAACATTGCACTTACATTTCTGTGTATAGTATATAGAGCAGGTCATTGTCTGTATGAAAATTTAGTTTGAACTGATTTCCCTAGTGCTTTATAGGTAGCCTGTTGTAAAACTAGGCAAATAGCTAGGTGAGTTGATGTACGCCCTGGAAGACCTCTGGGTACCCCTGACCTAGGATATAATTTTCAGCTGAGATTTGGTTATTGAAGCCAAGCACCAGTTTCACTCTTGTGTCCACCTTTTTCAGCTGCCTGACTGTTGGACGGTCCTGTAGCATATGCATCAGGCTTCCTTTTTCTTTATTACAGAGCCCACAAACATCAGAGGACAAGGCCCCCCCCCCCGCTTGCACAGACTCTGTGGCCTCCGATAGAACTGTTTGCTGTATCAGGTGTAATAATACGCTCTGCCATTGGGGTTCTTTGAAAAGCTGTGGTAACTCCTTCCTGTGCTTTCACAAAGAACTGCAATGGAGTTCCTCTTCGCTAGTAAAGCATACAGAATGGTATTGGCCTGGGGAGTTTATGAAGCATTTCCAAGGTTCCCAGTAGGTCTGGGGCCTCTGGCAGTAGCAGGGCATCTGGACCAAATTGAAATGGCAGCAAATGTTTTAGTTGTAAGTACTGCCACTCTGCTGAGGGTGGCAGGTCATATTGTTGTTTTACTTTTAGAAAAGAGACAAAGAGCCCCCATCCTTGACTAATTGGGAAATAGCTTTGTCTTATTTGAAAAGTCCCTAGAGATGTGGCTTTGGGACTTTGAGCCTTTGATGGCATAATGAGCACAGTTGTTCATAGCTATGCCCATAACTCTACCAGGGCATGCAATTACGACTAAAGAATATTGCTGGGAAAAATTAAACAAGAGAAACGATAGACCAAGGAAAATGACTGAGATGAATGTTTGCAGTTAGAATTTTGAAGCGAGCAATATGTATAATCAATAGGCTTGTGTCATGGCAGAGCAATTTCAAGGGCAACACTAATACATTGGGTTAGTCCTTTGACTTTTTTAACAATTGTTTATTTGTATTTTTTAAAATAAACTTTCCTAGAGCTTGTAAGCGCTACTTAGCATCAACCTCTTTGATATGCACAGTAGCAGATACACACATATATGTTAAAATCCTGCCCAAGCATATTGCTGAGGCAGTATTGTGTTGGGGTTTTATTTTTCCCCAGTTGCATCTGTGGTTTTTGGAAAGCTTGATTTTGTGTCAGGTTTTCCACCCTTGTAGAAGGAACCCCTCCCTCCCATGTGGTGAAATCTAACTCAATTTCTGTTAAATAACTAGGATCGATTACACTCGTTCTTGCTCTGTTGCTGACATGAGCACTCCTGACAATACCAGTAAAACACACATTCTTCACTTTCCACACTAATGAGCCATCCTGAGTTGTTATATTAAATCCATTTATGCTGTTTTTTATTTTTAGCCACCAAGCAATCCTGTTAAAAAATAGTAGTAAATGGCTGAGCTCTTGCTCCTTTCTTAGAAATACTATTTGGGAATCGTTCTGCCAATTCTGTATTACTGTGGGAACATTTTCTACAGAACTTTCAGCCAGTGGAAGAGCTTCGTATGTGGGGCGCTTTGCCAATTGTGCCTGTCATTTCTGGTTTAGTATTTGATTCTTCTTACCTATGTTTTTTCCCCCTTTATTCTTCAGAGTGCAGCAGGCATTTCTTACACACCAGTTCATCTGCAAGAATGAGTAATCCCTTCCCCTGCAAGGATTACTGAGTGAAATTCTGTTACTTCTATTATGTAGGAGATCCGACTAAATATGGCCCCTTCTGGTCTGAAAATCTATGAATCTACAAGATCCTGTTTTTCTAAAAACCGGGACTATTCAAGAAAACTACACTTCTAATGTCATGTAATATCTTTAATATTTCTGCAAATCCAGTGCCCTTCCCTTTAAAATTGGGTTTGTCGGCTGCTTTTCTTCCTGAAAACCCCACTTCCACCAACACACTTTTGCCAAAAATAATTGACTGCTTAATCCCATACTAGGGACTGGTCAGAAAGTTCAGAATGCCCATCCCTGAAAGTCAAGCCCTTAGGATGTGTGTCTGTGCTGCAGTCATGGGGTGTGGTTGCAGTTTGAGGAGACCAGGGGTCGGCAACCTTTCAGCAGTGCTGTGCCGAGTCTTCATTCATTCACTCTAATTTAAGGTTTCGCGTGCCAGTAATACATGTTAACGTTTTTAGAAGGTCTCTTTCTATAAGTCTATAATATATAACTGAACTATTGTTGTATGTAAAGTAAATAAGGTTTTAAAATGTTTAAGAAGCTTCATTTAAAATTAAATTAAAATGCAGAGCCCCCCCAGACCGGTGGCCAAGACCCAGGCAGTGTGAGTGCCACTGAAAATCAGCTCATGTGCCGCCTTCGGCACCTGTGCCATAGGTTGCCTACCCCTGGAGTAGACAAACCCGAGCTAGCTTTAATTTAGCTAGCTCAAGGCCTGGGGTAATGAAGATGCAGCAACTTGTGTGTTCACACTTCATGGTCTAGCTCCGTGAATAATTATCCAAGCTCCTAAGTGGGTTTCTACAACTAAATTAAAACTAGCTTGTTTATATCTACGTGATCTGCAGTTATACCTTGTGATTGCAGTCTGGACATGACCCTCAGTTTGGCCACTCAGGAATTGAAGTACCCCCAAATCACCATTCACTTTCAAACGTTTTGGGTCACAGCATTTGTTTCGCCCAAGTAAGATTTCTAATGGGTTTTCATTTTAGGTGACACATCGGCATTTTAACTTGCCAAGATTCCACTGCAGTGTACGTATCCCTCAGCAACAGGTATCCAGGTAACCATGCCAATGTTGTTCCCCAGCAAGGTGACTGGAACAACTTGTTTCTTCAGTGGGCAGGAAGAGCAGTTCTGCAATTTCTGTACAGTTTTCACACTCCTGCTGAAATTGGCATCTGAACAATACGGGTTTCTGGTTCTTGTCACTCAAAGCCCGGCACCTTCCAAAGCCGATAAGGCATCAGATGTTCACCCACAGATCAAGATATTCTGACCTGTCACAGGTAAATTTGATTAAAACTATTTTTAATTAGTGTTTAACACTGAGATTATGCCACATAGGATTGTTTATTAAAAATACTTTCCAAATGATTTCTGTCTTCTGATATTATTAAATGGCTACAGAAACATAAGTGTCTGGAAGAACTCACCAGAAACTCCTTATATTTAAAAGAATAAAATATGAAGCTTAGAATAATTTACAGCTATATGTTGGGTGTTAATACTTTTGCTTGATTTTAAAAGACAACCATCTTGTGGAGCTATTTGTGTAAATAGAAATATTTACCTTTTATAAAGAAATTCTCTCTCTCTCAAACAGTTCTTCCGCTGACCATTTGTAAATACTCTGTTCCCACAAAGGACTGGCGTGTTCTGTCCGAGCTCAGATACATTATAACAATAATAATATTGGGCTTCATTCTCCATGACCTTGGGCCATGTGCAGACATTGACCAACCCCAGAGTAAAATGGACCATTTTTGATTTGCATTGTATGCCCGTTGTCCAGCTGTAATTGACTACAGAAGGTCATAGTCAATAGAGAACAAAGCCCAGAATTTATACATCAGGAAACACTGCCACATTTTTGTACTATTACCTGGTGAACCTGTCTTTTTAAGACTATGTCAGTGGAAAGTCAGAGCAAATTAAGCAAATAAAGCACTAAAAAAACAAGCAAAGTCGCATGATTCCAAAGGGAGGCCTGGCAGTTAAAATAGAAAATACCTAAAATATGTAAATTAAATAGTTTTCAGCCTTTTTTTAAGATGCAGGGGGAGAGAGCTTGCGGTGGTTGCTCCAGGGGTATATGACCAATACTACAACGAAGGCTGTATTGTCCTTTAATTTTAAAAGCACAACGGTGCAACCCCTAAAATGTTGATGATGTCATAGCATGGGCCTTGATTCGGCAAAGCCCCTAAGCACATGCTTATGTGCCATTGGCTGCAATGGGGCTTATGCATTTGCCACAAGTTAAGAATGTGTTTGAAGTTTTACTGACTATGGGGATTGGATTAAAGTTAAGCACATGCATCAGTGCAATAGTGAATCGGGGTCATAGATAATAGCCAAGAGTTGACTTATGTCGAGTCAGGTCCCTCGTTATCAGAGAGAGTCAAAAAATTCAGCAGAGACTTCTTATCAACCCACCACGTGATAGGTAGCCAGAAGGAAACCATTTCACAGGCAAGTCTCATCAAGGGAGGACTTTTGCCTAATCTGTTTTGAGTCAGACACTTTATGATCTTTGCCCAGTGCTGTAAACTGGCACCGAGCCAGGCTTTATCAGTCAGTTCTACTTCCCACTTTCAGGTGTCCTCAGCCTCTAGAGCTGTGAAGGGGAATTGTGGGGTACTTATAAGTTGATTAATTGCATGATGTTGGGGTGGGGCTTTTTTGTCTTCACAGATGTGGCTAGGAATATTCTGGAGTTTTGACTACAGAGGTTTTTCAGTGAAAATTAATAAAAACTCTGCGGAGTTTCCATTTTGGGATTGCATATTTGGAAGCTCTTGCGTAGCCATTCACTGTCTGGTCTGCATGCACTAAGATCTTTCACCATGAACACTCTCACATTTGATGATAACCTCTTATAATAGCCCACGTAGCCTTTTTGCAGCAGCTGACCTTTGCAGCAGGCTCTGAAGTGATAATAGCTCCAGTTTCCCCACACAGTCAGTGCTCGTTTGTTGATGTGGAGATCTGCAGTCTTGGTGTAAAAGATCAAGGAATGCAATTCTGACTCTTGGCTAAGGTGCATTTTAGTTTGAGTCTCAGCAGTGGGAGCTGGGCAGATCATTGTCTCTGAAGCATGTGTGCACAGATGGGTGAGTATGGGCCAGATTTTCCAGCCTGGCTAAGCAGTGCTCAATGCAAGACCAGGAGGAGAAGGGAAAGACAAAGGCAGTTGTAGGTCACATTTACGCCTTTCCAGTCTCCCAGGGAAGATAAGCATCTGATCCAGCTGCCAACACCCGTGTATCCCTGGGGCACATGGACACCCCAGTCGTGACCCCTTTCCACCATCATGCCCCCATGTCAGAGGAGAAGTAGGCTCTGGCTCTGTATGTAGCGGGAATCCTCCACTAGCTGGATTTGCAGAGCTTTGAACTGGGAGACACATGTGCAGATCTGTATACGTTTATGCGTGCATAGTGGGTGCATAAAATAAAGTTATACTGGGGTATCACATGTTGAAATAGTGTCTGTCGTTTGTAGGAGAGCTGTGAAATTAGAGACTTTGCCACCACTAGACAGCTTTGCTCAGGAGCCTGATCCAGTGAGCTGCTTAGCACCACCTGCAGAGTACCTGGTACCTTCTGCTCTCAATGACAGCTGAATGCATTCAGCGTCCTGCAGGATGAGCTTAGCAGATTTTAGGATCAGATTCTGCAGGTGGAAAAAAAAGAAAAAGAAAAAGTGGTAGGACTAGGTCCTGCTAACATTCTGGTTTTGCTTTTAGGAACTTTAAAACTGTTAATTTATATTTAAAGAAAAAAGATATAAAATAATCCCCTGCCTCATCCCCAGATTTAAATGTCTGTGAGTCTCAGCGTGGCAGAAGTGTTTCCCATGGGAGTTATTTGGTTAAAACCCCACGTTTACACCCCCCCCCAGCTGTTATATTTTAATATTTGACTGTGTCTCCTGAATAAGACTTTGAGCAAAGCTGAATCCCGAGAAGTCACTGCATTTTAAGTCATAACACATCGCTGGAACATTGCAGCTTTAAAATGTCTGGTTGCAGTGCCTTTTAAAACAAAGATCGTAAGCCTGAAACAATGATACCTACAAATTCTTAAAGGGTATTTAGGCAGTGGTGTATTCATCCTATACAAGGAAAAATAAGCAGGGTGTGGTGGGAGCTGTTTTTTTCTGTGTTGGGGAGGGATTGTTTGGATCAGAACTTCCACTGGATTTAGGTTGGGATTTTTAAAATAGCCTAAGGGATTTAGGTACCCAAAGCACTGGGTGTTCAGTTAAAGCTCCATTGCAAACTCCAGCCTTAAATCTATCTATCTATCTATCTATCTAGAAATTCAGACAGACCTTCAAATAACAAATAATACAATTACAGGAAAAGAAATTAAAAACGAGAAAGAAAAGATTTGGGTCAACCAGATCTGAGCTTCCTAAATGATTATTCCATATTCTTTCAACAGGATACCAAATGGGTTATAAATTAGTTGAAACATTTTGATTTTCTGAATCTTTCACGTGTGTTTTCAATAGGGAAGGTGCCATTAGTTAAAAGAGAGTTCTAAGCGTCTCTCCTTTTCTTCAATATAAGAATGACAGTATCTGGCAATGGGGTTTGTTTTTTGTTTTGTTTTGTTTTGTTTTAATATCAGCTAGATTACTTAGGGAGAATGACTTCAGAGTGACTAGTGAAAATCAACTTTCAGTAGTAATGTCTATTAAATCAATTAGTTTTTTCCTCCCAATATCTAAAGTGGTTTGACATTCAAAGAATTTGGGATTAATTGAATCACAAGTATTATCGAAACATAGATTTGTTGGTATCAGAAATACTTTATGTAATTTTATTAATATCCAGTTAATATCCAAAAACAAAAATCAGGTCTGAATATATGAGGCTGATTTTGAGGATTTAAACTTTTTTTCCTTATTTTAAATCAATCTTTGATATTTAGTTCTGACAGTCAATTATTTTATTCCTACATGTGATACAAAACATTCTGTTGGCTTCCCTATGTTACATTTAAGTAATTTAATATATTTTGGAGGCTATATAAAGATTTGATGATTGCCTTGTTTTGAAGGTTATATGAAGTGAGAAAGGATGCAATATTTTAATAGCTGAATATATTTATAGTCTTGTTTGAGATAAACCAATAGTCCTCTTGTAGGCTGGGAGTTAATACTAATGCATTTTCTCTATTTATATAATCAAGAAAGTGAATATTTTTTCTATCTATGGTTTCCAATAAAATGCATTTTAATCGATTTCCTCCTGAGTTGTATAAATATTTATTTGAGAATAATCTGAGTATTATCCATAGCTTTGTTTCATGTAACAAATGACTTAATAATGTGAAATGTTATTGGATTATTTTCCAAAGATTTAGGAAGATTCACTATTATAACAGAAATATTAAATGACATTGTCCCTTGATAAGTAACCAGGAGGGTAAAACTGAATTGTTGAGTGAATTTTGAATTGTTGAGTACCTTGGCTTATAATGAATGCTGTAGAAGGGCAAAGATTGGGGAAATTAACTTTGCCTTGCAGTTTTGGAAGCTGTGCCTTTTTCTGTGTTTATTCACTGATTCTGATTTTTCAAAAATATTGCATCAGAAATGCTGCTTCATGGGTATGAGAACTCAAAGGCATTATAACTGGTAACATGCTAAATTTATACACAATCTGAGTTACAATGACTGTTTGATTGACTCTGTGTGACCCACAACACTTACGTTTCAATGGGCTTCACCTGTGAGTGTTGCCCTTGCATAATGTTAGAATTATTTTCTGCTAGGTTGGAAGTCAAAAGATTTATACAATCTGAAGAGAATATTACACACTGATTTCACTCCTGGAGATTTTATGCTATCAAGGCTCCATATAACAAGGCCTGTTTGGAATGTAAGAGGAACAGCATGAGCCCAATCTAAAGCTGTGGCGTGTGTCCCAGCAGCATTGGGTCTATCTCTGAGAGCTCCCACACTTTCACTTACATCCTGCTGTGGGTGCTGGCTACCTATGAGAATTTAATTTACTTGGATATGAGGGTGAACTCTTTCATTAATGCAAAGCAAAGGTGCTGAGGGAAGGCCTGAGTGAAGTGCCTTGGCATTAATGGTTTCATTTTGTGAGCACTGGAATTTTACATGATGCAAATGAAGCTGCTGTACCTTGAGTGGTTTCTCATATTCTCCTAAGGTTATTGCCTGTGCTCAGCTGACCCTTTAGCCTCCCACGTTTTTGCTGCAGATGAATATCGGCATCTGATGTGGAGTTTGTAAAAGCTGCCTCGTGACTGTGTTTCAAAATGGAGAACCCAGGGTTTTGATCAGTCTCTGGTGTTAGTGTGGCTAAAGGAATTATGCCACTAACAATCATGTAATACTCTAGGGACACAGGAAAGGAGCTGAGATATGTAAGAAAGAGAAGAATGCAACGCAAACAACTGTGTTGATTCTGAAAGAGAAGTGCTCTGGTATACCCTTTCAGAGAGGAGCTGCGAGGTGAAACTGGAATCCATTTGGAATAGTAGATCCCTAATAATAGATCACTGTCATTCAAGCATCATTGCCTCTCTTCTGAATGGCTGCTCTCTGCTTTTGATTATCATGAATTAGATAGTACTGCAGGGTTCCTTGCTGAAGGCAGTTTAATTCACAAAAGTGCTTCCAGAAATATTTAATCCTGCCTCAGTGCAGGGGACAGACTGGATGATCTCTCAAGGCCCCTTCCAGTCCTACATTTCCATGATTCTGTAAAAGCCAAGTCAATGCTAAGCTTCCTACTGATTTCAGTGCACATGAGCCTCTATTTGTGTTCAGTTTCAGAAAAATAAATAAATACACCATGTCTATTGGTCATATCTCTGTTAAAAGCTGTAAAACAATGCTGAGGGATTTCTAACCTTTCCTCAAAGAAACTAGAACATCTCAGATTTAAGGTGACCTCACTTAGTTTGGGATACCTTGATACAGGTACCTCCTAACACTGGAGAGCTTGAGAATTTTACCTCTTGAACCTCTAAGCCAGAGAGAGTTCCACCGTTTTGGCTATCAGTATTCCTAGAAGTCTTGCCACAGACACAGCGCTTGTAAGTATTGCATCACAGCATAAGGCATCGGCTCATGGTGTGACATAATTCACAGTTTTCCAGGTGGCAGCACTTCTAAGAATGACCCTCAAAATGCTATGGAGTGGCCATGTGATAAGTCAGACATATGGGAGCTCCTCAGAACTACATATTGTCCTTTATCACAGGCTACGTGACATTATACAGCTGTAGAGATTACAATGGGCCTCGTAATGTTACCCAGTGTGGCGGAACTCATGGTATAAATACTTACATCTTCCTGTTCGTTCATGCATTCCATTGACTCTTCGCGCCTGGCCAATATGGGCACATGTAATGCTGCACCCGTGGGTGGGTTGTTATTAGTGGGGATTGAGTCTGGGACTTCTGGTTCTGAAAGCATGAACTTCTGCTGCCTGAGTTGCATGACCCAGCTCTATTAGCTAAGCCGGTATTAGTCTTTTCAACCTCTACTGAGCAAGAAAACTGCATGGCCATCTTTAGCTTGTCCATTTAATAAAATGGGCTTTAGGCCCTAATCCAGCAAAAGATTTAAGCACATGCTTAACTTTAGGCACTTTTAGTCCCACTGAAGCCCCAGTCTCTATGAGAAATAAGTTAAAGATGCCTTGATGAAGCTTTCTTGGTCTACGAGGACTTGGAGTTTCAGGAGGTCACAATTTCACTGTGACTTTTCCTTTAACTTTGCCCACTGGTCTGTTACATGTCCATCTCTGTGCCTGATCCAAAGAGCGCATGAGTCTGTTACAACCTCCAGCTTCAAAGTGCTGGTTCAGGTTGAGATGAAGAAATTCGTGGATTTAGCTCTGAAGGTCTCCAGCGCAGATCTTGATGTCAGGAGAAACGGTGGCTGTCCCACGTGGTCATAAGCCATATGCGAAAGGTCAATGAAACCTCAGTAGAATATGGTACTTGATTCTGCAATGTCATGGTGCAAAATGTCCTAACTTTCCATTGACCTCAATGGTAGCTGAAATGACTCGGCACTTTTTAGTTTGTGTCCAAACACTGTACACACCTCCAGTCAGGTGCCATTTTTCTGGAAGTGTGACAAACAGCTGGAAGGCACTGGAGAAATCATTTTTTATTCAAAACAGCTCCAGGGTAATGTGCATTAAAAATGGTTTTCCGTGCATTGGGAAGCTGCTAGGTCTGTACAAATGCATGCAATTTTATTTTTAAACAAGTACATTAAAAATCAATAATGATCTCATTAACGTGCCAATTGCAACTCCTACTGTTCAAGAGTATTTAACTGCTTTCTTCCACTGTAAGTAGCCATTTGTGTATTCTTCCAGGGGAGCCGTAATTAAGGAAAGATGAGAAATGAGGGGAGCTTGTGTAACTGGAAACTGTTATTATTGACTCAAACAGAAAGCAAAGTCCACATGCTAGTTTTGAAGCATTCCATCTCTGCAGGAGTTCCTCCACTCAAGCATCCAATGTTGCCAACCCCAAATGCTCAACAATCATCAGGCAGGCCACCCAAAATCAGGAAATGGCTTAAAAATCAGGAGACGTAGTTCATTAAAAAAAGAGAGAAAATTTGGATTCTTTTCACTTGCCTTCTGGTTTTTGAGCCTGTAGGGCTTATGGGTGAAATCCTAGCCCCATTCAAGTCATTGGCCTTTGGCTGTATTTTCAAGCTTTTCTCCATTACCAGGAGGACTAGGAAATTAATTTTTTAAATTAAGATTCTCTTATAATCCCCTAACTCCAGAAGCTGGGGCTTCAAGAGAGAAACACCAAATATTGCAAGACTCTCACTAAAATCGTACGAAATGGCAATACTGATCACTCACTACACTTTTCCTGGCCTTTCTTTCTCTCTGCGATTACAGGGATAGAGATCATTCCTTTCTATGCGATTTAATTAAGCCACTAGACAGTGCTCTTACATTGTTTTGATCTTATAGCCTACTTACCACTATTATGTGGAGGAGAGTGTTATAAAAAAAGTGAAAGGTTTACTCCTTTTTTCTAATGAGAACCAGTTATCTATTTGCAGTAGAAATAACTACAGAAGATATAAGTAATCATTGGTATTATTAAAGCTGAGACCCAGCTACAGTCATCTCAATTGAAAAATTCATACAGGAGCCTTCTATTTACAAAAGATCAAGAATTTCTTTAGGGTTTATTATATACTCACAAAAGAGTTCAGTTGTCTTTAAGGGAAATGCGAACTTTGATGTCTAAGAAATGTGTTTTTAAAAAGTCTGTTTCATTTTTTAATTCCCATGTTTCTTTGGTTGTTCCATCTCCTTCTTTTTTTGTCTTTTTATGATAATATCTTGCTTTCGCATCCACAGTTACACACTAAACATGATCTAAAGCCGAGAGTGGTTTATCATGAAATGGCGAACCGCAGCTGTGCTCTGTGGTGTAGACTATCAAGATAAAAACAGTACATGATTTTTAGCTCTCGTAGTGTTTACGTTTGGTCCCAGAGGTACTCAAGAGTTTTCGCAATGTGCCTCTACAGTGCAGGCAGGGTTTCAAAAAAAGAAGAAGAAGAAGAGTGCAGTATCTTTTGAAATCTATCTAGGATCTTGCTTACCCTGCTGGGTTTAATTTTAGAACACAGAGTTTAGGGGAAAAATGTTTTTGGTATGTTGCGTTCTCTGTGTAATCAAATCCAGAAAAAAAGCTGTTGTGGGCATCGTTCGTTAGATTCATCTACACGGGCAAATTCATGTTTCCGTTTTAGTTTTCTAAAAATCCTGCACGAGCGAAATGTATTTATTGATGGTGCAGATCTGATGTCCCTGATATTGTTACCCATGATGTGGAATGGTGGGGGGTGTTGTATGGGCAGCACAGTATGTATTTGTGTTTGAGGGTGGTTTAATACTGATAACTGTGGGTTTAATCACCGTGAAAGTGCCTGGATTATGGGATACCTAGAAATAGGACAGAAGAAATAGAGCCTATTCCCTTCCACAGCTTCCAAAACCCAAGACATGCCCAAACAGACTCCACTCACAGCTTTTAAAACTCCTCTCTCTGTCCAGTGTCATGTTCCCTCAACTACCTTCTGGCTGCCGCCCCCTCCCCCGTGACCCCTTCCCCCCCAAAAAATAACCACACTCCTTCACCGTCACCATCCTCCTGGGTGAAAAACCTTCCTGCACCCTCAGTGACAAGTCCCCCCTCATCCATCCCCCAGAAGTAGCATGACCAGATGTCCCGATTTTATGGGGACAGTCCCGATATTTGGGGCTTTTTCTTATATAGGCTCCTACTACCCTCCACCCCCTGTCCTGATTTTTCACACTTGCTGTCTGGTCACCCTACCCAGAAGTCTCCCATGTCCCCCTTGCTTGTTTGTGATCCTGATTTGTGCCTTGTGTCGATTAGAGAGTAGAATCCTCCCATGGCTCGTTCCCCGAAGTGGAGCACTGGGAGCCGGAACACTCTGTAGAGCCCCTCAGTCCGCAGAAGCCCACTGCTGCGCCCCTTCAGAGTGCAGCCCACTACTCACGCCCCCTCAGGTGGCCGGCCAGCTTCACCATGGAGTGCATGAGTGGGGAGGGGCGGGACCAATGCTCTAGCCCTCCCAAGCCCCTTTTTGGGCACTGAGCATGCCTGGCGAATAGGGATGAAAGGACGGAGCAATCCATCGGCACAATGACCACGACTGTGCCTGGCCCTGGTCCAGGCCGTGGGTTATGGAAGGCAGGCTCTTGTGTTCTCCTCCTTCCCAACTGTGCACCTTGATAAGGGGCGGCAGAGACTTTGTGAGCACCCGGGGAGAGGAACCTAAACACTAAATAAAGGGTCCTACTGTATCAATAATGATATTTTTTGTATGCAGACTGTCATCCAGCCACTAGGTGTCTCTGTGTGCTGTATAGAATTCCAGAGAGGATGGGCTCCCTGGTAAACAAGAGAGACAAAATGGGAACTCAAGCTCTCCGGAAGCCTGTTAGCGTGTTTTGGTAGGGATAGCTGCTTTATTTAATAAAATGCCTCCTGTTTAAAAAGAGTTGTGATTCCACATACCATGATGATGATGACATGTGGAGTTGAGTGCGTAGAAATACATGTGAATAACTTAAGCATGCTGCTGTGATTATGTAAGCATCAGCAAACTGTAGTGAGTGCACATGCAGAATACCCAACTGGCCATTTGCATGGGCAGCTGCAGTAATTGCTTGTACAGAGTTTGTGTGTGCAGTAATGAAAATCTGGTCCTCAAGTGTGGTGGTAAAAAACAAAAACAAAATTGCTTTGTAAAAGATGGCCCTACAGTCTTTGTCATGGGCGTGTTTTACTGTAATGATACATGATGACAGGTAAGTCAGAATTGGAGTGCTCAGGAAGAGAACTCCAGTAACTGTCACCAATAGAGCCCAATTAGATTTCATTTCCCTAATTCAAGAAACAATTCCTGTCATTGTAGGGTCCAGTGAAGCCAAAGAAATGGCAGAGGGAGAGAGAAGTAAGGTGTCCTAAACACAAGGAAGTGAAGGCTCTTATTTTTCATAATCTGACACATTAAAAATGTAATGTTCTCGTTCTGTTTGGAAGCATTTTAGCTGTCTAACTTGCACGTCTGTGTGGTCGTACTGTGTACGTTCTTCTGTATGTTAACACGTACCCTGGAGTGATGTCTTGTGAGCTACTCTGGTAATACAAAACACAGCCGGCGGGTGGCCTGGACTGCGTTGCAAAGTGGAACCGTTCTAGCATGCCTGCCCTAAAGGGAAAGAGACAGGCCCCACTGCCCAAATTCATTTACGGTATTTGAGAGCCTGCTCAGAATATGTTACACACAACACACTCCTGCTGGAAACAGCTGAACAGTTCATCACTGCGAGAGCCATTCCATTCCCTGAGAAGGCATTTTCAGAAGCATCCACAGACAGATCCCTTGGAATGCTCGGCCAGTTGAGCGATTTAACTAGCTGAACACAGGCGCTTTACAAGCGACATTCATAGGTCTTATGGCTATTTCTTATAGTGCCACCTAGGCAGTAGTGTGTGGGTCAGGACTGTAAAGCTGAACAGTTCTAGCAACGAAGCTCTGAGCTGTATCTCTGCTCATTAGTCCAACCTTTCATTACAGTTGCCTATTTTAAGAAATGGAGAGGTCATGTCAAGGCATGTTCCTTCTATTATTCCAATGCAAATAATGAAACGACTGTGACAGAACGAAAAGAATAAAGTGTGCTATACAGAGCTGTCTGGGAAAGGCAGTTTTAAAAACAATAGGCCGGATCGTCAGCGGGTGTAAATTGCCTAGCTCCGTTGACTTCTACAGTTCACACCGGCTAAGGATCTGGCCTGTGATGTTGATCAGTGTTATCCGGTTTTCACAGTTCAGAACTTTGCTGGAGCTCTTCAGAATATTTGCAAATGGAACAGACTCTTCCGGATAGAGTCCTGAACCTGCTCCCATGGGGTCAATGGCAAAACTATGTGATTGCAACGTAGACAATGCCCTAACTCCTACAACCCCACTATAATTTCAGGGAGTAGAAGTTGGCATTCCTCAGTGCTGGGCTTCATTTCATAGCTTGGGAATTACACTAAATAATTGCGCATGTCTGCAGTGGCTTTGACCTACAGGCCAAGATATGTGGTGTATTAAAATAAATATTGTTAGCTGAAAACTAAGCTAACCCTTAGCAGAAAACAAATAAAATAAGCAACTTAGCAGAGCTCTGAATGGCTTCAAAGGAGCTGAGATCTTAAACATTTTTACAAGTCTTTTATGATGGTCTCAACCACCTTTTATCTGGATCAGTTTCGCCATCGTGACTACATTGGACTAATGACGTCTGCTGGAGGGTGCAGAACTGAGCATTTGCAGGAGTTCCTGTGGTTACAAGCAGCTATGGCTTTTCATGATTTCAGCAGACATTGTGTTTCTTTCCTCGCCATCCCTCCCCCCGTGCCTCCTGGTCTTAAGGCCAGAGCTGAATTTTCTAAACCTAGTCACCTACTTGATCTGCGTGCATAATTTCCATCTGCGTAAAAGGAAGTGGCACAGACGCACCGAGAGGAGAATGTTCCTCTAATTCGGGGGTTCTCAAACTGGGAGTCGGGATCCCTCAGGGGGTCACGTGGTTATTACGTGGGGGGTTGTGAACTGTCAGCCTCCACCCTAAACCCACGCTTTGCGTCCAGCATTTATAATGGTGCTAAATATACACAAAAGTGTTTTTCATATATAAAGGGGGGATCGCACTCAGAGGCTTGCTATGTGAAAGGGGTCACCAGTACAAAAGTTTGAGAACCGCTGCTCTAATTTCTCTGTGCTCCTGCCTCCCAGAATGATTGCCTCCACGGTTTTACAGTCGACATCTTCCCCACAATGGAGGAGAGATTTGTCTGCCTGGAGACACTGTGTTGAGGAGCAATGAAGTTTAGGGCTCTCTGAAGCCTCTAGCAATACAAAAGCAAGCAGTCAGCATACAGCTGATAAGTGTTGGCAAGAATTTGCTCCCCTAATTATTCTCCCTTATGCATAGATAATTTTAATATAGTTGCACTTATCAACCCTGCTGTTATCGGAGTTGCGAGGACTGACCTGCTAATCGTAACCAAAAATTAATGGAAATTTGAAGTAGCCGAGGCAGTGGTCTCTGAAGTGCTCAGAGAGCAGCTTCAAAGGGGAATCGAAAAGTGAAGCAGCGTGTGTTGCCCTTACAGCTGTAGATAAAGTGACCCAAGGTCAGTTACCGAGTTGCTTGCGGCAGGAGGCAAGAAATAAAACTGGAGGAGTGTAAATAAGAGGTTAAGAGCCAGATCCTGGGAGGTGCTGGGCCCTCTCAAGTCCCCATTGAAAACAGGTCAGCAACATGTAGAAACCAGACTCCTTGGTTTAAAAAAAGAAGGAAGTGCGTACTTTGCAAGAGTATGGGGGTTCTAGAAAGAGAAGCACTTCAGCAAGACAGGCCAAATCAGTTCCATTGTTACCATCCCCATAGGGGTCACAGCCTCACGTGATGTGAATTGGAACATCGCAGTTGAAGTGAAGTGACATCAAAGGATCCATTCACCTGTGGATCTGGCAGGTTATTGCCCAATAGCACTGTGAGTTTATGTAGCTACTTCACAAAGCATTTCTCATTCATCTTTTCAGAGGGTTTCTTTAAAATGTCATAGATCCATTTTGACTGTAGAGATAAAATATATTATCAGTACAGAGGACTCACAGAGTCCGTAAATAATGCTTTTATGTTGGTGAGGCTAAAAGAAAGGACTGATTAGCTTGTCTTAAACATCAAAAACGTGGTTTGCATGTGTCTGAGTGCCTGTACACACATCTCAAAGAGAGAGAGAGATTTTTGAACATGATGTTTTTGAATCGTAGTTTAGCAAATTGCACTTACATAGTTCTGTCATGGGCACATTCAGAATGAATTTATAGATGGATGTTTGGAGTACTGGCTAGAAGATAAATAGTTTTATAAAATAGGAATAAATTGCTTATATGTGCAAAATAAAAATGGTTCAATGAACACATTTTCTTTGCACTAGTAAATGGAAAATGAAATATCATTTAATCCAGTCCATATGTGTAGCTGAGGATCTTAGAAAGGATGTTTATTGGTTTTCCGGCTAATCCAATATTGGTGGGGGAGAACTGTATAGACAATGAGAAAATGATTTATAGAGCAGTAAAAGAGCTTGGATAGGAAAGTATTCATAATCTGTTAAATTCTACTTTTTGAGTCCTGCTGCCTCCTGGAGAGAAATTGCATCCCACAGCCTTCAGGATAATAAATTGATATTGTTCATGAGTTTGAGCATCTCTGGACAAAAAATAACTTAGTTAATTTTGAGCTAAAGTTGCTCTAACCTATTTCCTCACAGCAACGCAAACGTTAAAAAGGAAGAAAACCCTCAAGTAAGGCAAGTTTCCCACCCGACCCAATACCGAGCTCCAAGAGAGAGCTGCTGTTCATGAGATTCAGCCACACCAACGTACTTGTGCTCTCTTGGAAACACTTTGGGCCAGATTTGTAGCTGTGATGGATGCTGCGGTGGAATTAGTTGTGGGTCCCTGATTCTGGCTTTACACCAGCCACAGCGTCGAGAGAGTAGCATTGGTGTTGCTCCAAACACCAGCCAAAAGTAGCCAGACCGCAAGAGGGCCCTGGCCACGCTCCCTCCCTCCCTCCATGTCTTCTATAATGGCGGGGGGTGGGGGAGAGCTGGCTGTGCCAGCAGAATCCTCAGGTGGGTAGATTCGGTGGCTTTCCTGCCACTCCCAGTGCTGCAAAGGGGCTGGACTGCAGAAAAGCATTTGGCATTTTCAGTGCAGCAATGCCGTCCTCCTCAGTAAATGCATGGGAGAACTGAAAATCACACCGCAACGCCCCACCTTTGCTCTGGGATACCTTAGGAGAAGCGCAAACAAACAGAAGTCCATGCTGTAGTAACACTGTGACTTGGGGGGGAAAAACCCCCCAGCTCAGCTGCACAATACACACGGCTAAACAAAAATCATGCATAAAGATTCGTGACATCTTCTAGTAAAATCCGCTCCTGTGGATATTCTTAATGTGGTTTTAATGAAATAAGAAGTTGCCAGGCTGGAGTTTTAAGTTGCTGGGTTGCTGTGCAGAGGGGTGGGGGGTGTGTGTTTTTTTTTATCCCTGCTGAGCCTGGACTGTGGTTGCTGGCTCAGGTGATGTTGCTGGCACATGGAGTGTATCTGGGTAACAGAGGGGCTGGAGAGGAGGGACTGTGCTACCCAGTCTCTGAAGGAGATCCTGCCGCGTAAGCAAACTGAGCCAAATACCTGGCCCTGGATCAGATCCTCTTGGGCTTTAGCATGCTGCTGGGGGCCAGATGAAAGGCTATGGAGGACAAGCTGAATAGGTTCTTGGAGCGGAGGAGTACAACCGAAGAGCAGCTTACAAAACAAGTGGAACAGAATCAGAAGCTGGCAGCTGCTCCTCTAGGCTTCAGGTGGTAGACTTTTGTTCTGGGGCTCGGTAAATGGATACAAGCCGTTCTCTTCCATTTGGTTGCAGCTCAGGTCGATAGTGCTTGAAAGACATTCCCATCCAGTGGAGGGCTGGCTGCTTCTGTTGTTGGGCAAGAGGTTTCTGCTTTCGGAGGCGGGAAGTGCCTCTTGTAAATAGTGCCTCTCTTGTTGGGAGCCTCAGCAAAGAAGCCCAGGACTGAACATGTAAGGAGACCAAACTCCCTCCTTTTGCACTCTGTCCTCCCTCCATCTAGAAAGACCACAGCAATGTGTGGAGGGCTGGCCTGCAGTTCTCTTGATTCTGCGGATACCCCTGAAGACGTCAGTTTCCATTGCTATCATGTTATGATGAGCGCTAGAATTCACGCAATTAAAACAACAGCTGCAGTAAAGCTCAGTCGTGTGGTATAACTGAGGGCTGGGTAAAAACTTATTTGGGGATTTTATCGGATGAAAGTTACCTCTTACTGGTTGCTCTGAGTAGACTCCTGAATGAGCAGGATAACCTCCAAACTCCTCCTTAGAACCTACTTAGTCTGTGAAGCCTTCCAATGTACGGTGATGTACTGGTGGTGTCTGAATGTGTTCTTGTACTTTGACTAGTATCTTATGTATCATACATACGTTGTAAACTCCTTGGTAAAGGGACATTTGATTATAAAGTACCAAGCACACTCATTAGTAATAATAGCCTGCCCCAAATTCTGATGTTTTTTCTAGGTCTGAAGTTGCTAAACTATTTACACACTTAATTTTGGTGAGAGCTAGCTGCAGGAAAACGGGGTGCTTCCAACAATCAGAAAGAGCGAGTTTCTGAAAGCCTGCTTGCTGAGATAATCATGATTACTCTTTCAAGCAGTCTTTTGATCTTCCAGCCCTTGATTTTTCTTCATCATCTTGAAAATGAATGGAAGTGAAATTTGCTTTCCTATTCTCGCTCCTCCTGAAGTTTTAAAGACATACCTTTTTTCTTGCCTGTGTTTTGGTTATTCTGGAACTTTCGTTTGGAGTTCCTTTTCTAAATTTAAAATGTATATTTTGCAACTGCAAGGTAATACTTTTAAATGCAAAACAGTCCATTAAAGTTAAACTGGGAATACCATAGCTAAATGATTTTTCTAGCCTCACTCCTTTGCTCGCATGTAGTCTTCATTAGCTTTATCCACATGCCTGTGCCAAGCTGGAAAAAACTACTTTAAGGTTGGTTTCTGCAGTCCATACATCAATTCAATATTCTTGAGTATACACTATAGGGCTGTGGTTTTCAACCTTGCTTCATTTGCGGATCCCTAAAAAAATGTCGAAAGCAGGTGTGGACCCTTTGGAAATACAACCTGTGGTCCGCAAACCCCTACCATAGAAGTCTTAAACTGAAAACCGACTCAACAGAATTCAACTATAAATGTTGCATGTACTTGGCCCGGCATTTGATGCAGCGTGAGAAAGGGCGCTAAACTGTGGGATTCTCTGGTAACGACAACACTTCCAGGTTTTGACCTGTAGGTGGGGGTATTCGCATACTTCTGATTGGTCAGAAAAACGGAAATGCCTTTTCTGAGTTCCGAAACGTTTATTTTCATAGTCACCTTTCGTGTATCCCTTAAACATAGTCTGTGGCCCCCCAGGGGTCCGCGGGTCACAGGTTGAAAACTACTGCCATAACTACAACATAACTTCAGATTTATTCCGAATGTATCTAAACTTTTTGACTACATTTTGCGGGTACAATATGTCAGCAGAATCTCTCCAGGTTTACACAACTGTACAAGATCAAAATTTATCACGTGAGCATAAAAGGCCTGTATCTTCTTTCATGCCGACCTGTTTGAGAATGAACAGAAAGTTTCTAGGTCATTGTGCCTCCTGCAGGAAGTGGCACATGTTGTAGCTCTGCAGTTTATAATTTTATGAGTAGCCCCTCGTTTAGTGTAAGTTTCAAAAGTTAGTACCATGAGCAAGCATGTAGATCTGTATGCAGTGAAAAGAACTGAGCCTCTTTTACAGCTAGGTTCTATCGAAAAGAACACACGTGAACAGTATTCGGGTTATTTGCCAGGCGTCTTTTATGGCATGATAGTTAACTGTGAGACTCATTATTACTTTTAGAGCTATGTGCTGCTTATAAACCTTTTTCTACTGACGTACAGCCATGAGCTGTGTTGGGCAAAGTAACTTTTCCTTAGCTCTGTTAGTTAAAGCTGTAAGGGATGCTGGCTCCTGAGATCGGAATTTGGTTAGAGGGACAGGGTTGGGTTATGCCTCCTGATTTTCGCCAATAAGCTAAAACTTCGGTGGGCGTCACTGGAAACAGCCTGAGTGCTTTAACTCCCCAAATGACCTAACTGACTCGCAGCTACAAACAGCCTTCTTGAACAGCAAAGCCGCTCCAAATGGCAGTGTTTTAGTCAGGCTGTGTGAGAATGCTTCTCCACCTCTCGCTGAGTACCCCAGAGGGCCTCAGTAAGCATTTTGCTCTTTGCTTCAGCCACCACACTTTTCTCATTAGGAAGACATTGAAGAGACGTCTCTCTTTTTTTCTCTCCATCTTTCTCTCTTTCCTTTCTCCTTCCCACTGAGGCAGTGGTTTTTGTGCACGCGAAATAAATGCCTGTTTAGTCGGGGTAAGTAATCGTGTTCAGTTTGTAACATAGGAAAGCATAAGCCATTTAATCTGAGACTAATATTTACACTTGGAAAGTTGTTTTCAGTTGTAATATTCTGTATCCAGCTGTAAACTCAGGGTTGCTTTTGCAATTAGGCAGGAAAACTGAGCTAACTAGCTCAAATGTGGTAGAGAATTTTGGTCTCATTTAATTACTGCTGCTAAATTACAGTTCAGAGACTTGATTTACTAATATAGGCTATTAATATCTATACTTCAAGTGGGGTTTGGTTTGGTTTGGTTTTTTTTTACCTTGGCAAGTTGTAAAACTGAGAGAACCGTGGCTTTGCACAGCTTTTCTTACCAACTTCCAGACCACTTGTAGTTTTTTAGTGCATTAAGAGTCTAAAATGTAAAACACTGTGGGAGTCTGAAGCTTATCTTTAGCTCTTAGTTTCAAAATGTAGCGTATGTCATCTCAGCTGCTGTGGGGATTTGTGTGGAATGACAAAATGCAAATCTTGAACCTTTTGACAGCTGTGTTTAATACAGGCTAAAATGTTATTTTTAACTCTTGGATGTTGAATTTTTATATTAAAAATATTAGCATGAATTCTAAAGGGAATGTAGACTTTCTCTGATGCAAAGTAAAGCACTTATTTTGTTTCAAGTAAAACAAAGATTTTTAAGTATCTAATGAAACGTGCTTAACTTAATGGCTTTTGCATACTTTTGCAATTAAGCAACTGGCAAGTCACATTTCACACGTTCACTGGTTAGTCATAAATGACACATTTGGGTGAAAAAAAGATACTTCTTACAAATACAAACTAGCACGTTGTCTACAGAATGCTGGTCTGCATGAAGTTACTTTGGCTATTTGCTGCTATAGATATGTTTAACATCCTCCTCTATTTGCATTCGTTTAGCCAGTTTAAATCATTTGTATGCTTTGGGATTCCTGCTTTCTTCAAGCAGATGTGTTGATCTGCACAACTGGTGGAGTAATTGGAGAGGCAGACATAGTGATCTGTGTATACAGACAGAGCAAATATCCACTTGGGAGGGAGTGGATTAGGACAATTCTTAAAATAATCAGTTGCAAAAACTTGAGAACATAGTGCTAGGCAACTGAAGGTGTCAAGTGAGCTGGAGCAGTGAAAACCTTGTATGTTTCTAATTCTGTTCATCATATTACAATCTGCCCCTTAGCGGGGATAAAAAAAATAAAAATGATCCAATATTATGTATCTATGGAGTCAGTGCATAGCCTATATCCACAGAACTGCACATAATCCCGATCGTAGGAGCAGTTGGCTGACGTAAAAAAAGTAAAAGAGAAATGCTATGGCCAGGCTTACTTGACTTTATTTCTGTTGAGAGAAAAGGAAATAAAATATTTTTGCACTTACAAATAGTTGATCCATCCTGGAGCAGAAGACTATTCTTGTTCTTAAGGCAAATTCCTCTGAAAGTGTGAATCATTTACTTTGGATTTTTGTGGTGGAGACTTGGAGATGATTAAATGTTCTGTCTGCAGGAAATTACCAGGGGATTTGAGTATTTTCCTGAATCAGCCTCAGATGGGACACAGCTTTTGGTGTAATACAAGAAAGTACTGTTCCAGGGCAATCTTTCTGTGCTTCCCTGCCTATTGACAGAGCAGGCCTCCCTGAGTCTTTCAAAGCTCTGGTTACGCAAGAGTATTTTTGTTACATTACCATTTAAGTAATCACAGCAACATGCTGATTTCTCTAATGATCTTGATTAAGTTATCACTTATTTCCTTAATTAGCTGCTTGATCTACTTATACCTTCAATGAGTTTATTTTATTTGCTCTTCTAGTGATTAGAATCTATATGAATTTTTGCAAAGGTGACTCTCTCCTCCTTAGGTAACACTAGAGCTTCAATTAAAGGGCTGTAGCACTACTGAGCCAACACATAACAGTTCCGTTTGACTGTTTATGGCATTTGCATTGCAGGGTTGGGGAGTGGGAAATAAGGACAGCATTGTTAAAGCTGCCTGGGCTACCAGTGAGCGCATCATTCATGAACAGACAAGGAGTAAAGATGTCAGGGGGAACAGGAAACTGAAAATACAGTCTTGTGTAACAGCACTGAGCTGCTCCCAGTGAGGCGAAGCAAAATGGCATCTCTTTGGCACCTTTATCTTTTGTCAGTGATAGTTCAGAACTGCGGAGGATCCCAGTCCACGAGAGAGTTTTTATGGAGGATCCCAGTCCACGAGAGAGTATGGCTTTAGAATACAGCTCTCCAGAGAAGATGCGGATGTGCTTAAAATATTTCTGTAAGATAGTTCCGCGGATTTGAACTAGGCCAGAGGGCACAGCGCTGGTGGAAGGCTACCTAAATATGCACCCAGACATTTCACATTCTGGATTGGGGGGAGGGGGAAACAGCTACCCAGCACTGTTTGATGTGTCACTGAAAAACAGATCAGTCATTTGTATCTGTTGGTGGCAGTTGCTCTCAAACAAAGCGAGCATTTAACAGAATTAAAAAGTGTGTTTTAGAAATGGGCATGTTAAATACATTAATTACATACAATAATTGGAGGCGAGTTGCTGTCTCAAACCCAACCAGGGAAAATATTTTAAAACAGTGTGCAGTGCAAGTAGACTAGCTGTGTTGTTTGGGCACAGGGCCACAAGAGGGATGTGTGTAGACATGCACTATATGTGGGACAGCTTGGGGAGGGGGTTGCGCCCTTGGACCTTCCTACATTCTCCAGCATGCAGGAGAAATGTGCTGTCTGCACGATCCTTTGGGAAGGTGCATCCTTCTCTTCCCAGTGAGCTGGGCCAGCTCTGTGTCTTGTAGGGGCAATCTGTCGCGTGCGAGGATGGAGTATTCACTGGGCCTTACACAAGATGCATGGGAGAGAGAGAGGGGAAGGTTTTTTCCACCCATATTCTCTCTGGCCCTGTGCAAAGGCCAGGGACAACGCAGCCCGAAATGTAGGGTACAGATCTTTGCATCGTGTATCTGGTAAAGTGTTGGAGGCTGAGGTGGGAGGGGCACTGCACTCGGCGGGCGCTAACAACTGTGTTTGGATGGTCGCTGTTGGCAAGGGGGAAAGTGCATGGGTGGAATGAAGTCATGCGTTACTATCACACCGTCCAGTACTGCAGGAGTACCAGGGAGTTGTCAGAGCTCTTGGGCCAATTCATTAACAGTTTCTTTAGAAATTATACACAGTGTTCAATCTTCCAATGCCTTTTCGGGTCCTTTGCTCTGTGGAAGAGCACCCAGCCGAGTCATGGAGCACATACTTTCCAGTTAATAAAACACCTTTTCTCCTCCAATTACGAGCACAGCGTTGTGTCTTTCCCATGCAGTGCTAGCAGGCACACACCTAGTGGCTTTTGTAGGAAATCGCAAGTTACCGTCAAATTAGCACGTTCAGCTGTGCCGATAGGAAAAGCGTTTGATCCCATCCCATCGGAAACCCACTGAAGATGCACTATGTCTATAGTAATGAATACACCACAGTAGCCATTGGTGTTACTTAGTGCAGGGTCAATCCAGCGGGGGAAGGGAGGGGACAACGTACTCTGATGCACAAATTTCAGTTAGCGATCAATACTGAACCAGCTCCTTATTTTAAAAATAGCATCATAGCTGGGGGCCTGTCTGTCCCTAAGAAGCACCAATTAGTATTGGAGCCTCATTGTGGTAGGCACTGTACATACGCATGCCCCAAAGAGCTTACAGTCTAAACAGACAAGGGAAGGATTATTATCCCCATTTTACAGACGGGGAACTGAGGCACACGGAGAGTAAGTGGCTTTCTAAGGAAGACTGTGGCAGAGACAGGAACTGAACACAGATCTCCTGGGTCCCAGCCCAGAGCTTTTAACTACAAGATCATCCTTCCTCTCCTTGTCATCAAGCAAACCAGCATATTTCATAGAGGTATCTGGGAAATTTCTTGCAGTATAACATCATATATCCCTCTAAGGCTGCAAGGATTTTCTGTTTCAAAATATTGACATTTTGGCTACCAAGGGTTTGACTGACATGCGAGGCCTTTTAACATGAAATCAGAAGTGTTTATTAGATCAGTGATTCTCAGCCAGGGGTACACGTACCCCGGGGAGGTACGCAGCAGTCTTCTAGGCAGTATTGAACTCATCTTGATATTTGCCTAGTTTTACAACAGGCCACATAAAAAGTACTAGCGGAATCAGTACAAACTAAAATTTCATACAGATAATGACTTGTTTCTATTTCTCTATATACTATACGCTGAAATGCAAGTACAATATTTATATTTCAGTTGATTTATTTTATAATTATATGGTAAAAATGAGAAAGTCAGCAATTTGTCAGTAACAGTGTGGCTGTGGCATTTTTGTATTTTTATGTCTGATTTTGTAAGCAAGTGGTTTTTAAGGGAGGTGAAATTTGGGGGTAAGCAAGACAAATCAGCCTCCTGAAAGGGAGACAGTAGTCCAGAAAGGTTGAGAGCCCCTGTGGGAGATCACTTGGCTTGGGTTATTCTATACAGGATATTCACCAGTACTTTGGCATCCTGTTTTACCCATGCCATGCAATGCGCCTTCCATTACTAGTCTTGGAGAATGTTCAACTGTCTGATACAGTGGTCCCCAAACAGAAATCCATGGACCTCCACTGGTCTGCAGAGCATTTGCTGGTTGTCTGTAGAGAGCAGCTGTTGCCGTGGTGATGGCTATCTTCACATTAAGAGAAATTAGGCAAGTATATAATGTATTTTTAACCTGACTTGACCGTGTAAGCAATTGTGGCTGCCCAAGGGATGTTATTTGATCACCTGTGGTAGGAGAAATGTCCATGAGGTTACATCAAGGGATGGTCCACTCTGTACAGGCTTGAGAATCCCTCTAGGTTAACCTCTACTCAGTATGAGCTTATGCATTCTTCTTCTGTGCTGGGCGTGCAGGGGGGGAATAGCTCAGTGGTTTGAGCATTGGCCTGCTAAACCCAGCGTTGTGAGTTCAATCCTTGAGGTGGCCATTTAGGCATTGGTCCCCCTTTGAGCAGGGGGTTGGAATAGATGAAATCCTGAGGTCCCTTCCAACCGTAATAATCTATGATTCTATAACTCTGCTAGAGCACTCATTTAGGAGTCAAAGTCTGCAGGGGCTCATGTTCTTAGCTCTGAAGATCCCTGATGATGTACAAGATGACAGTTCACAGTCTTGACATTAAGCCTAATTTTTTTGCTCTTAGTTTCATCCTATTACTCCTAAATAGCCCCTTAATACTTCCTCTCCATCCTTGTTAAGTTATGCAGGACTTGCTGAAATGTACCATGTAGAATGAGGCTGATTGCATATTTAAAATGCAAGCCAAAAGAGACACAAAATTGGGACGGTCCCAACTAAAACAAAAGTGAAGGGTTGCTTTGTGACCTTCAGATAAATCTTAACATGTGTGCCAAAAAAAGTTATATATTCTGTGGATTATCAAGAGTTGTACAATATGCAGGATTTAGTCTGTGCTTTTTTATTTTATTTTTAGCAATGACTAAATTTTAAATAAAGCACATTCTTCTCTTTCTTAAGGAACTTTACACCGGAAACATGGCAGGTCAGATTCTCTGGTGCAGTACTCCAATTTCAACCTGGTATAATACCCCCAAAATCAGTGGGGTTACACTGGTGTAACACTGGAGTAATGCAGTGGGAAATCAGACCCAGTACCTCTATGCTAGAGTCAGAGTGCTCCAGCTGGAGAACTCGCATATGGCTGTCCTAGAAATCCCATGTGTCAGATCCGGCAGTCAATACAAGTTGGTCTCACCAGCTATAGAATACCATATTTTAGTGTTGCCAACTCTCATGATTTTATCACTAGCCTTTACATATTTGGTGTTCCTCTTAAAGCCGCAGGTCCTGGAATCAAGAGTCCATGTGAGACTCTCAGCTTTCCTTTTTTTTAAACTAAGCTTCCTGCCCTAATGATTGCATAGAAATATTTGAAAGCATGAACTCTAAAGATTCAATATCTAGAAGGCAAATAAAAAGAACATATTATTATTGATAAATCTCATGATTTTGAGATCCTGATTCATGATTTTTGCATGCTCAGGGTTGGCAATACTGCATCTGAAAATTATTTTGTCTATCTCTTGCACCCATCTCTTACCATTATTGTATGAATACATGTAGTTTCAATGGGAGAAAATTATGTTGGAGAAAGGGACAATAAACACCATTAAAAATCAACATTTTCCCACAGTTAGCATACAGCAGCCTCTGAAATTACCTCCGTTTTTTATGCTTCTCGCTCAGATATCACTGTGGAGACTCTGAGTTAATGCTGACAGCTTGATTGAAAGTATTGTACTGTAGGTGTAAGATGCTGCTGCTGTGTGCCAGGTTGGCTTCTCCGATAGTGGGCTGGCGCAATAGAGGTTGTCTGGGTGGGTAAGTGTAGCTGTGGTTGTGGAATGTTCTTATTGTTTACATTTTAGAGGCAGATTATCCTATATGAGATGGAGGCCCTTGTGCTCAATTCTACGGTCCCTTAGACCCATGCAGTCTCACTGAGGTTAATGGAATTGCACAGGTGTAAACGAAGCCAGAATTGAATAGAAAGAAAGGATGGGTCTGTGGTTAAGACACTGGGCTGGGCCTCAGGAGTTCTGGATTCAGTTCCTGGCTCTGCCTCAGATCTCTGGGTAACCTTGGGCAACTCACTTGACCTTTCTGCCTTTCAATTGCCCACCTTTGAATCGGGATTAATAACGCTGCCTTTCATATAGCTGCTGTCTGTCTATTTAAAATGTAAGCTCTTTGGGGGAGAGCCTGTCTCGTGCTATGAGTATGCACTGCGGCTAGCATAATGAGGCCAGATCTTGGTTGAGGGCTACCAGAATATGAATAATGATAATATTTTGGCCCCAAGGCTTATCTACAAACTCCTATTGCTGGCTTGTCTCTTCAGCCTTTCTGCACAAACTCTGGATGGAAGGTGGAGAGAGGTAATTGCTATTTGAATTCTGTTACGTGACCTGACACTCTGGGTTTGGATTTTCTCCTCCTGCTTTGGACTATGGACTGATGTTTCCAATATTTCGTTATATTTCCAGCTCGTACTGCATTGTGAAGGGATAAAAGTGAAGGAGAAAGGTAGACTTTGGTAATGAGGTTGCTGCTTAATCCCATCAGGACTGAAAGGGAAGTATTCATTAAATATTTATTGGACTGTATTCAGTAACATTTTCGCTGTGCTGGCAATGGACAGCAAAGCTCTCCTGAGAATTCAAACCTATGTCATGTAGTGAAATAGCTGGAAAGAGTTTTAGTCCAGAAAGCTTATGAATTCTTACATTGTTATACTAATATAGTCCTTGTACCTTAATCGTACTTTGGATTAACAACAATGGCAATATGTCAGAAGTGTAAATGACCATTATGGGGATCAAGTATCAGAGGGGTGGCCGTGTTAGTCTAGATCTGTAAAAGCGGCAAAGAATCTTGTGGCACCTTATAGACTAACAGACGTAGTGGAGCATGAGCTTTCGTGGGATCCGACGAAGTGGGTATTCACCCACAAAAACTCATGCTCCAGTACGTTTGCTAGTCTATAAGGTGCCACAGAACTCTTTGCCACATTATGGGGATGTTTATGATAAATATTTTGGGCCTGATTTTCTGACTGGCATCAACTTGGCTTCAGATTTTTCAGGCACAATTAGTAGCACTTGGACTTCACACTTCCTGATTCATGGACAGGACAGGTAGTTAGGCAGATAGGCCTAAATTTGCAAGTGACTAGTGATTTTGGGGTACTTCTGTTTCAGAATGCTCAACTTGGAGACATGTTAAAGGGGCCGGATTTTTCAGAGTTTGAGTTTTCAGTGATTCTGAAAACCACCTTGTTGATTCAAGGCCAATGACCACACTCCATTGTAGATGCAAAATTATGGACAGTATTCTTTTGGGGCACTATTTTGGAGCACTAAATTACACCCTCAAAATTAGAGGTGGTATTAGTGTGATATAAACACTCTTACTGATTTGGCAATTGTTATGAAATCACAAGTTATAAAACATTACATTACTGTGTATTCAATCACATTTTACACTTGGAATAGTAAGCTAGCCAGTGTTTGAAGTGTATTTAACTATTTGTGACAGTATAATTAATTATAGCATAATGGCATGTGTCAATATGTATCCCTCAGTAATAAGTGAAAGTGTCTGAAGCAGTTGCAAACTAATAGAAAGATTAAACATTTCTGAGGAGAGAAAAAAGACCAGGGTTAATATTAAACTCATCTTGACAGTGGCTTTATAGCATTCAGGATAATTTTGGAAACAAAATACAAGTGTTCTGTTTAATTTGACAGTTGGAGAAAGTATGGTACCCATAATAAATAGTGAAAAGATATAGGGGAGACGCATGCTTATTGTAGCAAGGAAGTTGAAAGGCATGATGGGGCTGATTTTGCCATCCCTATGTGTTACCATTAATTTTGGTTGGATTCTTATCAGAACAGAACTGCAGAGTCAAACGCTGCAAGTAATAGACATGAATATACCTGTAATTTCCAAAGGTCTCATTTATTTTTTTCCTGCAGTGCATGAGAAATGAACCTTACAACTCCCAGTAACATTAATGAAAATTGCATGGCTCATTCTGCTCTCACAGAGCTGAGAATTTCTCACTATGCGTCAACTTCTGTTGTGTCATGTTTTGTCATTTCATGTAAACTGATGCAGTGTAACACAATGCTTAGACATGTTTGATTAACCTGCCTTCTATCCCTCCGCTGAATAACTGATTCCTAACATTTGTGTGGATCGTTGGCAGTGATGATGGCAGAACACTTACTGAATTTGCGAGTTAGTGGATGCTGCTTGTTTGAAACAGTCCGGATTTCTTTTGGATGACTCAGAATTTGTCTAACAACGATCAAAGCTGTAATGTTTTTCCCCTCTAGTTTCTCTAAACATGCAGTTTGTCATTCAAATACACATTTATTTTCTTGCGCTAGAACATTTCCGGAATCTTTGTTCTGGCTTCAAACTCAAATATTTATTTTTTCAGCCTTTCACGTAGAGTTCATTGGCCTCAGTATTCCATTATTTCACCACCAGTATGCACTCACTAATGAAACTGTCCTATGCAACGCAGTTTGGGACATACACATAGTTCGAATCATTCCCTGCCTCAAGGAGCTTACAGTGTAAATAGACCAGACAGACAAAGAGGTAATGGAAAGGAAGTATCATTGTCACTCTTTTATGGGTGGCCCAAAGGGATTAGGTGCTTTGTCCAAAGTTACCCAGGAAGCTTGTGACAGAGCCTGGAATTAAGCTCTGCTCTCATGAGTGCCGGTCCAGGGCCTTAACTACAGGACCTATATCCATTATACTCCCGAAAAGTAAATTGTCATTATCCACTGACATTTCCAGCTTCTGGGATGAGCAAATGGGGCACAGCTTGCTTTCTGAAAGACCAGCACAGAATTATATTCGTATATATTCCAAGGCCAGAAGGGACTGTTGTGATCATCTAGTCTGGCCTCCTGTAGAACACAGGCCAGAGAACTGCCCCAAAATAATTCCTAGAGCAGAGCTTCTAGAAAAACCTCCATCTTGATTTTAAAATTTTCAGTGATGGAGAATCCACCACGTCCCTTGGAAAACTGTTCCCCTGGTTAATTACCCTCCCAACCTAGTTTAGGCAATCCAGATTGCTCTGAATCAGTGACCTGTCCTCTTCATTATTTACCACTCCCCCAATTTTTCTGTAATTTGGAAACTTTTACCAGTGGTGGTTTTATGTTTTCTTCCAGATCATTGACAAAAATGTTAAATAGCATAGGGCCAAGAACCGATCCCTGTGGGACCCCAGTGGAAACACACCCACTCGATGACGATTCCCTGTTTACTATTTTATTTTGAGACCTGTCAGCTAGCCGGTTTTTGTTTAAGCATCAGCTACCTTAGATGTGAGAGCACCGTGCAGAATTTTGTGGCACATGGTACAGATTTGAAGTAAAGTGAAAGGCATGTCAAACAATTGCTCTTTTATCTATGGCCACACCACAACCTAGTAGCCACACAGCAGGCTGCATGGCCCACCTGACAAGCAGATGCAATGTGCCTTTCCTTTCTGTTCATATAGCTCACACGTACTGGAACTCAGTATCTCGGTAAGTACAACTGGCAAAAAGTCTAGCACAAACACTGTGCAATCTTAGCAGATAGTGAACTGTTGGCAAAGGCTTCTGGGATTGAAGGAATCTTTGGATTCTCTATTGTGATGCTAGTCTGCGAGCTCAGATATAATGGTGAGGTGGAGGACTTTGTGTAAATTCACATTTAGAAAACAGATGAAGGAGCCCATTCTGAGTGAAAGTCTGCTCTGTTGCATAAGTATAACCCTCACTGAAGTCAGTGGAAACTGCATCCATTGTATCAGAGTTGAATACATAGATTTTGTGGCTAGAAGTTAGCATTATGATGCTCTAGACTGACCTCAGGCATAACACAGGGCTTAGAATTTCACCCACTAATTCCTGCATCAAACCCAATAACTTCTTGTTGAGCTAGAAGCTTTCTTTTCAGAAAGATGGAATCTCAATTCAAGACCAACCGATGGAGAATCCCCCACTTCCTTCTCCTGTAGGAATTCTCTTCTCCAGGCCAAATTCTTTGGCATCAGTGGAACTGCATAGGTTTAACCAAGGAGGAATCTGACCCTCTTTGGTTAGCTAGTATGAGTTTCATACACATGGCCAGTATTTAACCTGCAGCTAGCCCCATACTGTAGCATTGTCCAAAAATATATGCGTCAACCTTCCATAGTTATGGGTGTAGCTATGATTTAAATATTGACCAAGTGTTTCTACAGAGTAGATGGGGAAACCCTTTTTCACAACCAGAACTACCCAATAACATTTATGTTGCTAGCAGGGAAGGATTCAAATGAATTCCTTTTGGCAGATCTCACCAAAAACAAAATGTTGCCGCAATTACAGGAAGTGCATTTCAATATCAAAGGGATATCCGTGTGTGCCTCTGGAATCTGAAACTGTCAGATATGCAGCTGAGCCTGACTCTGTTTAAGATTTTACCTGTTTGGCCAGGCTTTTTAAAATGAGTTCCAGATCTGCTTCCCCTGCTGTCAATGGCTATTGGCCAGGATGGGCAGGGATGGTGTCCCTAGCCTCTGTTTGCCAGAAGCTGAAAATGGGCGACAGGGGATGGATCACTTGATGATTACCTGTTCTGTTCATTCCCTCTGAGGCAGCTGGCATTGGCCACTGTCAGAAGACAGGATGCTGGGCTAGATGGACCATTGGTCTGACCCAGTATGGCCGTTCTTATGTTCTTAACTTCTTATGTTATCCTCATCTCTAACTTTCTGAAGTTGTGAGCGGGGGCAAGGCAGGAGCAAATGTCAGAGTATTACATGGGAATTGGCTGTGCCTGAATGCCAGCCACGCACAGTACACCCAGCCACTTCAGAAATGAGTGACCGACACCTCTGTGATGAACAATTTAATAAGACTTTGCATTTTTCTGTAGAGCCTTTCATCTGAGATGCTCGAAGCACATTATGAAGATGGGTAAATAGGATTATCCCCATTTTGCAAATGGGAAAACTGAAGCTCAGAGGGGTGAAGTGGCTACTCCAAGATCAAACCAAGTGTTAGTCCCACAACTGAGAACAGAACCCAGGCCCACTTCATTCTAATCCTCTGCTCTAAGTACCGGGTGATACTTCCTCAGACAAATTCTTTGAGTTCTGTAACTGCATGAAGGCATATGTAATCTTCAACCTCTGCACGTGTCACTCTAGAATAACTATAAAACCAGCAAAATAGGTTTGTTAGAAATTTAGTGATAGACATCCTGCTTGTCGGAAGGCTTGTTTGCCAAGCATTGCAGATACTCAGCCATGGCTAGGCAGCTGTGACTGCTGTTCAGTACGCTAATTATAACGGTCTTGCTGATACCTTGAGCTCCCCTTGTCTGTCTGCTTTAGCCACCTGTTGTCTTTCCTCTTTGAGATAGGGACTGTCTTTCTGTGGTGTGCTTGTAGTGCCTAGGACAGTGGGGCCATAATCCCTAATTTGGGTCTCTTGTCTGCTATTGCAATATAAATAAAGAGATAATCGTTTCTGCATAGAAGGAATTTTTATAGTTCAACTATAAGCCCTTAAAATAAGGGGGCATCGTGTGAATACCTTAACTATAACATGGCAGCATGTAGTGCCATTGTAAAGCTAATTTGCAGTACCGACTGCAATTGTGATTTTCGTTTCAACCAAAATGGGTTGTGTTATTGATTTGGTTACAAAGCTAAATCCTTGCAAAGAAAAAGATTCCTTCTGATCTCCACCTGTTTTTTATTGCTTTTTAGAAAAATGTTTTGTTCATTGTCACAAAGATCTCCCTGTGAAGAACAATCCATGCTAGAGCAGTCGGCAAAATACTTTCGGAGCCACAAAACAGCGAGATCAACAGAATCTCTGGCAGCAGTAATTACTTTTAGAAGGCTGATGAATTTAGTCTGCTAATGTTTAGCAAACATGTTTGTTTCACCCTTTGAAGATAATGCTGCATGCAGCACAGTGGGGTGGGAAAAAATATGAAGAAATGGCCTGTGGTTTTTCAGCATGCTTAACGAATAATGGCTCATTGCAGCAATGGTATTAAATAATGACTTTGCCCTTTGTGTTAAATACAAGTCGCGCTTTTATGCTGGGCAGTTTGATTTCACAAACAGCTCTTGTGCTTACTGTTGGCTCACTTCACAATGGTCAATGTGCCCTCATGGTCTTGGGGAGAGGGATAATTGCAAAGCGGGATCTTTGAGATCTGGGCCCCGGGGTGGGAAGTGGGTCAATGAGCAGCAGGCAACACCGCCCGTAGCTGATTGGTGCTGCTTAGCCATTCTCTGCCACAGGGCAGAAGCTGGATGAAATACACCAAGACCCTGATCGATTGGCTTCAATAGAAGACTTTGCATGTCTTCAGAGGGCTACATCTCCTGTATCAGCTGGGGGAGTGAAAGTGCAAGCAGTGGGGGTTGTAAAACAATGGTCTTATTTTGGTTGTTGGTAGGACTGTCAACTTGGTAATATTTAAAAACCAGGCACTCCAGCAAGAGTGCTGGAACCTCCCGTACCCTGCCTTTTCCCCCGGCCCTCCACTGCCCTGCCTGTTCCCCCAAAGTCTCACCCCTGTCCCACCTCTTCCCCTGCCAGGAGGGTCTTGCCTGTGGAGCTGGGGCTGGAAGCTGCAGCCTCTGACAAAGGTAGAAGGCTGAGTAGGGGCTGGAGCGGCGCCTCCCACGCTTGCAGTAATCGGACTTTGGGTGTCCGGTCAGTAGATCTGATTGGACACTGTCAGGTCCCCTTTTCAACCAGACTGGCCCGTCGAAAACTGAGCACCTGGCCACCCCAGTTGCTGGGTTTAGTGTGTGGATGTTGGTGGCCTGTGATAGACAGGAGGTCCGACTGGATGAGCTAGTGACCACATGGCTAACTCTCCAGAGAAGGAGCAAGTGCAAGGAGGAGTGTGTTGAAATCAGTGTCCAAATTTTGGTGGACTCGGACCCAATGTAGTCCTACTCCACCCCGAATCATAATCGTCCCTTACTGTGCTGATTACTTTCCCCATAGATCATGACATGATGAAAGTTTTGTCGCGTTTTGTAATGCAGAAACTGGTTTCACAGGGTTTGAAAAGGGATGCGTTATAATTCCAAAGGGGTTCAGCTTTCAAACTCAGCAGTTTGATTGACTTCACCTTAGTCCCCTTTCATGTGAATTTGGGATTGATCTGTATTTAAACCATACAGATTTGACAGCTGACATGGCGACCTCTTCATAGTGGCCCGTGGGGCTTTTGTAATGATTTTGATGCAGCTGGCTATTTGTGTATTGTATTTGGCGGACGTTCCTGGTGTGGTTTTGGGAAACTGTCCTTTCCCTATTTAATATTACAAGGCAGAGACAATTCTCAATTACTGTATTTCAGCCAGAATGTGTTTTGCCTAATTAGCAGTAAATTACCCCTGAAGAAGTTGTATTGTTAAATATATTCCTCTACATAATATCCAAATGGTTGGAAAAGAAGCAAATGAAATAGCTTGCAGACTAGAAAGCGTATTATCAAGAAGGCTGTTCAAATTATACACTCAAATTAGTTAATATTGAGCAAATTATTTTTATCCTGAGTTTAATATCCATACCTCTGAGGCAGATAAAACAATGAAATAGTTTGTGCCCCCATATTTTTTACAAATTCCGCTGTGTACAATTTCAGTTATATAAGGTCTTAGAGGGAATATTAAAGTCTTTTAATTTCCATGAGTCAGGTGCCATATAAATCACAGTCTGGGTGGCATATTTCATGGGTTGCTTGTGGCAGGAGTGGTGAATTTCCTGGTTTGTTATAAGCTAGCAAAATCTAATACAAACACAGAAAGCACAATGAAATCTCAATATATAATTCTACAAAGCAGTTTATTCCTAAGAATGAAAAAAACTCAAGCTACAATAACAATATTATTTCTAATTAAAACAATGGGGGAAGGAAGAAATAGCAGGCATCAAATGTGATTAATACACCATACTGGCCTCTACCTGATAGACACCTGAGTTCATTCAGTCTTATTCACAAGCATGCCCAGAATGCTGGGCGAAGTTGAACAGTTGTCTGCATCACAATGCCACCAAATCCATTGACACGCTTTGCACATGCTGTAGTTTGACGAGCTCCTCCACAGGATACAGCAGATGTAGGTTAGCAGTGAGGTACATCAGTAAATGGGATAGGAATGCAGGAAAAGCCTTTCAAACCCTGGGTGCCTAAAGTTAGGCATCTAAGTCCTTTTTTAAACCCCTGAATAAGTGGCCTGGTTCTTAAATCTCCCATGGAAATGCCCGACACTTTTGAAAATTAGGTTACCTATTTAGGAGCCTAAATAAGGGCTCAGGAACTTAACAGTACAGTATGCACTCATTTTTCTAAAATCTTAGCTGAAGTGTGGCGCTGGATGCTTGGATTTAAGCAGTATTCTCAGTCCTTCATTTTCATAAGCCCTATGCATGTGTACACACACCCAAAGGGGTATAAAAAGCATAGTGTGAATCCTTAACAAGCTTTTCATTTTTCCTCCAAAGGGAAAATACATTAATAATATAATACATTATATGTTTATTCCTGTACTCTCTCCCAAAGACCTATAGTAACACCCCCCCAAAAAAGTATCTTTTCTTTGTAATTGGCATTAAACAAGCCACATACATTTTTCTTATGTGGGTAGGATAAGAATTGAGATGTTCTGAGCTATTCATTGCTTTTAAGTGCCTGGTTATGTATTTGCTGTGATAGGCAAATACACTGTTTCCATCTAGTAATAGTAACTAGATTCCGAAACATCATTTTTTATTTTTTTGCAAAGATAAACCAAAAATAAAAGTCTTTTAAATGTGAGACATTCCAAGTAACATCAGTGAAAGTCGGATAGAATCCCTAAACAAAGATCAGATCAGACTTTGCATCACGACGACTTATTCTCGTCAAAGAAAGCTGGTGAAAAAGCTTTCAAGGAGATTTAACCCTATGAAAAGTTGATGGGTAATAGCACAAATAATATAAGTGGCTTGAAGCTAGTAGGAGACAAAGAAATATTAGACGAAAAGTTCAGATTCTATTTCTGTTCCTTTCTATATAGGTTCTTATCCTGCATGCAAAGTGCTTGGTGCTGATCTGTAATGATTTCTGAATCTGCTCCTTGAAGAGTTGTTATAGCTATATTGGGATGGAATGTTTGCTGTATGCATGCTATGATTTAGTTTAATAGCAGGGCTGTTGGGAAACTAACAGGAAGGCAATACATTGGCCCTAGATAAGTGACTTCCTGCTAATCATGTTAGGAGGGCTAAGAAAAAATGCCTGTGCTATTAAACTGGGAAGATACTATTTACAAACACCAGGTAAGTTACATCCCGCCCTCCCCCGTGCCCAGGCTGGAAACTAACAGCTCAAGGAAACTGAACAGTTAGAAAGGGACAATGTGGGGCGGGAGGGAGTGGTCAGTGAGCTGTTCATGGTAGAACAGGTTGACACAGAGAGACACCAATAGGTCCTGCAGAGAGAGTCTAAAGCATTTGGGGTTTGCTAATTGCCAGGGGATGGAAAGCCTCAGGGAAGACAGATATGCTTATGGACTATTTTATTGTTTTAAAAGTCCAGTGCTGTGTTTGGAACAACTTACCAAGGGTGGTGGTGGTGGAGTCTCTCTTCACTGGCCATTTTCAAATTAAGATTGTGTGTTTTTCTAAAAGACCTGCTCTAGGAATTATTCTGAGGAATTTCTCTGGCCTGTGTTATACAGGAGGACAGACTAGATGATCACACTGTCCCTTCTGGCCCTGGAATCAATGACTCGAGGAATCTACTGTTAAGATAAAACAATACTTGGCTTTCAGAAAGCTCCCGAGCTCTGCGAGGCCTGCTGAGACATTCCGGGCGGCACACGGGGGGCAGGAGCTCAAGACCTAGTGGGAGAATTGTGGGATTCCATCCCAGGACAGGTGAAGGCAAGTGGGCTCACCCCGAGAGGGGTGCATTCAGTGATAACAGAGAAAAGTCAAAGGTGCAGCTGGTCCTGTAACCAGGACCTCATTGTCACATCTCAGCACCTTCCAGTCAGTGTCAGAATTTAATAACTGAGAATCAGTGTCATAAAATGTCTTCATCAAGCTTTGCCTTCTGAGCAATCTGAGTGAATTTGGCAAGTTTTGGTCACAATGAAATTTTCAAGTCTAAATTACTGTGGTGAAAGCAGGCAACACCACACGTAGTCTAAATTACTGTGGTGAAAGCTGCCTGGAGAAGAGAAGGGCCAGGGTTTATCACGGTGCAGCAGATCTCAGGAAGGAGGCTGGTACGTGGCTCATGGTGGTTTCAGTGTGGAAATGGGACCATGATGCTTTAAATAGTGACGTCCACATTCTGTCTCTGGCATCAACATCAGCCCCAGTCTACCTCCAAAAGGGGGCAAAAGCTGCATTTTTAGGCCACTGAATCACTGATACAGATGCTCATTGTCACAGTTCAGGGCAACTGCACCTACATATCTCCCTCCGTGTTTCAGCAAGGGCACCCGTTCGCAGCTTCCAGCTCCCCAGCCATTGCCTTTCTGGGTGGACACCCGCCTCTCTCTCTCTCTCTCTCTCTCTCCCTTCTAACCTCAGTATTCCCAGGCTGCCCAGTTCCCTGTTTTCACTGTGCATTTCCCAGCACAGGCGATCTGCCTACCCAGGCCTGCTTGCTACCACACAGTTCGATCGAAGTAAGCCTACTTTATTCTTATTCATTACAGAGAAAACAAACTAAAACCAATAAGAGAACCTACATGTTTGCTAATAAGCTTACCAGGCATCACCCCATTTTCAGGGTTTCTTTGTGGTTACAAGATCATCGGCGCTTCAGCTCATGGTCTTATGGGTAGGCCAAGTCTTTCCAATGCTCCCTTAAGGACTGGAGCCCTCCATGGCCGTGGGTCCTGTCTGTGTGCTGGATCAGGAAGAAGGCCGTGAGTCCATTTACAACCCAGGCTTTTATCCAAAAGTATTTTCTTTGTCTGCTGGAGAATCTAGTTGGAACTAGTATATGCATCTCTCTCTGGGTGTGTGGGGGGGCATCAAAGGCTGATACAGAGGAAAGAGATTAGCATCTCCTCTCCCTACTAGAGACTAGTACAAAATTGCACAATTACATTTTGAATACGGTGTACACCTCTCCCTCCCCAAGTATTAACCTTAGTTCAGTAAGGTTTGACTTACTTCAGTGAAGTTTTATTTTAATTCTATAAGGGCAGCTCAGAATATGACAGAGTACTGTCAGTCTGTCACACTCATGTCGCAGAAGTTGTGCAACTCAAGACTGTCGTGCAGGAAATCTCCTCCTCCTAGACGGATTAGCTATTACCCAGCAGCCTCTGCCCATGCAATCACTGAGCGTTAGGGTGGTCACCTGTCTGTGCATGCAGGCAGCTCTGCTGTGTTCTGGTCACAAGAGATATTTGCCAGCCAAGAGTATCAGGTTGGTTCTGCAACCTCCATGGAGGATATTGGACCCAATCCAATGCCAACTGACGCCAATGGGACTTTCTGTTGATTTCAAGGGGCTTTGGATCAGAACCGTCATCCTCCCTGGCTCCCTAGCAATGTGTAAGAGGTGTAACCCAGCTCCAGCCGATTAACTCTAAAAAGAACTTCAGGAAATTGCACAATCGTTCCGTCATCCAGAAGGGCCAGAGATTCATCTGTCAGCATGGAGACGCTCAGGCGCGCACGTGCAAATGAATGTGCATCATTACTGAAATATTCACACCTTGCTGAGGAGACAGATGGAGGCACTGATCTGGAAGCTATTGTACCAGTATCAAACACTGCAAATGAGGGATCTCTCTGCAATCATGGTACTGTCAACTGTGACAGTTTTTTGTTTCATGTGGGGGCATGTGGCAAACACATGAGGAAAACTCTCTGGTTTGCATCGCTATATGCTTATGGGAGACAGTTTTGTTCTTTTCCCATTTCTCCAGATGATCACCATGTTGCTTTTCTTAGCCATGGTATGTTGTGGCCTTTGCTGAGATTCCTGCTTTTCTTAGGGAGAGTCTCATGGCATTGCTCTCATTTCTGTTGTGCGGACTTAATGGACCAAAAAATATGATTTCTAGTAGCGGATGTACACGTCCTGGCAAAATGTACATGAAAAACCTTTTCTCACACAGGTTGGGTAAGTCAGTGCACACACCTTTATGGAGTTATAGAATAATGCTGACTTTGGCCAATCTAAGTTAGTGGGACTGGGCACTGCTCTTCAGGAAAGCTAACTGGAATCTTCAGAAGGGTCTTCTGCTCTTGGGCCAGTGAACTGCCACCATCCTGTGAGGGCCTATAACATGCAAAGCCACTCAAGAGCCCTCCTGTCTGCTGATGAAGGAGGTATGTTGATGGACTCCAGAAGGCGTCATCTCCGGGCCTCACCCACTAGAAGGATGGGGCCGCAGTAAAGGGGACAGAAGATGGATGGCGGAAGATGGACCCCAGGCATAAGCAATGCCCCCAAGCACCCCAGTGGGTATGTTTCAAACCAAAAATGTCTAACATGACATTAACCCAGACAACATCAGCTAGTAAAAACAGCTAGAATGAAAGAACGAATGCTGCCGGGATATATGTCAAAACAGGCGAGCAAGTTTTATTGTAAATAGAAAATTAATTTGGGTAACTGATCAAAGGTTTAGATCTTTGGAAAACATCCCACAAGAGAAGCAGAAGATTTATGAATTTCCTTCGTTGCATGTTTTTGGAGAAAGCTTTATTGGCTATGGAAAGGCCCCAAGAAAAATATTTAGTTTAAAAAAAATACAATTATCAGTTTATTTAGCTTACATTCAGATACACGCTTTAACTAGAGCTTTGGAGATATTGTTAGAGAGACCATCTTTTCCTCCTAAAATGAGAATACTGTCAAGCTGAAAGAAGGACAGAGGGGGAAAAAAATAAACACAGCCATTGTTTAAAATCTGACCAAAATACAAAACCAAAACATCTAATAATGCATAGTTAAGGCTGGAGGCTCTGAAGAAGGCTTATTACTGTTAAGCGCTCCAAGTGTCTAGCATTAAGGTGATTATAAAACCAGAAGATCCAGTGATTGATTGAAATTCAGTCTGTATCTTCCTCCATTGTGTCTCAGCAGTGTCCGTGACATGTAAGATCTGCCAGTATCTCAAGCCCGCTGCAGTAGCTTGGTACAGCATGACGGGTTAACAAAGGAGTAACCATATTATACTCCTCAGGTGCTGTTTTCTTTTTCTTGTACACAGTGAAGAATTGTGATGCGAATGAAAGAGAAATTGATAGCTCTGACTTGAGCCAGGGTGCTCAGACCTACTGCAAGTAACTGCAAGCATCTCCTGTGCAATTCCTCTCTCTCTCTGCACTTTGGGCTGTAATTTGGCTACTTTAAGCCCCCAATACTGTAAGCTGCTTCGTTCAGTTGAACCTGTGGTGGCCATGAAGACTCGCTTTCAAGCTGAGGGCCTAACTTTTGTGTTGTGGCTTGTTTTCCTCCCCCACTTCTCCCCCCAAAAAGTTGCGTTAAATAACACCCTATCCATTTTTGGGAGTAGAGGTTACTTATATTGTCCTCCTGGGGAATTCTGCACCAAAAATTCTGCGCACAGTATTTTAAAATTCTGCACATTTTATTTGTCAAAATAACACTATATAATGACACCAGTTTCATTTAATTGGGTAATTTATTTCAAAATACCTGTCAGCAAGTATGTCTGTAACAATACAGACACACACAAAATTTCCCTCCCAGAGTAGAGAGTTAAAGAAATCCCTAGGACAACCCAGTTCCTGCTTCTCTGCTCCACCCAGAGCCTAGCCAGGGGGCCAGACATTCACCCCCTACTGCCCCCCCACAGAACCCAACTGTGCCCCACCCAGCCCAGACACTTCCCCCTCTCCCAGAGGCCAGCTGCAGTCCTCCCAGCCCACACACTCACAGCACTTACCCAGGGATCCAGAGGGAGAAAAAGCCTGATGCCAGGTCCTAAGCTTACCCAGAGTATCCTGCATCCTGCTGCCTTCTTCCTTCAGGGTGTGCTGGGAACTGCCACTGCCGGGAACCCTCCAATTCCCTCCCTCTGGCCTTGCCTTCTATTTGTGAGCTGGGCTCTGCTGGGTCCTGTGGTCCCTAGTGGCAGCCAACATCTCTGCAGCCCATTTTTGGTGGGGGGGGGAGGAAATTCTGCACCCCCAACATTAATTTCTACAAAATTCTGCATTGCGCAGTGGCGCAGAATTCCTCCGGGCATAATACTGGTAGCTGTATCTACCCACTAGCTTACATCAGCCACATGAGGCAAAGTAAAGCCCTAGCTACAGCCCAGTTCAAGGCCCTTTCCTCAGGGCTGGCTTTAGTCACAAAAAGAAGATACGAGAACAAGAGCAAAGACATTCAGAAAATTGGGTAACAGCCCTTTCCAGTTTACAGCAAACTGAGAGGAACAAGAACTCAGGCCCTTCCCCCGAGGTGCCCACCACTGCAGCAGCTTTTCCTCTGCTTTTCTAGCCACCCCTGATCAGCCCAGGGATAGGCTGGTCTCTCTGTAAACCCAAGGGACTAGAGCCCTTGACAGCTGGTCACAGGAGGACACTGTGTTTGTTTTTACTCTGGGATTTGTAGCTTTAAAGTGACAGTTGATAACTTTACTAGGAATGGATGATTTCTCCAGAACGAAAAGAAAAAGAAAATACACGTTCAGCCTGGAGTCAATTCATGTCAGTAGCTGCAGATTGACTCCTAATTCAGCATGGAGATGTGCGGGGGGAGGGGGGGATGTATGTATCTCTGTGTAAATATAAAATTGTTTTTAACCAACTTCAGTAGGTGCAGCAAATCTGATACCCGATACCATATCCAACGGCCTTACGACAAGGATCACACAGTGCAGTACAAAAGAAGAGGATCAGATATTGCTTTGTGTCCTAATAACCTGCTTCCTCCCACAAAACAGAAATCCAAAACAGGCTCGGTTTTCATTGTGCTCCTAGCATCATATGGCGCCCTTATGGGACACAGTCCTCTGGGCTCTGGGGAAAGAATAACCAGGAGCAGGAGCCAACGGGCCAAGAAAACCTACTGTAATCAGTACAGATCACGGTTCTCTAGCCACATACTGAAAGATCTACAGCAGCGGTTCTCAAACTGTGGGTCGGGACCCCAAAGTAGGTCGCAACCCTATTTAAATGGGGTCACCAGGGCTGGCTTATATTTGCTGGGGCCAGGGCCGAAGCCCGAGCCCCACCCCCGAGGCCAAAGCCTGAGGGGTTGGGACTCAGGTTTTTAATGCCAGAAGAGGGTTGTAATGCAAAGAAGTTTGGGAACCCCTGATCTACAGTATGACTAATCTGTTACTAATATAGGGAGAAATTCTTCCCAGTACAGCACAAGGGTGTATTTCACCCATACCCAATAGGTGTTGAGGGTGCTTAGGGCTTTGCAGGACCGAGCAAACAATACTGGATAATTTATTAATATATGTAAATAATTATTTCTACAAATAGAATTACAGCTATGAAAGTAACTGGATGCAGAAGACATGGAGTGCACTGGCCACTGTCCCCCTCATACGGCCTGCTGCCAAACTACATAATATTTAAAAATTGCAACCAGTGTTACACATTAAGATCTAGAAAATCAGCCATCAACTTCTCTTCTATGCATGTCTCTACGTTTCAGATCAAAGGTAGCAATTGTAACAGCAGGAGTAACGTGTAAAGCCAGGCATTAACCAACATACAGATAAAAGCCTGAGTCCTAGGCAAACTGAAGCAAAAATATAAAAAATCCAAGTTTTCAGGATACACTGTCACCATCTGAAGTTTGTTCTCTCCCCTCCTCCCACTTACTTTTGCAATTTCTTTAATGCATTGATCAAAAAAGCCAAAACTCCCTCTGGCATTGAAATTGGGGATATCTGTGACAACACCCCTCCTCCCCCCAGAAAAAAAACCAAACCCTAGTCTGTCTGAAAAAGGAAGAGTGTATTCATAGCCCATGTCTTCCAAACAATTTTTCATTTCCCCTACACTGTTGACTTCTCCTTACAAAGACAGGGGTATAATCAGGAGGAAATCAGGTCAAAGAATCCTCCTGTTAGATCTCACTGCTTCTTCTTGCAGCTTGTAACAGCTTTTTGCAACCACCAGCAGAACTGAAGAAATCAGGATGGTGCAGCCTCTTTGCCTACTCAGCAACATTCTCTTTTTTTAAAACCTGGGAGGCAAATCCCTTAGTTCAGGCATCCTGGCAGGGCTGGCTCCAGCGTTTTTGCTGCCCCAAGCAGCAAAGGGGGAAAAAAAAAAAAAGCCGCGACTGGCAGCAGCCCTAATGTGCCACTTCATTCTTCGGCGGCAATTCGGCAGCCGGTCTTTCCCTCCGAGAGGGACCGAGGGACCCACCGCCGAATTGCCGCTGAAGACTCGGACGTGCCACCCCTTCCCATTGGCCGCCCCAAGCACCTGTTTCCTGCGCTGGTGCCTGGAGCCGGCCCTGCATCCTGGAGAGGGAACAATCTGATCTCCAGGGCTTCTAGTGGCCACTATTAACAAAAAGGAGTTGCCAGATTTCATCCAACTTGATTTGAAAGGCCACAAGTCTTCATTTTTCTGTTGTTAGCTTGTTTTCCCTCAAAACTAGCTTTCATCATTCCAACCCATGTTACTTCTAAATGGGATGATTTCTCCTCTGAGGCCATCAGTCCTTCTCTGTCTACCAGCTGCTCACTTTTTCTCTCGTTCAGCTGGGGATTTTTATTCCGAGAATCCAAAGGCGTATTTGTGTCTTCATTTCCCTGTGTGGTCATATCCAGGAGCTGAGGTTACCGTTCAGACCAGCACACTGCTGACTAGTGTCTGAGGATGTTGATGGCACCTGGAAGTTGCTTCACTGCATTGTTTCTCCTTCGGCTTTTGCCAAAAGCAGCCTGTGCCTCTCCAACCTCTGATCCTACCCACCGTAGCTGTCTCCTGTGTATGGTTGTGCCCTTCTGACCCTACCAGTTGACACACTGTACCTGCAAATGGTCACAAAAAGAGGAATTGAAAAGAAAGTGACTCACTAACCAACTTACTGCAGTCCACATTCATGAGGAAATAACACATCCCCTGCAGTGCTGAAGATCCTTTAGGAAGGAACACGGTGGGTGTGGTGCAGGCAAGAAATATGCAGAACAAGAAAGTATTTATTTACTAGCCATGTTTCAGAATGACTTGCGGCTCTGATTAATAAGGCTGTCTGGTGCTGTATTACAGTAGCCTCAACTGAGATCAGGGCCCCCTCTTGCAAACTGTACAAACACACAGGGAGAGATCGTGCCTTTCCTGAAGAACATACAACGGGAAGGAACACAAAGGCACTGAGGGGAGAAGTGACTTGCCCAAGGCCACCCAACAGTTCAGTGGCAGAGCCAGGACTAGAACCCATGGCTCTGGATTCTCAATCTAGTGCGTTATCACTGCACCATGTGCTTCTGCAATGTAAGTCCCTTACTGTGACATTCTTATGATCAGATGTATCAGATTTTCTGTGCAAATCACAAAGGGTGAGGGTGGGGGGGAACTGAAAAAATGACTGTAAAACAACCAATTCTGCATTTTTGTGGGTAAAATAATGTGGAGAAAGTGAGCTTTTGCTGTGTGTATCTGAAGTTTGAGAGGCTTATTGTGAGCAAACAAAGGATCTGTGATGGAGTACTGTGACACAAACCACAACAGCAACAAAATAATCCACCATCGCCACCAACAATCACCACCACAATTGCAAGAAGAATTCCAGCCAAGCCATGCTGTTGAATAGATGTGTTGTTTTGTAGGTTTAAATCAGGAGCGTTGCTTAGCGCTGTGTGTTTAGGGCAAGGCTTTTTACAACCTGGCGCCTGGTATTTGTAGATTCCTCAGCCTGTATCTCCTCTGAAGATACGTGCATTGGACGCTAGATGTTTTTTTCCTATCCAAAGGTGGTAATGTCCCTTCTGAAATGCACTGTAAGTAGGTCACTGCCGCTTTTATCTAACAGTGTTTCCTTTTGCATTCTCTCATTGATGTGCCTTCCTCTGATTCTCCAAGCTGCATGTGATCGTTGACCAGCCGCAGTTTTACTCTAGCTAAAGAGAAAGTGCCAGCAATCAAGTTCAGGATTTGCTACTTGGTGCTGCATATTCACTGAGCGCCATTTAAGGAAGCCTCAGAGGCAGCTACTAGCCCGTGAGTCATCCGCAAGTGACCACATTCTTTCTGTAGCTGGCTGCCTTGACAAGCTTGGTCAGCCTCTTTAGAGGATGTTCAGTAAATAATTCAGAAAGGCAACTTGATCTGACACCCGTCTGGTTTAGGAGCCTGGTGACCTCACTGACGATTACCTGCCACTGCTACCACTTGCCATGTAGTGAATTATTTTTTGCAGTCTAAAGAATAAACAATGTTACATGAATCTGCATTGATTGACAGGTAATCAGTAAACCGAGCTGTTGAAAAAAGCTTGTGTGCTTTTAAAATGACAGTTCCCGCATGCTAGCTGTAGGGATGAATTTGTACAAATTAGTGACCATTATAGAGTCCAGTTTTTCTGCCTTAACAACAGCAAAAAAGGGTGTCACATTTCTTTGGCATAATTATTTCCCTTGCACTGCCTAATTTGGGAGTGGAATTCTAGGTTTTGATTATAATAATTTGTCCTTTTTTAAATTTCCGAATCCCATTCCAAAGTTCTTCTCTGAACAAAATGGTAGCTCGGAGCAATAATTGCATCAGAGTGTTGGCAAGATTCATCTCCACAGTTGTAAAAGTCATTCAAGTGACCTTTATGAAACAAGCTCAGTTTGCTTGGCCAGCACCTTTCTCCTTAATGAAACACCCCTTTAAACTGCATGATGCACAGCCTCGGTCATAGGGAATACAATGTGCCCTCTGGAGTTACTGGAACATGTGTGGTGTTTTCACAGGCAGTAGAGCAGTTAATATGAAAGTGATGATTACAAACCCATTCAGCACCTTTCCAGAAGAGAAAAGCACATTTTCATGAGAAATTTGGAACCAAAACTTGAACAATCTCATCTGTTTTGTCTCAGAATAATTGTACTTTTTGTACAATAATTATTGTACTTTGAGGATACTTTGTCTCTTAAGTATTGGAGGAGGAAATCTGCCAGGAGTGAGGAGAAATATATGCTCTCCTGTGGTGCAAAGGTTTCTTCTTAGCTAACCCCTAGGTCAGCTGCATGGCTATAAATATTTGTTTTATGGTGCTGTTACATGAGGTCACGACCTGCACCTTCATTGTACCATTGTGTGTCAACTAGTACCTAAAATCTTGGAATTCTGCATGTAATTACTATTTCCAGCAGTATTTGGTTAACAACATAAATAGCCAAACAAATAGGCCACAGAAGTTAGACTTGACGAGTGGCAGGGCTAGAACAGGCTGACTATGGGAGCTAAATTTTCAGCCCCAGCGTCTGATTCTGCACAGCCACTTTTGCGGGAACAACTGACACTGCCTGCAAAAAAAAAAAAAAAAAAAAATTAAAAATGGGGGTGTGACCATTCTGTGCACAATAAAAGACTGTTAGTTCAGGTGGATCATATCTGCTCGCTCGACCGCCTGATTTGCAATGGAAATGGGAGTGGTTTTGTGCATGGAAAATAGCTGCAGGTTTAGGGTTACCATATTTCAAGTTACCAAATAGAAGACACTGCCGGGGGGGTGGGGGAGCTGGTGAGGGACAATTGGGGAGTATTTGGGCTGGAGGGAGTATTTGGGGTGCTGGGTGGGTGTGGGTGTATTTAGGGGGTGCTGGATGGGGTACCTGCGGCCTCACACTCAAGATGGAGGACAGTGTCATGCTCCCTGTCACAGTGGCGGGGTGGCTGGCACAGGCCCAGGACGCAGAGCTAGCCTGTCACTGCCTCCCTGCAGGCCTCTCCCCTCCCCAGGGTGGGGAGCAGGAGCCTGGCCCCATCACCCCTCCCGGCCAGGCTGTGAGGCCCCGTGGTGGGGCAGGCACACTGGCCAAGAGGCACTTGGCAGTTCCGCCTACTTGTCAGGCTGGGCCAGCCCAGGTGGGATCCAGCAGATGCAGGGGAAGGACCAATCCAGTCGCAGAGATGGCCCTTTCTGAGCTGCAAAGGCTGGAGCAGAAAAATCGTCCCGGATGGAGGAGGAAAAAGAGGTCGTGTCCAGGAAAACCCAGATGTATGGTAACTCTGGGATCAGTCGCGTGTGTGAGGCTGGATGCCCGCAGTTAGGGGAAGAGCTAAAAGCTCCTCCAGCACTTAGTATGGAGTGTAATGGTCATTACCATGAGCCACTCTTGCTCCTCAATAGTAAATACAGATAAACTACAAGCCTTTGATTCATCTATTTAATGAAAATTGGTGCGCACCAGGAGCTCCCCTACGAATGGCATTTACTCTTTGAACTGAAGAATCCCTGACATCTGCTGGGAGAGCAAAGCACCAGTGCACAAACAATCCAGGAAGTTTTTGGAGAGTGTTGGGGACAACTTCCCGGTGCAAGTGTTGGAGGAACCAATGAGGGGCCGTGCTCCTCTTGACTTGCTGCTCACAAACAGGGAAGAATTGGCAGGGGAAGTAAAAGTGGGTGGCAACCTGGGCAGCAGTGACCATGAGATGGTCGAGTTCAGGATCCTGACAAAAGGAAGAAAGGAGAGCAGCAGAATACGGATGCTGGACTTCAGAAAAGCAGACTTTGACTCCCTCAGGGAACTGATGGGCAGGATCCCCTGGGAATCTGGCTAATATGTGGGGGAAAGGAGTCCAAGAGAGCTGCTGTATTTTAAAGAAATCTTATTGAGGGCACAGGAATAAACCATCCCAATGTGCAGAAAGAATAGCAAATATGGCAGGCAACCAGCTTGGCTTAACAGAGAAATCTTCGGTGAGCTTAAACACAAAAAGGAAGCTTACAAGGAGTGGAAACTTGGACAGATGACTAGGGAGGAGTATAAAGATATTGCTCCAGCGTTCAGGGGTATAATCGGGAAGACCGAAGCACAATTAAAGTTGCATCTAGCAAGGGATGTGAAGGGTAACGAGTAGGGTTTCTACAGGTATGTTAGCAACAAGAAGGTCAAGCAGGTCTGGGACCCTTCCTGAATGGGGAAGGCAACCCAGTTACAGATGATTTGGAAAAAGCTGCGGTACTCAATGCTTTTTTTTTTTTTTGCCTCAGTCTTCACAGACAAGGGCAACTCCCAGACTGCTGCACTGGGCAGCACAGTATGGGAAGGAGGTGAGCAGCCCTCAGCGATGAAAGAATCAGTTAAGGGCTGTTTAGAAAAGCTGGACATGCACAAGTCCATGGGGTCAGATCCGAGGGTGCTAAAGGAGTTGGCGGATGTGATTGCAGAGCCATTGGCCATTATCTTTGAAAACTCATGGCGATCGGGGGAGGCCCCGGACGATTGGAAAAAGGCTAATGTAGTGCCCATCTTTTAAAAAAGGAAGGAGAATCTGGGGAGCTACAGCCTCACCTCAGTTCCCAGAAAAATCATGGAGCAAGTCCTCCAGGAATCCATTTTGAAGCACCTGGAGGAGAGGAAGGTGATTAGGAACAGTCAACATGAATTTACCAAGGGCAAGTCATGCCTGACAAACCTGATTGCCTTCTATGATGAGATAACTGGTTCTGTGGATATGGGGAAAGCGATGGACGTGGTATACCTTGACTTTAGCAAAGCTTTTGATACGGTCTCCCGCAGTATTCTTGCCGGCAAGTTAAAGAAGTATGGATTGGATTAATGGACTATAAGGTGGATAGAAAACTGGTTAAGTTGTCAGGCTCAATGGGTAGTGATCAATGGCTCGATGTCTAGCTGGCAGCCGGTATCAAGTGGAGTGCCCCAGGTGTCAGTTCTGGGACCAGTTTTGTTCAACATCTTCATTAATGATCTGGATGCTGGGATGTATTGCACCCTCAGCAAGTTTGCGGATGACACTAAGCTGGGAGTAGAGATAGATACGCTGGAGGGTAGGGATAGGATACAGAGTGACCTAGACAAATTGGAGGATTGGGCCAAAAGAAATCTGATGTGGTTCAACAAGGACAAGTGCAGAGTCCTGCACTTAGGACAGAAGAATCCCATGCACTGATACAGACTAGCAGGGGCGGCTCCAGGCCCCAGCATGCCAAGCGCGTGCTTGGGGCGGCATGCCGCAGGGGGCGCTCTGCCGGTTGCCGGGAGGGCGGCAGGCGGCTCCGGTGGACCTCCCGCAGACGTGCCTGCAGAGGGTCCGCTGGTCCCGCGGCTTCGGTGGAGCATCCGCAGGCACGCCTGCGGGAGGTCCACCGGAGCCGTGGGACCAGCGGACCCTCCACAGGCACGTCTGCGGGAGGTCCACTGGAGCCGCGGGACCGGCAACCAGCAGAGCGCCCCCCGCGGCGTGCCGCCATGCTTGGGGTGGCGAAATGGCTAGAGCCGCCCCTGCAGAATAGGGACTGACTGGCTAAGTGGCAGTTCAGTAGAAAAGGACCTGGGGATTGCAGTGAATGAGAAGCTGGATATGAGTCAGCAGTGTGTCCTTGTTGCCAAGAAGGCTAACGACATATTGGGCTGCATTAGTAGGAGCGTTGCCAGCAGATCGAGGGAAGTGATTATTCCCCTCTATTTGGCACTGGTGAGGCCACACCTGGAGTACTGTGTCCAGTTTTGGGCCCCCCACTACAGAAGGGATGTGGACAAATTGGAGACAGTCCAGCGGAGGGCAACGAAAATGATTAGGGGGCTGGGGCACATGACTTATGAGGAGAGGCTGAGGGAACTGGGGTTATTTAGTCAGCAGAAGAGAAGAGTGAGGGGGGATTTGATAGCAGCCTTCAAGTACCTGAAAGGGGGTTCCAAAGAGGATGGAGCTCAGCTGTTCTCAGTGGTAGCAGATGACAGAACAAGGAGTAATGGTCTCAAGTTGCAGTGGGGGAGGTCTAGGTTGGGTATTAGGAAAAACTATTTCACTAGTAGGGTGGTGAAGCACTGGAATGGGTTACCTAGGGAGGTGGTGGAATCTCCTTCCTTAGAGGTTTTTAAGGTCAGGCTTGACAAAGCCCTGGCTGGGATGATTTAGTGGGTTTGGTCCTGCTTTGAGCGGGGGTTGGACTAGATGACCTCCTGATGTCTCTTCCAACCCTAATCTTCTATGATTCTATGAAGTCCATTTTTACCTGTATGTAATGTGGTTTTAACAATATTTCTAAGGAAAATTGTTACAGTAAATAAATATAATTTGTTTCTGCTTTAAATAGTCTGTAAACAAACTTCATTTTGCTCTTTGCTCAGTGGAGTTTTGTCTCATTTACTACATATTTGAATTAACGTATCCTACATTAAAGATAAAATATGTCATTTGGGGGCCTTGGCGGGCAGACTGTTCAGGGCTCTACCAAATGCTTGTGCTATATCCACATTAACCATTCAGGATTGAGTTTACAGCCAGTCTGCCTGTACAGTGATGAAAGCAGGAACAGATAAAATGTGGCTATTCAGTGGAAGTGTGTGTCCGGGGGAGGTTGTTTTCTCTCCTACATACACTGTTGAATTGTGTAATTTGAGAAGGGGATAAAAACCTACCCAAATCCCTAGTGTACCCTTAGTAAAGCATTTGATATTGTTCCTCTTTAGTAGAATTGCATGGAGAACTGTATTAATAAACAAAGCGTTTCAGTTCCTTGAGTCTTGCTGAGCTGAGCTCAGCACAGGACCCGGCAGAGGGGACAAAGGTGGCTTAAAGACAACTTTGTGTTTCTCGTCCCCCACATACATCCATCCACGTCCCTCAGGAGAGCCAGGGGCCAGTCTGGAGCAGCCTCAGGGTTCTGCCTCTGTGAATTCAACTGCAGGATCAGAGCCTGATTCCTTACTAGAGCATATAACTTACTATGTAGGGCCATGTGTTTGAACCAGTAATTTAAATAAGATGATACTTTCTTTTTTAAATTGCTAATTCCATAAATATTTATTTCAGTAAGGTCTGGCCCAGAGAATCTCTACTGAGGTCAGTGGAGTTATGTTGATTTGGGCCAGCTGAGGATCTGGCCCTTGGTAAATCGAGTATAATGCCACATAATTAAACCAAATTTATATCACATAATAAAATCCATCATTTATGGCATTGGAAACTCATCGCTGTTCGTTTGCAAAATATAGGGTTTGCTAACTTACTCGCCATTGCCAATAGCAAGTGCCCCAAAATCCTGAGTCAGGCCCCGAAAAATCATGAGATTGGTCCAAATTTAATACATTTTGGAGTCTTTTTATTTCAATTGTTTTCCTATAAGGGCCACAGTTTCAAGCTTTTGTCTTCACATATGAGGGCTAGAAACACACTTTTTCCTAGATTGAACCTCAGATTCTGATGTAATCACATGACTCCAGGAGCTGGGCTTTAAAGGAAACACCAGTGTTGTGATGAAAGCTCAAGAGTTGACAACACTGTTTACTCCGTATGTTTTCTCTTCTTTTAAGATCCTGTCATGTGATGGGGATGCTCTCTTTCTCTGTTGACTATGTGAGCTTATTTTTATAGTCCGGATTATGTACCTGGGATATACACAAAAGATGAAAACCTCATGACTCTCCCGTCCAGATAAGTAAAGGTCATAAAATATGCACTAAACAAAATGCCACCTTAATAATAATGTGTATTACTCAGAATATTTAGCCCTGCTGGTGCAAATCTGCTGTGTCTAAGATCAGTGGGGCATCGTAGGAAATTAGTGGGGAATAAAATTAAGAGGGCATTGGAAGTTAGGAGAAAAATAAATTATGAGCTATAAAATTGGTCTCTTTAATAGCCTGCTGTAATATTAGATAACGAGCTAGAACAGCTTACATGGGATGCAGTGACTCAAATTGAGATTTGGTCAGCAACAAATAAGATCATAGGTCTAGAAGGATAATTGGTATCTTCAAACCATTCAGTTTTGATCGTTGGTACCTAGACAACTGTTTGTCATATACACGTGAGTGAGATAAAAGGATTTTCTTGTCTTTTTCTAAACAGCCTGCAGGGATTATTGATTGGTAAGAACAGCCTAATTTACATGTAAATAAATTATAGACACCGGCCAATGACAATTTGAACTGTCCAGATGCAATGGATTTGACTTGCTGACATCACTGCTTCATTAGCATGCAGGAGATGAGAGCACTGCAACAGTAAAGATTCTGGCTGAGCTATCAAGCTGGCAATGATTCTCGATGGGCTGCACCTTTCCTAGTTAATGTCTTGTGCTTTGGAGAGCAAATGGAATATACTCTTGCTGCCTCTAAGGGTCCTTTACCCAAGCCAACGTTGGGGGGTCTGCTGAAAGCATTTGGATGGCTGGAAGAGGATCTGGTAGGGAAAAAGCAAAACGACCAAGCTGGAATTCTGAGGCAGGCACTGTAAGCTATAAAGCCCATCCAGACACAGGGCAAAAATCACCCTTTTCCTGCTGATGGTTTCCACAGCACATTTTCTTTCAAGCAACAGTATGTTTTGTGTGTGTCTCTTCTAAAAGGCTTTTGCAAAAGCCTGCTGCTCATTTCAAGAAGGCTCCTACGAGTGTATGCCACACAGTTTTGAGAAAGAAAACAAGATGTTTTCTCACACTGCAGTGCTGTCTGTGTTCTTGGTAGCAGCATATCACAGGAAAGTAAACTGTAAAAACTAACATAGCAGAACAGTTTAGCGGATTTTCCCCACCCCCCACCCCCCAGACTGGCATAATCATTGGTGAGAATAGGTAAGAAATTACCTTTTATTAGCAACTTTTATTTTGTTCTGTATTTTTAGAGAGATGCTGAAGCATGTGGGGAGGGGGGCAGAGGGGATAGGCAGCTCTGCTATGTGTACATGTAATGATGTGATAACTTTGCTGATATACTGTTATCGGTACGCGTTAGAGAATTTTTTTAAACCTTGCTGTTCTTGCTGTTTATGAATGAAAAAGGTTAATTGTTAAATTGAAATTTACAGCTGCAGGAAGTCAAAGAGAAATGCTTCAGCTTCATTAACATGTTTTTCATTTTAAAAATAATTATGAAAGGTTTTAAATAGAAATACATGCTGATCTCTCATTGGTAAATTCAGCTTCAGGAAGTCTGGAAGCATTGGATATTTTAATCAAACTGTATACAGTATAGTTTCTAGATGATGACATTACAATTAGGGTTATTTGTTTTATTATTTTACTGACATAATTCTGAAAACAGTTTTCAAATATTAATCATACTGCACCTTTGTTATACTGCCAGAACACCTACTCTGTAGTTTGAGCTAGTCCTTAAACCAGGAAGTTATGTTTTCTAATGTCATTTTCTTTTAGTAAATTCTTCTTTATATTCCTTTAAGCAGCCATATGTGACACAGACATGACCTGTGACCATGTAAAGATTTTAATCCAGTTACTCTTTGTTTTGTAGCCATGATTCCTGGGCTATACTAAAGACTGATTGAACCTTTATGAACCATTGAGGATTAGCGTTGGACAGAGTAATGCCAGAATAATTATTCACACAAATGCAGTGTCATCCTTTCAGTTTAGCTCTGTTGTCTTGTACCTTACCCTACTTATTTTTATTCAGTGATTATTTTCACCTACTGTGTGACTGCTTAAATGTCTGACCTCAGTGTGTTCCATTTATAAGGGTATTGACTTGAATCTGTGGCGAAGATTTATTCAGTAAACTGTCTGCAGTTAACAAGATTATATTTTGCTTCGTGTTTCAATCTCCTGTAGTTTGTTTTAAACAACTTTATTGAACTGAGCAAAATGAAATGCTTTAGCCTGTTTCCTTCAGACAGTATTTGCCGGTGTTAGCCAACATGCACAAAAAGCATTCTGCTGGTGACGGCATTCACAGATAGGTCAGTAATTCTGGTAAGCCTCAACTTTGAAATAATTACGATAGTTCTTAGTGTGACGTTGCTTGTAATATTTCTGAGTATTTTGTGTGTTGGTCAAATTTTCTTTCTTCAGAATATTGAGTCCAGGATGTTAAAAGGGAAACATATTTACTGCCTACCTGCAACACACCAAAGGCTGTAAATATCCTTTTAAATAAAAAATAGCACCATGGAGACGTCATAGTGAAAGAGCTTTAATTTAAAATAGAACGGACAGAGTTCATTATAAAAAATGAAATCTAGAATGTGATGGTACACAAAGGAGAGCCAATGAAATAACTGTGGAGAGGTCACTATTATGCAGACTTACAAATAAAGGACTGCGTATGCTAGCAAGGCCACAGTTGTCTGTCTGGAGCTCAGTAAGTGCTGTGCTCAGTTAGAAATTAAAGTATAAACCCTGGTAGAATCAAACATTGGAAAGCAATCTGCTCCCTTATTTAGGCGATATAAAGAAATCCTTTGAGACTGGACTACAGCGCTGTATCTTGCTGAGCTGGAAAGCAACCGAATGGTGTAATTAAAAATGTCAAAAGATAACCTATGGTACAGTGCAAGCTTTTCAAGAGACACTGATGTGTTAACGACTGAGAGCTCTCTTGGGCAGAGGGCTGTGCAATTAAAACGAGAATGAGCGTTTAGTAAAGGATTTCGCTGAGTCTTCATTATGTAAGTCTGGTTCTCACAGTGCACTTGCAATGATGTTTGTAGAGCCCAGACAATGGTGTGTTTGGAGTTGCCATTATGCGTTTGAAAGGGTCTGTTTAGTTCATAAAAAGGTTAGGAACTGTGTTTGTGCTGCCATATGGGAAACTTCAGTAGTGTTACCAATCACAAGCGTTCAAAACTCCTGAGTCAGGCCCCTGAAAAATCATGAGATTGGCGTAAAAATCATGAGATTTAAACAATAATAATACCAATAGTTGGTGAAATCTTGGCTCCATTGAAGTCAGTGGGAGTTTTGCCATTGATTTCACCAGGACTAGGATTTCACACCATGATTTTTTTGGGAAGTGGGGTGGGGGATATTTGCCTTCTGGGTTTGAGCCTTTCAGGATCACATTTTCAAGCTTTTCTCCACAATTCGAGGGCTAAAACCTTATTTTTCTAATGAAAGATGATTGTCATGTAATCACCTGACTCCAGATGCTGGGGCTTTAAGAAAACACTAAATGGTATGAGATTAGTGGTAAAATTGTGAGTTGACAACCTCCCTCTCCTATGGTAGTTTATATAATTTTCTTTTCCATGAGAAAGGACGGGCCCCCACAGACCATGTGTCTTCTGGGAGGCTGGACTAGGACTAGGACTCAGGAAACCAGGGTTCTATTCTTGTCTCTGTCTCTGGCCTGCTGTGTGACTTTGCATACATCAGTTTGTCTCTCCGTGTCTGAGTTTCCCTATCTGTAAATGAGACGCAGTGATACTTAATGTCCTTTGCAAGTTGCTTTGAGGTCTATGGATGAAAAGTGCTGCGTAAAAGCTACATATTTATCATTATTACAAGATCCTCATCTTTATCCAGAATATACTTCATACTTATTGTCACAGTTTGACTCCTGGGTGTAAGAACAAATCAGAACATTCCTATCCTAAAAAAAAATAAATAAAAATATGGAGATATACCTAGCTCCTAGAACTGGAAGGCACCCCAAAAGGTCATCAAGTCCAGCCCCTGCCTTCACTAGCAGGACCAAGTACTGATTTTGCCCCAGATCCCTAAGTGGCTCCCTCAAGGATTGAACTCACAACGCTGGGTTTAGCAGGACAGTGCCCAAACCACTGAGCTTTCTTTCCCTGCAGTGATATACAGGCTTACACAACGTATGAGGTGCTGCAGAATCGGGTCTTGCGCTTTCGTACATTCATGAGATTTATTCTTGGTTCTGCTCCAGTAGCGTAGAAGAGATTATAAATAAGGCACAAATAATCCCAGTGCATAAAGGGCTTCCCCGGACTCTGTGCTCCAACTATTCTTGGCTAGGAGGCCATAAGTAGCAGAACATAAATTGAGGCAGCCTTGAGGCTGCTCTAATATGTGCCAGAGATTGTGCAGTCCCCCAGTAAGATGTAGAATCCAGGGGAGCACAATGGTGGTTTAAGGATAACTTTGCCCCCAGCCTTCTCTGTTCTAGTGCTCAGCTGAGGAGTAGAGCAGCCGAGGGACTTCTGTCTCTTTCGTCCTTTGCATGAATTGAAAGGCGCAATTCACAGTGAGGACAAGCTAACAGAAACGTCATTTCATATTGTCAGTTTCAGCCATACACACCTAAACCCCTGAGCAAAAAGTCTCTTAAAATTGATTTAAAAGGGGGACAATATATTTTTTCACCTTTCTATAAATCACAGGTGAAGGGATTTTGCTGAATCTTTTTTTAAAATAAAATAATAATTTCTTGCTGGGTCTCAGACCAGGAGAATTTCATCCAGAAAGGGGAATTTTTCAGAGTTATCAGCACCGAGAAAGGAAGTTATAATTAAGCTTGGCAAAATTCAATTTTTATTTTTATAATGTTGACAACTGCTATCGATGTTTCTATTTAAACCTGTTTTTTATTTTTACAGATTTAAATGTTCACACTTGTGCAAAATTATGGGTTTTAAGCATTTTTTTTCTATTTGTATCAATTTAAATTTCCCCAGTTGCGGGAAATATTGAGAGGCATCAGACAGTAATTATTTAGTGATGGTAGATGATGAGAGTCAAAAGTTAAAGCTTAGTAACCATTAAAACACAAATTGTCAACGTCACATGTCAAAATATGCAAAGTAAATATCTGTAAATGCTAATAAAGTGTCAAGCAGCACTTTTCTTCTGTTGCCTACCTGTAAACGGCAGTTGTCATCGATGGAATGATTTTTTTCCTTAGTTTGTGTGTATACGACGAAACTGGTGTTTACCAACATTTACCAATAAAAATCTTATAGCCTAGTTATAATTAAAGACTTAACATAAGCTTAGCTATAACATAAGCTGCTGTTGCCACTATAAAAGTCACAGGGAATTAAATCCAGCACATCCTGGTTCTCCCAAGTCCTAAGCTGCCCTGGGTGCTCCTCTGCCATAGCTGATTGTCCTAGAATCATAGAATATCAGGGTTGGAAGGGACCTCAGGAGGTCATCTAGTCCAACCCCTGCTCAAAGCAGGACCAATCCCAACTAAATCATCCCAGCCAAGGCTTTGTCAAGCTGGGCCTTAAAAACTTCTAAGAATGGTATTTCACCATCTCCCTAGGTAACCCATTCCAGTGCTTCACCACCCTTTGTCTTTGGTGCATGTTCTTGTTGTGCAGGTGCCAGATTTTTGAGCTTGCTTTTCACTATGGGAATCAGTGTGCATGCGTCACGGTTGCCACCAAAGCAAAATGAATCCCACTGTGAAGAGTAAGGTGTCCACCATGCAGAACTCATTAGAGGACATAGTGGTTGCAATCGTAAGGCATCCTCTGGACTTCAGTGGAAATCCTCACTGTGGTAAGCAACTCCTCATGCTAGTAAACACAGCCAGGTAGTGAGTGTCTGCAGGACTCCGTTTGCAACCAACAAGCTGCACGCTGAGTGACAATTGTACTGATTGTTACCTGGCTTCCAAATGGTTCCATGCCATGTAGTTCACACTGTCCTCTGTCACTCTGCCTGAGCAAACCAGAAAAGCTCGTTCAACTGCCTTACGCGGTTATTGGGTAATTCAGAAATGATCATGTCTGAATATGTGTCTTCTGAGGGGCTACAGGGTGGTTTGGCACAGGGAGGGTTTGCCCATTTTTCCCCCTAAATCAAATTCCTTGTTTCATGAACACTCAGTGCTATGAAAACCACAGCTTGCTGGCTGCGTTGGCAACTCGAATTTCCTAAAGCAGAGGAGTGGTAGCTTTACTTCTGCTTCCTTGTTCAGGAAGACTTACGCTACCCCTTTGCAGATAAATACTCTACTTCTATACCATTTAAAACCCAATTGTACAAATGAACTATTGTACGTGTGTATTAGCTCTTTCTTCTACTAAGCGATAGTGTCAACTGAAGGGTGTGTGAAGTCAAAGAAATGTTTTGTCCAAAAACGACCCGTTTTGTAGCTGAACTCTGTGGTCCCAGCAGAGAGGTGGATAAGAGTTTGGTACAACGTACAGTGTCAGAATGCACTTGGAAAAGATTGGAGCGGGATCAGGAGGGATCCAACATTTCTGGTTGGCAGAACTCAGGGTCAATGCATGGTTCAAGTTGGCAGCTCTTCTTTTGATCTCTCACGTGATACTCCTAGGCCAATTCTATTGGTCAGCCATTTAAAAATCCTATTTCAGTTTTTGCCCTTTACCAGTGCAGCACGTATTTTGTACCAGATCGCTATAGGAATCACTGCAAAAGCGCATACAAGGGCGTACAGAAAGAGCTGTGCAGATTAGAGAGATCATACAATTCGCTCACATAAAATATTATTCAGGGACCCAACCGACAACTGTTTAGAGCAAAATAATCTCTCTGGGCTTTTATGTAGCTGAATTTTAGAGCAGTGAAGTTGGAAGCATCCTGGATTTACACAGGTGAACCTGAAGGTGCATTAGGGCAAGGCAACCGTCTTTCACAGACTTGAAGTTGACTGCATGCTGGAGTTTGAACACCCAGCCTCCATGTCAATATCTAGAGGGTGGTTTGCTTCCAGCCCTGTGGATTGAACTGCCAAGTTCAGCTGTGAAACCTGTTGCCATCCACAACTGCAGGGTTAATGCAGCAGTATTCAAAATCCCTCCGTCTGCAGTGTCAAGAGCAACTGCAATGGTAATTCTTGGCACTGTGTTTCCACTGGGCAGACTGCCAGCTCCTTTCTTGGCGTTTCTGTGTCAGTCCCCGATACCTCAGAATCTTTCGTTCCAGAAGGGTACTGAGGAGCGACTTTGTGCTTGATGGTGACCACAGTGTGGGATCTGGCCTCAAGCTGGCTATGCTAATGTCTTAACTGCCACACATTTATTTTTGTATGCTCTCCTGGTAGGGCTTATGTATGAATCTGCCTCAGTCTCTCTGCCATAGACTGTTGCAACGTTAGACCTCCATATTTGACAGATCATTTCTATGCAGCCAGGCCAGGGTACAGACAGGAAATTTCACTGGGCACAACCCGAAGGGTGGTATTTGTTTTTTTTTTAATATTACTCAAGTTGCTTAAACAAAGACATATGGAGTGAGGTACGAACCCCAGCAGAACATCCCTTACGTTGGTCTATTTAGAGTCTTCTCGGTTGTTCCTGCCAATATCCGGGTGCAGTGTTACAAGCACAGGCAATAATGAAATCCATGTGAAAAGGGACATTAGAACAGAACCAACCGCCACTCAGAAACCACAGACAGAGCTTGCAGCATGTGCCGTGTCCAGCACTAGTGGACCTACGGGGAGACGTGAGTTCCAAAGCCCAATCACTTTGCCCTCAGCCCTCTCTCATTTAATTCACGGGAGCTAGTAGCTGGAGCATCTGTTAGGGACTAGGATGTAGGTGGTCTGGCCTAGTGGTCAGAGCAGGAGTCAGGCCTAGTGGGTGGAACAGGCGTCCAGGGGAGGAATGAAGCCAAGGGTCTGCACCAGAGTCAACAGCCAGTTACCAGAGCCAGGGCTCAAGCCAAGAGTCGGAGACCAGGGTTAGAGCCAGGACTGGTCACTGAGGATTGGAGTGAGGCATAGGGGCAGGAGGGAGAGGCAAGGATCCAGCATGGAGCAGGAGAGTGGTGGGAACAGGAGCGAAGGCAGGAGAAGAGCAGGAACTGGGTTGGGTGCAGTAGTCAGGCACAAGCAGGGTCCATGCAGCCACAACAGGAAACCACCTTGTTGCTCAGACAAGCTTCCTGTTTCTCCTCCTGGCTTAAATAGTGTAGTTGGACCAATTGGTGGAGCCGGGCAATCCTCCAATCAGAGCACCCCTGGGTGGTGCCTGGGCTGGGGCTGTAGCCTGTAGATTCCCAGTTCATCTGGTTCCTGTAGCCATTGGGTGGATGCCAGCAGCTGTCTGGGACCTCCCAGGCCTGGGTTCGAGACCTGGGACATCATAGCACTTTGGACCAAAGCAACTACCGTAGTTTCACACAGGGAAAGAAGCAGCCTTTAAAGCAGCTGGGACCAGAGCCATTCTTCAGTTCAAACCAACACCTTAAACTTCCCTTGGAAATCAGCTGGTAGCCAGTGTAATGTGCTGTCTGCTGAAAGACTCCTTAGCCAGCAGACTGCTGCATTCTGTCATTGGCTGTGTTTTCTGAATAGCTTGAAGTTGAAAGCTCGTTGTGGTAACCCAATCTCAAGGTGACAAAGACATGGGTAACCACAGCAAGGGACACATCAGGAAAAAAAAAATTCAACCTTCCTGCCAAGGACTGTTTGCAGCTCTCTTGGCAACTGCTGCTACCAGGATCTGCAGCGATAGCTGGGGTGCTGATATAAACATGGATGTTTTTCCCAGCTGTGTTATCCACCCCAAAGCAACATTTCAGACTTTTCTTAGCCACGTAGTCCTCATCTACGTCCCAATCATCCATACTTTAGAGCAGCATGGTCTAATAGGTAAACCATAGAAGTGGGAGTCAGGAAACAGGGTCGTTCTTTCTTGATCTATCACTGGTGTGCTGTGTGACCTTGGGGAAGTCACGGTCCTTTGCCGTGCCTCAGTTTCCCCCTCTGGAAAAGGAGAGAGTGATGCTTACTCTGCTTTGTAAAATGCTTTGGCTGCAAGTGCTATACAACAGCTAATTATGTTAATGTTTTAGCCTCCGTAAATTATTCCTTCTCCTGGCAGGGTCAGAAGAGATGGACGCATGCTGAGGACACTATCCCTCCTAATTCCCGATTAGCTCTCCTAATAGTTCCATAATTGTGTTCAGCAGGAGAGGTAACAGAACTGGACCCTAACAAACCATGCCTGAGAAATGTGTGTTGGATCAGGCAGATTTCCAGTAATCTTTCATGTTACACTGACTAATGTAACATGACTCAGGGTTTTCTCACAATCAAAACATTGTCCAATACTGCAAAAGATCATGAACTCAAGCATATATCAAGCAGCCTAGAGGCTAAAAAGCACCCCACTAGTTTTGCAAAATGTAGTTGATTGGAACTCAGCCGTAATTTTTGTTCAGAAACCAGAGAATTGGTTTTAAAGGGATTACAAAACCTCACATATTAATAGGCACACAAATGTATGCAGATCCTTTATTACACAGATGGTACAACCGTCTCTTCTCCTTACACTGTGCATCAAATGTGAGCAAAGCCAGTAGCTTGTGCTACGAGTCAGGAAATCGTATTTGCTGCACGTTCTCCCGGTAACGAAGTTTCTGTCTGATACGATTTACTGAATTCAGTCCCACAAGAGACAACGGAGGAAAGAGAAGCAATGCTAGGAATGTTGAGTGTTCCTGATCTGTCCCTTGTCCAGCCTGAGTGATGTTAACATCTCTGCCTTGACAATCAATCTTGCCTTGATTTTTGCTGCTGCTTCCATTTTAGACAAGATCAGACTCGTACATTCCATGCATACAGTGATCCAGTGCAGTAGGATTTACTGACAGCTGGAGTCAAAATATAGAATGCTTATGCCCTACTGTATCCACTAGGTGTCAGCCTGGTGCCCCCCACACCTCTCCCCTGCTCTGTGAAGTAGAACAAGATTCCACCTGCAGAAACGTAGCAAACGTCAGGAGGTTTGTGTTTTCCCCCATCATGGCTAGAACAGAGGGACCCTGGCTTTTATTCCTGGCTTGGACTGATATTGCCTTAAGCAAGTCGCATGCTTTATCGTTCACGTCTCAGTTTACCAGTCTGCAGAATGGGTACTGTACTAATACTGACACACAGGATTGCTGGCAAGGGTTACATGATGAGGGTCGATCTCCATTGACCCCAGCAGCTAATCATGGCACACGTAGGATAATCGCATATCTGTTCACAGGGGTGTCGCGTAGCTTTATTGATTTATGGCTGCAGAATCGTTGCAACGTGTCATTACGATAATGCAGGAGATGGAAAAACGTGGCTAGCGGGGGCCTGCTTGCAATCATTACACATTCACAGCTGTTCCCTAATTAAAGATGGTAAACAGCAGAGTACAGGAGTGAAAAAGACCTAAAGAGAGTGGCACGTTCCACCGCTGGGATCTGTGATATTTCATTAAAGGTGACCTGCAAAGAGAAACCTGAGTTAAGGACAGATTTCTATGCTGAATGCCTTTAGTAATCAGAGGCTGTGTGTTGGAGACAGGAAGGAATCCAATACAGAAATCAATTTTAACTAATATGGTCAAAATTAGTTTCCCCATCTCCAAAACCCTCTAGCTGCCATTTGGTTATTGGACATATCCCAGAATGCATCAGCCTGGTCGGTAGGATCATCTGGCCCATAAATGTTGGGCGTACCTGAGACTTTGCTTTGCAGCTCACCACCGTTAATGAAATATCAAAGATGCCAGATCTGGAAATACTTCCCTTTAGACTTTTTTCACTCCCAGACTCAGTTGCCCACCATCTTTGTAATAACACTGAAGAAATGAAAGAAGCGACCATTGGAGCTAGTAGTCGTTCAGTGACTATGCAGTAGGCTACCAGACAGGACAAAACTGGCGGATGATGCCTTGAAAATAACTTTGGTCAGAAAACTAAGGTTTTAAACCAGGACAGGGCAGAATAAAAGGTTTTCAGCACAGCAGGAGCTACTAAGGTTGCTGCAATGACAGGCTGGGAAGGGGTATAAAATCCTGTTGCCCTGAGCTGTGCAGTACAGAATTTGGCACAACCAGGTGATTCATTTTCATTATCAGGTTTCTCTGGGGAAGCTAGACGTTTGCACCATCCAGGGAGAAGTCACGTTGGCAGACTCTAGTGCTCGAGTTCTGAGAGGTTTTGTAAAGTAGCCTCTCTTTCTCTTCTCCACATCCCGCCTTAAAGCTCACCCTTCATGAATCTCTTCTCTGCCCCTCTGTCATCTGAGTTGCAGGTGCTACCTTATGCTCATCCAGTTAAGTCATTGCAGGTTCTTGGGAGCAAAGATCTTGCCTCATCTTATGTTGTATGAAGCACCAGGCCTGTTTACAATCCTCTTAATAACTCCCTAGTACTCATCCACTCACTGTTACCGTAATCTTCATGGGGCAGCTAAACTGTACAACAACGTGGTGGGGTTTAGTGTGGCTTCTCAAGAGAGCTTGCACTGGGCCCTGGTTCTCCACAGGCCAGCCTGAGCTATTCTTGCAGTGCGGTAACTGTATGAGTGCTGATTATTTTGCTGAGAGGCAAGTAGGTCCCTTTTAATTTGAAGCCCATGGGCCAGATTCTATTCAGCTGTTCCGTTGCGGCCAGTGGGGAGAGTGTTGATGTAACTGAGAACAGAGTTTAGTCCCTTCTCTGCAGAGTGCAGCAGCAGTTAGACCAGGAAAACAGCAGAAAGACAGATGTTGAAAATAAAATGCATCCATCCTGTAACTTCGTCAAATGAATTGTTGACCTCGGGTAGAACAAATTTTTCAATGTGTTTAGGGAGGTTACATCTTGGTCCCATGTGAAGTCAATTCAGCAAGGGCTTCTTTCCAACAAACTATAAAACCAGGAAACGTTATTTTCTCCCTACTTACCTCCCTTCTTCCTGGGCCTGCTGTAGGGCAAACAATTATGTAGCTCCTTATAGAATAGAAATACCAAGGCTGTTCCGTATCTCAAGCTTCAGTAGCCGAGCAGCCAGCATCCTGCTTCCTCCTTTCTTTATCTCCCCTTTCACAAGCTATTAATATTTTTCAAACCCAGTGATTTTCCCAAGTTTCCTGCATCAGTTGGTCCCGCATCCATTCTTGAATTTTCAGCACTGCCAACGCCCATGACTTTATTGCAAGTCTTATGATATTGGGTGTTTTCTTAAAGCACCACTTCCTGGAGTCAGGTGTGTCCATGAGGATCTCAGCTATCATTTGAAGAAAAAAAGTTCTAGTCCTCCTGGTTTTGCAGAAAAATGTGAAAAGGTGAAACTGAAAGGCTCAAAAAAAAAAACCCCCAACAGAAAGTAAATTAAAAGAACCCCAAATTATTATTTTTTAAAAACTCTCATGATTTCTAAGCCAATCTCATGATTTTGGGGAGCCTGACTCGTGCTTTCTGAATGCTTGAGGTTGGCCATGTTGATCTTGTCTCCCAAAGGCATCTCTGAAATTTCAAAGCATGTTAAAATAGGTACTTACGAGTTTCTGACATCATATTAATTACCATAGGGCAAGCATTTCTCTAATACAACTTGGCAACCCCCCACTGCCATCAGTGGGGATTGTGTGTGTGTGTATTCCAGGGCAGAATTAGACCCCTACTATTAAAAGACTGACGCCAGAAAGGCCTGCTTTGGAATGAAGATGAGATTTCTAGAAAGATGCTGAGTGATTGGCTTAATTTTCTTCTCCTTACCAAATGCACACACTGTTTTCTCAGACAGCCTTGGGTTCCTCTGCATATGTGGAAAAGTTACAGTCTGCCCAGAACTTTAAAGATAAAACATCACTATTGTTTTAACTTTAAAGATAAAACATCACTATCGATCAAAACATCACTATTGTTAAGTCAGTGTTTCCGGCTGGACAAAATGAAGTTAATGGGTTTACCCCGCAGTGAAATATGTGGCTATTCCTGCTCTGCGTTACTCTTTATATGGTAATGTACTTGGCATGCTAGCTACGAACCTCGAGCTTGTCCAGACTCTCATATTCTTACCTCATATGTACAACTGGCTAAACACCATCTTTGCAACGGTCAATGAGTGTTCCAGTTGCTGTGGTTTGCAAGGTCATGGTGTTAGTGATACTGAATATAGAGGTGAGCATTCACGGGGCCTGATTCTGATCAAATGAGAACTAACTCCATTGATGCCACTGGAATTACACCAGTGTGAAACCAGAGTCAGAATCGGGTCCCCTTTACCTTTCAAATATAATACTGGCACTGTCTTCTCATTTTCGTCATCTCTCTGCATAATTATAGGTGTATCTGCTTATTGCACCAATCATTGTTATGCCTTTGCCTCATCAGTTTCATCTCACAGAGGTGAAGTTTGAAATCTACACGTTTCTATCAGATTTGCACTAAGGGAGATTATTTTTAATTGAATTGGGCTAGAAGCTCATAAAACAAAGATAAATATGTCTACCCATATAGAGAACAAATGGGAACTATATTTTCGTAAAGAAAAGTACCCACAGGGTATTGCATATAGCCTTCATGAAACATCAGATCCCAACATTCATAAAATAAGGTTTTCAAAAATATTATTTTCTCAGCTTTCAATTATATGGTAGCGCAGTAAATTGTAATGGTTCAGCTATACCAGACCCCAGGGCATTCTATAGAAAACGACAGGGCTGCAGCCCAGTCTGACTGATCATTGTATACTGGTTGACAATATGCTAGTGAGTCAGAGACTGAAAAGTGGGGTTGTTTAGGATGGTGTAATGAGAGGAAAGGTAGAAAATTCAACTCCTTGATGGCAAGATCTTGACATCTATAAAATCTTCCCAGAGAAATGACAGAAGTCCCATCCTCTGAGACATTCAACACTGAAATGGGCAAAGCCTTGGAAAGCTCAGTGTCCAGAACAATTCCACACAGCTGGGGAGATGAACTAGATAAGCTATTTCATCTTTGCCTCTCCAGCTCCTCTGATTATATGAACCATTCTTTATACAGGCAGACGTTTTCCTGCTAGGAGATTGCACTGACCCACAGTAACTGGGACACAAAACATACTCCCTTAATAGATTATTTTTAATACACAGACTACAGTGTGAAATGAACAGCGTCCCTAAGGGATGGGACAAATTCATCCAGTGTAGTTGCACCAAGGATAAACTGAGTCCTCTCCATAAGAGTGAAGGTCTGCAGCCGGGATCCCTTAGTTGGTGAAATGTACATGTATGGTAACAGCAGGAGAGACCATTTGTACAATGCTTAGCACAATGGGCTGTGCTCCAGGACCTGGCCTTCTGAGTGCTATAGTAATACAAATAGCAGAATAATAAATAACTGAAACGTGTAGGAAGCAAGGCTATGTATGAACAAGCTTCCTGGGTTTTTTCCTCACAAGCCGAGTTGTATATAGACATGGTATCAGTGACGTGATGAGACCCAAGTAGGGTAAAGCAAGGATTCTGACTGACCATTCAAATTTTTTGCTGTTACTTCTCATTGTTAGACACTTTTTTTCATTTAAAAAAATCATCATAAATGTTTACCTCATTTAATAATAACTGAAAACTTTGGTCACATTCTTGGCAGTTAAGTACCATTAAATATTGTGGCCCTATCGCTGGACGGGAGTGCATAGATTGTTTTGTTTAATGTTACAATGTTTGTACTTTCAAAAATCTTGCTGTCCGGACAATGTCACAATTACGCAGTCCTGTACCTTGTATAAAAGGCAGTCCGATCTATGATAGTGTTCTGGTTTCAGTGTGAGCTACTCCAGTTCCTCCAGAATGGATGTGATTAGAAGCCCACAATGAAACTAACAGCCAGAAGTAGAACAGTCTAAACATTCATGCTGGGGCCTGCTCCGACTCCCACTGAAGTGTATGGGGACCATTGCTGTTGATTTCAGTGGGAGTAGGATCAGGCCCCTGGTGAGAGGTGCCCATGACACACAAACTGGAAGAAAATAGAACATTAAAAGTAGCGTCGGAGCCTACGACTAGTAATAACCAATTGGCTGAACAGTGACAATGTTTGTGACATGAGCAGTTTGGGGAGAGATGGGTAAAACCCATTTCCATTGTGCTTATGTTACTGCTACTTTAATATCTGTTATGTATATCTTTCCTCTCAACTGCTCTTCTGTTGAGAGAGACAGTCAGGAATTAGGATAATTAGGAAAAACTTTTTCACTAGGAGGGTGGTGAAGCACTGGAATGGGTTACCTAGGGAGGTGGTGGAAGCTCCTTCCTTAGAGGTTTTTAAGGTCAGGCTTGACAAAGCCCTGGCTGGGATGATTTAGTTGGGTTTGGTCCTGCTTTGAGCAGGCAGTTAGATGAGATGATCTCCTGAGGTCCCTTCCAACCCTGAAATTCTCTGATTCTATGAATTCAGTCAATGATAAATCTGCTGTATGTTCTGGTTCTCTTCTCTGCATTCACCATTGTCTTCATTTTGCCCCCTGATATTGGAGGGTTTTTTGTTAGTTCCCCATGCTGAAAATATTGTGTTGCTGGCTGGCTGAAAGAATGTGATTGCTATCCTGAGAATGACATTTCGTAAAACAGAACTAAACCCTCTAGAACAGTGCTTCTCAAAGCCGGTCCACCACTTGTTCAGGGAAATCCCCTGGCTGGCCGGGCCGGTTTGTTTACCTGCCGCATCCTCAGGTTCGGCCAATCACAGCTCCCACTGGCCGTGGTTCACTGCTCCAGGCCAATGGGGACGGCGGGAAGCGGTGCGGGCCAAGGGATGTGCTGGCCGCTGCTTTCAGCAGCTCCCATTGGCCTGGAGCAGCGGACCAGTGGGAGCTGCAATCAGCTGAACCTGCGGCCGCGGCAGGTAAACAAACCGGCCCGGCCCATCAGGGGCTTTCCGTGAACAAGCGGCAGCCCTAGTTTGAGAACCACTGCTCTAGAATACATATCAAATTCTGAAATGCTAAGTATTAGCCTCTAACAACATTATTTATTCCTACCATATTGCCGCATGTTGAGCTGCTTCTAATCATACCATAAAATGAGATAGAGACAGTTGTGAAACCAGCTGCTCTGCTTTTCCACAGTAGCTGATTAATTAAAGTATTCACATGAAATTGTGCCTGGATTATTTTTTAAGGTAACAGCCACAGGCTATATTGAGCCCCTTTGATGGACTGGATGCAAGCCAGACGCGCTCTGTGCATTTGGTCGGTGTGTATTTTAGATCTGATGAAAAGTAGAAAATGGGAAAATCTGGCAGATCTCCCTGGCTTGACTTAACGGAGCCTCTTGACTTTTGCGAGGGTGGAAGGGCTCTGTGGAAATGTAGACAAAAACTGGATCAGAGTCCTAATAATATTAGCTCTCTTTGAAGCCATGGCTAAAATGAAATAAGGAAGTTTGGGAGAAAAAGGCCACAGAGTCTACCTGTTCCTGCTTTCAGGTTTTCCTTGGCTGTAAATTATAGCAAAAGAAACCAGCAAACTGTAAACCCATTCCTGCTCTTGTTTTCTGTATTGCTTGATCGCTTTCTGAGTAACAGATAGCAGGCTTGAATCTGCCCTTGCTGCAGTAGCGTAAATCATCGCTGAAGTAAATAGTGCAAGTGAGCGCAGAGTCTTGCACATTAAACGGAAAGCACACACTGATAGGCCATGTTACGGAAAAGCATTTTATCTTCCTATACCGCCAATAACAGCCCCATTTATCCAAACTCCACTCCCTCGTCTCTGAATCTCAGTCCCCCAGTGTGAATCATACCCAGCAACCTCCCTGGTTACACAGTCTCCCATCACTCCATTCACTGACTGTGCTTAATGTCCTTGAAGCAGTTCAGGTAAATGGGGTTGTACTATGTATCTTCTTGGCCTTTCCCCAGTGCTTCCTTCTGCTCCCATTCAAGACCATGGAAAACCTCTCCTTGACTTTAATAATGCAAGATCAGGCTGAATGAGCTAAAAAAAGGTTGATACATGCGATGAATTAAACTAGTGCATTTCTGAATAGCAACTTTTAGGGTGTTCTGTTACTAGTTATTTGTATTGCAGTAGCACCTGGAGGTCTCAGTCAGGGATTGGACCCCATTGTGGTAGGTGCTATACAAACGCATGTAACGGATGATTCTTGCCCTAAAGACCTTACAATCTAAGTAACTGAAAGAGAGACGATTGCCATGGGATTGTGTTTCATAGCATCCTTTAATTTAACACGCTTAGATTATAATACGTTTAATGCCATTTTAAAGCAGATTTATGCAATTAGATTGGCAAAGGAACTTTTCATTCACATCTTTCCATTTAAACTGACATTTTCCATAGTTAATAGTACAGGCCAGGTCCTCGGCTGGTGTCAGTCTGAAGTCACTGCAGCTCTGCCCGTTTAAGCTAGCTGAGAATCTGCTCTACACATATTTATTAGCCCCGTGGCAGTTTATTTCTCAGCATAAAGGAGGAAACAATTCTCTCTCTGCCTACCTTTAACAATCTGATACAGTCCTTGACTCTCCAAGGTTGTTTTAGAAAGTCTGGACTTTTTTTTCCCCAGGAAAGACATGAATACTGAATTAGAGAACTGCTCTGGATGAATTGGGTTATTGCCAGGGGCATGCTGCCAATGAGTGTGTGTGTTTATAGTTAGGGATCTGAGCTCTGCTGATTGGCAGCGATCACTCAGATTGTTTGTTTCTTTTTCAAAATGAAACTCATGGTTGGATCTGTTTCTTCACAATTTACAGGAAGATTTGCCTTCACTGTAAGTGCCCGCAAGAAGAGCACTTTGTAACAGTAATGCCACTGGAGATGGAGAAGACGGTGACCAAGCTCATGTTTGACTTTCAGAGGAATTCCACTTCTGATGATGACTCAGGCTGTGCCTTGGAAGAGTATGCATGGGTGCCTCCAGGGCTGAAGCCAGAACAGGTAAAACCTTTGGTTTAAAATGTACTTTAAAACTCTCTTTTAGAAACAATTAGCCTGATTTTTCAGGGGTGTTGAGTAGGAGATATTCACTTGCAATATGTTCTTCAGTCACTAGATGTCTCTGTGTGCTGTAGTGGAACAGATACAGTGTGGCCTAGGTAAACAAGTGAGACAAAGCTGGGACTTGTGCTGTGTGGAACCTGCCCCTTTTTCTTTTTTTTTTTTTTGGTCACTGTAGCTGTTTTCGGTAATGCCTCCTCTTTAAGAAAAACTGAGTCTATATATCATGACACATAAGGAACCAAAGTAATTGTGTGACTTCCTGCACTAAAACCAAAGGAACATGTGAGGTACCCAGCCCTTCTAAAGATCTGGACAAATGCTCATACTTTCCCCATATGGGTTTGGTTTCTCATCACACGATCTATAACTCACCGGATAAAGTCACTCAAATGACTAAAATGAAGGTTGCGTATTTCTAGATAGGAAATTAGTAGCGTGGATTTATCCCAGTATGTTGTCAGTGTAAAATGTTCATTTATTTCGATTACTTGCAGTTTACTTGATTTGTTTAGCCTTTATGCTGAGCTTTTACATTTTAGACTTAAAGCTTAATTTCCAGAGGAGATTGTGAAATGAGGTTAGCCTTGATAATTGCTATGGTGATCATTTTGAAATCATGCAAGGAGGCTGAAACAGGGTGGGAAGCCTATATTCTTAGTCTTATATTAGCTGTCTTTAAATATTCTGTTTTCCCTAGCTTTATTCCGAAAGTCTTTGGCATTTCCTGAAATATTTTGGCACCACCCATAGCCTGTAAATATTATCTGTCAGACTGGAGAAAATCCAGTTGCATTTTTCTTTCTTGTCTCTGCGAGCATTACAGCAATGCCCAATCCCGGCTTTAAACTCCTTGGCACCTTACATTTCATCTATTGCCATCTAGCTGGGCTAGTTCAGATTCAGCATTGTTTTCTTTCAGCTTTCACAAGAGAGAGATTTCCTTTGTGCCTTCCCAGAGACTCGGAGGACACACATTTAGAGTCAAAAGAACCTAAATTCCAATATAATGGTGGCATATGCTCCAAAAGAACATTGAGGTCAGCCCCTTGTGTGGGTGCTTGTTTTATTTCCAAGATGCTTTGAATGCAGACACATCCTGAGAAATAATGCATGTGCACGGAGCATTGGTTCAGGGTCTTTTAAATCTAAAAATGCTGCCGAGGATGTTGAAAGTCTGACTTACCGCCCAGGTTAATCCATTTTAGTCTATTAGCTTCCAGCTTGTGCTTCTCTCTGAGGTCACTTTGCTCCTTGACATGAATATTAACTTTCTAGTTATGGTTCTCGGTCCACCTTATTTGATCTTCAGACTAACAAATGTGCAACTCTGGGTCTGGCTGTAATCACCACGGAGATGACAGAGACAGAATACGTACTGTGAACGAACAAAGTCTAGTGCTGTGAACCTAACTCGCTGTTGCTAAGATGGATGCTTTAAGACTTTCTGCTGATCTTAGCCAGGAGCCATTTTGGGACCCATCCTATTTCTGATGAGCCTCTAAGGGCACAGCGTCATGGGCTGACTCATCTATACTGTGGAAAAACTAGGCCAATATTAGACTTTGCAGCCTCCCTAGGAAAAGCAACCGGTGGGACCCTGGTGTGCTGCCATAATTAAGTCCACACACTTGATACCTGTCCCTTCCCTCATCCTGCAGCCTGTCTACTAGGCCCTGACCCCTACATCTGGCCCCAGTCCATTCATGAAGTTCCAGACCATTGGGTGATGCCCCCTGAATGGATCAGGAGGTGGAGTGAAGCACAGTTACCAAGAGGCATAGCTGGGGTTGCTCAGTGAGGGGATTCAGTCTCTGCAGCAACTCGCTGGTACTGGAGTTGTACATAACTGCAGCCCAGCACATGGCTTCCTGGTTGATAAGTCAGGTGTGTGTACATGATGTGGAGTCCCTGGAAGCACTGTGTCTTATGCAACTGTGTAGGCCTAAGGCAGCCATTAAACTAGCTATTGGGCGACGTTCTGATCTGGTCTGGATTCGCTTCTGTGAATCTGGAGTAAATCTACTGAAATATGGATTTGCGGACAGTGACTGTTTCCATGTTTTTTGTTACTTTTCTATAGCATTTCTCTGATGTGCTGGTGGGGGGAGTTTTTCTTTAGTTTTCAACTCTACTAAAATCTCTTTAAAAAAAAAAAAGTCTGAGTAGATTAGGAAATAATCCCGTGGAAGACTAGGGCTTTCTTGATATGTTTGGAACACAGAGCTTCCATCTCAGTAAGACACAATAATTTACTAAGAGCCTTTGAAGGCTATCAGAGGAGAAGATGGCCAACATCCATCATTCATGACCAATTAGTCTTAAACTGCTGCTTCTGTCCAAGATTGCCAGCGATTTAATGTTTCCTTTTTCTGTTTAGTTCCCCCAGTAGATCTAAGGTCTGCAAGAAAAGAAGTGTTTCCATTTTCCTTTGGCATCTGTAGATGAAATTATGAATGAATATGAGGTCACATTCCCATATGAGGTCACATCCAGAAATCCCTTGTCCACAAATACAGTAGCGGGTTTTGACAGCTTTGATATATTATTACAGTATTCTGATGGTCCAGAAAGTCTCTACCTAGATGTTTGTTAAGTATATCTTCAGAAGAGTCGGTGCAGTCAGACAAAGAATGGGGTGGGTTCTTGCCCACTTGTTCAAAGATGGTCCATTGGAAAATGACGCATGCTGACCGTGTAAGAATCAGGTTGGTAACTTGGCACACATTGTTTAACAGTAATAGAAATTTGGGGTCAAGGATTTTATAAATAATGATATAAGAGTTGTGTTTATTAGCTGGGTTAAAACCACATTAGCTAAACAATGGTGTTCAATGCATGGGACTACAAAGTCTTATACAAAATGGCTGTCATTTGACCTCAGCTGTGGAAAAAAATTGATCTCAGAAGACAGAAAAGCTCTTAAGTCCCAATTTCAAAAGACTGGAACATTGGCATGAAAGAAATTGCTTCATGGACCTGATCCAAAGCCCATTTGACTTCAATGGATCAAGGCCTCTGTGAGCATCCGATTTATAAGATTATCTGAAAATGTCTTTTTTCTTGGAAAGGGATTTATCTCTTAGGTGAAGGAAAACACAGATATGCCTGTGAGGGGTATGTGTGATGGCTAGGGACGAACAATTATAGGGAAGGCCTATCCAGTCCAAGACCGGTTTTGTGCAGTATTTGTCGTTCCTCCATAGTTCATTACTCTTATATGTGTTTTGCATCTCAGTATTAAAAAACCAATAAAGATGAGTAAATTGGAATCACAGACCAGCACTCTCTGCTGACTCAGGAAATCTGGGAGACAGTGTCAGGAGCCAAAGTCTTGGCTGGAGCTGGTGCTCTGCTAGCTAAATCTTCACAGGGCTCCCTGCAGGTATGTTCCATTAAGGGCATACATTTCAGATTGTAAATGTGTAGTTTCTATATTGTTGGACACTGCAGGAGGGAGGGGGGGGTTGGAGTTCCCAGGGGCTGTGGTTTGTTAGCTAGAGAAATTTAGACCAAGCTTTAACATCCCTACTTCATTTCTGACTAGGAGGAATTTTTGCAGGTTTATAGCTTGTTACAGGAGCACTCGTTTGCTCTCCCAATGGCTTTCGAAATTCAAAGTGGCGTCAGTGCTGGTTCCAATTTTTCCGAAATGTCATATAGACTGAGCTACAGAGATATTTAAAAGCCCCGTCAAAGCCAAAAGCTTGACGCAGCCTTAATGTTGGCATCTGTACTGTGCCTCAATAATATGAGAGAAAGGGGTGTGATGGGCATGTTCTGTAAGTTGAACAAAAGACAGTATTTAGTGCTCCTCTCTTTCAACTGCCCCATAACCTCCAATTGGGTTTCCTGTCATTCCCAGACTCAAACCCCCCTTTATGTAGCAACAAAATTTAATCCCCTCTTGTTGATAGCACAATTGCTCAGGACAAGTCCCTTAAAAGTTATAAAAATGTGATCTAAGGTAATAGTGCTAAGGGTCATGAGACCAATTTCTTCCACAACAAACACTGCAATCTTGGCCTTGAGAGCTTTGCAACATGGTGTGAAAGGAGCAGCTGTCACAGAGAATCTATTCAATAGTTAATACATGCAGTGGCTTCTGTTTTGTATCTTTGGCTAGACATATACGAAGGAGGCCTAGTTTATAATACCCTCAAGCTACAACAGTAGCTATTCTAGCCGTTAAGCTGTAGGGCAAAGAACAGCCAAGGGTCTCCTAGAGCTTTAGTCAAATTCGCAGACTTAACCACTAAATTAGTTGTCAGCTATTGCAGCTTTGCATACGGGAGAAGGAAAATGTATTTTTAGATGCTCTGCCTTGCTTTGCTACCTGTGCATTGCTCAGGTTGTGCAAAAGGATCAGACCCCATCTCCCAGCTGAAGATTGCACAGGGTTGGGGAGTCTCCAACAGAGAGAAGGCCAGTATAACCAGGTCACCCTCACTACAGCCCCTGATGCAGTGGATGTGTTGGTGGCAGACACGAGAAGTGGCCAGGGCATGCTGTGTTCTGCCAGATGTTCCCTTGGGGCCCTTTGCCAGCTGGCGCAGGTTACAGTAGCTTCACGCTGCTCTAGATTCATAGATTTGTTTTACTTGGAATATGTTTTATTGTCTCTGTAGATTCATCCTCTAACATGCTGTGGGGCGATGCTGGGAATCAGGGAACAGTAACCCTGTTCATGGCGCCTGCCTCTCTCTCTGCTTCATTGAATGTAATCATGATAAAGCGGAGAATCCAACCCGTTGTTCAGTGGGATCAATTTGGTCCTCTAGCTGATGGAAATGGCTGGAGCAGTTTGATTCTTGTGGAATTTCCCTTCCCTGACTTGTACTATCTTGTACTAGCTTGTTTGTATAAACCGTTAACAACAGAAACCAGATGCTGATAGTTCTCCATTTATTTTTCTTTTCTTTAAACTGAATCTAAAGTAGTTTACATGTTTTGAAACTGGAAGTGTATGTGTCCTGGGCAGCAGAGGTAAGAAGCAGGGGAAATATCAAGGACAGGGAAATTAAAATTGACACATCCCACAGTGTTAGGTCTTTATTTCAGCATGCAACATCCGCTACCTTTGCATGTTAGTGTGGCTCCAAGTCTTATATGCTACTGTAAATACGAAAGAATTCTCAGTTGGTACGCTCCGGTGGATTTCTAAACATGCCAATGACGGTACCTGCAGTAAATGATTATCCCAATTCTCGCAGGCTCCTTGGATTAGTGCTGTTAGGAGGGGGGTTGATGCAGTGAGTTGGTAGATCCCAGCATAAAATAACTGCTAATCATTTTTACAAGTGATCTTAAAGGGTCATTGTAAGGCTACAGTTAGGTTTTGTCCCCTCCTCGTTTCCCTCCCAGGCTTTTACAAAATCTAACACTAGTCAATATTTTTCCACAATTTCCTTCTTTTCCTGTAATGCCAATGAAGCCGGCTTGCTTAAAGAATGTTTGCAAACCAAGCCTTGCGGAGTTCTGCTAGAGCATGAGTGTGGTTGTGTAGAACACCACTGAAACTGACTCATCTACTTCTGCCATCCATGCCAAGAGAAATGGAAGAAGTAAAACCAGCAAAAAGTTTATGGGGTCACTGGTAACAAAGGGATTTTTTAACTCTAATATTTTTTTTACCTGTCTCTGTTCCTTTAAATGTGACTAGAAAGACAACAGGAACAACACTGCCGGATAATGACTGAATAAGAAACATGGCAGAATTCTGATTTGCCAATAAGAGTTCTGAGCAATCCCCATAAAAAGAGCCAGATCCTCAGCATATTGAGGGGTCGCCCTTTGTCCTATGCCACCCTCTCTGCAGCCCTGGGTGTCTTGATGGGGGAGGAATGGCCTCTGATTTTAAAGGAGCTGAGAATCTGACCCATGCTGTACCCCAGATAATTCAGATCTACCTGTGCTTTGCCATTAGACCTCCAGAGTTTCTAAGGGCCCTTGAGGGTGCATGTAGACTTATAGGATGATGAAGTTCTCATCCCACCTAGGATTTTCATCTACGATGCACCTTACCCGAGTACACCTGTCTTGTACCGTGAGGCTTAAAATCAAAGACAGAATGATTTCCAGCGCCGGAGGCATGGGATTATATGCACACCTTGGTGTTCCTCAATTATAATATGGATTAATGTGGTTTTAAATACTAACAAACATACAAGGATTCTTTTAATATGATTTCTTTCCTGCCAGAGAGATTTATTTATTCTTCCTGCGTGATCGCCGCTGGGCTCCATTAGCTAGTCAAATTGTTTGTGGTCGCACCCCGATCTTAGATGAGTTTTCATTTGTTCTCTGTGTGTTTATCGCTAGGTCCATTCCAACACTTGTTATCCAAATCTAGTTCACCCCCCTGTGCACGTCCTCTTACCCCCCCCCCACACACACACTCTGTCTCTCTGAGCCAGAACAATGGTTCAGCCCAGTATGGAATGTTTAGGGAGGAAATTAAGTGGAGAGATTCCAGAGGCTCACGCCAAAATCCAGTCTTCGTGTATTAAAATAGAAAAAATAATTGGCCTCACAAAACATTTTGACTTCCTAGCTTGGATTTAATTATAGTGTCCAGGCCCAGCCCGGGACAGAAAGTGGGTGAGGGAAGGGATGGTCTCCTGGTTAAGCCATTGGATCTGGGAGTCGAGATCTGGGTTTATCTCCTGACTTTGCCAGAGATTTCCTGTGTGACCCTAAACCAGCCATTTAATCTCACTGCTCCTTAGATCTCCATCTGTAAGATAGAGGACATAATACCTCCTTTCTGTCTTGTCTGTTGAGCTTGTTAGCCCTTCAGGGCAGGGGCTCTCTCTTACTATGTGTATGTACAGTGTCTAGCACATGGGCCTAGATCTCAGTGAGGGGAACCTAGACATTACCGTGGTACGACTACTACGAATAGTAAGTACTAGTCATCTCTCTGTGGTATCTGACTAGCTGTTTATGTGTTGGCTTCATACAAAGGCTGCTTGTCAAAATATATTGTATCATATACTATTCATGAGGAAACATGATGGGCCAAATTTTCAGAGGGATTTTAACCCTTCCTCTAATTTTGCAGATGCTGTAATTTTCATGCATGGAAGTTGTAGAATTGTGTTCCGTGGACATGTAAATAAGGGCACATGCAAAATTCTGGAGGTATATATTTTTTTAATTTAGCCCAGTCTGAATCGTATAAATATAAACTCCAACTACAGCAAGAGAACAGTGTTCATTTCTTTAGAGGTATCTCAGTTTTAAACACACACTATTAAAGTCCATGAAACGTCTCGTAAAAATGCCATTTAATAAGCTAGTCTTCAGGGAGAAGTCAGAGTGGGACTAGAACCTGGATCCCTGAGTTTTAAGTGCTCCGCCGGATGAGTTGCAGAAGCAGCTCTCCTAGTTGAAGCCAGTGCAGACTTGTTTAAACTGTTTGCTGCATTCTTCCCTCTTAAGCCAACATCCGTTTTCAAGCTCTCACACAGAGGGTCATGAGATGAGGCCGCAAGTGGATTTCACATACACACACATGTACCAGCAGAAACGGCCCCACACCTCATTATGTAAACAGCTCTCCATGCCGACATGATAAATTCACTTTCGGTGAGGGGTCAGTGAGGAGGGATAAGAACTCTGTATGTTCCCAGATAGGATTGTAGAATCAGGAGCTCTCTGCTGCATAAGCAAATCCTGCAGCAATGTTAGCTCTCTCTCGTGAGTCCCCTTCTGGTCCCTGATTAGTCACATGTAAGATGTGACTCATCATCCTGCTGTCACTGGTGGACTTCAATGCAGCCTGCTCCCTGACTGACTGCTGACATTCGTGGATTTTGCACAGAGCCATAGGCTGGATATAAATGTGTGCCTCTCAGTAACTCCTGATTGAACAATATGCTGCAGATCCACACCCAGTTATATACCTAATGCTTTTAGTTTGCATAGGGCTAGACCCTGCAAAGTTCTGAGGGTATGGCTACACTGGCGGGTTGCAGCGCTGGAAAGCCTCCACCAGCGCTGCAATTAGTAAGTGGCCACACCTGCAGGGCACTTCCAGCGCTGCAACTCCCTGGCTGCAGCGCTGGCCGTACACCTCACTCGGCATGGGGAATAAGGATTCCAGCGCTGGTGCTGCAGCGCTGGTCATCAAGCGTGGCCACACACCAGCGCTGTGATTGCCCTCCAGGGTATAAGGATGTATCCCAGAATGCTTTTATAAATTACTCTCTTTGTTTTGTTATGCAGCCTCTCTTTGTTTTGTTGTGAACGCCGAGCTCCGTAGCTCCGTTGATCCCGGAGCTGTTTATCTACAAACACAGCTCCTGTTTGCTGTGATCAATCTGTGAACAATCAAATGAGATAATGAGGCAGGCAGGGAGTGAGTGTAGGCTTGACAGAAACAGCGGGGGCAGAGGGGAGAAAGGGAGTCCGTTGGCTGCAGGCTGTTTGCAGTTAAGAGTTAAGGGTAAGGGATCAGGAACATGTTCTGATTTTTCAAGTCAGGAAGCTAACACACAGTGTTGGCTCCAAAAATCCACTCTCTCTCTCTCCCCCCGCTCCCTGTCACACTACGCCCCACCCCACCCCCCTCTTTTGAAAAGCACCATTGCTGCCACTTGAATGCTGGGATAGCTGCCCATAATGCATCACTCCCAACAGCGCTGCAAATGTGGCCACACACCAGCGCTGGTAGCTGTGAGTGTGGCCACACACCAGTGCTGGCCCTGCACAGCTGGACGACCAGCGCTGCAGATTTGTAAGCGTAGCCATACCCTGAGTGTGCTGGCCATGATCCAAGGAAGCACTTGAGCATGTGCTTGACTTTAAGCACATGAGTGAAGCTCATCAGAAGCAAGCTCCTCACAGATCAGGACACACCGACTCAAAGCGGTGCCAGACCCTGCCTGAACAACAGATGCAAAACCTGCAGACATAATATCTCCACTGGTACGATTATCAATACCCCCCACAAGAGATCCTTCAACATCCTCGGTTCCTATACATGCCAATCACAACCTGTGGTGTATCTCATCCAGTTCACTAAATGCCCCAACAACAACTATGTGGGGGAAACCAGAAAATCACTATCCTCTCGAATGAACTCGCACAGAAAAATGATAAAACGACAAAAACACCCTATCATCCGTGAGTGAACGCTTTTCACAAAGCGATCACTCCGTATCTGATCTCTTAGTCCTTGTCCTCAAAGGAAACCTGCACAACACCTTCAAAAGACAAGCCTGGGAGCTGTGTAAAACCCATGTTCAGTGTTTATATCAACCAAACCCAGATACTTAAGCTTCCTGCATTAATGATCTTGGAACTTTGGCAACATGCATCACCTGCTAAGAAAGGCATTAAGGACAGGCGGGGTTGAAGCTGAGATGCTGGAAATACCAACTATGTAACACACTGCCCATGTGATCACGTCTCCTTTAGTTGTGTTGGCCAGACACTAGAATATTGTTACTTTCTCACAGCTAAACAAGTTCTCCCGTAGCCCCAGAGTTAGAGAGCTGTGGTTTTGGTATTGAAGGCTCTGATATTACAGTAATGAAGACCATGCAGCTATCTGGATAGAAAACAAAGAGGGAGATCAGTATCCCTGTGTTACGTTTTAAGAGCAATAAAGCTTTTAAATATTAAAAAGTTATTTATGTTGTGGAATTGTATTTCGGGTGGTTGTTGCTACAATGATCCCAATGAAACCGAAGCAGAGGAATAGTCTGAACTGTAAAAAGGGCTTTATTTTGGCAATTTGAGTAATCAGATCCCAGACTGACATTTTAATGAGAAATAAGTAAATAAGAGAGTCTCATTGGCATGTGGCTGTAGAAACATGAGAGCGATTATTTTTCAGAACAGCTGATGCAGTTTATATTTCTAAACACTCAATCTCAGATGTTCAGATACCATCCAGAGTTTGTCCTGGGAGGGAAAAAAATGGTTGAGCCCCACTTTGCGACAGCAGCTCAAGGCAAAAGAGACAGCTGATGCTACTCCCTATTCCTTGCACATGGAATGTCTTTGTGAAACAATAGCTTAAATCCCTGCAGTGTGTGCAACCTTTTCTTTCTGAAAGAGGTTCTGCATACTTAGTCACTAGAAGAAAATAGACTCACCAAAGGAATCTGAAATTATCATTTATTCATACTTTGAAGGTTAAACTTCTAAACTGAGGAATTAAACCGAAAACAGCCCCAGAACTAAGACTGGAAAAATACAAGCATTTGTGTACTAATGTAATTATTTCCCTCAATTAATTGAATAGAGTTGGCTCAACTTTAAAGAATTTTTTCCCCTAGTTTCATTTTACAAGGATTTTTTTTCTCTTGAAGGAGCTATTAATTTCCAAAATACTTATTAGCTTTTTTGCTAGTAATGTCGTCTTTAAAATGTATATTGTTTGATCTACTTTTTGAGGTGGATGGGGAAGATGAGACTTGCATACTTTGGGGAAAGAACGATCCGTATAAAGATCAATATCTTTCATTTAGTCTTGTTTTCCTCTGCTTGTTTTGTGAATTTCAGAGTGAGAGAGAGAGAGAGACCTCCTTAAAAGCAAGACTAGGCCTGTTGAAGCTACTCCCCTTGCCTTGCCGGTATTTCCGAGTCCCACCCTACAATGCCTTTCTTTTCCATTACTGTCAGGTTACTGGTCCAGGTTGTATCTTGGGGGTCTGTGACATGGGTTAACTTTTATTAGGATTTGGCCTGAGATCTTTTAAATTCCTTCACGGTCGATCTAATTCAAATCTGACACAAGTCACAGAGGAGAGAGGAACACAGATTAATTCAGAGTGAAATCTATCCTAGCCTCCTCAAGAGCCTATGAATTATAACAGTGCTTTTTGCTAAAATAGCTACAGACAAAGGAGGTTGTTACACAGAGAAATAACACAAAACTGAACTTTTATGTTGTATGTGGCAAAAGTACTGAATAATGTAGTAATTAAAAATAATTAACAGTAAAAAAAAAACATTATTTGGGTTATGCTACAACACGATTCTGTGGTGTAATCAAATCTTGTATGCATTTCCAGCCTCCCCCAGAGCCTGCAGAAGTCAGTGGAAAGACTCCCATTCATGTCTGTGGGCTTTGAATTAGGTCCTTACATAGCATCTTCCATCTGTATTTTACACGTGATGAATTAAAAGTACAATGATTCACTGTGTGCAGACAAATGACATTATACCCATTTCACAGTTAAGCAGACTGAGACTTGGAAGGAACAAATTTTTCAGATGTCTCTACTTATTTGGGATGCCCATTTTGAATTCTCCTTCATTATTATTATTTATTTATTTATTTATTAGTATTACCTAATGCCTACAAGCCCTAGTCATGGACCAGAACCCCACTGAGCTAGCTCTGTACAATCAAATACAAACAGACAGTCACTTAGGGCCTGCACCGTTCTCACTGACATCACAGACGTGGAGGTGCTTTGCACTAGAGCTGTTTGGAAATGGGCTGGGAGAGTCTGGGGATAATTCTGGCTTTTTGTCAGAAAGAAAAGGAAAACTGACATGTTTTAGGTTTTTCAATGAAAAGTTGAAGTTTTCCACAGAAAGCAGAAACTTTCCCTGAAAGTTTTTTGTTTAATCAAAAATACCATTTTCTTTCAGAAAAACAAAGTTTTCAATGAGGCTGGTGCGCTTCTGAAATCAGGCCCGAGGTATCTCAATTTGGCCCCTACAAATTAATGGATGTTGTTGAAACTCTTGGCAGAACCAAGAATAGAACATGTGATTCCTGCCTCACAGTTCCTGTAACCATTAAACTAGACTCCCTATCCAGCTGTGAATTGATATCTAGACGCCATTAAGGGTACAGTAAACAGCTAAACAATAGACTAAACATAGAGAACTGTGACAGCTTCTAAAGTAGGTTAACACCAAGGATTTGTCATATTCCTTGGTATAAACTTTCATTTCCTGGCACATTTGCTCTAAGTTGAAAACCCATTTATTTCCAAACTATTTTTTTCCCTACCACTATGTGAACCTTCTGTACGGAGAGAAAATTGCCATCAAATGTGAGATTCTCTTTCACACACGTGAATTTGTCTCAGACTGGGTGAGACAATGCTTTATGCTCTCCTGCTGCAACCTGGCTGGATCTCGGTGCAGTCTGTCAGGAGCCAGCGAGGCCGACGAATCGGTAATAGACCTGGGCAAATAACGGATATGTTGGTTCAGTGGCAGACCAACAAAATCCAGGGGAGAAAAATTGCTTCAGGTCAATCCAAAATGACCATTTAAAAGTGTTTCTCACTGAAGCAAAACCAAAAATTTTGTCCAACCCAAAATGAAACATTTTCAGGAGTGGTTTTTTTCTTTTTTTTTTCTTTTTTTTTTTTAGTTAAATCTGGCTCCATTTCTAAACAAAATATCATTTTGGAATGAAAAGTCAAAACGTTTTGACTATTTTGATTTTTTCCCCCATTTTTTGCAGCCAAAACTATTCACCAAGTTCATCCTAATTCATGAACACTTTTGGTCATCCCTCAGCTGCATTTTTCAGCAAGTTACATTATGCACACACTAAAAATTGTCCAGCTCTACTCAATAATGCCTCAGATAAAGGGACCTCAACCTGTGTGTGTGTGTGTTAAACACTACATGATCTGCAAAAAACCTCTGTAGGACGGATACAGACAGCATCTGTTCTACACAGCCAGGAACGCTCAATGGCTCGGTGATTGTCCCACTCCTAGGGAAAAGAATTCAGTCCTGTGCCCACATCATATCGCTGAGGGATGCATTAGGGGAAGGAATCTTTCTCCCCCAAGCCCCAGAGCTGTTCCACAGTTGCTGCTTCAGCCTACAATTTCTGCATGTGTAATAAGCCCCCACCACTGCAAGGAAAATGGGGGTGGGTGGGATTTGCATAGGAAAGATTCCCAGCTCCGATGCAACTTCTCCTTTGCATTGGGGCCTAGAGCTGTACTCCATGTGGGCAGAGTCCATCACCTGCACGACCTTCTCCAAAACCCGCAATGGAACCTCACACACCAGGTCCACTGTGACGGTGCCCTCCCTACCCTTGGAAGGATTTCCCCCTCAATATCTAGCTGGGACCCTTCACTTAAGGTGTCAGACACTTAAGTTAGATTGATTTACCGCGGTAGTGTAGACCAGCCCTTTTTTAAATGCACAAGGTAAAAAGCAGCTCCTAGCACATCAAGAGTTCAGAAGCTGGATCTCCGTTTCCTTGCTCCAGAAGCCATAAACAAATTATATTTTTTCCTTTAAAAAACAAACAAACAAAAAAACAGTATACAAAAGGCTGGATTCTGGCTTTGTTCTTACATACACACTCACAAAATCAGCAATGATAAGACAGGTTGTGGGTATCCTGATTTTCCCCAAACCCAGGAAGCTGACATTCCAGAGACCTTCCTGGTGTTCCAGGGCAGAACGATGTCCATGTGTCTGGGTGTGGAACCCTTCCCATGGCCTCTATGCACTCTTTCCCCACTTCATCCATTTCTCTTCTAGGTGCCAGTCATTAGCATGGGAGACGTGCAGGGAGGACAGAATGCAGGTGCTGACCGGGTTTAAAGACTCACTCCTGCTGTGCTGCCTCCTGAGAATCAAGCAAACTTTTTTTTAAATAACCGTAATTGTTCCCTTTCCCCCAACTTGTCTCCATGTCCCTAACCCATGAGCTCCTTGGGAAAGGGACCGTCCCTTCTTGAATGTCTAGAAAGCACCTAGTGCATTGCGGGCACTAACAGCATCACAATATAACGACCGCTCTGTTTTTCCATTGTTAGAATGCACCCATCTGGGGCAAGGATTTGTCCCTTTTGGACAAAAACACCAGCCGGTGGAAATATGACTGTGCAAAATCCCACCTGATGAATCGTGTGGCGATCCCAAAGCATTACCTCCCCAGAGAGGAGGGTCAGTACTCGTAGGGAACAGACAGATGTCTTCGTGAGGACAGTCCCTCTGCTGACTCTGCAGATTGACAGATACCACGTGGAAGGCCTGCCTAAGCTGATCTGAATATGACAAAATGTTTCGGGTTCATTTTAGGCAACGTCGCGCAGGTCTGGGCCTGCTATTTTTGTTTTATTTTGTTTTGTTTTCCAAATTAATTTGCCCATCCCTACAGAAATATTTTGCTAAATTTATGGGAGCTGGCTCCAGCGGGTCTCCTGAGATTAAATGGAAAAATCCCCAGAGGAAGCACTAAAGGCCATACATGCAGAATTTTCTGTCTGATGGCCAGGAAACAAACACCTAGTTACCAGAAACCGGATTGCAGACCTGCGTTAGATCCGTAGCCCCTTTAGTGTACGGTGTGTGTCTTACCGCTCATTACTTGAGGGACCTGAACAACATAATGTAATTTGGCAGCTAGTCAAGAAGAAATTATTTCTGGACTCCTTCAACTTCAAGGACACATCGTGCATAAGATCTTCACTTACAACAATCTGAGCCCAGGTGATACAGAGCAAAGAGGCTAAGCTATCGGTACAGACACTTGAGTGGAAATCTTGCAAAGAGAAATCAGCAGACCTCAGTAATATGGAGGGTGGTATAGCCCAGCACTCAGATGAAAGGTATGGCAGTCAGAGCTCCTGCTGGAATGTATAAGTAATTCTGCTACCGACTAGCTACGTGACCCCAGAAAAGTCAGTTAATATCTGTACGCTTCAGTTAGTCGTTCCTAACGGGGCAGTATTTGCTACCTGGCACAGTGTTGTAAGGCTTAATTGTTTGTAAAGTATTTGGATATCCTTGGATGAAGGATGCTCTATAAATGCAAAGTAAGTATTATTGTATTTATTATTTGAATTATTATTTTTAAATAAGAGTTATTTGGAACTTTCCGTTTCTTTTCTGGTTTCCACCCTAGAAGGTTGGTTGTCTGTCTCTTGCATTAGCGAAACTAATTCTGTGCCATCTGTTTGGATCATTGCATATTGCCCAGTGGGTTCTCGGGATCCAGCAGTCCATACTGCATGGAAGACCCTTACCATCAGCAGAGCAAAAATACATATGGAGGCATGTAAAAAATTCATCATCAGTATGAAAGCAATAACGGGAGGGTTGGAGATTAGGATTGCTTCAGATAAGGACTCCAAAATAAAGAGGCAGAGGGAGATTTTCAGAAGCAGCTAAGTGACTTGAAAGTTGTTTCAGATTAAGATAGGGTCTGACCTTAAAGTACAATAGCTATCCTAGAATAACGCCATGTGTGAATGAGCCCTCAGAAGCACAAGCCCCATTGGAGATCAGCCCCTTAGGGATGCTGGCCTGCTTTCCCCCTTAACATGCTATGGCTCCCCCCATCCGTCCCTTTGTGCCCTGCTGCCTCCGTTTGGTGATTGGGATGTGGGGTGTCCATAAGCACTTTAGGGGCTAGAGGAAGGCAGGCCACCTAAAGGGTGAGAAATCTTCCCTAAACTTCTCCTGCTCTCAAAATATAACTTGGCCTCTGCTGGCCGTGCATTCCTCATTCCTCACTTATCCTTTGGGAAAAGGCCCCCAAGAGAAGAGGTAAGTCGGGCCGCAGCCACCTGAAAGCACCAGTGGGATAGAGAGTTCCAGGGTAAAGGATCCTCTCCCTAGTTTCTGTCCTTTGAAAGATCTTGTTAGCTGGGGTACCACAGCCCTAGTTGCTGTTTCAGTAGGGTGGCACCCAGGGAGAGGTGGTCTCTCAGGAAGGTCAGATTCATAGGCCAAACCCAACTTAAATTCCACAGAGGAACTGGTGGGAAGCCACTGTAGCTTCTGTGCTGTCTGAGCGAAACACTGCTAAATTAGCAGGCAGCCGCATCTTGCTCTAGATTCAATTTCTTCGGAATCGTAAAGTAGAGATGCACAGCTGGAGATTAACCTCAAGGTGGCGAAGGCACGAGGACCCATACTGAGATCCGCACCCTTCTAACCAAGCACAGATTAAAGAGAGCCATCTGTCCCGCTGCTGCCAGCTGAGCATATACCCACTGCTAATTCTTTGCAATTTTCAGAGCTGACCAGTGAGCGGACAAAGGGGGACAATTTAATTTCTGTCAAACCTTCTGGGCGCTCTTCCCAAGCCTTCAGATGTCACCACGGCCTCCGTTGAGTTGAGCCTCGGCCAGCAAGCCTTCACCCAAGCCTCAGTATCAGCCAGATAACTGATGAGCTGGAGTTGTGCATGTACTTCAAACACACACACACATACACACGCACGGGATCTCCTAGGAGGTGGGCACAAGCTCCTAGGAGGCGGGCACGTTGCGCTCCACCGTGCTGTACTTTTAAATAATTGTTTTAATTATATACTCTGAGACTGAAGAGAAAAACAAGCCTTCCAACAGGTTCTATCTGCTGATTATTTTCACAAATTGTTACAGAAAAGACCTTGAGGGTTTCAGAGTAGGTGGAGGCTGAAGTACCCAGTAACACGTCGGGTGCCAGGGAGTAGCATTGTTAACCTCTGTTGCAAAGGCAGGTGCTAACACATTCTCCCGAACAAGGGAAACATGCTAACAGTATGGACGTTAACAGAGAAAACGGTAAAGCTCAACCCCTGAGAGTTAGGTTAGACGTGAAACTCCTGCTATCTCCTCTTTTCTCTCTTTTTAAAAACAAACTTAGTTGCTTTGTTTCCATATAGATATAGAATAACCAGATAGTTTAACTTTAAAGGCTTTTTTTTCCATTTGCACCTTTAATTTTTAGTGACCACTTGCTCTCCAAGTGTTCTGTTCTGTCAGTTGAGAAGAATGTGTCAAAGTCAATCAAGGAATTGTACTGCAGTGCCCTTTTTTAATGTTTAGGTTCACCAGTACTACAGCTGCCTCCCGGAAGACAAAGTGCCCTACGTGAACAGTCCTGGAGAGAAATTGCGCATTAAGCAGCTTTTGCACCAACTGCCGCCACATGACAATGAGGTGAGTGGTTTAAAAATAATTTAAACATTGCAGAATATCATATTTGGCGGTGAGGGGAATGCACCTTTTTAATTTAGCGTTGGTGTCATGATTAGCCAAACCACTGAAAGAATCTTGTGTACGTTACTGCAGCTTTCAGTTGGAGTTTTCTTGATTTCATTTTAAAAAGAACCAATAAATGTTTACATTTTCTATCATCTATCTGGAATATTGTGCTATGAAAATGGTATGGCCAGGTGCCTTTAACTGTCACATATTACTGGAAGATCCCTTATGCAAAACTCCTCTAGAATTTAATAGCCTAACTTTTTTAACCAACCTACAGCATTCGATAACAAGTATCCAGTTCTTTGTTACGTTTTCTAGAATGGTTTAAAAACCTGTAGACAGGGGAGCTCTTTCTATAGAATATTAATTTCTTGAGATCCTTACTCGTTAAGTCTCTATTAAGGTGATAGATACATTATATATTTAGAAGCTCTTGTTTTGTTTTATAAAAGTCAAACTTTAGCTTTAATTTTTAAAATTCATCTGCCTAAAATCGGGTGGGTGCAAAACGAAGAAACCTTTCTACACTCAAAGGCAAAAACTTTGTTACAATTGTATTAAGGCTCCGGTTAAATCAACTGGAGCTAGATTTTAAATTAACTCCAAAAGTCTATACAAAGTCCTGTTTTGTCTCACCTAGGGCTTGCAAATGTCTCTAAACAGGGAGTGATTTTGTATTTGCGCTGAACAGCTAGAGGATGAGTTAAGATCTGTGATTTTATAGACGCTGAACCTCAACTCTGAGTTTCCAGTCAAAACCATTTACAGCAATTTAAGGTGTATTCAGATAATTACTAAATCCTGTGTTATTTATGAGACAGCAAAAAAGGGCCCCATCTTTTAAATTCTTTTCTTATGAGTATGGATGTTGAACTTGAATATCTCATGAAGTTCCGTTGCATAAACAATGATCCGCACATTGCTCCTCTGCGAAAGACGTGTCCGTAACTTGTTTTATCTAGGTCATATTTTAATGTGCTTGTCTGTGCCTGGCAAGATGCCATATAAATATAATGCTCAGAATCCAGGAGAATTCCGAACAGCGGTGAGGACAGAGTCAAATTCTTCAGGGGCCAATCCTGTAGGCCTTAAGCTTGAGCAGCTCCCTGACAATCTGCAGTGCCTGATAATAAATAAATAGGTAATTTGCTGTTACAAGTTAGGGGCCTGATCCTGGGATTTTTCTGCAACCAGGGAGAGAGTTAGGCGTCCATTTCCCATTGAAACTCAGTTAATTCGATGACTCTACTCCTGTGAGTAAGGAATGTGGGATTGGGCCTGTTACTGCTCATGGCAGTAACATTTCTCCCCAAATGCCATAACCCAATTCCATTGGGATCAAATTAGCTTCAGATCAAATCTATAAGCATGAAAATAATATCTGAGCTGTGGAAACCGCTCATTCGCTGAACTTTTGGTGAGATTATAAATTTGATTGTTTACATCCGCCCGTTTCCCTCCCACCTCCCCCCCCCAAAAAAAAATTTGGAATCGCTAATAAATCCTTAGCTGAAGCTGGGCATAGAGTCTTCATCCCATACAAATAATTAGTAGCATATCATAAACTTAGGAAAAGTGGGTGTTACAGGAGAGCCATTGCTGAGCCATTACTGGGCTTCCCTAATACCTCCGGCATGAATAGACTGAAGGAAGTAAATGACTGTCCTGCTATTGGATTATAAAGAGCACTCATGGTCTCAGCTTTTCCAAACTTGGGCCAGATCCTGAGCCACCCTGAATCAGCAGAACTGCATTTACTCCAGATCACCCCTGCCGAGTCTCAGGGGAGTAGTTCTCACTTGGCTGTAAATCAACCGAGCTTTGAAAATAGTAGTCACAGTAACAACAGGTACGTTTGTGGTTCTGTTCATGGTAAAGCAAAATATCCCTGCTTGCCTCTTAGGTCCGCTATTGTAATTCATTGGATGAGGAAGAGAAAAGGGAGCTAAAACTCTTCAGCAATCAGAGGAAAAGGGAGAATCTAGGGAGAGGCAATGTTCGACCATTCCCTGTCACCATGACTGGAGCCATTTGCGAACAGGTAAGTGCCAATTACGGGACATGTTGTTATTCTGCCCAGTGGCATCCGTTGATTCACCTGGGGTTTACTGCCCCATGGAAAGCGCGGCTATACATTAGTTTGGGTTGTTTTAAATGAGAGTAAGCCCTTCTTGTGCCTGTGTCGGGCACTGGGAAGTCTGATCCCCCTGTGCCTATGGAGAAGGATGCATGCACCTGGTATTCACATGCATGCACTGCAGTCTCTCTACCTCTGCATCCAGGTTCTCCTGCCAGAAGGCTGAATTTATCCCTTAGGTAACTGGCTAGCTCTCGAGTGGGAACGGGCTGGGTGTTTTTAGAGGTTTCCCAGGTCAGGTAGCAGGCAGTGGTGTCAATTTCCTGCACTACTCAGTCCAGGCAGGTGTCCCAACCCATCCTGCCCCCTCACCGCTGGAAATACTCCCGATTAATCTCCAGCCTGTGCTCCCCAGAGGAACCACTCCTGCAACACCGGTTATCGACCCCCAAAACAGGCTTGAGGCAGTTAGGTTGAGCTCACGCCCAGAGTGTCAATGAGGGAAGCGGCTGGAAGCCAGAGTGGGAAAACCACAGGGAAGCAGCCCAGTGCGGGCAAGAGGGGAGAGTTGAGGAATAAGCCCGGATCAGTAGGGGAGGTTGGTTTGGGGGCATTTAGAGAGTGGGTTGTGGGAAGGGCGACTGCTGGAAGAGGGAGGAGCCAGGAGATGGAGGAAGGACGAATGGGGCCCCTGGCGTTCCGTTCAGGAAGCTGTCAGTGGAAAGGCAGTGTTGGTACGTCTGAAGTCGTCAGAAGCATTTGGTTTTGCAGCGCAGTGATAAGTGACCAGCTGGCCAAGGCTCTTCTATAGAGTTCCCCAAGCAGCGGAAACTCAGCCATGCCAGGAAGGCCATTTCCCCCCCTTACAGGCCTAGGGAGGAAACGTGCCCTGAGGGCACCATGCTTGCCCGTGGGATCTGACTGGCCACCCCGCAAAGACACTGCCGCAGAGCCGGAGTCAAGCCAGCTTTGGGACACTGCACTAATCGTAGCCGACTAGTGTCCCAAGAATTCTCACTGTTTGTTTGTCCTCCAGAGAAACTGTGCAGATCTGCTGCCTTTAACGTCCAGAGAGCGATAGCTGTAACGCCTAGGGACCTTCCGGGCTGCCCTAAAGCACAGCCTAAGATCAAAGAGGTGGTGACACCAAAACCAGCTTTCATTTGATGGATGCAAACATATGAGCTGTCAGGCTGGGGGGGAAGCTCCTGCTTTATCACATTGTGTAAGTCAGCTTCTGAAACATGGCGTGTCAAACAAGCCCTCTTCCTGTTTGTTCTTCTTCTACCAGTGTGGGGGCCAAATCAGTGGAGGCGACATCGCTGTATTTGCCTCCAGAGCAGGCCACGGTGTTTGCTGGCACCCACCATGCTTCATATGCACTGTCTGCAATGAGCTGCTGGTTGATCTGATCTACTTTTATCAAGAGGGGAAGATTTATTGTGGCAGACACCACGCTGAATGCCTGAAGCCTCGATGTGCAGCGTGTGACGAGGTAAGAACAAGCTCAGCTTTGTGTCCGGGGCTTGTGTTATGCTATTTTGTGTGAATACATGAGCAGTTCTGAGAGCACTGAGCCACCTCTTTAAAAACTCAGCTCATCCATCCCAAACTTGCCTCTGTGGCTACTGGCCCATGGAATATGTGAAATTACTGGACGGTGGAAGTCGCCTCGCTTCTAGCACCCCTGTCTGTTTTGCTGTGGGATACTGATTTGGGGTATCCTGTGGCCATTCAAGTCTGCACCTCTACTAACTACAACCGGTGCTCAGCCCGTTGGCCATGAGACCGGGAGACTCGCCATCCTAACCGAGAGGGTCCTGCCTCTCCAACTACCGCCAGAGTCCAATGGCAGGGAGCCGTATGGGTCAAAATGAGGGGGGCCAGCAAATTATTCCTGCAGGGAGGAAGAAGTGCTGCGGGTTCCGTTCCTGCAGCACACGTCCCTTTGGGGCATCTCTGCCCCATCTCTGCTTTCTTCCTGCCATCAGTAATTTTCACCAGGGAAGGGGAAGACACCACATTTGCATGGAACTCAGTTGATTTTGGGACTTCAATGAGTGATGTCCCCATGAAATGAGGGGCGCCAGAGAGACATGAATAATGGGCTTGTTACGCGGAGTGGCAATCAGCCATGGGAGAAATTTTAAAGCGGCAACGCAGCCTGGAGATGCCTGGGCCCTAAATCAGAACTTGGTCAGGGAGGGCTACAGAGGGGCTTATCAGACTGAATTCTTCAGGTCCCTTCAGACCCCAACTCCTTAGGGTACGTCTACACTACGGGATTATTCCGATTTTACAGAAACCAGTTTTTTAAAACAGATTGTATAAAGTCGAGTGCACGCGGCCACACTAAGCGCATTAATTCGGCGGTGTGCGTCCATGTACCGAGGCTAGCGTCGATTTCCTGAGCGTTGCACTGTGGGTAGCTATCCCATAGCTATCCCATAGTTCCCGCAGTCTCCCCCGCCCATTGGAATGCTGGGTTGAGACCCCAGTGCCTGATGGGGCAAAAAACATTGCCGCTGATTCTTCTGGGTACAGCCTCACCCCTCCCGCCGTGAAAGCAGCAGCAGCCAACCTTTTCGCGCCTTTTTTCCTGGGCGAACTGTGCAGACGCCATAGCACAGCAAGCATGGACCCTGCTGAGCTCAAGACAGCAATCATCCTCGCGCATTCTCGTGCACTCAATGCTGAACCGGGACCTGCAAAGCCAGGCAAGGAGGCAGCGGCTACGGCAGCGCGGCGACCAGAGTGATGAGGACATGGACACAGAATTCGGTCAAACTGCAGGCCCCTGCGCTTTGGAGATCCTGCTGGTAATGGGGCAGGTTCTAGCCATTGAACGCCGATTTTGGGCCCGGGAAACAAGCACAGACTGTTGCAGGTGTGGGACAATTCCCAGTGGCTGCGAAACTTTCGCGTGCGTAAGGGCACTTTCATGGAACTTTGTGACTTGCTTTCCCCTGCCCTGAAGCGCCAGAATAGCAAGATGAGAGCAGCCCTCACAGTTGAGAAGCGAGTGGCAATAGCCCTGTGGAAGCTTGCAACGCCGGGCAGCTACCGGTCAGTCGGGAAACAGTTGGGAGTGGGCAAATCTACTGTGGGGGCTGCTGTGATGCAAGTAGCCAAAGCAATCACTCAGCTGCTGCTACGAAAGGTAGTGACTCTGGGAAACGTGCAGGCCATAGTGGATGGCTTTGCTGCAATGGGATTCCCTAACTGTGGGGGGGGCGATAGATGGAACCCATATCCCTATATTGGCACCAGGGCGCACCCAGTACGTAAACCGCAAGGGGTACTTTTCCATGGTGCTGCAAGCACTGGTGGATCACAAGGGACGTTTCACCAACATCCACGTGGGATGGCCGGGAAGGGTTCATGACGCTCGCGTCTTCAGGAACACTACTCTGTTTAAACGGATGCAGCAAGGGAATTACTTCCCAGACCAGAAAATAACAGTTGGGGATGTTGAAATGCCTGTCGTTATCCTGGGGGACCCAGCCTACCCCTAGATGCCATGGCTCATGAAGCCATACACAGGCAGCCTGGACAGTAGTCAGGATCTGTTCAACTACAGGCTGAGCAAGTGCAGAATGGTGGTAGAATGTGCCTTTGGCCATTTAAAGGCGCGCTGGCGGACATTACTGACTCGCTCAGACCTCAGCCAAACCAATGTCCCCTATGTTATTGTTGCTTGCTGTGTGCTCCACAATCTCTGTGAGAGTAAGGGGGAGACCTTTATGGTGGGGTGGGAGGCTGAGGCAAATCACCTGGCCACTGATTACACACAGCCAGACACCAGGGCGATTAGAAGAGCACACCAGGAAGCGGTGCACATTAGAGAAGCTTTGAAAACCAGTTTCATCACTGGCCAGGGTACAGTGTGACTGTTGTGTTTGTTTTTCCTTGATGAAACCCCGCCCTTGATTGACTCATTCCCTGTAAGCCACCCCCCTCCCCTTCTATCACAGTTTGCTTTCTAAGGAAATAAAGTCACTCTCGTTTAAAAATCATGTATTCTTTATTACTTAATTATAAAAAGAGGGAGAGAACTGACAAGGTAGCCCAGGTGTGGTTTGGGAGGAGGATAGTAGGGAAGGAAAAGGCCACTAAAAAAATTTCATAATAATGAGAGCCTTTTGGTTGAGCTGTCCACTGGGGTGGAGTGGGCGGGTGCACGGAGCCTCCCCCCACGCGTTCTTACTCGTCCGGCGGGTGAGCAGGATGTGGAATATGGTGAGGGGGGAGGGTGGTTATACAGGGGCTGCAGCAGCACTCTGTGATCCTGCTGCCGTTCCTGAAGCTCCACCATACGCCGGAGCATGTCAGTTTGATCACGCAGCAGCCCCAGAGTTGCATCCCGCCACCGCTGATCTTCCTGCTGCCACCTCTCATCTCGAGCATCTCTCCTCTCATCTCGAGCGTCCCTCCTGTCCTCACGTTCGTCCCTCACGTTGGTCCCTCCTGTCCTCATGGTCACTGGCATCTTTCCTGTACTTTGCCACCACGTCCTTCCACTCATTCAGCTGAGCTCTTTCATTGCGGGTCACTTCCATGATTTCCGAAAACATTTCTTCTCGCGTCTTTTTTTTCCACCGCCTTATCTGAGATAGCCTTCGGGACGGAGTAGAGAGGCTTGAAAAATGTGCAGCTGCATGAGGGAGGGAAAAAAGGGAGAGAAGTATTTAAAAAGATACATTTTAGAGAACAATGGTCATACTCTTTCACGGTGAACAACACTATTCACCTTACATAGCACGTGTGGTCGCATTTTGCATCTTAATATTGAGTGCCTGCGGCTTTGGTGTTACCGTTGAGTGCTGCTTCTTTCCTGTTAACGTGCAGCAGCAGAAACTATCCCGTGGCTGGAATCATGGAAGATCACTGCTAAACACCTCCCTTCCCCCTGCCCCAACCGCGTGGCTGGTAGCAGGAAAGATCCCTGCTAGCCAAACACGGAAAAGCTCAGTGCCAATCGCGCCCCCCACCCCCCGCTTGGCTACCTGCAGGGAAGGATTTCTTTTAAGCCATAGGCAAACAGCCCAGTAGGAATGGCCATCTCTGTCCCCTTACTTAAATTCCTGAATTTGAACCAGGTTACCATGAACGATATCACTCTCCTGAGGATAACACAGTGAGATAAAGAACGGATGTTGCTTGAATGCCAGCAATCACCAGGACCATACGCAGCTAGGCTTTGTCATGCAATCATACCAAATTACTTGCTACATGCGTGGCGTGGTCACGTGTCCTACCATGGAGGACGGAATAAAGCAGTGCTGCCCAGAAACCTTCTGCAAAGACTTTTAGAGTACCTCCAGGAGAGCTTCATGGAGATGTCCCTGGAGGATTTCCGCTCCATCCCCAGACATGTTAACAGACTTTTCCAGTAACTGTACTGGCCGCGAATGCATCCCAAGTCCTCAGGGCAAATTAATCATTAAAAAATGTTTGCTTTTAAACCATGTCTTATATTTACAAGGTACACTCACCAGAGGTCCCTTCCATGGCTCCATTGTCTGGGCTAGTGGCTTGGGAGGGCTGGGAGGGTAATTCCATCAGGGTGAGAAAAAGCTCCTGGCTGTTGAGGAGAACGGAGTGCTGTGTGCTCTCTACAAGCTCGTCCTCCTCTTCCTCCTCATCTTCCCCGTCTGCAGAATCCTCAGCCATGGCTGCGATTACCTCCCCCACCTCGGAATCCACGGACAGGGGTGGGGTAGTGGTGGCGGACCCCCCCGAGAATTGCATGCAGCTCAGCATAGAAGCGGCATGGTTTTGGCCCTGCCCCGGACTTTCCATTTGCTTCTTTGGTTTTCTGGTAGGCTTGTCTGAGCTCTTTAACTTTCACGCGGCACTGTACTGAGTCCCTGGTGTGGCCTCTCTGCATCATGGCCTTGGAAATTTTTTCAAATGTTTTTTCATTTAGTCTTTTGGAACGGAGTTCTGTTAGCACGGAATCCTCTCCCCATACAGCGATCAGATCCAGTACCTCCCGTGCAGTCCATGCTGGGGCTCTTTTTCGATTCTCAGGAGACTGCATTGTTACCTGTGCTGATGAGCTCTGCGTGATCACCTGTGCTGGTGAACGCTCCACGCTGGCCAAACAGGAAATGAAATTCAAAAGTTCGCGGGGCTTTTCCTGTCTACCTGGCCAGTGCATCCGAGTTCAGGTGGCTTTCCAGAGTGGTCACAATGGTGCACTGTGGGATAGCTCCCGGAGGCCAATACCATCAAATTGCGACCACACTAACCCTAATCCGACATGGCAGTACCAATTTGAGCGCTACTCCCCCCATCAGGGAGGAGTACAGATATCGGTTTTAAGAGCCCTTTATATCAATATAAAGGGCTTCGTTGTGTGGACGGGTGCAGCGTAAAATCGGTTTAACGCTGCTTAATTCGGTATAAACGCGTAGTGTAGACCAGGCCTTAGCAATGTCAGTAGGTCCCAACTCCCCCTCCAGCCAGCACCACTTCTCTCCTAGGACTGGCAGGTGGGAGAATGGGCCCGCCGCTCAGGCAGGTAGTCTTGAACAGTCCCATGTCTCGGCTTCTCCTTAGGGAGATTTTCAAGGGGATTCTCACAGCTGGAGGGCTGTAGAAACCACTGTGTATTCCATGGGGAGGAGCAGAGTCCAGGCCCATGATAAGGGGCTGTGGTGTGTAGGTGAGGGAAGCTTATTTACCAGTTCAGCAACTCTGAACTGTGGGGGATTCTCAGGAGCTCACCTGTCCTCTGACTAGGCTGTCCACTGAACAGTCCACTTCTGCCTCCTGGTTGGCCTCGCATGAACAGTATGGTTGTGGAGACTTTTGGATGGAGAGAGCCTCATGGTACCTTTGTGTTCAAGGTAGCTGAGAGCTACAAATTTGCATTGACTGCCAACCATTTCCCCTCTTCTGTAATGCCATGAGCTTAGCAAATACTGCAGAACATAAGGACATTCACTTCCCATGAACGTTCGTGGGACTGTGTTTTAGTAGCACCAAGGATTGTGGAAATATTCGAATCCTCCCAGTGGAGCTGAAGTTCTCTTTCCACAATAATTTGCACCAGAAGCCTGATTGTAAGTGTTTAAGCTCATCCAGTCATGGAGCAGAGTCAATATTGTCCAGCACAACTGTGCAATGCTGCTCTGATTTCCGAGCTCAGAACTAACTTGGTGAAAAAATTTGACTCATGTTAAATCATGAATAAATCGGAGAGAATCGCAATGTGTTCGCAGACCAGAAAAAAAGGGCTGATTCATAAAGTAAATGAGTTGTTATGAATTATTTACTTAGCTCTAACATGGACTGTGATTGGTTACTTATAAAAGGCAAAGATTTTTATGCTCAGATCCAAAATGCTAAACAAAAAAATGTCAGGCCTGCTGAGCTACTAGAGTTTGACAGAAGTCAAATCTTGCCTCTAGATAGGTTCTTCCTTTAGAAAAATAATCACCGTATTGTGGGATTGCTAGTGTTGGGATACTCTCTGCATATGGCAACTAACATTAAAATAAAGCTCACACTGCAGTGTTCTGAGTTTCATGGACTGAGGTGCAACACCATATGCAGGCAAAACAACGAATTTTCCTAATGAAGGTGTGAGGTTTCCCTTCCATTGTGTGTAACTACAGAGTCCCATTTCAATGTAAACAGTGTACCTCTAACAGCGTGTGTGTGTGTGTGTGTGTGTGTGTGTGTGTGTGTTTGTAGACCTGATATAGCTCAACTTCTGCACTACGTGGCAGAGAAAACACACAAAGCCATATCAAATTTGGTGGTTTCAGTTTGTTAGGGTTCATGAACATTTTTCCCTTTGGTCTCAAGTTTGCACTTGATTTGCATTAGGAGGTTTCGGCTTCAAATCAGCCCAGGGTCACGCTACCCTAGGTCTAGGTTTACTCACAGGGTCAGGGGCCTTGGAGAACTTTTCAGTAACTTTCCTGTAATGACATACCAAGCAGTGCAATTTCAGCCCAGTCATGGGTGGTGGTGCCTCCACTGTACACAGATCTACCAGAGGAAACCTCACCTTTGCACTGGAGGAGAGAGTGTTCTATATCTTATGATATGTAGAGTTTGACTCTACGTTGTATTGAAATAGACCTTAATAGAGGAGATTAAAAGAGATATGAGAAGCTGAGCAAATATACAAAAAAACCTTCAAGGCTGATTCTGGATGTTCCTCAAGTGCCAATCTCAGTTTAAAGGCTGGTAAAGGAAATTGTTCTGGCTTTGAGAGTTATGAAAACTGAAGTGTAGAAAACCATAAGTATTATAAAAATCCTAAATCCCATCTGTGCAAGTGTACAATAAAAATCCCATTGTATATCCACATCAAGTATAAAGAGCATTGCCTTATGTATCCAATTAGATTTGTAATGTTACCAGTACAAAGCAAACTCCTAAGCATTGAAATGGCCCTGTTTCTGGTCCTTTTAAGTGGAGTAATTTTTTTTTCATGTATTTTTATCCTTGCAAAGTCCTGTTACAAATTCTAGTACAAATACCCTGTTCAATTCCCTCTTTAAAACTTTTCTTCTATATCCAACAATAATCACAAATAATATGAAATAACCGCAAGACAAAGCTTCCGATTAACCTTCTCCATGGAATATACTGTACTGCCTCTGTCACAGAGCAAAGTAGCTAACTGAATAGGAGTGTTGTTAGAAATCAAAAGGTCTAGACTCTATTTCCAACTCAGCTGTTCACTCACTGTGTAACCTCAAATAACTCAGCAAATTTCTCTGTGCCTCAGTTTCCTCATCAATAAAATGGGGATGCTAATTCTTCCTCGTTTTTTGTAAAACAATTGGCCATCTGTGGATAAAAAGCATTGTCGGGGTGCTACGCATTGCAGTTGCTACTGCTGCTGTCTCACTTCTCACATCCTTTTTGTTTCCCTTTATAAATGGTGAATAAATGATTAATAGATGTTTTAAAAAATGGTTAATCAGTTATTAATAGAGTCCCACAGGTTAATAAGTTGCTTATTACTTTGACTTCACATCATCCACTGATGTGCTCAGAAGCATTTACAACTCGTACTACTGGTGTCTGTAACATGTTTACCGTATCTATGAATCATTCATTAACCCTTGATACACTAGGTACAAATGGAACCTTAATATAAACGTGACTTTATTTGCATTGTAATTTGTGCAGTGATCCTAATTATAACAGTAAGAGCCCGGTTAGAGGATCTAATCTTTTTGTTTTCCTGTGAAGTACTGTTCCTGCCTGCAATATTGTGCTATCAACAGGGTCGATAAAATGTCATGATTTTTTAAAGTAAAAAAAAAAATCAGTTTTTTATTCTAATTGGATTTTTTTATTTAAATTAAATCCAGATTTATTTTTTTTAAAATAAACCCATTAAAATTAAATTTTGAAATTGACATCTTATGATGAAACCTAAATATTTTATAATGTATTAAAATCATTTAAATTGAAAGCAAAAATAGTATTCAGCAATACATTTGCTTCCAAGTGTTAGAGAGTCAAACCACTGAACTGGTGGAAGTCACTGGCTAAGCACCTGGAACCAGAATCTGTTGAAAGGCTAAGTCAGCTTTTGACAGCAGTCGCCGCTTTCGGCAGGTGCAAAGAGAATATTTTTTTCAGTTCAGTTTATTCCACTAGTTCAGTTCAATGACTAGTTCTTTCAAAATCAAGAAACCAATTGGGAGTTGAAAGAGCGGGAAAGCCTCTTTTCCTCCTCCAATCTCTGGATACAGCCGTAGTGTGAGAGGATGAGATCTACAGGTACTAAAACTTTGAAGGGCCTGGTGACCAGAAACAATCAGTTCAGCTCACTAACTACAGATATTCTTTACTTTTTTTAATAAAGCAGTTAGTTTGAAATGTAAAAAGCTGTTTTGATCAACTCTTTGGTAAACTTTTTTTTTCTTATGTATCCATGGTAGTTTTATTCTTTTTTTTAAATCTGGTTTTGTGCATTTTTAATTGAAGTTGGCTTTCCATCGAAATGGAGCTTGGCACAAATCATAAGTACAAAAATGACTCACCTACTAAATGAGAAATGCATAATTCACCTTTTTTCTAATATTAAAAAAAAGTAAAAGCTAAGAATCTGAATAATGGTAAATTATGCCAGTGTTTCCCAAATGGTGGGTCCCGGCTCACCACTGGGTCTTGGGAAGGATCCTCCGCACATGGACGCGCTCTCACTTTTCCTGGGCAGCAGGCAGCGACGTGGGGAACGGGTTCCAAGCAGCAGCAGCACAGAGGAAGTGACCGGAACCGGCGAGCAGACAGACAGCAGCCTGGTAGCCATCACAGGCTGGTGGCAGGGGAACAGATACTGGCTAGGGCTGCAGAAGGGAGCAGGGCTGGGAAAGCGAGAGCCACGGGGTGGAGGGAGTTGAGCCTGTGGCTTGGACTGAGAAGGGGGGGGGCAGGCGATTGCGGGGCCGAGAAGGGGAGCGGAGCAGGCGATCGCGGGGCCGAGAAGGGGAGCGGAGCAGGTGATTGCAGGGCCGAGAAGGGGAGCGGAGCAGGCGATTGCGGGGCCGAGAAGGGGAGCGGAGCAGGCGATTGCGGGGCCGAGAAGGGGAGCGGGGCAGGCGATTGCGGGGCCGAGAAGGGGAGCGGAGCAGGCGATTGCGGGGCCGAGAAGGGGAGCGGAGCAGGTGCTCGCGGGGCCGAGAAGGGGAGCGGAGCAGGCGAATGCGGGACTGAGAAGGGGAGCGGAGCAGGCGATTGCGGGGCCGAGAAGGGGAGCGGAGCAGGCGATTGCGGGGCCGAGAAGGGGAGCGGAGCAGGCGATTGCGGGGCCGAGAAGGGGAGCGGAGCAGGCGATCGCGGGGCTGAGAAGGGGAGCGGAGCAGGTGATTGCGGGGCCGAGAAGGGGAGCGGAGCAGGTGCTCGCGGGGCCGAGAAGGGGAGCGGAGCAGGCGAGCGCGGGGCCGAGAAGGGGAGCGGAGCAGGCGATTGCGGGGCCGAGAAGGGGAGCGGAGCAGGTGATTGCGAGGCCGAGAAGGGGAGCGGAGCAGGCGATCGCGAGGCCGAGAAGGGGAGCGGAGCAGGCGAGCGCGGGGCCGAGAAGGGGAGCGGAGCAGGCGATTGCGGGGCCGAGAAGGGGAGCGGAGCAGGCGATCGCGGGGCTGAGAAGGGGAGCGGAGCAGGTGATTGCGGGGCCGAGAAGGGGAGCGGAGCAGGTGCTCGCGGGGCCGAGAAGGGGAGCGGAGCAGGCGAGCGCGGGGCCGAGAAGGGGAGCGGAGCAGGCGATTGCGGGGCCGAGAAGGGGAGCGGAGCAGGTGATTGCGAGGCCGAGAAGGGGAGCGGAGCAGGCGATCGCGAGGCCGAGAAGGGGAGCGGAGCAGGCGAGCGCGGGGCCGAGAAGGGGAGCGGAGCAGGCGAGCGCGGGGCCGAGAAGGGGAGCGGAGCAGGTGATTGCGGGGCCGAGAAGGGGAGCGGAGCAGGCGAGCGCGGGGCCGAGAAGGGGAGCGGAGCAGGCGATCGCGGGGCCGAGAAGGGGAGCGGAGCAGGTGATTGCGGGGCTGAGAAGGGGAGCGGAGCAGGTGATCGCGGGGCCGAGAAGGGGAGCGGAGCAGGCGATCGCGGGGCCGAGAAGGGGAGCGGAGCAGGCGATCGCGGGGCCGAGAAGGGGAGCGGAGCAGGCGATCGCGGGGCCGAGAAGGGGAGCGGAGCAGGCGATCGCGGGGCCGAGAAGGGGAGCGGAGCAGGCGATTGCGGGGCCGAGAAGGGGAGCGGAGCAGGCGATCGCGGGGCCGAGAAGGGGAGCGGAGCAGGCGATCGCGGGGCCGAGAAGGGGAGCGGAGCAGGCGATTGCGGGGCCGAGAAGGGGAGCGGAGCAGGCGATCGCGGGGCCGAGAAGGGGAGCGGAGCAGGCGATCGCGGGGCCGAGAAGGGGAGCGGAGCAGGTGATTGCGGGGCCGAGAAGGGGAGCGGAGCAGGTGATTGCGGGGCCGAGAAGGGGAGCGGAGCAGGCGATCGCGGGGCCGAGATGGGGAGCGGAGCAGGCGCTCGCGGGGCCGAGAAGGGGAGCGGAGCAGGCGATCGCGGGGCCGAGAAGGGGAGCGGAGCAGGCGATCGCGGGGCCGAGAAGGGGAGCGGAGCAGGCGATCGCGGGGCCGAGAAGGGGAGCGGAGCAGGCGATTGCGGGGCCGAGAAGGGGAGCGGAGCAGGCGATTGCGGGGCCGAGAAGGGGAGCGGAGCAGGCGATCGCGGGGCTGAGAAGGGGAGCGGAGCAGGCGATTGCGGGGCCGAGAAGGGGAGCGGAGCAGGCGATCGCGGGGCCGAGAAGGGGAGCGGAGCAGGTGATTGCGGGGCCGAGAAGGGGAGCGGAGCAGGCGATTGCGGGGCTGAGAAGGGGAGCGGAGCAGGCGATCGCGGGGCCGAGAAGGGGAGCGGAGCAGGCGATTGCGGGGCCGAGAAGGGGAGCGGAGCAGGCGATTGCGGGGCCGAGAAGGGGAGCGGAGCAGGTGCTCGCGGGGCCGAGAAGGGGAGCGGAGCAGGCGATTGCGGGGCCGAGAAGGGGAGCGGAGCAGGCGATTGCGGGGCTGAGAAGGGGAGCGGAGCAGGTGCTCGCGGGGCCGAGAAGGGGAGCGGAGCAGGTGATTGCGGGGCCGAGAAGGGGAGCGGAGCAGGCGATTGCGGGGCTGAGAAGGGGAGCGGAGCAGGCGCTCGCGGGGCTGAGAAGGGGAGCGGAGCAGGTGATTGCGGGGCCGAGAAGGGGAGCGGAGCAGGCGATCGCGGGGCCGAGAAGGGGAGCGGAGCAGGCGCTCGCGGGGCCGAGAAGGGGAGCGGAGCAGGTGACTGCGGGGCTGAGAAGGGGAGCGGAGCAGGCGATCGCGGGGCCGAGAAGGGGAGCGGAGCAGGTGATTGCGGGGCCGAGAAGGGGAGCGGAGCAGGTGCTCGCGGGGCCGAGAAGGGGAGCGGAGCAGGCGATTGCGGGGCTGAGAAGGGGAGCGGAGCAGGCGATCGCGGGGCCGAGAAGGGGAGCGGAGCAGGCGATCGCGGGGCCGAGAAGGGGAGCGGAGCAGGTGACTGCGGGGCCGAGAAGGGGAGCGGAGCAGGTGATTGCGGGGCCGAGAAGGGGAGCGGAGCAGGTGATTGCGGGGCCGAGAAGGGGAGCGGAGCAGGCGATCGCGGGGCCGAGAAGGGGAGCGGAGCAGGCGATCGCGGGGCCGAGAAGGGGAGCGGAGCAGGCGATCGCGGGGCTGAGAAGGGGAGCGGAGCAGGCGATTGCGGGGCTGAGAAGGGGAGCGGAGCAGGTGATTGCGGGGCCGAGAAGGGGAGCGGAGCAGGTGCTCGCGGGGCCGAGAAGGGGAGCGGAGCAGGCGATTGCGGGGCTGAGAAGGGGAGCGGAGCAGGCGATCGCGGGGCCGAGAAGGGGAGCGGAGCAGGCGATCGCGGGGCCGAGAAGGGGAGCGGAGCAGGCGATCGCGGGGCTGAGAAGGGGAGCGGAGCAGGCGATTGCGGGGCTGAGAAGGGGAGCGGAGCAGGCGATTGCGGGGCCGAGAAGGGGAGCGGAGCAGGCGATTGCGGGGCCGAGAAGGGGAGCGGAGCAGGCGATTGCGGGGCCGAGAAGGGGAGCGGAGCAGGTGATTGCGGGGCCGAGAAGGGGAGCGGAGCAGGCGATTGCGGGGCTGAGAAGGGGAGCGGAGCAGGCGATCGCGGGGCCGAGAAGGGGAGCGGAGCAGGCGATTGCGGGGCCGAGAAGGGGAGCGGAGCAGGTGCTCGCGGGGCCGAGAAGGGGAGCGGAGCAGGCGATTGCGGGGCCGAGAAGGGGAGCGGAGCAGGCGATTGCGGGGCCGAGAAGGGGAGCGGAGCAGGTGCTCGCGGGGCCGAGAAGGGGAGCGGAGCAGGTGATTGCGGGGCCGAGAAGGGGAGCGGAGCAGGCGATTGCGGGGCTGAGAAGGGGAGCGGAGCAGGCGCTCGCGGGGCTGAGAAGGGGAGCGGAGCAGGTGATTGCGGGGCCGAGAAGGGGAGCGGAGCAGGCGATCGCGGGGCCGAGAAGGGGAGCGGAGCAGGCGCTCGCGGGGCCGAGAAGGGGAGCGGAGCAGGTGACTGCGGGGCTGAGAAGGGGAGCGGAGCAGGCGATCGCGGGGCCGAGAAGGGGAGCGGAGCAGGTGATTGCGGGGCCGAGAAGGGGAGCGGAGCAGGTGCTCGCGGGGCCGAGAAGGGGAGCGGAGCAGGCGATTGCGGGGCTGAGAAGGGGAGCGGAGCAGGCGATCGCGGGGCCGAGAAGGGGAGCGGAGCAGGCGATCGCGGGGCCGAGAAGGGGAGCGGAGCAGGCGATCGCGGGGCCGAGAAGGGGAGCGGAGCACGTGACTGCGGGGCCGAGAAGGGGAGCGGAGCAGGTGATTGCGGGGCTGAGAAGGGGAGCGGAGCAGGCGATTGTGGGGCTGAGAAGGGGAGCGGAGCAGGCGATCGCGGGGCCGAGAAGGGGAGCGGAGCAGGTGATCGCGGAGCTGAGAAGGGGAGCGGAGCAGGTGATCGCGGGGCTGAGAAGGGGAGCGGAGCAGGTGACTGCGGGGCCGAGAAGGGGAGCGGAGCAGGCG